>NC_057853.1:87127662-88579440 GCF_015237465.2 Chelonia mydas | reverse complement strand
AGTAAAATTTCGAACCCTTAAGAGAGGGCCTGCACTAAGTAATGTGGCTTATCTAAACCAGATGAAGGATCTGTTAGATAAATGGGTCTAAGGAAGGGGTGTCACTAGCTTTGACAGAATATGTGATTTGATAGCTCAGGAGCAATTCCTGACTATGTCCAAGGAGGAAATAAAACAGTGTTTATGGGATAAGGAAATGGACTCAGCAGAAAGTCTTGTTTCTTATGCTGATCGATACGAGCAGTCCCAGACCGCCAGAGAGGCAGGGCAAGCTGGAACAAAACGGGTGGAGGGAGGAGAGAGGAACAACCCTGGTCGCAGTTAGAGTGGATACCAGAAGGGACACCCTCAGACCACTCCCTACTACTGGGGGCAGCCCAAGGCCCCAACTACACACCAGGGAATACTCCAGACACCTTATCGTCCTGCCACACCATTCTCCAGCAACCAACCTCGCCCCAGTGACGCGTCAGCTGGATGATGTTTTAAATGTAATGAGCAGGGGTATGTGAAGGCCAACTGCCCCAAGAACCCCAACAGATTACAGTTCTTTGCACCGGAATCACACCAGAGGTCCTCAGGCCCAGATGCCTCCCAGATACCCCCGGAGCGGAGGGAAACTGTGAGTGTGGGCAGGAAGAAGGTCACTGCGTGGAGGGACACCGGAGCACAAGTGTCAGCTATCCATGCTTCCTTCGTGGACCCAAATTTAATCGACCCAGAGATCCAAGTGACAATTCAACCCTTCAAGTCCAACTCTTTCAATTTGCCTACAGCCAAGTTGCCTGTCCAGTACAAGGGCTGGTCAGGAACTTGGACTTTTGCAGTCTATGATGATTATCCCATCTCCATGCTGTTGGGGGAAGACTTGGCCAATCATGTGAAGCTAGCCAAGAGGGTGGGAATGGTCACCCGCAGCCAGGCTAAGCAAGCCGACACGCCTAGCTCTGTTCTGGAAACTTCTACCAGGACCCGATCAGAGGTGATGGACCCGGACCCCATGCCAACGTCTGCAACAGGAGTAGTGGATCCAGTCCCAGAACCGGAACCGGCGGAACAACCAGCGTCAGACCCATTGCCAGCACTGAATCCAGTACTTGGAACCCCAACACCAGAGGGCCCCGCTGAACCTGAACCGGCAGCAGCCGGAGCCTGAACCCCAACATAGTGCACCAGCGGAGAGAGGTTCACAGTCAACGGAAACAGCCCCATCCCCTACATAGCTTCCAGAGGGACCAAGCCTAGGTCCACAATCCAATAAGGAACTGATGTTTCCAGCATCAAGGGAACAGTTCCAGACCAAACAGGAAGCAGGTGAATGCCTCCATAGAGCTTGGACGGCGGCACAGAGCAACCCGCCGCCTCTCAGCTCTTCTAATCGATCCAGGTTTGTTGTAGAAAGAGGACTTTTATACAAGGAAACTCTTTCTGGTAGATACCAGGAAGACTGGCATCCTCAGAGACAGTTGGTAGTTCCAACTAAGTACCGGGTAAAGCTCTTGAGCTTGGCCCATGATCATCCTAGTGGCCATGCTGGGGTGAACAGGACTAAAGACCGTTTGGGGAGGTCATTCCACTGGGAGGGAATGGGCAAGGATGTTTCTAACTATGTCCGGTCTTTTGAGGTATGCCAAAGAGTGGGAAAACCCCAAGACGAGGTCAAAGCCCCTCTCCAGCCACTCCCCATCATTGAAGTTCCATTTCAGCGAGTAGCTGTGGATATTCTGGGTCCTTTTCCGAAAAAGACACCCAGAGGAAAGCAGTACATACTGATTTTCATGGATTTTGCCACCCGATGGCTGGAAGCAGTAGCTCTAAGCAACACCAGGGCTAAAAGTGTGTGCCACGCATTAGCGGACATTTTTGCCAGGGTAGGTTGGCCCGCCGACATCCTCACAGATGCAGGAACCAATTTCCTGGCAGGAACTATGGAAAGCCTTTGGGAAGCTCATGGGGTGAATCACTTGGTTGCCACCCCTTACCATCATCAAACAAATGGCCTGGTGGAGAAATTTAATGGGACTTTGGGGGCCATGATACGTAAATTCAATTGGGACCTAGTGTTGCAGCAGTTGCTCTTTGCCTACAAAGCTGTACAACATCCGAGTTTAGGGTTTTCACCATTTCAACTTGTATATGGCTGCGAGGTTAAGGGGCCATTATAGTTGGTGAAGCAGCAATGGGAGGGGTTTACATCTTCTCCAGGAACTAACATTCTGGACTTTGTAACCAACCTACAAAACACCCTCCGAACCTCTTTAGCCCTTGCTAAAGAAAACTTACAGGATGCTCAAAAAGAGCAAAAAACCTGGTATGATAAACATGCCAGAGAACATTCATTCAAAATAGGGGACCAGGTCATGGTCTTAAAGGCGCTCCAGGCCCATAAAATGGAAGTGTCGTGGGAAGGGCCATTCACGGTCCAGGAGCGCCTGGGAGCTGTTAATTATCTCATAGCATTCCCCACCTCCAACCGAAAGCCTAAGGTGTACCATATTAATTCTCTAAAGCCCTTTTATTCCAGAGAATTAAAGGTTTGTCAGTTTACAGCCCAGGGAGGAGGTGACGCTGAGTGGCCTGAAGGTTTCTACTACGAAGGGAAAAGTGCTGGTGGCATGGAAGAGGTAAACCTCTCCATGACCCTTGGGCATATGCAACGACAGCAGATCAAGGAGCTGTGCACTAGCTACGCGCCGACGTTCTCAGCCACCCCAGGACTGACTGAACGGGCATACCACTCCATTGACATAGGTAATGCTCACCCAATTAAAGTCCAACCTTACCGGGTGTCTCCTCAAGCTAAAACTGCTATAGAACGGGAAATCCAGGATATGCTACAGATGGGTGTAATCCGCCCCTCTGGAAGTGCGTGGGCATCTCCAGTGGTTCTAGTTCCCAAACCAGATGGGGAGATACGTTTTTGCATGGACTACTGTAAGCTAAATGCTGTAACTCGCCCAGACAACTATCCAGTGCCACGCACAGATGAACTATTGGAGAAACTGGGGCGGGCCCAGTTCATCTCTACCTTGGGCTTTACCAAGGGGTACTGGCAGGTACCGATAGATGAATCCGCCAAGGAAAGGTCAGCCTTCACCACACATGTCGGGCTGTATGAATTTAATGTACTCCCTTTCGGGCTGCGGAATGCACCCGCCACCTTCCAAAGACTTGTAGATGGTCTCCTAGCGGGATTAGGAGAATATGCAGTTGCCTACCTTGAGGATGTGGCCATATTTTCAGATTCCTGGGCAGAACACCTGGAACATCTACAAAAAGTCTTCAAGCGCATAAGGGAGGCAGGACTAACTGTTAAGGCTAAGAAGTGTCAAATAGGCCTAAACAGTGTGACTTACCTTGGACACCAGGTGGGTCAAGGAACTATCAGCCCCCTACAGGCCAAAGTGGATGCTATCCAAAAGTGGCCTGTCCCAAAGTCAAAGAAACAGGTCCAATCCTTCTTAGGCTTGGCCGGATATTACAGGCTATTTGAACCGTAATACAGCCAAATTGCCACCCCACTGATAGATCTAACCAAAAAGAAACAGCCAAATGCCATTCAGTGGACCGAAGAGTGTCAGAAGGCCTTTAACCAGCTTCAAGCGACACTCATGTCTGACCCTGTGCTAAGGGCCCCAGACTTTGACAAACCATTCCTAGTAACCACCCATGCGTCCGAGCGTGGTGTGGGAGCAGTTTTAATGCAGGAAGGACCGGATCAAAAATTCCATCCTGTAGTGTTTCTCAGCAAGATGCTGTCTGAGAGGGAAAGCAACTGGTCAGTCAGTGAAAAAGAATGTTACGCCATTGTCTATGCACTGGAAAAGCTATGCCCGTATGTTTGGGGACGGCGTTTCCACTTGCAAATCGACCATGCTGCGCTACAGTGGCTTCATGCTGCCATGGGAAATAACAAAAAACTTATTCAGTAGAGTTTAGCTCTCCAAGATTTTGATTTCGACATCCAACACATCTCAGGAGCTTCTAACGAAGTGGCTGATGCACTCTCCCGTGAAAGTTTCCCAGAATCAACTGGTTAAAATCGTCCTTGAGATGTGAAAAATATTGTTAGTCTTTACATACTGGGTAGTATATTTAGAGGTGCATGTGTCTTATTAACTCTGTTTTCTCCTAGAGCTCCAGGAAGAAATCACAGCCAGCGTTTCACCCTATTTGTGATTTTGGGGAGCGTGTCATAAATATAAAGGGAAGGGTAAACACCTTTAAATCCCTCCTGGCCAGAGGAAAAACCCTTTTACCTGTAAAGGGTTAAGAAGCTAAGAGAACCTCGTTGGCACCTGACCAAAATGACCAATGAGGAGACAAGATACTTTCAAAGCTGGAGTGGGGGGAAACAAAGGGTTCTCTCTGTCTGTGTTGTATTTTGCCGGGACCAGAGCAGGAATGCAGGTCAGAACTCCTGTAAAGGCTTAATAAGCAATCTAGTTAGATATGCGTTAGATTCTGTCTTGTTTAAATGGCTGATAAAATAAGTTGTGCTGAATGGAATGTATATTCCGGTTTTTGTGACTTTTTGCAACTTAAGGTTTTGCCTAGAGGGATTCTCTGTGTTTTGAATCTGATTACCCTGTGAGGTATTTACCATCCTGATTTTACAGAGGTGATTCTTTTACTTTTTCTTTAATTAAAATTCTTCTTCTAAGAACCTGATTGCTTTTTCATTGTTCTTAAGATCCAAGGGTTTGGGTCTGTGTTCACCTATGCAAATTGGTGAGGATTTTTATCAAGCCTTCCCCAGGAAAGGGGGTGCAGGGCTTGGGGGGCTTTTGGGGGGAAAGACGTTTCCAAGTGGGTTCTTTCCCTGTTGTTTTTGTTAGACGCTTGGTGGTGGCAGCAATAAGGTCCAGTGACAAAAGTAAAATAGTTTGTACCTTGGGGAAGTTTTAACCTAAGCTGGTAAAAATAAGCTTAGGGTTTTTTTCATACAGGTCCCCTCATCTGTACCCTAGAGTTCAGAGTGGGGAAGGAACCTTGACAGATGGGGTAGCTCTGTACGGCATCTTTACATCCTCTGTTTTGACACTGTTTTGACCCAGAATTTAATATTGAGTTATACCTGATAGTTCTTCTGTTTCCTAATAAATTTGTACAAGTGGCATGAGCTTTGGAAAGTCTGTGAAGAGAGAGGCACCATATTTTCTTATGCAGCTTTAGACTTCAGCTTTCCTCTGGGTTTTATCAGAGTTAGTTTATGAAATGTTGGGAAAATCTCATTTATGCATGGGGTTTTATCTATATAGAGACATTTATAGTCCAAGACATTTCAATAGGGATAGGCTCATTTTAAAACCATGATCCAAACACTGTCTTATGTTGGGGAAGTATGGTACTAGATCCAAACTGTGGTGTTTGGTCTCTTCTTTAAGAATCAGTTTTTAAAATATTTCTATCATTGTGCATAAAAGATTCCTTCTTAGAATAAACCGTTTGCTTTTAATTAACAACCCCCAGCATGTTCATGATGCAAAGTAAATGTGAAGTTCCAAGATTAGTGTTGCAAGTCTACATATCCCTTACAGTTAAGGTATGGCTTTAAGTATAACTAAGGTTAGTGGCTTTCAATTTTTGCCTAGTAAAAATAAATTAATAACATTTGTTACAACGAACATGTTAGTGACACCTTTTTTTTTTTTTCTCCCCTGAGTCTTCAGTTTTGCACTTAGGCTCATGTTTCAAACGATGTTATCTGGTCCATCGGTTTCCTAGTGGGATAACGTCTATGCTATACAAACTTAACAACACATTGGCATTAAATGGCTGGCTGGCTGAATGAAGGAACTGAGAATGGTAATGGTCATGGTAAGGGAACTACCGTCATTTCTCTAGGTCAGAATTGGATTCAATGGATGGATACCAAAGGGGAAGCCCACACTGTTGCTGTCTATGCTGTTCTGGTACAAGAACCAAAGCGTCTATTTCATTTTCAAATCCTTTCCATCTGATACCACTCATGAGCACTAAAATTACCTTTCTAACAAAACACCAATGTTAATGCGTTATATAAAGAAGCACTTCGGTACTGATGTTCTTTGTGGCATTTCTGAATAAATTGGCTTGACCATAATTGTGGTAATGATCTTGATTTCCATTTCAAGTCCAGGAAGCAAGTGTGTGCTGTTGCTATTTTTTGTGTTCAGTTGGTTCTACTTTCTGTTTTAATTTTGGTATGATATAGTGTTTTATACTTTATTGCTGCCAAGCGAAAATGGGCTTGCTGGTGGGTGTTGTGTGGGTTAGAAGTGGGAGGAATCCAAAATCCTGAAGTTCCAGTTGTATCATTCATCTGCTTGACATGTTCCAAGACTCTGAAAGGGTTTATTGTAATGGTTTCACATTGACAGCTCCCTGCATTAGGGAATAGTTGGCATTTGCGTGCAAGTTTTTGGGCTGTTATTATGCCTCCTTTTGTTCGCTTGTTATAGCAAGCAACAGAAATTGAATTTGTCCCTGTGGAGGACACAGTCCCTTTCACAAATAAACCAGTTTTTCTGATGAGAGGCCAGGCTTTCTAAAGATAAAACTTAATTTAGTGTACTCCTGTCAGTAAACAAGAGCCCATTTTGGGGAAAGCAAGATCACCTAAGTGTGGAAGCCGAGAAAAGTGGCTTCAAGAGGGGAGATGTAAAGCTCACCTCCATCAGGCTCCCATCCTATGTTTATGCCCTCCATTAAAATCCAGCTCTACAGATATTCAATGATCTTCCCTAAAAGCATGAAACAGTATTTAGGCAAGAAATGCAGTAATAGGAGGAGGATGGCCTTTATCTGAAGGACTAGTGGAGTATCTGGCAAAAAGGCTGCTAATGCTGAAAAGGAAAAGTGTGTCATGAACAAAAATTCACAGTTGCTAGTGGGGCTTAATGGCCAATGAACAGACATACTCACTGAGCTGACTGATGAAAAATGTACCAGAAAAAGAAAAAGTGAGCCCTTTAGTCACAGATGCTGATAACTGTGTTTAGCAAATAAAATCAGGTATGGGTGGGGGAAACAAAGGGAGGGGAGAGAAGGTATGGTAAGAAAATTGAGACTCATGAAAGATACAATGATAAAAGGGTGGGTCAGGAAACCTCAAGAGGAGTTCACTGTGTCGCGTGTAGGAAAAGATCTGTTGAATCTGCATTTCAAGAGTGAGGTTTCAGTAATAAGGCAGGTTTCCGAGTAGCAGCCATGTTAGTCTGTATCCACAAAAAGAAAATGAGTACTTGTGGCACCTTAGAGACTAACACATTTATTTGAGCATAAGCTCATTTATTTGAGTGTAAGTGAGTTACAGCTCACTTCATCGAATGCAATAATGAGTAATAAGGCAAACTTTCTATTTCCCTCAGCAAGTGTTAGCAGCCCCCTTGGAATATTATTTCCAGATTATACTAATTAAAAAAAAAATAAAGATGCAGTGATGAGGAAATAAAAGTTAGTATGTTAGTATAAGGCCACAAATTTATTATGACCTGTGTTCTCTGGCATTATGGCTAAACCAGAATCTGAGTGAGTAAATCAGTAAAGAGTTTAGAAAGAGACATAAGGATTTGACCTTCTACAATAAAGTTTTATTCTCAGTGAAGAAAGTAAAAAGATCCTTCATTCTTGCGAAAGAAACTCAGGGAGAACAATCTGAAGATGAGATGGAGCTGAATTTCTTGTGAACAGTAATGCGTATTATTGTACAAAAAGAGAAGCACTGTATAAAAAGAGAACAAAAATATGATTAAGGAAATACAGTCCCAGTAGGTTCTGAAGAGTAGGTCAAAGAGAACTGATGAAAAAAGCCAAAATTAATTTGGACTGTCAGAGTAGGAGGAGAAGATATTTAAGATATTTCTACATTGAAAATTGAAGGTTTTATTTGGAAAATATTCCTCAAAGAAATGATTAACAAAATGAGGTTGAGGGTGGCTATTATATGTGTTGGTCGTAGGAGCCATAAGTGAGTTTTTTCTCTCCTTTTATAAATTGAAAAGATTTCTAAAATTAAATAGCTATATCTTTATTTTGAGGAGAATATTAAGATATAACTTGTAAATGTAAATATTTGGAGTAGAAATGTACTGTAATGGGTATCCAATTGGGGGCAGAATTGAGGCCATATAAACAGATTTAGGAAATAAAACCCATATAGCCTCTGAAAATCAGTTCTCAGCAGCCCATTAATAATCATATTCACTGCTTCTGGCCTCTGTAACAGCAGGATTTAGATGTAGTTGGCGAGTACAAGGGGGAAGGGCATACCAGTGAAGTGGCACTTACAGTGTGTGGCATTTTTCTCCAATCTATGGCCAAGCAGAGGCAACAAGTACTAATAAAATTGAATGACAGTTCATAAAACAAGTGCAGCTTATCTCATTCTATCTTGCCAAGTCTGGGTTTGACCTACCTCTGAGTGATGTCATGCAACAAATATTAGTGTATATCTATAAACTATGGTAATTTATGCAATGAGAACTAAGACATTTCCCCAATGCCGTTTTATTTGTGTATTATGAAAACCTTTCTTGGATACTTCTTAAACATAACATTGAATGGGGAAACTACCTGTATGTTGACACTTGCATTATAGTGTTGTAAGTTGTCGACCTAGTTAAAGATCAGCTAACACTGGTTATTTATACAATTTCTAAGTAAATTGGAAATGCAAAACAAATTGTTACTCATAAGTAACCAGAGCTTTTCAGTCAATTACAAGTAGAGGTAATTAGTTTGACTGTTGTGCAAAAAGCCATAGGTAGGAATGTTTTCAGAATGCTTGTGTATTTTGGAGGGCTGAAGCTAGTGTGTACCTGAATTTAACTGCTTGAACCAGTTTACTGCTTACAGTCTGTGGTAAATGCAGGACTATAAAATGAAAGTTCTTATTCCTATCTCCTGTTCTTTCTCTCTCTCGTCAGATACTTTCAGACATATCTACAGAAGTGCTTTATTTCTTCATTATATTTCTTCATATGTATATAAAGTGAACTTTTTTAAAGGTACTTGCTCTGGAAGAAGTCTGTCTTAATCAGCCAAAGTGTTTAAAGGAGAACATGAAAGGTAAAATGATCTTTGTTTTATGTTTTCTCTTAGAGAGAGAGAGAGGTCTGAAGAATGATAGATTAATCTGAGAAGGAGAATGGCACTCTAAAGGTAAATGACCTTTCTCTTTTCCATTTTTTGCTTCAAGTGTGCTGCTCAACAAAGAATATACTTGTATGAAAATTGTCATTGGAGCATTTAACAAATTTTGACAAAATACTTTTAATCAAGTTAATTAAAAAAGCCCATTATTATGGGGTAGTTCAATTAAAATTGAGTTTTTAGAGGTGAGAAACTAGTTACTCCAAAGGCTTGGGACCTGAGAACTTAGACACATTGCTATACAGTATTGAATCCATTATGGGAAGTGCTGTTGATTGAAAGTCTAGAGAGTCTGCCTTTAGTGAACACTTGCATTATGTCTTGACTTATTTGAGAGCTGCTTACGCAAATTTCATTTGGCAATTTGGGTTTAATATACACTTGTGTGTGAAGGTAATACAATTATACAGTGGTATATCCAGTACAGTATTTTTTATTTTAAGAAAAGAGTAGTAGTAATATACAGTAGCAATCATGGTACTATGATCAAATAAAGCCCCAAGGTAAGTGCTCAGTACCTCATAGGTAAGGCTGTGTTTTAGTCGCTGGTATTTTTAGTAAAAGTCATGGACTGGTCACAAGCAGTAAACAAAATTTCACGGCCCGTGACCTGTCCATGACTTTTACTATATACCCCTAACTAAATCTCAGGCTGGGGGCCGCAGGTGCTGGGCAGAGGTGGCCTGGGAACCCGCTGGTGCTGGGCACGGGGAGGCAGGCGGTCGCATGGAGCCCAGGACCCCTGCTGGTGCTGGGGTGGAGGGTAGGTGGCAGCGCGCCCGGGACCCCTGCTGGCGCTGGTGGAGGGGTGAGGGGAGGCAGGAGGCAGCAGTGGTGGCACGCGACTCGGAATCTCTGCAGGGGGGGCAGCGGCGTGTTGCCCGGGACCCCTGCTGGTGCTGTCGGGGGAAGGGCTGGCAGGCTCCCTATCCAGCCCATATCGGCATGTCCCTGAAGCTCCCCTCCCCAAGGTAAATGCTGTCCAACACCCTGCCCCTCCCGTGCCTAAACTACTGCTGCTGTCCCAAGGGGCAACCCCTGAGCCAGCCGCACTGGCTGCAGAAGTCATGGAAAGTCACGGAATCCATGACCTACATGACAGACACACAGCCTTACTCATAGGTTCAGGTGCATAGAGGCAGACTTGCAGTCCCTATTCAGACCTTACTCTGATCAAGTGTTGATTGGCTTCAGTAAAGACTGAAGGAATTGCAGGGTATGGATCACTAAACTATTATTTATTGATTTATTTATTTATATTTCCGGAGTGCTGAGGAGCCCTAGTCATGGACCAGGATCCCATTGTGCTAGGTAATAAGTAGTCAAAGCATACACTTCTAGTCTGGCAGAAGATACTATCTCACATTTGCGTCTAAAATGTGAACCAGAAATTAGTTTTTTACTAACTGGTTAGTCTTTTCTCTGACTCTAAAAGTAGAGAGTTTGCTTCTCACCATTTTATGCACTTCAATGTATAATTATGATTGTGCTGAAAAGGGGATGAAGGACTTTTAGTTGAAATTAGGTTTGGTTTTTTGGATGGCTCTAAACAAAGAATACAGTAGTAGGGAAGTTCATTTCACGTTTGAAGGCTTGTAAAAGGTGATCTGTGTAAGAGATAGTAACATTTAAATAGATTCTAAGGCCAAGACAAATACTTCAGCACCAAGTTTCAAAGTGTGAAACTACCATTTCCTGTGATCGTAATACAGAGTGTGAGGAGAAGACGTCAGAATACAAGATTTCATGTGTGGATCTGCCACCTCTCAGGCATCCATTCAACCTCACTGACATCACTTTTTTCATGTTTGTCTGTTGTGTTTAATGTCTGCTTGGTATTTTTCTACCATCTCTATATTTTTTTTAAAGTTTTTATATTTTACCTTTCCTGCTTCTGAGTGCTTTCTGTAATGCTTATTTACTCAGTTTATTTAAAATAAAACTATTCCATATTATTGTAAAGCTACTACAGTCAAAAGAAAGAGGATTCTCATCACAATTAGTTGGGAGGTCCAGGGGACTTCCAAGGGTCATAGTGAGGGGAATGATACCAGATTTTGTGGACTGTATGTGATCTGGTAGCCCTGTGATTATCACCAGTGTGGCTAGCGTTTATTTTGTGAACTTGTTTTCAAAAAGAGGAACTTAAACCTGAGAAGTGCTAGTCCAAAGGATCTTAGAGTGTGGGCCAGCTTTGAGTGTTGCTGCTTGTAGCAAGATATGTTAGAGATATATTTATTATAGTAGGGTCTAGGAGCCCTGTCATGGTCCGGGACCCGTTTTGCTAGGCGCAGTACAAACACAGAACAAAAAGACTGTTTCTGCCCCAAGGAGCATATAATCTAAGCATGCAACAAAAGATAACAGATGGATACAGACAGACTAACAGGAGAGCACAAGGAAACAGTGAGATAATACTGGTCAGCATGATAGGCTGTGGTCTCAGCTCGCCAGCCGACTTACTTGTTGGTTTTTTTTGTTTTCTGTTTTTTTTTTTTTTTTTTTTGATAAGACCCCACGGTGGAGGAGAGTAGTAAGGAGAGATCAGAGGTAGGATGATGAGGTAACTGTGGATGTTTACAGGGAGCTTCTTCCATGCAGGGCAGCATGGGAGAGAGCACTTAGGGTATGTTTACATGGCAGTTAAAAACCCACAACTGGCCCGTGCAAGCTGACTAACGTTCGCAGGGCTCAGGGTAGAGGGCAGTTTAATTGCGGTTTGATCTTTGGGCTTTGGCTGCAGCCTGGGCTCTAGAACCTTGGGAGATGGGAGGACCCCAGATCCCGAAAGTATACACTGTAGTTAAACAGCCCCTTAGACTGAGCTTCAGGAACCCAAGTCAGCTGGCTTGGGCCAGCCATGTGTCTAACTGCAGTGTAGATAGTATCATTAAGTGCTTGTTTGAAAATTTAACAAGTGGGCAGTGGAGAAAGGCTGATAGGAGACGGGAGTAGACAGTTCGATGCTGAATGAGAGATGATAGATTGAGTGGAGATAGATCATCGTGAAGAGCCTTGAAAGGGAAGACAAGTAGTTTGATAGGATAGAGAACAGGGAGCCAGTTAACAGGATGCAAAGAGAGAATGACATGGTCAAAGTGATGGGCTAGAAAATGATCTTTGCAGCAACCTTCTGAATGGTTATGTGTAGGGAAAGATTATGTTTGTCTACACCAGAGAAAAAGGTATTGCAAGAATCAAGATGCAAGCTGAGAGCCTGGACAAGAGTTTTATCTGTGTGGATGGATAGGAAAGGCCTTGGAGATTTTAGAGATGTTATGCAGAAAGAATTGGCAAGACTTAGATGTATGTGGTCTTGGAGTGTTGAAAGGAATGATGAGAATAGCTTTAGGACTACGTAGAGAGTATGAAGATATTCTCACAGATAGTAAAGTAGTCCACCCTATAAATGTGAAGCAAGTCAAAATGAAGAATTATCAGTTGCACTAATAGGCACGTGCAGCAAAAATGTGCACATCTAGAATCTTAAATTTGAACTTCAGAAATAGGTAACTTCCTGAAACATGTAGAGAATCATTTGAATCCTCAAGCCTGAGTTGTGGGGATGGCTGTTAAATTTCATATAAAATTCAAGATGCAGTTTGAAAGCTTATAGGCATTCTATTTCTATTTGAGATCCATAATATCTTTTCCATGAGCCAAATCACCATTACTTGTCAACATCAACTCTATGCCATGCTACTCTGTGAAAAGGTACTTGACATTAAACAGAGAATCTACATTAAGTATAAATGTCTCTGATTCCCTGGAAATTGAACCTGTTGTAGTAATCTGCTTGTAGCATTTGTTTCCCTATAGTACAATACTAACATATCTGCCCACAGATATATGGGACTGTATCTGTAACATACTGAGAGTCCAGCACAGTGTGAGTTAAAATGAAACTGACATTTGAATAACGCAAACGATTAACTACTTAATTTACATGAGAAGCATTAAAATGAGCCCGGTCACTCTGAAATATTTTTGTGCATCTTGCTTAGTGAACCTAGGGTATGATTCACCTAAATCTTGGCTGTGCTTCCATTTCGTGGTATCTGGGAACTTTTAACAAAACTATTTGATTTATTACAGGCTGATGATGAGACATGGCACTTCTGCTGCTTAATAACATGTAGCTTGGTAAGGTTCTTAGCTTGGGTCAAGAAAAACTGTTCTCAAAAATGCTGCTGTAATCCCAGCATTAGAAACTCAAGTGAACTATATAACTTTGAGCCTGATCGTGTACGTGTTGAAGTTAGTGGTTGGCTATGCCCTTGACTTGAATGGGAGCAGCAGCAGCGTTTTTATTCATTAATGTTCCAGTTCAAGAAGGTACTAAACGTTGAAGTCAATGGGACTACTCAAGTGTTTAAAGCTAGGCATGTGCTTAAGAGACTTGCTGACTTTGGGCCTAAGAAAATGTTTAACCACTCGATGGTAGGATGTTTAGGTGAAACAATACTACTGAGTTTTGATGCCTGATTATGTTGCTGTGGTTGACTTCGGCATAGAAGGGACAAATAGTAATTTTTAATATTTACAGAAATTATAGAGGGTTCTGTTCATATCGGGTTAAACCAGGATGGAGGAGACTGGCTAAAACAAATGTACAAAGCTGTAATTGGAAAACAGTATTTAATAATCAGCTTCCTAGTCACACTTCAGAAGGTGTTACAATAGAAGTTTTCTCAGATTAGTATTTGAATTGATTAGGTAATTAGATTTGGTTTATGAATCAAGGCAGGTATACGCTTTGTATTTTAAAGTGGTTACTGTGTAGTTTTTAAACATGTTTTTAGCCACAGAGTTGCAAGCAGTGTATTATAAATTTGATGCAAATGAAAAATTATTTCCTAGTTTGTGACAATATGAAAAGCTCTTTCATTGTCCAAGTCCTTGGCTTTCCTAGCAGGTGATATCAGTGCCTGCAGATGTTGACCCATGTGAAACATACTGGTTTTCTTCACATTCTAAAACCAGCAAGAATTTAGACTCCAGAGCAGGTTAGCTGCAAACAGAAAGTCCTTTGATCTGTATTTCTAATCTGCAGCAGATGAGTAAAGTTTGTAGAAAACATGGACTAGAAGGCCAGTGGGAGGCAAAGAACCATAAAGTCTTTAGTTTTGCTCTCTGCTCTGCCCCATAAATATTGTGACCATGGGCAAGTCACTCAGTTTATGTGTTCCACATCTGTAAAAATTGGAGTAATATTATATATAGGTGTACATCAGAGGGTTATTGTCGGTTAATTATTTAACTTTTTATACAGCTTTAAAACCAGAAAACCCTTAGTTCTGTCTGTTACTTCAGGCTTTCTCAGTCCTATTTTGCCATAGGGGGGTGGAAAGGTAGATAGTTGAAGCCTTTCTTATTGCTGCCACATAAACCATCAATATTTTTATAAAGTAGGTCTTTTGAATGGAGAAATATGGCTGACTGGATGCTGTTTAACCTCTGACTGTTGGATGTAACTGCACAATTGTTTACCAAATATTTTGAGTTACGTTAAGTTACATAGAGAAAGACAGTATAGTGTTTATTATACAGTATAACTGGCACTTTTCTCTGCCTTATGGTCCTTGCACGTGCACATGCTATGGGACATACTCTGCCCTTGGTTGAGTCAATGTGGCTCCCTGTTATTTCCATGAGAAGTACATGCGTGAATCTGAGTGTGTGCATGTGCCATTTGTCCCTAGTGTAGGGATATCTAATATTACTGTATCCCTCATCACATATTCTGAAAATTAAATGACAATAAGCACTATTACTTACTCTGATCACCAATAATCATGTGCTGTATTGTGGTTGCATTTATTATTTTTATTACCCTGTTCACATTTATTGTAAATGTTATTCCACCTCTAATCCTTGTTTTTTACTTTGCCTTTCAGACTGTAAGTTCTCAGGGCAGGGCCTGTCTTTTGACATGTCTGAACAGCATCTATAAGTAGTGTATTTTGGGTATTAATATTTTAACATTTTGCTTTGTCAGATTCTGTCTTTTTATGTGCTACTAAAATACGGTGAAAATGAAGGGCAAACTAGGGTGGATTTGATTTAAATCATGATTTAAATCAGTAGTCAGGAAGACTCGATTTAATCATGGATAGCTACATAAAAGTGCACTTTTCTGTAGAAATCCATTATTAAATCGAGTCTTCCTGACTAGTGATTTATTTGGTTGTTATACTAGTGATTTGTTGGTTGTTATAACCTTAATACGTATTCTTCACAACTCAGAGGTAATTGTAGGTTTCATTTTTAGAAGGTACACACTATACATTTTTAAAGTGATTTATTTTGAAAAGTTTTCCAATTAGTTTTACAGCTGTATCAGAAAATGAATGATTGTTCGGTTATTTCATTTACCAACGGTAATTGAAGCAGATATTTATGAAGTCATTGGGAGGTGAACTATCTCCAGTTCAACAGGTTAATCATTAATATTTGGAGGATTTTTTTGCCATGCCTCTTGGAGGATAACATCACCAGACAGACATTTAAATAGTTTTATTTAACTAAAACAACAACATTATGTAATCTGGATTTTTTTCTTCAACAGCAAACATATAATATTTTAACAAAACAAGCATATGAATTTTTGAATTTAGTTAAACATTCAAGTTTTTTAAAATCAGGTTTGTTTTTGTTAAAATTGTTTTTAACTAAAATAGTTAGAGGAAATATTTTTAAAAACAAAACAAAAATTAAATCGACTATGTCAGCCAGGTCAACGTGAGAAACGTAAAATATTGGCTTCTGCAGCTAACTCAGTCGTCTTCACCTTCATTTTCCTGTTTGTTCATAATCTGGAAAAGAAAAACAAGCTTTCCTGCTTTTTCAGGTCCCAAACGATTTCTCAATTTGGAATGAATTAGTCCAAAGGAAGAAAATATTCTTTCTATACTGGCAGAAGACAGCTACTGCTGTTAAAAGTGAGATTATCACTTCAAAAGTCTCTGAATCTGAGTGTTTAAGTGACTTCCACCAGTTCACTGGTGTGACTTTCTTTAAAACATCATCAGCAAACATATATTTCTTGAATTGTTCCCCCTTAGTTCTGAAGTTTATTATAGTTGCCGTTATGGAGGGATGATTGCTGGGTGTCCATGTC
Organism: Chelonia mydas; assembly: GCF_015237465.2. Lineage (NCBI taxonomy): Eukaryota > Metazoa > Chordata > Testudines > Cheloniidae > Chelonia > Chelonia mydas. The sequence continues at coordinate 88,563,185 of NC_057853.1, read as the reverse complement.
ATAGCCAACTCCTCTTCTCCAGCAGTTAAGGTTTGACCCTGATGCCAAGTATTGAGAATATTTGCAAGAAAATGACCTGGAGTTAGTACTTGTCCCATTCGTTTTTTTAATGCTTGTAATTGAACTCTGTCATTGCATATTTCTCTTTTTTAAAAACTCACTCCAAATTTCAACAGCGTCAGCAATAAAACAGCTATTTCCCTGCATTTTGTTCAAGGCTACAGGAATAGGCTTCAGGGTACTCGACATGTGTTCTTAAGCCCAAGGTTGAGAACTTTGGCTGTGACAGTGCCATCTATTTTTTCACGATTTTGTTCACAAACTGTCATCAGATTAGGCCAGTTCTTGATATTGTGCTCAAAACAGTCCACTACTGAGTTCCATCACACGTCTTGTGGGAGAGTTAGCTTGGTTCCTCCCACTTTTTTTCAGAGCAGCTGCTGCAAAGTGGTTGTTACAGAAGTATTTTGCAACTTCAACAACATTAGCCTTTATTTCTGGAACACTGAAGTCTTTGGCTAGGAGGTGCATCAAATGAGCACTGCAACCGTATGTTATTACCTTGGGACTCTCTTCTAAATAATTTCTTCTCATCTTCGATACATTTGCAGCATTGTCTGTGACCAAGTTGCATACTAGACATTTGAATTTTTTTTCAGTTTGTTATACTTTTTACTGCTGCTTCTTGTAAGTATTCTGCTGTGTGTGCATTTCCTGATATATCAATTGTTTCTGTAAGGAAGACATTCCCTTCTTCTGTTAAAGTGGCAAAGAGTCCTGTGGCACCTTACAGACTAACAGACATATAGGAGCATAAGCTTTCGTGGATGAATACCCACTTCGTCAGATGCATGTAGTGGAAATTTCCAGAGGCAGGTATAAATATGCAAGCAAGAATTAGGCTAGGGATAACGAGGTTAGTTCAATCAGGGAGGATGAGGCCCTCTTCTAGCAGTTGAGATGTGAACACCAAGGGAGGAGAAACTGCTTTTGTAGTTGGCTAGCCATTCACAATCTTTGTTTAATTCTGAGCTGATGGTGTCAAATTTGCAAATGAACTGAAGCTCAGCAGTTTCTCTTTGAAGTCCGGTCCTGAAGTTTTTTTGCTGCAGGATGGCTACCTTTAAATCTGCTATTGTGTGTCCAGGGAGATTGAAGTGTTCTCTTACAGGTTTTTGTATGTTGCCATTTCTAATATCTGATTTGTGTCCATTTATCCTTTTACATAGGGACTGTCCAGTTTGGCCAATGTACATAGCAGAGGGGCATTCCTGGCACATGATGGCGTATATTACATTGGTGGATGTGCAGGTGAATGAACCGGTGATGGTGTGGCTGATCTGGTTAGGTCCTGTGATGGTGTCGCTGGTGAAGATATGTGGGCAGAGTTGGCATCAAGGTTTGTTGCATGGATTGGTTCCTGAGTTAGAGTTACTATGATGCGGTGTGTAGTTGCTGGTGAGAATATGCTTCAGATTGGCGGGTTGTCTGCGGGCGAGGACTGACCTGCCTCCCAAGGCCTGCAAAAGTGAGGGATTGTTGTCCAGGATGGGTTGTAGATCACTGATGATGCGTTGGAGAGGTTTTAGCTGAGGATTGTATGTGATGGCCAGTGGAGTTCTGTTGGTTTCTTTCTTGGGCTTGTCTCACAGCAGGAGGCTTGTGGGTACACGTCTGGCTCTGTTGTTCTGTTTCCTTATTTCCTCAGGCGGGTATTGTCGTTTTGAGAGTGCTTGGTGAAGATCTTGTAGGTGTTGGTCTCTGTCTGAGGGGTTGGAGCAAATGCGGTTGTACCTCAGCGCTTGGCTGTAGACAATGGATTGTGTTGTGTGTCCGGGATGGAAGCTGGAGGCATGAAGATAGGCGTAGTGGTCGGTGGGTTTTCGGTATAGGGTGGTGTTAATGTGACTGTCACTTATTTGCACCGTGGTGTCTAGGAAGTGGACCTCCGTGTTGGTCCAGGCTGAGGTTGATGGTGGGTGGAAGCTGTTGAAATCATGGTGGAATTCTTCCAGGGTTTCCTTCCCATGAGTCCAGATGATGAAGATGTCATCAATGTAGGTTGCGTAGGTAGAGAAGGGGCGTGAGTGGACGAGAGTTGAGGAAGCATTGTTCCAGGTCAGCCATAAAAATTTTGACATATTGTGGGGTTATGCGGGTGCCCATAGCGGTGCCACTGGTCTGGAGGTGTATATTATCACCAAATTTGAAATAATTGTGCATGAGGATAAAGTCACAGAGCTCAGCAACCGGTTGTGCTGTGGCACCATCAGGGATACTGTTCCTGACAGCTTGTATTCCATCTGTGTGTGGGATGTTTGTGTAGAGAGCCTCTACGTCCATGGTGGCTAGGATGGTGTTTTCTGGAAGATCACCAATGCTTTGTAGTTTTCTCAGGAAATCAGTGATGTTACGGAGATAGCTGGGAGTGCTGGTGGCGTAGGGTCTGAGTAGAGAGTCCACATATCCGGACTGTCCTTCAGGGAGAGTGCCAAATGCCTGAGATGATGGGGCGTCCAGGATTTCCGGGTTTGTGGATCTTGGGTAGTAGATAGAATAACCCTGGTCGGGGTTCTAAGGGTATGTTGATTTGTTCCTGTGTTAGTGTAGGGAGTATCCTGAGTAGATGGTGCAGTTTCTTAGTGTATTCCTCAGTGGGATCTGAGGAAAGTGGCCTGTAGAATTTGGTATTGGAGAGTTGTCTGGCAGCCTCCTTTTGGTAGTCTGACCTGTTCATGATGACAACAGCACCTCCTTTGTCAGCTTCTTTGATTATAATGTCAGGGTTGTTTCTGAGGCTGTGGATGGTATTGTATTCTGCACGACTTAGGTTATGAGGCAAGCAATGTTGTTTTTACACAATTTCTGCCTGTGCACGTCGGCGGAAGCATTCTATGTATAGGTCCAGACTGTCATTTCGACCCTCAGGAGGAGTCCATGTGGCGTTCTTCTTCTTGTGCTGTTGGTGGGAGGATATCTGTGTATCAGTGCGCTGTTCAGTGTTATCTTGAAAGTATTCTTTGAGTCAGAGACAGTGAAAGTAGGCTTCCAGATCACTGCAGAACTGTACTATGTTTGTGGGGGTGATGGCGCAAAAAGAGAGTCACCAAGATAGGACAGACTCGTCTGCTGGGCTGAGTGTGTAGCTGGGTAGATTGATGATATTGCTGGATGAGTTAGGGGTACTACTATTGTGGCCCCATGTGGCAGGTAGGATTTTAGACAGCTTACAGTCCTTTTTCCTTTGTAGAGAGGTGAAGTGTGTAATGTAGATCTCCTGTCTTATTTTAGTAAAGTCAGTTTGTATGGAAGGTTGGTTGTTTATGATGTTATGTTATTTTTTGATGTTTTCCTGTTTGCTTTATAGGATGCTGATCAGGTGGTTCCTCAGTTTCTTTGATAGTGTGTGGCATAATCTCTCACTTTGGTCTGTGCAGTATGTAGATAGCAATGGATTTTTCACCTTCAGTCCATTTCACCTTCAGTTATGATGTCCATCCATTTGCATTTGAAAAGGAAGATGATATCTGTCTGTACTTGTGCAAGTTTCTTCATGAGGTTGATGGATTTCCACTCAATACGACTAAATGCAGTGCCTTGCATGGTGTCAAGTATCAGAGGGGTAGCTGTGTTAGTCTTCTGTTGTGTCACAAGCACATACAAAAGGATCATTGTGGATATTGCGCCACCCATCAAGACTCAGGTTAACAATTTTACCCTCTAGACCAGGGTCAGCAACCTTTCAGAAGTGGTGTGCTGAGTCTTCATTTATTCACTCTAATTTAAAGTTTCGGGTGCCAGTAATACATTTTAACGTTTTTAGAAGGTCTCTTTCTATAAGTCTATAATATATAACTAAACTATTGTTGTATGTAAAGTAAATAAGGTTTTAAAAATGTTTAAGAAGCTTCATTTAAAATTAAATTAAAATGCAGAGCCCTGCGGGCCGGTGGCCAGGACCCGGGCAGTGTGAGTGCCACTGAAAATCAGCTCGCGTGCCGCCTTTGGCACACATGCCATAGGTTGCCTACCCCTGCTCTAGACCTTTTGCACGCTGCTCAATTTCTCTTTCATACACTTTATCCAGCAATTTGCCTGTGACATCTGCTCTGTAGGGTGGACTGTATCCTGGTCTTAATGACTGCACCATGTTAATGAAGTGTGGGTTCTCAATCATACGGAAAGGAGAGTTTGTTGCATAAACAACCCAAGCAATTTTTCATCAATTACACCTCTTTTTGTAATCTGTTGGTTCTTATAACAAACTTATCTATGGCTGTTTCTGGATGATGGAGATTTTTTTTCTTTTTGCTACAGGTGATATATTGTGGTTATGTGATTACATGATGTGACTGAAACACTATCCTTGGCAGATAACTCTGAAACTATAGAAAATGATGGTGATCTTGAAGGTGCATAGTCTTCAGAATCCTGAACGTTGAGGATGGATTCTCCTAAGCAAAATAAGTCCATGCAGTTATTTAATTATTATTACCATACTGCTCATTTAGTATTACTCATTACATTCACTGACACTCTTTACTACTTTAAAGGTGAAATTGTAAAAGGAAGATCTGCCTATTTCAGCTATTTATTTTTTTTTAAAACAGCTGCATCTAAAATGATAGTACCATAGAGTAACAACTATAATTTTTGCTCAAACATGAGAATTCAAGAATAGTCCAGAAGCAAGACAGACAGTCCTTAAAAAAGAAGTATGAAATAAAAAAAGTTTACCAACCTGAAGATCCTGCATGTTCAGACATGTTCCTTTCATCATCTTCAACGCAGCTTCCTCCTGAGAAGGAACACTTCTCATGATGTTGTTTCATTCAGGTCTTGCATTTCTTAGTCGCATTGTTTGCATTTTGCACGCATGCCTGTTTTACCCGTAGGTAGAGGAACTTCATTAAAATATTCCCAAACTGGGTCTCTTTTATGGCCTGCTGCCATTATAGGTTTTCCCTTCTAGTGAGAGAATGGTATGGTATGGTAGATCTCAAATCAATGAAGGCTACACTGAGAAAGACCTCAAGACTTCTGGAATGTGCTGCTGAAACAGTTTCACTTTTGTTTCTACTGCCTGTCCCTCCCTTCTCACATTTATTTCCAGACTTCTTCTCCTTGTCCAGATCTATTCCGCCCCCAATAATCTTCTATTCATTGAAGTTTTTGAAACTTTGCACTTTTAGAGAGAGGTAAGGGATTAACTCTGTGTACACAAATTTGCAGAGGGACAATAGGGTTGAGGTCTGCTAGTTCTCACCTCTATATATTATTTATTTATTTATTTGAAAACATTTTTGCTGTTGACAAGCATTTTATCTCTGGAGACACAAATCCACAGTCTGAGAACTGCAAAACTAAGCATCTCTGGTAGTATCTTCTAGACTGAGCACTGAGTCCCATTGGGTAGATAGAAAGATTAACCTAAATAACCTATACAGAAGCCCCTGGAACCCCATAAGATTGGGTCCCTAATCCATGAACTATTGGAACTCATTTACAAAACTTTTCTGAAACATGACATGAATATATTGTCTCATACTATAGAATTAGAATTTATAATCCCTATTCCACAATGAGATATCTTTGAGCTATAATATATCTTAATTAAAATTATCTTTAGATAGGTTTTTCCCCTCAAAAAGCATTTTATCAAAAAAAAATCTGTTTTTTTTTTTATTAAAAAAAGAAATCATTGATTTTTATCCACCGTGCTCTGTGCAACTCCAAAAGAGTCAGTGGGGTTGCACAGAGGGTGTATAGACAAGAAATTTGGCTCATTCTGTTTTTAACCCTAGCCCAGATCACCCAACACCAGTCACATTCAGTATCTTTTTTGATTTGCATCTGATTCTAGTTCTACTGGAAAGTGCTGGCTCCAGGTAATAAGAAACTGAGATTCATGTTTGAACACTGATAGACAGCGTAAATAGAACTGAACATTGTCACTTAGGTAATTGTGCTGTGAAGCTATAAAAATGCAGACTAAATCTGAGAAAATAAATATTTAGGTGAGACAGGAACATGGTTAAAAAAGGTAGAAACCATTTTGCAATGTGTTCAGTTCAATTTTTAGTGCTCTTTTGCCAAGCTTTAGTTGGGGGCTGAAGGTGATGGGTAGTGGCGTTCTGTTATTTTCTTTGTTGGGCCAGTCCTGTAGTAGGTAACTTCTGGCTCTGTCAATCTGTTTCTTTACTTCAGCAGGTGGGTACTGTAATTGTAAGAACGCTTGATAGAGATCTTGTAGGTATTTGTCTCTGTCTGAGGGTTTGGAGCAAATGCGGTTGTATTGTAGAGCTTGGCTGTAGACAAGATTTGCTTCGTGTTCAGTCCTTACTTGAGACATGATTTTAGATGTTTATGAAGAGGAAACCAAAACACAAACTGAAGTCAAAGGTTGTGTAGTATCTGTACACTCATACTGTCAAATATTTCTTGATCCATTTGAAGAAAGAGAAAAAAACTGGTGGTGTGATTCATCTGCGTTTCCAGAAGGGGTTGGATTGTTGGTAGGCAGAATTATCAAAATCTTGTTTTGAGACTTGTACATATACAGATATATATACACTAACAAAGTAAATGCATATTTATATATATAAAGGGAACTTTTAAGTCCACTTTTGTGTTGGGGAAAAACTTGACATGAAAGAAGATTCTTGAAATAAATTAACTTTTTGGTTTTGAATTATACCAAGTTAATCAGAGTATAGGAAGGGGAACGGAAACTCTGTTTCCTTTGCACTTTAAGATAGTGACTCATGTGGAGTATGACACAGTATTCCTCTTTTGAACTTTAGTTGCCAAAGCATGAAATGTGTTCTATAGTATGCTGGGAACACCTTTCTTGTATAAATGGTCTGAAAATTAAATCAAAGTTTTGGTGGCAACTTCTAATAAAGGCTATATTCTACTGGATTTTTAAATCAGCTGAAGTATTAAATAAATTAAATGGCTTTCCTTTTTTATGTTGTATTTTTTTAAATCTAGCTTCCTTCCTACTTCCCTCAATTTCTCTTTCCCATTAGGCGAACTGATGTTGCAGGAAGGGGGATACATGTTTGGCTCAGAATTGGTTGCAATCTGAAGCTGGATCTCTGCCTTCCTGTTTCTTCCCCACCTCTCTTCAAAGAGTCATCTGGATTCAGCAACGTTTACCACACCGAACATTGTGACTGGAGATAGGCTTACATCAGAATACAGGAATCTGAATACTCCTGAGGTCTGGGAAAGCTGGAATCCAGATTTGAGCTTCATGACATGATTCCATCTCTAATTTTGACATCCAAAGTTTTGGACCTACTATGCGATGTGGATTTCTCATCTCCTCCTTAGCTCTCTGCCTTGTCTCTAGACTAAACTGAGCCTTTTAAGGTTGGAAGAAGGCCTCTGCCTAGGCCAGGTTCCTAAAAGCTAACTTAAATTCCAGGCTAAGTCTTCTAATGGTGGAGCAGGCCTTTGCCAAGGTTCAACTCCCAAGCTTCACAAAGTCTTTCAGGGCTGGAGTTTCTAAGCAAGCATTTAACCAAGCTCCCAACCAGAATCAATTAACCATCTCAGTGAGAGACCATTCTGTGATAAGCCCAGTTCTTCAAATACTCCTTCCACACTGCTCATCCCATAAACAGTGCTCTGCTCATGAGCTGCTTTTCCCTTTCTTTCCATGCTGTTTTCTCCCTGTTGTTCTTGTTTGATCGTCTGCTCCTCCTTTCAATACCATGTTATTGTTCATAAAGATGAAGAAATGGTGCATATCACTCTCTCTCTCTCTCTCTCTCTCTCTCTCTCTCTCTCCCCCCCCCCCCCCCCACCCCCCCACCCCACCTGAATCCACTATGGGAGCTGGAGATCTCAGACTTAAAACATTGGAGTCAAGTCTGTGCTTTGGTGCAAGACGTGCTTACTCTATTTTGGGACTTTCATGTGTTTCCTAAGTCTCTGAATGTTATTGACTCTAAAGACAGGTCTCTAGACAAGTTTTTTCATGTCGTCTAGTGGGATAGCAGAGTTTGAATGGCTTTTTCCACTGATTTTTGTGTACCTTTGGGTAGAATTACAGTAGTTAGTGACCAGGTCTTCACAGGTTCTCAGCTCCTGTAGCTCCCTTTAAGCCAAAGGGAGCTGCAAGGCCTCAGCATCTCTGGAAAGCACATCATTAGTAGTTAGTCCCCAATTTATTTTTACCTGGTACTTGAAGGTTTATAGAATTACAGAAAAATATGTGTGGGATTTGTGTTTCTACCATTTCTCCTTAAAACAGTATCTGTTTCATTCTTTGGATGTTAGTCATATTCCTCCTATACAAGAACTTCTGGTCAAAGCTTTAAGGTCTTGTTCGGATTCTTTGCAGCCCCCATCTCTTGGTGGATCAGAGAATGTATTTGTTTGACTTTTAAACAGCGGCAATAGAAACAATCAAGGAACTTGCGCAAAACCACCAGAATATTTTAAAGAGAGAATTTTCTATATTCCTTCCTGTGACTCTTTTATAACACCATATTTCCTGATATTGTTTTTGGTTGTGGTAGGGAGTAATTAAAGCAACTGAATAAATACATGCTGGATAATTATGCTGGTGCAATAAATGGGTAAAATCAAGGAAAGCTCTTATATAAGCTAACAGGTTTGTGGCACATACAGACATGTTTTTGTTGAATCTAAATGAGGAAGTGTTAGGAGAATTTGATATTAAATCCATGACAAAAATGTTTGTGAGAACTGAACTGTCTCTTTGCTTTCTGGTAGGTGGAGATACAATAGCAGAACACTGACAAATTTGGAGACTAGAGGGAAGATGTGATGTGTACAACAAGGAAGATTACAGGTAAGGGGTGTTCTCTTTATATAGGTGATTTAACTGAGCTTGGATATGTCATACCTGATTTTAAAAAAAAGCAGTTGGACAAAATCATTTAACCTGCATCAAGGATAATCATCAAGGAAAAGTGCAATAAATTTACCTACAGGTTAAAAGTAATGGTTATTTAAATTCATTTTTTCATATTTATCTGTTTGTTTGTAATTCTCTAATTAGGATTTATCTGTTCATTGGGTAGGTCAAAAGTATTTCATTTTAAATAATTCCTTTCAAAGAGTATTTTTTGTTCAGTGTCATAAATTTGTCAAGTGTTCACTAAGAGCTAAAATTGAGAGTGATGCATGTTTGGAAACGATACTAATTTATTGAATTTCCATTACTGTCCATAAAACCAGTTCCTTGTTTCAAATGATTTTGCAATGTGTTAGCTGTTATCAGTGAATGATACAGGTGGGTTGGAATTTCATATCACTACTGTATATGAAGAGTATTCTGAAGCCTGAGATCCCTTTCTAGTGCTATTTTATTTGAATGTGTTTTGGTTCATAAAACAAGTGAGTGGCTTGAGCAAGTATTTGGTAACCCAACCAACACATCTACACACAATATTGTGGGCATATGGTAAAAGGACGCTGTGTAGAGTGATGTACAAAATTTATTCCTGTCCCCAGTTTCCCATTTCTTTTACTATACCTCTCTTAGTTTCAGCAGTAATTTCAGCCTATTTAAATACTGCAGCTTGTGAGCTGGTTGACCCAGTAAATTGTGGATGCTAGATTTGTTACAATGTCTGTGTTTGTCATACATTTCACAGGATCCTCGGCAATACTTTGTCCACTAAAAAAAGGATGATGTAAAAAGGCCTTCATACTTCCCATTTAAATCTTTTAAAATATCTGTGTTGGAAAACATTCAAAATAATCATTTAATTTGATGGTGGTCCAAAAAATGGCCTGTTAACCACATTCCTTCTAAGTCATTAATGGTTTGTCAATTTAAGGAAGATCTCGAGAAAAAATTCCCGAAATGGTGTATTTTAACTCTTGTAGAAAAATCTATGGAGCATGACTTTATACACTGATAAAACTCTAAAATCATTTGACCATGTTTGTTGAAGTATAGGAGAATATGTGGATTCTCAGATGTGCTCCGTGCTGGCCTAATTCTGCTCCCTTTGAAGTCAATAGTGAAAAATCCTAAGATTTGTTTTTTTTCCTTTTTTTTGCTTGATATGTTTTATATGTGTGTGGTCTATATATTTATAAAGCTTGGTACCTGTTTTTTTTTCCTTTCTGGCTTTCTGTAAACTTAAAATTTGAAAGTAGTTTGAATTAAAAGTCAAATGAATACTAATATAGAAGGAAAGATGCTGAAGTTTAAAGGAATCAAGCAAGCATAAGGCCATGCCTAGTCTGATGCCAAATACACACATAACATACTCACACAAAATCCATTTGCACTAGTTGACATGAATCAGTGCAATCCTGCAAGTTGTATTGTTGCCTGCCTAAGTCTATTGAGAAATCATTTATCTAATTGGATTTCTTACACAGCTTGAATTCTTGGGGCCCCTTATCTTAACCAGAGAGAGAGAGAGAAGTTCTGAATGAAAGATTGTGATTTTTCTTAAAAAAACACTAGATGGCATTTATTGCAGTGGAATAAAATCCTGCTTCACCAGGCAGAATTCAGCATATAATTTCACATTTTAATAATGAGAAGCAATCTCTTTCTTAGTTTAATTTGTTAATGGTTGAGGAAACAAGTGGTTTCTGGTAGTTGACTGATATATGTTCATAGAAAGAGACTTGATTGCTTGTTGGAGTGAAGGTGGTGTTTAAATTGCTTTTCAGTATCATATGTTTTAAAGTGACCTATATTGTGCCCAACTAATTTCAAATATTACTTAAGATTACTTTGAAAATGTTTTGAAGGCAGTAAAACCTCAAAGTAATACAGCTATTAATAGTTATAATTGAAATGAACAGATGCACACATTTGCAGACTTATTTTCCAATAATTTCCCTGTGTAGAAGAGATCCTACTATGCATTTCTGATAAACTTTAAAAGTAGTTAGCATGGTGCATTGGAAAAAGCACTTTAAAATATAAGAAGTGAACATGGGAATATAAGAGTTGCCAAACTAGATTAGACCAATGGTCCATCTAGTCTGGTATCCTGTCTCAGAGTGGATACTCTTAGATGCTTCTAAGAAAGTTGATAAAAAACCCATAATAAATTTTCCATAGGATAAGTTTCTTTCTAATGCCTGTGAGAGGCTGCCTTATGCCATGAAGCCTAAAGTAACTGAGGATGTCTTCATTATCCATATAAAAATGACTAGTCTGTTTTTTGAATACTACTAACTGAGCTCTTAGTCTTACTATTTATTACTTGTTTGGTGGCAGTAGCTAGAGGCTAAAGATCAGGCCTCCTTGTGCTAAGCACTGTACACACAGGGACTAGGGAAAAGACGGTAGTGCAGGGGTAGCCAACCTATGGCCCTGGAGCCACATGCGGCTCTTCAGAAGTTAATATGCGGCTGCTTGTATAGGTACCGACTCCAGGGCTGGAGCTACAGGCGCCAACTTTCCAATGTGCCAGGGGGTGCTCGCTGCTCAACCCTGGCTCTGCCTCAGGCCCTGCCCCCACCCCTCCCCTGAGGCTACCATGCCCTCACTCCTCCCCCTCCCCCACCGCAGAGCCTCCTGCACGCATGTAACAGGTGCGGGAAGGGAGGGGAAGGCGCTGATTGGCGGGGCTGACGGTGGGCAGGAGGCACTAGGAGCGGGGTGGGGGAGCTGATGGGGGGCTGCTGACAAATTACTGTGGCTCTTTGGCAATGTACATTGGTAAATTCTGGCTCCTTCTCAGGCTCAGGTTGGCCACCCCTGCAGTAGTGCCTTCCCCAAAGATCTTACAGACTAAGCCTCAATGACATCTTGCAACATGAGTTCTATAGATTGTGCTACATATAAATAAGAGGATTTATTTATCAGTTTTAAATTTGTTGTCTTTCAGTTTCATTGGGTATCTTCTTGTTCTTGTCAGAGAAGGTAAATAGGAATTCCCAATATACCATCTGTATACCATTCAGTATTTTATTTCCCTCCATCATGTCACCCCTCTTTCCCCCCTCTTCTCTAAACTAAAGCAGTCCCAATCTTTTCAGTCTCTTTTCATATGAAAGCCTTTCCATGCCTCTAACTTTCACAGCGCTCGCTCTCTCTCTCTCTCTTTTTCTCTCTCTCAATCTTTTCTATTCCTACATTGATTGATTGATGAATAGGGTAGCCAGAACTGAACACAAAACTCCAGGTGAGTGCGCACTGAAGTTATCATATTTTCAGTAGTATTTTCTGTCCCACTGCAAGCACATCCTAAAATTTTGCTAGTTTTTTGACGGCTGCTGCATGTTGAGTAGGTGTTTTAATTGACCTTCACAATGACACCCAGATATTTCTTCAATGTTTACAGTTAATTTAGCATTGAGAATAAGAAGTTCAGATTATTCCTTGTATTGTGCATTACTTGCATTCATCTGCCATTATGCAACTTCCACACTGGTAGGTGGAAGAAAAAGATGAGCTACTAAGCCCTCTCTCTAGTTTCTGTAGTCTGCCATTCGGGGATTTAAATTTCAGTGGTTTGAACCCTTTTCTTGAGTACTCTCTCAGTAAGATAACTTATCAGATTTCAAACTGACATTATGTAACAAATTGTTATGGGATATTTGGGTCATGTGAGCAAAGTAACAAAGATAGATATTTGTGCTTTTTCTTTCCCTATAGTTTGAGCTACTGCAATATTAATTTAATATTAAGTTTATGCTGTCAGTGATTGGAGCAGAAGCCTTTCATGTGTCTAATATAAAATTCTTACTGGCACAGGGAAAATGGGACAGCTTTCAGAGTCAGTCCTCCCCTCTTTATGCATATATACTGCATTCATTGTTGTGCTATGTGAGCATCTCCTGGGAAGGAGGAGATGAAGCAGAGTGAAGACAGTATGACAGAAGGCAGTGTCGACAGGTGTTCTCCCTCTATTCCAACAGAAACCACACATACATGCATTCTCTCATAGTGCGAAGCACCATAGAGTCACATCACCATGAACAGTAAACACAACAAATGGGCATCATTAGAGGGTGGTCTTCCTCCACATGTCACTGTTTCACACAGCCTTGAGATGCGCGCCATACCGCATCCCGTCCAGTTAGCCACATTGTCAACTCATGCTCACTGCAGGCGACCTCTGTCCCTGGCACCAGTGCTTGCAAATCTCACTTCTGAAATCTAGGAGACCACACACAAGGTAACAGTTCTTTGGCCACCCACTTGTTTTTATCCTCCAGGAAGTTGGAGCTATGGAGTGGAGTTTACAAATACTTTGAGATGTCATAACCAAGTTTACTATCTTATTTATTTGTTTAAAGCTAAATAAATATCTATTGGCAGCTCGCTGGGCACTTACAATACTTAAACTGCACACAATAGTCAAACATATTGAAAGGCATTCCTAAAAAGACTACCTCAGTTCCAGAATCACACTGCCTTTTATTGATCCCATAATACCAGCCAAACCCAGTCCACCCCTTATTCCTGGGGAAAAAATTGGGTAACCAGGAGAGTCTTGCATTATTCTCTGAGGTTATGGTGGATCATGGTAGAAGTGAGTTGCAAAGCCTAGAACCACTGGATGAGAATGTATTACTGTTCAAATTAGGGATTTTTAAAAGCTGTTGTGTGCTTCAGATGATCCCCAGTGCTGAGGCAACAACCAGAACCTTAAGTGTGACCTGGAAATCATTTAGTAGATAGTACAGATTATTGAGAACTAATGCAAAGCAGTCCCTTCAGAAAATACCACTTAGAAAGTATCTAGACTGAATCTGTCCTAGCTATGAGTTTCTGAATGGCTTTAAGATCTAAGCATTTCTATTTTAAAGTATATTTTAAGATTAACATTATCTCTGTAGTGCTCACTTCAGTAATTCAACCTAGAGGTGACAAAGACATGGATAACGAACTGTGATAAGATCTGCCTTTGAAATAAAAAAAATCACAACATTCTTGTCCATTGCTCCGAAAAAAGAAAAAGCATTTTTGGCAAATGCTGTTATCTGGTTCTTCGGGTGTTCTTACCAGCCACTAAAACTGCAGTCTAATAGGGACTTTATCCATGCCTGAATCTGCTGAAATCCTGAATAGGTGAGCTGTTGAGGCGGATGAACAATTGTCCAGTATTACCCTGAGATCTTACAGAGAAAGGAGGGACCAGCTTGAGTAAATCCATCTATCAGTGTGTTATGGACAGGAGAGTCAAAGGCAGCTGATATATAAAAGAAACATGGATACTGCCAGAATAGGTTTGTTCTATTTGTTTGTGTGTTAAAAATAGTATTTGTATGCTTTTGTTTTATATTAGCAAATCAGATATTGTCTCCCCTGTTTTTCTTAAATGCCATGCAAGTCCGACCTGATTAACTGAGAAGGGAAAGTGATTTTGTGTGTATTGTGTAAAACTGTTTTCTTTAACTAATTAAATTCAAATGTCTGGGAAATTATTAGCAGCAAATGTGCCTTCATTAAAACTTAAACACTCCACTCCTTTTAAATAAAGCCTGAGAGAAACACCTCTGGGACCTCAGACTGCTTCCTCAAAAATAGGGAAGACTAGACTTGACATTCCTGACAGTTCCAAGGGAAAAAAAATAAGCAGGAAAAAAATGTGGAAAAAGTCAAATTAAATTTAAAAAACCCTTTAAGGTTGCCTTTTCTTATTATACTGCAAAGTGGGCGGGGGACAACTAAACAAACAACAGGCATAAACTTAGTTCTCCAATTTGAGTTTCACTTTGCCCTCTTTGCCTTAATCAGGCTTGGAAGGATTATATTTTTATTGGTAAATGTTGATAAACATTGATTTCCCTGTGCGCATGCGCACAGGGAAAAATATTTCCATCAATGATAATTGAATTTTACAGATAGGCCAAGTAAGAAAAATGCTGCTTGAAAACTTTTTAGAGTTTGATTTAAGGCTATTTATTTCGTATGTTTTGACATATATGATGAGAATTTGTGTTTTAATGGTTCAAAGCTTTAACTTTTTGCATCTCAGTGTCTACTGTCATAAATAAATTGTCTGACCCCCCATAATTTCCCACAGCTGTGAACATTTAAATTGATAAATATAGAAAATCTTAAAAATAAACATTGATATTATCCATCAAAATTATATAAAAAAATCAAATTCAAGCCCATTTATAATCAACTCCAATAAATGGCCTTAGCACCCTTATACTGGTTGTCAGCTGAACTTTCTCCTCCAAGATTTTGCAAATGTTCCTGCTTATGTCAGCCATTTTAATGTGCACACCCCAAGATTACTTTTGACAGTCACTGTATGATTGTTTATGTTCCCTGATGTAACAGGGTGCTTTTTAATTTTTTCAAATCTGTCATTTACATTTTAACTATCTGAAATTTTCAAAGATCAATGACAAACCAGATTGTTTTAACTTAAGCCCCTATGTCTTCTCAGCAACGGTGCTGAGAAGGATCTGAGTGTTGTGGTGGATGACACCCTCAACATGAATCAACAACGCAATGCTGTTGGAAAAAAAGGACATTTTAGGTCACATTAACTAGGGTTGCCAGGCATCTGGTTTTTGACCAGAATGCGTGGTTGAAAAGGGATCCTGGCGGCTCTGGTCAGCACCTCTGACTGGGCCATTAAAAGTCTGGTTGGTGGCGTAGCAGGGCTAAGGCAGGCTCCCTGCCTGGCCTTGGCTCTCCATGGCTCCAGGAAGCAGCTGGTATTTCCCTATGGCTCCTAGGCAGAGGCACGGCCATGGGGGCTCCTGGCACTGCTCCCGCTCCAAGCGCCAGCTCCGCAGCTCCCGTTGGCCGGGAACTGCAGCCAGTGGGAGCTGCAGGGTTGGTGCCTGCTGCCGGGGGCATCGCAAAGAGCCACCTGGCTGTGCCTCCGCCTAGGAGCAGGAGGGAAAGGCCGGCTGCTTCAGGGAGGTGCCCGCACCCCGAACCATCTCCCCCACCCCAACTCCCTGCCCCAACCCTGAGGTCCCTCCCACACCCAAACCCCCTCCCAGAGCCTGCACCCCCCTCCCGCAGTCCAAACCTTCAGCCCACCGCCCCCACCCCAACCCCCTGCCCCAGCCCAGAGACCCCTGAACCCCTCATTTCTGGCCCCACCCCAGAGCCCTCACCCCCTCCCGCACCCCAACCCCATGCCCAACCTGGTGAAAATGAGCAAAGGGAGGGAAGAGTGAGTGATGGAGGGAGCAGGGATGGAGTGAGCGGCACTGGGGCCTTGGGGAAGGGGCAGGGCCTTGAGGCGCTGCAGGGGTGTTTGGTCTTCTGCAGTCAGAAGTCTTCTGGCATCCCTAACATTAACAAATGCATAATATGCAAGTCATGGGAGGTGATAGTACCACTCTACTGGGCACTGGTTAGGCCTCAGCTGGAGTACCTTGTCCAGTTTTGGATGCCAATGTATAGATAGGATGTAGAGGAACTGGAAAGGATATAGAGGCAAGTGATAAGGACGATCAAACGGATGGAATGCGGTCATATGAGCAAAAGTTGAAGGACCTAGGTATATTTAGTTTGGAAAAGAGAAGATTAAGGGAGACATGATAGCAGTCTTCAAATACTTAAAATACTGCCATTAAAAAGATGGAAAAAACTCTTTTGCCACAGAGGGCGGGATAAGAGGCAGTGGGTTCAAATTACAGCATAGCAGATTTAGGGAGGTCATGGAAGCTCCTTCACTGGAAGTTTTCAAAAGGAGGCTGGGTAGCCATCTGTCTTGGCTGGTTTAGACACAACAAATCCTGCATCTTGGCAGGGAGTTAGACTAGATGATCATTCCAGTCCCTTCAAATCCTATCATTCTGTGTCCTCATATTATGGAAAAATGTATGGAGGGGTATATGCAGACTGAAGGGTTGTTTTGTCCCGATAGTCTCCAGGATCTTAAGGAATGAGGACAGACTAGGTGAGACTAACAGGCCTAATATATGCAAGAAATACTACCTTCAAACACATGTATCCATTTGCTCTGTGCGTGGAGGGAATTTCTCTGTTATGTTTCAGATGGTTTCCAGCCAGGCTTCCACTGATTGCTGGGACATAGTATGGTACTCTGTTTTTTCTCTGTGTACATTTACCCAGCAGTTAAACAGCCACGGCTGGCCTGCATCATCTGGCTCAGGCTGTGGGGCTGTAAAGTTGCAATGTATATTTGGGCTCAGACTGGAGATGTAGGACCCCTGAGGGGACTGGGTCCCAGAGCCTGAGCTCTTCTGAGCCCAAATGTCTACACCACAATTTTATAGCCCCACAGCCTGAGTCCTGTGAGGATGGGCCAGCCGCAGGTGTTTAATTGCCATGTAGGTGCTCTCTGAGGTTCACAGACCACACAAGATGAGTTTTGTTGCTTGTAGAAGCATTAACTAATCCATTTTCTTACATGGAATTTTATCTGTTCATCAGGGAACTTGAATCACCCTGGAACACATCCCATTTATTTATTCAGCCAATGGATCATATAGATTTCCAGCTGACAGGAGAATGAACTGCCTTTTCTATCTTTGCCAAAGTCTGGCTTTTTTTGCAAGTTGGCTTCTCTGTGCACTATGTTGTTTGCCTATATGCTGGAGATGATAAACTCAGCAAGAACATTTCTTTAGGGGGAATCTTACTTTAGTAAGATTAGTTCAGAGTTAATTTTTCATTTTAAAATCTGTTTAACCTAATATCATACTACATAAATGCTGAAACCCCTAAATTTGTGACAAACCCTGTTAGTCTAGTTTTTGCTAATGTGGTCGTAACCTCTAGTATTAGAGTGGTGTAGTGGTGATATTTGATATTTGAAAGGTTTGATGGAAAAATCCATCAAGTAATTTTCTTTTTTCCTTTCCACATAACAAATGCTTACCAACTTTTTGTTGATCTTAACCGCAGCTTGAACTGACAGATGATATTCTGCCATGTCCCCTTGCACTATGACCAGATGCAGTTGCTGTCACCTCCTTTTCATCTGTTCACTTCTCTGATTCTGATCTCCCTTGTTGGCAAGGAGCCACCACATGCAACAGCACATTTATTTGTACTCTGTCTGTGCCTCTCCACCCAGACTGACCCAGCCACTTCTTTTTCCTGCACCTCCCCCCTCAAACTATTTTCCGGTGTCAGGTGGGGAGGAGGGTTAGGAAAATACTGCTTCACAGAATAACAGTGTTGTCTGCCTTTATAAAAAACCAGCAGGCAAGTTTCTAGCAGTTTGACATATGTTGCATCTAGTATTATGTAGTCTGGAAGGAAGTCAGAGCATGTTAGAGTTTTTGCTTTCCGAGTCAGGGCAGCAGCTTTAGATTCAGATGTCTGTGTGTTGGAGAATAAACATTTGTCTCCGTCCTGGTTCTGAGCTTTGTGATATGATACTTTATCCCTGCTTTCTGTTTTTTATTAGTTTATTTTCCATGTACAATGCCATGCTGAATTTTAGCTTTGATCAAATTAATTTAGAGATTTCAATACAATTACTGGATTTGAGAGTGCTGTACTAAAGTTTGTAAACTGATTAATAAAAATACATATAAGTGATTGTTTTGCTGGTAAGAGTTGGAACACATTTAAAGTGAAATGTAAACTGCCACATGAAACTGTGGTAAACTTCAGAAGCAATTTAAAACTCCAGATTGTGTTAACTCATCTGAAAAAAATCCTCAGAAGAATGCATTTCTTTAGCAGACAATGAAAATGTTTAGTTTTAAAAGCTCAGTAGGTTGACTCATTCTTTTAAAGCTTTAATGGTTAAACCACCTAAGCAGTACCACACCCAGCATACCATGAAAGCTGCTTTCTATAGACACGTCTATCTCCACTCTTCTAAGCTCTGCAAATTATAGTGAAATGGATCATCTCTATCAGATGAACAGCTATATGCTTTAAGCTGTCTGTAACGGGAAAGAGTTCCACCCACCCACATAAGTCACAGGCTTTCTCCAGCTGGACTGGATTTCCCAGTATGCTTTTTTCTCCGCCTCTCGTCTTAAGTGCTGCTGACATCATTTGTACACAGTACACTGAGAAAATACAGCTGGAGAAGAAGCAATCCTTGAGCCCGGCGTGTATTTGGTGAGAATGCTTTATTTAAATGCTTTATCTGTACGTGTGGAATTAAGCGGGTGTGTGGTGTTTGTAGCTGCTTTTAGGGAGGATTTTGCTATGATTTCTTTTTAGTTTAAAAGTGAAATACAGAGGAAACAGTTTGAAAACTGTGTGAACTGTGAGCGTTCAGTAGAGACGAAGTGTAACATGAACTTTGTAGTTTGGAGGGGAGAGAGCTTAGTATCACCCATGTACTTACTCTCTACACCAATACTGACTTGGATTCTTAATACAGTCCATGGGTGGCGTACCCGAGCCCATTTATCCACTGACGCTTTTGAAAACTCCCACACCCCAATCTGGATCTATGCTGGTTTTGTGATATGTATGTACCCTCGTGAACCTTGTAACCAATACTTGCAATCCCCCATAACCCAAGCCAGACCCAGTATGTACAGTACCTTCCTTCTTAACTTGTGTAAATTTGATTTTCAACATTAACTTTAATAAAATTTTTAAATCTGTAAAAAGCATGCTGAAACACTCACTTGGAATTCTGAAGTTTGATCTTATAGATATGTGTCCTTGCTGAATGGACAAACTCTAAATGAGTTGACGCTTAAAATAAGAAAAAGGGAAACTCCAGACCATTAGCAACAAAGCCAAAGGGAGAAAAATCCTGTCATGTGAATTAGATGGCAAATGTCAGTAAATCAGTAGATCTTAAATTCTGAACGATCCTGTTTTAATCATAAGACATGTCCGAAGCATAGCAGAAGGCCTGAGACTGGCACAATAGAGTAAGGGTAGAGAAGAAAATATTACTGCATCTTAAAATGTCAAGAGTACATGATTTTTTGAAAAATGGCACCGTATTAGAACTGCATTAAGACCACTTTTAGTCAAGTAATGGCCAGCTAGAATGTTAACTGCCTTTCATATCATTACCTGAAGAGTAAATATCTCCAAAAGGGGAGGGAGTTTTCACTTACACTTTCAGTTTTATGTATTTTTTTAATTTGTTCCAAGATTCCTTAGTGAATATTTGATTTCAGTTCAGGCTGAAGATGGTGGTGAAAATACTGGGTGTTTGGTTATGGATTATAGTTTTTATTTTGAAATAAATTGGTAGGTGTCTTTCTATAAGGTATTCTAGAGCAGGGGGTTTCTCACATTTTCGTAGCCTGGAAATCACTTTGAGTCTTATGGACAGCTTCACTTCCTTCTCACAGGTACGTATGTGGACTTTCTCCCATCCAATTAATAGTTGCATAACATCCCTGTGGCAATTGCTTATGTGGAAAAAACAATAGGCAGGTCTCCATAGACCATTAGTGGTATGTGGACCCCAGTTTGTGAAACCGGTGTCCTAGCGTTTAACTGGGTGACACAAGTATTATAGAAAACCTGGTGAACTCATGGGGCTATTCTTCCCTCATTGGAGCCAGGGAAAACCTGTTGCTGAGCTGAACAAGTTTCAAGGAGAGTATACCCTAGCTCTAGACTTTTTGTTTTTAACTATTTCCCAATAATACGTGATACTGTTTGTTCATTTTGTGACAAATACATTTTTCTCCTTCTCCCCCAAACTCCTCCCTTATTGAAATATTAATTAGAACATCTATATAGGATTTTCTTATAGGTTTATATTTCTTGATGAAATTTAAATATAACTTAAAATACTGTAGGCAACTAAGTCTATTTTGGGTGAAGAATAAAATGTAGTTTTATAATGGTTACTCTTTTACCAGGAGGATGGCAAGTTGCATTTAAAGATAAACTACTGTAGGTGAATTTACACAAAGTAAAAAGCACATCAGTTTATTTTTTATAGGTGCTATGTTTTAGTGCCTGATTTGGACCAAGTTGATTCAGAAAATTAAAAAAAAATATCTTTTAAAGATATTTTAAAGTAAAACTTGGACTCATGGGGCTATTGGTTGCAGAAGGAACAAGTGAAGTCTCACCTGCATTTTCAGCCCGTCTTCTGGATCTCATTAAAATGAAGCTGCTGATTCTGTCCCTGAGGAGGATATGAGTTGTGTGACTATAGAGTTAGTAGGTGTCAGTAAGCATGGCTTTAAAATATAGACATATGTCTATTAATCAGAAGTAGGTTTCAGACGCAAGTGGGGGTGAAGTGGAGACCCTAGGATTGAGGTCAAACAGCAATATTCTAGCGAGAATGCAGTTTCCCCTCACACCTCCCTCCAGCCCTAGTCTGCTGGGAGAGAGGAGAGAATTCCTATCTGGTTGATCTTCTTGAATCCTGCTGTGAGGCTTGATCTTTAATATTTGCCTTAGGCTAGGTAGCTGGTAAATTTGTAGCTCTGTCTTCTCAAGCTTCTGGAAGTGAGAAGACACTTTCTCCGTTACACCTCACTCCCACCTTTTACCATTACTCTTACCACTGAATCTGACTTTTTGCCTGTCATCAGAATTGGGAAGAGAAGAGGTCTTCAGTCACCTGTTTCTCCCCAGCATCTGTTCTCCTACCCTATGGATAACTCCAGTGCTTGCTTCTCTTGCTTGCTCAGCTTTCCCAAGTCTCAGTGACAATGATTTTTGCCAGTTTCACTGCTGCTCACAAAGTTGTGAATAGTAACAGTCAAAAATGATTATCACTACAAAAAGTTTTTTTTTCTCTCTTGCTGGTAATAGCTCACCTTAACTGATCACTCTCTTTATAGTGTGTATGGTAACACCCATTGTTTCATGTTCTCTGTGTATATAAAATCGTTCTACTGTATTTTCCACTGCATGCATCAGATGAAGTGGGCTGTAGCCCACGAAAGCTTATGCTCAAATAAATGTGTTAGTCTCTAAGGTGCCACAAGTACTCCTGTTGCTTTTATACAGAATTTCTGTAAAACCTCTTCCTGAAATGGAAATGAATAATTTCAGTTAACATCTTTGAAGTTACTGGGCAGCTTGGCTTGATTTGCATTTTGGATGCTTTTATTTTGTGTCCCTTCTGTTGATGATTGAACCTTCTGGTGTTTTCTATGCTGATAAATTCTCGGCACTGCACTGGTTAATTTGAGGATCACTAGTAAGTGAACCTGTTTCACATTCATCACTGCAGCACCTGTAACTGAAGACATGCAGTGATACTAATTCAGGCCTTCATGAGGACAGTTGTTCTTTGGTAATTCTTAAACAATGGTTGAGGTGGTAGAGTTGTCCTTGCACTGCAGTGTCTGAGCTTGGCACTGCTCTTAGGATATGTGTGTCTGTCTTTAGGTGCTGGTTGTACTCTTACTGTCTGTCTTGTCTGGAGTTATTCTATATAGGTCAATAGACAGTGCTCTTTATATGATATTAATGATACATACACAACACATACTGCTTTTACATGGAACTCTCATAACAAGAATAGAAATGTTTTGTAATCAAACCTTACATTCTTCAGAGATTGATGACCTCCTTCCTGCAAAGTAAATCTTCCAATCATTATTGGCAAGTGGATTGATCCAAGCCATGCTAATTAGTCTGGCCAGTGGGCAACATTTTATATCACTGGCTGTCAGATGGATTAGAAGGAGAACTATCAAACCGTTGCTTTTAAAATTTGAGTTCCCATATTGAAATAATAGGGGTTCCATGAGATTAGGACGATCACAACAGAAATCAAGAGATTTGCCATGTGGTTTGGAAGAGAAAAATGAATTTTTAGCAAATGTTATCATTCATAGCTACGGAAAACTTTACTCTCAAATGGCAGATGCACATCACCATAGAAGCACAGCAACAGACTTCTCTGGATATACAATGATACATGGGAATTGGATAAGATCCTTGCTTCAAAGAGTGTTAGGATCTTAAATTTATCATCATGGCCATAATTCTTTCCTAAGAGGGAAATATTGGGTTAGGTTTGCACTGCAAGTATGGGCTTATCTACACTGCAGTTGCCCCACTGCAGCTATGCCATTGTAGTGCTTAGTGAAGATGCCATCTATGCTGATGGGAGAGCTTCTATGGACTTAGGTACTCCATCTCCCTGAGAGGCAGTAGCTATGTCAACAGCAGAAGCCCTCTCGCCGACATAGCACTGTCTACACTGGGAGTTAGATCAGTATAACTACATTGCTCAGGGAGTGTGGATTTTCCACACCCCAGGGTGGCTTAATTATACCAACATAAGTTTGTAGTGTAGACCAGAATTTAGTTCGCAAAAGAAATATTGGAAAAGGAAAGGGAAATCCATAAAACAATTTTATAGGGGTTTATGCTTTCCATGGTACTTCCACTGAAGAGGAACGCTTGGGAATGACTATTTTGGTATTTCTTTTTAAACAAAAGCTCTGTGATGAGGTTTTTACTTCTAAATCCTTAGGAACTTTTGAAAATCTTCCCCCTTGGGGCACAATCCCTAGCTCTGAGTTAGGAATGGACATTCATTCTCATTCTGTGGCATGCTCTGCCAATTTACCATCCAGGATTTTCCAGCTCTATATGTATCTTTGTACAATTCCTCATTTGCACTACTGGTATATTTGGATGTGCTCTTGGAACCAGGCCACCTAAGACAAGCAGGAGATACAGCTTTGTTTGATTTGCCAGGTCTCATAGTGAATAGGAGGAAAACCCCCAGATCCTAGCCAGAATACATATTATTTTGCAAGCCTACAGGGAACATGTTCACCATGGGAAATAGAGATCCTAAAAAACCACCCCTGAGTGGCTTAATAGTATGGCAGATTAGCTAATCTGATCAAGATACTTCCTCGAAATGCTGGCCCACCAGCATAGCGGGCTTGCCAGGGCACAACAGAAGTATGCTGTGCTCTGCCAATCCTGCGGTAGTGGCAGCAGAGGCGGTGGGGGGTTGTTCAGGTAGCACAATTTACAGCAGCTTTGAAACTGCCCTAATTTACAATACACCTTCTAGCATCTAGTAGGCAGTACAGTAGAACCTCATTTTTCCTGATGACCAGTAATATGAACCATTTTTCCTCGTGGGGAAAAAAAAATCACATAATGAACATTATGTTGATGAAGAACAAGTCAACCACCCCTCTTTACAGTCCAATGCCTTTAGTGCAGGGGTGGGCAAACTTTTTGGCCTGAGGACCACATCTGGATATGGAAATTGTATAGTGGGCCATGAATGCTCATGAAATTGGGGGTTGGAGTGTAGGAGGGGTGAGGGCTTCGACTGGGGGTATGGGCTCTGGGGTGGGGCTGAAGGGTTCGGAGGGCAGGAGGGGGATCAGGGCTGGAGCAGGGGCGCAGGAGTGGGGCAGGGGTACAGGCTCTGGGCAGCGCTTACCTCAAGCAGCTCCCAATGTATTGGAAATTGCTCTACATGGGAAAAAAAGTGATGTGATGCACTGTGCTGCAGCTCTGAGATGTTCAATTTTATGAAGTCCTCCATCCACAATTAGTTCCTAAAATTGGGGTTCTATTATAATCATCTGTGTGCTGACTTGACTAAAGGACAAAAAGGAAGGACAGTTACTTTTACGTATGTTCTTCTTTTTGTAAACTGTACTTTTATAGTGCTATCAATTTAATGAGTTGTCACAATGATTTTATCAGCTAGCATTGTGAACGTTTGCAGATTTTCTCAGAGGGAAGTCTTAGAGTTGAACATTGTCACTGCAAAATAAATAATGAAGTTGTTTGAAATCCTGCATCTAATTTGCAAATACAGTTTTCATAATTCAGCTGTGCATTGTGGTCTAGTGGGTAGACTATGGCGATGGAAGGTGGGTTTCCTGGGTTATATGATCTCTGCCTTGTGTGACCTTGAGCAAGTCACTACCCATCAGAGGTCTTTTGACTTAATTAACAACTGTGCTTTTAAACTAATAATTTGCTAGTAGCATAGCAAAGTAATAGTAATAATAATACTTAGTGTCATTGCTGCTCAGCATATCTAAAAAGAATAAGTAATCTTAACATTTTATATTCTGTTAGCACCCTGATTGGGGCCTTCATTTTGGCAGGCACTGAACAAATACATAGGAAGAGAGTTCCTGCTTCATAGAACCTAGTGTCTAAAAAAAAAAGTTTTAAAATAAATCTAAGTACCTAAGAAAATATTTCAAATATCCAAGTGACTTTGGCCCCTAAGTCCCATTTTTTCAAAAGTGATTTAGGCACCGAGCAGACATGGGCTTCATATCCAAAATTTACAGATAAATTCTAAAATTTGAGATGAAATTTATTGGTAATCTTTACCGAACAAACATCTTAACAGAGGAAAACACCTTAAATTTAAACAGGAAAACAGTGCAAATGCAACTTTAGAGAAGTACCATACTTTTCTATGAGTCTGAGAGTTTCATACATTTCTGTAGTCCTGAGTAGGGATGGGTGCATAGTTGATCATATATATGAACATTTTTAGACTTATTTATGCGTAGGGAAACATTTGTGTCTAAAATAGTTGTTTTTCCCACAGTATTTCAGTTCCTGTATAGTGAAATATTATGAGAAGCCTGTATCTTGTTTTATTTCATCCCCATAAATGGTCCCCAAGGTAAAAAGCTCATGAAAAACACTAACAATCACACACACTTAAGAATTATTCAGATTCCTGCATAGCTCTAAACTTGCCATTATGGAGAGAGAGGAGTAATATAAATGCTGTTCTAGGCAATCGACTTTGTGTATGCAGGAGATATTTATTCTGGGCCTGGTTTTTAAATCTAGCTGCCTAAAGTGTCCATGCAAAATGCCCTGGGGGCAAGAATAGTAATATAGTTTACAAAACGTTGTGCAATGGCAATCAGTAGTTACTGTAACTCATCAGTGAAATTTCATTTTAAATATATTGTATATGGTGAACTTCAGTTTGGTTCTTAATGGTTTAGCTGAACATTCATTTGGGCTGTGGTTCTGGCTTATTGAGATTAGCATTGAGGATCTATTCATGCTTTTTAAAATTGTAGTTTCTGTACTTAACTTTACAATGCTAGGTTCTTTATTCAGAGTATTTATTTTGTCTATGAAGTTTAAGAAACAATTACTTCTGTGATACTCATATGTTACATGGATGAACTTGGGGTTTTGCAGTTATGATGACTCTGTGACTGCTGTCCTGTTCAAACAAAAACGCTTCAAGAATCTTATACTGATTTTGGTAGGCTGTTCTCATGAGTTATGATCAAAGATAGGAATGATCAGATAATGGGAAATGTATTTTCATATCCCATATCCATATTTCAGAGATTTTGGTGAATAAAAGTAATTACTGAACATAACTTCAAGTTACAATAACTCTTTTAGTAAGAGGTTTTGGGTGTTTATTGATATGAGAATGCATCTGTAGTTTTATTTCTCATATAATAAAATTTCTCAGTAAATTCAACTGAGAAAATCAGCATAAGGCAGCCAACCTACAGCTTGCAAAAAGCTTTTATCCCTACAAAAAAGGATCTTTTTGACCTGAAAGACCTTGTATGTTGTAATAGATTCTTTGGACAGATAAGAAATCATCATTCTTACTGTCTTTGCATCAGAAAACAAAACTTTAAAAAATTTAATCAATTAAGTTCAAAATCAGCACTTGTTTGTTCATTCAGCTATAACTGGTGGTACTATTAGTGTATTTAATTAACACCAATATAAATCTTTATACCAGTAAGGATCCAGTTTTCCTTTGTTTGACTGTAGTATTTTGAGACTCTGCACAATCCAAGATAGCTAAATTAAAGGCAGCTGAATGAGATTTGGGATGGGACAGGGAACGTACCATGAAAGCTTTAGCTACTGTCATGTTGTCAGCTACATAAATTAAAGCTATAGAACCCTATGTCATAGCTGCTAGACTCTGTGTTCCTAAACAAAGTAACTTACCATTCTGGGCTGCCTGGATAATTAATATAAAGATTTGGCTGTTCAGGAGTGCACATCTGGTGTAGCTAGGAGACCTCCTCTGACAGGCAAGAGAACAGGCTGCTAGCCAACTTTACAGGAAATGAGGCCACTGAGGAGCTGGGTCTTCTCCCCCCTCTTCCCCCTCCCCCCCCCCCCCCCCCCCGGGTTTAAAAGGCAAGATGGATAAAGGGTAGTGTTTTCTCCCTACCAGGGTGATTGACAAGAATTACCTGGGAGGAAGGAAGAAAGATATGGAGCCTTTAAATGCAGGCCATCCTCCTTGAGCAGAGAAAGAGGCCAGCTCTAAATGGACCTGTTACCTCCCAACAGGCATATGGTAGCATTTAGTTTGCTTTGGATTAAGGAAATGCATTATTGTGGGAACATACTGAGTGTCTTCATTGTTAAACAGTAAGATGCTTATAAATCAGTCACTTTTGTGGGTTTTCCAGAATAGATTTTTTGTTAAATATTTTAGGTCTCCCTAGTATTGCAGTGCAAATATATTAGGAGGCTTATTTTAAACTCTGGTGTTCTGTTCTAAAAAAGTAATTTTTTAAACAGTCTTTTAATGTACATGTTTGCCTCAATAATTATACTACACGGCGAGTTAGGAAAGAAACAATCTTGTTGTTTGTAAACAGCCAGTCCTGCAAACTTAACCTGGAATCTGAAAGTCAAGATGAGTTTCCCTCTCACTCGCACTCCTGGTAATAAAAGCTACATATGCCAAGCTCTTACACACATGCAATCCCATTGTCTTCACATATATGTCTTCAAATGAGAGCTGTGCAACTGCATTTCCTTTCAACAGGTCTGCTCAGGTGTAAATGGCTAAAACTGAACAATTCTCTTGATGCCATGAGAAGGATCATAATCCAGCTCACTCCCTTATGTTAACAGGAGTAACGTTTAGGGCACGTCTACACTTGAAAAGTTACAGCGCCGACGGTTACAGCTGCTCAGAGAGCGCCGAAGGAAAACCACTGTTGTGTGTTCACATTGACAGCTGCCTGCGCAATAGCGTGTTCATGCTTGCGGTGCTATTCGGAGCGGTGCACTCTGAGCAGCTATCCCACAGAGCACCTCTTTCTTTGTGTATGTCCAGGGATCATACCCAACCTTTTCCTTTGGAGTACGATGCAGCGGGTGCTGTACTTCAGCAGGGCCAAACTGCAGAGGGATGGGTGTTGAGTGCAGTGGATATTGGGAGTCCACAGTACTGGACTGTGAGGAGGGAGGAGTGGAATGCTGTGGGTTGAGAGTGGAGCCAGGAGGTGATAAGAGTGTGTTGGCGGTGTATGTGGGGAGGGGCGCATGGGAAAGAGTTTTGCTGCAGGGGCTGCTTTCTTGTGTGCCGTGTTCTCCTTTCATTCTCTCTTCTCATTGTCCCGCCACTCCTTCAATTCCTGTTTCTCGGCCGCGGAGTGCATCATAACATCACGCAGAAAGTCCTCCTTAGTTCTTCTTGGCTGCTTTCTAATTCTGTGCAACCACTCAGCTGCCAGTAACAAAGAGGGAGGCTGGGCTCCCAAGGTCATCTCTGTGAAGTTTAAACACAACATTTTACAGAAGCACTATTGTTTGCAACACACAGAACACCAATTCAGTGATTTAAAACACAGCCAGTACTCACACATCTGTCACTAACTGGCTGACCCGAGGCAAGCACAAATGAGCCACAGGACCCCCCAAAACAGGGGCCGGGTAAATCACTCTTACTGGACCTTGCTGGACCCTGGGTATGTGGCTGTTGGGGAGAGCCAGCAATGGGGGCGGGGTGGGGGACTGATGACCATTCCTGTCTTCACGCTTTCCACAGGATGTGTTAATTATGGAAGATATCTCGCTGCTGAGGGTGAGCAGGGAATCAAGAGAGGGTCTTCTCCAAGACTGCAGCTTCCGTCCTGGCCCCTATGCGGCTCGCCTGTGTGCAGGAATGGTCCCCCCCGCCCCCCTGACACAGTGGCGCGGGAAAGTTACTGTTAATGGGCCAAGAAACAAAGGGGGTGGAACAGAACAAAGTGGGTTCCAGTCAGGAAAAATTCCCCAAGTTCCCACCTGAGCTGGAGCTAACAAGAACTGTACCGGGGAAACGATTGGGCCCAGACTAGGAAGGGGTCCAGTCTGTGAAAGAAGCTTATTGGAACATCTCTGAGGGTGAGATTTTATCTGTATTCAGTTTCCTACTATATTAGGCTTAGACTTGCGTGTTTTTGTTTTGTTTTGCTTGGTAACTTACTTTGTTCTGTCTGTTATTATTTGGAACCACTTAAATTCTACTATAAATATAAAATGAAAATACTATGTATGAATGGAAGTGAAATACAGCCCCTGAATATATTAAAATCTTCCAAATAGGGGCCCAGTTCTCAGGAAAGGTTAATTATAACAGAATTTCTGTAGAAAAACATCTATACAAGGGCTTTATCCCTATTTCTTTGCAAGTAATAGCACACTTCCCGTCCATTGCCCCCTCATAACTTAGCCACCTTCAACGAGGAGAGGAAAGCTTGATTTGGTAATTGGATAAAGTGATCTTATCAGGACTTCTGGGTCCATCAGGATGTCATTATGGAACTTCACCATGCTGTGATCTAGGTCAAAGCATTTTTCTGACCTCTCTATGCCTCAGCTAGCCTATTTTTATATGGTTAATTTACCTTATGAGAGATGTTATAAGGCTCAGTGTTCAAAGTGCATTGAGAACCTCAAATGATAGGCACGCTTAATTTTATCCTTTCCTTTCCTCTTTGTCACCCACTTCCTTATCTGAGCATTTAATTGACTCTTTTCTGGAAACCGTTCCACTTCCATTCTATATTTTGTAAGATTATTTATAAAGATGCTGTTTCTGAGATGAAGATGAACTAAAGAGCGAGTTATGAAATTTTGGTCATCTGCCCCCAAAAATCATCTAGACCAAAGCAATGATAAAAGTTTAAATGCATAAAGTTACTGAACAAAAAGTAAACCCCACAAATATCACTATAACAGAATCATTATCTGTTTTGAAATACACTGTAAACCTTTTTTCTGCTCATGACCAGAAGTAAGATTTCACTAAAGTGCTGCATGTGTGTAGGGGTCTATCCGCATGTAATAATTTGTGAGATTGAGGCATATAGTTGTAACGGCATCCCTGCTAGTGGTTTTAGGTCTTTCAGGCACCAAGCAATATTTGGATTTAGGCTTAGTGGCAAATAAATATGGCCACTACCAGAGCAATCTGTTCTCAGGGCTGAAGGGCATAATTTGATATTTTGTACCTTTTTTCCATGGCTTGAGAATGAATATGTTTCTCTGACTACTTCATGTTTTCAGGAAAAAAAAATGCGCTAGAGAAAATATCAAACCACATTTTAACTACACATGAAGAATCTCATTTAATAACAAACTAATAATTAAGAAAAATTTTGAATAGGGACTCAAGACTCTGAGGCTGAAAGGTTCCCCCAAAATATGCATTTTTTCTTCTTTACATTAATTTACAGAAATTCAGAGATCTCCCAAGACCAAATAATCCTCCTTCATTGTCTTTCTAAAGGCATGTCTACTTGGTGGGATAACGTGCCTTATGGCTGTGTGACTGCTAAAGCACTGTAATGTATTGTCCATGTACAAGTGAGTGGTATGCACTAAAAATTCCCTAGGGAAGAATCCTTCTGTTGATGTAGCTGTGCCTAATTTAGGAGTTAGGTAGACTTAACCACGGCATGCAGGGCATAACATTTTTCACAGCCCTGAGCAACGTGGCTAGGTCGACCTAATTTTTAAGCGTAGACCAGGCCTGAGATAAGGTTTCTGCAGTTTTAGATTTCCTTCACAAAACTCATCTCTCATTGTTTGTGGGCTGTTTCATTAAACATATCTACACTATATAGGTTCTAGTTAAATTTAGTTCTCCCTTTCTTTTAAATTTAAAAGATAACTTTTCTTCTTGATTGTAACCTTCTGTGCTACAACAAATTAATGTCGTATTTTTCCTTCATAAAAGAGAGGACATAATCTACCTTTCTAAATACTAGTAATTAAGAGTTTGTTAGGTTAAAATCTTCTATTATGATCAAGCATCTAGATCAGGGCTGGGCAAACTTTTTGACCCGAGGGCCACATCTGGGTATGGAAATTGTATGGCGGAACATGAATGCTCATGAAATTGGGGGTTGGGGTGCGGCAGGGGGTGAGGGCTCCAGCTGGGGGTGTGGGTGCAGGAGGGTGCTCCGGGCTGGGACTGAGGGTTTCGGAAGGCAGGAGGGGGATCAGGGCTGGTGCAGGGATGCAGGTTCCAGGCCGTGCTTACCTCAAGCAGCTCCCAGAAGCAGCTCATGCCCCCCCCCAGCTCCTACGTGGAGGCATGCCCAGGCAGCTCTGCACACTGCCCTGTCTGTAGTGCTGCAGCTGTAGCTCCCATTGGCTGTGGTTCCTGGCCAATGGGAGCTGTGGGGACGGCACTTGGCAGGTGTAGTGGCAGCTTGCGGAGCCCCCTGAATGCTCCTATGAGTAGGAGCTGGAGGGGGGGACATGCTGCTGATTCCAGGAACCATGTGGAGCAGGGCAGGCCCCCGACCCCGGTCCCCGTCTGGAGCGCCGGAGAGGGGTCAGAGCCCAGGAGGCAGCTGGGCTCTAGCTGGAGCCCCTCACCCATCCCAGGGTGACAGCCTGAGCTGTGAAGTAGGTGTGGGGTTCACAGCAGGGAACCTACCAGCCTTTCTTGTCAATTTCAGGGTTCCAGCTCTCCCTGAAATTGACAACAATTTTAGCCAACAGCCAGTTTAAGTAACTAAGGGCTTCGCTACACTTGCAAGTTAGAGCGCATTAAAGCAGCCCCAGGCACCCTAACTCATGACCCGTCCACACTGGCAAGGCACTTAGAGCCCCTGGACGCTGCAGCTGGAGCGCTCCTGGTAATCCACCTCCACGAGAAGCATAACGCTTGCTGCGCCTTGGCTGAAACGCCCC
The DNA here is from genome assembly GCF_015237465.2 of Chelonia mydas. Classification (NCBI taxonomy): domain Eukaryota; kingdom Metazoa; phylum Chordata; order Testudines; family Cheloniidae; genus Chelonia; species Chelonia mydas. Next base: position 88,531,432 of record NC_057853.1, on the reverse strand, counting down.
AGCATCAGTGTGAACAAGGTGTTGCATTACTGTGCTCTGATCGGCCTCCAGAAACGTCCCATAATCCCCTTAAGTCAAGTGGCCACTCTTTTCATTGTTTTGGAATGCGGATATGCCCTTTCAAAGCTCCGTTTCTGACAGCTGGCATGCATATCTGTTCCGGGACAAAGCAACCATTAGTGTGGAATGTTGCTTGCTGTGAGTGTGAGAGAGAGAGAGAGAGAGAGGCGGGAGGGAGGGGGGGGGTCTGCTGCTGTCTGAGCTTACAAGACAGCATGCTGACATGATCTCAGCCCCCCAAAAACCCACTCTCTCCCCCTGCATACACACAACATACTCCCTGTCACACTCCACCCCCCCACCCCCCACCCCTGATTTGAAAAGCACATTGCAACCACTTGCATGCTGGGATAGCTACCACAATGCACTGCTCTCTGTGGCGTTGCAAGAACTGCTAATGTGGCCATGCCAGTGCTCTTGAATCTGACAGTGTGGACACACTGCAGCACTTTCCCTACTGTACTCTCCGAGGGCTGATTTAACTCACAGCGCTCTACATCTGCAAGTGTAGCCATGCCCTCAGTGTCTGTTGCCTTACCTACACCAACATAAGCTCTGTACCTCTCATGGAGGTGGATTTATTTTGTCTGTGTAGTAGGGCACTTAAATTGGCGGGAGCAAGGCTGTAGTGTAGCCGTTGACATAAGACAGCTAATATCGATCTAACTATCTTTGTAATGTAGACCAAGCTTCATTAAGTTGAGGCTAATACCACTTTAATATTCCTTGCCTATGTGGTCGATAGTAGCTTTGTTTCATCTTTTAGCACCCTACACAGCTCTGTATATGCTTTCTAATATAAATAAACCACAGTCAAACTTGAATGGAAGGAAATAGCAAAGTGACTCAGAGCGATTAGAGAAGTTGGGGCTGCTGCAGGCAATGAAGAGATTTTTGTCCTATTAAATCTTACATCCCGGAAGAGAATTGCAATAAAGTAAGTTTATTTTTAACTTCATATTATCCTAAGGGCTTCCAATAATTAAACAGTATAATAGCTGGAGAGGATGTGGATTCCTGGTTAGGAGGGAGTCTGTTTCAGGTGGTCCACTGCAGGAGAATAGGAGCTAGTAGGATAAGCATTCTTCTGGCAGTTCTTAAACAACAGATCAGAATCCTGTAAAACACAAAGCTGCCAGTGTCCTGTATGGGATTTTAAAGTGATCACACATTATTTCCCTGAGAAGTGCACTACAGGTTTAACATTGTATCAAAGAAAATAGAATTTCAGCACATTTATTTTACTGAGTAAAGTTAATAGTATATTGTGCCAAAATATGTCATAACTTAGCTCTATTTCAGTCATTAGAGAAGAAGGTAAGTGGAGGGGAAATGATCCAGTAATTCAAGATTATTTAAACTAGAAGCATACAGTGTTGAATTAGATTTATTTTGGAGAAAGGTAATGTAGGCTTAGACTGTTGTTAATGTTTAATGTTCTGTAGCATTCTTCACAGAAATAATTGAGCATCAGCACATTAGTGATCCAGTCAGTGTAGTTTGGTTTGAGTGATTATAAAGCTTACTGCAGCATTCATTTGAATGCAGTCTATGAGCTAATTGGTGAATGAGGCCATAATTTATTTATAATGATAAAACTTATTTCAGATGAACAATTCCAGTCATTTTTAAAAACGTTATTTGAAAAGAAGAAAAAGGGCTTGTATGGTTCATAGAGAATTTCAGTACTAGACTGTTGAGACTGTTGTTCTGTCAGAAAGCTGTCTAAAATATTTCGTTGCTTCTTTTGCATGATAATTTTGCACTGCTTTGATCCATCTTGGTTTTAGGAGCCTTTCAGCATAAGGTGTTTTTTAAATGTCAATCGACCTTTTAGCTTACAGTGTTTCAGCTTGTGGGTCTGAGTCAAGGGAAAAAAGTCTGAGGTATAGGTTTTAAGCTAGAGCTGAAGTCAAAAACAAAAAATGACAAAGATAAGTTAAAAAAATAAGTTCTGATATAACTGGTTTCAGAGAAGCAGCCATGTTAGTCTGTATCTGCAAAAAGAACAGGAGTACTTGTGGCACCTTAGAGACGAATACATTTATTTTATTTTATTTTTTATTTATGCTCAAATAAATGTGTTCGCCTCTAAGGTGCCACAAGTACTCCTGTTCTTTTTTCTGAAATAGCTAACATTGTTTTGAATGCTAGCTAATTTTTACAGCACAATTCCTTTTCTGCTTAGGTCTATTAGGTAGCTTATGTAAGGCTCAATGAGAAATGAACCAAAGCATGAACCGTTTAATGATTCATTCCTCAGAGAATCTTAACTGTATACCAGTGAATCTGGCTTTAATACCATGAGCAATACGTTCTGAAACAGGGAGGGACTGCTACCCAGAAGTCTTTTTTTAGAACAAATAGGTAGGTGGAACTGAAATTTTTTTCATTCCATTCAAGGTTTTTGCAGTAGAAAGTACCTGAGTCATTTCAGAGATGCAGATAACATCATTCTTGCTGAAATCCCATGGAGACCTTAAAACAATGATCAGAAAACTGAACACAGTGTTAGGAATGTAAGTTTTAAGGTTGTTTGCTGAAGATAAAGGTTCCTTAAACATTTAAGGAGGAGAAGAAAAATTAGAAGCTGCTCGACAATTTTTCTTCTCAATCCAAGTGAGGTAGACTGTTCCATCTGATAAGGGAAAGAGAAGAGTCAAGACTGGAGCAGAGCCTTTGAAAGGCTAAGTTGTTACCATAAGAAGTAATCTCCCTTCTTGGTTGGTTGGTTGGTTTGTCTGTTTTGTTTGTCTGTTTGTTTGTCTGTTTGTTTTTAAGGACTTAACATAGCTTGTTCTACCAAGTATGGCATACAGACATCATCCTTAAAATAAAGCAGAGGGTGAAAGCTCCACAGTGAAGTCAAAAACATTTTTTTGTTGTCACAAGAACAAGTGAAAACACTACACCTAGGTGAAGGATATTGTGTAGCCTGAAGCAGACAACATGGCAATGGGCTGCTCATGATACAGCAACAGGAGATATTAGAAGGATTTAAAATAGCACCTAAACCATAGCATAATAGGAAAGTTGTGGAAGAAGCTACTATCTTTTCTTTGGACCTACATAATCAGATTTAGCCCAGAATGCTTGGTAGCACCCTGGAAAGACCTTTGTCTTCAGGAAATAGAAAACAAGTGTGATGCTTTTCTTATATATATATTTTTATAACTTTTAGACCTATTGCATATGGGGTTGACAGTCATTTTATACACATTTTAAGCAGGTGTTCCAGTTTTACAATGAGTTGAAATAGAAATGGAATATAATGGAAATTAACTACACAGAATTCTTATAGTAAATTTGATGATGCTGTAAACTTTAAACTTCAGTTTGCGTTCAGAATATATAAGACTTTTAGAGAAGACTTGCTAAATCGATAAGAGGCAAAGATGATTTTTCATTGCTAAATAAATGTGTTGGTTAATACTTCTGGCTTCTAGGAATATAAAATTTTGTGTGACACTATGGAGTGTTTCATTGGCCAATATAAAATCATTACCTTTGCAATAGTTTCAAATATAGGAAGCTCACATACATTCTGAACGAAAAAGTCTGTAGGAAATTAAAAACTTTGTAGCTCTTCCTTTTTATTTCTCCATTGGCTCTGATCACGAGCTCTGATCCCTCCCTCTTTGGTAATTTCTTACTGCCCTGCAAGAGTATAGTAATTTTAATCAATGATCTATTCCGTGTTCTGGGTAGATTGCAGGCTAAGGCATAAAGCCACATAGATAAAGAGGCGTATGTGTTTGTGAAAGGGTTTCATCCCGGCAGTAGAGACTCTTGGAGGCATTTTTCCTCAGTCCCTCTGCGCAGTCAGTGGTGGCACCTGTTGTACCTCTACATAAAGTACTGTGCACTCCTTCATCTCTCCTCCTCTGAACCATCTACGTTGTGTGCCCGTTCCACAAACCTCCAGGATTGCTATTACCACTGTTTGTCGAGCTGCTTGGAAATTTTTTACAAAGGCCTTTTTCATTCTAAACACTTTTTTTTTTTTAAAGCATCAGTTTTGGAACAGTGCCTGTGGACAGGGAAAATACTTTGAAACCAATTTTTATTTTCATTTTGGAAAATTTTCATTTCAGAATTTCTACTGACATGTCATGAAATAATGTAAAAATAATTAAAAATGAAGAAAAAACATAAAATTCCAAAACAAAAATTGAAACTGCAGAAAGTGAATTTTTTTTTTGGATTTTCCATTAGGCCGAAAATTTCAAAAATATTTGGGTTTGTCTCAAATCAGAATGGAAACAAATTTCAAAACATAGAAATTCCCTGCAAAATGGCAATTCCAAGATTTTACCAGCTCTGTCAGCGCTAGAATTCCCTGGTCCTTGCTTATTGTCTTGTTCCCTTTCGAGGAGTGTGGAGAGGGAGGATTCTTGTGTCCTCCACCCTCTCTTGGTCACCCATTCATGCAATTAGGCACAGTCTAACTTAAACTCATTTTGGTGTTGTTTATTGGAAGTAGAGTGAACATCACAAGTACAATTAAAAGTCAGCTTGCCAACTCAGGTGAGAGAATGTTTTAGAACACGCCCTAATTGTGAAGACCAGTTGGAATATTATTCCTACAGTATATTTATTTAAGTGGGTTTGCAGCGAATATTCAGAATTCACTTCCCAGTTACCTGGTTGAATTGGAATTTTGTGGAACCACTGCTATTTTTTGAAGCTGCTGTCTTGTGTCCCAGAACCTAGGGTTCTCTACACAAGGATGCTTTGGAAAATTAATCCGAATTAACTAAAGGTGTGAATTAAAAGTGAATTAGTTAAACTGCACTAAATACCAGTGTGGGTGTTCTCCTTCAGAATTAAAATGACATAAATTAAATTTAGCTTACTTCACTTTGAAAGAGAATTAAGCCAAACCAAATCAAGACCATATCAGTTCTGAATGAGGCCTTGTCTGCATTAGATACTTACATCAGCATTTCTATCTGTCTCAGGAGTGTGAAAAATCCACACCCCCTGGGAGACATAGCTATACCAGCCTAAACTCCGGTGTAGACAGTTCTAGATTGCTGGAAAAATTTTATTGACCTAGCTACCACCTCTCGGGGAGGTGGATTATCTGTGCCGACAGCTGAATTCTTCCCGTCATCATAGGTAGTGTCTACACTGAAGCGCTACAGCAGTGCGGCTGTAGCATTTTAAGTGTAGACATACCTTGAGTGTCTACACGGGGATTTAATGCAGTTTAACTAATCCACTTTTAATTCATACCTTTAGGGCTTGTCTACACTTACTGGAGGATCAATGCTGTGGTGATAGATGCTGCGGCGGTCGATTCAGAAGGTCTAGTGAAGACCCGCTAAATCGACCACTGATTTCTTTCCCGTCTACTCCTGTACTCCACCTGATCGAGAAGAGTATGGGGAGTCGATTGGAGAGTGTCTCCCATCGACGTCGCATAGTGTGGACCCCGTGGTAAGTAGATCTTAGCTACGTCGATTTGAGTTACGCTATTCACGTGACTCAAATTACGTAGCTTAGATCGACTTTTCCCTTTAGTATGGACAATGCCTTAGTTAATTGGGATTAATTTTCTTGTAAATCTCCATGTAGGGAAGCCCTGAGTTTTCTTTGGGAAAAAAAAAATTCAGTCTGTTGTCCTCAGAGCTGTGAAAATAACCTTTAAAAATGTGAAGAGTGTAAAATGGATGCAGCATGGTATGCCTGACTCTGTGCAGCCTGGAATAATAGCTCTGAGAGAGGCCCCTGATTTGGGGGACATATATTATCACTATTTTCATGTGAACCTTTGTGAAGGAGTTTAGCAGTGGTCGCAGAGCTGCTACATTCATGTTGTCAATAGTAACCACTGACTCAAGAGATTGCAAACACACACTGTTCCATTTTGTGCACATGCCTAAGTATTTCACCCATTTTCAAACAATCAGTTTCAAAAAGGCAGCTGAAAATTCTTTTGTCTTTCCACGTTGCTATTGGGAGATTTCTAAAGAAACTTTTCTCTCAGTCACTCTGATTTAATTATTAAACTAATGTGTGTTCTTCCTTGTAAGAGGTTTAATAATTAATTGGTAAGGAAACCTGGAGAATCATCTGAGAAGTGACTTAATGTTCAACAGAGAGAGAGGATGTGTGAGGTAGTATCTTTCATTGGGCCAACTTCTGTTGGTGAAAGAGAGAGCTTTTGAGCAGCACAGAGCTTATCTAGTACACTGCAAACAACAATTAATGTTCAACAGTCTTTTACCACCTTGGCTTTCTTGAATAATTCATAGGAGGGAGAAATATTTGCTGTATCGGATTACATGAAACAAGTATACTTTTTTAAATCTACATTATTTAAGAACAAATATTGCATTTATAACAGTTGCTTTTCGATAAACTCTCCTGCCAGTTAATTGACCTTGAGGCTTATGAGCCCTCACCTTGGGACTCACAACTCCAATTAAAGTAAATTATTTAGCTGTGAGCCCACAATACCAGTCTGCTGGTTACATATGTGTCCATATTTAATATTTTGCACTTTTATCTGGAATGCATATTTTAATAAGGCAAGTAACCAAGATGATGATCTTCTTAAAATTTGGCGTTTAGTAGGCTGGAAAAGATAGAAGCTGCTGGTTTGTAACAGCAGTTGGTTTTCATAGGATGAAACAAGCAGAAAACTACAATAAAAAACTGAACAATATTCCTGTGTACTCCTGGCAGAAATGACATTTTTTATGGATGTTATTGTGTTACAGAATAAGGGCGGAACGGGAGAGGATATAAAAAGGAAAGAAAAATAGTGAGATTTATCAAGACTGGTAAACCTAAAGTTAGGCTTAAAAGAGTTGATCTGGTCTGAGTGTTTGCCTGTTGCGCCATGATCCCTCTACTTCATCTGCTTTGTTTTTGATGCCAAATGTAGGGTATTCTAATTTACAAGTTTCTTATACGTTATTTTAAAAGAGAGTCATTTACGTGATTTTCCCAAACTACAAGCTCTGTCATCTCGCTAGGACATCAAGATTTTAATCACACAGCAGTTGTCATTTTGGACCAGTAAGGCCACAGATTTAATCACCCCATAGGCTGTTCTCTAAAATGAAAGCTGAAACATTGTTAAAATCCTAGCAAGCTGACCCATTAAGAATCACGGCCTTGTGGTGATCGAAAAAAATTGCCATCTGAATCATGAATGGTATGAAATCAAGCATTCTTATTTACCCTCTCATAATATGTGAACAAGAGGGCATTCAGAGACTGAAAATTCAACAAATTTAAATATGAGGAAAGGAAATACTATTGTACTATAAACTTTGTCTGAGAGGTTATGTAGACTAAATGTTGGGTGGAATCCAAAAAAGACTTGACAGTTTGGTGGATAATGAGAATTTCAACAACTTTGATCACAGTTCCCTAATTTTAAAATGTTTCTCTTTCTTCTTGCTGGGTGCAAATCTTATGCAAACAGGAAACTGAATCCACAAAGTGCTAAGTAATGAAAGAAATGCTTTCTCTGTCCAGTTTTCTCTACCAGCTATAGTAATTTTAGGTGTTACTTGTAACCATAGCACTTCAAAAATATCAGTAATTTTTTTTGTTTTAAGATGAAGATACTTAGCTTGTTGCCTGTGCAGCACTCCCTGGTCTTAATGGAGTAGGCAAGAAGAGACTGCTATTGGTAATCAAACTCGAGTCTCTCAAATAGAACCGCCATTAGGCAAACAGTGTGGTTTTTATGAGTGCTGTTACAGTCGTTCGGCCACAGTCTCAAACCCATCTCAGATTAGAGTGTTTCATGGAATTTCATTGGACTTGGGCTGATATTGTACATGCAATATCTCTCCCTACATCTGTCATCCTCTGGTGGCAAGAGAAGGGTGGATTGGTCTGACAGTGGTCCCCTTTCCCAGAATCTTGTAATGGTTCCAAACTGTTACACTCCCCCATTTTACTAATTTGAATGGAAGAAGAAGGTGGGTATCATTACAGCTCACATTGCATCTCTTAAAAATTCCATAATGACTGTTAGAAGGTAAGAAGGCCACATGATCCTACTCATCATAGGCAGAGGGCAGTGAGATGTGCTGTCTGTTCTGTTGCAGCCACTGATACAGTGTGCTGCTGGGTTGGTAGTGTCTATCAAGGCTTAACTCGTGCATTGTCACTTTTAGCAATCTTGTATGTAAGCTTGACAGCATAAATTGCATTAGATCTATAAATGCAGTGGCTGGTCTAGTATAGTTCACACACTGTAATCATCACTTTTTATTCATTTACACTTGACTCATCCTGAACCAAAAAAAGAAACTGAAGGTGTGGTGTTTTTTTTGTTTTGTTTTTTTTAGCTTGGAACAGTAAAAGTGCAAATTATTAATGCATGTGATCATTTTTAAATTTAATAGTTGTGTCTCAGAAATGCTTTTCTCTTGCAACTGAAGTATAATAGAACCTCCGAGTTACGAACTGACCTGTCAACCAGAAGCATAGGCGCCGATTTCCATGGGGAAAAATTGGTGGATGCTCTGCGCCCACCGGCAGCTCCCCGCCCCGCCCCCTCACCCCAGCTCACCTCTGCCTCCGCTCCACCTTCTCCCCTGAGCACACCGCCGTCCGGCTTCTGCCCCTCCTCCCCCACCCAGCGCTTGCACCGCAAAACAGGGCGGGAGGAGGGAAGGGGAGGAACGCGGCATTCTCGGGGAAGAGGCGAGGCTGGGGCGGGGATTTAGGGAGGGGTCCAATAGGGGCAGGGATGGGGTGAAGTCAGGGTGGGGACGGGGAGGGGGCCCGAGCACCCACCGGTGCCAAGGAAAGTTGGCGCCTGTGACCAGAAGTATGCGATCACGCAGCAGCAGGGAAAAAAGAAAAAGCCTATACAGTACAGAATTTTGTTAAGCATAAACTACTAAAGAAAATAAAAGGAAAGTTTAAAAAAAAAAAGATTTGATAAGGTAAGGAAACTGTTTCTGTGTTTGTTTCATTTAAATTAAGATGGTTAAAAGCAGCATTTTTCTTCACAGTAAAGCTTCAAAGCTATATTAAGCTAGTGTTAATTTGTAAACTTTTGAAAGAACCACCATAACATTTTGTTGAGAATTACCAACATTTTAAAGTTACAACCTCCGTTCCCAAGGTGTTCATATCTGAGGTTCTACTGAGTATTATCTATTGTTCTGTATATATTGGTCAGTCAGCATATCTGACTTAGACCCCATATGGGTTTATAACTTGGTTTTTGAAGAATAATTCAGCCTGGAACACTTTTTTAAAAAACAAACAAACAAAAAAACATGTTTGAAGTTGCTTTATTTTTGCCCTTGATGCTATAAAATATATCCACATCTCAAAGCAAATTTTTTTGCTCTTATTGTACCACCTAAAATAACATCCATGTTTAATCAGGATTTCTGATGGGCTTTTGAGTATTCCCATAGTAAGAACTTGTGAACGTAGGTATTTGTAAAACTAAATTGAAGATTGAACTGCCATGTCATCTTAGGTCAGCTAATACTGCACTTGCTTTTAAAAAAAATCATTTAAGTATTTGTGCTGTACAGAATGGACAGAACGCAACGAATATAACACTTTTAAACAATGTTGTATAAGTTCCAAAAAAGGCCAGAGCATTTTTTCTTAGTATTTCAAAATGTCAGTATTATTTACATGGCAGGTTTTAATAGTTACAAGGGTCTTTCTGACAATTTGTATAACCTTCCATGTGGATTTTTATCTTTCTAACAGATTCTTTAAGTTTAGAGTTTTTAAAAATATTTTTCTCACCCTTTCATTTCTGGAATTATAAATCATGCATGGCTTCAGTCAGTGTTTGCCGCCTTTTGAAAATTGAGGCCTCCTTCAGGAAAATGAAACCAGACACATCTCCCTTCATTCCTACCATGTGGTATTGAAGGCCCAGGCAAAATTAACAGTCACTCAGAGTAGATTGTGTAGATACTCGTATTGTGATGCTGCTTCTTGTTTTTACAGGTTTCAATTAACAAAATTGTTCACAAAGTTGACATTTTGAAGTATCATCAACGGCATCTGAATTAGCATCCACTGAAATAACTGGGGCTGTTCAGTAAGAGCTGTTGTTTCAGGCAGACATCACCGCATCGGTTACCTGCGGGTTGGGGGCAAGGTTTTCTTTGCTACCATAACAGGTGAAGACTAATGTTAAAAAAGACAGCTGAGACTGGAGCACAGTGGAGTCCCAGCAAAACCCCTTTCGATAGTCCTTTGTACTCCCCATACTTTGGAACACACTGTTGTAAATGAATCTCAATTTGTCTAATTTTTTTCAATGCTTTAACTGTATTAGGATGAATTATATAAAAATGCTACTATTCTGGGTTCTGTACACTAAGGTATACAGTACTGATGTCAATCATCTGAAAAAACAAACCCCAAAACAGGTTCCTGCACTGTATTGATGAATCTGAGGATGCTCTGCTTCTATATACGTGAAGAAAATAGGTTATTTGGCATGTCTCAACTTCTCTTTTCAACATTTTTACCAGTCTTTATTGCTGACAGTTGGTTTAGGAATATCACTGTATCTCAGGCCTGGTCTGCAGTAGAAACTTCAATCGGTTTAACTACATCGGTCAGGGGTGTGAAAAATCCACACTCTGAGCAGCATAGTTAAGGTGACCTAAGTCCCCCTGTAAGCAGGGAGGTGGATTACTATACCGATGGGAAAATCCCTCTCATCGGCTTAGCTAGTATCTACACTGCAACATTTTAAATGTAGACAGTCCCTCAGTTATACCCTATTACCACTGCTGCTTCATTAATCAAAAATCAAAACTACAAGTGCATGGTATATAAATTGCTATGCTCTACATTGTTGTCTGTCATCATACTATATTTCTGTGTCATCTTTTTAACATGCTTCTTTCTCCCTGCCTTCACCAAATGTGATGGAGTTGTGGCTTCAGAAGCTTTCAGGACTTCTTTCAGCAGAAGCAAATGCCAGCAAGCTTGTACAGGCATCTTCACCAGGCCAGAGTGCAGCCAAAAGTCTCAGACTTTATCACCTTACTTTCATTAACAATCACACTAATTTGGATTTTATTCCAGCTAGTATTCATGAAGCTGCAGCATCCACCAACCACAGATTTTAGTTCCCTGTTCAGTGTTAGAATTTATTTGGGGCTACATATGTGTTCAACAGATAAGAGGGGGATAATATAGCTTGGCATCTTCCTCTCTTCCAATTCCCTCAGGATTTACAGGGTTTTTAGCTACTTTGATGTGTAAACCTTGTCCACTTACCAATATACTCTTTCGAATATCGTACCTCCATTAGTTGATTAAATCGTTATTCAAATGTCTGTGCATGTGTATCCAGTAAGTAAAGGATTTAAGCAGCTTTTTGGTTTCTAATCCAGCTCAAATCATCTCTTTCAGTAAGTTTTTTTTTTTTTAAACCGATTTTTACCAAAAAATTCCCAGGTTTTACAAAAAGTATTATTCATTTTTTTCTGATTTTCACCCTACTTTTTAATCATTCAAATATATAAAAAATAACTTGTTTTATTAGGAAACTAGAATACATTGCATGAGATATATGTATTACAATCATACATTAGTCTGTGTGTTTATGCAAAGCTGCCTGTTGAAGGAAGGCTATGTATTAGTCTGGAAGATACACACAATAAACAGGCACGCATGTGAGCTCTGTAGCGCGTGCGCATCTGAATGTACTGATGAATCTCACACCCACCACGTACACATTTCAAGCTGTTCGCAGATAACGGTTTAAAGATCTGACACACTAAAATGGGAAGAGAATGAAAATCTGTATCAGAATATGTTTCAGAACACGAAGTCGTACCGTATTTGAAAGTTTGAAAAAACAAAAACAGGAGAAAAGGATGAAGTTGAGTGCATGTGCTGCAAATGGTGCATCTTAATTATTAAATGTAAATATTTAAAGGCAATTAGTTCTAAGTCTACAACAGTAAACTGTTTATTCAAATGAAAAGTTTTATTTGGGGATTAGAGAGATATTGTTTTCTTAAACTTAGAGGAGGCATTGTATTTTGAGTTCTGTTCTAGTTCTGCGGCAAACCACATTGATGATCGGAGTTCAAAGCATTAATCTACTGAATACTTTTCCCCCGTCTTTCTGTTCACCAAAATAAACGCTGATGTTTACCCAGAAAAATTAATAGTAGTTTTTTGCACTGATTTTCACCTGTTTTTGTTCTTGTGGTAATAAACACTGATAAATTCCTGGGAAAAATAAAATAAAATAAAATAAAAATGAAAACAAAGGGCCCTATTTATAGAATAGTCTTACTTGAACTAAGACTATTTTGGTGCAAGGGACAGGGCAGCTGTGGGGGGGCTTGGAGCTCCGGGGCCCCCACCACCCGTGGGGACTCAGAGCTCCAGGATCCCCTGCCCCCAGTGGCAGAGGGGAGCTGCAAGGTTCCCCCTACCCCCTCCCCAGTGGTGGGGAGCTGTGGGAATCCCTCTGCTGCCACTGCAGTGGGGAGCTGCCAGGGTATCCCCCACCCCATGGCGGCGGCCAGGGAGCTGCTGGGGTACCCCCGCTGTCCAGGGTGCCTGGGAGCTTGGGGGCCCGCTGCCTCCCAGTCGGGAGTACCTTACAGCTCTCTGCTACTGCAGGAGGTGGCGGGACCCTGCAGCTCCCAGTCACCGAGGCTGAAATCACGGATTCCGTGACCTCCGTGACAAAATCATAGCCCTAGTCATGGAAAATCATAATGTGGAAGACAGATGAAATATTGCGAAAAAATATTCGGATATTGCTTTCTATAATGGTAATATTATTTAGAGTACTACAAACTTCATATTTTAGACAGTCTATTTTAGAATAATTTAGAGGAAATACTACCATTGAACTGTTCAAATAAAACCTTGTGTTAATTTTCTTTTATAGATGGTGTAAACTTCCAAATTTTAAAATATAGGAAAGGAAAAAGCAAGCCCAGTTACTGTAAGTATGCAGATTTCATGAACAATTTCTGAATTTTATACTATCTCTGACTTAGCTTCAGTAGGGTTGCCAGTTTTGGTTGGATATATTCCTGGAGATTTCTTCACGTGACATTTTAAATTAAAGATTAATCTTTAATTCTTGGAGACTCCAGGCCAATCCTGGAGGGTGGGAACCCTAAGCTTCAGTGAAGTTACTGCTGCCTCATCAGTGAAGAGAAAATCAGACCTATTATGTTCCAATGATCCCTAATTATACATTGTATTTTTAAACAGGCCTGGAGTCAGGTATAGGGTAAGTAGAGTCTATCAGGTTTAAATATTAAATCAGTAAAGGTTATGGACAGAGCTGTTGCTTCTGTGTCAGTTTATAGGGTACAGCGTTTATAAATCTTCAGAAGCATTGTATTTAAATTTACGAATGCACATAAGGGAAAATAGCTATTTTTCATTACTGAGAATTGTAGAATATTTGAGCCACCTGCTGATTGACATTTAATGAAATGCTCTGTATTTTGAGTATGTTTATAACAATTTTATGGAAATAGGATAAGTATCATTCTTTTTTTATGTCCCAAGAGTATTTTTCATTTTTTAAGTCTGGAATTATTTGAATGTAACCTACTTTCTAGGCCAGTAGGGAGACAAGTGAGTGAGATCAGTAGTATTTTATACTATACTTTAAACTGTAGTCTGCAACTGTACACTGCAAATCTCTGGTTTAGCTGTCACTAAGGCTTTTGGGTGACTTTAATATGAAGTATTCAAAATACACCAGTTTGATGCCATGCATCATTGACTAAAAACTACTGCTGCAGAAAAAAGAAAGTCTTTAGTTCTTCGTATGGCAGATAATGAAGTAATTATTTGAAAGAGGGATGATGATTGAGAAGAACCCTACACAACATATGCCATGGAATCAGTAACTGGAGTTGGCAGGTTGCTAAAGTATACTTCTATAAATACTGTAGGAAGAAATTTAATATTTCTTTCACAGTCCTCGGTGACAACTCCAATACCTTTATGTAAAACAGAAGATAAAAGAAAAAGTAGGCAACCAGATGTTAGAAAATAAACACGTGTGAGGGATGGTCAGAAGAACTTCATTTTGAAATGCTAATCTCTATATAGTTTCATTAAAATATTCAGAATTTCTAGAACAGTGCTATAGTTGATATGAGTAACATATCTGAAATCCTGTTTTCTGTATCTTTTTTTTATTTGTGTAAATCTCATACATATATACTGTCTCAGTAACCTTTACAATATGTTGCTACTAATACTTAAAAGAAGAAGTGCTTCCCAGATTTTGTGACTGCTCAGTGAACAAGCTCTGTTTCCTTCAGGCAACTTAGATTATGGCCTTGAAAATCATTTAACTGCTCTCATGGGGCAGACATAATGGCCATTTATTTGCTTCATGGAAGTGCAGTTGTCTAAAATTTTCTTCCAAATTTTAAAAAAGCTTGTTTAACACATGACATGTAGAAATATTAAGCACATTGAAAACACTAATTTCTTCTGTGAATATTACACACTTTTGAGGCAAAGTGTTGTGTGTGCATACGGTTAAATGCTGAGCTGGCATAGAAAGTAAGACTGCAGTGATTTTGCATAATCAAAGGTGGATTGGGATCTATGAAACTTCACAGAAATGTTACTCAGCCTTCGGCCAGAAGACACTTAAGTGAATTTGGATAGAAAATGTGAAATTAAAATCTAGACTACCTTTCTCTGTATTGGACTTTACATGGAGAAACAAAATAAATAATGAATCTCTGTAGGTCTTCAAATTGTCATGAGTATTGTACTCAGCAGTAGAAAATTTTGGGTCTGAACCTGCTTCCGTTGAAGTTAGTAGGAGTTTTATCGTTGTCAGGACTGGCAGTGCGTGTGTTTAATTTTATTGCATTTTAAATATCAAGATGTAAATATTGACATGAGAAGACTAAATATGTTAAGGAACATATAACTAAGATATATCATTAGTGGTCTAATTTTCATCCACCCCAAGAAAGAAAACAGGGTTTCTAGGTTTTTAAGTACTTTTGCATAAGCAATTGCATGAATCACACATTCAAAATTAAATACCAGTAACAGTTTCCTTGTTCTATAAAGAGACGTGAAAATAGAGACATAGAAGTAGAAGTAATTTAATACTTGAAATGAAATTTTTTGTTCCTATATGTATGTGCTTAAGCTAAATTTAAATTATAAACACATGGTTAAGACCCATCTACGTTGTATCACTGAATTTTGTTTTTAAACCATAACAGGGGACAACAGTGTTGTAATAGGTACACCCTTGGGTACCCCTCAGCTCTGGCGCCATGGGGGACCCCTGGAGCTCCCTGGCCTCCACTGGTAGCAGGGGAGACCCCCGCAGCTCCCCGGCCCCCACCAGCAGCAGGGGGGAACCCCGCAGTTCCCTGCCTCAGGTGGGGGAGCTGGAACTCCCTGCTACTTGGCATCTGCCTAGTACCTTCCCATTTTATCATGGATATTTTCAGTAAAAGTCAGGGACAGGCTTCCGTGAATTTTTCTTTATTGCCTGGTTTCAGAGTAGCAGCCGTGTTAGTCTGTATTATTGCCTCTGACTTATCCTTGACTTTTAGTAAACCTATCTGTGACAAAATCTTAACCTTGACCATAATTTGCCATTTTGCCATGGTGGCCAGACAGAGAGTTTCTATGGATAGCCATTGAATTACATGTTTTTGGTTTTATCTAAGATAGTTTAAGATTTACATACTGTACATAATTTGTAGCTAAGTAACAAGAAATGCTGCATCTTAAATATGGTCTTGGTTTATTTTTAAATCACCATAGTCCTAGTCTGAGTGATTTCTCTACATAGGTTGTTAGTTAAAATTGAGTTCTATATATGTTGTCTCTCTCTTTTAAGGGCAAACTGCTGATCTGATTTGACCTACAATTAAAAACCCTGGTTGCACTGACTGACTAACATGCCCCACCTGAGACTGAAAATGAAAACTGGCCTTAATTTTGCCACAGTTTCATGTAATCTCTACGAAAGAACTGCTGTACAGGATCCTGTGCTTTGAGAAGGCATATACATAATAATTAATGTGAACTCTTCCCAAAGTCCACATGGAATTCAGCTATAGTATTGCCAAGCCCAGTAGTTCAAAAATCGAGTCAGATCCCTGCCCCCCAATCATACATTTTAAAAAAAAGATTATCATTGTGTGTTTTGGTCTGTCTCTTGATTTTTTTTTTTTATTTTTTTTTTTTATTTTTTTTGGAATTCCCTCTGCCCACCTCCAATGTGTGTGACAGTAAGTGTTGCCAACTCTTGTAAATGTATTGAATAAAGTAACTTTGGCCCCTAGGTTGGAGCTCTCACTGACTGCCTAATGGTGCAGAGCTTCCAGCTTCTCCCCAAAATTCTAATTAATTGTGTCCCCTACCCCCCAACCCTCCAGGCCAGCAATTAATTCAGACTCCCAGCCCACACGTCCGTTTATCCCCAGTCCCCACATCAGTTCTGCTCCTCCTGCAGCTCGAGGGTGGGGGTGGGGTCGTCTCTCCCTTGGGGGGCAGCTCTGGCAGGCTTCTCTTCTGCCCTTTCCCAGGCCTGTGGTTGCAGGGAGGTTGGGAAAAGAAACGAGCTATCCCATTGTTCCCAAGAAGGGAGGGGGCAACACCATAAGTAGCTGAAAAAACTGTATAATAGCAAACCCAGCAAGCACCTATTTGTTTTGCAGGTTGGTCATGTTCACTAGGAAGTGGAGGCAAGAGGCCAGCAGATCAAACTCTAGTCAGGCATTCAGGATGAAAATGAAGGATTAACAGTTTGTCTATCAGAAATTAATTTTTTGTCTCTTAACTGGATTTTTGGTTGTCTGAGACCACTCATGCAATAGGATTCTTTCTACCCTACCCACAACTTTACAGTTGCCAATTGTTGAAGCAGAAAATAGTTGAAATACAGACCAAAACACCCAATTTTCAGTGTGACTCAATACATGATAGAGAAGATCTGTGTTCAAGTATTGTTTCAGATTTGTGCTGGAAATTAGGAATGAGTATTGTTTCCTGGCCTCTTTCTAGCTGTAGCATGGATCGGTGGATGCTTACAAACTTCCACACCAGAAACTACTTTTTAAAGTAATATGTTACTGGTAATACAATATTTGTCACATAGAATATTAAACCGTATCCTTTGAACATCTGCTTTCATATGAAGCTTTATTAAGCACAATACAGTCCAAAAAACACTGCAGAAGATTTGCATTTGGAAGAACGGGTGTCACCTATTCTTCTAGTTGAATTTAAAAGAGAAAATAAATGTTAGCATTGTGAGGCTGGGGCTGTGAGTTGTGCAAGTTCAATTCTGTGAGGAAATTGTTTGCTTTTGCCTTAGTTATAAGGAAAGAGTGGTTTGAATGAGGATACTGTTTTTTTCTCTGTTACTGAAGTAGTTGTTTGAGGTACCAGCTAATGAATTTGTAGCAGAAAAATAATTAATTTTGTCATAAACATTAAATGCAATAAGGCTATTGTACATGTTTGTACTGTTGTTTTTTTTAGGGTTTTTTTCCTACTAACTTTTTAGTAGAAAACCAGTTGACTGGTTTTGTAAAATATTTTGAATTAGTGTACATATTTCACAGACCATTTGATAGTTTTTATTCATAGTTTCCTTTACATTTTCCTTTGTAAGCTTAATAATCAGATTTATTTCTTCAGCAAAATCTTTTATTTTTCGTTTGGCAAACATTTTTATGTTGCTGATACTTAGATTGCCTGAAGCTCATCACAAATGTTGATGACCCTCCATCAATAATGGCTTTTGGCTATGCTAAATTAAGGATTTTCTGCCTTTTTACTTACATACTAAAGTTTTTAAAATAAAATCTGTTTATGTGATATATTTTAAACACTTGACTAAATAAATTTAATCTCCTTCTTGCTGATTTTCTCCAGGTTTTTTTCACTTGCTTCTCTTCTTCCCCCAGCCTCTTTTGCCTCTGAGCAAAAAGCAGTTTCCTTCTTTCCTGTCTTTTATCTCACTCCCATGCAGGGTTTCCAACAGTCCCTTATTACAAGGGACCTCTCTTATGTTTTTTTAATCTCTGTGCAACAAGATTGGGAGTTGGTTACTCCTGGCAAATGTAGGTGAGTACTGCTTATTATTATTATTTATTATTAATACTATTATTAATAATATAATAATATCAAGAGGAGAAGTGGGGTGGGGTGGGCGGTGCTAAGAAAACAGTCCCTTGTTTTTGAAATAGTGTTGGCAACCCTACTCCCACATTATGTCCTGATGCACTCCTCCTACTTGATCAGGCATTTCCAGCAGGAAGTCCAGAAGGTCAAATTTAACACCATTAATTTGGGCTTGAATACGAACTGGGAGTGGCTGGCTCATTACAAAAGCAGCTTTGCCTCCCCTGGAATTGACACGTCCTCATCTATTATTGGGAGTGGACTACATCCCCCCTGATCGAATTGGCCCTGTCAACACTGGTTCTCCACTTGTGAGGTAACTCCCTTCTCTTCATGTGCCAGTATATTTATGCCTATATCTGTAATTTTCACTCCATGCATCTGAAGAAGTGGGGGTTTTTACCCACGAAAGCTTATGCTCAAATAAGTCTGTTAGTCTTTAAGATGCCACCAGACTCCTGGTTGTTTTTGTGAATACAGACTAACGCAGCCACCCCCGATACTTTTTCTAATAGTTGCATAGGGTCTTTTGAGCCTGGAAAGGCACATCAGGGCTTGTCCTGTGCAGGAAAGTTACCACTTGTCAGGTGGCTGTCTTCTTTCTCCTGTTAAACCTCTCAAGATGTGTGCTTTACCACTTTGCTAGTGTTAGCAAAGATATAAACCCGGGGGGGATGCAGCCCCATACTTTTCAACAGAGGCGCCACACAAGCTCTTACTTACCTTGCTGTGAACCTGAGAAAAATTTTAATAATCCAGTTTTTCTAGATGACAGATATGATATCAGCCGTCTGGAATTATTTTTTTTTAATTATTAAATATCCTAAGTTACTGGCTTGAGATTCTTCTAACTGCACAGCTCTTCCCTCCCTCTTCTGGGGAAAATCAAGGGCCAGTTATAATGTTTTGTTTGCTTGTGTGGGTATCGTCAGCAGTTTACAACTAAGAAAATTAGATTGTTGGAGATATACTCAGTATTTAAAAAGCAGTAACCCACAGCTGCCTAAGTATTTCTTAAATGGCTAACTGCTTGAACAATTGATTAAGCAGAACTAGCAAGAGAATCTCCAATTTGGTGAGTTCCAGTAGTGTTACAACAGTGTCTTGATCACATCTTCCCACTTAGACTGGTTTCAAAGGGAGGCATGGCCAGTCCTCATTTGCTTGGGGGAAGGGAGTCTGTGATGTGGAAGAAAGGAGGAGGTTTGAAGCCAGTGTTTGTACCTTTTCCCAGATACTGCTGCTACATTATAATAATTATTATTATTATTATTATAATATATTTGCTGAGTGTGGACAGTGTATGCAATCCCCTATGTGGAACACAGAAGAAGATGTGGTCCTACCTCACTATCTACATGCATAAGTAAACACCAAAAACACAGTGCCTCTGGATGATTAGCAGAAGAAGGTTAGACAGATGTTTCAGTTTTTATATATGTGTGTTACAGCACAGGATACCTTGGCAGAAGTATTTTTTGTGTGTTGTCACTGGGTCAGGTACAGATCAGAATTTTTTTCACAACTTTCAATATTCTGCCAGTGGCACACGTGGTGATGTGCTACATGTGACTTCCAGGGCTTGTTTAAACCAAGTGCATATATATATATATATGCAGGAACTCAAAGTATTTATGTTTAGGTACTTTTAGCATCTGTAATTAGATAAAGCTGAAACAGTGGTCAGGTTTCCAGTGTGTACTTTTTCTTGAAGTTTTTACTTTATATTTTTTAAGCTGTAAAAATGAAAGCTTTTTAGTTGTGTCCATTTATCCAGTCATTCACCGTACAGTTTTCAGTTTTGTAGGTAATCAGTGACCTGTCTGTGTAATAGTCCTGGCTTCCTGGGAGTTTCTTGAACAGACTCCACAGCATTGCAGTCCATCTTTACTTTTAAGACTCTGCCTAATTTAGAAAATAAGCACAGCTTCTCCTCAGGCACTAGCTAGTTCCCTAACATTTAGGAAATTACCGTAATAAAAATACTGGGTCTGCAGCCTAGCTCGACTGCTTTCGCTGTACGCTGTGCTGCTGCTCAGAATTTTTTTTTTCATATGTGATTGACAGAATAATGCTCTCCAAGGGAGAAAGGAAGGAGATTGCAAAGTTGCAGACAGTTATGGATTTGGGCAATGATCTCGCCTCTGGTTTGAGAAACTATACGTGCATCTAACCATTTTCTTCTATAGATACTTAAAGAAGTTTCATTTTCAGTGTCAGTAAGACAGCAATCATTCACAAGCAATTAAGGAAAAACCCTTTATTTTCAATTACACAGGAGTTTATTGATTGTGTGATATGCGCCTCACCCCTCTGAACTATCAGATAGCTGGTATCAATAGTGTGTTACCTTCTATGTTAATTGGATACAATGCTTACGTAAGTGCAGATAATTATTAGCCAAATTTTCAATAAGTAAATAAACCACAGAGAAACTTGGTAGTTTGATTTCATTTTCATAATGCATGTGAGTGTTTTATTACATAGTCATACTATTTCCCAAATAATACAATAAAATAATATTTTAAATAAACCACATGTGACACAGGGGTGCTTGGGCTGCCCTCACTGAAAATGCCAACGTCAGGGCAGGCTGCAAAATGAGAGCAGATTCTACCAAAACTGGTGGAGAACACTGAAGTCAGACTCACCAGCCAGTCACAAACTGTGTTCCTGATTCCCCACACTGGTTATCAAGAATCTAAAAAAAGAAATCACACAGACCCCATTATTGCATTCCAGTTCTCTGGCTCCCAGTCTGCACCTCAGTCCAGTGCAGTGGGAAGTTATTAAAAAAAAACTTGGCTCACTACAAAATGTTCTTCTGAACCACAAAGGGCCAGCCATGTTGCCAGGTCAATATTAGGTTGGATTTTACCCAAAATACCACGCTGCCAGCCAATTCTTTAGTGTCTAAAACTAAAGGTTTATTATAAAGAAAAAAGAAAGAACAAGAAGAGAGTTGTTAAATGGTAAAGCAATCAGATACATACAGGGACTTCAAAGTCCATATATCAGGTTCTTAGCAGTGTTGGTGAGTTTGCTGGCTTGAAAGTCCTTCTGGAACACATCTACAGCTTGGATGGTTCATTCAGTCCTTTGTTCAGAGTTTCAGTTTGTAGAAAAGTAGTTCAGTGGTAAGAAGCAGGAATGAAGACAAAATGGAGATGGCGCAGCTGCCTTTTATATTCCTTTTGCCATGTGGCTTGTACTTCCTGTGTCCCAAATACAAGCTATACAGCACATGGGCATGCAAAAGCCTGAAAAGTTTTCTGTCCATAGGCATGCCCCTACAAGTCCTGTTGAGTCATAAGGTGTATACCCTGGCTCCTGTCAATGGGTTTATTGTACAGCTGATTACGCTTGATGCTAGGCAATGCTGATGCCAACCTGTCTGTGGGATGTCACCCGGAAACAAAGCACAATTCTGGAAATATGAATACCATACATATCTATAACTTACAATACAAAGGTGATACAAACATAAACAAGATCATCATACTTGGGAAAACAGCATTTTCACAGATACCTTACACGGCATATCTGGTCAGATTCCTTGCAATTTAATAATATTGGTAACATTAATATTATAAACAGTCTCCAATATTCCATACAGCTTCACACCTCAGATATGCTATTATAGTGGAGCTAGCAGTGACACACATGTATTTAAGGTTGCCTAACACTTCCTATGATAAGCACTCCTGTTTTAGGTTACTTGTAATTTTGCCAAATTTTAACCATTTGGGTGGAAGCTTTCTGTTCTCGCTCTCTGCTTCTGGCTGAAATTCTCGGACAAAGTGCAGCCCTTTCCAAGAATGAGGTATATTTTGGGGAAGGGAGAGTTTTGGTAATGTTAATTTTTTTCAATTGCTTCTTTGAACTCCAGCTTCTCCATGGTTTTGAATGAAAACTAGAATCTTGACAGGGCTATTGCTGGGGTCTTTCATTGTCCCCATGAAAATTCAACCAGATTTGGGTAAGGTATAAGCCTCAAAAATTGCCATTTGCACATAATTGGTAGATGTTTTGAGAGGCTTTCTGCTAAAACCTCGGACTGTTGCTCTGCAATGAGCATATTCCAGCATCACTGACCCTCCCTCTGCACTGAGCATGCCTCCTGTCGCTGTAGAACTTGAGCTCTGGCCAGGACACAGCAGCAGACACCCCTTTAGCCTATGGGAAATGATGCTGTGCTGGGCATCAGGAGAAGACTGTGAGTTCTAGTCTTAGCTGTTGTATGTATAGGTACCTGTGTAATTCATATCCTTTATTATTCAGCAAGACCTTATATCCATAGACTTGGGAGGCAGGCAGGCAGGCAAATATTGCTTTCCACTTTTTACAGATAAATGAGCAGTTTCACAAGGTTACAAGTAAAGTTTGTCATCCTCCAGTGGCTTTGTCCACATATAGGAAGGAAGTCTACTGCTGTTAGCAGTTGTTTCTGAGGAAGAATTTAAAAAAAGCGCTCAATCACTAAATCAAGCACTCAAAAATTAGGAAATACCAATGTTCAGGCTGTCCACGCAACCTTAAATTGACTTCTTTGTGTAAGAGTATTATGTTAGTCTTGTGTCAATTTCACTCCTCTTAAAATAAGCTTAAGTCTATTGTGTATATATGTATTGATGTGGAAGATGGGTTGCATATCTCAGCTGTTCAAAAACAGCCTAGATTTCAGCTCATTTTATCTCAGGATCTTTTAAATAACATTTAATTTAGTGATGTAAACTTGAAAACATCAAGGTAGTTACTGTAAGTTAGTTACTTGCTATCACACAACCTGTGCCTGGTATTGCAGATACCTCATTATTGTGATGGTTGGCACAGCATAAATGCTTTGGTTTTGTCACACAGTATGTAGGTCCAACAAGGTCAGGAAAAGACTGAGAGAGAAACTAAACATGGATTTTCCTTGCTGTAGGCTAAAAGCCTCCCTATGTTTCATGGCTGTGCCTTGGGGGTAAAAAGGCAGTAGCTGGGATTGCCACCCTAGCATTCCCTCCACTCCACCCCCATAATGTTCACTACTTGGAGCAGGCTTTAACTTCTATACCTAGCACGCGGGGAGCTGCCATTCTTTCCCCTTCTCCCCTGGACAGGATAAGCAGCTGTTCCACTCACTTTTCCCCACAATCTCTTGTCCCCCACCTGCTCGTACATGCATTTGCCATCCGTGTTTCCCTCCCTTTTCCTTCCATCTCCTACCCTCTCGTCCATACTCCATTCCTGTGTGCCTTCTTTAGTTTGTCTGTTGCTCCTTACATGCCCAACTCCTCAGTGACCTGTTCCATTTCCCAACACATTTATGCTAACTGTTGCCTCCACAGTTTCATTCTCAGCACCTCCACATTTTCCTGTCCCCTCACATGGTACCTAAAGGACCACCATCTTACCTGAAAGTAGCCTGGTTTCAGCCTCATTGGAAACAATGGGAGGTGACCATCTTTGCTAAGGGGAGCCTTAGCTGCACTTGCGAAGATTAAAGAGTCCTGTCAGTCATTTTATTGAGGGCAGTCTGTGGCTTCAGTCTTATTGATAGTAATGAGAGGTGATGGAAATCCTAAGCCAGAGAAAATAAAAATCAGAAATTCATTTATCTCTCAGAATGTTGTGACTTGTGATAAATATGCAAGAATTGGCAATACATTATTACAGGAGAAAGGCTGAATGTAGGAGCCAGGGTTTCTGTGTGTGGGAAGTGGGGGGAAGTGTGTGATCATGTAATTAAATGCTGTTTCTTAATACATACACACAAGGGGATTGAATACACAGGCAACCCTTAATTCAGGCATGTCCTAGCTTTGAGTACTCGATTTTAAATCTTTAATATTCTTTCAATTCTTTTATGTAATACAGAGTGATGTCTGAATATTGGTTATCTATATTGTGGGAAAACACAATTGATTTCTGTTGTACAGTGAGAAGAAAGTAATTTGTTAGGAAAACTCAACAGTGTTGATAAATGACGTAGTCAATTGCTGGATTACACTTAATTTGTTAGGAAATGTATTCAAGAGACCAAATAACTAATATCAGTCAGGTTTACTGCTACAAGCCAATAATAATAGAGTACAGGAAAAAGATTCAGTATGATACCAGGCTCTGGGAAGCTGTCCCATGCAGCACATAGCAGGTGTGCTCCCAAAGTTATTCCCCTAAAGCCATCTTTTTATACCCTACCTGTTTACAAGTAAAAATACTGTGTACGTCATCTGAAACTAGATTTAACCAGCCTTTCTACCTTGTTTTTGTGGTACCATGTTGTACCCTTTATCTCTTTGTTCTGAACACATGTATTCCAGGTCCCAAAGGACATGAAGACACCTCTTAGGTCTGTACTAAGGTAGTAAAATCATATATCTTGACCTCTTTCTTTGGGACATTCCAGTACAGGCCTATGAGAATAAGACCCTTTCCTTTTGCTCTCGTAAAACATTCATTTGTCCTGATCTTGATAGCTTTCCTATTTGCTCAAGCTATAACTTACTTCAGTGAATGCAAGGAGTTATGGGATACTTAGTGTAAGTGAGCAAGGGTTTAGGCTATATAACTGCTGTTATATTTAGGCTATATAACTGCTGTTCTATTACTATTATGTGCACAATACATACTGATATATGTATTGTGCTGATAATGTGCACTGGCAATGTACAGTATATTTTTCATTAGCCCAGATTATATTCGTCAATAGTGAATCAGATAAAGTGGTATTTCCATAGTAACATAACAAAGGCCTGCTTAGCAACTATTTGGTTAACAAAATTGTGGGTCAGGTGAAAGCCTTGCACAATAATGTTTGTTAGTGTCTCCATAACTACTTCAGAGAAGCAGGCAGAAGAGGAGGAAAGTTACATAGATAAACTAGTTTTATGGGTATGAATAGAAGAACTGAATGGAAGGAAATGAGACAAATGAGGTTTGAATGAAAGAGATCTTCATCCTTGAGTTTGTCATAAATAATGCAAAGAATGATTGTTATTTATAAAAGCATTTATTAGATAACTATTTATCATATATCCCAAATATCACCTGAAGATAATTGTTTTAGCTACTATCAATCTGACATAACTAAGGTATCAGTGTAACTGTAACTCAGTTCTTCTCACCTGTGTCATTTATCTCTGTGTGATTCTGTTTGTGTTACCGATTAACTGTATAGGTTTTAACTGAATTCTTCAACTGTGGGTGGATTTATATTAGTAGTTTAGAAAATTTTTTTTCTCTCCCTGGAATGTTAAAGATGTGCTGATCAGTTAAGGTGATATTAAAGGTTTCAGAGTAGCAGCCGTGTTAGTCTGTATTGGCAGAAAGACTGAATGCATCCGATGAAGTGAGCTGTAGCTCACGAAAGCTTATGCTCAGATAAATTTGTTAGTCTCTAAGATGCCACAAGTACTCCTTTTCTTTTTGGTGATATTAAAGATACTTTTTCTTTCCAAAGGTGAACATTTAAGTTGTTTCAACTGTGTTGAGAGTATCTTTTTATCTTCCATTGCAGTCTTCCATTCAGAATGTGAACTTCGTCACTGTAATTCAGGTATTTATTACCTCTAATCTGATTATTACAATGTGTTCCCCCCCCAGGGGCTACCCTTAGAATCAATGGCATTGGAACAATTTTTATAGTGGGGGTGCTGAAAGCTATAGAATAAAACTCCAAGCCCTGTATATGATGGAAACCACTTCAAGCCAGGGGGTGCTGCTGCACCCCTAGTTCCAGAACCGCTGCTTTGAATCTACTCAGAGGTTGCAACTGTCTCAAAATACAACAGCACAATTGCTGAAGAGTCTTGTGCTCAACATTTGGTGATGCCTGCAGTGCTGTAAACGAACTTAAACTTTTACTGTAATGTTTTAAAGCCTTCTGTTATATAATCAGTCTGCCTGAGAGGACATCCCATCAGCTGCCAATCATCCAGGGTACAATCTCAAGATGACGGGAGGCAAGGTTGCCTGGGAGGAGTCGCAGCAATTTTGAAATATGCCCTGTAGATATAAATTTTCTCTCCCTGATGGGAAACGCACACACTAGAGTTTTATGCTCTGGCTATAAACTTAGTTTCTTTTTAATCTTACATTTGTTTGTTGGCCTGTTGGTATATTACCGCTGAGGTAGTGGAATGGTACTGGTGTTACTGTTGTTAATATTTGTATTACTGCAGTGTCTAGGAAGTCTAGTCATGGACCAGGACCCCACTGTGATAGTCATACAAATACAGAGCAAAAGAGTCGGTCCTGGCCCCAAAGAGTTTACAGTCTAAGTACTAAGGCAAACTGTTTCATGCCAGCATTGGTGATAGTTTTGGTTATATATATTTTAGGCACAAAAATCTATCACTAATTAATATTCAGACTGTTACAGTAACTTCTTTGACTTCTTTTTGTTTAATATTTATTATATAGACACTGTCGACTTGACTAGGCTTCAAAAAACAGTGTTTGCTAAAGGAAGATGAACTCAATTTCTGAAAGACTTTTTGTTTGTTTTTGATTACTTACTGTTGGATCTTAACAATAAAAGTAATGTCACTAAAACCGCAAGCTAATGTGCAGTCCTAGAATGTATATAATGTAGGTGGTGACTTTGTTTTAAGAAATACTTTGTTTTAAGCTTTGTTTTAAGAAATACTTTGTTACTGCCTGTGCAGATATTAAGCTTTTTAAAAATAAAAGTGAAAGCTCAAAACTGCATGGCTATTGGTGAATAGCTATTCACAGCTTTGAATTGGCTGTTAGTTACTTTACTAATTTCTGTGATGATTGTTGCCTTGATAGGAAAGGACTTCACTGAGAGAATAAAAACATAAAACAAGAATGAGAAACAGATGATCTTGTACTTCAGGCATGAGACGTGGAGTTAGGCGGGCTGGTTTCAGTTCTTAGATATTTCGCTGTGTTTCTTGGCAACCTTGGTCAGTGTTGCCAACTCTCTCAGATTTATCCTGAGTCATAAGATTCGGCCCCTGCTGCAAGCAGTCTTGCTGATGTGCCAAGTTCAGGCCATTGCATGATTCTGAGGAAGCAAAATAAGAGAGAGAAATTGACTCCCCCGCAATGCTTGTAACCTACGGAAAAGTGCACTAGGTTGCAAGTCCAGGTACCATGAGTTCTAGTCCCAGCTCTTCTATTGATTGCTGCGTCTTTTGTGCACACCACAAGCCTGACTATAAACCAAGGAGTGCTGTCTTGAGGGAAGGCTATTATTCACCTACTTCCCAAATTGGATAACTGAGACCTTGCAGAAGGTAACCTCATTCACCCACTTTGGGCAGACCTGAGAATAGAATTAGAGTTTCTGATATAACTGAGCCAAGTCTAATCGCTTTTGCCACACAATAGTTCAGAAGGAACATGGCAAATTTGATGCTTAGATGAGTGTGGTTCTGTCACACTTTAGCAGCTAAACCACATACAGAGGTTTGTGACTCCACTGCAGCTTTCATGCAGAGAGATCTCGCCCTCTAGCTTAAGTGGAAGAAGCTTATGCATTTCCATCCAGAGATCCCAGATTCAGCCCCTGCAGATGACGCAAATGCAGGAGGTGGTACAATTGGCTATGCTGTCTGTAAAATTTGCTCCCAGAGCCAGGAAGTGAACCAAAAATCCTAATACCTAGAGTTTCAGTGCCACCTTACAAGTATTTGCGTAACCCACTGCGTGTGTTGGCTCACTGTATGGGCTGAGCCATACAGAGGAATTAGGGTGACCAGATGTCTTGATTTTATAGGGGCAGTCTAGATTTTGGGGGCTTTTCTTTATATAGACACCTGTTATCACACACCCCCATCCTGATTTTTTACACTTGCTATCTGGTCACCCTAAGAGGAGTTCAGCATGCTTTTTCAATACAGATTACTCTTATTGCTGAAGTAGAAGAAATCTGTGCTATGGTTCTGAAGTTTGTGAGTTCAGAGTTTGCTGCTGATTCATGGGGGGTGGGGAAAAAACATACATGTATGAAAGTTAGTATAAGGACCCAGGAGTTCTTGCTGTAATTTTATCTTGCTAAACATTGCATTTAAAGTACCAGAGGGGTAGCCATGTTAGTCTGGATCTGTAAAAGCAGCAAAGAGTCCTGTGGCACCTTATAGACTAACAGACGCATTGGAGCATAAGCTTTCGTGGGTGAATAACCACTTTGTCAGATGCATGTAGTGGAAATTTCCAGAGGCAGGTATAAATATGCAAGCAAGAATCAGGCTAGGGATAACGAGGTTAGTTCAGTCAGGGAGGATGAGGCCCTCTTCTAGCAGCTGAGGTGTGAACACCAAGGGAGGAGAAACTTTTGTAGTTGGCTAGCCGTTCACAGTCTTTGTTTAATCCTGAGCTGATGGTGTCAAATTTGCAAATGAACTGAAGCTCAGCAGTTTCTCTTTGAAGTCCGGTCCTGAAGTTTTTTTGCTGCAGGATGGCTACCTTTAAATCTGCTATTGTGTGTCCAGGGAGATTGAAGTGTTCTTCTACAGGTTTTTGTATATTGCCATTCCTAATATCTGATTTGTGTCCATTTATCCTTTTACATAGGGACTGTCCAGTTTGGCCGATGTACATAGCAGAAGGGCATTGCTGGCACATGATGGCTTATATTACATTGGTGGACGTGCAGGTGAATGAACCGGTGATGGTGTGGCTGATCTGGTTAGGTCCTGTGATGGTGTCGCTGGTGTAGATATGTGGGCAGAGTTGGCATCGAGATTTGTTGCATGGATTGGTTCCTGAGTTAGAATTACTATGGTGTGGTGTGTCGTTGCTCGGGAGACTATGCTTCAGGTTGGCGGGTTGTCTGTGGGCGAGGACTGGCCTGTGAAAGTGAGGGATCGTTGTCCAGGATGGGTTGTAGATCACTGATGATGCGTTGGAGAGGTTTTAGATGAGGAGTGTATGTGATGGCCAGTGGAGTTCTGTTGGTTTCTTTCTTGGGCTTGTCTCACAGCAGGCGGCTTGTGGGTACACGTCTGGCTCTGTTGTTCTGTTTCCTTATTTCCTCATGCGGGTATCGTAGTTTTGAGAATGCTTGGTGAAGATCTTGTAGGTGTTGGCCTCTGTCTGAGGGGTTGGGGCAAATGTGGTTGTACCTCAGCGCTTGGCTGTGTGGTGTGTCTGGGCTGGCAGCTGGAGGCTGAAGGTAGGCGTAGTGGTCGGTGGGTTTTCGGTATAGGGTGGTGGTAATGTGACCATCACTTATTTGCACCGTGGTGTCTGGGAAGTGGACCTCCTGTGTAGATTGGTCCAGGCTGAAGTTAATGGTGGGGTGGAAGCTGTTGAAATCGTGGTGGAATTCTTTCAGGGTTTCCTTCCCGTGGGTCCAGGTGATGATGATGTCATAAGTGTAGCATAGGTAGAGAAGGGTGTGAGTGGACGAGAGCTGAGGAAGCGTTGTTCCAGGTCAGCCATAAAAATGTTGGCATATTGTGGGGCCATGTGGGTGCCCATAGCGGTGCCACTGGTCTGGAGGTGTATATTGTCAGGAAATTTGAAATAATTGTGCATGAGGATAAAGTCACAGAGCTCAGCAACCAGTTGTGCTGTGGCATCATCAGGGATACTGTTCCTGACAGCTTGTATTCCATCTGTGTGTGGGATGTTTGTGTAGAGAGCCTCTACGTCCATGGTGGCTAGGATGGTGTTTTCTGGAAGATCACCAATGCTTTGTAGTTTTCTCAGGAAATCAGTGATGTTACGGAGATAGCTGGGAGTGCTGGTGGCGTAGGGTCTGAGTAGAGAGTCCACATACGCGGACAGTCCGTCATTCAGAGTGCCAATGCCCAAGATGATGGGGTGTCTAGGATTTCCGGGTTTGTGGATCTTGGGTAGTAGATCGAATAGCCCCGGTCGGGGTTCTAAGGGTATGTTGATTTGTTCCTGTGTTAGTGTAGGGAGTATCCTGAGTAGATGGTGCAGTTTCTTAGTGTATTCCTCAGTGGGATATGAGGAAAGTGGCCCGTAGAAGTGATGTGCATTTAAAGTGATGTGGATTTTGTGCTAATATTGGCTTTACAGCTGCATTTATTATTTGCACTTGCTTAATGGGAGTTGTTCCTCTTAAGAATAAGGTATGGCAGATTGAAAGTGTGTTTGACACTAAGAGCAAAGCCTGGGAGATTAAGCCTGTTTCCAGAGAGTGGAAGATGCAAGCTGTGTAAGTCCCAAAAGTATGAGAACTTGATTTAATAAACTTACTTTTCCAGACAGCCTAATTCTCAAAGGTGTAACGTTAACTCTAATGGGGATAGAATAACTCAGAGCATTACTAATGCAGTATATACTCCTGAGGGAATTCTGTGCCAAAAAATTAAATATTCTGCGCCAAAAAGTATGCGCACAATATTTTAAAATTCTGCAAATTTTATTTGTCAATAAATAAATGTGGCTCCAGCGTGGCAGTGGGGACCACAGGCCACTGGCTTCATTGAGGTGGGAGATCACTCTGAAACCCCCACCTCCCCTAGTACAGGGACTCGGCAGTGAGGCTGCATCTGCCCCTGACACAGTGCAAGGGCTGGGCCTGCCCCAGAAACACCCTAGGGCCCTGTCCCTCTGCGCCAGGCATACCAGGTGTGGGTGGGCAGGCTTATCCTAGCAGGATTCAAGTGTGTAGGGGATCCAGATGTGGGGTGAGAGGTTTCTGTGTGGGGCAATCTGGGTGCGGGTTGCTTATTGGGAGATCTGGATGCACAGGGGCTTATTGAGGGATTCCAAGTGCAGGGGCAATGGGACTCTGCAGGAGATCCAGGTGATGGTGGTTGGGGCTCAGCAGGGAGGTGTGGGGAGATTGAGCTTGGCAGGGGGGTCTGGATATGGGGGGCTCAGTGGAGGGGATCTGGGTGCTGGGGGAATGGGGCTTGATGGGGTGAGGGTCCCAGAGCAGCGGGTTGGGCTTAGTGGGGGCGGAGGTAGAGGGGGGCTCGGCGGAAGGTCCAGGTGTAGGGAGGTAGGACGTATCAGGGTGAGGGTTCGATGGGCTTGTTTCCGTTTCCCACATTTCCCCTATCCCCTTTTCTTCCCCAGTTAAGCTTTAGGGAGCCACCTGACACAGTCAGTTACTCTCAGGTGGACCTTCAGAATGCACACTGGGCCCTGATTCTCCTTAAAGGAGCCAGTCACCCTGTGAGAACAAGTAACTGTCCATCTGGCTTTATCTAGTTAATTTTCATATCTGTAGAAAAATAGTGAATGTGGATTATTTTTCTCTGCATCAGATTAATCAATTAACTCAAATGGTTTCCTGAATGTGCAAGTCCCATTCCCTGCCCCCCAGAGCTTTCAAAATCTATCCCTGCCTGCCTGCTTTTCCCATGTTTCTTCCCTTACCCTTTGTGAAGCTTTTATATCATGCAATGGAAGACTGTTTAGTCTGCTACAGTGGGTATCAAGAAGCTGAAATTACCAAACTGGGCCTTGCTATGTGGCAAACATAGACCATACATATGGGGGCATGGTATCATGGAGTGCTTTCTTGTTCTGCATTTGGACAAGAGGTTTGAGAGTTCTCATAAAATATGAGCGGCAATACCCAGTCAGAATGCCATGAATTTCAGATGCAGTTTTTGCAGCAACTCAGAATCACCCAATCTTATCTACTTTACTAGCAGCATGGAGTATTTGTGGATTTAATGTTGGCATTGAGAAAAGAGGCCCTGTGAAAGTTATGTAAATATTTATTTTTCCATAAACTATTAATCTAGTATGTCTTTAGATAACTTTTAAAAGCATACTGTTTACTCAGCAGATTGTAATAGATTATGCAACTCTTCTCCTACTCTTTGGAGAAGTTTGATTTCTAGCATATATTCTAGCAGGATGTTTGGCAAAACCCACTTCCCTAAAATTGCCGTTACGCTGATCTATCACATGATTTTAGCCTGTACATACTCCTTTTATGTTTTTAAGAGTGGTTATGTCTGGTTGCTATAGCATCTGCTGTGATCCAGGAACCTCTTAATGCCACCCGGCAAGGGAATATAGAGGGGAACAGGTATCTCCTGATTCTGGTATATACATTCTGGTTCACCAAACAATATCATGTGAGGTCTCAAATAAAAGCCGGAGTCACACTGGCTATTAATATCATCATGAAATATATGTACAGATACTTTTGCATGTAATACTGAAAATATATTCTTACAGTCTGAATCAAGGTGTCAGTCACCAGCAGAGGTAAAAAAACGTGTTTCTTGTCAGACAAGAGATGTTAATTCATCTGTCTCTCTATTAGCTTACAATGATTAGCTTACATACTAACACAGTGGATGCCCTTTTACATACAGAGTCAAATGCTAACCAAGAGACGTGAAATCAACAGGAAATAGCACACAGGAAAAAACAAACTACAGGGGGTTATCCTGTCTAAGAGTAAAGACAATGAACTTTGGGGTTCTATCTAAGGGGCAAACAGACACCCCTTTATCCTGTACTTAGGAAGTAAACTAACATCCCATTTACACTGATGAAAACAGGACCGTAGGCAGACTTGGTTGAAAACTCTGCAGAGGTGAGTCTTCGAGTGAGATAAACTTCTTTGGACAGGAGGTTAACCTGTTAGTTAAGTTTAGTCTCTAGAAAGTGTATTATGATTTTGATTCATATATAACCATTTGTTTCCAGTATTTTTACTTACTGTCCCTTTAGTCTTAAATCTTTGATAATAAATGTATTCTTGTTTTCACTGTAAACATTTATAAGAGCTGAGATGTTAAGCATAGTATTGATCCTGAGTTGAATCTTACAAGCTTACAAATTCAGTAAAGACAAGTGCAAAGTACTCATTTAGGAAGGAAAAATCAAATGTGCAACTACAAAATGAGTAACAACTGGCCAGGGTCTGGGGATTATAGTAGATCACAAACTGAATATGAGCCAACAGTATGATGCAATTGCAAAAAAAGGTAAATATTCTGGGATATACTAACAGGTGTGTCAGATGTGTGTAAGACAGGTGTGTAAGACATGGGAGATAATTGTTCTACTCTACTCACCTTGGCACTGGGCTGTGGCATCTCAGCTGGAGTATTTTGTTTAGTTTTGGGCACCACACTTTACGAAAGATGTGGACAAATTGGAGAGAGAGACTAGAGGAGAGCAACAAAAATATGAGATTTAGAAAACCTGACCTATGAGGAGAGGTTGAAAGAACTGGTTATACTTAGTCTAGAGAAGAAAAGGCTATGGGGCGACGTAACAGATTTCAAATATGTAAACAGTTGTTATAAACAGGATGGTTGTCAATTGTTTTCCATGTTCACTGAGGGTAGGACACAAAGTAATCGGCTAAGTTCGCAGCAAGAGAAATTCAGGTGAGATATTAGGAATAATTTTCTAATTGTAAGGATAGTTAAGTACTGGAATAGGATGCCAAGGGAGGTTTGTAGAGTCCCTGTCACTGGAAGTTTTTAAGAACAGGTTGGACAAACGCTTGTCAGGGATGGTGTAAGTGTACTTGGTTCTGCTTCAGCTCTGGAGGAAATGGACTCGATAACCTCTTGAGAACCCTTGCAGCCCTACATTTCTATGACTTATAGAAATTGCATTTTGCTTTGTACTGTACATTTTATTTTGTTGATTATTTAAAATTAAGTCAGTATGGAGCTGTTAAAATTACAGATTATAATAAACCATAACTTTAAATCAGAACTATTGCAAAGTTTGGACAGTTAATATTTACATCATGGATCTGAAACCACTCCAACTGCTTAGATTTCATGTTGCATCTAAAACTGGAAGGGTCTATTTTTCCAGTTCAGATTTCAGTCGGACCAAAAACTTGTGATTTTTAATCTTTAACACGGTTGAAATCTCACATCATCAGTCGACTACCTATACTTACAGCTAAAATCTTGTGAAAGCATCTTGAGATGAGCATGATTTGGATCAGACTCCAAAGAGTGAGCATAACATACAGTAGTATGGAAGGGGTATAAGAGGACAGGAGCTACATCAGTAAGATCTCACAGTTGATGGATGAACAGGTAATGATTTTACTATTTGTATTACCTAGCTCGAGGAGGCCTGGTTCTGGACCAGGACCCCATTGTGCCAGGTGCTGTAGAAACATGGAACAAAAAGAGGTTCCCTGCCCCAGACAACTTTATATTAACTGTTAAAATGACACAGAAGATCAAACTAGTAACTATCTTGAGTATTCAGAAACAAACTTAAAAAGAAAAGTCATATGCATTTGTCTGAATTTTAAAAGCTACTTCTTTCTTCATGCTCCTATCTAGATATTGCTTCTTTGGGCTATTTTTTTCTTATGAACATAAAACACAAACTTACTGGTTAACACTGTCTTAACACCTTTTATTTTTTTTTCTCACTAGAAAGAAGAGTATAAATGCAAAAAAGTGAACCATTTTCTGGACTGACCACAATATATTGGTATTTGTACAAAGTATTTAGAAACTTGTACTTGTCAACTTGCCAAACTGGTTTTTGCTGCACATCTGACAGGATGAACAAGCCAAAAAGAGGCTTTTTGTTGTATTGGAACAATAGCAACTGCTGCCTGGTTTAAAGTAAACTTAAGACTGCATGCATTTGCCTGACGAAATGAAAGAAGTGGCATTCTGGTCACCCAAAGAGGTGGCAAATTGGCTGATGGAGAATGCTGTGCCAGAAT
This sequence comes from Chelonia mydas, assembly GCF_015237465.2. Taxonomy (NCBI): domain Eukaryota; kingdom Metazoa; phylum Chordata; order Testudines; family Cheloniidae; genus Chelonia; species Chelonia mydas. The sequence continues at coordinate 88,496,613 of NC_057853.1, read as the reverse complement.
ACTGTGAACCATTGGAATTTTACACTGGGCAGGATTTGATCAATCTAACTAAGGAGGATTTTAAGAAGCCACCTTTGTCACGTGTGTCTTCTGACAGTGGGCAGAGGTTGTTGTACATGATAGAAACTTTAAAAATGGAGCACCACATTGAGGCGCACAAAAATGGGCATGCCAATGGGCACCTCAGCATCAGTACAGATGTCACCACGAGTGAAAATGATTTCAGCACTAAAATCAAATTGAATGGGATGCCAAATGGATATAGGAAGGAGATGATAAAGATCCCCATGCCAGAGCCAGAGCGTTCCCAGTATCCTATGGAGTGGGGGAAGACTTTACTGGCTTTTCTTTATGCACTTTTCTGTTTCATCTTTACCACAGTGACAATCTCAGTCGTTCATGAACGAGTGCCTCCCAAGGAGGTGCAGCGTCCCCTACCAGATGCATTTTTTGACCGTTTTAACCGTGTACAATGGGCCTTTTCTATTTGTGAAATTAATGGCATGATCCTTGTAGGACTCTGGTTAATTCAGTGGCTGCTCTTAAAATACAAGTAAGTACCATTTTTTGCAGTGGTGGTGTTTGATATATTAATCACTTTTGGGAGAAGCAGGTATTTAAGGTATAAAACTGAAATCTTTGTAGTCTTTTTAAGTGTTTCATTTTCTTGGGGTGATGACTTTTTTAAAGTCAATGTACTCTTGGCAGACTCAGAAAAATCTAAATATTTATCACATAGTCTATATAGGTTTCTTTGGAGTGTACATTTTTTTTGTTCATAAAGTACAGAATGGAGCTAATCCTAAATACTGTGGTTAGCATAAATATGTGGGCTTGTCTTTACTTCAGAGTGAACTCAGGTGTTGCCCCAAATTCAGGTCCTGGCCACACACAAAAACCATTAAATTTTGAATGTGGTGGTGCTTTTAACTCAAACTAGGTCGCAGCTCGAATTAACACAGTTCAATAGCACAACTCCTTAGCTGCTCTCAGAATCACTCTGCATACCTCAAATGTTCAGTTTGTCAGTGTGCCCATTCACTTGAGTTAGGCCAGCTCAAGTGTAGATAACCAGACTTAATGCCATAGTGAAGACCTATGCTAAAAAGATTATATCACTCTTTTTTAAAAGTGCAAAAGAAGATAAACAAACAAATATAGTGAAAAACACACAAAAGGTACAAACTATATCATGTGAATAAAACCACATGAATAGTTCTGGGATTTCTGCATTTTAGCTAGCCATTTTAAGATATATGGATTTTGTCTTCCATGAGATGGGGCAGATAACGTCCACCTTAGACTACCAGTAGATAAACCAGTTTGGTAACTGATTAACATCAAATTTATCTCCTGTTAAGCTCTGTCAATGAAGCATTCAAAGCACTGACTTTTACCAGTATCAGGATTTTCATAGCTTGTCACTTTTCAAAGAGCAAGAATAAGCATATTTGAGTTCCAGAAACCAACTATTAAACATCCAAAAAGCAGTCTAGATAATCAGCATTGGACAGAATTGAACACTAATGACATCAGTGGATGCTCACAGAGTATGGCCACTAGCAAAGTGACGTGTTCAAGCGTGTCATTGAAAGGAACGGAATGCTACATAAACCTTCATGGCCTTTGACTACAGAGTGTATCAGAATTGTCTACATGGGCTTGGCAGAAAAGCCTGAGGGTGAAAATTGCATGAAACTTTCATATAATTTGCTTAATAAATCAAAGTGGGTTCCCACAATTTCCCTTTCAAAAAAAAAAAGTCCAAAAATTGCCCTATCACTGTATCAGTTATATCCCCGGCATTCCATGCATCCTACCATCAGTTAATCAATATTCTCATCCATCCTGCTGCCCGCACATTTCTTCACTTTCCTCTTTTCATACAGGTTTCAGAGTAACAGCCGTGTTAGTCTGTATTCGCAAAAAGAAAAGGAGTACTTGTGGCACCTTAAAGACTAACCAATTTATTTGAGCATAAGCTTTCGTGAGCTACAGCTCACTTCATCGGATGAGCTGTAACTGTAGCTCACGAAAGCTTATGCTCAAATAAATTGGTTAGTCTCTAAGGTGCCACAAGTACTCCTTTTCATACAGTGAAGCAATTCTCCTTTATCCATCTACATTCTGTTCTGAAAAGGCTTCATACTCTGCCCAACTCCACGATATCTGAGCCCCCATAATTAATCCCCTTATTCCCTACAATCCATCAGTACTCTCTGCCTTTCCCACCTCTACAGTCCACATGTTCCCTCTACCCCTTCATCTTTTCTCCTAGAGTCTGGTGCCTGGCTTATTTTCTCAGCAGTAATTTTGTGTTGGCCATTTTTGTTTCTTCCTTCAGGCAAACTTAGAAGTATGGGGCTGAGGGAAATGGGCCAGTGACTGAAACTCTCTCTTCCCCAGCCAGCTGCTCAGCTCTCCCTCTCTCCAAGCTCCCTTCGTGTGTCTCATAGGAGGAAGTCCGAGAGCTGAGGCCCCAAAGGTGCGGGCCCAAATGTCTACACTGCAGTAAAAATCCCAAAGACTGAGCCCCACGAGCCCATGTCAGATGACCCAGGTTCTGAGGCTACAGGTTTTTTATCAGAGTGTTGGCATACACCGAAAGTCTTACATGTGAGGCAAGTTGAAAATTAGGACTGTTCAGTTAAGAGGAGATGAGCAAGTAGACACGATATGAATATTTAATAGTGAGTGGAGGGGTACATTATTCTCATAATACATGAACAAGGAAACATCCAATGAAACTGAAAGGCAATCAATTTAAAACTGATTCAAATAAATATTTTTAATACATTGTGAATATTTGCATGTGGAACTCGGTGCCCCAAGATATGATTGAGACCAAGATGTCTGCAAAATTCAAAAAAGCATTATACATTTCTACATAAAATGAGAATATCTGCAGTTATGACAGATAGGTTAAAAAATAACAGATATGAACTTCTGACAGATATGAAATAACAGACATGGACCACTAACATGGTGAAGAAGAAGCTTTATCTTTGGACAGATTATTCCATAGTTGTCCATTGCAGAGTTTCTTGAAGCTTCCTGTGAAACATCTGGGTACTGACCACTGGCAGAGACAGGAAAACGGACTTGGTGGGCAATAACTCCGATTTGCTAGGGAATTTCCGGTGTTCCTGTTAAGAGTACAATTCCAGGAAAGTTTACACGGATTAATCTGAGCAACTCCAATTTAAAGAAACACTATCAAATTTGAATTTGTATACTATTTTTTAAATCAAACTTCTGATAGAGTACGATTTCAATGGTAAAATCTCTTTTTTAAAAATTCTGTTTAAATAATTGTGTAATTTTCCAGCTTTTCTGCAGACATATATAAAGGTCTTTCCAACACTAAAGGGTGGGTGGGCATGAGAACGACTTCCAGATGTTCTCAAGCGTTACACTGAACAAAATATGGATGCTTGGAAAATTCAATGCAATAAAATTTTACTCAGCCACTAGCATGGGAGGCATTTTCTCCACCCATTCCTCTGTTTTGCTATTCTGCTCTTTGGTGTCGGTGCCATTTCTATGAATAGTGAATTATTTCAATTGGAATCAAAACTATATTCAGACTTCCAGCTCTTGAAGCAATGCACAATTTTAAAGAGTACAATCATCCAAAAGGCTCTTTTGCTATCTTCTTCAAGAAAATGAATTAGAGCTGTTAACTAGCAGAATAGACTTCAACTTCTTTTCAGGAGGATCTACTATTTTTAAAAATATTCTCCAAAATACTGTGAATCCCTTCATCTAATGCCAAATTTCCAAGATGCTCATGCAGGTGGTGCACAAGTACCTGCTTCATATATGCAGACTACATTTATGTATGCTACATGTTGAACAGAATAAAATACGATCAGGAGTTGCCCTTCTAGTGAGAGAAGTGGGCTATGGACTGTTTTATAGCTTGTTTATATATTTACAAAAGACATTGTCAAGAATAGGTCTCAATTCTGCTTTTGAGTGGCTCCATGGAGTCTCTCTTGTCATTGTTTTCTTTTTATAGGTCTTAAAGTGATTGTGCCAGTCTCATTCGTGTTTCTTTTTTTTGAAAGGGTGGGGGAGAAGGAGCTATGGTACAAAATGTGGGTACAAATCAGTATGAGTATCAACTGCCCCAAAGCCCCTATCAGCTAGCTAGCCTAAGGAGGAGAGAGAACTTTACATTTGAGACCTTCCAACCTCCCACATCCTCCCTGGTGTCCAGGAACAATTCCCATTTTCTGGTTGTCTCCTGTGGCCTTACAGATCAAAAGTTTCTACACTTCCAGAAAATGAAAGGATGAATTTTCCTTGTATTGCCTTCCTAGATGTTACTTTCTTTCCACGCATATTTGTGATGACTCACAAGTCAACCAGTGCCTTGCCACCCCCAGTCATTGCCTGGGATGGTAATGTGTCGGGTAATTATACTTGATCTGTTGCCAAGTTGTTTGCAGTTTAAACCTACTCTTGCTGAACAGCTACCATGCCCAGCATGGACATGACATGAAGTTGAAAATGTGGGTGATGAGAGGTGTATAGATGCTATCATTTGATGATTATTAATAGGTACATCTATGAAGGAAAATAAGGACACATGTTATGCTTATAAGAAGCACACAGGATCTTTTTCAGGGAAAAAGGTAATACGCCACATTTATTGAAAATACAACAGTTAGCATATGCATTCAGTTACACCACACACACATCCTGCAGATGGTCTTTATAGTTACCAGTCTGTCGTAGCTCGAGTCAATCTAATGGCCAATGGGTGCAGGAGTCAGGAGAAGAGCTGTTGGGGGGCAGGATGTGTGTGGGGGGTGCTGGAGTTAGGGCTGGGGTCGTGGGGGATGCAGGGGTCAGGGCAGGAGGCTGGGGTGGGTGAGGGGTCAGGGCAGAGGGCTGGGTATGTGTGAGGGGGGTGCAGGGGTCAGGGCAGGAGGCTGGGGTGGGTGAGGGGTCAGGGCAGAGGGCTGGGTGTGTGTGAGGGGGGTGCAGGGATCAGGGCAGAGGGGTGGGTGTGTGAGGGGGGTGCAAGGATCAGGGCAGAGGGCTGGGGGTGTGGGCTGGGGTCGTGGGGGTGCTCCCAGCCCCCTGCCCTGAGCAACTCACGGCGGGGGGCTGGAGGGGATATGCCCTGATTCCGTCCCCGTCCCTACCTCTTCTCCGCCTCCTCCCCGGAGCAGCCAGCACACTGTGGCTCCACTTCTTCCCCTCCCTCACAAGGGCCATCAGCTGTTCAGCAGCAGGGAGAGAGAGGAAGAGGGGCAGGAAGAGAGAGGAGGAGGGGCAGGAACCCAGCACGCTGGGGGAAGAGGCATGGGGGAGCTTGCCTACTCTGCAGCAGCAGTCGGCAGGACCAAGCTTCTTCACCCTGCCCTGGGGGAAGGGAGGCGGGGGCAGAGAAGAGCGAGCCGGGTCGGGCAGGATTTTTAATGGCACACTGCTGCCTGCCAGGGCCCCAGCCTGGGTTTGGCAGCAGGCTGAGCGGGGCTGGTGGCTGGGACTTGGCAGGCAGCAGCGTGCCATTAAAAATCAGCTCGCGTGCCGTCTTTGGCACACGTGCCATAGGTTGCCGACCCCTACACTATAATATACATTAGCCTCTTATCTTAAATAGTTACCCAGACACTTCAACTTAAACACATTGGATTATATAAAACAACAAAACAAGTTTATTAACTACAAAGAGAGAGATTTTAAGTGAGTACTAGTAATGAGGCATAACATTCAGAAATGTTTACAAGAAAAACAAAGATAAAACAGGTTTCAGAGTAGCAGCCGTGTTAGTCTGTATCCGCAAAAAGAACAGGAGTACTTGTGGCACCTTAGAGACTAACAAATTTATTTGAGCATAAGCTTTCATGAGCTACAGCTCACTTCATCGGATGCATTCAGTGGAAAATACAGTGGAGAGATTTATATACACCAGCCTGAAGCAGATGTGCAGGTGAACGAGCCTCTGATAGTGTGGCTGATGTGATTAGGCCCTATGATGGTGTCACTTGAATAGATATGTGGACAGAGATGGCAATGGCCTTTGTTGCAAGGATAGGTTCCTGGGTTAGTGTTTTTGTTGTGTGGTGTGTGGTTGCTGGTGAGTATTTGCTTCAGACTGGGGAGCCTAATCACATCAGCCACACTGTCAGAGGCTCGTTCACCTGCACATCTACCAATGTGATATATGCCATCATGTGCCAGCAATGCCCCTCTGCCATGTACATTTGCCAAACCGGACAGTCTCTACGTAAAAGAATAAATGGACACAAATCAGACGTCAAGAATTATAACATTCAAAAACCAGTCGGAGAACACTTCAATCTCTCTTGTCACTTGATTACAGACCTAAAAGTCGCACTATTACAAAAAAAAAACTTCAAAAACAGATTCCAACGAGAGACTGCTGAATTGGAATTAATTTGCGAACTGGACACCATTAACTTAGGTTTGAGTAAAGACTGGGAGTGGATGTGTCATTACACAAAGTAAAACTATTTCCCCATGCTTATTCTCCCCCCCCCCCCCCCCCAAACTGTTCCTCACACATTCTTGTCAACTGCTGGAAATGGCCCATCTTGATTATCACTACAAAAGGTTTTTTCTCTCCTGCTGGTAATAGCTCACCTTAACTGATCATTCTTGTTATAGTGTGTATAGTAACACCCATTGTTTCATGTTCTCTGTGTATATAAAATCTTCCTACTATATTTTCCACTGCATGCTTCCGATGAAGTGGGCTGTAGCCCACGAAAGCTTATGCTCAAATAAATTTGTTAGTCAATAAATTTGTAAGGTGCCACAAGTACTCCTGTTCTTTTTAAAGATAAAACAATTTCTAGTTCCTAACTTAACAAACCATATTAGATTCAAGCAAAATTTCTCACCACATGCTTCCAGCAAGATTACTGACCAAACTCTTTCCGGTCAGGAACCACCCCTCACCCCCACCCCAACCTCCCTGAGAGTCCAATCGCTATTTCCTTTGTTGTCTTAGGTGCATAGAATGTAATGGGCAGGGAGATGGGGTTGGGGGTGCCTTGGGGTGTTTGTGCTTCCCTTATATAGTTTCAGGCCCCCCTTTCTGAGAAACATTTTCAGCTGAGAACCAACAGATAAAGAGTCTGCGTGGAAGGATATTCTTGGCTGGCTTCTTTTCCCCCACCTGTTTGAGCTTCCTTTATTTCCCCTTCCAGCTTGATGACTCTGCTTAGTGCTTAAATGCAAATTAAGGCACACATACATTCCTTTGTTTAGGACAAACCTGTTTGCTCAGTTCTGCCAGGGTGAGGCTGTTGGGTTTGGATTGTGTTAATAACACCATACAGGGAAATCTTATAATTCCACATATAATGTTGCCACGCATAATTTATCAGGACAGTACTGACCACCAAATTATAAGTTTCTAATGATACCGCACAAGGCACATCTTGTACAAAGATTATTACAGTAGGGTGTAGGGTGTGAATACAGGGGTGTATTCTGTCACAGTATTAGCTTCTGATAGCACAGTACAGTTAAGTCTGGTTCAAAATAATTCCATGTGTTCTCACAGAACATTCAATGAAAATCTAGCGATGTGAGCATAGTAGTACTGATTTCTGAATCACTTTGACCTATAAGTGAAGACAACCCACACACACTCTATAATTTATTTTCTTTGAATACGTGTCAGTGTCAATTCTATCGTGCATATGCATGTGCACAAGATTAGGTTTTTTTTAAAAGAGCAGTGCCAGATACTGGGCCCATATCAACCCTTAGTGCTGCCCTTTGAGGAGGAAATGTATTCCTCCTCGCCATTGCTGATATATTCCTTCTTACCGGCTTAGAGCAGAGATTCCTCTTCTCGGGTATTGTAGAATGACCCCCAAGGAGGGTATTGGGAAGCCCCCAGTCAAAGCACCACCCCAGCTGGTGCAGGAGTGGCACTGGAGCGGCTTACCCCAACCTGCCCAGTACCTGTACAGTATGCCAACATGGCAACACTGGCCTTGCTGAGGATCATCCTCCCACATGTCATGAAGCATATCATCCTCTCCAAAGGAGATCATGCTCCTCAGTGACTTCACACCAGAACTGTATGTGGTTCCATAAGAATAAGAGGTGTGTGACACAGAGGCCCATTGCCAAAGGGACTTTTGTTCTTTACCAACAATTCTTTGCCAAACCCATCTTGCAGGATATTTATCCATAAGGGGTAACATGTAAGGTATCTGCATGAAGCACATAACTTCTCAAGACTCATAATTATTGTGAGATATGTGTTCAGGTAATATTTTAATGAATAATGTACCTATGTTGAAAGTATGCATTGTGTCCTTAGAGTAGTCACCGGGTAATATGTCTCCGGGATGGCCCATTCAAGGAGGTGGGAGTTGTCACCTGGATAGCCGATGATGTAATGCAAGGCTCTGTTGACTATTGAGTTGCTCCATCCCAAGGCTATCAAAGGAAAACTATCAGAGACTATTGCAAACAGACAAAACCACTTGGAAGTAAAAAAAAGAACCATTACAACAGATGGGGGTTCGCCCTGTCTATGAATAAAGATAAAAGACTATAGCACAGAATGGGAAGGTGCACTCTGAATCCATTCACAGAGAAAACATCTTGTGGCATGGAGGTGTTTTCCTGAAAGTTTGGTTCCTGATTCCTGTAAAGCCATCAGCTCTGCAACAGACTGATCTTGGGGTGGGGTGGGAGGGACCTACTTGATTAGGTAGGAAGGAGATGTTAGGGGGCTTATTCCTTCACCCACTTACTTCCCTGGTCCTTCTCGCATGAACAGAGAGCAACAATATCCGAAGTCCAAAGGTGCAAACAATTCGATGTTTATTGGGGTGAACCTCCAGCAAGCATGATTCCAGTTTCCTTCCTTAGTGTCCCCCTTCCCAGCTCTGACACCACAGAGCCTTACACCTGTGTCCCTGTTCCCATTCCTGCCCTTAGCCAAACATGATTCCAATTTCCCCACCCCCATTCCCTGTTCCCATTTCCCCCACGCACACCCACACACTTCCTGATTGACTGCAGACTATATAGTAAAACTTGAATTCTGCTTAGCTATACCTTAACCAATCATTTTACTGAAATTTAACTAACCAATCCTAACATATTGTAACATGATTATTTAACCAATTATATCCCACCACCTTAATTCGTTTACACCCAGCAAAATTAATTATACAGCAGACAGAAACAATCACAGAACCAGACAGAGATTATACAGACAAACAATAGGGAAACAGGGACTACAGTGATAGAACAACAAAGAAATGAGGATTTCACATCCCAGCTATTGATAAGTGAGTTCTTGCCAGACAGGATGCTATCAAACTAAATTTCCTTTTACATTTTCTAGGCACTTCCCTTTCTCTGGAGGTGGTAGGCATTATCAGGACAGGAGTGTATTCCTAATAGCCCAATAGCACCTTCTTTCAATGTGACTAGTTTGGAATGTGAGGAGGTGACCGGTCGCTTCCCAGCTTATGGCTGCCTCTGTTACTTAGCCAAAGATCTTAGCTGAAGCACAGGGCCTCAGACTGTCACAGTAAGAGAAGGACCTTACATGGGCAGGCAGTGATTTTAATTCATTCTTTTATACCTCTAACTAGCCAAGTGATAAGAATACACCTAAATTCTTAGAGTATAGGCCTTTACAGACAGGCCTGAATATCTATATCCTAACAGGTAACTATTGTTAAGTATAGTCTGTAGTTCACATTTTACTATTTTGTTTTGTATGAGGACGACACAAGATATCTCACTGTATACCTCTCCCACTGAACATCAAGGCCCACTCCATCACAGCTCAAACAACATCCTCTGCCTGCTTCCGTGACCTGCCAGGCACCAATGTGGAGTAACCCACTGACCTTTATCAAGCATTATGCATTGAACCTAATGGCTAGATCAGATGCCAAATTCAGGAGCGCAGGACTACAATCACTGTTCAACTCTTCCAGCTGACACTAGAGAGTGTCAGCTTAGAGAGACAAGGTGGATGAGGTAATATTTTTTATTGAACCAACTTCTGTTGGTAGGAGAGACACAAACTTTCAAGGAAGAGCTCTGTGTAGCTCTAAGGCTTGTCTCTCCTACCAACAGAAGTTGGTCCAGTAAAAGATATTACCTCACCCTCTGTAATATCCTTGGGCCGACATGGCTACAATACTGCATATAGCTGACACTCCTCATTCTCACTATCCTAAGGGGATACTGCTTGCCAGTCACCAACAGTGGGATCCATAGACACGGACTCAAGAGAGTAGTTACGTTTGCTATAGTAACTGTGGTTCTTCAAGCTGTTGTACATCTCCACATTCCATTTCCACTTTCAGAGTCTTTAGCTATCACAGCTTTTGAATGGTGAGGGAACTGAGGCAGGGTCATAGCCTCTCTGCCCTTTTGACCTCACAGAGGAGCACAAGGAAGGAGGCACATTGATTTAAAAAAATCTGATTTTGTGTGCATGAGGCTCATGTGCATCTATAGCGTGGGTTGCACACTGACTGCAACATCTTGATGAACCACAGTTCTTTGAGTTGGCTGCCTCCTAGATTTGTGGCTAAACTTTTCTCCCTACAGAAACATAACTAATTGAGCATTTTAGAGGAAGAAGATTCGGAGAGCTATGTTATGAGTTTAAAAACCTGGCATTTGGGTAAGTATTCCAAACCCTTATATGCTCAATCAAGTGATTAGCTTTTTAACAAGGAGACCAGAAATCTTTGACATCATAAGTAGGATATTTATAATACAACTTCCTTCATTGCCTTTTACCTTTATAGCTGTTAGTAATTAAAAGACCATTTGGATTATTCTCAGGCAAACTATCAGAAGTAATCCCTGATGTTCTGAGATGACAAAGTAACCATGGAGACAAAAAAGCATTCATAGGTATAATTATTCCACTGGATAGTGAAGATAACTGGGAAGTCCCTGATATGTTACCATAGGTTGTATGTTAATATATCAAATGACATTTTGACTTGTTGCTTAAACATTATCTCCATTTTTGTACGGGCATGGTAAGGCCCTGAAGTTCAGGGTCCAATTCAGGAAAGCATCCCTTTTTAGGGAAGTTAAGCATGTTTAAATGCTTTGCTGAATCAGAGTCTTGCTCAAAGGTACATAGTGAGTTGGTGCCAGAATATGTGTTGGGGTTCCAAGCTCCCTGACTACTTCTGTAACAACTGGAAAATCATACTTCCCCATGAATCAGTTATTCCTTTAACTTTTGTAAACAATAATAAATAGATTTAATCCTAAATATATTTAACAAGAGGATTTATCTGAGATAATCTAATTTGACTAGCTTTTATTTTCTCAACAATAATGGTATGGCATATGAATAAGTTATTTAGCCAAGAGGCTTAATTCTTAGCTTTTATATAATATATAATGATATAAAAATGGAAAATAATAATATAGAACTTTGAGGATATTTTTGGCTAACATTAATAATATTTAGTCATTTACTCTATGCTATCATTAACTCATTAACCGGTAATTAAGTCTTTGAAAATGTTGCTCATTACAGTCCCACACCCTGAACCATCCTGAATTTAATACTAACATTTCTGTTCATAAATCTTGGAAATGTAAATTAAATTAGCTTGGGTTTTTTTGTTTTTGAAGAGCAAACTGTGACCACTGGTGATGCATGCATCAATAGCATTATATGAGAGGATTCTATTCTATTGTGTGTAGATTTATGTACTGACTTCATCACCATAGTATTTGCGAGCTGGCCAGTAGTGCTTTAAGCCTTGTAACTAATGTCTGTCATGTGTTTGTTCTCTTATCCTCTTCCCAAGGAGAAACGTGTGCGCAGTGGAGTATTTTATCTTTTTTTTGGTTGTTTGTTTTTCATATATGCATAACATATTTTGACTTTTCAGGCTAGATTCCCATTCACAAAAACAGTGGTGGTGCTGCCCCCCTTACACCGAATAGCCCAGTGCCCTAACCATTGGAGCTATGGAGTCATTCTGTCTATCACAGTAAATGTATAAGTATTTTGTATAAAGTGCGACAGTTTTAACAGGAGAGAGACCCTCAGAATAGCCAGTAGTCTGGTGCTTAGCGTATCTTGAGGAGCGGGGTTCAAGTCCCAGCTCCAGAGTGGAGATTGAAATTCCTTTCTCTCACATCCCAGATGAATGCCCTAATCACTGAAGTACTGCATATAAAGGGTTTTGTGAATCTAGCCTTCATTTCTTTTGCTTTTATTAAAAATACTCCAAATTAAACGTTTTGTTCAACCCTAAATTAAAGTTTTCAGACTTCAATTCATTGAAAATGCTAAAAAAAAAAAAAATTGGCTTCTATTCAACCAGAGCCACATTTTTTTTTTCCAGAACTATTAGCAAACCAAAAAATAAATTGGCACAGCTCTACTGAGTATGACTAAGGGTTGCAGAATCCACCTGTAATTTAAACTATCTATATACAGTGCATAAAACCATTACACTCTAGTGCAACTCCTCACAGTTGGGTCTCAGAAGTATATTACAAGTTAGTAGCCATTTGTTAATTAGTGAACTTAAAAGTATTGTCTGAGTCTCTCTCCTTTGGTGTGCTATAATGTTATACATAGTTGCAGCAAACTTGTCAGTATTTCCAGCCTCAGAAAAACAGTGGTATTGAATTTTTACTTCACATTTGCCTTTTACAGTTTATTCTGTGTCTTTACCCCAGAGTCTGCTAAACCAGTTAGTTTAAATAGAACTAAAATCAGAGAGCTATATATAGTTTAATAAAATGGATGTTTAGCCTTGAGTTCAGCTTTTGCTCCTTAATGAAATTGATCTCTCTAATGGAATAATGCCCTTATCCCAGTTTGCAATAGTTACATCCATGGAGATACAGTCTGATAGTACAACCTTAAGCCTTCTTTAGTGTATTCCTGTTTGCAAAAATATTTACTGTTTCAAGAGGAAGTAATCCTTCTTTGTCTGAAACATATGTGTGTACACAATATATTGTTTGAAATCTTTCCATCAAAGCAGTACATTTAAATCTCTTTTGTAATATTAATCTAGCATTGTTGAGTCATGCTGTAGTCAGATCAATAGTATTGCAACTAATTGACTCTGCCAAAAGCCATTAAAAATCAAATTGTCAGCCATTTGTGAGTTTCACGAGAGCTCAGTTTGCTACTGGTTGTTTTGAAACTTTACTTGTTTAAATGGTATTAAACGTGTTTCTGTCTGGATTAAGTGCTTTCAAAAAAGTGAAATTTGAAAGCAGTCACAAGTAAATGCTTTAGGAATCCTTGCCTAAATACGTAGTTTTTACTTTAACAGAGACAGTCTGGGGAAGGAGAGCAGCAAGAGTGGGAAGGGATACCTTTTCAGTATGTTTACTATATATCCTTCTTGCAGACAGCTTCTCTTAAAGTATTCTATGGAAAGTGCTATAATGATAGAGTAATATACCTGGGGCCTTGTATGGCAAGTTGTCAAGGTTCCTTCCCCACTCTGAACTCTAGGGTACAGATGTGGGGACCTGCATGAAAACCTCCTAAGCTTACTTTTACCAGCTTAGGTTAAAACTTCCCCAAGGTACAAACTATTTTACCCTTTGCCCTTGGACTTCCACTGCCACCACCAAACATTTATCTGGGTTTCTTTATTAGGAAAGCGTTGTTTGCAAACGTCTATCCCCCCAAAATCCTCCCAACCCTTGCACCCCACTTCCTGGGGAAGGTTTGGTAAAAATCCTCACCAATTTGCATAGATGACCACAGACCCAAACCCTTGGATCTTAAGAACAAGGAAAAAGGATTTTAATAGAAGTAAAAGTAAAAAAGAATCACCTCTGTAAAATCAGGATGGTAAATACCTTACAGGGTAATTAGATTCAAAACATAGAAATCCCTCTAGGCAAAACCTTAAGTTACAAAAAGGCACACAGACAGGAATATCCATTCTATTCAGCACAGCTTAATTTCTCAGCCATTTAAAGAAATCATAATCTAACGCATATCTAGCTAGATTACTTACTAAGTTCTAAGACTCCATTCCTGTTCTGTCCCCGGCAAAAGCATCACACACAGACAGACCCAGACCCTTTGTTTTTCTCCCTCCTCCCAGCTTTTGAAAGTATCTTGTCTCCTCACTGGTCATTTTGGTCAGGTGCCAGCGAGGTTATCCTAGCTTCTTAACCCTTTACAGGTGGAAGGATTTTTCCTCTGGCCAGGAGGGATTTTAAAGGTGTTTATCCTTCCCTTTATATTTATGACACAAGTAGAGACAGTATGGGAGAAAGGATAATGTTTGATCTTACCCAAGAATTCTACTTTTGGCTGGATGAGAAACTGCAAGCCTAGTTTGCCATCATTTCCTCAGTTTTAAATTCTGATTATTTTACGAAAGCAAAACCAACATAACATGTAACTAACACAAGGTTGTACCAGTTCTTCACCAGATTTCTTCTATGTTAAGTTTCTTTCCTCTAACCTTTATCTGTTGTTTTTGAGAATATCTCGGAGTGATTCTCTTACTCAGTGAGGCTTAATCCTGATGGATCATATATATGCTTGCCAATATTTAATATTATTGCTACTGTTATTATAGTTATTACTACTATAATTACATTGAAAGTTGGCAGCAGAAGGCTAAGTGGGCCAAATTTTGGGTTGGCCTCAACCTGCAACCTAAAGTTATACTTGTATTTTGTGTGCAGTTGGTACTTGCAAAGCCTGCATTTCATTTTTAACATGAATTTGCAATTAGGGTGACAGCTAATGATCAGGTTTTCACACTCAAACCTGAATGGATAAAACTTGCAGGTGTAATTACAGAGGTAAATTTTGAAACATGTGACTGATTGTGTTTTCATGAGTCCACTGTGGATCCATGGTATTTAAACCTCCAGTTTTTCTTCAAGTGCTGGTTCCTATATGTAGTCCTCATGTGGGTACACATGTGCAGCATGCACCTGAGTTCAGAGATTTTAAAAAGCTGTGTCTGTTGGTCCACATATGCTCAGTTGGTCTCCTCATGCTTCTGAGCAAGAGTAGAAGAGGCAGTACAGGTTGACACCCCCTCAGTTCCTTACCGCCGCATGGTCCTGAGTCAGAATTCAATGTTCTCTCTTTCTTCAGCTTTCAGAGATCCTGCAGATAAAATAGTATATAGTTATTCTTTTTAGCTTAGTACAGCTATAGTTTTAGTGTCATTTGTGTACTTTGCTTCCCAGGACTGGGGACTACCTCCCTGCGGTCTGGGCCTATGCCCAAAGTCCCAGGCTTCAAAAACTGCATCTCCTGCACTAGATCCTTCGCTGTCAAAAAGGAACACCAATGTTATCTCTACTGTCTGGGTGAAACACACATTTCTTCTGTGTTTGTCGATCATTTCCACCAATAAATTGCAAATCCTGTGAGCTTCATCTTAGGAAACCCTTAATGGAGAAGGCCCTGAGACCCCTGATCTGGGCCAGGGAAACCCTCCTCTACAGCAGCCTCAATAAATGAGCACATGTCTAGGAGCAGAGCCTTCAATTTCAAAGCCCAAAGACTCTTCCTTCAGGGCTTCCCATGAGAATAAAGGGCATTCTCATGGGCGCAAGGACAGATGCCTGTCAAGAACTGTCCATAAGAGATGCGCTCCTTCCCTGAGCCGATCGAGGTTGGGTGAGCCTTCTAAAGGAGGGCAAGTTGGTAGCAAAAAGAGCTTTTCAGGTTGAAGTTGATGCAACAGTTATAGCATCCAGAAGCTTGACCACAGGTGTTTTTATGAGGAGGGATTCTTGGTTGCAATCCTTGGGCTTTCCCAGGGAAGTGAAAAATACTATGCAGGACCTTCCCTTTGATGAGTCAAACCTCTTTAATAAGAAAATGAATGACTCTTCATTCATTAAAAGACTTGAGGGTACCCTCCACTCCCTATCTGTATTCAACTACCTGCCCTCCGTCCCCTCTGCTTCTGGTCTGGTTGGATTCACCATGAGAAGAGAAACTGAGGGGACGTCAACCAGCAGTACCTCTTATATCCTCACTCGAAAACACAAGAAGACCCACTGCGGATATGAGGGCCAATGGACACTGCTCGTTAAAATGTCTGGACTCGATGCATGCTCATGCATATCCATGTGTTGAATACAGATACGGACCACATATTTCAGAGGACTTCCGATATTAGTAAATAACCTCCTTTTGTCATTGGTTGGTCTAATTCAGCTTTGTAATAATTGGATTTCTGTATTTTAGATTGCTGATTCTCTTTCATGAGTAACATTTTTAATGTATATGAGTAAATCGAATATGATTGCTCCTTTTGGAAGATAATTCACTGTTCGTAGATGCAGAGATACTCTGCAGAGATTAAAGGAATTCAGCCTCTGGCTAGAAACCTATATTAGTTTTGGACTGGCTTTGTTTGCTACCTTTAAACTATGAGTTATTTGTATTTATGAGGAATGGTAGTAGGAAGCGATCGTAGGTTAGCGTTTAGAACTAAAAGTTAGAAATTTGGGGTTTAGTCTTAATTCTGCCACTTAATTCTGCCACTGAGTTACTGTGTAATCTTAATTGCATTCTGTGCCTGTTTTGCACCTGTAAAATGGGAGATACCTTCTATTTACTACTGTTTGTAAAATTCTTTAATAGTCTTAAATGAAAGCTGATGTAGATGCATAAAGCATTATTAAAATTACTGAGCTTGAATTGTCAACATGATACTCTAGACTGATGCCTTTCATGTTTTTAGACAAATCTTGGTAGAATTTGTTTCCTTAGAATGACACTTTTTCCCCCCTTTCTCCAGGTCTATTATTAGCAGAAGATTTTTCTGTATAGTTGGCACACTATACCTATATCGATGTATTACGATGTATGTAACTACACTGCCAGTACCCGGTATGCATTTCAACTGTTCTCCAAAGGTAAGTTTTTCTCACTGCAATTCCATTTGGTAGCTTCTGCTCTTTTTTCTTTTTCCTTTTTCCACATGCCAGAGATCCTTAATAACTGTGAACAGCCCTGTTGATTGTAACTCTCATATAAGTTGGAATGGCATGGACGTTTTTTCACAGATCGTCAATGCTGCGAATTTGTCAACCGGGGTGCTAGCTGTCGAACAATGCAAAGCACTCCCTTCTCAGGCCTAATTTACAGTGTTTGTGTCAATTTTTAACTATTTTGATTAGGGGTGCGACTTTTTTGTTTTGTTTTTTTTCTGAGATAGTGGAATCTGTACATCCTATAATGAGATGCAGTTACTGATGTAGAGGTGCCATATACCACTGTAGCTTACTTCTAGAGCTGAGCAAAATTTGAAATTTCCATCTTATGGGAAATTTCAGTATTTCAGCATTTGTGTTTTCATCCCGAATTGAAAAGAAAAGTTAACATTTGGAAAATTTTCATGGAATTAAATATTCCAAAAAACTTCATTTCAAAAATATTAAAATG
This sequence comes from Chelonia mydas, assembly GCF_015237465.2. NCBI lineage: Eukaryota > Metazoa > Chordata > Testudines > Cheloniidae > Chelonia > Chelonia mydas. Next base: position 88,479,194 of record NC_057853.1, on the reverse strand, counting down.
TTTTCTCCTTTTTCGATCGAAACAAAACCTTTCATCATTCCTGAAATCAGTGTTTCATTTCTGTTGGTTGAACTCAGGTAGGATGCTTCGTTGCAAGTTAGTTCGACATTAAATTGTATTTCCCCATTGTGGCGCATTGACACATATAATCATAGAAGATTAGGGTTGGAAGAGTCCTCAGGAGGTCATCTAGTCCAACTCCCTGCTCAAAGCAGGACCAACCCCAACTAAATCATCCCAGCCAGGGCTTTGTCAAGCTGGGCCTTAAAAACCTCTAAGGATGGAGATTCCACCACCTCCCTAGCTAACTCATTCCAGTGCTTCATTACCCTCGTCTTGAAATAGTCTTTCCTAATATCCAGCCTAGACCTCTCCCGCTGCAACTTGAGACTATTGCTTCTTGTTCTGCCATCTGTCACCACTGAGAACAACCTAGCTCCATCCTCTTTGGAACCCCCCTTCAGGTAGTTGAAGGCTGCTATCAAATCCCCCCGCACTCTTCTCTTCTGCAGACTAAATAAGCCCAGCTCCCTCAGCCTCTCCTCATAAGACATGTGCCCCAGCCCCCTAATCATTTTAATTGCCCTCCACTGGACTCTCTCCAATTTGGGGGGCCCAAAACTGGACGCAATACTCCAGATGTGGCCTCACCAGTGCCAAATAGAATCGAATAATCACTTCCCTCAGTCTGCTAGCAGTGCTCCTACTAATGCAGCCCAATATGCCGTTAGAATTCTTGGCAACAAGGGCACACTGTTGACTCATATCCAGTTTCTCGTCCACTGTAATCCCCAGGCCCTTTTCTGCAGAACTGCCCCTTAGCCAGTTGGTCCCCAGCCTGTAGCAGTGCATGGGATTCTTCCATCCTAAGTGCAGGACTCTGCACTTGTCCTTGTTGAACCTCATCAGATTTCTTTTGGCCCAATCCTCCAATTTGTCTAGGTCACTCTGAATCCTATCCCTACCCTCCAGTGTATCTACCTCTCCCCCCAAGTTTAGTGTCATCTGCGAACTTGCTGCGGGTGCAATCGATCCCATCATCCAGATCATTATTGAAGATGTTGAACAAAGCCAGCCCCAGGACCAACCCCTGGGGAACTCCGCTTGATACCGACTGCCAATTAGACATCAAACCATTGATCACTACCTGCTGAGCCCGACAATCTAGCCAGCTTTCTATCCACCTTATAGTCCATTCATCCAATCCATTTTTCTTTAACTTTCTGTCAGGAATACTGTGGGAGACCGTATCAAAAGCTTTGCTAAGGTCAAGATATATCACATCCACCACTTTCCCCATATCCACAGAGCCAGTTGTCTCATCATAGAAGGCAGTCAGGTTGGTCAGGCATGACTTGCCCTTGGTGAATCCATGTTGACTGTTCCTTGTGACCTGCTGTTCACAAACCGGGAAGAATTAGTGGGGGAAGCAAAAGTGGATGGGAATCTGGGGGGCAGTGACCATGAGTTGGTTGAGTTCAGGATCCTGACGCAGGGAAGAAAGGTAAGCAGCAGGATACGGACCCTGGACTTCAGGAAAGCTGACTTCGACTCCCTCAGGAAACGGATGGGTAGGATCCCCTGGGGGACTAACATGAAGGGGAAAGGAGTCCAGGAGAGCTGGCTGTATTTCAAGGAATCCCTGTTGAGGTTACAGGGACAAACCATCCCGATGAGTCGAAAGAATAGTAAATATGGCAGGCGACCAGCTTGGCTTAACGGTGAAATCCTAGCGGATCTTAAACATAAAAAAGAAGCTCACAAGAAGTGGAAGGTTGGACACATGACCAGGGAAGAGTATAAAAATATTGCTCGGGCATGTAGGAATGAAATCAGGAGGGCCAAATCGCACCTGGAGCTGCAGCTAGCAAGAGATGTCAAGAGTAACAAGAAGGGTTTCTTCAGGTATGTTGGCAACAAGAAGAAAGCCAAGGAAAGTGTGGGCCCCTTACTGAATGAGGGAGGCAACCTAGTGACAGAGGATGTGGAAAAAGCTAATGTACTCAATGCTTTTTTTGCCTCTGTCTTCACGAACAAGGTCAGCTCCCAGACTGCTGCGCTGGGCATCACAGCATGGGGAGTAGATGGCCAGCCCTCAGTGGAGAAAGAGGTGGTTAGGGACTATTTAGAAAAGCTGGACGTGCACAAGTCCATGGGGCTGGACGAGTTGCATCCGAGAGTGCTAAAGGAATTGGCGGCTGTGATTGCAGAGCCATTGGCCATTATCTTTGAAAACTCGTGGCGAACGGGGGAAGTCCCGGATGACTGGAAAAAGGCTAGTGTAGTGCCAATCTTTAAAAAAGGGAAGAAGGAGGACCCTGGGAACTACAGGCCAGTCAGCCTCACTTCAGTCCCCGGAAAAATCATGGAGCAGGTCCTCAAAGAATCAATCCTGAAGCACTTACATGAGAGGAAAGTGATCAGGAACAGTCAACATGGATTCACCAAGGGAAGGTCATGCCTGACTAATCTAATCGCCTTCTATGATGAGATTACTGGTTCTGTGGATGAAGGGAAAGCAGTGGATGTATTGTTTCTTGACTTTAGCAAAGCTTTTGACACGGTCTCCCACAGTATTCTTGTCAGCAAGCTAAAGAAGTATGGGCTGGATGAATGCACTATAAGGTGGGTAGAAAGTTGGCTAGATTGTTGGGCTCAACGGGTAGTGATCAATGGCTCCATGTCTAGTTGGCAGCCGGTGTCAAGTGGAGTGCCCCAGGGGTCGGTCCTGGGGCCGGTTTTGTTCAATATCTTCATAAATGATCTGGAGGGTGGTGTGGATTGCACCCTCAGCAAATTTGCGGATGATACTAAACTAGGAGGAGTGGTAGATACGCTGGAGGGCAGGGATAGGATACAGAGGGACCTGGACAAATTGGAGGATTGGGCCAAAAGAAATCTGATGAGGTTCAATAAGGATAAGTGCAGGGTCCTGCACTTAGGACGGAAGAACCCAATGCACCGCTACAGACTAGGGACCGAATGGCTAGGCAGCAGTTCTGCGGAAAAGGACCTAGGGGTGACAGTGGACGAGAAGCTGGATATGAGTCAGCAGTGTGCCCTTGTTGCCAAGAAGGCCAATGGCATTTTGGGATGTATAAGTAGGGGCATAGCGAGCAGATCGAGGGACGTGATCGTTCCTCGCTATTCGACATTGGTGAGGCCTCATCTGGAGTACTGTGTCCAGTTTTGGGCCCCACACTACAAGAAGGATGTGGATAAATTGGAGAGAGTCCAGCGAAGGGCAACAAAAATGATTAGGGGTCTGGAACACATGACTTATGAGGAGAGGCTGAGAGAACTGGGATTGTTTAGTCTGCAGAAGAGAAGAATGAGGGGGGATTTGATAGCTACTTTCAACTACCTGAGAGGTGGTTCCAGAGAGGATGGTTCTAGACTATTCTCAGTGGTAGAAGAGGACAGGACAAGGAGTTATGGTCTCAAGTTGCAGTGGGGGAGGTTTAGGTTGGATATTAGGAAAAACTTTTTCACCAAGAGGGTGGTGAAACACTGGAATGTGTTACTTAGGGAGGCGGTAGAATCTCCTTCCTTAGAAGTTTTTAAGGTCAGGCTTGACAAAGCCCTGGCTGGGATGATTAAATAGGGGATTGGTCCTGCTTTGAGCAGGCGATTGGGCTAGATGGCCTCCTGAGGTCCCTTCCAACCCTGATATTCTATGATTCTGTGGTCACCTTCCTCTCCTCCAAGTGCTTCAAAATGGATTCCTTGAGGACCTGCTCCATGATTTTTCCAGGGACTGAGATGAGACTGACCAGTGTGTAGTTCCCCAGATTCTCCTTCTTCCCTTTTTTAAAGATGGGCACTATATTTGCCTTTTTCCAATCATCCGGGACCTCCCCTAATCACCACGAGTTTTCAAAGATAATGGTCAATGGCTCTGCAATCACATGAGCCAACTCCCTCAGCACCCTCGGGTGCATTAGATCTGGCCCTATGGACTTGTGCATGTCCAGCTTTTCTAAATTGTCCTTAACCTGTTCTTTCACCACTTAGGTGAACATGGAAGTTGTATTTTGGGAGCCTGATGGGCTCTATTCTCCCCAAGGACCAAGCTTCACAGCTGGAATATATCTGCGATTCACAAGTCCGCATGCAGTTTCATCAAAGGGGAGTCCAGATGGCATTGTGGGATTTGTAGTCCTCCAGAGAGCCTGACCTGTAGGTCCCATGAGGCAATGCACTAGTAGGAAAGTACAGTGTGACGGGGCAAGGCCAGATGGCTATAGAAAAGTAGTGGGAGATTAGCTCCAGGCTAAACAAATCCCTGGTACCAGGATAAGTGAAATGGCAGCTGCTCCAGGTCAATTAAGACACTTGGGGCCGATTAAGAACTTTCCAGAAGGCAGGGAGAATGCTAGGTTTATTGGGACACCTGAAGCCAATCGGGCTGGCTGAAACTTGTTAAAAACCTCCCAGTTAGTCAGGTGGGTGTGCATGTCAGGAGCTGTGGGAGGAAGTTGCGCTGTTGGAGAGACTGAGTACTACACACCATATCAGGCACGAGGAAGGAGGGCCTGAGGTAAGGGTGAAGTGGAGCTTGAGGAAGTGAGGGCTGCTGTAGGGGAAGTAGCCCAGGGAATTGTACATGTCATGTTTCTAAAAGGTCAGCTACCATAGCTGATACTATTAGGGTCCCTGGGCTAGAGCCCGGAGTAGAGGGTGGGCCTGGGCTCTCCCCCCTCTACCCCCCCCTTTTGCCCCCTGATTAATCGCTGAGACTGGGAGACAACAGAGACTGTGCAAGGAAGGATAACTTCTCCTCACCTCCCTTGCTGGCTTATGATGAAAATGGCTTCCCTTGTTTCTAGAAAGAGAAGGGTTACGTGGAGGGTCACAGTGAGCCTCTGAGGCTAGCGAAATCCGCCAGGAAATGCGGGACCCACGGAGGCAAGGACAGAGCTTTGTCACAGCAGTTTAATGTTTTGTTGAATTGATTTGAAACAAAGCATTTCAGGTTAGTTAAACAAGTAAAATATTCCAATTTGTATCAAACTGACCCAATGAGAAATATCTTGTTTCCATTTTTCTAATAGAAAATCAAAGAGTCTTTGAAAAACAGAAATTTTCCAATAAAAAAATTAGATTTTGTGGACAGTACATTTTCCATCTTAATGATTTTCTTATGGCAAATTCCCACCCAGCTCTACTTACTCCCCTAAATTTACAAGACTAAGCTATCCTAGTATAAGCACCTTTATATAGGTATAATTGCGTCTGCACAAGGGGGGTTATATTATACCAGTTTGAAACCAATATAATTTAAGTGATACAAAAACTGAAGACAAGCTGTAGTGCTCGCTCACTCTCTCCATAGCATTCCTATCCCTCCCCAGCCTAGATGTTAATTATGGTAATTATGAAGCTTGAGAGAAATAATCTAATCAGCCTATTTGAAACCTCCCCTGTACAAGCTCTCTACGGCTTCGTCCACATTTTTCTGTATTGGTGAAAACTCCACTTCCAGAGCAGAATTAGTTGATAGGCCATCTTAAAAATCCAAAACCCCTTAACCTACTTTACAGTAGTATTGCTACTGTTCTTTTATGGGTGGAACTGCACTGATGCAGAAAAATGCCGACATGTTCTTAAAGTAGACAAACCCAAAATATTTGGTTTCCAAGAGAAAATGTTCCAATGAGTGTGCTGACCAATGATGGAAATTAGCTCTGCTTATATGATGACAGTGTAGTCTTTGCCAAATCGTATGTGGCTGCTTGGAGACATAAGTCTTTGTAAACGGAGGAATGGGAAGGGACATGAGAAGGAGAAATCAGCAACATGTGTAATCAGTCAGTCAAACAGTGAGCCACTATAAGTACAAAAAGAAAACAGATACTATAATTCCAAACTGAGTAAATCTGCCATTTCTGAAAAGGAACATTCTTTATTTCAACAGAAATTAGGCAGATTTGCCAACGTTTTAAGTGACCTTTATAACAAGGACTAACCTGCACTGTACTGCATTACTGCAGAGTTTTGATATATTGATTAGCTTCTCTTGATCTTTCTCAGGACTTCCTTGTAAAATACAGAACATTTTCAATCCCGAAAATCCCTTCTCATCTCCTTATCTGAGTCAAACATAATTTGAAAGAAATGATTTGATGTTTGGGCGAATTCTAGGCTTTTATGGGTAATGCAGGAAGTATAATCACCATGAAAGACACTAAACAGATCCTTAATGTTAAAACTGTCTGAAAAGTACAATTCATGCCTTCTGTTGAGGTTTTTAAAACAAGAATGAGCTCTAAAATAAAGAAATATTAGTCTTCAGAAGACAAATGTATTCAGTAGTGACTGATTTAAGTAGTACATGTTTTGTTCTAATTATTAAGTGGTTACCATGGCTACTTTAGGCTGTGAACCTCTTTAAAATTAGATTAAGATACAGCATGAAGAATTATCTGGTTACTACACTAATCCATTAGATCCTAGCTGGTTAATATACTAAGCCGTTAGATCCTACACTTCCAGGTAGTTTGTGGGCATGCAATACAGTCTTTTCTTTGAGTGACTAATATGCCCCTGTTATGCTTGCAACAAAGTGTAAAAAAATTCCATTACTTCTATTAGTGGCCTCTTTTGAATGCATTAAAATATCTGATCAGAGTCACTCTAGCAGGTGTGAGCAGCCAGGCAGTATCTTACAAACACTCCATAAAAGAGTTAGTGATTTTCTGGAAGGAGCCAAAACCTTTGTTTGGAGGGGGAGTGGAATCTTCAGAAATAGATTTTTAAGTATATGTGTGTGTGTGTGTGTGTATGTATGTGTGTGTATATATATATATATATATATATATATGGTGCATTCCAAAGGCTATCTTTGAGCCTAAATCATTCATTGCATAGATAGTTTAAACATCAAGAGGAAGGGATAAACCCAGTCAGATATGTGGAAATCTACCTGGCTCTTCCACCTACTGTTTGAATTGAAGTAAATTTGCACGCACGCACATGCAGCTCCTCTGTGGGCTACACTAGTTAAATTTCTTTCAAAATGAAAAGTGGAAACTAATGTTCTGAGGCCTCTTAGATTTTACAGTCAAACTGCTTGTGGTTTGCTGGCAGTGAAACCCACTCCAGTGAGCCAGAGAAGGCTTGTCAGACTGCCAGTGCTGCTAGGAAAGGGAAGCAAGTCCCAGGACAAATGTGGTATATGGATACTTCAATGCATCCATGTGTTCCAGGGAGCATAGGTGGACAGAGGTCAACAGTAGGAATCATGAGGAGAGGAAAGGACTAACTATAAAAGATGGCCACGGGTCAGCCCTGTCCTTCTCATTGATAATCCCTTGTGCTTGGGGTGGAAGACAGGGTTTCCACGCCAGTGGGCTAGCTGAAGCTAGAGGGAGATAGTAAGCCTCTGAAGAACCAGAGCTTCATTAGAGGTCAGAGAAGTCTGTACACTGTTTCTTGCTTCAGACTGGGGGCAGGGAGACACTGCAATGCCGAACCCTTAACTCCAAACTTATACTTCCCACATGAAAGAACAACATGTCACACGCTTTCCCATTTATGTCTGTTATAAATATAAATTATAGTGTTGCTGAAAAAGGTTAAGCTTTTCATTACAGTGTGAGTTGGATTAATTTGGTGAGTCTTTTGTGTGTCTGTATCCTTGAGAGAGATGTGGAGTATGTTTAATGTTGTGACTGGATGTTAAAGTATTATAAACAAGTTTTCCAGAACTTGTAAGTTCTTTTGTATTGTGTGTTTGTGTGAATATGTTTTGCTCTTAGCAGTTTTAGCTGGTTTTTAATAAGCTTTTGTTTGTGGAAACAGTCTGAATGTGTCTAGTTTGTGGTAGTACTTCATCAATCATCTTTCTATTTAATAAAATGTTTTTGAAAACTCTGCCACTCTGCCTTTTTTTAAAGCTTCTTTCCTGTCTTTCACATCTCACTTTTCTTTCATATTGTAGTTATTAACGTTTGGTTTCTTCCATTGTTCAGTTCTCATTACCTGTTTGTCCCTTGCTAACACTCCCCCCCCCCCCCCCCCCCGGCCCCCGCACCGGTTTCTCCTTCCTTGCATTCTCTGTATTGTCTCCTTCATTCCTTCAGTTATTATCTCTCCATTTCTTACTCTTCTTCTCTCCAGTAATCTCACTTCTTCCCAAAATCCCTCTTTCTTCTTTTTTCTAACCAGTCTCCCCAGCCTCTCCACATAGTCACCTACCCATCCTATTCATCCCAATGCATCTGAATACTTGTGATAGGCAGGAGAATTTTGCTCCATTCATAGACCACTGTGTCAATTGCTCTTTCCCTATCCTTGCTGCAGAGGGGGTTACTAGAAAAAAAATGGGTTTTTCAGTCACTCTTCAGAGGAGTGTAATGAACACAGGTTTTATCTTCCTTTTTTGGGGAGATAGGAGGGTATAGATAGTTCGCAGATTGACTTTCCCCAGGAGACAGCTAAGGCACCAGCCTTCAGTTTTTTCTGCATTGGTGGGAATAGTGAACAACAGCCAGTAAGTGATGGTGTTTCCTCATCATCTGTGTGAGATCTGCTCTACCTTCCTGAACACTCAGCAGCCTGGTAAAGGAGGCACTGAATTGTATTAAATCTGTGCCTAGGTGGCCTGGCTCCACAGCCAGAGGGAAATGGCCATATCACAAAGTGAGCAAATGTAGTTATCTAGCACTCACTGCACGTACAACCAATGTCCTATGTTCCTTGCTGATGTTTGCGCCAACTTGTGGAAATGATACAACAGAGCTGGAAATGCTGTACATAATTTATGGAGGCATTTCCAACACTGGATACACTGGGTGGTGGCCATATGAGGAGTGGGTAATAATAGGGGAATATGGGTAACCAGAACTATAAAGCTTTACAGCTCTTCTTTATGCAGAAACCATTGTGTCAAATTTCAGATGTTATCACACCACAATGACTGTTAAGGTGGTGTTCAATCAAGCTCATTAAATTGGACAATTCATCCAATTTACTATTGGATTAATTTCTGTAGGAACAGCACTGTTACTAAGGGACTTCATTTAATTCATCTTAATTGTTTACAGTTTATCATTATCAAATTAAAAGGAAAATGGGAGGTTACCAGATTTTAATGAAAACACCTAAAAATTGCAGTCTGTCACTGGAAGAATTTGATTTCTGTTTAACATACTTATTTTTTGTGGAGGCGTTGGGCTTCAGAATATGTGTTAGATGAGATTTTTTTCAAAGAAAAGAGACATTGGTATGTAAAGTACATTTTTGCAATCTGTGGCATTCAGTGTATAGGATTTTACTGGTGCTACAGATAGATGCTTCTGCTGCTTGATCTGCTTAATGCAGTGGTTCCCAAACTCGTTCCGCCGATTGTGCGGGGAAAGCCCCTAGCCGGCCGGGCCGGTTTGTTTACCTGCCACATCCGCAGGTTCGGCCGATCGCGGCTCCCAGTGGCCGCGGTTCGCTTCTCCAGGCCAGTGGGAGCCGCTGGAAGCAGCAGCCAATACTTTCCTTGGCCCGCGCCACTTCCAGCAGCTCCCATTGGTCTGGAGCAGCGAACGGCGGCCACTGGAAGCCGCGATCGGCCGAACCTGTGGACGAGGCAGGTAAACAAACCGGCCCGGCCCGCCAGGGGCTTTCCCCGCACAACCGGCGGAACAAGTTTGGGAACCACTGGCTTCGTGTGTCATCTTGTAATCCCAGGAAACTATTCCATGTTTTTATAGCTATTGTGTTTATATTCCATTGCTGTTAGATGTTTGAATTTTTATTGTGAATTTTGCTTTGCATTGGTCCATTATTCATTGGAAGAAGTAAGTAAGTTGCATGATAGCTCATGTAGTAAAATAACCTATTTTTTTCCTCCACAAACACATCTGTTTGCCAATAGAAACCAGCGTAGCTCCAAAAAACCCTGTATTCTAGGAATTGGATTTAGGCAAGACTACATACATTTGATTAATCTGTCAGTTCTGTATTTTGACTGCCTGACCTTAGCTTCTGGGTTCTGTCTCATTCTTAGAAAATAAGCTAAATTTGGAAGACCTTTTACAATTGCTGTACAAATTATTTGCCTGGTTGACTTAATTCCTTTGCCACTCATATGTGAGAAATAAATTGGTTAGTCTCTAAGGTGCCACAAGTACTCCTTTTCTTTTTGCGAATACAGACTAACATGGCTGCTACTCTGAAACATTTCACTATTTTCTGGAGATGTAGCTGTAAAGGAGATAGAAAAGCTGTTTTGCTAGGAGTTGTTTTCCTACTTTCCCAGGATTCTACAGTGTATCTACGGCGCTTACAAAGCATTCTCAGTTATAGCTGTGTAGCTCCCATTGAGAAAACTAAACAATTACCTGAATTTAAAGCTCTCATTAGAATAATTTTTCCTTACAGTAATGAACAATATTGAATGTTGCCGGCAAAACAGCTGCAGAAGAATGTCATAAATGGCAGCACTTATAAATATTTATGAATACCAGAGAAAATGATTTCACGTTACCTATTTTAGTGTTACCATAACTGATAATGCTCTAAAATCATGGAATTATTAATTGCTAGATGTAATGGCAGTAACTATGGAGTTATTGCTTTGATCCTGTATAACACCAAAAAGATATGTCATGTTGATTATTTTAATTGAAAGTGAATGAGTTAAGGCTGGCTATTTGTTAGTTTCCTTTTCTCCCCAAACCGTTAGCTATTTGCAGAGAAAGGGGAAGGCCCTGACAATTTTTTCTCTAAGGGAAGTCTCCATAATTTTTGGTTTCCTATCTTAGAAAATATAAATCTATTTAATTATGCATTTTCATCCCAGTAGTGTTTTCTCCATGTTGTAATCTGAAAACAATTCGTTTATTTTTTTTCCATTTTTATGTATTGTAGTCTTAAAGTCTCATTCTTATGCCTCAAAGATATTTGGCAGTAGTCTTTGGAACCAATCGGTTTTTTTCTCATTAAATAGCTCATGTGTAAAATTACCGAGATAAAGGGTCTGATCACACGAATTAGTAAGCATCCTCAAGTCCTGTTAGCATCAATGGGAGTCAGGCTTGTTCAGCATTAAATTGGAGATGCTTGACACCCTGTAGGGTAATGCCTTCTCTCATAATCTATGTTAATTTTTCATATCTTTAATGCAGCATGAAATAATCTTGGTTAAATATGTTCTTCTCTTCTTCCACCAGCTCTTTGGAGATTGGGAGTCTCACCTGAGGAGGATAATGAAATTGCTTGCTGGAGGGGGGTTATCTATCACAGGATCCCACAACATGTGTGGTGACTATCTGTACAGCGGCCACACAGTCATGTTAACACTTACATATTTATTTATCAAAGAGTGTAAGTTCATTACAATGTTTATGGAATTTAATTTTGTATATAATTAATTATTAAAAAATGTTCACTGTCTCGATCCATTAATAGAATTAGAGTGAAAAACCCAGCTTGTTCAAGTCTATTCAGTAATGTAAGACAATAATATATGCTTTATTGACTAAGAAAACAGGTGAAAATGGAATAACACTACTGTATGAGTTATACTTGGATTATTCATTCTTATTAAAGTATATTTTGACTAGAACACGATATAAAACATACTTCATGCTCAGTGAATATAGTGCTTTTGATCCAAGTATTTCAATCGTTTAAAAGCACAAGCCTCACAATACCTCAGTTTAGTAGGTAAATATTAGCATACTTGTTTTGCAGAATGGGAAATGTGGCACAAAAAACCTAAGTGACTTTCCCAAAGATACTGGAAGTTGTATGCATACAATTGAAGAGATGATCAGGCCCAAAAGTTTACGTATACACACAATATGGTAGGGAAGAGGATATAGGAAAAAAGGAATTACAGTAGCCTTGTAGTATGTATAATACAATCCCAAAATACTTTATAAGGTTATACATACTTCTGTTTTTATAGACTGAGATAAACTAGCCAAAGAGTCACAGGTGTAATTTTTTGGGGATTCAATTAGCCTTTCCTTTTTTTAGTGTCTGACTGTTGTCAGTTGGCATGCATGTTGCTCTCTCCATGCTATCCCAGCCCTGCAAAGAGAGTTGGTTCAGCAGACCTTGATAGTACTACCCAGAAAGAAAGACCACATGCACTGTTCAGTGACAAAAAGTTATTGCTCTCAAGGCACAGTACTAGTGGTTACAAGTACGCAAACACAAGTGCCCAATGGGAAGGAGTGGTAGTCAGCAGCCAGAGTCTGCTGTCCCCTAGGCCACATAAAGGGTTGTGGTGAAGTACCCCGACATTTGTAGACTAACAACTTATGTACCACCTTATGTGTTTCATGACATCTGCTTGTTACTTCTCCTTGTATCTTGCTCCAAGCATCTCGGCTAAACATCCCTATTTATCACTTTCGTCAAACCCCCCTTATCTGGTGTCAGGATGTACCCGGGCTAATTTTTTTAAAGTGTGTCTACACACATACCCAGTATCTGTTGCTTCTTAGGAGCCTGAGTTTTAGTAACACTAGCAATACTTTTGCCAAGGTCATGCGTCAGACAGTAAACTTGTAACATCTGCTGTAATACATGGCTTAACTTTGGTTCATGACATGCCTTAACTTTGATGACTGTGGTTCAGGCTTCAGATCTTACAGCAGGCGCAGAGCTCCAGACTCTCGCTCTCTCTCCCACACCTATGAATACATTTTAAAAAAATATACTGATTACTTTTCAAATTGAGAAGTAAACATTAAATATTTTGTTATTTTGCACTCAAACTCTTATTGTGCAATTCATGTGCACAGTTGTTGTCTAACAGTCTCCTGCTTCTAATTATAAATTACTGGCTTCCAGAGTAATAAATTAGTGTGTTTAAGTAATGTTATCAGCATTCTTTTATGTGATTAAATAGTGATTATTTTTCTTGCTTTCAGATTCACCTCGGCGACTTTGGTGGTATCACTGGATTTGTTGGGCTCTTAGCATAATTGGGATGTTCTGTATTCTCTTGGCTCATGACCACTACACTGTGGATGTGGTGGTGGCTTACTACATCACTACAAGACTTTTCTGGTGGTATCACACAATGGCCAATCAGCAAGTGAGTTTTCACCCAAATATTTGGTTCTCCTTGGTTCTTCATCTCCTTCTTTAGAACATCAATAGATGAATTATGATATGTTGTTTTGAGACTTTTAACCAGGATATATGAATGGATTGTTCTCCCCTCACATTGTGCCTTACGGGAGAGAACAGAAGACAAACCCCAAGAATTCCTAAAATCCAAACTTGTACAGAACACTTAAAATAAAAAACTACAGAACTTCCAGTGATGGCAGAGAAGCATGACAGGTTTATTCTTCCCTGCCAGTGGGGCTCCATCACTCTTATCTTGATCACCAAAAATGTGGGAAAGCCTGCCTGCCAAACAAGCAGTCTGCCTTCATTTTTTATTTAATTTTCACTTTTGAAGGATGTGTGTTTTTGAATTTTGGGCAAGGTGAAGAAAGCAAAATTGTCCACTCTTATGGTATTAGCACAACTCATAATTTAATGGGGGTGGTAGAGGGGTAAAGCTTTTCTTGATCTCCAGATATGCTGTAGCCTGCTCGTGCACTTTTAGCCATTTCAGAAATGTCTGTCACGATTACTTTTGATGGGACTGAAGCCAGGCTGCTCTTAGTAAAAAGAGCCATTGTCTTAAAGCATCTGCAAGTGGAAGTGAAGTTGCACCTAGTAAAGGTGGCTGTCCTTTTCCCATTGAAAATAATGGGACAGAAGCCAGGCTGCCCTAGGATGACCAGCTGTCCCAATTTTATAGGGACAGTCACAATTTTGGGGTCTTTTTCTCACATAGGCACCTATTACCACCCACCCCCGTCTCGATTTTTGACACTTGCTATCTGTTCAGCCTAGGCTGCCCACATTCTTCATGTGTGGTCCAGGCAGGAGATAGTGGAGCTTACGTGAGGCTGTAGTGATCTGAAGAATAAAGGAGAGCTGGCGGGAGGGAGCCAGAAATATGAAACAGAAAGAAAGAAAGAAAGAAAAAGAAATTTTGGGACGAAGCAGAGAGAGATGTGGAGTGGGTAGAGAAATTTGTTTTTTTACAACTCTAAAGCTCAAAAATCAGAAGACAGACCTAAATAATTTATTTTTGTTTTAAAATCTCATTATTTTAATGCTACCGTCATGTGTTCGAGGGTCTTGTGGAGTTAAACCGATAGCAATGCTGACTGACTTATTTTTAATTTAGTCTGCCAAGGCTCAGTAATGTAGAGTCCCGGTTTAAATGGAAAATCCATTGACTGACTTCAGACTTGGGCAAAAATTTAGTGCCTATTTTTACTCAAAACTATTTGCTGATCTTCAGAAAATCTAAGATAGGAATGGAGTCTCTTTTGATCTAAGATAATAGGTCAGTGTAAAAGTATTATATTTGGAAAATTGAGATCCTGATTATATATCCTTTAACACATTCTCTCCTTATATGCCTGCTATGGCTCCAGTTCAGCATAGCACTTGAGCATGTGCTTATTCAGGGCCTATATGCAGTGCTGAAGTATGAATGTTCTGTGAATCATCAATGTTCCATCATTTCTAGTTTATACCCAAAGCTTCTGACTTGGGGGAATATATATATGTTTGTTTGTTTGTTGGAAAAGAAAGCTTCTAGATGTTGGTTTATGACAGGAAAAGATGGCAATATATGGTCTTGACAATTAATGCCAGCAGCAAAATTGTTTTAAGTTGGTAATATAAAAAGTAATGCAAGCTTAAGGCATTACAGTACTTTTATATTGTAATACAAACCTGGTACTGATAGGTTTACTGCTCTCAGAAAAATGAATCAATGCATTTTGCAACTGTAAACTGGTGAAGTGAAAGCTAACTTAAACCATAGTGGTGGAAATTACACTACAAAAGTCTTATTATGGGAAATGCTGTACTTCGTTGCACAGAAAAACATTGGTTATCCTGTCATCCAGTTTTCACAGTGATGATATATCGGCATATACTGGTTCTGGGAATCATTAAGTGTGCTTAGGAATAGAGACTAAAGGTAATCTGTCAAATATTGTGTGTGTTGATACCAACTGGCCCAGGCAGGATGGTTCTTTTGTGATGGAAGACTTATATAGTAGCGATGGTTGTGGACTATTGAGTTTACGTTCAGCTGAGGAATAAATCATTCTCTAAATGTCCTTTCACTTTGTCTTGGGTGTCCTTACTCGGCATCCAGCTGCAGCAACTGTGATATTTCATAAGCCATTTCAGGGTGATTGAATAGCAGTGCTGTTCAGTTTGGGAATATGGAGGCTCAGGATTGACTTCAGAGGACTTGGGTACTTCAGTCCTTTTCATGAAGAGTAGGAGAACTCTAGATAGGAAGAGATCATCTTTATGGTATAGATCAAGTGTGTGATATTAGTTCTGTAGTCTTGTCAGGAATCTTATACCAGAGGCACAAGACAAGGGGTCTACATCACAGTTCATGCTGTATAACACAAGGTAAATTGGTAATATGATTATTGCCATCCATGATCATGGATTATACCTCTATTTTCACTGTATTACTGAGAGCTGGTTCAATTACAGTACAAAACATCATTATTTTCTCCTGTCTACTATGTGGTTCAGCATTAGCCCATATGCAATTTGGAAATTGGCACCGCTGTGCGGGCTGCATCTGACTGTAGATGAAGGAGGTCTCCCATTTCTAACCTGGATTCACTGGAATGGGTCTATCTTGCCTATGAGCCTCTCGAGATAGAATGAAAATGAAATATTGTTATATGGGCCACTTGCTTATATTTCCTACTTGGGCTAATATGGTGCTTGCCCAGTTTGGCACTGGAATCACTAATTCATCGAACCTTCCAAACAGCATGGTTGCTGTGCTGCCTCAGTGTCTGTCCAAAAGTTGACTTGGTTGAACTATAGCTGGCTTAAATTGACCCAAGACAAGAGTCAAGAGGTATTTGCGGATTAGAGAAAGCAAAAAGAGGTTATGGCAGAGGTTGTTAGCCCCTTTAACTGTATTGGGTATGTCTTTCTTTTGTTACTGAAGACATGTCTACACTGCCCCACAGTTTAGACTAAGGAGTGATGTGAATAGCAGCGCACACCAAAGTACTGCACTGTTAACTCCCCCATGTGGATGGCGTAGTCACAATGTAAAAGTCCTGAGTTCTCACTGATGCAACATTCGTGTGACCTCAGGACCTTTAATTTTGCTCCCACAGCTTCTACCAGGGGAGCACTACTACTGACATCACCCGTTAGTCCAAACTGTGGGGCGGTATAGACATGCCCTGGAGTTGGCAACCCTAGATTGTGTTGATTCCTTACCTGTTTCTGGATTCCCAGATGATTCCAGAAGCCAAGTGTGCTTTTTGCCAGTTTGTGACTTTTTTCCCCTTCAGGTATGAATGTCTCCAGAGTCATTCATGCTTCAATAACCTCCAGACTGGGTTGCTGAAAAGCTAAGGGTTAACCACTCAGAAACTTTACCTACTGCATTGCTTGAACACCAAATTATTTACTGGTGTTTCACACAAGAAACATGCCTGTGCTCCATAAAACCGGCTTGCTTTATACATCGTATTGTTACAGATGTTTCTTTTAATCTGGAAAGTTCTTCATAGTTTGGATCCTCCAGCTGTATATAAAAATTCTCTCACTTAGGACAACTCCTTGACAGTTGAGACTTGATGTTAGTGTGGAACTGACAACCCCTAGAGGACAGAGAGTTCTCATAGGGCTCCCAAATCCATAACTTGCTTACTTGGCCCAGTGGAGCTGCAGTTTGACTATTAGGACATGTTCAAGGAGAGTTTTTCGGGGGCAGTGGATAGGAAGCATGTGAACAATAATTATTTTTATCCAGCTGAAGTTTTGTCAATGTAGGTTGGTTTTGGTATATGTTCATATTGTTAATGTAAATGTGCATAGAGATAGGAGGCAGGTACTATGTAAATTTAAACAATAAATTTGTGGAGAATTGCAGAAGATGGTGGCAAACAGTGTGCATTAAAGTAATGAGAGAAATTGCTGTGCTTGTTTGTAATTATTTTTTCCTAATTATCTTTGTGCAGGTGCTAAAAGAAGCTTCCCAAACTAACCTCCTTGCACGGGTGTGGTGGTACAGGCCCTTCCAGTACTTTGAAAAGAATGTTCAAGGAATTGTACCTCGTTCTTACCATTGGCCCTTCCCCTGGCCGGTGCTGTATCTCGGTAGGCAAGCTAAATACGGCAGATTGGTGAATGACACATAACAGCTGTAAAAAGTGGGGGGAAAGGAACTGTTCAAAGTGCTCAGAACTCCATGAGAGAAGATGCCATAAAAAAGTGAACTGCTCACTAATCTTTTATCTTTTAACCATTACCTTCACCTAACCTGTTCAGTTACCTGGAAAGCACTGTGATCTTTTTTTTTTTCTCCAAAGGATCTGCGTTGGACAACAATAAAGAAAATTTAACTTATCATGCACTGTATACATTTCTTGTTAATAGATTTGGGATCTACATTACCCATCACCATGTTCCTTTGTATATGATGCAACAGCATAAATGAAAACTTTTATATCATAGGTTCTGGTCTTTCCAGTCACATCTGGGAATAAAACATATTATTTTCTTGGGAAAACATACTTTTCATATCTCTTGCCCCAAAGATTGGGCTGTAAGCCATTTTCTAGCAAATGTGTATATGAAGGTTTCTAAATACCTGACTGGGGGAAAATTAAACCTCTTTCTACCTGTTACACCAATGTTTCAAATAAAATGATAAGACACAGAAAGGTTTAGTAACTTTTGATTTTGTAAAATCTGCAGTGACAGTGTCAAAAAGTGCAAAAAATAATATTCTGTTGTAAAGTGATTTTCTAAGTATTTCCTAACTTTATTTTTCAAAATATGTATGAAAACTAAATTTAAAAAGATTTTTACATGTCAGAGAAAAGAGAGTTAAAATAAAAAATGCTTTTCGGAAGAGAGAGATTTGTCTATGTTTCTAGTGCCTTTCTTGTCTTGATTGTATGGTCAGTAGGCAGTCTTAGATGTTCTTATTTAAAATAAAATATTCCATGAAAACACAATTATATGTACTGTATACATTAATAAATTTTACATTTATAACTAAATTAAACTGGAAATTTACTTATAATGTTGAAATTGCTATTAGTAGGGAAAAATCAAATCAAAGGCTCAGATCTTGTTCACACATTGTGGGCAGGTCATAGTAAAATGTAAGATTTAAATTGATTTTATTATCTACTCAGTAGCTGGATTTTAACTGTCAAGACAACAGCCATGGATTCCCTTTTTCAGGAGTTTTACAGCTGATCACTGACTTCAAATTGAATAGTTTCTCCATCCTTTAATGAAAATGTTGTTGAAAAACAACAAAAATAATCTATTTCTTTAAAATATATTTGTGCAGAAGCTGCATGTACCTCTAAGTTTCACTCCTACCATACATACTGTATGTTTGGGGAAGTATTCTATGATATCCTTGCCAATGTGCAGAACAAAATAGATTTTTAAGAATGAAGAAGATATCCGTTCTGTATTTTATGTGAAGCAGAGTTATCTTCTGTAGGGTTTTTGTGTATTCACAAGGTGATATTTGTATTGTAAAACAATGATGGTGAAGGAAAATAAAGAGACTTTTAAAAAATGTATTTTCTTTTATCTTTTCAATATGTCTTAAATTTAATGGTAGGTTTACACTCCAGAGCCTTGTCTTTACTTTTCTGTGTTTTATTGAATGGATTCAGAATTGGACTTTATCGAAACAGCATTCATTTTTAGCCAGTGTTCACATTTTACAAGTCAGTGCATTAATACTATGGAATAGTGGTAATATTTAAAAGTCTGGTTGTATGTCTGACAGACCTCCATGTGGCGAACAAGGATCATCCGTGATCCACAATGAGGAATTGCTTCAAGCTCCTAGGTGACATGATTGCTTGTACACACAGGCATAGCTCAAGTCAATCTACCACTCTGAGGTCCACCATCTGGACAAGTTAGTATGGATCTCAGACAGGATATTGTCATCTTTGAATTGGTGCATGTGCCAGGACAACGTGTGCAGGGCTTCCCCTTATCAGGAATCCACCTCCTCCTTTATTTATTGTTGTCATCTCTTATGGGTCCCTCGTTTGTACCCTTAGCCTCCGGCTGCATTATTACACCTCTCAGCAAAAGTGGCTGTTAGAGGCCATCACCTCTGTTAGAGTAGTGGGGAACTGCACATGCTGATAACAGATCCCCCAGATGCTATAATCTATGAAAAAAAAGTGCACCTTTCCAAGGTCGTATCTGATTTCCACCTAAATCAGTCTACATACTTGTCAGTCTCTTCCAAAGTCACATGCTCACAAGGATGAGCCTTTTACCTGGACAGAACAAAACCCTTTTGAGTTTCTTATCAGCTCTTCATATCCTATGCAGAGCAAATGGGACATCATCCTATTGCAGCATGACGACTCTAAATGGATTGGAAGCTTCATTGTCACACCTATGCTGCCAAAGATATCAAATTTCCTGAGAAGCTGTCTGCATTCAACAAGAGTGCACTTATCCATCCTCGTTTCCTTTTATGGGAAATGTTCCTATCGTTGCCATCTGTACAGAGGTGACCAGGGCCTCAGTCCACAGATTTGTTAGACAGCATGCAATTACAGCTGCATCAAGAGAAGAAACAAATGTAAGAAAAAACAGTCCATCTTCTGATGAGACACCTAGTCCCATATCTACTGATAATGGCTTAGGCTTTGTGACATTTTGGGGATCACCCACACCAGTAAGGGGTTCTGTCACCTCCTACCTTGTAACATTCGGTGCCTCTATGCTGCCATGGTTCAGAGCCCTGACACCAGTAACCAGCCTACAGGCATAAAGGTCTCACTCTGGCTTCCACCCACCTATTTACTCCTTGCAGGGTGACCCCAATAGCCCTTCTGGTCCCAAGTCTCCCCTTCCCTTTTAACAGGATTTGCTGTGCTTTGTTTTCTTTTTCTCAGACTGTAGTAATTCATGGTTACACAGAGTGTGGGAAACGCCTTCCTTCCTTAGGCCATGTCTATGCTTACAAGCTTACAGAGGCACAGGTGTACCGATCCAACTGTGCAGCTATAAGAGCACTCATGTCGTCATGTCATGCCAACGTTAGAGCAGCTCTCCTGTCGACATAATAAAACCTGTTCAATGGCAGCAGTAGCTATGTCAGCAGGAGAGCATCTCCCTCTGACATAGTGCTTTGCACACAAGTGCTTATGCCAGCAAAACTTATGTTGCTCAGGAATGTGTTTTTTTCACACCCTGTGTGACAAAAGTTTTGCTGACGTAAACTTTAATGGTCCACCATTGTCTTTCCCTGGGTATACAATGCTAGGTACTTGGAGTTAGTTTAATGTAAAAAGAAAAGGAGTACTTGTGGCACCTTAGAGACTAACCAACTTATTAACCTACCTTAGTCTCTAAGGTGCCACAAGTCCTCCTTTTCTTTCTGCGAATACAGACTAACACGGCTGTTACTCTGAAACCAGTTTAATGTAAGCAACTAGCCTGGGCGGTGCCCCACCCTGCCTGATTGCTTCCACATACTCCTGTGAGGTGGTGCTGTAGTTGCACACCTGAGTTACAATTACAGTTTTCTACCTGTATATGCATGCATAATTCATCTTCGAATGACAGTCAAGTTAAAAACATTACTAGCTTTTGTAAAAGGTCTTATCTGACACACATTTATACCCAATAACACTGTATACAACCAGTTGATTCACTTGCTTGTTTTGGGGGGTTCACACCCTTGTTCTTCTCTGCCTGGCCCCTGATTGTCCTGGTAGTCATATACAGTGCAATAGGATATGCAAGCACCAATAGAAATGGCTATTCTGCTTCTCGTAACAGTTTGTTCTTTGAGATGTGTTACATATGTGCATTACATGACCCATCCTCCTTCCTCAACACGTTGGAGTCTATCATTGGTATCCCAGCGTGAAGGAACTGAAGAATGATCAATGTGGCTCTGCTCTTTATACCCTTCATTCTTAGCATGAGGAAGTCAGGAAGTAAATGGGGCCACACCTATGGGTACCACGAGGAGATACTCTCTGGCATCAGTGCATGATATATACGTACACCTACAGTGTAATGGACATATGCAACTCATCTTGAACAGCAGTTACGAGACGGTGAGTTATCAATTCTTAAAAGTGCTCATATGGCCAGTTTCTGGACAGTCTCCATTATGCCTTGTTTTACATGGGGCCCCTAGTCTCTTGCAGCTATTTTAAATGAAGGGTGTGTACATTCCTAATGGGTTTCAATAAAATATAACCCCGATCATAACATTTGCAACTGCAGGGCTAAAAAGTTGATCTAAAAATTAACACTTGGGAAAGATTCCAGCTCTCAGGGGTAAGTGACTAGATTGTCTAGATTTTTCATGATCACACATAAAAGATCATTGGCATTTGTATGAATATATGAGCATTACATTAAATTGAATCTGCTCCATTCTGTATTATAGTATCTGACTTACTGCATGGATTTTGCTAAAGATGTTTTGATTCACACAGTGAGTTTTCATTAAATTAAAGAAACCAGTCTTGATTGATACTTTCTGTTGTAGCTGGCAGCAAATAACTGTTGGGTAACTGGAGTTACTCTTGTCCAGTGGATACCATGTGAAAATGAGATAGAGAGGATTTGGGAACATGGAAAATAAAATTTAAGATGTGAGACAAAACTGGACTACCCAGGAATAAAGGGGGCAATTAAGAAGGATAAAGCATTGCCAAGAAGCTACATGATTTCTTTGCATCAATATCTAGCACATAGAATGTTGGAAAGATATCTATTTAGTTGCATGTAATAAAAAGGGAAACTATCAGAAACTTAACGCTTCAAAAGAGGAGATACTGTAACAAATTGATAAATTAACCAGCAACAGGACACTAGGACCATATGGTGTAGAAGTTCTGAGAGATACGGCAAGTTAAAATTTAACCTGCAGGGACCATAAACCAATGTGCAGCGGCTGAACATTTGGAGTTTGATACAATAATTAGAGAATAACCACCATAATATATCACACAGTCCCCATAATCAAGGAGAATTTGTCCATGTATCTCTGAAATTGTTCAGATATGGTATATTTGCTTTGATTCTGCCATCCTCATTTTCTAAAGAAGTTACAAAGAGCTGCTCCCGATCATTTAGAAAAAAACATATGCACAGGAGGCTCAGTGTCAGTCTGGGGTCTTGTATTCTGAGGGTGAGGGAGATTGGAACTCTCCTAGCTCTTAAAGCTTTGAGCCCATCTCCTATGTTCCATTGGAATTGCCATGCCCTCAGTCTCCTTTAGACCTCCTCAGACCCTTTATTACCACAGTTAGTATAGTTGCTTCCCCACAGAAGCTTTGTCTGCTGCTGATCCATCTCTTTTCTTGGAGGCTTATTTACTTTTGACAGTTCTGCTGGATCCTTTAGTGGTCTCATCAATCATTCCAATTAGGCTGTTTTTTAAGTGGCTTCAGATATAGGTTGTCCCCCCAGTCTCTCTTGAAACCAGGTTGTTTGCTTGCTAAAAGCAGTTGCTCTGTCTCTGGATGACTTTTTCCGGGCAGGATTGTGTGGGTGCAATTAATATTTCTCTTTTTTCCTCTTTTTCTTAGTAATAAGCGCAGATGACAGTCACATAATTCCTGTGGTGTTTTAGAGAACCCCTGGCCTGCAGCTATTGAATAATGTAAATTATTTTCTCTAGTTTTGTTGAGGCATGTTCCCGTCAGTAGTGGGAGGCTCAAAAGGCTGGATGCTGTATTTCCTGCCTGCCAGGAGAGGACTTTGAGGTCAGAGTCAGAAAAATATTTGAGGCAAGAGGATCAGAGATCTAGACGTGCAGTGAGGTTGATGCCATAGGGAGATGTGCACCAGTGCACACTTGCTCTGGGCAGTGGAAGCCGTTTGGTGTAGTGTCTCCAATCTTATATTACCTAACAGACAATCCGATGTGTCTGTTTCAGTGCATCGCTGGAATCATAGACACTAGCAGAGGACAGATACTTCAGCTCCTTAGCATCTCTGCCGCCTCATGACAGCACCAAGCATGAAGTGTGGCAGCAAGACAAAAAGCCAGCCCTTAAAATGAAGGCAGGTTTCTGATGCAACAGATATTGATCTTATGGGATCAAGCAGCTTAGCGCATCATGTCTGGGAGGAGGGGTCTGGCATAAGTGCATTAATACACTGAATCTTTACTTTGTCAGACTGACTGTGTGTAAAGCCAGGTGCCTCTGAATCATTCCTGGCCTCTAAACCTTGACACAGGAGGGCGAAGTCCCAGGGCATTTGGCCTCAAAATCTCAGAGCCCTGTGTAGGCAAGTGGAAATCCTGTGTGCATGGTATCTAAACAGAAAAATTTAGAACAGTGGGGGCTGCTTGGGTGCTTGAAGGTTTTCAAATAACTTCATTTAGGCAAAAAATTGGAAGCTGAGCACTTTTGAGAATCTGGTCCTGGGCTGGGATATAAATGCTTTCAAAATACATAAATAGGGTTAAAGTATTTTTAAAATACGTAGAGAATGTGTAGTAATAGTAAATTGTAAATACAAATACAATACTACTCAATCTGAGAGGCCCTAGATAGAGTGAGAGGCAGTTGATGTTGCAGACGCAGGAGTTTGGACTGACTGGGAGCTCCAGGAAGGACGATTTTTTCTTTAAACAATTTAAACCACGTGGGGAGGAGTTGTAAGGCTACGTTCAGCAATGGACAAGTAAAACAGTAGTAACCAGTGGTTAGGAGTATAGCTGCTATAGGAGCAGGGTTTTAACAAGACCTACATTCCATACCAGTCTTTTTGAGGTCTGTGAGTGTTAGAAGTGCGTGAGTCATAGGCCAGGCCATCTGACTGAGTAAGTTGATGGGAGGGTCAAAGTCCTTGTGTGCTGTACTAATTTGATATAAATACAGAGATAGCTAGTGAATGTGCTTCTCGAGATGAAAGGCATTTGACAGAGTGGGTACTGAGGAGTTTGGAGAACAGTGGAAGTTCCAGTCAGTGAGTATCTTTTTAATTAATTCATTAATTAAAAATCTTTTAATATTTTGTTTTGGGATATAAACCGCAATCTTTAAAGACGAGCAAAATAAGTGGGTGATTATATAGGCAATAACTGCAGAAGAGCAGCTGAAAACTATTAAGTTCTGTATTAGTTATTTTGAAGCTGCCTGGGAATCATGGAAGTGTAGGGCTGGAAGGGACCCTGATAGATCATCTAATCCAGTCCCCTGCACTCATGGCAGGATTAAGTATTATCTAGACCATCCCTGACCATCTAACCTGTTCTTAAAAACTTCCAATGATAGAGATTCCACAACCCGCTTAGGCAATTTATTCCAGATTTTAACTATCTTTACAATAAGGAAGTTTTTTGTAATGTCTAATCTAACACTCCCTTGCTGAAATGTAAGACAGTTAATTCTTGTCCTGTCCTCAGTGGCTCAGAAAAACAATTTATCACCCTTTACAACAACCTTTTACTGTTGTCATGTTAGAATGAGCCTAAACATGATCAAAATTATGCTGACTGGAAAAGTTGAGAAATGTGAACAGCTGAATATTTGATTGAGAAAGTCTTCAAACTGCTGGTATGGTCTAGGGGCCAGCTTAGTATTTTCATACATTTGTAAAGCATCTATTGTGACTGGCTAGCAGCACTTTGTTTTGAATCTTATCAATGTATTTATTTCCAATTATCTTTTATTTTGCAATGTTTTCTGTAGTAGGCCAGTAAAATCTGCTTTTATTTCCCATAACTGGACTTGGACAGTGAAACTGTAAGTTGTGGCCAGTCTCTGTTAGGACACTTCAAGGAGAATGAATCTGAAGTCAGAGGATCTGGAATCAGATAGGGAGTAAGCTTCAGATCTACTCAGGAGCAAAAGGAAGGAGTAATTGCTTTCTTGAAACTGTACCTAAAAAGTCTGGAAAATAATGATAAGAATATGGAAATGGCCAACAACTTGGATGTACTAGGATTGTTATAGCGAGGCAGAGAGCAATTTCTCATAGTGTTTTGCAATAAAAGATTGGCCAGAAAGCGAGACATGAAAGATACATGTCAGATATAAATTCCTCTTAGCCATTAAGTCCTTTCAATCTAATGAGTTTTTAAAGGCACTAGACTATAGGAAAAGGATTAAATGAATATTCCGGTTACTCACTAGGAGCCCCATAGATGTATAAAAACAAATTAGAAAAGCAGCTAATTATAACTTAATAACTAAAAATAGTATAAACTTTAACATTAGTGATTGTCAGGAGGCCCAGCATTTTTGATCACTGCCAGTTTTCTTTTTCCCATGTGTCATATACATATCTGTGCAAGTTGTGTATATAAGTGTATGCTTTAGGGCCAGATACGAGCTTGCACTATTGCAGATGTACAAGATGGATGAGGCAGTAGAGTACATTAATCTATTTCCTTTGTTGTTCTCCTCAGAAAGTGGCAGCCATTATCCTGAATCATGCTGTCCCAGATTGAAAAGGGGCATGAGGTTGAGAATGTTGCCATTTCTCTTCCCCTCTACCTCATGGACCCGTTTTTCCTACTTGGATCAAGTTTTTAAATCATTTTCATTACCGTGGTATCTAATACCTTCCAAGAAAAAGTAAACAGTTCTCAGCCACTGCTTTGGGAACTTGCACACTTTCCCATTCAAACTCTTGGGCGGGGCATGTAATAGTGGAGCAGTTTGTTCCTGTTGATACAGAATGTAACAATGGTTGGTCTAGTGCTCTCCCAAGAGCATCCAGAGACATTCAGCTTGGGCACAGCCAACTAGAGAGTTTGCAGTGGCATAGCTGCACCAATGCATAGCTAAGTTGACAGCAGAGCTCTTAACTACTCCAGGTCTCGCAAGTTTCTCCCACCGACAGCACTATCTACACCGGTGCTCATGTTGGTCTAACTTATGTCACTCTGGGGTGTGTGTGTGTGTGATTTATTCACCCCCTGAGCAACATAAGTTAAGCCAATATAAGCTGTAGTGTAGACATAGCCTTTGTCCTTGTTCCCTGATTGTGGGAATCGATGTACATTCCGTCTGAAGAATTTGTTACTGGCTGCTGTCAGATGGTTTAATGGACTAGATGAACCACTGATTTGATATCATATGTCTTTCACTCTGGCCATGTCTACACTAGAGACCTTGCAGCGGCAGAGCTGTACTGATCTCCCGTGTAGCTGCTCTGTGCTGACGGGAGAGAGCTCTCCCGTCGATATAAGTAAACCACCTGTAATGAGTGGTGGTAGCTATGTCAGCAGGAGAAGCTCTCCCCCGACATAGTACTGTCCACACCGGTGCGTCTGTCAGTGGAACTTATGTAGCTCGGGGTGTATTTTTTCACACCCCTGAGCGACGTAGGTCATACCGACAAAAGGGCTAGTGTAGACATAGTCTTAGTTACTGTGTTACTTTACATTTGCCTCTAACAAGAGATCCGTTAATATTGAGTTCTCTAACTTACAGAGGGGACTGAACTGTTCCCCACCCATCCCTCGAATCAGGGGAGTGCAAAGACCCACTGGGTCCTCTGCCAAATGCAGCTCAGCCTCACCTGGTGATCAGTACCCCTGTGTGTGGATGAAAGGATGGTCTTTGTGATGGTCCCATAGTTGATGGTATTTGGTGAAGTCTAGTTATGGCAGAATTCAGAATACAGAAATGTTCTTTTAGGAAACTGCTTGTCTTGGCTCTGTATGTTAATACAATTTAGCCTATTATGTTCTTGTATCACCGATGGTAGTTTATACTCTCCCATGGTCAAATGGGTTTGGTCAAATTCAGGCTGCCACGTGTTGTGGGAATGACACATTTTCAGCAGTTCTGTCACACCTCTGCATGCCTGGTTGGATGTCACATATTCTATTCCAGATGTAGGTGGTTAATCACTAGCATCTGAGCACCTTCCTGTAGTGCAACGTGACTATACTTCTGTCACCTCTTTGTTCTCTCATCCTCTCCCTTGAGGGAGAAGCTTGTGGAGTGCAGTGTCTTGTTTTGGTAGGTTTGTTTGATTCTTTGGTTGTTTTGGGGGGCTTTTTTACATACATGTTTGTATTTATACTAGAGAAGGCAAGTTCAAAGAAATGGACCTTTCATTTGAAGTGGGAAGTGGTGAGATTTGGGATAGTCCTTAGTTCCTTGGGGACAGGGCCGGCTCTAGGCTTTTTGCCGCCCCAAGCAAAAAAAAATTTTGGCTGCCCCTGCCTTTTTTTCGTGCCCCCCTGCTCACCCCCGGCTCCGCCCCAACTCCGCTCCTTCCCAACCCCTTCCCCAAATCCCTGGCCCTCATTGCTTCCTGCGGCTCTCCCTCCCAGCCCCCAACCCTAGCTCACCTCCGCTCCACCTGCTCCCCTGAACATGCCGCCGCTCCGCTTCTCCCCCCTCCCTCTCAGGCGTGGGAGAGGCAGCAGTTCCAGGGGAGCAGGGGAAGCGGAGGTGGGGGGGGAACAGCTCCCCACCCCAGGTCACCTCCGCTCCACCACTGACCCCTCCCCCGAGCGTGCCACTTCTCCCTCCCTCCCTCCATCCCAGGCTTGCCACGTGAAACAGCTGTTTGGGGCGGGGCAAGCCTGGGAGGGAGGCAGGAGAAGCGGAGCAGCGGTGGCGCGCTCAGGGGAGCAGGCGGAGGTGGAGCGGAGGCGAACTGGGGCGGCGGGGGCACATTTCTAGGGGTGGCGTGGGCGGCGCCGGAATGCCACCCCAAGCACCTGCTTTTTTTGCTGGTGCCTAGAGCCGGCCCTGCTTGGGGAGTTCATTGCACTGTCTCATACCATCCCACATAGACAATCTCTACTCTTATTGTTGTTGACCACAGTCTTCATCCTGGAACTTTAAACAATCTTTTAGGTATCCTGGACTCAGACCATAGAGTGCTTTAAAGATAAAGACTGAGACCTTCAACTTTGTTCGAAATTCTGTGGGAAACCTGTGTCAAGAGCAGAGGACAGGTGTGATGTGCTCACAGAAGCCTGTGTTGCTGAGGAGATGTGATTCAGTTTTGTACTAGGTGCAGTTTCCTAAGCGTTGAAGGTTTCATGCCCAGGTATACTGCACTTCTGTAGTCCAGCTGAGACAACGGCATAAATGACTGAGGCCAGATCTGCATCCACCAGGAAGGGATAAAGTCTCCTAGCTAACCAGAGATAGTAGAAAACATTATTTGCTTCTGTTGCAATGTGAGAGCTCTGTGTCAGTGTGGAATCCAAGAGTACTCCTAAACTACTGACTGAATTGACCGATTATGGATGTGAACCTTCAATCACTGCACTGTGGCTGCAAATTCAGAATACTTTCTTCTGCCTAGCCGCATTGCCTCTTTTTGCTCAGGTTCAGCTTCAGCTGACTGTTCTTCATCCATGATCTGATCTTATCCAATTTTTATTTTTTAAAATCACAAGGTGAATACAAATCTATAGCGCTGTGATGTACTTTTCTGGTTCAGAATGATTCCTCTGCATCTGCTCCAGACGTTCTGCATGGCAGCAGTAGGTAAAGTAATCTCTAAGGGCAGAGACTGTTAAACACTTTGGAATCCTCCTGAAGGGAAGATGTTTTTTAAGACATGGCAATGCCTTCAAATTTGATGTGCATCCTTCATAAAAATCAAATTATATCACAAAATATTTCAGAAAGTCAGTTGAAACCTAGTGAGAAAAAGACGGCAAGGTTTGTAGATGGAAACTGGGTCAGTTGTTCAGGAAAGGTGGTGAAGTTTTTTGGGAAAAGTGGCAAGTGGACGGGACAACACACACAAAAGAACAACTTCCAGGTAGGCGTTGAGAGTTATGAGGAGACACAACTCCAATTACTGGGAAGGGATTGCTTAGAGTGCCGGCATCCCAACCGGGTGAAATTCTGTGGTGCATGGTTGCATTAGTGGGAAGGTCTCTCTCTGAGTGGAGGAATAGAAGCTATATATTGTTACATGGTTTAACATTTTCATTTCTTTGCTTTTGAGGTTTTATGTCAGCTGTATTATGTATGCAACAATCTGAACTGATACAGAAAGTAGTGTTGTCATTTCTGAATTTAGTTTCTTTAGTTTTAGACAGGATCTCCAACAAAGCAACAACTCATTTCACAAGGATCCTGCTTCTCATGGAAATACTGGGTTGGCAAAAGAGACTGTTACATCTCTCAGATAAAGATATATCAGCAACCAACCACGCACTAAACATGAGCTTCTCCATTATTAAAAACTCCTCTTCCACCCCCTGGTGGTGGCTGGGGAAGGATATGCTCCTAGATTTCCTAAGCAGTGCGTGAAAAAAGGTGTAGCCATGCTGTTATAGCAGACACAATAGATTAAAATAAAGGAAAAAAGTTATCCTCTGTCTTTACTCCAATACCTCAGCCAAATAATGGCACCCAGAAGCATTATAGTTTGCCAACGTGTCTGTTTTTGTGGCGTTTTCCATAAGCCATTCCTCCCCATTGAGAATGTCACAGATTTCCCCCGCAGGAGGTCCAGAGCAGTGGGACAGGTGTGGTTAGAGGCAGAAATCTATCTTTTGCACCCAGCACAAGAAGCAGGAAGATGACTGGGGAAACTAATGGGGACCCAGGTATTTGAAGGAATATGGGACAACTTGAGATGGAGGGAGCATGGGGCTTGTTTGGAAGGATGGAATGAGAGAACCTAAGGCAGCTAAGGGGCAAGGTAGGGAGTCTGGAGTTGAGTCTTGAAGAGGGGGGCCTGGACCAGCCAACCTTATTCTGTTCCTACTTCTGAATGTCTCACACTCCCCCCGCCCTCCTCCCCACTTCTGCCTCATCCCATTGGCCTCCTCCAATCTTACTCTATTCCCTCTTGAACCCTGCGCCCCTGAATTGGTGGCGGAATATGTCAAAAGTATGCAGAGGTGGTCCCCTCCTGCCACCAGAAACAACTGTGACCCTGGTAACAGATGCATCTACCAAAGGTTGGGGAGCTCCTCTGCACCAGAACTTTCATCACTGTGGTAACCTAGTAATAGACCACTTTGTGACCAGCCTGAACAAAAAATGCAAGAAATTCAGAGCAGGTTGCAGCCTGGGTTTTGTAACAGATGCTTTTCTGCTTCCTTGGTCAAGCCTTCTGATATGTGTTTCCTCCTATTCCTCTAATCCTGAGGTTGATCAGGAAGCTAAAAAGAGACTCAGCAATTATAATTCTCATAGTACCAGTCTGGCCCAGGCAGTATTGGTACACAGAACTACATCAGCTCAGTTTGAGATTCATAGGACCTCTGGTTAAGGACCTTCTGTCTCAGAATCAAGGCATTTTACTGCACTCCAACTTACAATCACTTCACCTCACGGCATGGACCATTTCAGAGAGAGCAGTGAGGAAAGCGTTTGCTCCCCAGATTCAAGCCATTTTGGTGTGCAGAAGAATTGCTCCCTTATGCAAGAAAATGGATAAGGTTGTCAACCTGGGCTAACTTTCACCACCTGTCACCTAGCAGCACAGAGAATCATAGAATCATAGAATGTCAGGGTTGGAAGGGACCCCAGAAGGTCATCTAGTCCAACCCTCTGCTCGAAGCAGGACCAATTCCCAGTTAAATCATCCCAGCCAGGGCTTTGTCAAGCCTGACCTTAAAAACCTCTAAGGAAGGAGATTCTACCACCTCCCTAGGTAACGCATTCCAGTGTTTCACCACCCTCTTAGTGAAAAAGTTTTTCCTAATATCCAATCTAAACCTCCCCCACTGCAACTTGAGACCATTACTCCTCGTTCTGTCATCTGCTACCATTGAGAACAGTCTAGAGCCATCCTCTTTGGAACCCCCTTTCAGGTAGTTGAAAGCAGCTATCAAATCCCCCCTCATTCTTCTCTTCTGCAGACTAAACAATCCCAGCTCCCTCAGCCTCTCCTCATAAGTCATGTGCTCTAGACCCCTAATCATTTTTGTTGCCCTTCGCTGGACTCTCTCCAATTTATCCACATCCTTCCTGTAGTGTGGGGCCCAAAACTGGACACAGTACTCCAGATGAGGCCTCACCAGTGTCGAATAGAGGGGAACGATCACGTCCCTCGATCTGCTCGCTATGCCCCCACTTATACATCCCAAAATGCCATTGGCCTTCTTGGCAACAAGGGCACACTTCTGACTCATATCCAGCTTCTCGTCCACTGTCACCCCTAGGTCCTTTTCCGCAGAACTGCTGCCTAGCCATTCGGTCCCTAGTCTGTAGCGGTGCATTGGGTTCTTCCGTCCTAAGTGCAGGACCCTGCACTTATCCTTATTGAACCTCATCAGATTTCTTTTGGCCCAATCCTCCAATTTGTCCAGGTCCCTCTGTATCCTATCCCTGCCCTCCAGCGTATCTACCACTCCTCCTAGTTTAGTATCATCCGCAAATTTGCTGAGAGTGCAATCCACACCATCCTCCAGATCATTTATGAAGATATTGAACAAAACTGGCCCCAGGACCGACCCCTCGGGCACTCCACTTGACACCGGCTGCCAACTAGACATGGAGCCATTGATCACTACCCGTTGAGCCCGACAATCTAGCCAACTTTCTACCCACCTTATAGTGCATTCATCCAGCCCATACTTCTTTAGCTTGCTGACAAGAATACTGTGGGAGACCGTGTCAAAAGCTTTGCTAAAGTCAAGAAACAATACATCCACTGCTTTCCCTTCATCCACAGAACCAGTAATCTCATCATAAAAGGCGATTAGATTAGTCAGGCATGACCTTCCCTTGGTGAATCCATGCTGACTGTTCCTGATCACTTTCCTCTCATGTAAGTGAGAAATTAGACATGTATTAGACATGTATTAGACTGCCTGCTGCTGATGAAATCCTCCGGCATCTCCATCAGTTCTGTGAGGATCAATTTAGCATCCATCTCCGTGATACATCCGTCACTTTTCTGTCTTTCGTATCTAGGCTTTCTTAAAGAGCTTCACTCACATCTATCCTCCTGTCTCTGATCTAGGACCTTCATAGAACTTGAATTTAGTTTTGTCCCGTCTGATGGAGTCTCCCTTCGAACCATTAGCACCAGCTTCCTTGTCATTGCTGTCGATGACAAGAGCATTTTGGTAGCAGTTACTTCTGTGAGAAGGGTGTTGAAGCTACTAACTGACCTCCCTTTCACAGAGTTTCACAAAGACAAGGTCTCCCTGAGACTGCACCCTAAATTGATGCTGAAGGTTGTACCTGTCTGTATGCTGCTTCAGTCAGATCATTCATCTTCTAGTATTCTTTCTGAAACTACATTCTTGCAAAGCTGAAGAGAAGCATCATAGTTTGGATATTTGGAGGGCCCTATCCTTTCACGTGGAATGTGCAAAGTCTTTCAGGTCATCTCCTAGCCTTTTTGTAGCCTTTGCTGAAAGGATTAAAGGGCAGCTGATTACAGCCCAGAATATGCCACACTGGATTTCTGACTGTATCAAGCTCTGCTGTAATCTATCAAAGGTGGTTCCTTCTCTGAGAATATGAGCCTATTCCACTAGGGCTCATTCCGCTTCATCAGCCTTCTTGAGCAATGTAACAGTTGGGACATTTGCAAAGTGGCAACGTGGTTTCTGTACATACCCTTTCCAGACACTAGACTATCACTCAAGCATCCCAGGAGGATTCCAGTTTTGGCAAATAGGTCCTGCAGTCTGTCTTCAAGTAATCTGAAGTTCCACCACCTTTAAGAGACACCTACAGTGGACCGTGTATGTGTATAGCACACCATGAAGACCAGCAGTTACTGTATGGGTAAATATCCGTTTTTTCTGTTCAGTGATGTACACACTTTCATTCTTTTCATGCAGTCCTAATTGATTCTGAGAAGTATGAGATTTGAGCCATCATTCTTATTGCTTGAAGAGTTGCTAATGTTAATTATCTGAAATATATTTATTTCATCTGCGAAATCCATGAGCTGCCCTAAGCAATTCAAGACTAAAAGCATTAGAATCTTGAGCACTTCCTGGTGGCTGATTTCAGGAGTGTGCTTGACGTGTGATCACTTTGCTTTTTATTTCTTTTAATATCCAGGAAGATATTCCTTATTTTATTTCTTTTAATATCACTTAACCTAATTCTCATTTTTGACCATTTTAGTCAATGTGTTCTTCGATAAGCAATAAACCATTGCACATTTTTATACAAAAAATCATTTAAATATCTTTCCACACACTAAAAGAAAAGGAGTACTTGTGGCACCTTAGAGACTAACCAATTTATTTGAGTAGCTCACGAAAGCTTATGCTCAAATAAATTTGTTAGTCTCTAAGGTACCACAAGTACTCCTTTTCTTTTTGCAGAACAGTGAGCTGTCAAAATGATGAAACACACATTGCTATTTTTTTCATTTAAACTGTATTTATTTATTTATTTATCTATTTAGGGAGTATTAACAGATTGACAAATCCTTGCCATGTAAACGTCACAGACAAAACAATCATTACAACAGTGAGCTTTTGTTCAGAGAAGCATATAGTAATATAATCACCATATCTCTCTATTAACAGGCTGTTACCATATTCGAGAGATTATCTTTACACTATCCATTACGTGCCATTTTTGAGTTTATAAATATAGCCAGGAGTTAGAATATAGTATTTTAGTTATAAAATCGTATATTTTAAAAAAAAGTCAGTGACCAAGTATTTTGTATTTCTGTTCTATATTTGCTCTGTAACTACTAAACTCTCTTCTGTTTGAGTTTTTATATGCTTACTCTCTACCTCAAAATAGTGGGTATATTCACAGGCATGACACTTTTTAATGCTATGGTCAATTAAATATTGAATGTATGTAAAAATTTATCAGGATATGGCAGTCCAGAATGTAGTCAAATAATTTAAATTCTCTACTTTTCTCATAAAAGTCACATTTTGGTAGAGATCTGATAACTGCATTACTCTCTTGTTAGGCCCCAATGTTTGTTATTGGGGACTAACAGCAGAGTAGAGAAGAGTATTTGGTTTTTGTAACACCTTTCATAACGGAATGCTCTTGGAGCACTTTACCAAGTAACAATTTAAATGCTCGTATTACACTCATTGTGGAGGCTAACAGACTGATTGTTAATCAATCAGCAATGGTTCACACACAGCCTTGGCCTTCAGGAACATTATAAAAATTCTGCTTTTTTCACCCCCTCGTACCCATCCCATCCAGAACCTCTTGGTCCTTTCATGAATTCTATTAGCTGTTTTCTCTAGCAGGAATTTCACTGCCTGCTAAAAAGCAGGATATGGAAGGATGGTCCAAAGATTAGAGCACTAGTCTGGGACTCAGGAGATGGTTCCTTGCTCCATCACATAGGGTATGTATACATTTGAGCTGGGAAGTGGGATTCCCAATTTGTGTAGATGTATTCATGCTAGCTCCGCTTGAGGGTTCTGCAGGGATTGATTCTTGGCCTTATGCTATTTAACATTTTTATCAATGACCTCGAAAAAAACATAAAATCATCACTGATAAAGTTTGCAGACAACACACAAATTGGGGAGAGATAAACAATGAAGAGAACAGGTCACTAACAGAGAGTGATCTGGATTGCTTGGTAAACTAAGTGCAAGCAAACAATATGCTTTTTAATACGGCTAGATGTTATTGTATACATCTAGAAGCTAAGAATGTATAACATACTTATGCAATGGAGGTATCTATCCTGGGACTCAGGAACTCTAAAAATGATTTGAGAGGTGCTGGATAATCAGCTAAACATGGGCTCCCAGTGTGATGCTGTGGCCAAAAGAGCTAATGCTATCTTTGGATGCCTAAATAGGGGAATCTCTAGTAAGAGTAGAGAGGTTATTTTACCTCTGCATTTGGCACTGGTGAGATCACTGTTGGAATACTATGTCCAGTTCTGGTGCCCACAATTCAAGAAGGACATTGATAAACTGGAGAGGTTTCAGAGAAGAGCTGCGAGAATGATTAAAGGATTAGAAAACATGCTTTAGTGATAGACTCAAGGAGCTCAATCTATTTGGCTTAACAAAGATAAGGTTAAGGGGTGACCTGATCACAGTTTATAAAACCTATGTGGGAAACAAATATTTGACAATGGGCTTGTCTATCTAGCAGAGAAAGGTATAATAACATGATCTAATAACTGGAAGTTGAAGCAAGACAAATTCAAACGAGAAATAAAGCTTTTTTTTTTTTTTTTTTTAAACAGTGAGGGTAATAAACCACTGGACCAGTTTACCAGGGTTGTGGTGGATTCTTCATCACTGGCAGTTTTAAAATCAAGATAGGTTGTTTTTCTGAAAGAGATGCACTAGGAATTATTTGAAGGTCAGACTAGATAATCACAATCGTCCCTTCTGGCCTTGGGATCTATGAATGTGCAGAATGGGGTCATACTTCCTTTCCTCATTCGGGAGTTGTGAGGATAAATAAAATTGTGAGGTGCTCAGATATTATGGTAATGGGTGGCGGGGGCGGGGGGAGCATATATAAGTACCTAAGAGAATCAAATACCTTTCTAGAAACTTCAGCGCCATTCAATCATTCTAATTCCAGAATTTTCTATCTGATCGCCGCTGTAACTGGGAGCCCCAGACCCTTTTAAATTGCCCAGGTGGGCCGCAGGGCAGCAGAGCTCCTAGACGTGTGTAGGGTGGTACCAGCGGCCGCGAAGGCAGCCAGGCGGGCATGTGGAAGCCCTGGCTATGCCGGAAGAGCACACCCAGCAGTGAGGCAGGCAGCCGCTCGCTGGGCACTAGCCAGCTCAGGTGCAGCACCGCCCCAAATGTCAGGCGGACCGCGTCTGCGTGGGCTGGGGGCTCATTGACTGTTCTGCCCTGGGGCCCGGAATTGCTGTTGGCGGGCTTGGGATGTCATGACAAGACTTTTCGTGTGACAAAGTCAGACCAGACAGCTGTAAGAGAGTGGAGGAAGGCCCTAGAATGTAATGGCCCTTTTCCCCATGAGCTGAAGAAAAGGTAACCTCAGGTCAGCTAGGGACACTTGAGTCCAATTAAGGGCTGGTGGGAGGGAGGGAGGAGGGATAAGAGACAAGCTGCAGCAGGCTAGTAGCAGTGGGAGGAAAAGGATTCTCCTGGGTGGAAGGCTGCTCTCCTCCCTATACGGGAAGCAACCCAGCTAACTGCCTGTTCAGGGTAGAACTGGCACCAGAAGCCAGCATGATAGCATCCCAGAGAAGAGATAGGGAAAGGTATTCCCTTTTTGGTTATTAATTTGTTTCTATTGTTCTGCTGAAGCATACCCGTTGGGCCTATCCTGAGGCCCACCATGCAAAACATTGAAAAATAAAATCTGAGCGAGATATAAAAGCTCTCTGGTGTGGGACTGATTTACTCCAGGCACCCCACCACCAGAGAGGGAAACGCTGAGCCCGGTGAGATGAAGAATGTGCCTGGCCATAGTCGTGACTGTGACAGACTCTCACACGCAGCTGGCTGCTCCTTTTTTGTATTGTTATTCCCCCTCCCTCCCTT
Organism: Chelonia mydas; assembly: GCF_015237465.2. Lineage (NCBI taxonomy): Eukaryota > Metazoa > Chordata > Testudines > Cheloniidae > Chelonia > Chelonia mydas. Next base: position 88,442,746 of record NC_057853.1, on the reverse strand, counting down.
TTTTAAAATTTTTTAAATCTTGCAACACAGTTGAAAGATTTCAACTACACTAAATTTCATAGCTACTTGCTGGAAGAGATCCTGGGCCATGCAACACACCAGATACATTAGCTGGAGCTAGGTGCTCTTCCATGGGAATCCTCTCCCAGTTTTGGCTTTACCTAAATAGTAAGCAAAAGAGGCTACAACTCGACACTGCTGCTGCAGGAAGGCTCGGCCGATGAGCAAGCAGTGGCAGTGGTTTGAACAGAAGTTTTGTCCAGTTTGTGCCATCAAAATATCAATGCTAAGGGGCAACTATTTATGGAAGAAGATTCTTGTGAAAGTGTATCGGACATGGAGTGTAAAAGTCTGCAATAAGAAGTACTTTTTAGGAGAGAGTTCACCACTGATGGTATATAAAGTGAACTTCCCAGATATGATGCTTTATGTAAGTGCGGGGAATGGTCCCAGTATTGTGGGGAACTTTCCTGGCTTATGCACTACCCTGGTGAAATGGGCTAGTGAAAGGATCTGAGTCCTCGCTCCCACTTCCTTTACCCAGAGGCCTGCCTGACCTCAAGGGCTCCCCTTCCACTCTCCTGTGTGGCAGAGTCCTTGTAACCCAAACAAGTCTGGGCCAGGATTCTGGGGGGGGCTCGACCCCCAACCTTGTCGTGGTCACTTAGGGCAGCAGCTAGAGTGTCCCCACTCCTGGGTGCTCTCTTTGCATGGGATGCTTTCCTGATCCATTGATCATTACATACAGTTCAAAGCAAATACAATTTATTAAACAGCAATCAATTTTTAAAAATAGGAAAAAATGGGAAAGGTTTAAGGAAAACACATAACCCTGCTCTGTGGCACGGGGACAACCAGCCATCTCTGGAATGCAAGGGAAGTTCACAGTCTATTCCTCACAAGTCCCAGGCCTCCTTCTCAGGCCCTGGCTGTGCTGCAGGGATGCTGCAGGTCGGACACTTGCTCTGGTGGTGGCCACACGCCCTCAGGCTTTAGGTAGCAGGATCCTCCTTCTCAGAGTTGCCGCGCCCCATGTGGGTTATGATCCCCTCCAAGTCTAGCCTGCAAGGCGTCTTGGCTGGGGTGTGTCTCCAGCTCCATTCTGCCTCAGCACTGCTGCTGCTCTGCCTCCAGCTCCCTGGGCTGCTTCTCTGGCCCCTCTGGCTGCTACAGGTCTGCTCTGTGGGCTGCCTTCTGTGACTCTGCTCCTAGCTCTGATCTGCTTCCTGGGCTGCTTTTCTGGCCCCTCTGGCTGGCACAGCTCTGCTCCCCAGCTCAGCTTGGGCCCCTGCTTTCTCCTCCTTACCTCTGCCCTACTCTGTCTGACCCAGGTAATTCTGGCTCACAGGGAGGACGGGACACACTCCCCCTGCCCGCCCCCCCGCCCCCGGCTGCCTTACTCCCTGATTAGCCTGCCTGCCCTATCAATCAGACTGACCCGGAATATTGGCCCCTCCCCATTGTTCCTGGGGACTGTCAGTCTCGGGGTCCTGATTCCCCATTGACTCCTTCTTTTTCTTTTGGTACTGGGAGCTAGCTAGGGTGACCAGATGTCCTGATTTTATAGGGACAGTCCCGATATTTGGGACTTTTTCTTATATAGGCACCTATTACCCCCCACCCCCGTCCCAGTTTTTCACATTTGCTATCTGTTCACCCTAGAGCTAGCCAACTAAAACACCCCCACTGAGTTTTAGTAAGGGAACAACAGTCCCCTTCCATTTAACCAAAGAATGAGAATGTAACACATAGAGCATTAATAAGCAGGTGGTAGCAGCTGTGGGAATGCAGCCAGACCTTCTAGCTCCACAGTAGAATGTACAAAATGTTCCAATCTTTAAAAAAATTGATTTAAAAATTCAGTGTTTCTTCAGGAAAAGAAATGTCAATGTATTATTCATCACACATAACCCCTGCATACCATTAACTTTCATTCAGTGTGAAGCAAACAAAAATAAATACATCTAAATTATACCCTGGGTAGCTGAAAGATCACTTCAGAACATCATGAACATGGAAGATTGTGCCAGCTTGGTTTCTTGCAGATACCAATTCCCCAAACTGGCTATTATTTTTATAAGTATTTCATTAACTTACAATCAGTCATGGCCTATGAATCTACAAATACACCAATAAGGAAGTCTTCAGGTATTGAAATAAACATGGCAAAAAACAAAACACCCTGGGCAATTAATTATAGAACAAGGCCCACACTTTCAAAAGAGCTCATGCATATGAAATCCTGCATCCAATGCACATATGCATTGAATGTTGCACATGTACACCATTTGAGGGTGTAAGTGATGCATAGGAGTTTGATGAGGCCCTGTCATTTTGAGGCCACACAAGTTATTAAAAGACAAGCTAAAATGTGAACAATGTTCATTTACATTTGCTTCACACATTACTCACCCCAAAATTATTTTGGCTGAGATCAGAGGTAAGGTGGGGGTTATTGATTTATTTGGCAAGAAAGCATGTTGAGAATTTTACTTTCAGATTATTGTTCTAACTGGTGTCTGGACAGTCATACAATATCAGAACGGCAACCACTTTACAAAAGAAAATTGTTATTCTACATAGCATGAAGAAAAACACCCCCACTCCTCCTTCCCCCACACCCAAAAATCAATAAAACTAAATATTTTTTAGTTAGAATCCAGCTCAGATCATTAATGATCAAAAACCATTATCCTCCAATGATTGTTCTTTGGCCAGTGTGAAATTCAGTGGTTTCAGTCCAGTTCCTAGAGGGAGAAGTACCTGCATAATTCATATCCTTACTAGCTGTCATAAATAAGTGCCCAAATACTGAATGGACACAGAAGTTGAACACTTCTATATGGTTATTTCATAAACAAAAAACAATTATAACTGTGCTACCCACCTATGCTGTGGATTAACAGAGGAATTCACTCTTAAGGATTTTCTAGCCTAGTTCGTTTCATTAGTGCCACATTTATTAAAATAAATCAGTCAGTCAAGTATTAATGTGTCAATAACCAAATGCCTAAAGGCAAATGAAATGGTGTAGCATAAAGATAAAAAAACACTGTTGGATTGGCTTCGTTACATTTTTTGGACAAGATCTTTGTCACAATTGGTGAAACAAGAATGAATTCAATATACATTTTCCTCCATTAAAGCTAGGAATCTTTTTCTTTTCTCCTTCTACATTTCATTGGAACAAAGAAAAAAATGATACATTAACGTAAAGCCACTGATCAATTTGACAGGTAAATTCAGTAATGTGATATCTAATCAATGTTGTGCGGTTGTTTTACAAGCTGAATGTATCATCAGGAGAGATGATGTAGTGTATACTCTGCTTTATTTTTTTTCTGCTGTGTCAAGATACGTAGCAGCTATTTACCTACCATAGAATGTAAGCTGTGTCAGAGACTCCTTTTCGTGGTTCATTGCGATTTAATTAATCATAGGAAAGATTGGTAGCTGCCAAGCTGTTATTGAGTAAAATGATTGTCTTTTATGCACTTGTGCCAATAAAAAGGCAAAAATGCAACCTGAACAAGATCTGCACAATTATGCAGATTTACTAGCACATGTTCCCTTTAGTTCTGTATTAGTTTAAAATGGAGATCAGTTGCTTCACTTTACATATCAGAGAGAAACAGTTGAAATGCTTTTTTTAAATAACAAGTTTCAATATGCTGCTACTGTTTCATTTAAAATTTTTGCACTGTAATAACCAGCAAGGTTAGACACGCACAGACCAGTATGGCTGTTGATGAAATGTTCAGTGAATTATTCCTCTTAATTTCAGTCCGTGAAATGATTTTTCACTAATAACTGCAGGATTAGAAGGAGGAGTGGAAGGAAAAAAACTATATCCCATATCTGAAAAAGGTGAGGGAAAAAAGGCAAAGGAACAAAATAGGTGAAAAAGCATAACATTTTTCATCTGGTCCTTTTTTGGCCTGGCTAAAATTTTTGGTTTTTTTTTCATATGTCTTACACCTGGAATGTAGATAAATTGGTTCTTGGCATATTTCTCTCCAGCTGGATTTCTAGGCTAGTAATCTATGTTTCATGGTGCTCAGAAAAAGAGTTAGTGTATGGCCCACTGCAAGCTCTTTTATTATGACACGCAGAAATATATATATTGGCTGCCATGTTGACCTTTTCTATCAGGATTTGTTATGTATTCTTTCTGTAGATCCATAATGTGCTTGGTGCTGTGCAGATCATTTGAATAGATCTATGTCCCAGGAAATTTACAATCTAAGTTTGGTAAAGGATAGCAAGAGATGGACAATGTGAGGTATGGATGAAAGTTACAATAAACATAAGAGAGGGTTTTGTTCCTACACATCTTAGTTGTTTAGTTTTTAAAAAAACAACTATGCTGTATACAGGTTTTTTTCCTGTAACCAAACCTGCATGCTGACGTAGGAGGAGAATCAAGACAGAAGGACTCACCTTCATGAGATGTATAGAGAGGATACAGGTATTGTATGAATTTATTAGGACAGAACCTAACTACCAAACTAGCTAATTTTTAAAAGTTAGCTGTAAGGCTGCATAACACCCAAGTTAAGAGAGACTGAGATTCAAGAAAACAGCATGTCTCAGTTCTCAAGTCTGGAAGGAAACATTTGCATATTGAAAAAAGGGGCAATGTAGTCTAACGATTAACTGGTTGCCTTTGTGAATTGTTTTTTTTTTTTTAAACATACAGACAGGCATTGTATCTGATTAGGTTAATTCATGAAATGTGCAGTGAGGGGATGGAAATATAACACTCCCCATTCATCATCTTCCTGAGAAGGCAGTTTGTCTACAGCATTGTCAATTTTTTTTCCTTAGTTACCAGTTACTTACCTTATTGGTTACCCAGACTCAACCATAACCTGTTTTCTTGGAAGAGCAAAAGCATAGTAATTGGTGCTTTCTAGTGATTAGTGAATAGCGCTGGCAATCAGGACTGCTATAGTCATTGCCCAACTCGGCCACAGATGTGCTGGGTGACCTAGGGAAAATTACTTTCCCTCTGTGTCTCAGTTTATGCAACGGGTGTAATACCTCACATTATGAGGCTTACATCTTTTTGTGAAGCACTTTGAGATCCTTGGTGCTACTTAAGTTCAAAGTATTACTAATAGTCAGAAGTGATTTTTGTTGTTCCTACCCTTGCAGTGATGATTAAGGAATTTTGAAACAGTTAATGCAGCAGGTTCTGGTGTGTAACTGCCTAGATAGTGTCCTATTTTCTCCTGGGAGAACAATGCAATGATTGTTCATGTTTGCAAACAAGATCCAAAGGACATTTAATGTGCCAGATGTTCATGGTCCTGCCATGATGAAGAGTTAAGAGTGAGGGATGTAAAGATTCCTTCCCTCATCTTATATTTGCTGATATCTGCATATGAACTTTAAATCTTTAAGATTGCTAATATATGGAGGTCATTTGACTGTCACATTCCTGCTGATTTAGAAGTACAATCTTACTGCTCAAGGAAGTATATATTTATAAAGTGTGTATATATATATATATATATTTACTTTTACTCTCATCTTTGTTGATTTCTTTAGTGGAATGCTAGAATCAAAGAGCTTCAGAGGTTTGTTATCTGTAATCAAGAGGGCATTGATTGAATCCTTTGAACTAAGAGAACAAATTTCTTTAAATATATTGCATATTTCTAATGCAGAAAAAATAGTCTCAGCTATAGTCCATTTATCTTGGAACTGAAGGCTTCACTATCTGTCTTATCTATTGAGCTGAAAGAACCTTTGAAGTCTGATTGCTTTGCAACTAAAAATACTTCCTTTTGGTCCTGCAGTCTTACAACTAAGCTAATATTTTACTAAGTTTTAAATTCCACTCCCTAATCTTTGTAACACCAAGTAATTTTTGCTAAAATAAGTGCTGTCCTAATGCCACCAAAATGCCATCCTTCCACTGCGAAAAATCAAGATCGCTCTATACAAACCGATGTATAGTATAATGTATTTGAAAGTACTTTGAAGTGAGAAGAAGCGTATACATTTTCAGACACTTTCTCTGGTATGTCATATATCATGTAGGTACATAATAATGATTCCAGTTAGAGAGACTCAGGAAAGTGAGATGATACTGTGATCTGTATGATTTCTGTAAAACAACTGTTTCACAACCAATGGCACACATTTCTCCAAGATCTAACTGCCTACACGGTCACTTAAGCAGAATCTGTAAGACTGTACCAGTGCCATCTGGTGACACAATAATACAGTATGGTTTATTTCAGCATTAGAATTCCATTTTTTTCTATAGCTTTCAGCTGTGGAATATTATTAGTCTTCCCTGCCCAAAAATTGATCTAAATTTTTGTGTATAGTTGTAATTGGTTAGTTTATATAATTTCTTTAACATTATCTTTGTTGTTACCACTTAATACCTTTGAAGGATACAATGTCCACTTTAGTTGAGTAAAAAATATAGATCAAATTATCGACTTCTTTATCTTATTTGGGTTGAAATAACAGATTGAGGAAGTCTGTGGGGGCCTGAAAACGAAGCGATATTTCAGTGCTTTCTACTTACTAAAGCCTAGGGAAGCTGTAATTCTCTGTTGTTTCTCTACTATTGTAAAACTGTATCTTCCAAAATAAATAGACAGCACAGTGAACTCCTATGCTGTGATTTGTTATCATTTGGAAAGCAGTTGAAAGGAGAATTAACTCTCCTGGTTATGATATATAATTTTTAGGAGCTTGTTGCATTCTACATATGAACGTGTATATGTGTTGGGGGGCGGGGGTGTGCATGTGTGCAGTACACTCCTGTTTATCCAGATGTCCTGGGGAACATCTGAAAATTTCAGATAACTGGATGTTTGGATAAATGGAAGTGCTATTTTGAGCTGCAGTTTCACTGAAATAGAAATTTGGGGAATGGAAGGAGTAATGCTTAATACTTTCTACCTGATGAAAAATATATTGAATATATTGAACCGTCAACATTGTATTAAAATCACAGTGGACATAGTTTCATTCTCAATTTTTTTTTTAAATCTGACTGCCATTTGTAAGGATTACTTTTTTTGTACAGCATTCTGACATAGCTGATGCAACAGTAGCGTCTGTAAGATTCTGTATTCATCTGGTTTCTTAGCCAGATAATAACTTTCTCCAGGTAGTTGGTGGACTCACCATCACTTGGGATTCTCACATCATCTTGAGTTTGTTCATTACTGATTTCACAAACTTTGGTCTGCTCCCGCTCTAAGATAGATTGCAGACTGTCACTGTCAGACAAGTCACTGTATCCCTTATCGGCTCCCTCAGTCTGGGCCCAGTGTTCCACCTCTTGGGCATTAAAAGAAAATTGTTTGGCAAAGAGGTTGCTGACTGGGGGTATCAGATTCAGAGGCATTTTTGGGAAGCTGCAGCAGTGTATACTTAGCCTAGCTTTTTTTTTTTTTTGGTGATGTTCGGTTATCCTTCCATGACTTGGCCACCATATGGATGGCATCCTTAATCGACATTCACTTGATAATGTAAGTCACAGTTAGCTTCTTGTTTTCATCATTAAGGACATAGCGGGGCAATTTGCCTCTGTCCATTCTTTAGTGTTGCCAACACCTCCTAGTCCATTGGGTGAATTTTTGCTGGGGAGTTAGCCAGCAAAAATTCACATTATATGGACCATCAGCAGTTCTGAAGCTCTCTGTCGGTGCATAGTCCTTTTGAAAGAAGAAAGGAGCATGCAGCAGGGATGAAGTTATCAAGAACGAGGCACAGAAGAGCTCAGTGTTCATCCATGCACTCATCTGGGCTCTGTAAATCATGGGAAGGGAGGCAAGGTTGATGTGCTTAAAACATTAGAGGTTGGCAGACTTCCCAATGAGTAGGAGAGGTAGGTTATGCGGTGTTACTACAGGCTAATATAGTCAGGCTCTCCTTGTTCTTTTTGAAGCCTGGGTCACAGCACTGGTCAGAAGAGGCCACCGTTTTTTCTATCCAAACACCACTGCCCATGGCTGCAGCAACCGTCTGCAGCTTGTCCCTCACATTTATTGTGAGGTCTGCAGCAATGGTCCGCAGCTTGTCCCTCACAGATATTGCAGACAGTGGAGTTACCAGCATTGTGCAGCTGTGCCACGTCAACAATTTTTCTCCTCTTTCTAGGTCCCTGAGAATCTTTAGTTTCTGCTTTAGATTCAACGTAGATATTTTTCTTTTTGGTATTGTCCTGTCAAGCTGCTCTTGCTGCTGCCGAAGTATTAGGTCTCAGGCTATGTATCCACTTAAAATGCTACAGCAGTGCAGCTCCCCCACTGTAGTGCTTCTGTGTAGACCAGTGGTTCTCAATCAGCAGCCCAGGGGCTGTTTGCAACCCAGTCAGCACACAGTTTGGCCCGTGTGACATCCTCACGGCCATGCAGGTAGTGTATATATATTGGGTGGATAAGCCCACATAATACACAGAGAGCTGCAAATGTGACCCACAATGGTAAATAGGTTGAGAACCACTGGTGTATACAATACCTATGCCAATGGGAGGGCTTCTCCCAATGGGATGAGTAATTCACCTCCCTGAGAAGCACTAGCTAGCTCAACGCAAGAATTCTTCTGTCAATCTAGTGTAGTCTACAGCAGGGGTTAGGTCAGCATCCTCTCGGGGGGTGGAGTTTTCACACCCTAGAGAAACATAACTGTACGGATGTAAATTACTAGTGCAGAATGGGCCTCAGTTATTGCAGGTAACTGCTCATACAGAGCCACTGATGAGCTCTAACTGCTATTTGACACATTATTAGTAGGTGATTAATGTACAGGGGTGTGTGTGTCAGAAACATACTGTGGATTCAGATGATTAAGCTTTTTGGGTAAAAGGAATTCGGATAACTGGTATTATACTGTATGTGTATATTTGCTTATGTAAAAATAAATTTTCAGATTAACAGTTTTGCACTTAATGTAGGTTTTATATCTTAGTCAAAAATATGAGATTTCCTAAGATTTGGTTATTTTAATTACATGAAGCATTCAGTAGTGATCAAAGAGCAGTACTTACTGAGCTTTAGAGAAAGAAGGGAGAACAAGTATACTTCTTTGAAAGTTGCTATTAGCAACTTATTAGCACATAGCTCTATGTAATGTCCCTGATACAGTGACAGCTATAAATATATGTTTTGTAACCTTGTATGTCAAAACAGGCCAATTTTTGCTGATGACAGATGCAATAAATTCTTTATCTGTATCATTGGAAAGAGATAATATATCAGAAAATGCTACATCTTGAAAAAGATTATTCTGAAAATTGCAGAGTCAAACAGTTATTTATCTGACCTTAGCATGTTGAATTTGATTTATCATTCCCAGGGGTAACTGGGATATTAACTATTTGAATCCTATTAGACAAAAGTATGTATCAATTTCAAGAGGCAGTTGTCAGAATCTCCTGGTTTTTCAGACTGTGCACAAACTGAGCATTTAAGAAAAATTGGGATTTACACCTGCATTCCTTGATTTCAGTGTGAATTCAGGGTATGCAATGGGAGTTTTGGGTGTTTCAAAAAGTGAAGGGCAAGATTCCTACTGTGTACTTCATTTTTTTTTTTTGTTACAAGCTTGGGCAACAAACTGGTTTCAGGCACAGGTTGGAACCTAAACATATAGAAAGATTTGGTAAAATGGAATTGCTCCAAGCAACCATCAACGTGTAAATGAAAACCAGAAAGGTGTTTGGCTAAAACAATGGAGAAGTCTGGTTTTAGGAAATGGTGAACTCATGCATTATGAAAAATTGAAGTTTAGATTTGGTAAATACAAAGAAAAGTGATTTTCAGAGATTTTGCTTTAAAATATAATCCATTTGCAAATTTTAAACCCATGTTCTGTTAATGATTAGAAATCTTACACTGTTTTTTAAATTGTTTCCATAAAAATCTCTGCAGTTCACTTTTTAATATTTGCATTTCTTTGCAGATATGAAGTAAGTGCATATTTGGGGAGGGTAATGGCTGCAGCTCTCTACAATTATCCTGTTTGGGACATACGACATTAATACTCAGCAGTGGTTAATGCATCGACTATAGCAGTTGCCTGGACGAGACTGTTGCATCAATAATTCAGAGTGACAGCTCTGATATATTTAAGACCAGATTTCTATTTAAAGCGCAACTGTTCAAAGTAATCTAAAATTAATTTGGTTAATCATATTGCCTTGAAATTTGGTGTGCTTCTTGCAGGTGTGGGGTGCTGTTAGTGACCCAACTTTGGGTCCACTTGACAAAACAGTTCCCAAGATACAGTCCTCGGGGGGGGGGGGGGGGGCGGAAGCTTTTCTTAAAGTTGACACATTTTGACAACATATTTTGCTCACAGATACTGACCTGACCAGGGCTCAGATCGTTGCACCAGGGTCTCCAGTGCTCAATGGTTACCCCAATTATCTGGTTACCCATCTGAATGTAAAAGTGTAGTTGTTGTTCTACACCAGCCATATGAAGAAGAAACCCAACAGAATGTATAGCCCGCACTAGCCCTTTGGGGATAATCAAATTAAAATGTTATTTGAGCAAGGTTTTTTTGTCCAGCTACGCGCACACAGGCTCATAGGCCTACTTGGGTGCCTAATGGATTATGCTGTGCACATAAGCTAACTTTCTGGAAAGCTACCTCATTGCAGGAGCTGGGTAGATCTGAGCACTATCCTAGAACTCTGAGTTCTAATCCAACCCAGGGCAGAAATCTCAAGTGAAAGAGGCAGTCACGTTGGTCCAATCTGCCTTTATAAAAGTTTTTTTTCTTTTTTTTTTTAATTTTGAGGAAATGTAATCTGAATACAGCAGAATATTCAGGAGGTACTGAAACAATTTTCTGGACAGATGATAAACTACACAAGCAAATGCTCACTGGGAGACAAGGATAATTAGGGTGAAAGAGTGGATGGGAATGTGGGAGAGGGGTTGCGGATTAGATGATGGGGAGGGGATGAGGACTTGGGGAGTGAGAAGGGAGGAGGTTAGTCAGGTGGGACACAGGGAAAGGAAACATGGGGCTGGGTGATAGGGACTGTGGAAGAATAAGGGCAAGGGCACCTATTAGTCCACGTTCCCCTCCAATGTGTGTGCCATAATCTGAGGGCACCCAGTGCATCCATGGGTTGTGAACCCCCTCCCTGCCCCTTCACATGAGCCAGGTTCTCAGGGGCTTGCTTTTCTGGGGGAAGGGGGTCTGAGCCTGTCTCCCTCTCCCCATGTGAGCCAGAATCTGGGGAGACCTGCACCTCTGGGTGGGGATAGGAGCATAGAACTGGCATGCTCAGAGCATGCACCAAGAACACACTGCTGACACTGGGGTGAAGAGCTGAGAATGGGTGTGTTTGACATGTATCAGAAATTCTCCGACACGGCGGTTGGGGGTAGGAAGGGAACACCCACTGACATGAACAAAGCAGTTCACACATCTAACAGCTATTGTTTCAGGCTGTATTAATCTATTTCAGCTGAGAACAATTCATTGACTGGTCCACTTCATACCTCTCGGGGCCTGCTATGCTGCTGATAGACGTGGAGTGCCAATTCCTTCCATTCTCCATCTAATTTCATAAACAATTATGGAGCACCAGCTCTGCTCTGGCCTTAACTCTATGGGCTCATCTACGTTTCAAATGCTACAATGGCACAGCTGCGCCACTGTATTGCTTCAGTGTAGACACTACCTATGCTGATGGGAGCTGTTTTTCTGTCAGTGTAGGTGATCCACCTCCCCAAAAGACAGTGGCTAGGTCAACAAAAGAATTCTTCTGTTGACTTAGTGCTATCTACATGGGTATTTAGGTCATCTTAACTATACTGCTGGGGGGGGGGAGGGGGGGGCTGGATTTTTCACTCCCCTGACTGACACATTTAAACCAGCCTAATTTTCTAGTGTTTGAGTTTTGCTGATCTTGATGTTCTGGAAGGGCACAAGCTATTAGCCAGCAAACTGAACTCTATGGCCATGAAGTTTGTTGCCATTTAATAAAGTTCTAAGGTTGGATTACAAGGTAAGGTTTATAGTACTTTTAGAATCTATTATTTCATTGTTAATAACAGCTATTAACGTGATAAGATATGTGTTATTTCCAAATAAGCTTTTGTAGCGCCATGGAAGAATGAGCCCTTGATATTGCTGTTTATATTGTACAGAGATAGTCACTCTTAGAACTGAACTTCTGAACTTGGCAGCCTTGGCCCAATAATAATGCAAAGATTAAAAGATCAGTGTTTTGACAAACCATGGACGTACTGAGGTTGTGCTTGGCCTTCATGTCGTGGTCAATATAGAATAATTTATAAACTGAGCTTTCATAAAATGATGTTTTTGATAGACATTGCTTAAACTTGCCTCGTGCTAAAAAATATATTTTACAGCTCCTAATATTATTGATGTATGAGCTTCTTATCTTGTACTGTCACTGACTCATAGGGGTAATAATAATAATAATTGCAATAAATCTAGAAAGCTTTCATGTTACTATAAGAATAACCTGACTTTCCTTCAGACCGCTAGAAGTTCATGAACAAAGAGAAGTGGGATAGAAAAGCTGCACATTTTACTAAGGGATTATTTGAGTTTCCAGAATTCTGAAATCTTTAATCAATTATATACTGTAAGGTAAGATTCTCTGTTTTGAGGTTTAGTCGTTTCTATTTATCAAATACTTTTGTTGGTGGTGGTTTTGTTTTGGCACTTTGCTTCTAGCCACCTTGAAAAATGCATGATTAGCCTCACCACCCCTTAATACAATTAGGCTGTGAAGCACTGATTCAATATAGTTTGCTGGGTTTGTAGTACCATGGAATTGGACACCAAATTTTAAATCTGAGTTTGTAAACCAGGTTGTAAACGCAAAAAAACAAAAACAGAAAAATCCTTTAAAAGTTAGGACCCTTTCTGTTAATGCCAAAACTTTGTGAATGATAGGGATGAAATATGACTGCTTTATCTTACAAATGGAGGGTGAAACAAACAAAAATATTTTATGTAGCAAATTGATTTGACACACAGACTTTTTTTAATGTTATTTATAACTGACATCTTTTAAAACCACGTGACACCTTTTCCAAAGAGTTTAACTCCTTTCAATCAGTTGTTTTGACTGTGTATATATCATCTCTGCAGATTAGAAAAATGGCATAAGATGAGGCTAAAGACTTCTTTTGTAGAGAACAACCTCTGTATTTAGAGTAAAATATAATAACATTTGTAATCATGAAACCTATACACACTAGGTGTCCCTAGCCTCTGTTTGCCAGAAGCTAGGGAATGGGCAACATGGGATGGATCACTTGATGATTACCTGTTCTGTTCATTCCCTCTGGGACACGTGGCATTGGCCACTGTTGGAAGACAGGACACTGGGCTAGATGGACATTTGGTCTGACCCAGCATGGCCATTCTTATGTTCTTATACAATAGCACAGGGACAGATTCAAAATAATTTGGACAAATTGGAGAAATGGTCTGAAGTAAATGGGATGAAATTCAATAAGAACAAATGCAAAGTACTCCACTTAGGAAGGAACAATCAGTTGCACACATACAAAATGGGAAATGACTGCCTAGGGAGGAGTACTGCAGAAAGGGATCTGGGGGTCAGAGTGGATCACATGTTAAATATGAGTCAACAGTGTGACTCTGTTGCCAAAAAAAAAAAAAAAAAAAAGCATCATTCTGGGATGTATTAACAGGAGTGTTGTAAGCAAGACACGAGAAGTAATTATTTTTCTCTACTCTGCACTGATTAGGCCTCAACTAGAGTATTGTGTCCAGTTCAGGGAGCCACATTTCAGGAAAGATATGGATAAATTAGAGAAAGTTCAGAATAGAGCAACAAAATGATTAAAGGTCTAGAAAAACCTGAGCTATGAGGAAAGATAGAGAAAATGTGTTTGTTTAGTCTGGAGAATAGAAGACTGAGGGGGGCATGGTCAAGGGGTAAATAACACATCCTGATTCACTTTCTCTATACCAGTCATGATTTCATAGACCTCTAGCATATCCCCAACCCCTCTAGTTGTCTCTTTTCTAAGCTGAACAGTCCCAGTCTTTTTAACCTTTCCTCATTTTTTGTTGCCCTTCTCTAAATTTTTCCAATTCTAATATATTTTTTTGAGATGGTGGGGGTGTGTGTGACCATAACTGTATGCAGTATTCCAGGTGTGGGTGTAACACACATTTATTTAGTGGCATTATAATATTGTCTGCCTTATTATCTATCCCTTTCCTAGTGGTTCCTAACGTTTGTTAGCTTTTTTGACTGCCGCTGCACATTGAGCATATGTTTTCAGAGAACGATCCACAGTGACTTCAAGATCTTTCTTGAGGGGTAACAGCTAATTTAGACCCCATCATACTGCATGTGTGGCTGGGATTATGTTTACCAATGTGCGTGACCTTGCATTGATCAACATTGAATTTCGTCTGTCATTTTGTTGCCCCAGGCAATAGTTTTGTGAGACCCCTTTGTAACTCTTTGCAGTCAGCTTTGGATTTAACTATATTTTAACTAGTTACGGAGAGGATATCCCCTTTTATCCTTCGAGTGCCTACTTATTTTTTCCCTCGATTTGTTCTTGGAAACAGCTAACCTGCTTTGGCTGAAACTTTCCAAAACAACTCAACCTTAGGCAGAAACCCAGCACGGAAAAGTTCACCCCCAAATGGTTAAAGATTGGCAGTTATAAGGAACTGAAAACAGAGGGAAGGGTCGGACAACCATCATCATGGGCAGTGCTACCCAGTCCTTCTATAGTCTACTTGAAAAATTCACAGCACAAGCTTTAGCATTGTGCTTCCTTCCACCTGTGTGGTTTGATATATTGTCTGTATGATAGTAAAGTAGCATAAAGATGCATAACAATGTTAAAAGTGCAGGGGGAAATCAAAACTTCCCATTAAGGAAAACATTACTGAGGGCACATGTGCAACCCCAGGAAAATATATAGTTAAGGACGTGATACATTTTTAAAGTCCACACCCAGAAAAGACAACACCCATGTAGCTGAGGTAACTGTTGGTTAAATCTATCCACTCCTTTCAGCACTGCCTAGGAAGAAAGCTGCCCATTCACCTCTCAGTTTACAAATGAAGCAGAGGTGATTTTCATTTACTATTTATAAAAGATCATGGTGTGGCTGAAAGACTTGGTGAAGCAAATCTTTATACAGAATGTGAACCAAGAATATAATATACAGTATTTTCATCCTAAGGAAATTTTGTCTTCAATATTGATAATTTCAGCAGATAAACTTTAAAAAATCATATAAATTATAGGTTTCAGAGTAGCAGCCGTGTGAGTCTGTATGCGCAAAAAGAAAAGGAGGACTTGTGGCACCTTAGAGACTAACCAATTTATTTGAGCATAAGCCCACCGAATGCATCCGATGAAGTGAGCTACAGCTCACAAAAGCTTATGCTCAAATAAATGGGTTAGTCTCTAAGGTGCCACAAGTCCTCCTTTTCTTTTTGCATATAAATTATGTTGTAACAGCTAAAGTAGCAAAATATTTTCCATTATAACCCTCTGTTTTTGAAACATTTTGCTCAGTTGGTCTCTCTGCATTGTTTTGGAGAGCTGGGTAAAACATATTTCGGGCTTTGTAATGTCATCACAATCACGACGTTTTCCAAATGGAAAAATATGTTGCTGAACGATGACACTTGAATTTTGCCCTGTGTCCAGTTCCTACTGAGTAGTTTGTGTTTGCTAAATTTAATAATGTCATTTGTACAATGAATTCTGTACGTTTTCAGAGGTGCTCTGACATATGCACTGTAGGAAATGCTGTCAGGTATAAGCTGCTATATTAACCTCAGATACTCTGTGAATGGAGGATTTTTCATCCACTGAAGGGCTTCCAATCAGTTAGGGCCTATTTAAAAGTCAAGCACATTTTGTGGGAAACCCAGGACATGGTAGAAGAGATCGTCCTGCATCTGCTGTTCTCCCTATCCAAACGTGCCCTAGATAGGGAGCAATAGGAGGTCCCTAAAGGGAAGGAGTTTGGTATGATCTGAAGTTAGCTGTGACACTGGAGGACATGGCCTAAACTTGCTTTGGACACACTGAACTGGGATCAATGTGCTGACTTCTATTTGAATTTCTTACAGCTTCTTCCTCTTCTTTTTTCTGTAGTTTTTGTTCCTGCAATGGGTGAAAAGTGCAAATCCCGTTTCTCATGCCTGGAAGTGGTGCTCATTGTCCTCTTCACGCTGATGACAATAATTGCTTTGATTCTTCTCATTCTTCTCTTTGCCCCTAAAAAAAGCAGGACTGCAGAAAATAACGGCAAGTTACTTAAAGGTATTTTGATTCCATTATCAGATGCCATGCAACTGTTTTGATATAGAACGTTTTCTGGGCCTTGATGAAGCTTCATGAACAAAGGCTGAAAATGAATTTATTACAAACTAACTGGAAGTGTGTGAATTTATGATACTTATTTCTATTATGTTGATGTTTAGTTAGAGGCATCAGCTAGGATTTGGTCCCATTGTGCAGTGCACTATATAAACACATGGCGAGTGAGATTTCCTGTGCTCAGGATTTTACAGCGTAAACAGGCATGATAGACTAACGTGGAAGAGGAAACAGAAACAGAGAAGTGAAGTGACTTGCCCAGAGTTACACAGCAGAGACAAGAATAAAAAAAAATCCTTGTCACCTGACTTTCTGTCCAGTGCGCTTCCCACTAGACCAGTGGTTTTCAAACTGTGGGTCGCGACCCAGTACTGGGTCGTGGAATGTAAGGGTTGCAGTGGCTCTGGTCAGCGCTGCCGACCGGGCTGTTGAAAGTCCCATTGGTGGTGCTTCCTGGCTAAGGCAGGCTCGTCCCTACCTGTTCTGACACCGTGCTAAGACCTGGAAGCAGCCAACAGAAGGTCCGGTTCCTAGGCAGGGGGATCATGGGGCTCCACGTGCTGCCCCCACCCTGTGCACCGGCTCCACACTCCCATTGGCCGGGAAGTCGGGGGAGGGGCGGTGCTTGCAGGCGAGAGCTGCATGGAGCTTCTTGCGTGCCTCCACCTAGGAGCTGGACCTGCTGCTGACTGCTTCTGAGGTGCAGTGCCGTCTGCTGTGCCAGGACAGGCAGGAAGCCTGCCTCTGCACCCCCGCTGCACCTGAGCCCCCTCCTGCACCCCAAACCTCTCATCTCTGGCCCCACCCCAGAGCCTGCACCCCCAGCTTAGAGTCCTGACCCCCTCCTGCACCCCAACTCCCCTGCCCCAGCCCAGAGCCCCCTCCCACACCCTGAACCCCTCATTCTTGGCCCCACCCTGCAGCCCTCACCCCCGCACCCCAACCCTCTGCCCCATCCCTGAGCTCCTCTCACACCCCAAACCCCTCATCCCAGCTCCATTGGGTCACGGGCATCAACAATTTTCTTCAACTGGGTCACCAGAAAAAAGTTTGAAAACCACTGCACTAGACCATGCTGACTGCCATATATTGCTTAACAACTGAGTCATAATAATTATAAAATGAAAAGCGTCTTGCCCATCGGTCACTGGGAACTTAGGCTCCTACAACTACATTTTTTTCATAGGAAGATCAGTCTTTGAATTAACTGAATATGTCATCCAATTATGCACATACACATTTGTGGTGAGCAAAAATTTGTTTGTATAGTCTGAGTAGATAGACATAGGTATACCCTGGGTTGTAGGTACTAGAACCCACTTGGTAACATGAGTCAGCAGAAGTAACTGTTTGTCTGACCAAGGTCTTAGAACCTTCCACACTGTTACACCCCTGTTGTGTCCAACCTGTTCTAACTAAGTCTCTGTATGAGGCTTCCTTGTATGTAGAAGGATAACAACACAGAGGGTGAGATTGTGTCTTGCACCTCAAAGCAGCCCACTCAGAGCCTAAAGGGAGAATGTGCTATGGTGGTTTTAAGAAGCCTTTGCAGCCTCCTCATCCTTGATTGCTACAAAGGCTACAAGGGGCTCCAGCATAATTTAAATAGTACTCTGGGCATAAGTTATGGCACCCTTCTTGAGCTGTCGTGGGGGCCACTGTGTGCCTGAAATCTTTGCAGTACTATCAACAGTGCACTACCCGGCCAACCTACCTCACACCCTGAGCACCACCCCTTCCTGCAGGTCTTTCAAAGGGGGCCTTGGAGGGCAGCCTTATGGCTGTTGCCCTCAGTATCTGCATCAAGAAATCCTTCCCCCGCATTTCTGCAGCTTGTAGGCCCCCTTTATGCTGCTCCAGTTCTTTTACCTGGTGTAGAGGAGCTGGAGGGGGGGGTGAGGATCTGACCCCAAGAATTAAATGTTAAGTTTTGAATAGGCCCAGGGTTTAATGGTCTGTTTTTCATCTTTATTTATTACAAGTTTGGTGATTTGTTTTTCTGATTCAAACAACTGTCACTAGGTGTGAAACACTGACTGCCATGCCACTACCTATCTTAGGGTCTTTATGAAACTACCTGTGTTCCCATCCACTTCTTGTGAGGATGAATACGAAATTGAATAATGTAATCAGCAGAATAACCTCTGAGTTATTTATATTGATGTTAAATTCTATTCAGTTTTCACTTTCCCCACATTTTCAGTTTTGATATTCAAAAGAGTTTTGCCCTGACAATGCAGAACTGCATCATAGAAGTTGTCAACGACAAAGCTGTAAGTTTAGCATATTGAAGAAGCATCATTGAAAAAGAAATTATCCCATTATGGTTAGTGAGTTGGACTATATACATAGGCCTGGAACATATTTTTCAGCAACACCCATTAAAAAAGCTGGCAGAAGCTCTATGTGCATGTAATAGTGAACTATGCTGACACAAACAGAATACTGATGGAGTTGAGAGGACTTGTTTCAAAGGTTAGTGTACAATGATTGTGAATTTTCTTCAGCCTATAAGTAGGACCATGGGTTGCCTGCTCTGAATGCAGGGATCTGAAACCCCGTATACGCTACAGGAAGCTAGTTTTGATATCAGGTTCAAAGATGGTAAATCCCACAGCCATTTGGTAACCATAATATTAATGGGACTGCTCACCATACACAGCAGTTATAAATAACAGAAAATTTACCTCATAATCCAGTTCCTCCTTGTTCAGTTTTGTGAGAAAAAAGTGTCTGTTCATTTCTGATATGTTCATTGCATTCGTGTTTTCACTCATATTAACTCAAATCCCTTCAGCTGATGGTCTTAAAAACTACCTGATTGGTGTTGGTCGAGCTGACTGCACTGGACTAGTTGCAGAAGTCCCTTTGGTATGTATAGGAACTTAATAAAGTATCTGTGAAACATGTTATCTTAGTATTCTTTCATGTACCAAATCCCATGGCTTGTATAGCACTGCTATACAGGATGTTTTCTTTACAAATAGAACTTTACATTACATTTACATTACATGGGGCAGGATCACCCTTTGTTTTCAGTCTGTCAATCTGCATAGAATGAATGTCTCAAGGAACCATTCTTCAGAAAATTTGATTGATGATTTTTTTTTTTTTTTTTGCTGCCCAGATATTTAAAAACTGAATCACCAAGTATTAATTTTATTCAGTGGTTGGTAGACAGAAAACGGAAAAATCAGATGGGAAATATTTTTTTTTATTTTAAAACTTACATAACTATATCATGAAAACTGGTGAACATATATGCTGTATAAATGTAATACTCATGGGGTGTGTATGTGCATTGATAATTTTTTTTACTGTATGCTATTCTAACTTACCCCTCCAAGCTCCCCTCCCGCAGCGCGCTGCGTCCCCCTCTGTCTACCTCCAGGTGCTTCCTGCCTCCAAACAGCTGTTTGGAGGAGCTTAGTGCTTTCCAGGAGGGAGGGGGGAGGAGCAGCGGGGAGCCGCGCGCTCAGGGGAGGAGGCGGAGAAGAGGCAGGGCAGGGGCAGGGATTTGGGGAAGGGGGTGGAATAGGGGCAGGGAGGGGGCGGAGTTGGGGTGGGAACTTCAGGGAAGGGGTGGGGGCAGGGGCAGGGCCTCATGGAAGCGGTGCAGTGGGGGTGGAGCCGGGAGGGCAGGCTTTTGTACCTTTATATGAAAAGGTATCAGTGATGCGGCCCTTGGGCCAATGTACTAGTCCTCATGTGGCCCTCATGGTGATTCAAGTTTGAGATCCCTGAGTTATAGGATTCTTAATATTAGGGCTGTCAATTAATCACAGTTAACTCATGTGATTAACTCAAAAAATGAATCGCGATTAATCGCACTGTTAAACAACAGAATACCAATTGAAATTTATTGAATATGTTTGGATGTTTTTCTACTTTTTCAAATATATTGATTACAATTACAATACAGAATACAAAGTGTACAGTGCTTGCTTTTTATTATTTTTTATCACAAAAATTCGCACTGTAAAAATGATAAAAGAAATAGTATTTTTCAATTCACCTCATACAAGTATTGTAGTGCAATCTCTTTATTATGAAAGTGCAATTTACAAATCTAGTTTTTGTTACATAACTGCACTCAGAAACAAAACAATGTAAAACTTTAGAGCAGGGTTCTCAAACTTGGGGTTGGGACCCCTCAGGGGGTCGTGAGGTTATTTTGTGGGGGGGGTCATGAGCTGTCAGCTTCCACCCTAAACCCCACTTTGCCTCGAGCATTTATAATGGTGTTATATGTGTTTTTAATTCATAAGGGGGGTCGCACTCAGAGCCTTGCTATGTGAAAGAGGTTACCAGTACAAAAGTTTGAGAATCACTGCTTTAGAGCCTACAAGTCCACTCAGTCCTACTTCTTGTTCAGCCAATCGCAAAGAGAAACAAGTTTGTTTACATTTATGGGAGATAATGCTGCCTGCTTCTTGTTTACAATGTCACCTGAAAGTGAGAACAGCACCAGTTGTAGCCGGTGTAGCGTCAGATGTGTTAAAGATTCATATGCCTCTTCATGGTCCGTCTATCATTCCAGAGGGCATGCTTCCATGCTGATGATGCTCATTAAAAAAATAATGCATTAATTAAATTTGTGGCTGAACTCCTTGGGGGAGAATTGTATGTGTCCTGCTCTGTTTTACCCGCATTCTGCCATAGATTTCATGTTATAGCAGTCTCGGATGATGACCCAGCACATGTTGTTCATTTTAAGAACACTTTTGCTACAAATTTGACAAAATGCAAAGAAGACCAATTTCTGAAGATAGCTACAGCACTCCACCCAAGATTTAAGAATCTGAAGTGCTTTCCAAAATCTGAGAGGGACAAGGTGTGCAGCACGCTTTCATTTTAAAAGAGCAACACTCTGATGCGGAAACTACAGAACCCGAACCACCAAAAAAGAAAATCAACCTTCTGCTAGTGGCATCTGACTCAGATGATGGAAATGAACATGTGATGGTCTGCACTGCTTTGGATTGTTATCAAGTAGAACACGTCATCAGCATGGACGCATGTCCTCTGGAATGGTGGTTAAAGCATCAAGGGACATATGAATCTTTAGCGCATCTGG
Organism: Chelonia mydas; assembly: GCF_015237465.2. NCBI lineage: Eukaryota > Metazoa > Chordata > Testudines > Cheloniidae > Chelonia > Chelonia mydas. The sequence continues at coordinate 88,421,309 of NC_057853.1, read as the reverse complement.
CATGTAAATATCTTGCAACGCCAGTTACAACAGTGCCATGCAAAATGTCTGTTCTCATGTTCAGGTGACATTGTAAACAAGAAGCAGGCAGCATTATCTTCTGCAAATGTAAACAAACTTATTTGAGCAATTGGCTGAACAAGAAGTAGGACTGATTGGACTTGTAGGCTCTAAAGTTTTACATTGTTTTATTTTTGAATGCAGGTTTTTTTGGTACATAATTCTACATTTGTAAATTCAACTTTCATGATAAAGAGATTGCACTACAATCCTTGTATTAGGTGAATTGAAAAATACTATACCTTTTGTTTTTTACAGTGCAAATATTTGTAATAAAATAAATATAAAGTGAGCACTGAACACTTTGTATTCTGTGTTGTAACTGAAATCAGTATATTTGAAAATGTGTAAAACACCCAAAAATATTTAAATAAATGGTGTTCTATTATTAACAGCACAATTAATCATGATTAATTTTTTTAGTCTCTTGACAGCCCTACTTAATATATAACCTATATCATTCTGCTTTTAATGGTTAGCTGTAATTTGGGTCCTGTGATGATTTTGCTTGGAGAAATATATGCAAGTGGAAATATGTATCAATAAATTGGACAGTGTGGGGTTGGCCTAATGCTGTGTTCTGCCGCAGATGGGCTATGCCAATCCAGACCAGCTGGCTGGTGGAATTCTCTCTCGTCTATATAGTCGAGCTTTCATTGTGGCAGAGCCTGATGATTCCAAAAGAGTGGTGTTTGTTAGTGCTGACATAGGCATGGTGTCTCAAAGACTTAGGCTGGAGGTATGTGAATAGAATCAATTGCTCTTTCCTTTTTGTGTTAGGTTTATTATTATTAACAATAATAAAAATAAATATTGTCACACTTACCCCAACCAGGCTTGCAGCCTCATTGTTTTATATGCTATATAAACAAGTAGGAAGAGGCACTCCTTGTCCCAAAGAGCTGACAATCCTTTGATGGACAAAGGAGGGCTTTTATTATGTTTGTATTAGTGGAAAACTTAGCAACAGATCATGCCTGACAGTCCCCTGTAATATATGATTTCCAGTACTACTTAGTGGTGCTAACAGGTGTACAGAAATTCTGAAAATGTATTTAGAATAAAAATTTGTAAATCAAAAATGTATTTAATTGTTTTCTGTTTAGCTAACAGAATAGGTGGCTTCTAGATGATGTTTCAGTGCAGGTTATGCTACCTCAGGTAATTTAATTATGATGAGTCTAGTTTCAGCCAGAAGTTAAAATTGAGTATTTTAATCTCTCTTATGTCTCAGGCACCCAGATAACATATGATACTTATTCTTGTCTGTGGTGCACACTTGGTTGCCAAAGCGCAGTGGCATATATTGTTTTCTTCCCTGTAGTGCCTTCTTGGTAGCCGGCGAGCTAGTGTGGGGTGAATATCATCAATTAAGTGTTCCTAATTTACATTCTTAGAAGATCAAACTGGTGAGAGTATCAAGAAAGGGTGTATGGTGGGAAGAAATGGGAATCCTCTATGTAATTTTCATATGTCTTGTAATAATAAATAAGACTGGCTATAAATAAACCAAAGCAGCCTTTATTTACTGGATTTAACAACTTCAAGGGTTCTTTACTGACTGGTCAGATACACTTCCAATTACTCAGTCATTAGTGGGTCGGGGAGAGGGTAGGAGGATGGATATGGGAAAGGAGGACTATGCTATTACCAGAAAAATAAAAAAAGAAAGAAACCCAGGATTATACATGTCTATTACTGCCTTGATGCAAGGACTGACTTTTCAGGCATGATAGAAAAACACTCCGTAATTACTGCCTCCTTCCTTTTAGGTAATCAAGAAATTGAAGAGTAAATATGGGGAGCTATACAGACAAGACAATGTTATACTGAGTGGCACTCACACCCATTCAGGACCTGCAGGCTATTTCCAATATACTATCTTTTTGCTAACTAGCAAGGGACTTATCAAACCGTCCCTTAATGCCCTTGTAAATGGGATTATAAAGGTAGGTGTTTTCAGTTAAATTTTCTCCCTAACATGTATGAACATGTATAGCAGGGATAACCTTTGTGTTATATTTTTATTTATTAGTATAGGAGTAGCCAAGAACTGTCATGGGGAGATTAGTTTTAGTGTTTCATGACATCATCATCTTATTTGTTGAAATATTTTAGATTTATCATGACCAACTTGGTCAGGTTAGCAAACAAAATGCTGCACTATTTCTTTATGAAGAGATGATTTAATATTACTTAAAATGTTAATTAAGTTTGACTGATATTAGCTGTTTTAATTTCTAAAGGATAACACTACATCAAATGTATATAAAAAAAAAAGTGCAACAAGCAATAGCCGCAGATCATCTATTGTAATGATTCATCTTTCCTTGTCTGGACTTTTAGTAAGGTCCTTAGACAGAGAAGACTCAAACTTGCTTCCCATGTAGCACCTCTTCATTGTTTCTGTACTGATTTTCCTTGCCTTTCTGCTTTTCAGAGCATTGATATAGCACACCAGAATATGAAAGAAGGAAGACTTTTTATCAATAAAGGTTTGGTAGAAAATTGCCAGATCAACAGAAGTCCTTACTCTTATCTTCAGAATCCAGAGTCTGAAAGAAACAGGTGAAGAAGAAGGGGGGAGCTGTAACTATTAAAAACAAGCATGAACTATTGTCAAAAAAATGTTTGAAAAACTACATTTCTGTATGTCATCAAAGGCAAATCAGTTGTGGAAATTGCCCTAACCTGGGAAATTCAGAGCCCAACTTTCCCCCTACCAGGGGATGATGGGATCTGGGAGTTTTTAGCAACAATAAAGTGCAGAAAACTGCAACTTTATGCTGATGGTAGCCAACGCCAAGTGGCTCATGCTTCACTTTTTTACTGTGCTCCTGAGAACATGTGCTGGTACCTCTGGTATCTTTCTGTGTAGGGAATCTTCTACTGTAGATGGTCTCATGCTGGGTTTTTGAAATTAAATAAAGCATTCCAAGGTTAGCATTGTGGTCAGATACACCCTCTTCCGATTGGAAGAACTACTACGTTTAAAAGAAACATTTGGGCATAATTACTGGCAGCTAAGAAACTAAACAGATTTACTGGGCCTGATTTTCAGTCACACAAGCCTCCTTTATGGCCCACTAACAGTGTAAAAAGACCTTAAATGGGATCAAATAGCCCCTGAGAATACCCCCAGGGGAGGGCCTTCCTGACTGGGGAAGGGATTCTAAACCAGCCCCACTCACAGCCCGTGGTGTTTCTAGGACGATGGGTCACACAACACTATATCTGTTCTCTGCTACCCATGGTCCATAGGAAGCCTCAGAATGCAGAGCGTAAGTTACAGAAGCTCAGGGCTATCCTAAGGTTGCACTGGAGGCTGCCCCCCCACCCCTGCAATTGCCACAGAATATGGGATGCCCAAAGGGACCTACAAGTCATTTTTGTCACTCCCCATTCCATTCCTGCCCTGAGTGCAGAAAAGCAGTAACTGAGAATCTGGCCTCTGTGTTTCATTTAGAAAACATGCCACTGTTATAAATTCAAATTTTGGTTAGACGGTGACAAAAATGGAAGGCAATATCTACAGTCTTCGTAGAAAATAGTTTTATATCACAGCAAAATGAGAGTTCAGTTTTCTTCAGGCAAGCAACATATAATACGGAATGTGACTTTTGTCACTGAATTCAGCAGCTTTTTACCATAGCGCCTTGTAAATATAGCAGTTGGAAACTGATGATCTCAATTCATTTTCTTGTTTGGCATATAACAGAGTCATTTACAGATCATGATGTTGGTTGTGGCACTAAAGTGATTTCTCTGTTTTATTGTCCAGGTATTCATCAAACACAGACAAAGAAATGGTGGTACTGAAGATGGTAGATGTAAATGGACAGGAGCTAGGCCTTCTCAGGTACTGAATCCAAAAGTAAAATTCACTCTCAAACACTACAATATAAGCTATGTCCCCAAACATGTCTTGTCTATTGATCAAGTTCTTTGTAGTCATCAAAAATGTCCATGATAACCTTTCTCCTTGAAGTCATTCATTCAAATCCCTCTCATAGACCAATGGCAGTGGGGGCTAAGGTAGCTTTAAGCCACCTTTGCACCCTACCCATTAAGTTATGGCCACCTCCCCAGGCTGCCTCATGGCCTGCAGCACTGCCCAGGATCTCCTCAGTGCAATATGCTGTGGCCCTGCCTCTGGCACACTCCCTACATCGGGGCTTGTGAAGGAGTCCGTGGAAAGTGGCTCTACAGCTGTCTTTCCCCCATAGCAACTGCACCAAAGGAATCCTCCCCTAGCTGGATAAAGGGCTTTTAGGGTCACTTTATGCTACTCTGGCCCTTTTACCCAATGCAAAGGGGCTGGAGCAGGGGATGAGGATCTTTCTTCTTGAGTCTATTTCTATAAAATGCCCCATATATTGTGTAAAATATGCCATTGTCTCACTAAGGCCCTGACTTCATATGCTGAGATATCATATAAAATGGTGCATGTCAGTAACTCATTTTCTATTAGGCGATTTGAAGCGGAGTGTTTGGCTGTACAAAGTTCAGAAGTCAAGGCCAGGCAAACAAATAACAAAACTTGCAATACTTACCCAACTTTTGAACTTTCCCATTTAGCCCAGGGAATGAACAGCTGAGTGGGGTCCAGCTCTGTCTCAAGGGCCCTGAAGCTTTATTGTGCAGGGGGATTTTTGTACCTCTTTTTTCACCCTGCTGCACACAGTTGGGCACTCTATAGGTGAGGGGGAAAGGTTTGTTACTTAGGCAGTTTGTAACATGGAATAAACCTTGTTATTTTGCAAGATTTTGTATGCATTCATATCACATGTCACAAAGTGCCATAAAACACCTCCTTGCATTAAACATCACGATGCAGACATATTAATAAACATTGCGAATTTATAATATATACCTCTTTACTACGTGAGACTGGTGGCAATTACTGAGCCTAAAGCTGAAAAACAATTTGCATTACAAACTCCTCTTTTATAATTCTCCTAACTTTTCAAACCTTTCACCTTTTGAGTTGAACATTTCTGTGCTTGGTCCCTGCTTTTTCTTTCTTTCTGTGAGCAAAATTGCTTCAGCCACTTTTTAGTGACAAATGGGGACAAAGTACACTTTCCCACTGTGACCACCTTTTTTCTGTGGGAATAACTCCAAGAGTTGGGATGTAAACAGAGCTTGATGACCAGTATGTGCTTTTAAGTTTGGGGGGAAAAACTGAATCTAACAAAATTATGAATATTTGAAAATGCAGAAGTAAGCATGTGCAGTCAGACGTTCAAAGATGCAGTGAGCATATGACCACAGGTAGTGAAATACACAAGTGGACACTAGGGGCCTATTAGCTTTTAAGCAAGGGCAAGCTGATTTGCTCTGGGGAAAGAGGATGGCAAGCTGTGTCAATGAATGGCACAAGGAGCTGATGTAGTTTAAGCTTCCATGGGAAAACAATGGAAGTTTTTTCATGTACAATCAGAATTGTGCAATATAAACGTGTTAGCTGTGCCCTTAGAGTCTGATCCAAAGTCCATTGGGGTCAATGGAAAGACTACCATGGACTGCAATGGCTTCGGATGAGACCTTTAGCCCGTCGTTCTATTCTTTGGCGAGCTGACGTCTGTTATAGAACAGGGAGCCTTTATTTTTTACACCTTTATTTTTTCCCTTAAAAAAAGAGAAGGAAATCAAATGCAAAAAACTGACTAAATTAATGATGTACTTCTAATTTCACAAAAGTCAGGAAAGACAAAAGTTCAGGACGAAGCAACAAAAGTAATTTTGCCTCCTTGTTGGTACATTTTAGGATAGTTGTGTTACTGAGTGTGTGTGTAGCCCACAAACCTGGGACTTCGGAACCTTAGTACATGAGCCTCTATTGCATAAGCTAAAAGCCACATGGCTCTGAGCTAAGGCTGTAGCAGACCCATTAATTTCCAAGTGGTCTTGGTGCCACTAGAGGGGACAGAGCACCGAACCCAGAAGGTGTGTGGGTTACATGATCACAGGTTATTTTAGTTACTAGTATATCAAACCTAGTAAGAAATGATATTGTGCTATATCCTCAGCAGCCTGCAGCTTGGGGACTGGGGCCACACTACACCCTGATCCTCAAGCCATCAGGCACTGATCTATTCCTGAGAAGCAACTCACAGCAGCCTCAAGCTGGGCCAGCTGCACTGGTCCCCAAGGTCTCATGAATTTGGAGTACCCTTTGGTAGTAGGGAAAGAATGGACTTCCCCAAGCTTTTGAGCATGACAGCTGGCTGTAGCTAAAGGTAGATTTTGATCAGATGTCTGTATTCAGGTGGAGGTTGAGAGATGGAGGAGGGAAGAGGGGGCAGCAACTCAACATTTGCTGATATAGCTCCAAATAACTACCTGGCTCTTTTTCCCAAGAGGAAAGATACCAGTAGGTCAGCTATAACTAATATTAGTGAATGCATTTCCTTTAATATTTGTTTTCTGATTGTTTATTAGCTGGTTTGCAATTCATCCTGTCAGTATGAACAACACAAACCTTCTCGTAAATAGTGACAACGTGGGCTATGCATCTTACCTCTTTGAACAAGAGAAGAATAAAGGACTGCTTCCTGGAGAGGTTGGACTATGTTATGGCTATCCTGAGGAGTGGGGGATAAAACATAAATAAAAAAGGGCCAATAAAATGTCTTTTATGGATAGATGCAGTCTCATTCAAACCGTGATCATAAACTGCAGGACAAATACTGCAGATGCACAGTAAAGACATATCATACATTTTACCATCTACTTTTTCCAATTATAGAAAAGAGAAATTACAAGGCAACTGCTGACTATGTATTGCTTCCCAAAATAGCAATTGACAACATTTATTTAGATTTCAAGGGACATTGCGATCTGATAAGATCCAAAATTTGATCTAGATTTTTTAAAAAAAACACAATTTTCTAATGACATTTGGTTCAATAGGAACTACTCACATGCATAAAGTTGAGCACATGGGTAAGTGGGATTGGGGCTTTGTAGGATTGGGGCTTTGGTCAATTTCACTTTATCATTGGTTTCTATGCAGTTCCACTTTCTGGTTTTCACATGTTCTTGGAATTCTGCAGTATTTGGAATTCAAAAACTGTAGGACCATATTATTTCTTTGAAAAGACAAGATTTTAATTGAAATGTAAATGTATAGTTAAAATAGAAATGGGTGAACCTCATGAAGTACAAGTGTTCAGAGCCCTTTGGAACTATTTAAAAAGTTTTTTCTATTAGGTGAACAGCCGTAAAAAGCAAACCTGACAGAAGTGGTGCCCTATTTATATCCAGCATAGAATATAAATTCACTTCTTTTCCCTTAGAATTTTTCTATTCTATTATATTTCCCGCCTCACAATTCGAAAGCAAGCTAATACCCATTAGATAGAGTCCAACCTTTCAAACCAAAGATGTTTGAATGACTTGGAAATTAGACAAAAAAAGTTTGCTCATACCTACATGAAAGCATTTCTTTTTGAGGTTAGATTTTATAAAAACGTTTATTAAACCCAAGACCCCAATCTTGCTGCCAAGGTTGCAGTGCTATTCTTACTCAAACTAGCTAGACCAAAGCAATCTTGGATATGTCTACATGTGCTGCAGTCATACCTCTGATTGCAGTGTAGACATACCCTAAATTGACATGTTATGGAGGGTGAGATATGCCATCTGTAAGGGTTTATCAGAAAAGTTAAGATGAATCAACTAAAGCTGCTAAATGAAAGCATGTTCAAAAGCTGTGTGGATGCTCTCATGCTAGAGTAAAGTGACCTTGAATGAAAGCATCAACACAAAGTTTTAATGCACTTTAATTTACGCACGTTAGCATCACAACTTTAGTTAATTCATCTTCACTTCCCTGACTAAGAGGTGAATACTGCATGTGATGAATTAGTGTTACATTGTATAAATGTGTAATCTGTCCTTGATCACCCATTCAGTTTGCTACCTTTAATGCTAACTTCTGCTGTCTGTTTCTGTGCTCAGTGGCTCACTCAAATCATCAGAACAGAGAATGTTTTAAGCTAATCATCAGCTAAATCTGTCAGTAGAAATCATAGTGAAAAACAAGAGGTAGAATGGGAAAGTCAAGCAAAAGTGATGGCAAGGATTGCTAGAATTCAATATCTATAAATAAGAATTTACAAGACATTGGGCTAAGTCACTTAACCACTTGTGCCTCAGTTTCCTCATCTGTAAAATGGGAATATCAATACTTAATTATCTCTAAATTGCTGAGATATGTGAAAGATTAATGTAAAGTGCTTTGTGTTCAGGCAAAAGAGATATATAAATTCAAGGTAATGACCTTAAGTTTCTATTTGAAATGTTTAAAAAATCCTTACTGCAAAAAACGTAGGGCCTACATTTTCAAAAGTAATGTTTTTTAGGCGCTGAAGGTTTTGAATGCCCAACTTGAGGCACTGACTTAGGGGGCTAGGTGCTCAGCATATTCCTGAGAATCAGGTTCCTTTAACGTAAGTCAAGTTGGGCACCCAAAAATTCAGTCATCCAGAGCTACTAGTCACTTTTGAAAACTTCACCAATGTCCTATCACTGCCAACTGTATATGATATCAGTGATGATATGATTTTGCACATGTTGTCTGCAGTCCTAGGGGAATTTACACAAGCAGTTTGTTATTTTGGCAGTTCATGTTTATTTCACATCTTTGTATTACATGACGGGATTTTTTTTATTGAAACACCAGTATACATCTGATGTCCGCAGGTTGATGGCAATCAGTGCAAGAGACAGAAAAAGCCATAACACTTTATTTTCTTTTGGCAGGGATCTTTTGTAGCAGCCTTTGCATCATCCAACCTGGGAGATGTATCACCCAATATCAAAGGCCCACACTGCATAAACACAGGAGAGTCATGTGATAACCCCAACAGTTACTGTTCAGTCGGTGGGGTAGGTATATATCATTTTAAGGTAGATTTTAAGTATGGAATTTCAAATATAGGGCCAGATTGTGGTCCACCCTGCTGTAAAAGGATGTAAGGTGCTCCTATAGTCTCCTGTACTGGTTACCCATATGGACAGCCTCCTTGGGGCTGCCACTTACTCATCCTATACAGCCGGGGTCTCCAAACTTTTTGGATCGTGCACCCCCAGGCCAGCTCTAAGAAAGCGCAAAAAAAAAAGAAAAAAGAAAAAAAGAGAGAGCTGCCGCCGAAGAATCAAAGGTCCAGGAGCGCTGCTGCCCCCATGCCAGCAGCGCTCCTTCGGTGGCGCACCTCCTGCTGCGCACCCCCAGGGATGGCCTCGCGCGTCCCCCGTGGGGCGCGCGCCCCACTTTGGGGGCCACTGCTGTACAGTGTTGCTAGCATGCTGGGGGGATGTACACTGTGCCATGGGTAAAATGCTGATTTCAGGGAGGCAGATTATGACTTTCAATATGCAGCTGGACTACAATACAAAATCTCTGGGAAGTTTGGGTAAAGCATAAAATCAATATAATATTACAGTAAATAGCAGAGGATACTGTACTGAGGGCAAAATCCTCCATATTTGAACTTACTGCAAGTTGCCACAGAAATTCCAGTCTTCCATGAAAGTCAGCACTGGTGTGCTCAGAAACCACAGATCTTGTCACAGAATTTAGTCCCAGTTTATAAAACAGTACCTGGTGCATGGATTAGTTTGTGTTCTAAAAGCAAAGATTTTTCATGAAAGTGATCACAATAATTTGTGCCCTCATTCACAGAACAATGAAAGCTTGATATTGCTAGAAGGATGTCTTATCCATTTACATTTGTTTAATTATTTGCTTTAAAAAATCCTTAACAGGCTAAAATGTGCATGGCTGCAGGTCCTGGCAGTGATATGATTGAAAGTACAAAAATTATAGGACAAAATCTTTATTTGAAAGCAAAGGTAAGTTAAACTGGGCTCTTTTTACTTGTGTATTCAAATGCAATTATTGGAAAAGCCAGTAAACATTTTCTTTTTGACAAGTGAGTTTCTGAAATTTATTTTGCTAGAGATATTCTCAAAACATGTGGGTCAAGGCTGCAGGCCTACAGCTGTGCACTTAGATCCATATTTATGTACCTAAGTAAAAGTTGTCGGAGGTTCAAAGCAGTCACATTTTTATTTAGGTACCCAATTTTAGGCACCAGCATTTGAAAATGCTATCTTTTTATCTTAGCCTCTCTGTTCCTCACTGTACATTTCTGTAAAATGTGGATGATACCTACCTACCCCACAGAGAAGGTGTGACAGTTAAGTAGCTAATGTTTGCAAAGAGCTATCTAGGTCCCCAAACTCACAAGTGCACATGACCCTTTCACGTAGCCCTTCAGTGTCGTGGGTTCCCCAGAACCCCAGCTTATCTGGAATCAGGGCTGCCTGGGGGGAAAGTGGGGCAATTTGTGCCAGGCCCCGGGCCCCGCAGACAGGGCAGAGGCAATTTCAGCTGCAATTCGGATGCGGGTCTTTCAGTCCCTCTCTTCCTCAGCGGCGGCACTTCAGCGGCAGCTCAGTTGCTCCACTTCAGTCTTCTGTGGCAATTCAGTGGCAGGTCTTCCTGTCCTCTTCTTTCTTCGGCGGCACGACTTGGGTCTTTCTTTCTTTTTTTTTTCCACCGCTTGGGGAGGCAAAACTGACTTTTTTTTATGGAAGGGGCCCCCGAAATTGCTTTGCCCCAGGCCCCCTGAATCCTCTGGGCGGCACTGTCTGGAATATCAGTCCTGGCAAAATTCTTCCAAAATCTGATAACTGGGCACATATGTCATCATAAGTAGCTGGGCTCTACTTCTGCCACAGAAGCTAGGGAACAGAACCAAAAGGTTCACCTTTCCCCACACTTTACATAAATTATTATCGTTATTATTATTTTTACACCAGCTAGTAGAGGCAAACCTTTTCCTACAGGAATTGCATTATGTATGTATGTATGTATTTATTAATTGCATTGTGATAGCTATGACCTGGGAACCTCTTGATGCCAACTTGCAGCGGGCACTGGGTTGCACAGGGTTTTGCAAGTATCTCCTGAATCAGAAGTCTGCATAATAATTCACTAAAGAGTAACAAGAGGTAGTAGCCCACTAGTCATCGCAATCACTGCAAAAGGTACGCATGCATAATATGTAAGAAGGTATGTGTCCATACTGAAAATTTTATTATTGAGGCTGGTAACCAAGAGTAACAGACCTCAGGGGTGTTCTTTTCAGGCAGATGGTAACAGATGCTTATCTCCCTGTCTGGTAATTGTGCAGTGCGTATTGTCTTGCCTCACAATGCATGACAATTTGCATACTGAGCCTGAGGCTAATCAGGAGATTATGATAGTGACAGGAGAGAAAAGCCACAGAAAAAAACAACCAGCAACCAGTGGATTGATCTGATATATCTAAGGGTACCAAGACACACCCAGAATCCTTCACCTAGGAGACAAATTGACTGTGTGTCTTGCCTCATAAAAAAGGAATCCCAGCCTGCTTGGCTGGAAAGTGCTGGTGAGCGATACTTTATTAGACAAGAGAGTAACTTGTTAATTAAGCCTAGTCTCTAGAATGTGTGTTATGGTTTTATTTTGTATGTAATCATTTGTTTCCAATACTTGTTATCACTTGAATCTTTATACTTTGTTAATTAAACTTTTACTTGTTTTCATTATAAACTAAGTGCTGTATTTTATGTGGAACAGAGATCTGAGGTGTAACTGATAAGCTGGGGCATATTGTTCCTCTGGGAGCAGCTGATCCATGAATACTGTGAGTGCCCAGTGGAACAGGGGCTAGACATTCCAGGGAGATGCTCCAAGGGCTCAGGGGTTGGAGAATGCCTGTTCATAACCTGTAGTGAGTGAATGGGGCCTGTGTAGGCTTAGAGGGGAGTGCTTGGGTTGCCTCTAGCCAGTGGAGTCTGAGCACTGACTCCTAGCTGGCATAGACAAAGCTTCCTCATGCTATGGTGCCTCGCAACCCTGGGTGCTCCTGGGAAGCATCACAGTAACGTTCAAAGGCCCAGTCAAGATAGAGACCTCACCATGATGCTAGGTGGTGTGGGTGGCATAAGAACCAATATACAGTAGACTATGTAGACTAGAACTAAGTTGTGCACTGTAATATGTCAGAACACAATAAATATAGGCCTTCTCCACTTCATAGCTAGACATGCCCCAAAATGCTTTTCTTTCCTGAAAGAGAGACCCAAGAAAGCCACAGATTTCATTTTTCTTCTAACCTGAAATGGATTCTCCTTTATCCATACTATCTATTTTAATGTTTGTCAAGGGCAGCAGAGGAGGAAGTGCAATACCATTGCGCTTGAAGATTTCAGTGTCAGCAGCTTGCAGGATCTGGAACAGATTCAGTAAATTAATGATAACAGCAGACTTGATTATAGCAGTTTTCTTTTTAATTGCCATTTTTGAGTGTTTACAATAGAATTGCTCTAAAATGACAGTGATTTGTAGGTTAGTGGATATTCTAGTCTAATAGTACGTTAGGGACTTGCATGTGTATCTAATTTAGAGGGAAATGCTTTTTCCATATATGTCCATTGTGGGTGGTGGTACTATTGGATTTCAAAATATACATACCATAGTAAAATGATACTTCACATAGTTACATGAAATGTTACCAAATCTGTGTAACTTCTATTAATACTTCATATGTACTAGTTCTATGAAAATTACTCATTGTGGAAGATACCTTTTAATGAACAATTATAAATGAATTGTGAATTTAAATAAAGGAAATTATATCTTTGAATTATGAATATTTAATGATCAAACTAGAATCGAAGAATTGGGAAAGGTGTTTTCAAGCAGGTACATTTCCCCAAGGAGAGGGTCATCTAGGTTGGTGTTAAGATGAGAGAAACAAAAAAAACTTCTACTATAAAATTTGATGAGGCAACTTCTGTTCCTTAATTTCAGTCATTCCTTTTTGTTACTAACTTTATAGAATATCTTCACAAGAGCTTTTCCAGGTACTTGTGTGAGCTGTGCAACTTGTTTCATTTTGTATAATCTTTCTCTACTCCCTATTTGATATTTGAAGCCCTAATTTAATTTTGAAACTGCAATTCAGAGGTTCTGGATTGGTGGACTGCTGAAGGTCCACAGAAAACTTGCTGCACACCTGGTGCTAATTTTTCTCCTTATGTCCGCCTGATAAATGGTATGCAAGGCAGATACAAATATTATTCTTCCCTGTAAGCAATAGCTGTAGTTGCCATAGAGATGTTATGTGCTCAGGAATGGGAAAGGAGATGGTCTCTGCAACTGGGAAAAAGGAGAGGTGATCCCTGAGGACACTCTCTCTATTGAGGTATGGCCCACATTGCAGAAAAGTTAGAGTTCCAGTTAACTTATTTTTGGACAGTTGCTGTCGGACACCCTCTTGAGTTACTCATTCATGGAGGAGAAAAGTGAGGTTGGTGTGAGTGACCATCTGCCTATTGCTTATAGGCAAAGTCACTGATGGAATCCTCTGCTCATGGGTCACAGAAAGCCCGATGATGCTGAGAGATCATAAAGGAGCAAAAAGGTTTGAAAATAACGGCTGTGATCTCAGGAGAATAAAATTGACATTTTAGCTGAAAAAGGTCCCACTAAAGGCTCCTTCGAACACTACTCAGAGAGGTAATACTTAACAACAGAGAGGGTGTGCAAAGAGTGGCCACAGATAGATAGGGATGGTGGGGCATTGTTTATGCCCTAAGCAATGTCTGATAGTTTGGGAAGGATTTGGCTAATAAAGCACTAGCCTCTGTAACTGACCCACATCACAGAAACGTGTTCTCAAAGATTTAAGCACATCATTTCTTCTACCTAAGGGACTAACGGCTTCCACCTGCTCCCAAGGAAGCTGAGATTGTATTAAAATAGTTCATATTTGTCTTGCATCTGTTTTTAACAGGTTCTTTGTGGTTCTAGTTCAATAAAATATATTCTTTAGTTTTTGCACCCAGTGTTAATCAGTATAATATGTGTCTGTGTTTTAGGAACTGTATACTTCAGCTTCCCAGGAGGTAACAGGACCTCTCCATTCAGCTCACCAGTGGGTGAACATGAGTGATGTCACTGTCCAGCTCAATGCAACCCATACAGTAAGTACTGGGAATTTTCCTGCCTGTAGATAGGGAATCCTCATTAGAATATTCCAGGTAGAATTGTTGTGGTTTTACATCTGGAGTTGATATACTGTATATAATCTAATTTTAAAATACTTTTATTAAGGGTAAAACATGTAAACCAGCCCTGGGCTACAGCTTTGCAGCAGGTACTATTGATGGAGTGGGATTCTTGAATTTCACACAAGGTAAGCAGAAGAACAGAGTCTGCAGATCTTGTTCACTGAGGTTTATTGTTTATGTGGCAATAATGCTCTCGGTCTTGTTCATGGAACTGTGCAAACACAGTCCCTGCCTCAAATAGCTTACAGTCTTAAAAATACAGACAAAGAGCGGGTGATAGGGATACAATGTATAAGGAAAGTGGCGAAGGTGAGAATTGGAACATGTCTTTTTACTTCCTCATTCATTCTTTATTTACAAATCTATCCCTAATTGCCCCCCTACATAACTATTGTTAGAGCTTTTATTTGATATTTTTAAAATCTTCCTTTATTTGCTCCCTCTTGCCATTAGATCCCAATCCAGTGAGGAGGACGGTCCTTTCTATTTCTGTAATTCAGGGTCACTACCCATATAGTATGGTCACAGCCATGTTCGAAATGCTGATTGGTTAGAGCTGGAATATTTAAAGAAACCTATGGGAGTTAGGTGTCCAAAATCCCATTTTAAGATGAATGGATTCAAATCCCCTAAACTCCCCTGAAAATCCTAGCCTAGATACATAGATACTTTGAGGAAATGCAGGTGAGGAATTAGACTTTGTCAAATATACACTGAGAAAAACTGAAGAAATTGTATTAAAAGAGGTTTCTACTTACAGGTTCACTAGAAGGCCAGCCGTTCTGGGAAATTGTTCATAACCAGCTGCTTGGAGAGCCGTCCAATGAAACAAAAGAGTGCCACAAACCTAAGCCTATCCTTTTAAATACTGGAGAGGTAGAGTGTGTTAGTGTATATCACTCTGAGCACAGCTAACACTTAACTATGCTGGATTTTCCTGCCGAGAGAAAGGATATCCATTTCATTCCCGCCAGAATTAAACTAATGATGCAGAAGTAAAGGCAATGAATGGTCGTATGACACTAATATTTTAAAGGGAATCTTACTTTAAAAGACATGAAAAGGAACACAAATATATGCTTATCAATACTCTGAAAAAGGACTAAAAGAGACAGGGTTTTTATTAGGAAAGAAGGATGTTCTTCCATACATTCTTATTGTAGAACTTAAAAAGGGGGAAAAGACATGCATGCTTCATAATGAAGGAGACATGTCTTTGTGATAAAATATAGTGCAGAAAATGTTCGAGAATGTTTGTCCTTATATAAAGAAAAGGAGGACTTGTGGCACCTTAGAGACTAACCAATTTATTTGAGCATGAGCTTTCGTGAGCTACAGCTCACTTCATCGGATGGTTAGTCTCTAAGGTGCCACAAGTCCTCCTTTTCTTTTTGCGAATACAGACTAACACAGCTGTTACTCTGAAACCTGTCCTTATATAAAGATTACTACTGTGATGCTAGAAAGGGTAGTTCGATCTTTGGTTACCTGCCAAAATATATAATTTCATGGTAGAAGAGTTTTTGACTTGTGGAAATGTCTGATGAGAAATTTGGACTAAAAGGGCAATGACAATGACATTAGAATTTTAAACCTTGTGGCTTGGATAGCATGTCAAAGTTCTAGAATATTTAATTATATAAATGTAATTATATATTTGTAGCTCCAGTTACAAAAAATGGATAGAAAATAACAAAATGGGATTTGTTCTGAAAAAATGTAATCTGGAAAATTCAATCTAAAAAGAGCCCATCTATACTGTAATGCCAAGGAAGTAGTCTTAGAGCTGGAATGAGAGTGAACATCAAATTAAAGATAGGGAAAGATTTCAAAAGTGCCTGAGTGAATTATGATCTTTAATCCCATTTTCAAAAGAGACTTAGACATCTTACTGAAAGCCAATAGGGTTTAGGCTCCTAAATCACTTGGGGGCTTTTGAAAATTTTACTCATGATCTTGAAATATGATTTGGTGTTTTTTTTAAAACAATATCTTTTTGAGCTGCCAGTTTCTAGGCATCATGTTGTTTTCACCAGAGTGCTCATGGCTCCTTTCTCTACGGTGTTGTGAGACTGCACCAAGAATGTTTCAGACAGTTCTGGGCACCTCATTACCAGAAAGATATTAACAAAGTGTTTAAATCCATGGAGGTATTGACCCATGGAGCACAAAGAACTAACTATAGACGAGCCAAATAAAAGTAAAAGAACTAACTATAGACGAGCCAAATGCCAACTGAGGAGTGATATGATCACTGCCTACAAGTATCTGAAAGAGAGAGGAATTATTTAAAGCAGGTCAAGTAGGTAAATCAGAAGTAATGGGATAAAGTTAAACACAGGAAAATTTCGAATCAAATCATTCTTAATGGTGACATCTGTGAGATTGTGGAATAATGTCCCAAGAGAAGGGGACATTATTCCCATTGCTTCAATCATTTAGAACTGAACAGAACAAAGCATTTAAGAACATAGGATAGGGAAGAGTGTTGCATGGGCATTTAGACAGACTAGATAATACAATAGGTTTCTTCCATTCCTAATTAATATGGTTCTGGTTGAATGATTTAATGCATGAGTAGCCCAGAAGATAAAGTGAGACAAAGCATTAATTTTCTACAGACCAATGTAAATTTCTTACAAAAATAAATGTTTGCATCACTATTTTTATGAATATGGAAAGAACAAAACCAGATTGTATCTCACGGTCCTTATTCAAAAAAATGTAACACTATATTCTTTTTTTTTTTCTTCCAAGATTTCATTCCCTTATCCATGGCACCCTGAAATAGTTGATGTTCAGCTTTTTACCATTGGGTCCTTGGCAATCGTTGCTTTACCAGGAGAGCTGACGTATGTACTATTTTTACTCTTATTTTGTGTAACAAAGAAGACAGTTTTTATATCTAAAGAACTCATAGTACTTGTATATGCATATTTTTTATGGAAGGGATATAAAGCCAGAAACTACCTTATCACTGGTACAATGTGATATGCAGCCACTGTATGTCAATGTCCATCCTAATGTTCTAACACAGGTGCATTTTTGTGTGTATGTGTGCGCGTGCAGTCTTTAACTGGACACATGGGGATTCCCTCTTCCCTATTTTTAGACCAGCAGTTGCTGATCTATAGTTGAGGTTGAAACTGGCTTCCCATTCTTATAGCTGATCAACTTTTTTGACAGAACCATTTTCCATCAGAAAATGTAGTTTCAATTCAATGGACAAAATTAGTAAAATTCTAGACCTCAGCCAGGGCCTGCATGACATCACATGTAGCTGATCAATTATTT
Source organism: Chelonia mydas (assembly GCF_015237465.2). Lineage (NCBI taxonomy): Eukaryota > Metazoa > Chordata > Testudines > Cheloniidae > Chelonia > Chelonia mydas. The sequence goes on along the minus strand of NC_057853.1, from coordinate 88,403,819 downwards.
ATAGTCTCTTTTCCACATAGTGATTGTGATTTCTAAATGCCAAACTGTTGTAAAAGGGTGGGTTCTTCTTTGGCTCTAACTATACAGATAATTCAGGTGAGATTCAGCTGAGCATCCAGGTTTTGGGAGCCTTGTGTGATCCAAACCTTTCCTACTGATGCTCGTCCACAGTCATTCCAACTCACCTTGCACTTCAGTATATCACACTTTCTCTACATTACTGGAGTTTAACATAACTATCATAATACTTCACAGGACAATGTCTGGACGGAGACTACGAGAAGCTATTAAAAGTGTAAGTTACTGGCTAAAAACTTGAAGAGAACTTTTCTAGACAGCAGAGTTTATGGAACCTTTATTTTCTTGAGTCTATCATCTTTCTCTTGCCTCATACCGATATTGTTCCTTGGGGTGTAGCTGGAAGTGTAATTTCCTACTTGAGTAGACCTACCCTCTCAAGCTGTGATTGACCTAGTGCACAAAAAATAGAAATGTAGCTGCAGCAGCGTGAGTAGCGGGATTGACTAACTGCCCGAGTACATACCTAGAGTTTTAGATGAGATTGTACTCAGGGCGGCTGGCCCCTCCTGTCACTAGCAACGTGGTGGCTAGTCTTCTGTTTTTAGCATGCTAGATCCCATTGAACTAGTGTAGGTGTGTCTTCTGAAGCTGGAGCTTACATCTCCAGCTCCAGTGTAGACATATTCTTGGTCTCACATATTATGAAGGTATTTTTTAAAATTAGTTGTGTATCTAATACAGGGGCAGGCAAACTTTTTGGCCTGAGGGCCGCATCAGGTTTCAGAAATTGTATGGAGGGCTGGTTAGGGGAGGCTGTGCCTCCCCAAACAGCCAGGTGTGGCTCAGCCCTTGCCCCCTATCCGACCCCCCCTGCTTCTTTCCCCCTGACAGCCCCCCAGGACTCCTGCCACATCCAACCCTCCTTGTTCCCTGACAGCCCCCCGGGACCCCTGCCCCCATTCAACCCCTGTGTTCCCTACCCTCTGACTGCCCTGCCCCCTATCCACACCCCCACTCCCTGAACACCACCCCAAACTCCCCTGCCCTCAATCCAACCTCCCCGCTCCCTGCCCCCTTACAACGCTGCCTGGAGGATTGGTGGCTGGCAGCACTACAGCTGCACCGCCCGGCTGGAGCCAGCCACACCACCGCACAACACAGAGCAGCGGGTCAGCCCTGCCGCCCAGAGCATTGTGCTGGTGGCGCAGTGAGCTGAGGCTGCGGGGGAGGGAGGACAGCGGGGGAGGGGCCGGGGGCTAGCCTCCCGGGTGAGGAGCTCAGGGGCCAGGCAGGAGGGTCCCGCAGGCCAGATTGCCCACCTCTGATCTAATACCTATCTATCAATCAGCATACCCCACCTCCCAATATGGCAATAAATAAGGCCACCCAAACAAACATGGGTGAAATCCTGCCCCACTGATATTAATGGGAATTTTGCTATTGATTTCACTGGAGCCAAAATTTCACCCACTAACTGTATCAGTGTGGTGCCACCATGAGAATGATTAGAAACACTATGAAAATCATAACATTATCCATCCATCATACTGAATATTATTTATTATTTTTATTCATCTTATTAATGACCACAGAAATGTCAATACCTTCTTCTTGGACCAACATGGCTACAACAACACTAAATAGAAGATACGACATGCGATGAATATAATTGTATATTTAATATTTATTAAAGTAATTATGTATTTGTACCCATCTTTCTTAGGAATTTGAATCCCATGGGACCCAGGGAATGAATGTCGTAATTGCAGGCTTGTGCAATGTTTATACCCATTACATTACTACTTATGAAGAATACCAGGTAAAGAAAATAGCTCTAATATAGGACAAAGATGTTTACAGGACATGTTTAACATGCATTTTTACTTTTCAGTGATAATTTTCACGGGAGTTTAGATGCCTGTGGAATAATTTTTCTTTTTCACAAAGAAATGAAAACAGCAGCAACAACAAAATCTGTGGAAGAAATGCAGTGATCTTTTAATCTCGTTTGTAGGTTCAACGATATGAGGCAGCATCCACCATTTATGGGCCACACACTCTTTCTGCTTATATTCAGTTGTTCAGAGGACTGGCCAAGGCTATTGCTACGGTAATAAAAGATCATTTGAATCCAGTGTACACTTTCATATTTATATATTCTTTAGAAGTGAGGTTTACATAATTTTTCCATCCTATTATTTTAAATGCCATGGTCCTGATCTGATCTAACTGCTGTATTGCTCTGGCAGTGCAAAATCACCAGAAACCAGCCTAATCAGCTGCCTGGGAATTTCCCTTCAGTAAACAGAATCTCCAGCTGGTACAGAAGCAGTATAGTAGCTCTATGTGTCAGTTCCTGGCCCTGCCATGAGGGTGATGTCAGTGTAGCTGGAAAAGCCTCTGCACTCTGACAATTCCTGGCTGCTAAAACAACCCTGTTGATCTGTGGACAGCTGCATGTACGTTCGATCAGCCCTTAAGTTGTTGCAGCTTTTGCTTGGGGCTGAACAGGATGCTAGCTCAAGCAAGAACAGAGGAGCTGCAACTTGGTGTAAAGTCATATGGAGATAAGATCGAAGAATGAAGTGGTGCTGAAAGTGGCATATAAACAAGAACCCTCTCACTTTTTTTGGTCACTTTCTTATTCTTGGCATTACAGCCAATTAGAGTCATTGTAGTTAATTAAAAAGACACATTTGACTTATTGGATTTTGTGAAATATATCATCATCTGTATATGATGTTTTGTCACAATTGTTTCACAGTAGAATTGACAAACAATATTTCTGCTTATTAAACAAATGTTCTTTTTTTCCTAGAATACAGTTCAGGATTTGCCAAATGGTCCAGAGCCAGAATTCTTCAGCATAACCAACATAACTTTGTTACCTGGTGTTCTTGCTGATGTTGCACCAATCGGTAAAAAATTTGGGGATGTGTTACAGGAAGTACAACCACAGTACAGAATGGTAAGACTGTCTGGGGAAATATCATTTATTTACTACTAGTCTGAATACTTGTCAGATTCTTAACCGTCTTCTTAATTAGTGTGGGGTCTCTATAGAGACATAGGGCCAAATTCTGCTTTCGACTACACTGATGTTAATCAAAATTTACATCAGGATATATAAGAGCAGAATCTGACCCGTGATATCTAGACTAAGTAATCTGGAGCTTGGTTGTGATAGCAACTCAGTTTATCTCTGCGTGAGTTGCAAGAAAAAGTGAAACTGAAATAAAATTATAATAAAAGCAAATGAGAACTGAATAAGTATTCTGATGTTTATATAGCTGACATGAATGTCAAAATGCTCCTTTTCTTCCTTATTCTTTATAGCAATAAACCAAACATGCCCCTTGAATATGAAATTTACATATGAATGAATTATTGAGTAAAGAATGTGCTTCTGAGAAGTGGATAATCACATCAGTGTTTTTATATTAAGGTTATTTTTCCTTATTTTAGAGCAACAACATAGATATAGATATCCTATCTGCCAGTGTTTGTATACCGAATGTAGTTAAAATCAGTGAATAAAAAAAAAGAGCCCTTGACATCTTTCTATGAAGGAGAATCTTCTTCTTTTTATACATAAAATGAGGATTCACTGTGAAGTAGCAATTGTTGCGTTATAATGTTTTGAAACAGAAATCTGATTGTCCTTTGATATACTTGCTTTGGAATCCGAATAAGATAAAAAAGGATTAATTATTTTAAATACTTGGCAAAATTAGGTTATAAGCTATTCAGAACAAGGGTCGTGTCGTCTTATCTGCACACTCTTAGATGCAATAAAAGCAAGTGGAAGGTGTGAAGCAGCTACAATCTAGTACTTTAACCTTAAAATCCCACCTTCTTTTTTTTTTTAATAGCTCAACTTAATGTCACATAATGGAATTCATCCAGCAGATAGGAGAGGTGGAATGTTAAGGCACTGTACATAGTGGAATTCACGATAAAAAATCTACAATCCAATAGCAACTATTAAAATAATACAGAAATGTTAATAAAGATGTCTTAAATCATTGATTTTATTATATAACATATAGTCCACTCTCAAAATAAATTCTAACATTTCCTCAGGGAGAAGTTGCTGAAGCAACTTTTGTAGGTGCGAACCCCAGGAATTCTGCTCAGAACACTGTAAGTATAATTAAATTATGTTAGATTTTTCTATTCTTTCACAATGGCTAATGTTTAATTATTGTTCTGCTTGCTTACCTGGAGGACTTTGAGATGCACCTTTCTAAAGAAAGATAAGGAGAAGAGAGAGAGAGAGTAAAATGAGATATAGAGGGAAATTAGAGGGGGGAAAAAAAAAGCAAATGGCATGGAGATAGAATAGGTCAGACATGGAAAGAGAAAAAGAGGCAGAGATGTTAGGCCTGCTCTACACCAGAAAATTAGGTCAGCATAGCTGTCTCTCAGGAGTGTGGAAAATCTACACTTTTGAGTGGTGTCGTAAAGCCAACCTAAGACCCTATGTAGACAGCATTAGATTGACAGAAGAATTCTTGCATCTTCCTCTCGGGAAGGTGGATTACGTGAGGGGAGAGCCCCTCTCTTTGATGTAGGTAGTGTCTACACTGAAGTGCTGCAGTGGCCCAGCTATAGTAGCACAGCTGTGCAGCGATAGTGTTTTAAGTGTAAACATATCTTTGCAAACACACACACACACACACAACTCTCAGAGAAGAAAACATTATTTGAGCTCTATTACTTTATTTTATTTCGGTGGCCAGTTGAATTAGTTGTAAACTGCAGGGAAGTTTATAAGTTTATAAACAATGATTCTTGCATATTATACTAAAACTATCATACTATAACTAGGCATTTACACTAGGATGAATACTGCACATTAAAACAATACATCCCAGATAAACCCTTCATTTTGGAATGTTTATAAATCACAACAAATGATATAGGTAAAGTGTCCTAAACATAATTTTCTAAACTTCCTGTAACTAAACACTCATTGGAGGTCCCTATTGGTTCATATAAAAACACGTTCACCCTGTTTGTACTTACATGAGTTACTGACTTCAGCATATTCTTTGGGGCCTTACATTACCAGAAGCCCTTTGACTGTAAAGTTCCAGCTTGGAAGTTTGTCCAGCTAAGGGGATTTTGAGCATTGAATAGGAAAACTGCACAAAGTTCAGTCCTAGATAATTCATGACCTCTTCATACCATGTGAGTCAAAATTGCACATATGAGCAATGCAGAAACCTTTTCTCTACATTCTGGTGCAATTTAATGCAAATCCAAGCTTTCATTCTCAGAATCAAAGTAAGTTCAAACCGTTAACGTTTTTTTAAACATTTTTTAAAATAGAGAACAGACATGTCATATTGGTTATTTTTACTGGAAATTTGTTAAATACCATATATTTTGCAGTCTTCTTGCAATGAATGTGTCCTTTATTATACCCTACATTATATGTACAGCTTAGTCTTGTTATGTTTTGCCAATAAAAAGTTAAAACAAAGAAAAAAAATCTGTTCTTCAATTTTAAGTTAAGCACTAGAAAGCTTACATGATTGGTCATTCAGTATCTGACTAGTTATATTAATTTTATTCCAGACTCACCAAACCTTCCTTACAGTAGAGAAATATGAGAATATTTCAGGAAATTGGCATGTAATGTATAATGATGCCTCCTGGGATACCAGGTGAGTAACTCCCCCAGGACTGACTCTGTTTCACAAATTCCACTGAGTATTAAGGATTCAGTGACCTGCTTATAAACGGGGGTGGATCTACCAATTTTGCCACCCCAACCAGTCCCCGCCGAATTGCTGCCGCGCCTGGAAGAGTGGCGGAGCTGCCGCCCAAAAGCTGCTGCTGAATTGCCGCCGCGGGACACGGCCTGCCGCCCCATTCTGAATGCCGCCTCAAGCACCTGCTTGGAAGGCTGGTGCCTGGAGCTGGCCCTGCTTATTAAAACCCCAGGGACCATGTTCTGGGTCTCTTTTGCATTTTCCTCAAAGAGGTGTACACTAACATTGTAAGAGTGTTAATTGCACACACACATTCTGACTAGCCACTGTCTCATGCACAGTGCCCCAGTGTAGTTTATGCCTATCCTTGTAGAAAAGAGTAACCTGCGCACACTCTGGGGATACTTGAGCTATGGCTGTGTCGGTAAAATGCTCAGATCACAGCCCCCAGACCTGCCTTTGAACATCAGCAGAAGGTCTGTGAAGCAGCCTTCTTTTTAGGTTGGAATGCAGGGAGCAGAATCAGAGTTGGAACCATTCTGCCTTGTGATTCCCCTTCTGGATGTGACCTTCCTTTAATGTATATAAACAGGAGGCAGATTTTAGAATTACTCACAATTACCGTATAACCATGATGAATTACTCACAATTACTATCAATATTGTGGAATGTAAGATAAATGAATAACTACTGTAAGAACAATGGGTAGAAGTACCTCCTTCTGCAGAATGCATTCATTGTTTTAATAATTTTAATTAAATACTGCATTTTGCACTATAGTACTTGTAAAGTAATTTATATGGACCAAAAAGGTTGCCTCAAGCCCAGTCATTGAGATGCAAGATGTTGGTTCACTAGAAAGTCAAAAATCTTTGCTCTCTGCACAGGACTTGGTTTAGGGGTGACTTTATGCAGCTTTTGTACTTCCCATATTCTGGGGCTGCCTGCCTGGAGGCCAGCTGGCCCATGGCATAAATTAGAACAACCTCAGGGCTGCTTTAACTATATGAGGATGCTGGTCCAGCACATGAACATAGCTGAATCACAAAGGCTTGGCCACATTACCTCTCCTCTGGCAATGGCCTCTGCACCAGGTGATGCAAAATGGAGGGGGTTGCATAGTGTTGCTATGCCAGCTTTATGCCACATTGGGATTTGTCTTTTGCCATGGGAATTCCCAGCAGTGGGATCCACAAACTTTGCATTCTTTTGTATTCAGTGAAGTGATGCAAGCAAGCCATAACATGATAGACAGGCCTGAGGAGCCTTGAGATCTGGCCACAAAACTTTAGGGCTTTTGATATTGTGAGTTTCTGCCTGAGATATACCCTCACATTCCCCAGCCCCAGTGCATTACAGAATAGTAACACACTGTACAGAGTTAGGCAGTGGAGATCACTCAATTTTAGTGTTACCATGTCCTTTTCTGTGGTGGAAATGTAACAAAAGCTAGCTCTCCTTAAGCCAGAACTTTCATTTTTTTGAATACTGTGGTCTGTATGGCAAAGGCTATTGTACATGATGTCAGTGACACTTGGCACACGCTGAGTTGAAAATAAATATTTAAAATGGCATTTTAAAAGAATCCACCTCTAGAAACTAATTTGTGGTTTTGTACAACCTTATGCAGAGCTCTCACCAATACAGCATTGAGAATATACAACTAAATCTTATTTCATCTTAAGGAAAATCATGGTGTGAACCAACTTGACAAAACCCATTTTTGTTAAAACATTTTTATTATATTTTCTAAACAATTTGTATTTAATGTATGGAAATTCCATGGAGATAGTACTATCTGGCTCTCACGTAGAGCTTTTCATCCATAGAGCTCATAGTGGTTTGCAAAGGCATGTAAATATCATTATGCCCATTTTACAGCTGGAGAGGTGACTTGCCCAAGATCACTTAGCAGGTCAATGGCAGAGCTAGGGGTAGAACCCACATCTCCCGATTCCTAGTCCAATGCCCCATTCACTGGTCCACGTTGCCTAACAGTTGGATATTAAAAGGAGGATATAAAAGGTTTCCTCTAACACTGTTATTTTTGGGGAAAGTGTTTAGTGGCTCTGATGTATGTCCCAAAAGTGGAGAAGTTTCATTAAAAAAAAAAAAAAAGGTGGGGGGGCAGTAGAAATCAAATGTGTGGTAGGATCGCCAACTTCATGGGGAATGCATGTACCAGGAAGAAAAATAGTGTGGTTTTTTAGAGCTATAATCAGTAGAGTTAATAATGTTAAGATCCATACAAAGAATACAGAGGGGTTGTTTATCAGATCCTTGTTCAAAGAAGTTTGTCAAAATAGATACATAAAACATTTTGACAGAAACAAGTATTGTTAGCATTTTTGGGACTAGCTCTGTTCCCCGTAAGACATGCATCCCTGCTGAGACACATTGGTGTGGGCAGTGGGAGGAAGTTTTGCTGTTCTGATGTATATGGCACATGCTCTATTGTTAAAAAATTCAGGCTCCAGTTATATCAGCCTAAGGCGGTTCAGTTTCCTGAGCCCACTTTTAGCAATAAACATGAGGAAGGGGATGTGTGATTCTGGCACAGGTCTGGGACTCAACCTTATTTAGGTTCAATTTCCAGCTCTTTCACAGATTTTGCCTGACCTTTCACAATTTTCTTGCTCCATCTGTGTCTCAGTTCCTCTTCTGTTAAATGGGAATAATAGGAGTTGTGAGGGTAAATTCATTAATATGTAATAACCGTGATAATGATGTTGGGAGGTGCTCATTTAATTCGCTATGGGAGCCACATAATTAACTAGTCAGAAATATTTTTATCTACAGAAATAACCACTTATTTGTCATTTAGTGTTCCCTGGTGTATTTCATTGCTGTGCATTGTGTTATTAACAAAGCAACAAAAATAAAACACAGTAATTAAAAAAATCACAGAATCCTCTTGGGACAAATTGAGCCAGAATGATTAGTTTAGTGTCTATGTCACTTAACTTGTAGTAAAAATATTTCTGTTCCATAATGATTTGGCATTCAGATATGTTTAATTCAGCCAGTTAGAGATCTTGGCTGGACTATTGCAATACATATTAACATGGATTATATTTTTTAACCTGTAGTTTATTATTTTTCTATTAGATTTTACTGGACCAAAGGATTGCTTGGCCGCAGCAAGGCCAAAGTAGAATGGCATATTCCAAGTTCTACTGAACCAGGGCTCTACAGAATACAATACTTTGGGCACTACAAGGTTCAACCAATTCTGAAGCCAGCTCAGTTTTACCCATTCAATGGCACATCTTCAGCATTTGAAGTTGTAAAATTGTAGCTACTTTCTCCTTGGGGAAAAAAGGTTGCTTCATAGGAATAGTGTGTATGTTCCTGATTTTATATGAATATATATTTTGGAATTGTTGCTAGAGTACCAGTAATTCAATCTTGTTCTTGCTCTTTGGAATGATTTGCTCTATTTGATCTTCAGTCCTCCTTGGCTGTTCTGATGTATTTCCATTCTGGTTGCTCATGTCCAGCCCTGTTATCGCTGCAATCAACTCCTACTCTAATAAATGATTCACCATCTTTTTAAAGTCATCGACTGCACTTGAATTTTCATTCCTTATTTAATATAGAGCACTCAGAAAGAGTTGTTTCCTAATGGGGGTTATTTCAGACAATCCAGTCCATATAATACGGTGACCATAGGTGTGCGTACGGGGTGGGCCGGGTGTGCCCAGGCACACCCTAATTCAGGGGTCGGCAACCTATGGCATGCATGCCGATTTTTAATGGCACGCTGCTGCCTGCCGGGTCCCAGCCGCTGGCCCCACTCAGCCCGCTGCCGAACCCAGGCCGGGACCCCGGCAGGCAGCAGCGTGCCATTAAAAATCCTGCTCGCCCCGGCCCGCTCTTCTCCGCCCCTCCCCCGGCAGGGTGAAGAAGCTTGGTCCTGCCCGCTGCTGCTGCAGAGCAGGCAAGTTTCCCCGCCCCCGCCTCTTCCCCCAGCGTGCTGGGTTCCTGCCCCTCCTCCTCTCGCTCCCTGCTGCCAATCAGCTGATGGCCCGTGCGAGGGACGGGGAGAAGCGGAGCCACAGCCCGCTGGCTGCTCCAGGGAGGAGGCGGAGAAGAGGTGGGGATGGAGCCGTGGGGAAGGGGGGTGGAATCAGGGCTTATCCCCTGCAGCTCCCTGCTGTGAGCACCCCCAGCCCACACCCCCATCCCTCTGCCCTGACTCCTACACCCTCCCACACACACCTCTGACCCCTGCACCCCCTCACACACCCAGCCCTCTGCCCTGACCCCTGCACCCCCCCATGATGCCAGCCCTGACTCCAGCACCCCGACACATATCCAGCCCCCCCACACTCCATACCCTGACTCCTGTACCCCCTCACTTGCCCCCAGCCCTCTGCCCTGACTTCTGCACCCTCCTCACATGCCCTTAACCCCCTGCCCTAAGTCCTGCATCCCCCACACATACCCAGCTCCCCCATGCCTTGACTCTTGCACCCCCCACATTCCCACCCCCACCCTGAGCACCAAACGGGAGCTCCTGCAACCTACCTCACATTCCCACCTGCACCCCTCGCACTAAATGGGAGCTGCCCAAGTAAGCACTCCACACCCCAACCTCCTCCCCCAACCCTGAGCCCCCCTCCCTCATTCTAGCTCCTGGCCAGACCCTACACCCCAACCCCCCAGCCTGCTCCTTCCCCCCCAGCCCTGTGCTCAGTGCACTCCCACCCTCAGCTCAATGCAGAGAGAAAGGAAGAGAATGGGCTAGAACCAGGGAGAAGGTAGGTACCCACTCTATGTGGGCAGGGCTGGGATCCCAGGAGCCGGCGGATGGAACCCCAGGCCGGCAGCTCAGCCCACTGCTGGTCTGGGGTCCCGGCCGCCGGCCCTGCTCATCACGCTGCCAGTCTGGGGTTCTGACTGCCGGCCCCTTGCCAGCTGAGGTCCCAGGTGCAGGCCCCGGTCAGCCTGCTGCTGGCCTAGGTGAACGGAACCCCGGGCCGGCAGCGGGCTGAGTGGACCGGCAGTGTAAGATCAGCATTTTAATTTAATTTTAAATGAAGCTTCTTAAACATTTTTAAAACCTCGTTTACTTTACATATGACAATAGTTTCATTATATAATATATAGACTTATAGCGAGAGACCTTCTAAAAAACATTACAATGTATTACTTAAGTTTAATTGAACCAAACTGGTGTTCGTGGAGTAGAGTAAACTCTATGGGATAAGCAGGTGGAAGCAAAATGGAGTGGAGCAATATCTGGTGCTGCGTGCCTCACTGGACCGAAAGAGATAGGCAGAGTTGTCTCCCAGCACGCACTTGACCACTACGGATCTATCTGGATTCATGAACAAGGTTTTTAGCTGAGTGGAGATTGAATTCCTGGTGCACAATCAGCGGAATAGCTAGCTAAGGCTGGGGTGGGCTGTACCCAGTGGTGAGCTGGAGCCGGTTCGCACCGGTTCGCTGGAACTGGTTGTTAAATTTAGAAGCCCTTTTAGAACCGGTGGAGGGACAACCAGTTCTAAAAGGGCTTCTAAATTTAACAACTGGCCAAAAGTGGTGCCTTATACGCTGACTCCATGGGTGCTTTGGGGCTGGAGCACCCGTGGGGAAAATTTGGTGGGTGCAGAGCACCCACCGGCAGCTCCCTGCCCCGCACTTGACCCCAGCTCATCTCCGCTCTGTCTCCGCCCCTGAATGTGCCGCCCCGCTCCGCTCCTCTGCCCCCCCCCAGGCTTCCCACGAATCAGCTGTTTGAGCTGTAAGCCTGGGAGGGCTGAGAAGCAAGCAGCGGCTTTGCGCTCAAGCCCAGGGAGGCGGAGATGGAGGTGAGTTGGGGTGGGGAGTGGTTCCCCTGCATGGCCCCCGGCAAGTCCCTCTGGTTCTTAGGGGCAGGGCGGGGTGGGCACCCACTACAGTGGTCCACGAGACCCTCTTGCCTGGTTCTGGGGGCAGTCAGGGGACAGGGGAGGGGGGTGGATGGGGCAGGGGTCCCGGGAGGGGGGGGCGTCAAGGAACACGGGGGGTTGGATGGGGCAGGAGTCCTGGGGGGTGGAGGCAGGCCATGACCCCCTCATGGGGTGAGGAGGGAACTGGTTGTTAAGATTTTGGCAGCTCATCACTGGCTGTACCCACATATGCTATATGGGTTTTCCTAATTGTATTTTATAGTTGGCAGTTGTGTTTTCCCCAAATAAAAGATTTGAATGGTTTGATGTTATAGAGGACTCCCATATGCTTGTGAGTAGGAGAAGAAACCTTTGAAAAGCTGAACAGGGAGGTTACATTTTAGTTTCCTACAGCTCAGAATGGAGCATGCCTTTGGGCGGGGGCTTGAGCGCATGTTTTATGGAACCTGACCTTTGATGCTGCAATCCATACTGACAAAAGGGTCACACAGGCAACCCCCTTTTTTGGTAATCTGAGACAAAATACCAATGCTCAGTTTCCAGGAAGCAACTGTGCCTCAGTAATTGTTGTTAGAGAAATTAAGACAGAGAACACATTCTCCTGCTGCTTGCAACAGTTCCCCTTACAACTGTTTCACAAAACCATCAAAGTTTAGCATGTTTTTAAGGGCTAATGCTGCTCTCATGCAAAGAAACTTGGAAAACTATGTGTAACAGCACCATCTAGTGACTCCCATTTTAATAATAAAAAAAATAATCCTCATTCCTTATGTTTCTGTGTCACTTTTGCTGTCAGTATTTCTTACTCTATATAAATGAGCTGGTCAAAAAATGCTTGTTTACATGCTGCATTTCAAAAATGCAGTTTTGTTGAAAGTAAAACATTTCACAGGAACATATGGATTTAAATGAAATTATTTGAAAGGAAACGTTAAATTTTTTTTTCAGTAGCACTGCTTCAATTCATTTTGTCTTGGCTTTTATATTATTAAAATAATTTAAATATATGTATACAATATATTCTATTTAATATTTTAATACCATATAAAAGTTGAAATGAAATTAAATTACACTATTGAAACAAAACCTCCCGAATTTTTATTTAGCAAATTTTGTCTGTTCCTTTGGATTCAGACTGATATTTCCCCCTAAATATTGGAATTTCTTATGGAATGGAAGTTCTGGTTCCTGATTAGCTCTGATATAAATGTTAAATATCAAGAGTACCAGTACCTGTGTGTGTGCGCATGCTACAAATAATGGGATACCTACTGCCACCTTTGTAAAGCACTCTTGAGGTCTTAATACAAAAGACGCTACTGTAAATAAGTGCAAAGTATTAATAGTAGTAACTGGTTTAGAGTGAAAGTAATTTGAATCTTACCTGAAATGCCTTGGGAAGATGACTCGAAGATTGGGATTCAGATAACTTTTTCTCTGTTGTCTGCCGTATAAACACTACAGAAATAAAAGAAAGGAAAAGCTAATGGGTCTATACCCTAAACAAGTGGTGTAACATAGTCCAGAAAGCAGACAAGTATAGCACACAAGGAATAGATAACACAAAGGCCCTGCTAAATATAAATCCAGCAAAGATAGAATTTAAATTCTATACATTCAAAGATGAAGCAGATCCCAGGACACCTTCTTATTTCAAACCCAAGTCTTCTTTCACAAGGCATCTAAAAGCAACACATAGATATTAATTTAATAGACTTTAGGGCCAGAAGGGTCCTTTATGATTGTCTGAACACCTGCATAACACAGGCCATAGAATTTCACTCAGGTTTCAAAAATATTTGATATGTTACAACAGCACATGTTAAAAAGTGTTTATCCACATTCTCCTGAGTGCCCTTTTTAGTCTGTCCCTTGTTGACCATCATTGCATTCAAGAAGCAGAGGCTCTCACAGCTTCTCTTGCTGGCCTGGTGATACTGCATTCTAGAAGTCAGTGATAGTTTGGTGTGAGCTACTTAGATCAGTAGCTGATATAGTCGGCAGCCATTTAGAGTTAGCATTCAGGCTGGTCAAGGTAGCTGACCATCTAGTGTACCAAAAAAGGCTGCCATTGGAATTATAGGTAAGTAAATTTCCTCAGTTGCTTCTTGTAGGAGGATGTAGACTTCAGGCTCATTCTGAAAGAAAAGTGAGACAGCCTGCATGTGGCTCATGGAAGCAATGAAGAGGGGTTTGGAGTGGGAACTCCTGGTGGCTTACAAATTATTTAACTCAACTCTTGTTTAGATCCTTCAGGAAACTGATGGACAAGATCCCCGAGGTGGGAAAGGAGTCCAGGAGAGCTGGCTGTATTTTAAAGAAGAAGTATTGAGGCTGCAGAAACAAACCATCCCGATGTGCAGAAAGAATAGCAAATATGACAGGCGACCACCTTGGCTTAACAGAGAAATCTTCGGTGGGCTTAAACACAAAAAGGAAGCTTACAAGAAGTGGAGATTTGGACAGATGATGAGGGAGGAGTATAAAAATATTGCTCGAGTGTGCAGGGGTGTAATCAGGAAGGTCAAAGCACAATTGGAGTTGCAGCTAGCAAGTTATGTGAAGGGTTTCTACAGGTATATTAGCAACAAGAAGACGGTCAGGGAAAGTGTGGGATCCTTACTGAATGGGGGAGGCAACCTAGTGACAGATAATGTGGAAAAAAGGTGAAATACTCAATGTTTTTTTTTGCCTCGGTCTTCACAGACAAAGTCAGCTCCGAGACTGCTGCAATGGCCAGTACAGTATAGGGAGGAGGTGAGTGGCCCTCATTGGTGAAAGAACAGGTTAAGGACTATTTAGAAAAGCTGGACATGCACAAGTCCATGGGGCCAGATGCACTGCATCTGAGGGTGCTGAGGGATTTGGCTGGTGTGATTGCGGAACCATTATCTTTGAAAACTCGTGGCAATCGGGGGAGGTCTCAGACGATTGGAAAAAGGCAAATATAGTGCCCGTCTTTAAAAAAGGGAAGAAGGAGAACACAGGGAACTAGAGACCAGTCTGCCTCACCTCAGTCCCTGGAAAAATTATGGAGCAGGTCTTCAAAAAATCCGTTTTGAAACACTTGGAGGAGAGGAAGATGATCAGGAACAGTCAACAGGGATTCACCAAGGGCAAGTCATGCCTGACTAATCTAATTGCCTTCTATGATGAGAGAACTGGCTCTGTGAATATGGTGAAAGTGGTGGACGTGATATATCTTGACTTTAGCAAAGCTTTTTGATACGGTCTCCCACAGTATTCCTGCCAGAAAGTTAAAGAAAAATGGATTGGATGAATGGACTATACGGTGGATAGAAAGCTGGCTAGATTGTTGGGCTCAATGGGTAGTGATCAATGGCTCCATGTCTAGTTGGCAGCCGGCATCAAGTGGAGTGCCCCAGGGGTCGGTCCTGAGGTGAGGTTTTTTTTCAACATCTTTATTAATGATCTGATGAAGGGATGGATTGCACTCTCAGCAAGTTCGCGGATGACACTAAACTGGGGGGGGAGAGGTAGATACACTGGAGGGTAGGAATAGGGTCCAGAGTGACCTAGACAAATTGGAGCATTGGGCCAAAAGAAATCTGATGAGGTTCAACAAGGACAAGTGCAGAGTCCTGCACTTAGGATGGAAGAATCCCATGCACCGTTATAGGCTGGGGACTGACGGGCTAAGCAGCAGTTCTGCGGAAAAGGGCCTGGGGATTACAGTGAATGAGAAGCTGTGACCTTGCTGCCAAGAAGGCTAACAGCATATTGGGCTGCATTAGTAGGAGCATTGCCAGCAGATCGAGGGAAGTGATTATTCCCCTCTATTCGGCACTGGCGAGGCCACATCTGGAGTACTGTGTCCAATTTTGGGCCCCACACTACAGAAAGGATGTGGACAAATTGGAAAGAGTCCAGCGGAGGGCAACAAAAATGAATAGGGGTTTGGGGCACACGACTTATGAGGAGAGGCTGAGGGAACTGGGCTTATTTAGTCTGCAGAAGAGAAGAGTGAGGGGGGATTTGATAGCAGCCTTCAACTACCTGAAGGGGGGTTCCAAAGAGGATGGAGCTCGGCTGTTCTCAGTGGTGGCAGATGACAGAACAAGGAGCAATGGTCTCAAGTTGCAGTGGGTAGGTCTAGGTTGGATAGTAGGAGGGTAGGTTACCAGGGAGGTGGTGGAATCTCCATCCTTAGAGGTTTTTAAGGCCCGGCTTGACAAATCCTTGGCTGCGATGATTTAGCTGGGGTTGGTCCTGGTTTTACAGATGACCTCCTGAGGTCTCTTCCAACCCTAATCTTCTCTGATTCTTCTGTGATTCTATGATCTCAGTTCTCATGTGGCAAAAGAACTGCATTGTGGATGATAGTTTATGCATGAAGAGTTATGTCTCTGTGATTAGCACATAGTGAATCAATTATAACCCCTACTAAGTCTCAATAATGAATGAAGATTTTTAGTAGAGAAGAGAGCATGGGCTGTCAGGCCTGGTCTAACCAGAAATGTGTTTCTGGTATAACTATACCATTTAAGTTCTCCCAGTGGTTTTGCCAGTATAGCTTATTCCAGCCCTCCTTGAGCTAAATAAACGATACCAGCAAAACAACAGTTTCACTGGTATATCTGCATCTGGATAGGAGCTTTTGTCAGCATGGGTTTGTTGGTTACAAATCTTACCTCATTATACCCATGACTGACATAACTATGCCAACAAAAAATTGTCATGTAGCCTTAACATTACTTGGTTCTAAAATCCAGTTTAGCACAGTAACTTCAATAGAATATTGACTCTGAGAGATATCACGGGGACTATTCAAAACACTGAACTGTCATTAATTTCACCAGCCAGTGGGTGACAGTGTTGTTCTACACAAAAACAAGGCTGTCACTAAATAAATTGATGTACGTCAAATTCAATAAGCTGTTGCCAGCGGGGGAGTGGGGTGGGAGGAAGTTTTGTTTCATGTTCTCTGTGTGTATATAATGTCTTCTGCAGTTTCCACGATATGCTATGCATCCGATGAAGTGAGCTGTAGCTCACGAAAGCTCATGCTCAAATAAACTGGTTAGTCTCTAAGGTGCCACAAGTACTCCTTTTCTTTCAATGAGAATGGTTACCTAATGTGTCAGATCTTCAGACTTAGAACTATTAGTTTATAGATGCTTCTATCTTTCCGTAAAGTTGACCTGAAGAAGAACTCTGTGTAAGCTCGAAAGCTTGTCTTCCTCACCAACAGAAGTTGGTCCAGAAAAAGATATAACCTCACCCACCTTATCTTTCTAGTATCCTGGGAGCAATATGGCTACAACACTGCATCTAAAATTTCTGTCCTTTAAAAACACACATTTGTGTCAGCAATCTAGAGTTCCACTTTTCATTATAGGACATGAAATAATTAGGGCTTTCAAGCGATTAAAAAAATTAATTGCGATTAATCATGCGATTAATCGTGCTGTTAAACAATAATAGAATACTATTTATTTAAATATTTTTGGATGTTTTCTACATTTTCAAATATATTGATTTCAATTGCAACATAGAATACAAAGTGTACAGTGCTCACTTTATTTTTGATTACATACATTTGTACTATAAAAATACAAAAGAAATAGTATTTTTCACTTCACCTCATATAAATACTGTAGTACAATCTCTTTATCATGAAAGTTGAACTTACAAATGTAGAATTATGTACAAAAAATAACTGCATTCAAAAGTAAAACAATGTACAACTTTAGAGCCTACAAGTCCACTCAGTCCTACTTCAGCCAATTGCTCAGACAAACAAGTTTGGTTACAATTTGCAGGAGATAACACTGCCCACTTCTTGTTTACAATGTCACCTGAAAGTGAGAACAGGCATTCACGTGGCACTGTTGTAGCCGGCGTCACAAGATATTTATGTGCCAGGTGTGCTAACGATTCATATGTCTCTTCATGCTTCAACCACCATTCCAAAGGACATGCGTCCATGTTGGTGATGGGTTCTGCTCAATAACGATCCAAAGCAGAGTGGACTGACGCATGTTCATTTTCATCATCTGAGTCAGATGCCGCCAGCAGAAGGTTGATTTTCTTTTTTGGTGGTTCGGGTTCTGTAGTTTTCACATCTGAGTGTTGCTCTTTTAAGACTTAGAATCATAGAATATCAGGGTTGGAAGGGACCTCAGGAGGTCATCTAGCCCAACCCCCTGCTCAAAGCAGGACCAATTCCCAATTTTTGCCCCAGATCCCTAAACGGCCCCCTCAGGGATTGAACTCACAACCCTGGGTTTAGCAGGCCAATGCTCAAACCACTGTGCTATCCCTCCCCTTCTGAAAGCATGCTCCACACCTCCTCCCTCTGAGATTTTGGAAGGCACTTCAGATTCTTAAATCTTGGGTTGAGTGCTGTAGCTATTTTTAGAAATTGGTACCTTCTTTGCATTTTGTAAAATCTGCAATGAAAATGTTCTTGAAATGATTATGTGCTGGGTCATCATCCAAGACTGCAATAACATGAAATATATGGCAAAATGGGGAAAAACCAAACAGGAGATATACCATTCTCCCCAAAGGAGTTCAGTCACAAATTTTATTAAAGCATTATTTTTTTAATGAGCATCATCTGCATGGAAGCATTTCCTCTGGAATGGTGGCCCAACCATTAAGGGGCATACAAATATTTAGCATATCTGGCACGTAAATACCTTGCAATGCCAGCTACAAAAGTGCCATGTGACCGCCTGTTCTCACTGTTAGATGACATTGTAAATAAGAAGCAGGCAGCAGTATCTCCCGTAAATGTAAACAAATTTGTTTGTCTAAGCAATTGGCTGAACAAGAAGTAGGACCGAGTGGACTTGTAGGCTCTAAAGTTTTACACTGTTTTGTTTATGAGTGCAGTTATGTAACAAAAAAACTACTTTTGTAAGTTGCACTTTCACAATAAAGAGATTGCACTACAGTACTTGTATGAGGTGAATTGAAAAATGCTATTTCTTTTATCATTTTTACGGTGCAAATATTTGTAATAAAAAATAATAATATAAAGTGAGGATTGTACACTTTGTATTGTGTGTTGTAATAGAAATCAATATATTTGAAAATGTAGAAAAACATCCAAAAATATTTAATACATTTCAATTAGCATTCTATTGTTTAACAGTGCGATTAATTGCGATTAATTTTTTCATCACGATTAATTTTTTTGAGTTAATCGCTTGAATTAACTGCTATTAATCGACAGCCCTAGAAATCTTTAAAATCTTTAAATCTTTACAATCTTTAAAAATGAAACTGTCAAAGAAATACTCTTGTAGCCTGATATGACCCCTGTTATGCTTAAGAGTCCACTGAAATGTTACATTATTTTGGAGAAAAGTGCTAGTTTTAGCTGATAACGTGTTTTGCATTCATAACTTAACCTTTATCTTTCTAGGGTTATCATTAATCTTTGTTAGTTACCATTAAGATATGCTATAAATTTGAGCCTGATCCAAAGCCTGTGAAAGTAAATGGAAAGTTTACTCACAGTTGCTAGCAAAGGTACGGATAAAGATCTGCCTAGTAATAGTCTGGTATAGTGTTAAAATATTTTCATGTCACATGTCAGCAATAAGAAGGAACTTTGGTACTTAACATGAACAAAACACATCATTACTAGCCTGATGAATTCCTATGCTGTTGCTCTGCCTGATTAAGGACATGTCTGTGATCCACTGCAATGTGCTCTAATCCTCTGTGCAAGTGGCTGCTTCTCATTCATTTAGGCATTATTATTTCATCTCTGGCAGTTTACATGCATAATTTACTTCTGAGTTAATGCAGGTTAAATGTATACATGCCTCTTTGTGGAGATAAGCATTTACTGTAGTCATGAGGGGCTAATGGTGTGAAGCCCCACCAAGCACATTCCCTCTTTTGTCTTCTTAAACTGTCCCCCCCCCGGCATCCGCCACACCAATTTTCTGCTAGTTCCCTTCTCTCCAAGTGCAGTCCCTGCCAGGGGAAGAAGTGGTGGAGGGGAGTGGGTGAAGGAGCTGGTATGATGGGGGCTGTTTTAGCTCTTGGAGTGCAGTGTACAAAGGGAGGAAATGTCTAGAGATCTGAGTGCAGTTGTAGCACCATGAGGTGAAGTCCACCAATAAAGGGAAAGGTGATTTTCATCAATCTGGACAACATCCACATTTTCCCCGTAAAAGCTCCTCCCTACACTGAAAGAACCCGTTACTCCTCTAGCTGAAATGGAAGAAATCTCTGCTGTGGATCTGAAGGTTGTTGTCTCAGACTGTAGGGATGAAAAAAAATACATATATGTATGCAAGTCAGTGTGAGTACAAAAAAGCAATTGTTGGAGTGGATTTTCATTTTTTTCTGAAAACAGACCCTTCATGAATATCTTGACCACAGTATCCAAGAGAGGCTCCATCAACACCATCTTTATGCAAAGCCAGAAAAGTGCAAGTTTGACCAGGATGCTATTTAATTCATTGGGTATGTTATCTCGCCCAGACGACTGACCATGGAGATGTGCAAGGTCGCTGCCATATCTGACTGGGCTGCACCCAAGGATGTCCATGAGTTAAAGCAATTCCTAGGGTTCACCAGTTTTTACAGGCAATTTATTAAGGCTTTTCTAGCTTAATTACCCCATGATTGCCCTTCTGTGCAATGGAACTCAGTTCATCTGGCCCCCAGGGGCACAAGCTGCCTTCAGTCAACAAAAAGAGACTTTCACCATGGTACATGTCCTGATCCATCTAGATGCCACAAAACTATTTACAGTAGAGGCGGACATGTCCAACTTTGTGCTAGGGCTGGTCTTGTCCCAACCAGTGGACCCTTGTGATCAGTTGTACCCCTGAGATTTCTACTCCTGTAAACTAACTAAGGAAGAGAAAAACTATGAAATATGGGTCAAAGAACTGCTAGTCATCAAAGCAGTATTTGAAGAATGGAGTCATTTACTGGAGGGAGATAGGTAACTCCTTCCAGAGTCTGATAGATCACAAAAACCTGGAATACCTCTGGACAGCAAGACTCTTAATCAACATCACATCCACTGG
The DNA here is from genome assembly GCF_015237465.2 of Chelonia mydas. Lineage (NCBI taxonomy): Eukaryota > Metazoa > Chordata > Testudines > Cheloniidae > Chelonia > Chelonia mydas. Next base: position 88,383,158 of record NC_057853.1, on the reverse strand, counting down.
TCCCTCTTCTTTGCCTGGTTCGATTTTTGTGGTCACCTATTGCCTGGGGGCCAGAAATGGACAGGCCGATGCCCTGCTCTGAAAAGATGAATACCATGAGTCTGGTAGGAAAACTCCCTCCATGATCAACAAGGTGTCCAACTTTGTTTCTGAGACAGTAAGGAACAACCTGATGTCTTCCATCTATTCCCTGTTACCCCCTGTCTCCTTTGCCACTCGAACCTGCCAGACCATGGCTGGAACTGTTGTTAGTTCAGACTACAAGATGGCATTCTATTACAAGGACTATGTCTGTGTCCCAGACGGACAGTCCTGGCTTCAGGTCCTCAATCTCTGCCATGTTACCCCTCTTGCTGGCCAATTCAGTTATTTCAAGAATTGGAACTTGGTCTCAAGGACCTTCTTGTGGCCAGGCCTGCATACCTCTGTCAAGCAATGTATAAAATCTGTGACCTCTGCACCAAATGCCCAGGCTCAAGGCTTCTTGGTCTTCTCCAGCCCCTGCCCACTCCACCTCAGCCATGGCCCACCATATCTATGGACTTTATTGTGGAGCTGCCGTGCTCTCAAGGGCATACAATGATTTTGTTGATGGTGGACCTTTTTGCCAAAATGGTACACTTTATCCCATGTCCCACCATCCTACCACTCCAAAGACTGCCTGTCTTTTCCTGGGGGACATTTTTCATTACTACCGATTGTCAATGGCCATCATGTCAGACAGAGGCTGTCACTTCATCTGCCATTTCTGGCAGCAGTTTCTAAGTCTTCTGGGCACATAATCCCAACTCTTGTCTGTTTATCACCCATGCAATAATGGGAAAGCGAGGGGATTAACCAGGTCCTTGAGCAATATCTTCGCTGTTTCGTGAATTACTACCAAGTTGACTGGATTTCCCTGCTGGCAATACTGGGAATGTGAAGTTGGGGGACAGAAGTTATATTGCTGGGACCTCCTGGACGTGAGTCCTGGTGGCCCTATAGAAAGGGGAAGGAAATTGGTCCCTGCCTTCCAGCTTTGTAGGCACAAATACTCCACTGAAACTAACTGTCTTTGTAAGTGCTATATAATATATAATATGCTATAATTGAGTCAGAGCTCCTTCTAAAGGAGATTTTAGTAGGTATTCTGACTTATTTTCAATGTCTTAGTGAAATAGAAAATTTCTATTCCCTGCCTAACATCTGCCTAGCTCCAAATATGGGATCCCACAGGAAAGGTTTGTTTTTGCTTCACTACCTCAGAGGTGTCACAGATCCTCCCAGGAAAGCTCTGACAGCACCAGAGGATGAGAACAGTCCCAACATAGTCCCAATCTTTGGCACCTTCTGTCCAATGAACTGATGTATGTGTGACCATCTTCAGGTTTTCCAGGTCTTCAATCTTCTCTCTGAAGGTTTCAATTCTCCATGTTTGTCCTATTTCAGAGAACTAATATGATTTTCAGCTGCATCTTACCATCCAACATGAGCATATTGCTTTAATTTAGGAAAGTATTATTTCTCTGGTCTTCTTTGGGTTTTTGAATTTCAGTCACTGGTATTCATGAAGAAAATCTGACTGTTGCTTGATGTATCATCTAGTCAGGTGAGAAAACAAAGTGAATGGCAGTTTCTGAGAGCTCTAAGAAACCTTCTGAAGGAAGAAAAAAACCTGAGTTCTGTGTTTGCCATGATTTTAAAAAGAAATGAAAGCAGGAAATAAGTGGAGTTAAATGAGGTAGAGCAGAAAATTAGTAAAGTAAATGAGCTAGAATAATAGAACTGGCAGAACAAATTCTTCTTGACGGAGTAAAGCTCAGAATACAGCTGACGTCCTTAAGATTCTTCAGAAATTGCTTCTGGGTATTTAAGGCTATTCTTCAGTTCTTCCTAGGCTGTTGTTTTTTTCTGATTAAGTATCTGCCCAGATTTGGGAACCTTCCTAGTGAGCTTTATATAATATAAATAGTTAGCAGAATGATGAATTCTCTCTAATCATTAGGATTCAGTACTTCCATAAATAATGATATTGAAGAATGCTGGAACAAAGCAAATTGTAACGCTACCTATTCTAGCACGGGGAGCTCTGGACACTATTGCCCAATTCAGTGGAACAGGTAGAATTCAGAATTAATGTAAAGCAGAAAAAATGTAAATATACACATTCAGGCATTTTAAGGAATAATTTCCATGTCTCTATTCTGAGACAAGCTCAATGGAAACTACATTATAACTTCTGCTCACACAAGTCCCAGAGCTTGCAATTCTAGCAGGTTGCCAGTAAGAGCATCATTGCTGACTGTCACCTCTTCTGTGTACCCTTCTCCACTGCCCCAAAATGAACTCACTGACACGGTATGATGGCTAAAGGTTTTGGCCAAAATTTTGTTTTGAAAACTTGATTGAACTAAATTTATCTACTGCAAGAGTTAACTGGCTACCCACTCACCCTGTCCTTCCAGTCAACCAATTCAAATTTTGGCTATGAAGATAGGCCATATCCTCCCACGCAACTATGAGATGGTCTCCTCCAAACTGCTCATTTCACCTCGTCTTTTCCTCTTGAAAGGAATTGGGGCTTGCAAATTGGAGTGGTGTCCCAAGGAATACCTCAGCATCTAAACTAACTGGTGATGGGGCCTTTTACTCCTGACCCCTCACCATCTACCTGAGGTCCTGTACCACCCCCTTCTGGCTGACCACCCACTTGTTACTTTGAATACTCTTACCTCACCTCGCGTGTGGTCTATGCAGCCCCACACCTTTCAGGGACTCGTGTTTGAATGTATGTCAGGAACAAAACCATTTCCCCTGTTAAACACTCAACTGACCTTTTATTTTCGTCTCTCAGCCTGTGGGCTCTGCAGTTGAATGGGGATTTAAACTGTGGACCAGAGTGGGGTCATGTCTTAGACACAAATCAGAATCTTGTATCCTTATCTGCCCTGAGCTACACTTCCTTGTTCAGGAATCCTGACTGGCCTCTCGTTGCTGTACATATCTCCATATTACACGGTACCTGAACATAACAACACATCGATTTGGGTGTTTCTTCAATAGAAGGTTAGTGCTTGGGAAACTGCTGCTGTGCATTTGGCCAATATAGTGGCATTTTTCTGACATTTTGCTTTCTTCTTGTCCTTGTTGGTACCGATACCAATGCTGCCTGATTGCACTTCGCAGAACAAGAAGGAAAAAACATCCATGTGATGCACCATCCAAATATATTTCTTTGTCTCCTTCAACAAGTATAACCTACAGAAGTCTCTTATCCAGCAAAAGGCTGCCTCTTGTCATGTCTGATCGTTCCATTTACTTCTCTGCTAGCACTTTTCATTTGTGCCTTATTCCCTGACAGAGCCAGGTCTAAGCTAATGGTGAATGGGCTGAGACCGGTCATGCCTATGTCTATCATGGGGGGCTAGACAACCCAGCAAATGCCCTGTTCCCTTGGGAGTCTGAGGGGAAATTCACTGCACAGGCCAGACCCTTTGAGAGTTGGTTGTTATAGCCCACAGAAATCACGGCCTGTGCCAAGGTTAAGCATGCTGCATCCAAATGCATTTATAGCCTGGTGGTATCTTTAGATAGTGACTCTGTTTCTATTTGTCAGCGCTGTAACTGACATCTGGGATAATTTTACTCGAGATAGTCACCACGTGAGCAGGAGAAATGAAAATTACACAAACCCGGAACTTTTGTAAACATATATTATCAATAAACTGCAACTTTTCAGATGTTAGTGAATACATTTGTGTTCTATGGGCCAAATTGATATAAAGGAATGCAGCTCCACTGAGTTTAATGAGGACACCCATTTACACCAACGGGGGAATTTGGTCTGATAACTATTGCCAGAAATCCAATTTCAATTGACATCTGCTGTAGCAGTCCCAGAGAAGGTTTGTCTTAATATCCCTTTTTTTTTTTTCTTCACTTGAGTGGCTAGTCAAAGTTTGGTGCCCTGGGATGTTCCAGGTGGGAGAAGAAATTGATGGAGTCTGGTATTTTCTTTGATGCAATCTTGTTTATTTACAAGGAATGTACAAAGTCCTGCTTCTCTGAAAGCAGGAGGAACCACGAACAAAAGGAGCAGGTTCTTAGCTTACAGATACAAGCCTTTTTAACCAATAGACCTCAGTGCTCTCTTTCTCTAGCTTTTTTTCCAGGGTGTCACTGTGAACACTGACTATAACTTGTCTTTCTTGCTTTTTTCCTTTGCCTCTCTGTGTTCTTTCTGTTCTCAGTTTCTGCGCATTCCTTTTCTCTCTCTCTCTCTCTCTCTCCTTTCTTTAGACAATGCCCATAGAGTGCTGGGCTCGTTGCTAAACAAATTAAATGGATGATCCTTGCACTGAGGAGTTTATAATCTAATTAAAGAAATGATTCAATCCTGGCTGAAATAGGGTGAAAGGGAGGGCAAGAGACTGATAATAAATTATGGGGTTACTTTCATTATGAGTAATATCTTAGTGGTATTTCTATATGTTCCTTTAAATATATTTATATCATATATTGAGTTATCTTAATCCATTCCATGGAATTTTATTAAATCTAGGTCCAGTAATCCAATTGAGAACAAGAGTAAAATTCTGGTTTTCTGAAAGTACTAGAAATATCATGAGACATTTTCTTCTTGCAAGATTCCTTGTTCAGTTTTACAGACCTAAGAAGCACAGGTAGTTTAGAAAAGATTCAGAGAAGAATCCAGAATTTTAAATGCTTATATAACCAAAGTCCCAAACCCATCCTTCCTATAGCTCCGATTCAGATCTTATATATACCATTTACAAATTCTTAGATTTAATGGAATTTATAATATTTGTCTTGTATTTTATCTGTGATTTTACATTTACCAAAAGCCAACATGTATGTGCCAAACCGGATTGTTTTTTTATATGAAGCTTGGGAATTTGGATTTGTGAGACATTCCATGAAGGAAAAAAAAGCAGTGAGCTTTTGAAAAATTGCCGTTTTTCTAATAGTTCAGGGCTGGCCAGCTTTCAAACAAATGCTGTTATCTGAAGTATTGGAATGACCTTGACTGTACAAAACAATTTAGTACTGTCTACCCTGGTGTACTGCAGTTGTACAGGAGGTACAGATTGCTTTGAAAACGCGTTAGCTCTGTAAACCCCCAACTGCTTATGCTGTGTGTGCTCTAGCTCAGCCTAAAGCAGGAGAGAGGAACCAAACTAATATTGAGGTTTTTGCAAGTTGCAGGCTACATTTTGGCTTGCTTTTAGAATAATACCTAGGCTCTTCTGCCTGTTTTATACACATGAACCCACCTTGAATTCCAAACCCCTTAGACTCCCAACTATTCAGTTTAGAAGTTGCATGTTTTCCTTAAAATTAAATAAGCCATTTAGTTCCCATTCCAGGAAAATAACCGGGCCTTTGGATCTTGATTGCATTATATCCTTATGGAACGTCCTTCTGAAATCCTCGTTTAAATTGAAGATGTTATAGATCTAGTCCTGAGTGAGAGTCAGCAAAGGGCTCAGGGCTTACTGTTGCAGAGCCACTCCCATAGAGATCACCAGTACTCCTTTGTGAGTCTGGTGAGAGTGATCTGATGGGACACAGCATTGTTAAATAACATATAGAACTATTCCTATTGTAACAATTTTGAAAAGCAAATGTAACTGTTTATTTTTTCCACTAGGTGGCACAGTTAAATTTAATTTCACTGATCACTTATTTATTATAAATGGGACATCAAATCAAAGATTCAGGGTGTTTTCAGATTTAAGATACAGTTTAATAATGATACATTTTTATTTGCATACTTATTGTATGGCATCACTATATTTACATCACTCCATATTGAGATGTTTTTACGTGCTATACACAGAATGACCTTAGATGAAGCTACGGCCAACTGACCGAAAAAACTCCAAAAAAAACTCCAACAGAGAAACTTTCAGGTTAGTTTAGAAAGTTTAATGATATTTCAAAGTCCAGTTAATGCTCTGTGATGAGCCTAGAATTACAAAATTGCTTCACAGTATTTAATCCAATTTACAATTTCCCTTGAATTCCTGATTCTTAGATGGCAATTTTATTTTATTTTATTTTTTCAAAACAGATGATTGCCTTTCCAGTAAATGGATGGTATGATTTTTATTACATTTCACAGTATAGAACTCTATACAAATATTGTACTAAAAGTACAAAAATAAGTGCTTTATGCACACACTTTTTAATACTGTTCCTGTCTCTTTGCTTTGGCACCTGTTATAACTTACCTTATATAAATAGCTGGAAAAAAAGAAGTATATAGTTATTTAACAAATGAAAGGGAGAAACATTTTTTTACTGACAGTAGCCTTTTTCACTAATAGTAGATGTATGGGTACATTAGTTCTTGGCAATTTTCACGAGTGTATCATTGCTAAAAATGATTTAAAACGGATATGTATAAGAGAAAATTGAGCTAAAACACCAACAGTACTATTAATTATTTAAACCTCTGAGTACAATGGCTGGGCTTAAATGGTTTCCATGCAGTGCTGTCATTCTCTGCAAGCAAACAATTCTGTAGCAATTGCAGAGGAGAATGCCATGGTTTTTTTTAAATCACGTTAATGAGATAGTGTCTAAAGTGTATAAATAGAAATAAGCTCGTTAGCTCCAGCAGTTACAGAAGAACTGAACTTTCACAAATGTGGCCAGATCTTGCACTTTTTATTCAGGCAAAACATCCACTGAAGTTAATGAGAGTTTTACCTCACCTAAGAAGAGCAGGACTGGGGCCCAATTCGTTTCAGTGACTCTGACATATGAATAAGCTTTTGACAATACAACAATGAACTAAATTAATATGACACTCTAGAGACTAGGGGGCACCAAAGAATTGACAAACAGTGTAATTTCCCTTTTGTTTTCCAAAAATCCTTAAAGGGATACTGCCAAGATGGGTAAACCCCAAATGATTTTGTGTCCCCTTTTATATATGAGTACTTTGCACTTAGATACCACTCTCTATCTGAAGATACTAACGTGCTTTATAGACATTAATGAATTTAATCTATGAAGAAGGGGAAAGGACAGTTTTATTAGGCAAGTTTTACAGATAAAGAAAGTGAGCACAAAGGCATTAAGTGACTTGCCAAAAGCAGGGTTCCTCATTCTAAGTGATAAAGCCGTCCTCCTTCCTACAAACTTTGCAAAGCCAATGCGCTTGATTCTCCTTTCATGCTGGCCTAAATCAAGAATAATGCCATTGAACTCAGTGGAACTACATGGGTGTATATCTGTTGCGAATGCAATCAGAATCAGACCATAAATATATATAAACTATTGTTTTTCTTACCAAAGCTAATGCTTTAAACCTTAAAATGAACAAACAACCTGGAAGCTGGAAACAGCATGGATAAGCAATCTTATGATGCCAAACCAGGGCATGGGTGTGATGGGTGGAAAGGAAATAGGCCTGATTCTGCTCCCATTGTAGTCCAGGGCAAATGGGTTTCAATGCCACTGTAGCAGGCCCAATGTTAAAAACATAGTTTACTCTCAAGCCTCCAGTGGGTTACAGAGAATAATGAACTAAAAAGAAAAAGCAAGAGTTTTAAAAATGATTACAAATATCTTGACAGTGTCCCTTTAAGTTTCCTATATAAATTCCATAGAGCATATACATTTAAAAGAGTGATTAGGGCTTAGAAGAGTGATCCCTGTCTCTCTATAACAAAGTTGCAAAACACTGCAGGAATAGGTAGACTAATAGCATTAGAGACTATACAATTTATACATTTGTTCCATTACTACTACAAGTAAGTCAACAAAAATACGAGAAAAAAGTAAATATAAACACTTAACTGTTACTAATCTAGTAAACGGTATTTCATATACCAATGTGCTTTGAAGAGCTTTATATATATTAAAAACTCTACTTAGAAAAGCAAAATAATTTTCACAGTGTCGTTGTTTCACATATACTGGTTTACAGATTTGGGGCCTAATCCATTTCTCATTGAAATCAAGGCAACACTCTTAACTACACTGGGTGCAGGCAGGATCAGGTAATTTTTTAGCACTGAGTGCCTCTCATGTGACCAGTGTGTCAGAGGGTGAAAGGTGGTGAAAGTTCTTGTTTTGCTCTTTGATGGAGAAGATGCGTAGCTGAAATAGTGGCATTAAAAAAATGATTGGTGACTACAATATGAAAATCTGACAGTGTAAATCCTCTCCATTAATAATGGAAGGTATTCATGGATAACGTTGAGATATAGACTGAGATATTGTAACCTTGCTTTCTCTCTGTACTAAAACTATTATCTATGGGGACCTTAATAACCATTTATTAACACGCATGACATTTTGTCACTAAAGAGAGACTAGTACTGAATTATTTTGAATAATAACTTATTGCGCTCTCTGTCTGTCTCTGCATTTTGAATTCTACTAGTTTTGAACTTATAATTGCTTCATACTCCTAATCGTGCAATAAAATATATGATTTTTTCAAGGAAGAGAGATTTGGGTGCGGACTTATTTTTCTTGATTTCATATGCATAGAGTAACATTTACAGTTCACCTAATAAGGAAAACCTAGAAATCCAGGACCATAGGTTAAGCTTTCTGATTCTGCTCTTATATGTGCAAACTGTAGCATTGTCTCAAGAGCATCCTGTTAGAGTGAAGTCAGTTGTCATCAGAGCACCTTACAAGGCAGTACTTTGTGTCTAGAAAAGCAAGTGTGTGTTGTACAGTGTGATTGCTATTGTCTGCCGCTGCACAACTGTATTGTGTCTGGTTCTTGCACCTCACCCTACAAACAATCTGCAGTGTGTTTTCTTGCTGATTATTTCATTTCATTTCAAGCACTGCAAATTATTGATGTTAATTAGGTGCAACGTCTGTAATTTAGTATAGTTTAGTCTTAGCTCAAGTTTTATTAACTAAAAATGGGCGCAAACCAAAACCTCATATATGGACCCTCTTGAATTTTGGGACAGGTGGGTCCAGATCTGATGCCTCAGGTACACTTCTGTGTGATATGTCTGGAACCAAAGAGCCCTACATTTTCTATAACGTTTGCATATTTACAGTAGTAAAAAGATCAAGTCTCATATTCAGCAAACTCCTTTGGTCTTATCTTCTCAGAAATGTTGCAGCTTTCTGAGTATACAATTTCATAACTAGTGTTGACTCACTAGGCTTAAAGTGAAGTGAGTACCAAAGGGGTACCATGGGATACAAACTAGGAGGGTCTGTGTGGCTACAGTATGCATTATAGGCTCTACATCCCATAGAAAGATCATGTGAAAGGAGAATGCAAGCTTTCTGAGATGCTCAGAAAGACCAGTCTGCCATATTGTCCCCTCAGGAATTGGAATGCAGTATCTTACAGTTGGAAGCTCTCCACATTTGGGTGTGATTAAAAGATGTGTGCTATACCTCAGTCTTTTCACTTGTTGGAGAGGAGATGGTTATTCCTGGGTAGGTTTGAGGTGACTGATATTTCAATGAAAGGATGATTCTCCCATGCTGTAAATCAAAGGGGAATTTTAATATCACCAAAGCTTGCCTGTATGATATAATGTCATTTTATAGCCTATAGACTCTGGCTCCTCAGGCTAATGGAGACATCAGATCGTTTCAACAGCTGATTTTTAAGAAACTTGAAAGGCATATGTACAATGGCTTTTGGGAGGTTCAAAAGATCACCATCAACTTGCAACCCTCAGAAATTGTAATAAGACCAGGCACTGCACAAACCCTTGCCATACTTGTTACAAGACTAATAAATATAAGGGGAAAACATATTGTTCAATTAATTAGTCAAGGGCCGGCTATAGACTGCAACAGATGATATTTCAGTTATTAAATTGATACTTCACTGGATTTTGGCCAAAAGGCCATAAAAGTTCTATTGGTTTAAATTATAATGCAACTTTGACATGGCTTCAGCGTCATGCTAAACTGTTGATGAACACACAGCTTTCTCCAAAGTTCCATTTTCTTACATTTTACATGGCTTTAAATTTCTCTTAGTATAATTTTTATAGTAGAGGACAATGCTCTCAGGGATAATAGGTAATTAACTGCTAGTGTAAGAGGGTGTAATTCCAAGAACTTGCTTACACCTGCGGTGAATTTGTCCCAAAGAGATGATTTGCACTAGAAGGACAGTGACCTTCAGAGAGGTTTAGCAAGCATGATGATTAAATCTCACTTCTGAATTCTCATGGGCTGGTTTAACTGAAAATCAGCCACGATAAACAAGCCCTTTTTTGGATTTCACCATAAGTAGTTACGGGATGCTTTTCTAAATTATTTACTCTCTAGGGAAAAGGGATGGGAACTGAAAATACTACATTATTTTATTGAGATTTTGCCTTCTTCTATACAGACCTGAGCACTACAAGAGGATAGAGAAAACTCCAGTGACTGAAACCTATCCACTACATTAAACATCAAATCAGCTCTGAAATGCACATAAATAAGCATATCAGATTTTTCTGCTAAATGTGTGAAAACCAGCTTTTGCTGTCAGTTTCAACCTGGCCTTTGATATATTGGCCAGAGTTGTCAAAACATTTTAGATACCTAAACGAGCATTTAATGTCTCTAATCTAGTGTTTATATGGAAGATAGGCTCATATATGATTTTCAAAGGAAGCAAAGTTGTGTGCAGGACCTCTGTGCACACAGGGTTGCCTTAAATTTCACACATTGTCTGCTTGACCTAGGATATAGGAGGATTTTCTAGGTGGGTGGAGGTGTACATGGGCCAACATTGGCTCATGAAAGTTAGGCATGGTAAGGGCACATCTAACTCATTACGCTTATGGATGAGCAGGCAGAGAATCAACTCCCGATTGGCTTATGTGAATGAGGTACAAGTTCAAAAGAGGTATCCAAGGACACAAAAAGCCCCTCCTATCCATACACACAGCTGAGAGGAAGAAAGAAAAACAGAGAATGAGACATAATGTAGCTAGTTGGGGAGAGCCAGGCAATTAGGTACTGGACTGGGGTGGTAGCCAGCGAACACAGGCTTGGCTGGGGATAGCATCGGAGCTTTATTATGCGGAGGAAGTGAATTGTTTTGTAGAATGGCGTGAGAGGTTTTCTGTGTTTCTCAAGGGGAAGGACAGTGATCCCACCGACCATTCATGTCATACAGTAGTGGTTGAGGTGCAACACTACCACTCGGCAGCCTGCAAAGAGGATTCTGTTCTAACTCCTTTTTGCTCCTCTCCCCACTGTGTATAGCCCACTTGCGCCCCTGAGGAATTAGGGGGAGACTTAAAAAAATTGTGGGAGTTGGGTGCCTAACTGCCCCCCTTTATGCTTTTAAGTCTTGCTATGCATCACGAATATGGGTATGAAAACATAGCTTGCTCATCTGAGATGTCTAACTGCTTTTCAAGCTCTAAAGTCGCTACATAATTGGGAATATTTCTGTGTTCGGCATGGATTATTGTTTGTAAACACACACAGTAATATATACCTGAGAACCTTTAAGAACTTTTTCCTGGGCCAAGGTAATTTGTTGTTGTTTTTTTTCCAGTGCGAAAAATTGATTTTTAAAATTTGTTTTGGTATATGTTCCATTGTAAAACTATCAATCTAGAAGTATAAAACTATCACTAAATCTAAGTTTGGACAATAGATTAGTTTAAAATCATGAGGTCACAATAATTATCACACTGAGCTAGCCTCTTGCCGCACTTGATTAAAAGAAAACGTTGATTTAAAAAAAAACAAAACAGTCTCTCAAAACGTTCCATAACCATCACTACGAGTAGCTACTGCAAAGGCAGGGTAGGCTTCATACGTTGCGTAAGGTGCTAAATCTTGTCCCAGCGTCACTGCTTGTTTTAGTTGTGTAACTGGTACAGTAGCAGCTGGATTAGCAATGGTGTATCCTGCAATGAAAAACAGACACAAAAATGCATTTTGATGCAAATGTACCTGCAGAGCATGATATAGCTGATAACCATCCTTTCGTCTACACGATTACATAAACAGGTGGAGATTTCATTGTCAATGGTAACAGTATATTTGTCAGATTAAATATACTTACTTGTTCTGATGTCTGTGTTTATCAGATGTTATTATAAACGATAATTTTCTCTACTTTGTAGTCATATTGGACAGTGACAATTTTGGTATAGCTAGTTACCAAAGTTTTCAAAAAGAATCTGTAGAACACATCATTTCCCAACTTTTCCCCCACCCTGTTATTCACTGAATGATTTTTCCCCAGTATTTGGTTATCTCTAAACTAAGGATGTTACTATAGGCCTATATACTCTACTTCACACTTGGCATATGGAGGACAAGACAGATATCTGTAGCACAAGGATGTTCCCGGTCAGGTTTCATGAGCAGAAATCTGTATAAATGATGGAATTACATACTACCATTCAATCATGCTTATTCGCTACCGCAGTCTCCTCTCAAAATGTGTGTGTGTGTATAAGTAACATCATGTAGAGAAGAGAGATATTTCCAATACATAAACTTGGGAAAATAGTGGAAATTACGCTTCATATGGCTATATAGCACACCTCCACAGCTTGTCAAGTGGCTCAAGTGGGATGGGCTAAAGCGGGTGGTCCCAGGAACGGGGGGTTCCAGGGAGGGGTTCAGGTACTGATCCTGGGGTTAGGTGGGAGGCTGTGGAGAGGACTTGCATGTGGCCCCTGGGGCGGAGTTCAAGAGCAGCAAGACTATTGGGAGGGCTGGGCCCCATGTGAGCAGTGTTGCAACCCCATGCACCAGGGGCCAGGTTACAAAGCCTGGAGCAGATCGCTGAGCCCAGCCAGTCCCATAGGACAGTAGCTACTTCAGCCAGGACAGGGGTTTTGGGGGTCAAAGGGGGACAGTCTTGCAAAAGCCAGGGCTATTGAGAGGTCTGGTACAGAGAATTTTCCACCTGAATGATTTTTCAACAGAAAATACAGTTTCCAAAATTTGAAATGTTCTGTGTAAAACTTTTGAGTTTGCTGAATTTTTTTGATATTTTATCAAGAAAACTGAACCACCATAATATTTCATTTTGGGTTGGTTAGACCAGAATCAAAATATTTTCATTTGTTGAACTGACACAAAACCTTTTGTTTAGAATTAAGTCAATATTAAACTGCAGTCCATAATCTCCCATGATGCAGCATTGTTTCCCCTCTGACCAAAGGGTGTGGTGTATCATGGAAAATGTAGGCACACCAGGGAGCCTAGCCTATAGGGGACAGTGGAGAGGATCAGGCAATCAGAACGACAATTCCCATGAGGCAATGCACCAAAATAAGGAAATACAATTTAATCTGGAACTCGCTCAAAATGAAGTATTTTTGGTCAGTTCAACAAACCAAAAGGAAATATTTAAATTTGAGAGTGTTGAAATTTTTTGTTTTTGATCAAAATTGCCCAAACATTCATTTCTGAACTGAAATTTTTCTAAGTTTTTATTTAATAAAAAATGCTGATTTTTCAACTTTTTGACCTGATTGAGGACAGAAAAAAATGGGACAGAAATTCCAATTTTTTGCTCCGCTTTAATATATATGTGTGTACTGATTATGTCCGTATCAACTCCCACTCCATTCACTGTGACGCAATTGAATCACATGAATGAGAAGAGAAGTCCATATCCATGCCAGAAGTAAAGCGAATAAATGCACGTGGACTGGGATCTGCAGGCTTTCAGCCATCATTGACTAAGAATCTTTGTTCACGAGTGATACTTCATGCTCCTCTGAAGGCACGCACATTTGAAAGCAAGATTTATCCCCACATGCCTAACTTAGTATTCAGAAAATTATGGAAATATAACGGCAAGTCAAATGTGTTGCAGGCTGAAAAGTTAATGTACGTGTATTTGTCAAGTTTCCAAGACAAATAAAAAGGGTGGGTGAAAGAAAGGGAGATATTATAATTAAGCAGTAAGTAGGGACTGGATTCAATAAAAAGTCCATTTGGCTTACATGCTGCGGAAGCCTTCACAAACCCAGACAAATTGATTTTTCTGTGGCTTTTGTGGACTTCTGTGGCAGGAATCTGGATATATATATATATATATATATATATATATATATATATATATATATATATAAATTATTGAATCTGTCCTCAAGACACTGCAAAAAATTCAGTAGTATGATTAATGCATGCTTTGTGTGCAGTTTGGCTCAAGGCATTCCCAGGATCTCAGAACTACATTCACAGTGGAGAACAGTGTAAATGCAGTGTCTATAAATTGGATTTGTGTTTCTGTGTGACATTTTCCACAATTTTCCGAGCCATTTTGGCTAGTTATTAAAGCTATTTATCAGAGATGGGCCCCCAGACTGGAATAATGAGTCCTAATGCTTTTGAATTTTGGGAAAATTTGGATTAGGACCTAAATTTAGTGACTGCCCTCATTTCTCTTGTGGGTCAAATCAAAACTGTAGCTCCAAACACTCCCAACTTTGAGGAAGTTCTGATGTAGATTATAGTTTATAGCTCAAGCCCATCTCCAATACTTTTTTAAACAAATTTTCTCCTCCCATCCCCTCTCACTTGATCCTACAGTGAAGTCATAGTACATCATTTGAAAACATGCATTCTTATGCCAGCAAACTATCATAACCCAGAGTATTATATTGTGTTCTCCACAAATAAGGGACAGGAATGGATGCACGGATATGTAGACAGATAGACAATATGTGCATTTCCATTCAGTAGATTTGAATCTGAACACGCCTGCAATCCTGCTATATGTAATTAAGTACCTAACAAAAATATATCTTCAGAAGAGCATCTCAGTACAGACCTTCACATACCTGGAAAAGCAGGAGCTGTAGCAGGAGTCTCTGCTCCCTCTGTGGGAATGCCCAGGGTCTGAAGAGTATATTCTGCAGCATAGGTCTTGGCTTCATCAACATATGCACTAAGCTTAGGAGGTGTGAAGGGATGTCTATGAACCAGAAATAAAACATTAGCTGTTTTTTGTATTCTAAGGATCAGACACAAACTCCTCACAGACCAGGACACACCAACTCAGAGTGGCACCAGCTCCTGCCAGAACAACAGATGCAAAACCTGCAGACCTCCCTCCCTCCTCACCCCTCAGCTAATCTGTCTCTGTCGCCTCAGCCCCTGAGACTGGCTGGACAAAAGTCTGGGGAAAAGGAACTCGGGGGAGATTGAGCCTGGGAGGGGGAAGACTACAGCTAGCTGGGCAAGAGGCCTGGGACTGGTATGAGAAGCCGGGGAGTGGAGACTGGGATTGGGTAGATAAGGAGACTGGGATGAGTAGCTAGGGTGTGGAAGAGTTGAACTTGGACAGGGGCAAGTTGGAGGGGATAAGGCAGAAACAGTCAAGCTTGAGGAGAATAGGCAGAAAAGTTTGAGCCCTCTACAGAACATTCCCCTCCAGACTGGGGAATAGAATCCAAGGTTCCTGAGTCTCACCATTCCTCTGGTGTCAGCAAATACCTGTGAAACCCACTAGCAGTGTGTGTGATAAATCCTCCTCTAGTGCTGGTTCATGTAGAGCATAACAGCCCACTACTGCTATTAGCTCAGGTGACAGAAGTCTGTGAGGTGGGTCTAAAGGTTCCAAACCTGCTGATGAACCATGTGGGTATCACTATGATGCCACTTGATGGATTTTCTGTTTATTCAGTTTGCTTTTTAAAAATCCTCAGAAATTACCCAGCAAAAACTATTTAAAAACATTATTAAGGTTGAAAAGTCAAGCACCTAATTCTGGCATTTCCTAATTTTTAAGGTTGCCTGTGCAACTTTAATTTTGTCTCCCTTATACAAATGCTCTGATACAGCCTTTAATTACCTGATCATATACTATTTTTTCCACAGGACTCTTGCCTCATTCAGTAGACAGGATGGATAGTGCATACCGAATGAGTAGCTATCTAATATTTTGTTCAATGTAGAACTTTATCCTTCCTCTCCAAATCTAAAATTAATATAAATAGTGGTCTATGTAGTTGTTTCTAGCAATGATGCTGAATAAATAGAAAATTTTAAAAACTGATTAAAAGCCATACAAAATGAAATAGTTACATACATAGCGGGATTCTGGCTGGCAAGGGCAGGAATAGTGATTTTATATAGGAATAGTTGTCTTTGGTCCTGGCCAATTGCAGAATGAAGCTGATAAACAGGTTGTCCCCAGTTATTTTTCTGGCAGATTTCTTCTAAGACCTAAACGAGAAAAATGTATACCAGTTACAACCACATTTTAATGTTCCGGCCCATCTCTGGCACTACCTGCTGCAAAAATACATTGCTTTCCATGAGTTTTCATCTGTAGATTATATGCTCCAAATTCTTAGCTATATATATAACTATATACACACACACAGAGAAGTTTTGGGTGTTTAAAGGGTCATAAAATCTAGGAATAGTGTAAGCAACTTAAACATTCAACCATCAATTATTTCATGAAGATAATTGTTACCCCACTGAATCTGATGTATTTTCAGTTTAGCCCATTAACTGTTTTACTTTGATGCAGCATTGGAATAATTTCTTTTGACTTCTATTCATTAACCCATTTATGCACTCCAGAATTCTGCATTTTTAATGTCTGTTAAAGAATTGCGACTGTATTATCCTTCACTTTTTCTCTCCTTCTCCTGCTTAGTTGTGTGTAGTGAATGAATAGTGGGGGTGTATCCCTCTCCAAATTATTTGCCTAAAACCTATTTAAGTTACTTTTCTGCCCAGTTTACTGCAGAGGCTACTTGCTTGCTGATGCTCCTGGTCTGTAACAGAAATTCTAAATGGTATTGCCCTCTTCCTTTGCATTGATTAGTCCACAAAATAAATCATTGTACTCAAATGTTATCACCCTACTTTATATTCCGTCTTCCAAATCACTGAATATATAGAGTGTCCCAAATCAGTCTTAATACTGATAATTAAGAGTCCTACTAGGGCTCACTTTCTACATAGCTTTCTATTAATGATGCCCAAGCCAGTTGTTTGTTCGGACAATGTTATCCACCAGTTTTATGGATAGGAATCTTGATTGGATCCTCAAGGTGCCAGCTGGCTTTAGAATTAAAGGGGGAGTGTCTACAGGGGAAGGCCCCATATCCCCTTGGGTGCTCTGCTGCTCATCAGCCAACAAGGGAGATGCAAGGTGATTGGTTCTTGCTTCCCACAATCATGTACTTAAACCCCTGTACAGGATTTATCAGGCCTCTTGCCCCATGTTTAGCTAAACTCACCCACCCTCCCTCCTGATAGTTATATAACATAGGAACTGTGTTTTTATGTTGTTTTGGGTCTGACTAATTACTTGTTTAAAAGTTCAGGAAGGAATTTTTGCCACTGGGGCCAATTTGGCTATGGCCTAATGGAGTTTTTTGCCTTCCTCATAGTATTGGGAAGGCATATTCAGGTTAAATAGGTATAGGATTTAGGAATTTCATTTGAGGAACTTTATGAATGTTAGTTCATCGCAACTTGAGGCCAGTGTCTGGTGTGGACAGAAGGCCAAAGGGCCAGTGACCAGAAGAGCTGAAATTCTTTCACTGGTGGACCCCAGGTCTATGGGCAAGAGGGAGACTAGATTTGAGTTTGCAAATGGCAGTGGTACATAAATCTGTGCAGACCCTCTTTGGTACCCTCTGTCCTCTTTGTAGGGGAAGCGGGGGAAGATGAGAAGGTTCAGCAAAGCAAGCTGAATCCTTGGGGTAGGCAGTGGAGAGTCTGCTCTGAGTTATGGGTTATATAATTGGAGCTATGTAAAAGTCTCACTGAACCCACGTATATGCCTGTTATTGGGAGATGTGGGACAAGGTTGGTGAAAGATTAACATTGGAGAAAAGCACTAACAAAGTTGCAGCCTGCTGCCTAAAAATCATCGCTGTCTCTGTCCTCATTCACTTGCATATCCTGATCAAGTAGTTCTACCATATACCATGTTCAGTGATCTTAAAATGGAAACACACTACGGCATAAAAGACTATCATGAGTTTTCCAGTTAAATTTTCATCAAGGCTGCCTCCTCTAAACTGTTTGTTCAGTGTTGTAATGATTTGCACTTAAATTTGCTCAAAGTGCTTTATAAACACTAGTAAATTTACCTCCCTGCTGTCTTCTTAGCTGGGAAAGTATTAACTCTACTTCTTTGTAAATGGGGAAATTGAGGCAGAGGGCAGTAAATAGACTTCAAAATGTCATAGAGGAAGGTCTCCTGATTCTGTTATCTGATTTATCCACAAGAATATCCCTCTTCTAATGTGATAGACCTTATCTTTGTTTTATAAATGTGTGCAGGCTATTCATACTCATATTCATTCTTATAGCACTGCTTTGGACAAGTTTTTCAAGGCATCACAATCCATCCATCAAAACCACATTAGTGATTTTTCACATTTAAAATTTTACATATGTTCAATTTCATTTTTAAATTCTTATTTGAATAACAAACTCAGATTTGAGTTTGCAAATGGCAGGAGTTCATAAATTGGGTAGTTAGGCATCTACCTGATTCTCATGTATAAATGTAGCTTGTGTGCAAAAGGGCAAATGTTTGTGTATGCAAGAACTTATATATGAAAAATTGCAAATGCAGAATCTTAAATATGAAAAATTGCTGGCAACATTTTAGAAGCTGCTTTTAAAATATTAGCCACCATAGCCCAAAGCTAGTTTATGAACAGCTGGTTAGGCCCATTTTAAGATGCTCTGTCAGTATTGAAATCCTATGTGAGACATGTGCATATATATAACAACTTAGCTGGGGAGAGGAAACAGAATTTGGAAGGGTCTGACTTTAAAGCCTTTCTGAAATGGACCTAGATTAATGAATAATATTGACCAGATTCAAAAGTGAATCTAAACTACTGTCATTTATACCTTCTTCTATCCTGCCACCATGAGTATGGGTTTGGTACTTCAATTTATATCTGTGTATTAGTTGTTTTTCCTTCTAAACAATTTTTTTTTTTTTACTCCTTAGCCTGTCAGCTAGACTCTTTTAGATTCAGTAGGCCAAATGCAGAAGTAATGTGAAAGGGGCTATAAGTACTATGTTTGAATATGAGTGTGCTCTCAGTGAGTCTGCTTCTCAACTGTTATAATTTACATACTGAAGAAAGTATGAATTACACCAGCGTAGTTTGTCCCAGGCTTAGATTCACTTAAGCCCACCTCAGGGGATTTGTCACTGTGACAACATTTGTATGTTCCTAAGGAAACCACTTTATCAGGAAGATTTTCATATTAAATAAATGTCAGTATCAGTTCTATTTCAGGTTGTCTCTTGTATATCCTTAAAATCTTTAGAGGTAATTCATCTATAACTATCAAAGAACAGCCTCTGGGCACTGGGACACAGGATTCTCAGGAGACTTACATAGTCATACTTGTGATTAGAGAGAGAGAAATTTTCAACTGTATTTTAGCAAGAATATGCATTCTACTACATGTTTCTTGTGCTAATTAACAGACCTCTTTTATTATAAGCAGTGTCACTTTTAAATATCAAGGGCAACATTTTCCAAAACATTTAATTGATTTAGAAGCATAAATCCCACCATGTGGAATTAAGTGGTGCATCATAGAAGATATCGTCCAACCAGGGAGCCCAGTCTATAAAGGAGAATGAGAGCATGTGGTACCTGAACTACACCTCCTGTCAGGCCCTGCAGTGCTATTTTTAAATGGAAATGTTTAGGTTTTCAGGTATTCCATATTTTGATGAAATATCAGAGTTTTCTGTGGAGAACAGAAGCTTTTTGCAAAAAACTCATTTAGTCAAAAACCCAATTCTCCACTGAAAAATAGTTTTGACAAAAAATTTATGACTGGCCTTAGCCTGTAGGTACTACTGTGATGGTAAGTATTAATAACAATAAGTTTATATCTAATCCAGAACTTTCCCAAAATTCAGGATGGTCTGAATTGAGAATTTTGCATTGCCCAATTAAAGAGAGAGAGGGCTCATCATATCATGAAGGCCAGACCCTCAAAATTCCAGGTAATTTTGTTCTGATCTGGGATTCTGTTTTGAGCCTTTCTCTAATTTCAACAAGTTTGTTATCTGTGTTGAGCCCAGTCCTGCATGTTTTACCTATAAATAACTTTGTGACTTCCATAGGAGTTCTGCTTTTGTCAAGGACTGAATGATTGGATCAGTACATTAACTTTAAAAGGAGGCTTTGCTGAGAAAATATTCAGGTTCTCAGCAGTAGTCTTTCATGTTAGATTTCACAGTATTCATAAAGTTCTGCTCTCGGATCTGGCAAGTAACTCTCATTGAAATTATGAAAGTCAATGGGAGCTGACATGCTGAGAACTGAGGGCATGTTTAAGTTAATAATTTTTTATTCTGTTACCATATTGGAATGATTATTATAGTTTGAGGCCTCTAGCTATGTAATGTTAATATTGTGATATGCTGTGGAAAGCAGAAACTTTTTTTTAATATGTCCCCATTCTTTGTTTTTCTGTTTTAATAAGTGTTTTTCATTGCTTCCTAAATTAAACGTGTTTTTTAAAAATAAAACGTATCAGTAATAATTTCTGAGCAGATATCTCTTTATTAGTGCACCTCCCAAGGATATGCTGGGGCTGAAGTGATAGTAAAAGTAACTTCAATCCAACTTGTGTAGTCTTCAAGAATAGTTGGAACAGGCCCTAAAACAGCAAAACCCTTCTTTAGGCCTAACAATGGTAACTTGTAGTTATTCTCTGTAATGTCTCTTTCAAAGGTGAGCAGATCACTGTGTGAACATACTTATGATCAACTATCAGCATTTTCAAAACAAGTAACCATTCAAACTGGGTCTAAATCTATTGTATTGCTCAGAAAGCATTAAAACGAAGACTAATATGGGTCTGACCAGAGAAATTTTTCCTAATTTATTGTACCTACCTGAGGAGCAAGTTTAATTCCATGTGGTTTTAAAGCAATATGGTTCATTGGGGTAAGCTCCATTCCAGGCAAAAGATCATAGAGTTTGTCTTCTCCCCTCTTTTCTCCTTTGACCTGGTATCCACGACCCAGGCCAGTGTAAGCCAAGTATCCACGTCCTCCTAGTCCTCTAACTCCCGCAGCCCCTACAGGTACATTCATGTAAATTTCTAGGAATGTAAGAAGCATTAAACTGAATCAAATCACCGGAAAATCACCCTGATTCTTACTGTAATGGAAAAGTTAGCCCCATTCACTGATTTCTGATAAGAAGATGGGTAGGAACACTGACTGACTGAGAACTGCTGCACATTCATGCTACACTATTCACCACGAAGTAGAACTCGCAAGGGGAAGTTTCTTTATTACCTTTGGAGGAAAATACAATAATACCATGAATATAGAGCTAGTACCTACACAATTGTA
The DNA here is from genome assembly GCF_015237465.2 of Chelonia mydas. Lineage (NCBI taxonomy): Eukaryota > Metazoa > Chordata > Testudines > Cheloniidae > Chelonia > Chelonia mydas. The sequence continues at coordinate 88,361,851 of NC_057853.1, read as the reverse complement.
TCATTCTGGCATTTATCATACTTCTTGGGGGGTTTATTTATGTTTAGTGCCTGTAATTTCAGGCTGCAAGGTATGAGCAGCATAGTTTCCTTAGAAAATTCATTGCAGATGAGAAGATATGGTGAATCAGGAAATTCTAATTGATTACAGTACATAACTAAGATTGTCCTTATTCCTATGGTATCACTTCTCTTATGGATTATCAATAATTTAATCAATATAAACCAGAACTCTACCCCCATATCTTTTAAATTGTTTTCCTAAAGTGCCTTGAGATGTTTTAGTTAGAAGGAATGTCCTAGTCGTTTCTGACTGACTTTCCCATCTTCTCTGTTCTGTTCAGTCAACATAGGGCTTAACTTTCCATTGAATTAATGCACAGATTACTTTTGATTTTTTGCCATGTTTCTAACCTGATTTACAGTTGAAGAGTAACAGGGACAGTTAAAAATTAGATTGATTACTGCCCATTGGTATAATTTAAGATTTTAAATGAATTTAGAATACATAGATTTCCCCCCCTTCTTTGAACTAATGACCGTTTTCTCACATTACAACTGGTTCCTTTCAGAAGGATTGTTTGGGAATTTAGGAGATTAACAAGTGAGAGCATACTAAGGAAAAGTGAAATGAGTGATTTGGCAGTTTTGACACATTTTCCAAATGTAATTTTAATGGGTTTTAGATTTATATATGCACAGTAAAGCTAAAGTACGGGCAGCAGCAGTGCAAATTTCCCAAACCATACCATCCAGCCAATGTATCTTAATCTTTCTCTGAAGGGATCACTTCTAGGGGAGTTAGAGATTAGGTTAGTTAATTCAGTCCTCATCAACTCTACTGAGTACTTCAGACTGAGAACTGTTTTCTTTAGGACATCTTTCTAACTGGAAATGGGTTGAGAACACCATCTGATTTCACTTAGGACATCAATCTTCTGTCAGTTGTTAATGATCTCAGTCACTACTAGATATGAGTGAGAAGATTTGGATTTTGAACACCCCAGCATTTAATTAAAACATTATAAAGTAAGTGGGCATGTGTAACATTCACACCTTAGTTTTGGGAATGTTTCGGACTGAAGGCTTCATTCAGGCTTCTCTCTAGTCTTTCAAAAATTAACTTTATCTTTACCAATCTCTTATGCTATCCATTCCAATAGACTGTTGTTTTTGTTTTGTTTTGTTGCAGGAAACAAAACACAAAACAAAACAAAAACCCTGCTAAGAAGCATGACCTTTTATCATGTTAAATAGTTGATGTTTTGTCTACACTGTGATAGAGCAAAATTGGAACTATATTTCCAAATCTGTGGCGTGAGATATAATAGGATCCCACACTGAAATATCAATCATTTGGTTGTTTCAAAATTAAAACCCAACCAACAAGATAGTGCAACAAAACCATCCCCAGTTTTGATTTCTGTAGTCGACATACTTGAAAAGATACTTAATGTCGACAGTGTAACCTGTTAGTGCTTATGGCCACTTCTTGTAGCACAGTCTGAAGCACTTTCTTGTTTTCATCTCTGTTTTGGAGGTTCATTTGTCATTCCCTGTAATGATGCTGTAATGCTTCTTAGGGCCCCAGGATGACTAGGGTAATGGCCTTACTAGAAAATTTTCTGGTTGTGGGGAGGTAAGAGTCAATACACAGAGCACTGAAGCTCCTGGGACTAGTTAGCTTTCCTGAAATCCAGCCTTGAGCCACTAAAAGGAGGAAAAAGTCAACTGCTAGGCTTCTGGGACTGAATCAACAGCCAGCTGTGGGCAAGGAGTTCTGTTGTGAGTGGAAAACTCTTGTTTTGTTTGTTTTTTCCCTCCTGGGACAAAATGGAGGATTTTGGGTTTGTTTACTTTGGAGCAAGAGTAATTCAGAGACTGTTAAAAGACTTTAGGCTTTCTCCTGGGCTGATGAGGGAATATATATATTTTTTGTTTGCTTAGCCTGCCTGAAGGTTCTCATCCCCTTTTAAAGGAGAGATTCCAAAGACTGTGGCTATTTTGCAGTGCATGAAGGCTTTTAGTCTCTTTCTTAAAAGGATGCATGACCTGAGGCTATGCAGAATTATAGAAAGCTGGGCTATATGCATAGATCTGCCCCAGTGAATGGAGATTGTGGTAGGTGTAAAGAAGAGGAAGTAGCTGAGAAAAGCAGGAAATTTGGGAGACAATTGTGTGTTCCAGGAAGATTTATTGAATGTTTCAGTGCTAGCAATGGGAACTCCTAAGAACGGGTGGGCTGGAGTTCCTTCATAGTGAAGAACCATAGGACAATGATCATGAGACACTCCTCAGATCATTAAAGACTCAGGAGCAGCCCCAAATTATGGTCCTCTCTGAAGGACTCTGAAGTGCCTGAGTGATGGGGATATGCTTCAACTCATATAATCCGAGGTGGTTTGTGCTAATTTCTCCATTTAGTTAAAACTGATGGATGCCCTAAGGTTTTTAAAACTGCTTAGTGGAACCAGCTTTAATGTGGTGCATGGATATTTGATTTCATAAATTTACCTCCTACTCTAGCTACAAAGCTATTTCAAAGATAGATTTCTGGGTTGCCATAGACATAGCTGCTGGAGTTACCTCTAATGGATGGAGTTCGGATAATGCCCCTACTGCTGAGGTCACCCTTGGTGGCAGGGAAATGAAGGTTAGGAATAGTCGCGAAGGCCTGAGGTGCATAGAAGACTGGAGCTCCAAGGTAGGCTGTGGCAGGATCATACACATGTCCAAATGTGTAAGTGTATTCTCCTTGTAGCATGGTACCTCGTCCCCCTGTGCCTCTGGTGTGTCTAACGTAACTGTCTTTGTCTACTGGTTTTGCTAATGTCACTTCAATAGGGGAACCATCCAGCACCTTTAAAACAAGGAGAAACGCATGGAAAAATGCAAGGGAAGCACAGTACAATATCCAACATCATAATGACTGTTTTGTATAAGGCCAGCAAAGTTCTGCATTTTGTTAAGCACAGCTACAGCTAGCTTGCAGCTAGAGTGTGTGATTCCCTGCTCCCAGGAAGCTAGCGCTCAAGGAGCTAGTGCTAGCTCATGCTAGTGCTCAAGGACATAGTGAGCTAAAACTAGTAGTGTAGCTGCGGTAGGTCACGCAGTGGTGAGTGTCAGCATGGAGTAGCTGCCCCAGGTACAAACCTTCCTGGACCTCGTGGGTGTGTACTCAAGATGCTGGCCTGTGCTATCATGGCTACACCACTGTTTTTATCTCTATGAGAGCTAGCACAAGTATGCTTATAAGAGCCGGGAATCACAACCCCAGCTCCAAGTTTAGACATAGCCTTAGAGACACTCCTCTTCTGCCCACAGTAATGTGTGGATTCAATCAACCGCTCATTTTAAAACTACACTTTCTGAGAAGGTTCAAAATTAGGTAAGACCTGTTTGCCCCTTTCCTAACCCAAACATTACCATTTATATTAACCTGAAAACAATAATAAGCACATGAAAACGGAATCCGGTTTTCATTGTGATGTTAATTGTAAGTACCACAACTTCAGTGTTGATTCCAATAGGTGATGCAAAATATGTATCAAAGGGCTTGATGCAATGAGGTACTGTATTACAGCACCCTTCAATGGAAAAGTGACTGCATTACCTATTTTCCCAACATAGATGTTCAAGATAGTGATTGCACATCTCAGAGCATGTGGAGTACATTTGTACATGCACAAGGTGGCTTTATTCAGCTTCTAGATTGAAAAGCAGTGCAATTACAAGAAAAATAGCCTCTGTGAAGAGAGTTTTTGAGCTGTATGATACCTGATCAATGACTGTTTGTTTTACCAGAGACAAATGGATTAATTTTCTTAGCAAGCATGTATTCAGTTGCAATGCAGAGCCTATGGAGGGTGTGAATAAAATATCCCATATCGTTGAATTCATGGACCCTGAATTTCCTCTCTTGCTGTCATGTTCTCAGCACAGGAATATATTTTTAATATGTGTGTAGCTCCTATTAATTTAAGTTGGGGTTATGTTAACACACTTTTTTGAACTGTACACAGAGCAGGGGCTATTCCTATTGTGTTTGGAAAGGATTTGGCACATTTGAAGTGATTCCTCAGTAGAAGCAGGAATAAAAGAGGGATGAGTAACACCCCATGATAAGTATGTAATACTATTACATAATATTATACACAGTATTTGCAACATATGAAAATAATAAAATAGTTAACTCTTAAGACCTGGTTATTGCTTTATAATAGAAAAAAAATTGTATATGGCATTAAAATTGGCTGAATTCTGGAAGAACAACAACAGTTTTGACAGATCTTTGTTTGAATTCTGAACAGCTGTTTTGGTTTGACCATGTTTGTAGTCATCATTTACTATTGCACATTGCCTTGTTTTTTGTTGACACATACGGAAAAGGTATTCAAAGTGCAAGTATGAGATTTTTTGACCTGTTATTCAGTATTAGTCATTTGTTCATTATTCTGTTTCTTGCATCGAATCAGAGCAGAACACTACTATATGATTAAGGTGACCAGTTTCCCATTATGCAGATAAGCAGTAAATAGTCAAAATGAATAGTTTGTGAACACCCAAAAGGCCGAAACTTGATTACATAAATTGCAAACAATTACAAAAAAGCAAATACAGTTGTATGACACCAATATACTATGAATGCTACTCGTGCAGCATTACCTTCCCATTTAAGGCTTTCATAGCTTCAACTGCATCGTCTCTGTTATTAAAGTGTACAAATGCATAGTCTCTGATTTTCTTTATTCTTTCAACTGCACCTACAAAAATGTTGGGATATTAGTTCCGCAAGTGTCTTTTCAAAGGAATACAGATTCGAAATTAACATTCTGGGTTGTGTTTTTAGCACTCAGTTTTACAAAGCACAGTTCTGATCTGCAGGTGTTTGTGCATATGAGTATCTCACTGAACTCAGTAAGATTACTTGTGTGTAAAGCTAAGCTTGTGCATAAATAATTGTAGGGTCATGATCAAAATGAGTAATTACTGAACCTGTCATGCTATTGTTTTAATTTGGTCTGATTACCCAACTCAGAATGTTACACTTCTCAGAGTTTAAAAGTTTAAATAGACTAAAGTTAACTAAGTAGTCTAGAGAACTGGTATTGCCAAGTATGTTTTAAAACTACATTGGTTTAGTTTTTCATTTATGGTTACAGAAAAGTACAGTTAATTGAACAGAAAAAGTAAAGTTAAATATATGTGATGTTAATACACACTAAAATAAGAGTAGCCCTCTTTACCTAACAAATCAAGGCAACCCTTGAAGTCCTATTTTCAGATATATGAAGTCAGCTAGATCAGACTTGGTAAAAATCAGGGCTGAGAAGGAAACCATGTGCAGTAAATGGAAATAGAGCAACAACCTTTACAGAGTGCAATAGAACCATTATCTTAGCTTTTAAGTGAAGCTCTTAAGTATTCTAGAACCAGATATATGAAATTTTAAAAAAAAATTACAGTGAGGAAGTGCATTCGAGTGCATTTCAACTCTGAGGAATTTTTATGTCTGGTAGTCTCCACCAGGATGGCTGAATGCAACTGTCAGCTGGTTATGTAATATATTCTTGAATTATGTCAGATTCCATAGAACATTCACATTTAGTTTGTTTAAAATGTCATTTGGTGTCATATGCTTGCATGATGGATTCAGATTACTTCTGGGCATATGTGATACAAATTCACTTTGGTTTTGTTTACTTCTTGCAGCTTGTCCTGACTTTTACATCCAGGCAGCCTCAGCGCAGCCAGCAAGTTTAGAAGCACTAGTTTCCTTTTACAAAAATTTGCCTCTTTCTCACTTTATATCAGAGCCTTTTCCTGTGTTTCCACTGGCTACATGAGATGTGATGTGTGTGTCAGCACCCATGATAAAGTCAACGAACAGGTTTGTCATATGTCTTGAAGAACTCAAGGCAGTCTTGATTTCTGAATATTTGTTCTACCTCCTGATTGCCAAGCAATTTTGCAGAACACATGAATATACAGACACATCAGCCAGACAGCAGGAGTGGGGGGAACAAGGGTCAGAGAGAGAAACATTACTCTAAATCCAATGAGTTTATAATTGATGGTGTATTGAATATGCATCAGTTTACAGATTTTCAGTGAAAATGTCGGATTTTTTAATCACTACAACAGGCCTTACTGCCCCATAACCTGAGCCATGCTGAACACAATGCCATCAACAGCCTCAGGAACAACTCTGACATCATAATCAAAAAGGCTGACAAAGGAGGTGCTGTTGTCACCATGAATAAATTGGAATATGAACAAGAGGCTGCTAGGCAGCTCTCTAACACCACATTCTACAGGCCATTATCCTCTGATCCCACTGAGGATTACCAAAAGAAACTACACCATCTGCTCAAGAAACTCCCTGAAAAAGCACAGGAACAGATCTGTGCAGACACATGCCTAGAATCCCGACCTGGGGTATTCTATTTGCTTCCCAAGATTCATAAACCTGGAAATCGTGGATGCTCCATCATCTCAGGCATTGGCACCCTAACAGCAAGATTGTCTGGCTATGTGGACTCTCTCCTCAGGCCCTATGCTACCAGCACTCCCAGTTATCTTCGAGACACCACTGACTTCCTGAGGAAACTACAATCCATCGGTGATCTTCCTGAAAACACCATCCTGGCCACTATGGATGTAGAAGCCCTCTATGCCAACATTCCACACAAAGATGGGCTACAAGCTATCAGGAACAGTATCCCTGATAACTTCACAGCAAACCTGGTGGCTGACCTTTGTGACTTTGTCCTCACCCACAGATATTTCACATTTGGGGACAATATATACCTTCAAGTGAGTGGCACTGCTATGGGTACCCGCATGGCCCCACAGTATGCCAACATTTTTATGGCTGACTTAGAACAACGCTTCCTCAGCTCTCATCCCCTAATGCCCCTGCTCTACTTGTGCTACATTGATGACATCTTCATCATCTGGACCCAAGGAAAAGAAGCCCCTTAGGAATTCCACCATGATTTCAACAATTTCCATCCCACCATCAACCTCAGCCTAGACCAATCCACACAAGCAGTCCATTTCCTGGACACTACTGTGCTAATAAGCGATGGTCACATAAACACCACCCTATATCGGAAACCTACTGACCGCTATACTTACCTACATGTCTTCAGCTTCCATCCAGGACACACCACAAGATCCATTGTCTACAGCCAAGTTCTAAGATACAACCACATTTGCTCCAATCCCTCAGACAGAGACAAACACCTACAAGATCTCTATCAAGCATTCTTAAAACTACAATACCCACCTGCTGAAGTGAAAAAACAGATTGACAGAGCCAGAAGAGTACCCAGAAGTCACCTACTACAGGACAGGCCCAACAAAGAAAATAACAGAACGCCACTAGCCATCACCTTCAGCCCTCAACTAAAACCTCTCCAATGCATCATCAAAGATTTACAACCTATCCTGAAAAATGATCCCTCACTCTCACAGATCTTGGGAGACAGACCAGTCCTTGCTTACAGACAGCCCCCCAACCTGAAGCAAATACTCACCAGCAACCACACAACAAGAACACTAACCCAGGAACCTATCCTTGCAACAAAGCCTGATGCCACTCTGTCCACATATTTATTCAAGTGACACCATCATAGGACCAAATCACATTAGCCACGCCATCAGGGGCTCGTTCACCTGCACACCTACCAATGTGATATATGCCATCATGTGACAGCAATGCCCCTCTGCCATGTATATTGGCCAAACTGGACAGTCTCTACACAAAAGAATAAATGGACATAAATCTGACATCAGGAATCATAACATTCAAAAACCGGTAGGAGAACACTTCAACCTCTCTGGCCACTCAGTAAAAGACTTAAGGGTGGCAATTTTGCAACAGAAAAGCTTCAAAAACAGACTCCAATGAGAAATTGCTGAGCTTGAATTAATATGCAAACTAGATACCATTAACTTGGGTTTGAATAGAGACTGGGAGTGGCTGGGTCAATACACATATTGAATCTATTTTCCCATGTTAAGTATCCTCACACCTTCTTGTCAACTGTATAAATGGGCCATCTTGATTATGACTACAAAAGTTTTTTTCTCCTGCTGATAATATCTCATCTTAATTAATTAGCCTCTTACAGTTTGTATGGCAACTTCCACCTTCTCTGTATGTATATATATATCCTCTTACTATATGTTCCATTCTATGCATCCGATGAAGTGGGCTGTAGCCCACGAAAGCTTATGCTCTAATAAATGTGTTAGTCTCTAAGGTGCCACGAGTACTCCTGTTCTTTTTGCAGATACAGACTAAAACTGCTGCTACTGTGAAACCTATTACCACTAAAGTTAATGGGAAGTGTGGGTTTCAGAGACTCTTTGGGTAATCTGATCCACAGTGGCAGCTCTAGATTTTAACTCCTCTAAACTGAACAAATTGTTACTGGATGCTGTGTTACTGTCAAAAGGCTTTCTCAGTACAGGATCACTGGCTCAAATGTACAATTCAGTCCCAAGGTGTTGCAGTTCAGCATTATGTCCAGTGCAAGAGGCTCAGGGGAGGGGGAAAATCATTTCAGACTGTTGCTGACATTTCTGAATATAATTTCACTATAACCTAGAGCGGCACTCATTTCCCCAAAGCTCAGATTTGCTACTATATAACCAGTTTTTTAGAACATACAACAATCTCAAAAACGAGTTGTTCCAGAATTTTAATCCATCTAAAATAATAATAATAATAAATATTATTAATAGTAAAATAAAAAAGAGGGAGAGACAGAGAAATTTCCAGTTTTCAAAATGATCAAACTGCAAAAACATATCATTAAAGCAAATGCAATTTAAAAGCTTCCATAAACTGTTTTGGAATCCACTTCCTTTGAGCAAATTTGGTTTAAGTAAAAAATGATGGAGTTTTATAGACACTTTAGGTGACTATAAATGTGTTTTTTAGGGAGTGCTAATAAGTTAAGTGTTCTGGAGCAAACTGGGATTAATAATGGGGGAAGAAGCTGAAAGTAAAATGATTTGTCTAACAACTTCGTGTTTGCTAAAAGTATTATACTGAGGGATTAAGAAGACAGGAATGACTCATAAAGGAATTTCTAATATATCTTTCAGCTGCAGCCTAATGTGAAAAAGAGAAATTTATGTAGCAGAGACAAAGCAGAAGAGTTAAGATGCTCTGTAATATAGCTTTAAACTTTAAGGAGAAAGTTAACAGAAGTGAGTTAAATTATGAATGATTTCCTGGTGCTGAGCACAAGAAAGTAGTGCAGAGATTATTGTATTTCTTGGAGTTCCAAAATGCACTTCTTTATACAGAGTTGGATTTTCAAAAGCTTCTACATGATTTAGGAGCAAAACTCCCATTGAAAATTAATGGAACTTATGCTCAACTCATGTAGACACTTTTGAAAATTGCACCCTACATACTCATAGGTGGAAAGGATAATATTAGGATAATTTATGGATTAAATTATAAATATTGGTTTGTATTTTTATATAAGTTTCTGTATGTTATTCATTTCTATGATGGGCAAGTAAGCTTATAAATTTTCAAGCGTTGTATTGGATGCGAGTTCTGGAATGTAGAACATAGGTGAATTAAATCCAGAGCAACCCACCCATCTCACTTGGTGGGAAACATGAATGGACCTGCAGTGTGGTAGGCAGCTGGGAGGGGGTGGGGAACACATGCCTGGGAACTCAGGGGCAGGTTTTCCCCTGCCTCCCATTGGCCACCCAGAGGGAGATGAGATCTGAGTGGCCCCTCACCCCTATAGCTCTTTGTTATTTTAACAACTGCCTGGGGTTTTTGGGAGTATCTAGCTCCAAAAAGCTGCTCCTTAGCTGCCCCACTCTCCCTCTCTGTCACTGTAATATAGAAGCGGTGTTTTTTGAGTGTTGTGGGCCAATTGCCTGTTTTGGTATCAGGAAGGAATTTTTCCCTTTGGGGCGAAATTGGCAGATGCCTGCAGGGTTTTTTGCCTTTCTTGAAGCATCATGGAAGCACATTTTGGTTTAAATAGCAGTAGAATGTAGAAATTATTAGTCATTTGCAGGAGTGTTGCAACCTGAGTCCAGTGTGATTACAAAGCCAAAAGGGCCAGCAGCTCTAGGTAATTTACTGGGATTTTGCTGATGGACCTTGTGCCTCTGGGACAAGAGCGGACTGAAGTCTTCACAGAGAGAGGTATCTTTTTAGTACCTTCTGTCCCACTTCTGGAGGTGGGGAAGGTGAGAGGATTCAGAAGAGTGAGCTGAGTACTATGCGTAAGCTGAGGAGAGTCTATCCTGAGTTATGGGATATAGGATGGGAGCCTGTAATCCCACACTGAACACACTCAGATGCCTGGTACTGAGAGATGGAGAAGGAGGGGCATACTGCCCTCTCCCCAGTGTTAATAACCTTGTGGTCTGTCACTTAAATCCCTCCCTGTGCCTGTCTTCATTCACCTGCATGTCCTGGTCAAGTTAAATATGGGTTTAAAAAATCCAAGTGCTTTGTGGTTCTTCAGTGTGCAAGTTTTATGTCAATACTCATTATGTAAAACCACCTTTACAAAGCATATGGAACTTTCAAAAATCAGTCAATCATTGCAGGGAGGAGTAAAGCAGCCATACTGAATCACTCTCTTTTGAACATTGCCCTTTTTCATAGAAGAAGAATAGTGAAAAGAGTCTATCCCACTTACATAGGCTCGCTCTCCTGGGAGGTAAAACCTACCCCTGAAACAAAGCTAATGTTTAAAAAAATCAAAATACCCTTTCTGCAGAAATCAAGTTACTGGAGAGCATATATACAAAAATCATGTCACAACAGAAGTAATTTTTACTAATGTAGAATCCTTAGGACTTTTCATACACCATTTTGGACTGCAGCAGAGCTATTTGACTTGCCAAACCGCCCTGAAAATGTCAGTTGTCCTGTCAATTAGAAAACAAGCCGCTTACTGGATGATCTAATGCCAGCAGTCGCTGTTTTAGGAACTTAAACTGGGTGAAAATTGTTTCAGCACTTGAAGGTTTTACAGGGGAAAAAACAGCTATTTTATCCTTTACTCTGGTGTTCCACCAATTTAATATTTCAGAGAAACAGACCAACTACTGTTAGTTTACTATAACTGAACAATATCTACCAATTTAATGGACTCAAACCCGCAACAGCTAAAAACCTACTTTATGTCATTTCCTACCTGGTTTAATATTGTTGAATTCTTTTTCAATCGTCTCTTCGGTGGTTGATAGCATAAGGTTTCGCACATAGAGGATTTTAACTGATGACATTGTATCTTCATCAACTTCAACTTCTGGTTCTGCCCAGTCTACAGCAATAGGATGTCCCCATAACTGTATTCTTCCTGGAAAAAATAATAAATAATTGAAAGTACCATTGTTCAATTGGTTTCTAGGCATATTGATGTTTTGTATAACATTATTCTGTGGTAGTAGAAGTAGTAGAATGGACTGATTATACAGAAGGTCTAAAATTTCATGCTCAAAGCAATGGCACATATACCATATGTTTCCAGAAACAGATAGTCAGATGTCCAGATTTTATTCTTCTAGCACTGCAGATGTGCAGAATCCAACAAGGATGGAGAGAAAATATGGTACGGTCCTCAAACATTTTCATTCTATGAACCACTTAGAGAGATCTCTTAATGAACCTGCTTCTCTTCCAAAAATTCCTTCCCTCCACTGCTTGGTTTCATTCTGCAGCTGACTGGAAAGACTCCACTGACTACAGTATGATAAACACTGTGATTCTAAGAAGTTTAAGTAAGACTTATGTTCTCAGAAATTTGATTTGTGTGCAGTAGTTTGGTCCCTGTAGCATAGTGCTTCAATGGAAATAGCGAAGATAGGGGAATGCAAGGCAATACATTATTACAAGAAGGGCCTTATGTGGGGGAAAGAAATCTCACTGACTTGGTGTGTATTGGATGAGTCCCCCAAGGAGAAATTGTAACTGATTTGGGGAACTCTAAAGGGAAAAAAAGGGAAAAAATTAGATGGCTAAAAAATCAGTGCTATGGCAGCATCATGCATCTCATGTCCATAGTAATAATTTACATTTGGTTAATTAATCCACTGCTTTTAAATTCATCAAGAGTGTTGGCATAGCTTTGCATGCAGCCACAGAGCTGGTCTTGAGGTCATGCAAATGATGCTAATGAGCACTGGCAAGCAGCCTTGTGCAGAGGCACCTCTTGTCTCCTGCAGATGGCAACAGTAACTGCTTCACCCAGCTTTCCTTCCATTCCTGCACATCCTGTAGGGAATTTCTCCTCTTCCAACAGTAATTGAAGCTTAGCTCAGCCACAAAAATCTCAGGACCTTATTTCCTGCCCAGTCTTGTCCTGGATTCACCCAATAACATCAGAGATGTTGTGACAAAGTCAGTGCTTTTTCATTGGCAATTTGAATGAGTTCAGTAAACAAGTTTTCTCCAGATGATGCATTTATATCCAGCCTAACAATGGAGGTTAACAGTGTAGTCCTTCTCTTATCTTGTCTTTCTATGATTTTTTTTTTTTTTTACATTTGACAAAATAGAAACAAATTTTAGGGACTCTCCCCCCTTTTCCCTTGGGAACGGGGGTGGGGGGAGGAAAGGGAAGAAAATAAGGAGGGAAGGCATTTGAAAACTTATTTTTGTTGAAAAACTTGGAACATTTATGAAGACAAAAATGTTTCCTTTCAAAACAAGAAACTTTTTGTTCTAAATAAATCTGAAGTGAATTTGGCCAACTCTAGTTCTATATCTTTTCAGTGTTAGCCTAAACTTGGCTTGAACTGGTAATGACTAAAAGTAGTCATCTGATAGCTAATTGATAGCCTATGTAACATGTATGGCTTTGGTCCAGTTCTCAGTGGTCATGTTCAAATCATCGGTAGAAATAACTGGCTGGTTTTGCTAGTAGTCTCTTCAAGGCATAAATAAGCTGGGACGCTGAACTTCCCTCATACTAGAACTTGATGAAAAATTGCATGGAGGGAGGAAAAGAGACAATGTTTTTTTCAAAAATTGTGTTCCTATTTTTGACCACCTCTACCTCATTCCCTGAACTACCCTTAGAAATAGTCCCTCAAGCAGTGGTTAGGCTCATAGTATGATGTAGCTTGCTCTGCAACTACCTGAGTTCTATATATCCACAGAACAGTGGAAGCTTTACTTTTCAATGAGAGCTTAAATCTACCTTAAAGCAAAACATATCTTAAAACTTTGCCCACTGCATCATGTGGTGATATCACAGTATAATTTATTTTAAAAGCTTTGAGTGATATTAAGTTGGCCAGCTGCATATGATCTTAAATTATGCTCACATGCCAAGGTGAATATAGAACAAACAAAAATGGCTATCTAGCACCATACTTAAGCGGCAGAGCATTTTACAATTATTTGACCCTCACAGCACCTCTGTGAAGTATTATTCCTACCTGGCAAATAGGGAAAACTGAAGGAGTAGGACTTGGCCAAAGTCACACTGTGAGAGACAGAGCTACTTAGAAAATCTTGAACTCTTAACCCCATCTCCTTGCTTTTGTCATTATTCCACACTTCTGCCCATATGTAAAGTTCAGTATAAACATGGAACTTTTGTAACACTAGATGTGTTGTAAGAGTGATGGTACCAAGATCTAGTTCTCTTTTCTGACTTTCATTGTACACAATTTGAAGATCTAATATTGATGATTAATAATGCATAGTGACTTTCACATGATGTGTGTGTTATGGAAGTGGATCTCCTAAAGGCCAGTTGTGTAAACTTATCTTGGGGACTGACAGTCAAGTTGGTTTCTTTTCACCTTGATCATTACCACAAGTAGTAGAGGTTCTATAGGTCAATTATAAGCTACCTATGTAACTCTACTGTATTCATATTACCCCCTTGGTAATACCTGTACAAACCTACTTAAAAATTAATCAGATCTCATGGCTAAATACTAGTAAACTTTGCTCATGTCTTCAAATGTAGCATGTAGTAAATTCTTATTCAAAGATAATCCTTGTGTAATATAAGTCTAGGCATAAATGCAATTCCTCATTAGAGATTTCTTCGTTAGGCTCCAGTTAGGAAAGCATCCCTGTTCAGGAAAATGCTTAAGCACTTTCCTAAAGCTAACTATGTTCATAACCACTTTCCTGAATAAGTGCCTCAGATTGTATTCTCCAAACCCTGCAAGGTTCTGAGTACCATTGATTCCCACTGTAGTTAATGGGAGTCCCCAAACTTCTGGATTAGGGTCCATAAATATTCCCACATTCAGCAATCTTGCCATCTCCCACACCATCCTGGGAAGAAAACATGTTTTTTTCTTTAATGTAACTTTATATCCTTGCAAAATCTGTAGCAGCTATACTATCTCTAATATATTAGACTGCATCAGTACAAAGAATTATAAATGGAGTTTATCAGAGATTTATTTCTAATTTCAGCAGAGATTGAGCCTAGCAAATCTCTTTGAACTAAGAAAATGGCCTAGTAAGGCTTATTCCACTGAATTCCACTAAACGAAGGTTAATCTGACCTGTATTAACTGCAAAAGTATTGTCTTTTGCAGCTGATTTTGATGTATATAATAAAGTACATGCATGTGTATGTGTTGGGTGTCTTTGTATTATGTGATGTGATGGTGGCAAAGATCACATTAGGCTTTGCATTAGAGTAGAACTGGTTGGGACATTTTTGTTGGAATGATTTTTCCGATTGAAAATGCCCTTCTCCCAAAATCAAAACTTTTCATGGGAAAATTTCAATTTTGCCCCAAAGTCTCTTGATCAAAATGATGGCTTCCCAGCTGCCCCCTTGGAAGGCTCTTTCCAATTGACAAAGCTTTCTGGGGGGCTACCAAGACTGAGCTCCCTGTCTCTGCCTCCCAGTGTTCCCCCAAGTTCCGGGACTGGACAGTCAGCCAGCTGGGAGATTCAGCCCCTGTCCCTCGTGCCACTCCAGGGCAGTAAAGGCTAAGCATCCCGTCTCTCTGCCTCACTGGCCCTGGAGCTGGGGAGAAGTGAAGAAGTTCAGTAGCTAGGCTTTCTGCCTCTCCAGCAGCTGGGCGGGCAGACAATAGGAAAGCTGAAAAATGTCAGTGTTTGCTGTTGGTTTCTTTAATGCTAAATGACCTCGTGAAGTGCCATAGCGAAGGAAGCTGCATGACCAACACTGCAGACAAACCTGGTAGCAGTTTTCTTCTTGCCATTGCTGCTGCTCGATGACTTTCATATTCCACAAAAGCAAAGCCACGGTTTTTTGTTTTGTCTGCTGCGCTGGGATACACAATGACATCAATGACCCCATCTGTGACTTTCCTCATCTCTGCTAAAATTTCTTCTCTCTTCTTGTTTTTTGGGATTCCTCCTACAAACAAACGGCAGTTGTCTACACTGGCACAAACCCCTAGGAGTCGTCCATTCCTGCATACAAACAACAGTTCCAGTTTGTAATGAATCAGGCTCATTTCTTTGAGAAATCACAAGCCTCATCTTCCCAAAAACCATAGTTTAAAACTTATCAATCAGACCAGTCCATTTGAGCAGTGTACTCCATCCAATACACAATCAGCAATTGTGCCAGACAAAAAGGAATATATTCAGAATTGATTTTGAATGTTCACACACCCACAACTTGAAGGTGAAATTGGAGCTGCAGACAGGTATCAGTATTTTGAGAATATATTGCTTGGAAATAATTTGAGACTTTGGGAGAAATAAATTTCAATCTTTAACTTCGTAGGTGTTTATTTCCACAACCAGCCATTGAGGGTAGTCTTTACCCCAGAGCTTTACAATTGATGAACACAACAGTGAAGAATTGTGTTTAGCTAATATGATGCTAATTTACAGTGATTTACAGTCACTGTAGACAAGGACAAATCATGTTCACCAAAGTGTCAGCTAACTGGGAAATCATAGTCAGCCTGTGGGTCAGCACAACTGGGGGTCTGGGGAAACAACTTCTCACTGTTCTCCAGCCTGCATGATTCAGGCCATAGGGAGTGCTAATCCCTGTTCTCTCTGGGTGCTTCCTGCTTCTCTCTGTGCTCTGTGGAGAGTCCCAGGGAGTGAAGCCTCCTTCATTCATTCCCATTTTACCTCCTCTTGTTCCCCAGCCCCTTTGGAGGGCTTTTGAGGAGTTACAGCTTCCTTCCGCACAAGCCTTAAAAGGCTCTTCATTGCCTAGACAGCTTCCAAATTCCATCCCCAGACAGCCTTAAATAATACATCAGAAAGTCCAATCCCTCATGGGCCTTTGCATGATGCCCCACTCATACTCTGTGAACTTAAGAAGGCTCCCTGCCCAGTTCACAACTCCCCACAAAGCTCAGGAGGGGCTAGTCAGCAGCTCCTCCTGCCTCCCCAGGAGCCAAAATAGGGTTGTCAGAAAAGCTGATCCAGAATTTTCTGATAAAACACATTTTTGTTAGAAAATGCAGATTTATCAAAATGGAAACTTGTGTATTTTCATCAATGGGAAACTGACTGATTGTATAAGGGAATGGTGGATGGTGTGATTTTAAGCTTTAGATAACTACACATTCATTTTTCAAGTCGCAGGTAAATACATAATGTATAATAAAACAGAATAATACATCATTTGATTTCAACTTTATATGAACATACCAGTCATGCTTACCTAATTTCATAATTATTAAGTTGCTTGATTGCATTCTTAGCCTCCTGTTTGTTAGAGAATGTTACAAAGGCATATCCCCTATTGTTTCCATTGAAGTCCATCATCATTCTCATTTCATAGATTTTACCAATCTGCAAATGAAAAGAAAAGTCAATAACCCATTCTGAAAGGAAACTTTCACCAACAGCACAGAAGCTATTTACACAAAGCTGGTTATTTCCCTGACTGTGTCTTGTGTGCATATCACCTCAGAGTTGTTTGACCATCTCCATCAATGTGACCATCAGCCAGAACCTATTTTACTTGAGAACTGTTTTCTGACCCGTGAATGAAGTCAGAATAAATAAAGGCAACATATGTTTAAGTGACAGTTAGGGCTGAGTTAGCACTGCAAGGTAAATGACCTCTATTCACACCATCTGATAACACAGTACCAGAGTTCCAATGTGTGCCTCAGGAACCTTACTGTGCAGTTGTCACAGTAATGATTTCTTGCGCTGATTTGCTCTTTGTTTTTAAATATTTAGTTTCAGTCTGTGCTAGGAAAGAAAAGGACTGGAGGCTCCAAAGTCACACAGCATCAGCCTCATTCTCAAAGTCAGTATGTGCACCTCAGTTAACCAAACTTTTTTCTGTGCCACTGTTGGTGGGATTTTTCTCTTTCCGTATAGACTTAAGAACGGCAGTGAAGACTATTTAGAAGTGCTGCAGGAGGATGAGGATAAACTTTTGGGAGTTTCCTTATTTGGGAATGTGATTACCGTTAGTGATAGGGAGGGCACAGTATGTGCATGTCCTGATATAACCATTATTATCAAGTACCTGAGATATGCTAAGCACTTTACAAAAAATAAGACATGGAGTGAAATCCTGGCCCCACTGAAGTCAATGCAAGTTTTACCACTGACTTCATTGGAGCCAGGATTTCACCTATGTTGTCCCTGCTTCAGGGAGCATACAATCTAATTTTGGAACTCATGCAACAAAGAGTAGAGTTAAAAAAAATTAAGGGGGGAAGGCAGAAGCGTTACAATAATGTAATTATGTGGTGACTTAGGTTAATCAAATGATCATGTTGCTGCTACTACTTTCATGCTTTTAAACTGCTCCCGTCTTGTGTGTGCAAAAATATGTGAGTGACTGCATGCCAGTTCGCACATCCAATGACAGTGGCTACATGTGCATATCAGTGAAGGCTGGTTATAACCTGTGGTGTTTCATGGTCCAGTAGGAGACGTTAGACAGGATGGGGCACATTAAGGGCCCTACACACCTGCTAGGATCTGGAAGGAGTCATTGAAGGAGCATGCTGCTCCTCTCAAAATCAGGTGGAAGGAATGCTATATCACGCTTTCTCTGCCCAGTGCTCCCGGAGGCATTCTGCTTGTATCAGCCCTGTGCAGATAGCATGCGTCAGAGCACCTCTGCTCAGCGCTTCTGCTCTATACCCCCACAATTCCGTAGCTCCAGACAAGTATAAGAATACAGCTTAGCCCTGTAATAGAAAGTGAGACTCAGAACAGATTTAGGTAACAGGAGCAAACTATACAGTAGCCTCACCAAACACAGCAGTACTATGGGTTATACACCGAGCAATGTACACACACAAAAGAATAGTCGCTAACGTTTGTGTATTAGAATTATATGCATTTCAATTTTCCATTTGTTATTTCATGTACCAGGCCTTTGAAAATGCAGCCTTCTTTCTGAATACAGTTTTATCAGGAACATGTGTATGGTACAAGAGGAGGAAAATCTCTTAAATGTAAAACATTACTTTTTCACATAATGGAATAAGTTCATCTTCAAAAAGGTCTCGGGGTAATTTCCCAATGAAAATCTCACAGCCCCTCTCTGGTGGCGGGGCATCCCAGCCAGGCGGTGGACCTCCATACTTTCTTTGTCCATTTTCCTGCATCAAAGAAAAGAAACGTAGTTTAAAATATATGGAATCAACAGAAATATCTCAAAATTGCCTTATTTGTTTCTATAACTCTCCATGGACTTATCTGCATAACTGTGCCTTTCTTTCTATTCCCGCCCCCCCCCCTCCACTTGGCCTCTCTGCTCATCTAACACTGGCATCCTCTCTGACCCTTCACAAAATCCTGATTCAATAACATCCTTCTTTTCAGCTCTTGCCATCTGAAACAATGTCTCTGTGCAATTCTCCCTCATTAAGCCGTGATCCAATGCCCAATGAAGTCACTCAGTATTTGCTAAAATGTTACCTATCTCTGTTTACTTAAAGTTGAACTATGTGGATAGACCCTAGTCAAATACTACCTTTCTGATGCTGTAGTGTTTAATATAACATGATGTATTGGACAAGGATGCCAGCCTGCCATAGGCTAAAATGTTGCCTGCCTAGCATCAATCTCCTTTTACAGAGTCAAAGTTTATAATTTACTAGTGTTTTATGAGCTTCAGAAAGCAACCAGGTGTCATAATCCAGCTCCACTGAAGTCAATAAAAAAAATCTCCCATCAACTTCAAGAAGAACAAGATCAGCTCCTGTGTGCATTCTACAGTGGCTAATGACAGTTTCCTGATGTACTTGAGAGAAGACCAGTTTGTACTGTTGACTAGAGAGTTTCTCTGAGGGTCACAAACAACATATGTTAGAGTATTGGAGAGATGAGTGTCTTGACTTAAGTTATTTTGGTCAACATTTTTTCAAATGTTTGAGTTGGCTTAAAAAGTCAATGTCCAATGGCTTTTCTAAACCCGATGTGACAGGTGCACTGAGCAGTTAAGTTTTGGTTCTAGTCTAGTAACACATTCAACAAAAGTACAAGGTTTCAACAATCCGCCTACTGCTCAGAAACATTTTATTAATTATTACATTTATACTGGATTTTTGTAGTTAATGGTGAGCTTCTTACTATACAGAACAAAGAGATGAGCTTACATGTCTGCTCTTGGAAGAATTATGTTTCCAGGAGGTATTGGAAAGAGGAGAGGGTGGGACATTTACTTAAGTTACAGCAGTGTCCACACAATGATTTACTGCATGACAAGCTGGTCCACTGTAGAGTCACACCCTGGCTTGCTGTATAGAGAAGCCCTAATTCTCTAGTTATTTGCCCTCCGAAGTCATTCCAACCCTAAACTATTTAATAAACAGGGAAACTGTTTCAAGCTCCTTACACAGTAAGAGAGCACAGCAAAGTGAAACTGATTAGGATCTTGAAGGGAAACTAATTAGGAATATAAGTGATAAGGGACCAAGAAGTCTCTTCCAGCCTATTGTCTATGGATTATCACTTGAACAGATGTAGTAGTAAATTATCCATTTTCATTCGTACTGAAAACATTTTCATCATAATGGGAGAGTCATAACAGTACTTTCAGGAGTGAATTCCTGCAGTATCAAATTTTAAAACATTGAAGCTGGCAATGTTAAACACCATTTCCCTGAAGGTGTAATTCTGCTGAGTGATGCATGAACTTCTATTGATTCATTTTGTATAGCTAAGGTGCGATAAATCTGTTCAGTTTTGTCACATTCTTAATTGTGATTACTATGTAATGCATGCCTATGGATCCTGCAGGATCCATTCAAGAGAGGCTAAGTAAAAGGAATTAAAAAAAAACCCTGACCCAAAGTAGATTCAGATGGGAAAGGTTTGAGACGATTTACCATGCCAGTGCAAAACAAAGGACTGGAAAAACAAAACCTTTTATTTTAATTAGGTCATTGTGTTAATGTATTTGTAAGTGAATGGGATGACTCAGCAGAGGGAAAAAAAGCCCTATTTCATTCAGCAAGGTCTTCACCTCACGGGTTGAAAGAAGGAAAAAGTACTCCAACCCAATTCTCAGCTCTCCACAGATTTGGTGGAAGGAGGAAGAACTGTTTTCTTAAATCCTCTTCCCTTTTTGCAGGTGAGTGAGTGGGCAATGAGGAGAGTGAGGGTGGGATAAGGGGCAAGCTAAGAGAGCAGACACTTGGGTACTGTGGTGATGAGTTTGATATAAAACACCAGAGAATGTGAGGAAAGGAATGGGGTGAAAGGAGAAATAGGATAAACTCTGAAAATGGCAGGGAGGGACAAAGAACCTGGGAAGCAAAGAGAAATAGAAAGGTGTCAGAGGAAGAAGAGATAAAGTAACTGAAAATGGAGGTAAATCAAATATTGAAAAATACAGATGAAGGTAAGAAAGAGAAAAGAAGACTGGGATAAAGAAACTAATGCAGAATATAAATACAGCAGACTTACGTTATTTTTATCTCACTTTGTGTAAAGTATAGTAGATAACAATGTTAAAATGCAACAAACCCAAATGCTTGCTTACCTATAATGTGTGCACACAGCTTTATATGCTATATAAACACACTGTTTTTTGCTATTTTAATTGTCTGCCCTGTAGTTTTGGTAGCTCCAAGTTCCTTTTAGTCCAAAACTGCCTCTTTGGGCTACTGTGCTGCTTCCCATGCTTCTGTCCCTAAACACCTGGCAGGATCTGAGCCTTAGTAAACTCCATAAAACTCACTCTTATTACCATTTGCAATTATAGTCCCTTAGACTATACCAGATTATTTCATAGTATTGCCTAATTTTCTATTGCATTTGAAAATGAAATATGTTGAGGCCATGTTTGTTTTGAGGATGAGTCCAAAATTCAGTAAACAGATGGATAATTTGACTTTTGAAGGGCTCCCCTGCCTGCTACAAATTTAGTAAAAATAAAACAAAGGTGGCTCCCATTTTGAGACCTTCTCAAACAGACTTTAAACAAACCTCTGATTATTAAGGCTGATAAATAATCTCTCTCCTATGTCAGATATATTAAATACTTAATCTTTAGAGACTAAAAATGGTCCCAGGATGTCAAATTCAGCCCTGGGCCTAAACACTTTTAAAGTACAAAGGGTATCTAATTCAGGCCTGGTCTACACTTAAATGTGAGGTTGACATAGCTACAGGGCTCAGGGGTTGTGAAAAATCTACACTTCCGAGCACTGTAGCTATGCCGACCTAACCCCTGGTGTAAAAGCAACTAGGCTGATGGAAGCATGCTTCTGTTGAACTCACTACCATTGCTTAGGAAAGGGTATTCCTATGATGATGGAATAACCTCTTCAATTGCTGTAGGCTACAGGGTCAAGCCAGTATAGCCCCAACACCTCAGCTCCGCCACTGTAGTCCCCACAGCGTGGACTTTGGGTTTGCTTTGGTATATTATAAAGATAAAGTGCAGCTGTGATGTTCAGATTACAATCCAAAACTTCCCTGAAATGCACAGACATTCAGCTCTAGGTTTTTGGTTAGCTTATCATGACTGGTTACAGTGTAACAAAAAAATCAATGGAAGAATTCAGTCCTACGTATTAAAATAAAGCATCTTTCAGACATACACAACAGAGAGAAGGGAAGAGAACCAACAAAGAAGGAAAGTTTCCTTGTTAAATATTTACCACTCAAGCCCTTGACACAACTACTTAATTAAAGCTAAAATTAGATACTATGCAAAAAATAGCACTCAAGCATGCGACCACATGTTCTTACCTGGATCAAACTATATCCTGTGCGGTGAATTAATGCACGGAGAGCAGCTTCTTTCTGTGTGCCGGTCAAACCATCCCCCGATTTTTGATTTGATTCCATTGTGAGTGATTATCAGCAAAAAATCAGGTTAATTAGGGGTGCTCACTGCAATCAAATTTAAGATAAATTAAGTAAATTAATTTTTCTGGGAGGAGAAAGTCCATTTTACTGAGGATATTTACATGACTCATTCTCCCTAAATAAGTAAGTTGAGATAACTTTGTCAGAAAAATAAAAGGACAAAAAGGAAAGTGACCTCCCCCTTTACTTTATGCAGAGTAGGGACATGATACAACATGTTGATCCTGCATTCGCTTAGATTTATGTATGTGAACAATCCCATTGAACTAAATGACACGAAATCACATAATTAAAGTTGAGCAGAGTAGGGACATGACACATCATGTTGATCCTGCAATCACTTAAGATTTATGTATGTGAATAATCCCATTGAACTAAATGACACGAAATCCCATAATTAAAGTTGAGCATTTGTTGACACGTTTGTAGGATCAGGGTCCTTGTGACAACTTTGGAAAACAAAGTATCTAAGTACATATACGCAGAACCAAAGTCCAAAAAGACAACTAAACAGGATTGTTTATTGCAACGCTAATACAGCACATGGAGTGTAAAATATCCCAACCCTGCACATTTAAAATAATTTCTAGTATTACTTTCAATCTACCAGATAAACGCTAAAATGTCACACAGTAGCTTCCTTTTGTATCATCATCCTTTTCCATCATCTGTTTACTCCTTAATATTTTTTTAAGGCAGGGCTGAAATCATTGCTTTAACCCCACTTTTCAGGAAAGCAAGGGGTAGGGTGAATAAATGACGAATTTTAGTCTTTAAAAAACTGTGTATGGTATTTTGGGGGCCGCATTGCTCCATCTCTTGCTCTTTCTTAGAAGCCCTGTATTCTGCTGCAAGTTGCTGCTGTCATCAGCATATCGTATAATGGAAACACCAGAAAGAGCAGCAGAGACCAACCAGCCTGCTGTTGCTTTAAAGTGAGTAAATTTGTCTGATAGGAAGCACCAGAATGAGTGAAACTGGGTAACCTGTGTAAGTGTGTTAGAATGAGAAATTGGGGCACCTGTGAGAGTGAGTGAGTGCAGTGACTACCCCTGAGTGGCCATATGAGTGATGAGCATAGGGGGTAGGGAGGGAACAGAATGAAAGAATATGGAGGAAGGGAAAGAAAAGGAGAAATCAGGCAGGGGAAAGACAGGCATTAAAAAAGGGAGAAGAAAAGAATACTGGCTGCCATAGAAAGAAGGAAGAAAACAAAAAGCAAAGACCACCTTGTCAATTTATTTTAGTTAAGAATATGTAATCTCAAAACATTGTAAAAGGCACAATTGTATGACAGCTAGAAATATGCCATTTTTAGAGGGCCCCATAAAATTCTACTGTGCTTCTCCTCAGCACACCAGAATTGTTTGTGTACGAAGCATTTCATTATAGGCATGTCTTATGCACCAAATTAGCCCAGCGGGAGGGGGGTAGAGAAAAAGGAAGTCTTTTTGTAGGGCTAAAAACAAATAACGTAGAATAAATTGTGTTATATATGTAAAAATAAACCTTTATCCATTAATTTTCTCTCTAATGCCAAAATTATTTGATTTGCACTTGCTGTAGTGTGTATTGTTTTGGGGTTCATTGAGAAGGACCACATTTTTGAACCAGGAAATGACTAGCATGCTGCTAGGCTACTTGTTGGTGACTGGGACTACAGCAGACCTCAGAGAGAGCAGCAGGGGAGAATTAAAAATTCAGTAATGCTAGGACTGAATTAGTGCCTTGGTGCATTGCAGTTGTCCCAGTCACTGTGCAATGGCATGTGTTCTCTCTAGTTTGTTACCCTAAAAATACGAGCCTTATGTGTCACACTTTACAGTGAAGGACTATGAAGTATTGTATTTCTTCTAAGCTAGTTCTCAATTTTTTTTTTAAAGCCACTTGAGATGTAAATGGTTATAGCTGACATCTCTTCCTTGAGCTGCTGCTTGATAAATATCTGTACGTGGATACAACCTGCAATATAAGGGTCCCACCATTACAGGATGAGAGCCTGGAGATGCAAAGACAAGTGAATGTGCTTGATCTGAAATCAAGGGGATATCTCTTAGTGCAAAAAGTCAAATGCATGCATGTGACCTTACATACCAATTTAGGCCTCAATCCTGTAACTTGACCTTTGCCTAGCAGCATGCTAGCCATTTCCTTAGGGTGTGTCCTTCAGTGAGAAACTTAATGTCATGCAAAATGTAGTCACTATGGCTATGTATATATGTATATAGCTATTTGACTAAAAGTAATTTTTTTTTATTCCAAAAGTGGTATTTCTCTTCACTCACTCTTTAGTTTGACCATTTTGTATTTATAATTTCTGCTCCCTCTTTTTCCTGCCATGTTGAGTTGATCTGTAAAGATTGTAGGATGGGCTTTAATTTTAATGTGTTTAAAATTGTCCTTGTGATTTAAAGTGGAACCAGTGATAGCTGCCTCAGAATGTTGTTACATTAATGAGCTGTTTTCAGTTTTACTTAACTCTCTAACTGTGAAGCTAAAGGAAATTACATAATATACAGTGACTGTATCACTCTGAGGTGTCTCTTCTTAAGTTTATTGGCCAAATTGTGCTATCAAATGCATGTGTGACATTCCTATTGCAATAATTGAATGAAAGGCAGATTTTGGCCTAGAGGATTTTTGAGTAGAAATTGGGTCACATAATTGTACTGAACTGAGGTCTAAAGAACTCATGATCAGCTTTTGTTATGTGTTCATTGTATAGGTAAATGGACTCCTCTTCTTTAAGGTGTTGATAAAAGGCATAAAAACTACCTTGCTCCAAAATCTTCACTGACATTCAGTACAGTTAGCTTTATTTTCAGATCTTATTGTTTTGTAGCTCTAGGTCTGTTGTTAGATTTATTTACAGTTTTCATTATCTACAATACAACTTAATGATGATAGTCCATGTAATGTTGTACACTTGAACTATTTATCACATAGGGTTGGGCCACTTGGGATATCTATTCTGATTCCCTGCATTTTTGTCTTTCGCTCCTTGTAATGTCTTAATTACCACTCATGTGCACTGGGTGGGTGATGGACTAGACAATATAATAGGTCTTTTCCACCTCTAATTACAGAGCGAATGTCTTCTTTTAAATCAGCTAAAGCCTAATTATTGCTTGTTTTATAGGCACATATTATTGTTACAGAAGCTGGTATATGTTTATTGCTTTGATTTTTTAAAAATAGTTTTCTGAATTGCAATTAACTTGCTATGAAATATTTTTGTGAAAACTACAAGGAAATGTGTAATATATTTCAAAGATGAGGCCCAAAGGCTACTCATTAGTTGCCAATATGACCCATGCATGACCTGACTTCACAACTTTATTATACTGCTCTAAGCCCTGATCCTGTTTCTACTGAAGTCAATGGCAAAACCATCATAGAACTCATCAGAAATGTTACTTCTATGGACATCTCCACAGCACATATGAAATATAATTTGTAATGCAAGAACTCCAGCTTTCAAAGCCTCTTTAAATTCCTGTCCTTACTTACCAATATGTGGTTCAGACCTGTCACAAGAATAGAAGTTTTTTGATTGATAAAGATGAAAAGGAGAAATAAATGAGATGCTCTGATGATTTTGTTCTAAAAATGAAGACGCTAACTGTTGTGTGTAATATTCTCTTGTTTCAAAAGTCAACAGCTAATCAATGACCACTTAAAGGAATACAATTAAAAAAAATCAGAAACTGCTGTTGAGTACTCCTGTCACTTCCTGTGGTTTTACTATTGCATTTTGTTTTCACAAGGCAACAAGTGGTATTGTTAGAAAACACCCACACACCTATGAGCTGCTAAAGGCCTCATGTCCTGAAACTCTGAGGACCTTCAACTCCTGTTGAAAATATGCACCACCTTACGGGACTGGTTCTTGCCAATGATATACTGGGATATCCTATATAAATTCTGTACATTAAAAGTTATTTTATAGTTGCTAACTATTCAGGGAAATAGTAGAACTTATCTAATCATTACCATAATAATCTCTGACCCACTTCCCCCCCAAGTCAGGGATCTTCCCATAACTACATTTCAGATGCGGTTTGGAGATGGGAATCATAACTCCCTTTTGCTCTCAACCAGCTCTTAAACTCTTAATCACTTCTGATAAGCTTGGTCTGACTTCAGCTCATGTCTGAGGTGCCTCATGAGTGACCGGTTTCAACTTCGTTTGGGTTGAATTCCATTTATGGTAAATAAACAGATTTTACTAGCATAGCACAGAAAACAAAGCTGCAAAACAAACTCTAATGTTAGCTAAAAGACTTTAAGTCAGATTTCACTAACTAGCGACAATGTTTGATTTTCAAAGTATCGAAAAATGTACCTGAGCCCTAGTCATGCCTGAAATCAGATGGCCTTGCATCAGCTGCTGGTCAGAAGTTATGTCCAGGCTACACAAATAATTTCTCAAAGGCAATGCTGGCAATGGAAATAATACTCACATTACAGTTCTTTCCCAGTCCAACCAAGCTAATTTTGATCTTGTTGGTATTCATACACAACTAATTGAGCCATCAAATCATGGATTTCTATGATGCAGGTGTCATAACAGCTAATGTCCCGCTCAAAATCTGGAGGCAGGTACCATTAGATAACACTTAGTCCTGCCATGCATGCAGGGGACTGGACTAGATGACCTCTCGAGGTCCCTTTCCAGGCCTATAATTCTATGATTAGTATAACGGCAATGCCCTAAACCCAAATTTTTCCATTAAGGAATATATAAAAACTGAAGAGGAACAGAGATGAAACCACATGGCCCAAGCAGAATTCCACAGTCGAAGACTATGGGGTATGACCAAAATCAATTGAGCAACATTCCCATCCATACCCAACTGTGATCACACAGCAAAACCCCATTAGCTGTAATATCAAATGCTATTGATACATCTCCCAGGATCAGGCCTCTACTGTCCACTGTGGTAAATAGCTCAGTATTTTTGCCCTAAACTATTGTAAAGGCTGTCATATAAATCAAGTGATATCTAAGGAAGGATTTTTTTAAATTTGTGTAGGGGAATCAGCAAGTGGCAAAGAGGTTATATAGTAGATTCTTTCCTACTCTCAATCCCTGCTGACAGGGTAAAGGATATGGCTAGGGATTTCTTATGCCCAGATGATTCTAATCAGACATTGGTCCTCTTGAGACCATTAGCAAGCAGACGGTGTAACCAAGGCTACTGTGGCCCACAAACTGCACTATGTGCTCCTCTGCTACGGGTCAGTATCTGAGTCATATTTTTTATGCTGTGTATCATAGCCTACATTAGGAAATATGACAGGTTTCAGAGTAGCAGCCGTGTTAGTCTGTATCTGCAAAAAGAAAAGGAGGACTTGAGGAACCTTAGAGACTAAGAAATAAATTTGTTAGTCTCTAAGGTGCCACAGGTCCTCCTTTTCTTATTAGGAAATATATTTATCTAGATGGAAAGATCACAGGTCAAACCCCATTTGCCTTACTAGCATTGGTAGGCCTACTGGAATCTGTGAGTGAGGCAAGCTGAATTATTGCATTCTAATGCGTCACTTGCACAAGTGTGTTTCCGTAGCAGCTGAATTTTT
Organism: Chelonia mydas; assembly: GCF_015237465.2. NCBI lineage: Eukaryota > Metazoa > Chordata > Testudines > Cheloniidae > Chelonia > Chelonia mydas. The sequence goes on along the minus strand of NC_057853.1, from coordinate 88,333,993 downwards.
CAGGTTGTTACTTTCATGCTGTCTCTGTCCTCTGCAATGACCTAGATAGAGAACTACTGTAACAGCCTTTTTTTCAGTTAATGTGGTATGAAGTAGCCCCAGTTCCTGATCTGTACATTTCTGAAACCCCATGTAGGTTCCCATGAATGAATTCACATTGCCCACTTGAATGCTGCGGAGGTCTGTATTAGCCTTTTGCTCAGGCATGAATTTAATAATACATTGAATCCAAGTTTATCCAAAATGCTATAAGTACTTTACTGTATGAACTCTCTTCACCATTTTCTCATAACTGCAAAATGGTTAACATGATGATTTCATGTAGGAGTCATGGTAGATAACCAACTAAATGTGCGCTTTCAGTGCAATGCTCTGAAAAGAAGCTGACAACTTGGAAAGGTTTCGGAAAAGAGCTACGAGAATGATTTGAGGTCTGGAAAATTTGTCTTACAGTGGAGGACTTAAGAAATTCTATTTGGCTTTTCAAAGAAAGAGTGAAGAGATGACTTCTTCGTGGTCTAGATGCACCAATATACTGATTTCTGACAGGAAAGCACTATTTTAGCAAAGGTGTAACAGGATCCAGTGGCTGGAAGTTGAAAATATGTCTAGCCTTATTTAAAGTGTTACATTTTTAACACTGAGGCCAATTAACCATTGGAACAACTTACCAAGGGATGCAGTTGATTACGCATCACTTGAAGTCTTTAAATCAAGATTAGATGTGATGTGTACAAAAATGTGCTATCGCTCAAGCACAAAATATGGCAGAAATTTCTGGGTGAAATTCTTTGAGCTGTGTTAGAAAGGAGGTCCGATTAATCATCATCATAATCCCTTAAAATGTACAGCGCTATGCAATTCTCACTTTTGTTTAACCGTTTATTAGTATCTGATAAACATGCTTTCCTTCTTTGCACCCTGCTAAATAGTTACTATATTTATTGTTGTAAGACATGATACACGTGACATGATCAGTTTTCAAAACTTCTAGGAATCTCTCAGCTGGAAGTAGCTTGTTTCTTACCTATAAAAGATGATACATTTTTCATGACATTTGCTTCTTGGTTGTGATCTTTTGTGCTATACTCTGAGAACATTAATGTATACCTTATCAATTTAAAAATTATATTTACAATTAAAATTGTAAAGTTACTGATCTCAAAGATACCCAATACTGAAATTTACTATTTCTCCTAAGGTAGCAAAAGCAACCCAGCTGGTGTTGTAACTTGCTTTTTGGTGACTATAGCAGCGGAAAGTAAATGATTTACTAAAGTCCAGTCATTTCAGCCTCTCTTTGGAAACATTTGTCTGGTGGTAAGACCTTACTCTGACTGTATGTTACCTGGTAAAAAAATGCACAGAGTATGGATTTATGACTGTTTGGTATTGTCACACTCCTGCAGAGATTACTGTTTGTTTTGGTGACTTACGCAGTGCACGGGCATTATGCTGGCAGTCTGCAGAGCAATGAATTTCAGACTGTTCTTAAAATGTAATGGATATGTATTTATACTGATCTGATATGTTGAAGACTATTGGAGAATTTATAATAGGTACATACTGTAACATATAACCACCATCCAACACACTCAGTCCTGCTTCAGATTTGAGAGGTATGTGCAATGCTGGCAGCAGCTTTTGCACTGTGGTATACTAGCAAGAAATAAATGGCTTTCATTATATGTGAAATCACGATTACCCTTATTTTTATTGATTTTATTCTTTTAAATCCTTGGATTGGATCAATTTGTTTAGACCACAGTATGTCAGTAGCCTGTTCATGAACTCCAGTGAAAAACCTACTTTCAGCAAGCTGTTTGAACTAACAGGTGAGGTACTTTCAGGATAACACAAGGTATTAATCACTGGAATCTGGTGTTGACTATTTTAAATTTATTTTCTAAAGGAGCCTGTGGGAAAATCCTTGCCTATCATGTTCCAAAAACATTTCCTAAAAGTCTTTCTGAGGGGTAAGCAGAAATAATGATCTCTGAACTTAACACACAGCGTAACATTTTCACTGACAGCCATAAAAATCCTTCAAAAATGGATGGCAAACAAAGTAGGACGTAGGTACCTCTGAGTTATGCTGTTGCCCTCTTAAACTCTGATTGTTCCAGAGATTTGGTTTGTTGCTGCTGTTAAGATTTTTTTAAAAAAATAGTGTCTTTCAATAGGGAGAAACTATCCATCTGTGTGCTGATAGTGGATTAACTTTTAACCAATTCAATTCACATACACTTTTTTGAAAATTGATTTGTAATTCAGTTTTGTAATGTACCAGAAAACATTACTTGACTGCTGAATGAAGGGTTAAAAATTGAGAAAGTAGAAGTGACTAAGAGGAGCAGCAGATGGTCAATTCCTTGTATAGCTTTTTCACCTTTGAAGTTACTGGTTCAAAGCCCCATAGTAGCAAGTTCTTTAGCATCTGAAGATTGTTTTATGACTTAGGCTACACGAAATCTGGGCCCTTTCACAATTATTACAATTACTTAGAAGGAAATGGAGGGGAGGAGGGAAGGGAAACCTTGGCATGTCTGGACCAGATTTTCATTTGCAATATCTTCATGGATGCTTCTGTTTTTTAGTAGACTAATACCAGCTTTTGAACAGTGCAAAAGACCATAGGAGTCCACTCATACACAAGGGAGTATTTATCCTAGGATTGCCAGTTTTGGTTGGACATATTCCTGGAGGTTTCATCACATGATTTAATCTTTAAGTAAAGATTAATCTTTTATTCGTGGAACCTGCTGGACAATCCTGGAGGGTTGGCAACCCTAACTCATCCCTTCTGACCTATATTCTGCTTTGTGCTTCTACAAGCTGCTATGTGAAGGGTGAATCATCCTCCCCTAAACCTTGCTCTAGCTCTTGCTATTTCATGTATATTGGGGACATTTTCCAAGCCATAACTCCCACTAAATGCATTTATAAATTAAATAAAAACATGTTCCCACAAGCATTTGGACCTACAATGACCCAGGATTAGTATCTGGTGCTACAACAGTGCAATATTATCATATTCTACACTACTAGGAATACAGCCTTATCGCTCTAGCCTGCCTGCTGGCCTACTCTTACTGAGTATACCTTGAGTAACATGACACCAGCAAGGAGAATTGCTGTCATAGAAGTTGAGGGGATAATTATTACTTTCTCTGTTGTTTCTTGCTGAAGCCAATAATCAGTTAAGAAATGGACATTGCAACAGGGGAAAACCAATTTCAGTACTCATCATTAAAAAGCTGTTAATGACTGCATTTAAATCAATGGTTATGTTTATAAATACATCTTAATGAGCAGTGATCACTCAAGTAGTTAAATTTGTGACATCACACTGTTGAAAATATACTGCCAAGTTATCATTGGCTGAGAACCAGGAATATCGGATTGATTCCACCCCTTACACCCATTTGGCAAGTGCTCTAATATTTTTTCTTTTCTAAATGATTTTCTTTCACCTTTCTATGTTAAAATACTTTGAAAAGAAAATGTGAACATAGGCATAATAAATCCCCAACATAAGAAAAATCCAAGTTTATTATAGTATTATTTTGCTTATGTCATTTTACTCTAGTCGTCTATAGTATCTGTGTATGAACTATGAATCTTTCATCTACTGTGTTTTCCTGAGGCAATAAGCATTCAGGAACACTTGCTCCTTGAGTATAATTTCTGTGTGTGATGATGGTTTGGGGAAGCTCTGCTGAACATTATGCTTAATTTTAAAGTGAGAGAATAGGTGTGGTAATATAAAATATGAGAGCTATTTGTCAGATTAAGTGTGACAATGAGGTTCTGATCACTCATGGTCTTCAGAGGTATCTTCTTATTAGACTGGGATTGTTCAGGCCCCCCCCCCCCCCCGAATTCTAATATGAATAGTTGTGTTCTGCCTACTGAAATCCCCTTGCAACTTCAATTGGTGCAGTACTCTCTACTTCCTTTCCTAAAACGTTGCGTAGCTCTTTTTACTACAGAAATAAGTGCAGTTTGTTATGTGAAGTGATGAATCTTGAGAGTGAGAGAGGCAGAGTTTGTAAAATACTTTGTGATCTTTCAGGATGAAAGGCACTACATAAACGTTGCTATTTCAAAAATCAAATTAGCTTGAGCCAAGTCCTGAGAGGAGCTGAACATATGCAAGTCAGTGGGAGTAGCTGCTGCAGTGGCAGAACCAACAGGGGGGCAAACAGGCCCTTCCCCCACCCTGAGCCCTTTAGGTATATGCATGGTACTTTTTCAAACACATTTTTTCAATTATTCAGCCTACCTCCTCCCCTCCCCCAACTCCTCTTAGTTACAAAACCTGGCTCCACTACTGTGCAACTGCTCAGCATCAATCAATTAATTTGTCATGTGGCTGTTCTCTGTGGCACTGAACAGGGAGAAAGGATAAATTCACAATATTGAATGTGCTTTGGATAGAGAGGTTCTTAATGCCCAAATTATGTACTTATGACACTTCAATATGCATTGTACAAAGATCAGTCTACCATAAAGCAGCTGATACCGTGAAATAATTTCTTACTCAGATGGAAATTTCCATTTCCAATATACTACTCTTTGCATTCAGGTCTTTCATGTTAGCAATGCTCTTTAGAGAAACCTAGTTACTGTTTCCATGAATAAGATAACAAAATGGTGTTTATCCTGTGTAGATCAATATAGTGTCTTGTTTGAACATATTGAGTCATTCAAAGACACATCTAATGAAGGCCATTTTGCTGTCATACTCACAGCAGTACCACTGCTTGTGAAGAGCAACGTTCTTTGAAAACAGCTACTGAATTCACTAACTAAAAATGCATATTTACTTGAGAAACCATTCAGTTCTTAACTGGAATTTTAAGGATACCTTTCATCCCCTTTTAAGTCCTCAACTAAGATTCTTAATTAACAAAGTATTCTTTCTTAAACTATTTTTTCCAATTAATCCAAAGAGAAGAAATGTTTTGCTTTCCCCCAGGCTTTTACCCCAGAAACATTTAGGGTATTAAGCACTTTGGTTGGTTGTGTTTGCAGAATTGGGTCCTGTATTAGCAGTACAACCACAGAGCTCAGTTTTGACACCCTTACATATAGTATCTATCTTCACGTGGTCATAATGAAAATTATTACTACTCAGTGTCAATAGGGGTAGCAAAATGAGAACTCTGAAAGCTAACCTACATTTAGGCTATTCAAAAGAGCCACAGATGTGATGGGTAGTGATTTCAGTCCACAGGTTCTTTACAAGATTAATATTAATATAAACTAAAAGCTTGTGCACACTCCATTTACATATCTTATTTACTCTTGAAAAATGGCTTATGCATATAGTTTAAAAAGATCTTAGACCACATAATTAAATATTTGTTCATTACCAATTGTTTGGGGCTTTTGAACGTGACAGAAACAATCAACACAACTCTATTACAGAAAACCATAAACATGCCAAAAAACTCCCTCTAAAGATGACGTTTGTTACTGAATCTACTCCCCCTTTTATTTTAAACATCAAAAAAATCTAAGACTTTTGATTCGTTTAATAAAGAAATCAACCTCACACCCACATGTGTGATCTTTGAAGCCTTATATATATATATCTTGCGGGAGTGGGGAAGGAGAAACTATTTGAGAAGCTTAATATATTAAACATTATACTTTTTTTTTCCTGTTTTGATGAAGTTGTGTATATGAACTCAGGTATTTTGGAGCAGTGATTGCCTACAAAATGGAGAATAACATTTTATAAAAGGATGAAGAAATATTGTAAAAATAGATCTTGGGAAATATACCCAGCTTGTTGGTGAAATGATCCAATATCCTGATGATTAGCAATGGAAAGTTGTCATTTAACAACTCAAAAGTGAATTATCTTGGGTAAAATCTCCCTTCTCTTTCCTTCACCTTTTCACTATCCATAAACAAATGATGGCAACATTGGGCAGGTGGAGTTCTTTGAATGCCCCACTTGCTTTCTGAAGCTTGCAAAAGCTTTTGGCGGGGGGGGGGGGGGCACTAGCTAAAGAGCCTGGGGCATAGACTGTAAGCTGATGTGAAATCTGATCAAGAGCAAGAAGTGCCGTCTCTAGCTGTTGTCACTACTATGCCTGCTTCAGCACTTTTCTGTCTGACACAACAATGAGCAATCTAGCACAGCCTGTGATGTTCAGTGGTGGTAAGCTTTCCAGAGTGCTCACCTCCTCATTGCTTCTGAGTTAGAGAAATTAATGCAAGAAATAAGCAGAACACATGAAAAGTGTGAATGCGGGTACTTCCTATATTCTCTAACATGTGCATTAAAATTTTCCAGTGGCTCCTTTGTAGAAAGCAAGCAAGCTGTAATTAAAACACTCCTTACAAATCTTAGTAAAGCAGATAGCGATGAAAGCTGCTTTTAGCTAGATAACAATATTCCCTCTTTTTAGAGACTTAAGATGGAAAAACCAAACAACATGGACCGTACCTGAGCAATTTCAGAGATCACCACCCGGAAAAGTTCGCCTTGATTATGGGGAATTTGCGACGTGTCACTCTGGTTATTCTCTAATCATCATATCAAACTCCAAAGGTTCAGCAGCCTCAGCTTGGTTTACAGTCCCCGCAGGTTAAACTTTAACTCACCCTATCTCTCAGTTCCATGCAGCCCTTTGACCAGCTAATTGGGTCACTGCAGCTCAGACAATATCTACATGAACTGCATTTGTTTACAAAATTCAAAAGACTAAGTCAGAATTTCACTTGATAGAAGTATATAAGCTGGGAATGCAATACCATTTTGAAATTGATTACGTTTAGTTTTTAATCTAATTTCCTGGTTCACACACCCTCACTTTAAAGATCAGATTCTTTAACTTTGTTCTCTTAACAGGGTTCTAATGTAGCTCTTGAGGGAAGATATGGGTGTCCTATCTCATCTATACAGTACCTACCCTGTCTTACATACTACTTTTGTTCAGGTATTTAGCTATAAGTACAATATTTAAGTCAGGTATATATCTGAATAAGAACTTTGTCCATATTACATAACACAAACTTTCAGTCCATAAACTGAATAGGGTCTTACAACTTAGAAAATTGATGAGCATCACATAACCTTATTTGTTCTCCAAATAAACAGAATAATAGCTACAGTGGGAAATAGGACAAAAACACATTGCCCATTGCAAAGAAATCTCAAGGCTAATTATGTCTTTCACAGAATAACACTTATGAACATACAGCCAATATGTATGGAAACACATTTTGAAGATCCCAAGTAGTGCTCTAACAGTTCAGTTTACATACAAAAATTTCATTGGTAGGTGCTGAAAGATGACTTCTCTTCACCCCCGTTCCTCTAAAAAAAATCTCAGTTGCAAATGAACTAAATACACAATACCTTTAAAATGCAACATTTAAACCTTTTAAGACTATATTTCCAGCAAGAAATAAAGGGTTGTTAGGGGTGGGAATTGCATTGTGTTCTGGTGATTTTAAAAAAAAGACCCCAAATCCTGCACAAATTTAAAACTGCTAAAACAATTTTTCAGTTACAAGCTCCTTTAATGTAAGAAAAACAGACCACAGCTGCTTCTTGGATCTGGTGCACTTCAGTCCCAAATTATAACTTGCTATGCCATCAGAAAATTTTGCTTCCAGGAGCAAATCTATCCTCTTCCTCTTATAACCTCATATGAGTACCTATCCTATTCCAAAAGATCTTGCATTACTTTTGTCACAGTGGGAAGTATTTAGGTAATAAGGACCCTCCAGGGAATCCACAGCGATGAGCAGGACCAAGGGAACAATGACAAAATATCCACTGATGAGAGAACTTCAGGGACTATAGTTTTGAAATGTTTTATTGCCTGCATTTTTAAATAGTTGTTTTTAAGATTTCCTCCTGTAGGAAGCCATTCTCCAAGGATTTCCAGAAATGAGTAGCTGTATCCCAGTCTGCCACACTTCCTCTGATAAAAGTAGAAAGATGAAAACTAGTTAGAAATTCCCATGAGCACCCCCCTTCTTGCCTCACCACCAACCTGCCTCCATGAAATCCTCCCTATGGGAGGAATACTGAGTCACAGACAAAACAGGAAGTGATTGATCAACCACTTCTAGATGAAAGTGGTCACTTATTCTTCTACACTATGAAGTCAGTGAGAATAGTTAGACAATGCAAACACCATCACATATATAAACCAGCAAGAAAAAAAACATTGCCCCTTTGAGAAATAGCATATTTTGGAGACTTGCATGATGACTTCCTAATGGAGGAGAAATTAGTGATGCAGAGTCTGGATATATTCTTTATGCAACTTGTCCTATTTAAGAGGTCCTGGACCAGAGGTAGTTGCAAACAGCATGCAGGAAATTCCCTCTTTCAGGGGTCCCAGCTCAAATCCAAACACCTGGTTCCAAAAGAGCAACTCTACCCTAAAAGTTAACTCTAGTTAGATTAAGGAAGAGCACAACTTCCTTTGCTGCTTGGCACCTACGCTTCCCCAAGAAACTCAGTAAGAAAAGCAACATCCTACAATTTTCTAAAAACTTGCTCTCCTGCTTAAAAAAACCTGTAAGACTATGTATAACAGTGCCATCTGGTGACAACAATAATATAGCCCAGGATAGCAAATTGCTCATGGTATAGACCAGTGTTTTTTAACTTGTGGTCCATGGACCCCTTGGGGGTCAGCAGACTATGTCTAAGATTTCCAAAGGGGTCTGCACATCCATTCAAAATTCACAAATGAAAAAATGTTGAAAAGCACTGGTATAGACAAAACCTAACCATCCCTATCTGTTCTTCACATAGCTGGAACAGGCTGTACATTGGATCAGTTGAGCAGATTGTAAATATTTCTGGGAGAGTGGAAAATCATCACACTGCTTTTGAACGAATTTGCTACAGTTGGAGGCGAGTGGAAAGAGATTGATCGTGAAGTCCAACAGAAAAGTTTCCAGGTACTGTTTCCATCTAATGTCAGACATCTAGACTGGCATAAAAGATCTCAAAGTAAGAATTAGTAAGTAAAGGAAAATTTCCCTTAGATTCCCTGAAATTAAGAATGAAGTTCCTGTATAATGGAAAATATTTTATTTCAATTTCAAATCTCTTCAGCACAATTTAATAATGAAATTAATATATTTGAATGACTTGACAGAGTGTGCTCTAATGTGGGTCGCCATGTTCATTAAAGCTTAAATATATAACGCTAAAGATCTAATCCTGCACATGTGTACTGCTGTCAGAATTCTGTCTTGCATCAGTGAGACTGCTCAGGGTAGTAACATTCCAGTTGATACAAATGGTAGCAAGTTTGGGCCCTAATAAGCGTTCTGGACTTTGGGGAGTTTTCTATCATGCCATTGCACTGAATTAGTATTAAACTAAAATTTTTAGGGTTTGTTTTCAGGAATTTCAAATATTTATACAGTTTGCTGATACTTTAGAATTGGAAAAGTGCCATATCAGTGTTTGTCTAGTTTTTAAAGGAACCAGCCAAACTCCACAATGTGGCTAGATTACAGAGGGGCTTACCCAAAGCGAGCAGAATCTATTTGTTAAACCGTGGAACTGAGTCATGTTAATAAGCCAAACAAATCTCACTGACACTGCATTATATTTATCAATTTGATGGTGTTGCAGTGGCACAAGTTGGCAATACAAAAATTACTTTAAAAAAAGCATAACTGGAAAAAAGCCAGGAAATTCAGAGTTCAGAGTAAAATGTAGGGACAAAATCCTTGGCGCACAGACCAAGAAACCAGAGCAGTACATGTGGTGGTTGTAGTATTTGTTTAATGACCATTGAATCTTCTGGTGCATATTTATCAGTAGACACTACCTCACTTCTACCAGCACAGGCATGTGCAGGTAGTGTACAGTCTTGTAATATGCTTTATGTTGTGTTTATGCTTTTTGCAACCTCTTACCACTCCTGTGGGAGCATATTAAAGTTGATGGGAGGTGACTGCATGTGCATTGGAAGGGAGAACTTGTATATAAGATAAAACACATTTTCTGACAACAAAAGCAATGGTGAACCATGGTATCCCAAAAAGTTATTCCTATTTTTAACTCGTGAAATGCTACACAGAATTTACACTGTAGAGTCCTGAATCCAGGCTGTTTTGTTTTGGAGCACTGCGAGAGGAATTCAGTCATAAAGCTAAATGGCTATCTAAATAATCATGGGTTCAAGCGAAGGCTGCCCTCTTGAGAGGGAACAGTAACATCAGCACAGCAAGAGGAGCTTCTGGGCCACAAGGATGTCACATGAACGCATGAGGTTCAGACCTGACTTCCTGCAGATATTTAATCTTTTGGGGCCAGATGGCCAGGAGCCCTTGTCCCCATCCTGACAGGTTTCAGAGTAGCAGCTGTGTTAGTCTGTATTCGCAAAAAGAAAAGGAGTACTTGTGGCACCTTAGAGACTAACAAATTTATTTGAGCATAAGCTTTCGTGAGCTACAGCTCACTTCATCGGATGCATTCAGTGGAAAATACAGTGGGGAGATTTATATACATAGAGAACATGAAACAATGGGTGTTACCATACACACTGTAACGAGAGTGATCAGGTAAGGTGAGCTATTACCAGTAGGAGAGCGGGGGGAAAAACTTTTTGTAGTGGGCCAAATCAAGGTGGGCCATTTCCAGCAGTTGACAAGAATGTCTGAGGAACAGTGGGAATAAACAAGGGGAAATAGTTTTATTTTTGTAATGACAGATCCACTCCCAGTCTTTATTCAAGCCTAAGTTAATTGTATCCAGTTTGCAAATTAATTCCAATTCAGCAGTCTCTCGTTGGAGTCTGTTTTTGAAGTTTTTTTGTTGAAGAATTGCCACTTTTAGGTCTGTAATCGAGTGACCAAAGAGATTGAAGTGTTCTCCAACTGCTTTTTGAATGTTATAATTCTTGACGTCTGATTTGTGTCCATTTATTCTTTTACGAAGAGACTGTCCGGTTTGGCCAATGTACATGGAAGAAGGGCATTGCTTGCACATGATGGCATATATCACATTGGTAGATGTGCAGGTGAACGAGCCTCTGATGTGATTAGGCCCTATGATGGTGTCCCCTGAATAGATATGTGCAGCCACAAACACCACCTTTTTAGAGGAGAGACTATATCAGATTCTCTGCAGACTTTTCCCCATCTTGTGAATATTCTGGCAAGTATTTCTCTCTTCTTTAAAGAGCTGTCCTGCTTCTTGTTTTTTAGTGACATGTTTAGGAATAAAATGTAATCACTCATTTTTTAAAACCCCATTACTGGTAAAAATTGTGCCGCTTGCTTGATGTTTCATTTCTCTGATGGCTAAATAGAGTAAAAATGATTCCAACTCAAGAAACAACTTTTTTTTTTAATTTAATTTGAACGAACAAGCTCCTTTATATTTTAATTGTTAGTTGTGTGCCATTGTGCAATCATAAAAGCATAATGAAGATGGTAGGAAGAACTCAAACCTCCCGATTAAGTGATTCAAAACATCTGTATAGTGTAAGGGTTTAGTTACAAAGCCCCAAATAGCACAATAATAAAATCACATAAAATCAAAATCTTTGATTTCTCTACCCGTTTTCATTATGTGTTAGTCAGCAGTTAGTAAACTGCCATGACACATTCTGTGCAGAGCTGGCTGGTCATATGGTGCTTGTTGGTTTCAAGGTGCTTGCTCTTCCTACTTGTTGAAACATCTGGAAATAGGTATCCAAGTGTTGTATTGCAAAAAAGGATAGAAGAATTGTTCTTTCTCTCACGGGGATTGAAATACTTGGCTTCTTTGAAGTGGTGGGGTGGGGGGAGGGGTCTACTTTTTCGGATCCACTATAAAAGCCAAACGGGGCAGATTGCTTACAAAATACAAAGAATATGGCTACATCTCTATAGATGATCCACAGAAGGCTCACTGTACTTTTAGTGTTGTCTCCCGAAACACTCCTGCTATCTGCATATTTTTTTAAACAGGGACCTGTCCTTGAAGCTGCCAGTTTGTGAAATTCATTTTTTTAATACTTGACATTAAGTTTGTATCTTGTTAATGGAAATAGAAAATAAACCCATCTCTTTTTCCCTGATCCATGCACAGTTGTGCACAGGAATGACTAAACATTTTCCTGACACTGACATTTGAAGAGAAAAGGCAGAGAGCCAATTATTTCCTACATTCTTAATGTAAGGGAGTGAAATTCACCCATGAGTGAGGTATCAGGCAAGTGTCTCCACACTACTTAACCTCTGCAGAGGGCATGAGTGAGCAGAGTGGTCATACTATGGGACTTGACACATGCTTTCTGTGCTACAGTGGGCCAGTCTATTCTGGATCCAAATAAACTGAGGGGGCTATTGGATGGACTGGGAAGGAGCCGTAGAATTTCAGACCCTCTAAAAGATGGCTGGTAGGGCAGCAGTTACTATCCAACCCATGACCAACACCACTTTTGGCATAATTCCAGAGGATCACTGCGGACATTGCTGGCATCAGCTGCATCCCAGTACTTGGAAGATTTTCTTAAGGCCATGGTGAAACAACACAATATGCAATTTCACCCACTGATAAAATAAACAACTGGAGATAATGCAGGGATTTTATGAGAGCTACCTTTCATCAGCGCTAGCATAGGGGATGGCAAACATTATATATACCATGCAGCGTTGCAGGAGAACAATCACAAATACGACTGTATTAGAAAATTCATTGTTTAGTACTGTCTCCTTCCTTCTTGCACAGAATACCTCTTGATGAGCCTTCACAAAGACAGAGCATAGGTATAGCTGCCCACAGTTCCACTAGAATGGTAATAGAAAAGCCAAATAACTTTTCTAAAATAAGATTCAGGTGTCTGCAACAGACTGGTGGCACATTACAATGTGCTCATTAGTAAGTTAATATGTCTGAGGAGACAGATTCACATGAATTAATGGAACCACCTAGGGAAGCTGAGGTTTGGGCTCAAGGGGGCTCAAGATCCATGAAGTGCTGGTGGAGCTGGGCCTACAAGTAGCATCCAGCTGGACTGACTCCTGGGACTACTAGGGTAGGCTGATCACTAAAAAATTTTGTGGTGACAGCAGGCTGAATGAATAGTTGTGAAATTATTCATGTTGCCCATGAAAATGTGACTAATGTTTTTTTTCAGAATATTGTGGTGCCTGTGGGCAAAGCAAAAAGTTCAATCATCCTGTGAGATTAGAGGATAATGAGGCTGGGGAATGGAAAACTAGCTGTTCCGATAGCTCAGTGATGATGCGGGGGGGAAGGACCCTTCATCAGTCTGTGCTTATGTCTACGCAGGATGGGGAAAGGGGAAGGGTGGGCTGTTGCAATATCTTGTCCCAGCAACTGCTTGAGATTTTGTAGGCTTTCTGGCGTTGCTGGTTTTTCAGATTATCTGGTAGTCACTGCTTGCATTCTGTAAGGCTTACTGCTGGGTGCTAGGGTCCAAGAAAAGTGAAGGAACAGTTCTTAATATTTGGTACTTCATGTTCACAGCAGTTGCTGGGTACCAGAAGTTAATGACAGCTGCCTTACTGAAAATCTCATAGACTTACAGACACAGCTAGTGTCAAAGCACTCTGGCAGCTCAGACACCCAGAGAGAGCTCAAAACTTCACAACTTTAGCACTGTCCATCTCCTTTTTGGAACTGCCCCAGATTTCCAAACCATCTAAAACTAAGCACTCAAAATACCCTACTGCACACCTGAGTCACCCTCCCCCTCCTTTGAAAATGACCTTAGCATGCACACTGAGTAGAAAAAGGCAAATTACAATTGTTAATATTGGGGAGTGAATTAAAGGAGCATGGGAGTGCAGGCCTACACTTCCAAAGTAGGCAGTGATTTCTGGAGGTCAGGCTTCAAACATTAGATCTGATTGCTCAGCAGTGCTGAGTCATTCATAGCTCTCATTGAGTGAGCTGGAACTGTAAGTGCTCAGCACTTCTGAAAATCTGATCCATTGCATTTCAAGTTTGGCACACACTATTAGTCTCTGCTTTGGGAATTTAAGCCTTGAATATGTCAAGAGTACATATTCCACTAAGAGAAATACCACCTCCTGTTTGGGAGTAACAAGGCTGGGAAATGAAAGTGAGACTTACAGACACAGACATTCCTTTAATGCTTTTTTATCTAGCAAATGAATCACCAGTGGTATGTGATGTAATTTTGAGCAATAGTGGGAAATACGTAGAAAACCCTTATATGTCTGTCAAGGCTTGTGTATTATATATTCTACTTAACTAATGAAGAAAAATCTTCTCAAAATAGCAATGTGAACATTTGAGATTTTTGTCTCATAGCCAATAGGGAATATTAATTGTAAACAAGATTGTACTTTTTTTCATCTGAGCCTTATTTTGTTGGCTAAGGGGTAGACTGTGACTTTAAGCTGCTGTTCAGATTGGGGGAGGAGGCCAGAAGGATGGAGGGGTGCTACCCTGACAGTAGTTTCCAGAAGCCTTATGCCTCAGGTGGACACAATGGGCTCTTTCCTGAGCCTCACTCTGCTCCCTATTCAAGGCTCTTGCGGCATAAAGGGAGAAGACAGCATCTAGATCTCCTCTGTTAGGGATTCCTCTGGCATGGACATAGAGCCAGCATGGCCAATTCCTGTGCTACCACCCCCACAACTGTCCATGCTGAGGGTCTGAGCATGGCCAGTGTGTGCAGTATGTCCTGGCAATTCCCAGATGGTAGCAGGACCATTGTAGGTGTCAGTGGACAGCCAGGGTAGAATAGAGCAGCTCTCGGTGTAATTCTCACCGTCTTAGAACTGGCCTAAGGCTCAGGCCCCGGTGCAGGTGAGTGTCTGAGAAGAAAACACTGATATAACCCAAGTGCATCCTATAGGCTCAAAATCCAGAGGGAAATAAAAATAACAAAAAAAAGCACACAAAAAAATAAAATAAAAAAAAATTGCAATAGAAATAAACTATCCCATGATTTTAAAACCATCTCATAACTTTTTGGGGGCCTCACTCATGACTTCTGAGCCTTCAGGGGTTAGCAATATTTGAAATGAATTCTATATTTCTATATTACCATAATCTAGCTTCAGTTCATGTGAGACCTGTCCCTGCACTCACAATCCTCTCTCTACTAGTCAACAGTCTTGCTGTGATGGCTGTTGTAGCATGAAGGGAGAGGTGGCCAATCCACAAACGGCTTTGAACATCAACAGAGAAGCCTTGAACTGAACTTTGTATTCAAAGGAAAGCTAGTACAGACTAGGTAGGGAAATGTCTTCATGTTCGTGGCAACCTGTGTTGCTAAGCAGCCTGGTTTTAAGGAGCAAGAATTATATATTATTAATTTATTTACTGTCTGTCTTTCCCATGAATTATACATTTGCACACTCAAAAGATGCCAAGACAAAAACAGGCATATTATTCCATTGTACAACCACAAAAGATAAAACTGAAATGTCCAATGGGGTTTAGAAGCAGTTCTCACATTTCAAAGTCCAAGAAGTGGCCAGAGCAGAGGATAGCTGACCTAAAAGCATTTACACTGGAAGTGGATGCCAAGATTAGTGGCACATCTAATTTGGACACAAGAATAGCAATAGTGAGTAGGGCTGACCAGAAAACAAAAATTCTGATTAACAAACATTTCTTTTGGGGGGGGCGGGTTTGAAATGTTTCATTACAATGCAGGACAATATGAGATCTTTAGAAGCTTTATGAGGGGGGGAATCATCAGTGACTCTCACTCCAAAATAACACTTGCCTGGGATATGGGAGACCTAGGTTCAAGTCTCTGCTGCTCTGCCTGATTCAGAGCAGAAACTTGTGCACAGTGTGTGTGTGTGTCTCTTTCTCTTTCAGTCTCTTGTTACCACTGATCTGCTTTGTATAACTAATTATTCATAGGGCTGGGGCGAGAGACTGACTCCAAGGCACTAAATCCCTGCTCCAAATCAGGCAGGGCCAGGACTAGGACTTGGGTTTTCTATTTCTCTGGTGAGGGCCCTGATCACTTGGCATTCCTGCTCTCATTTTATGTTTCTGTGAAATGTTTTGGTTTAGACAAAATTACCTTTTTTGATAAAGGGAAGTAGTTTAATTGATTTTTTTTATCAGCTGTAGTTGAGTAATGGATATTAGTAATTGTCAGCACAACACTGTATACTATCTTGAAAAACACAGAGTTGTTTGTTGGCAAAGGGAATAGAATAAATAAGATTTGAATAAACACACAAGATAAGGCAATGTTAATAAGAAATATTCAGCATATAATATTTTGTGCAATGAGTGGTTAATATAGTAAGCAATGTTCAAGCATTGCAATTACTTTTCCAATAGCTAAGACTTTCTATATTCAGTTCCTAGTTCAGTGCTGAGGGATGTGTTGTTTTTTAAAGTCTGTTATCTTTCATGAGCCTCCATACCGATGACCTAATACTGGATATGATCAGAGACTTATGATTTTTTAGCTCTCCAGAGCTATGTGACATTTGTTAGTGACACTGATGGATCATGAGACAACAGATTTTAAAGATGTCATTTGGATTACTATTTTACTTCCTCCCCCTCCCACTTACATTCTTGTACTATTTTAATGGTCACTGTCATGAAAATAGCCTGAAGTAGGAGGTAATGTTTTCTGCCACCTGAAACAGGGTAATGCCATCTGTTAAGCAGTATAAAGCATTAATTTGTAACTTTAAATGTCTCATGAAATATTTGCTTCTAAAATCCATGTCAAAACTGAATTGTGAAAAAAGAAGATATGGCTTAATAATGGAAGCCGGCTGCAACCTTTACTATGGAGAGTATGCCTCCATAATATAATTTTAAAAATGAGTTGTTCTGTATCTGATGGGAGTGAACTTCTAACTGATGTTCCAGAGTATGACAATAGAAACAAGATCCTGAGAAACTAATTATATGCTAATTCTTTCTATTTACTCAAATAATTTCCCAATTTACCTCCTGGCCATCCTTTCCTCAATCATATATGTCTGGACACTTTTATTTCTCATATCACTAAATTCTGGTTTAGAAAAGAATAATGATATATCTTATTACAAATAGCATTAAAACTTCAATATATGACTAAGCAATGCGTTAAAAGCAACATATTTATATAGAAATATCTTATGAAAATATGAAGGAAAAACTTAAGAACTCTTTATGTGAAAAAATGAAGCTTTTATAGATTTTAGAATTTTTTGTTGACACAAACTTCTAAAAATACTCATTTTATAACAGAGAAAAATATTGTATAATGTCAGTTCTTTCCTTCTGACTAAATATACAAAATTAAGTTGGATGGCTCATCACTTTCTTTGATCACAGTTCTTGGGAAACAAATGGAAATATTACCAAACAGCAAATGCAAGCTGTAGGGGGACAAAAATTAAACAGTAATAAGTCACCAGGACCACCAGCTAGTATTCAACCAAGAGTTGTGAAGGAACTCAAATATGAAACTGCAGAACTAACTGTGCAGTGTAATCTATCATTTTAAGTCCACTTCTGTACCAGATGACTGGAGGATAGCTAATATGATGATGATTTTTAAAGAAGGCTCATGAGGCGACTCTGGCAATTAAAGGCCTGTAAGTCTAACTTTAGTACCAGGCAAACTGATTGAAACTATATTAAAGAACAGAATTCTCAGACACGTAGACGAATACAATTTGTTGGGGGAAGAGTCAATGTAGCTTTTGTAAAGGGAAATCATGCCTTACCAATCTATTAGAATTCTTTGAGGGGGGTCAACAAACATGTGGGTAAGGGTGAGCCAGTCAATATAGCATACCTGGACTTTTAGAAAGTCTTAAGAAAAATAAGTAATCATGGGATAAGAGGGATCAGTAACTGACAGGAAAAGACAGGAGACAGGGTAAGAATAAATGGTCAGTTTTCAGAATGGGGAGACAAGTAGGTAGTGGTGTCCCTCAATAATCTGTACTCGAATCAGTGCTGTTCAACATATTCATAAATGATCTTGGAAAAAGAGGTAAACATTGAAGGGCAAAACTTGCAGACAATACTAAATTATGCAAAATAGTCAAGTCAAAAGCAGACTGCAAAGAGCTACAAAAGGATTTTACTAAGGCTGTCAAGGGATTAAAAAAAGTAATCACAATCAATCGCACGATCAATTGCACTGTTAAACAATAATAATATACCATTTATTTAAATAGTTTGGAATATTTTCTACATTTTCAAATATGTTGATTTCACTTACAACACAGAATACAAAGTATACAGTGCTCACTTCATATTTTTTATTACAAATATTTGCACTGTAAAAAACAAAAGAAATAGTATTTTTAATTCACCTAATACAAGTACTGTAGTGCAATCTCTTTATCATGAAAGTTGAACCAACAAATGTAGAATTATGTACAAAAAATAACTGCATTCAAAAATAAAACAATGTAAAACTTTAGAGAGTATAAGTCCACTCAGTCCTACTTCTTGTTCAGCCAATTGCCCAGACAAACAAGTTTGTTTACATTTGTAGAAGATAATGCTGCCCACTTCTTGTTTACAATATCACCTGAAAGTGAGAATAGGCATTCACATGGCACTGTTGTAGCTGACATCGCAAGAAATGTATGTGCCAGATGTGCTAAAGATTCATATGTCCCTTCATGCTTCAACAACCATTCCAGGGGACATGCGTCCATGATGATAACATGTTCTGCTCGATAACAACCCAAAGGAGTGCAGACCAACGCATGTTCATTTTCATCATCTGAGTCAGATGCCACCAGCAGAAGGTTGATTTTCTTTTTTGGTGGTTTTGGTGCTGTAGTTTCCGCATCGGATGTTGCTCTTTTAAGACTTCTGAAAGCGTGCAGCACACCTCATCTTTCTCAGATTTTGGAAGGCACTTCAGATTCTTAAACCTTGGGTCGAGTGATGTAGCTATCTTTAGAAATCTCACATTGGTACCGTCTCTGCATTTTATCAAATTTGCAGTGAAAGTTTTCTTAAAATGAACATGTGCTGTGTCATCATCTGAGACTACTATAACATGAAATATATGGCAGAATGCGGGTAAAACAGAGTAGGAGACATACAATTCTCCCCCAAGGAATTCAGCCACAAATGTAATTAATGCATTAATTTTTTAATGAGCATCATCAGCATGGAAGCATATCCTCTGGAATGGTGGCCGAAGCATGAAGGGGCATATGAATCTTTAGTGCATCTGGCACATAAATACCTTGCAATGCTGGCTACAAAAGTGGCATGCGATGCTTGTCCTTACTTTCAGGTGACATTGTAAATAAGAAACAGGCAGCATTATCTCCTGTAAATGTATACAAATGTGTTTGTCTTAGCGATTGGCTGAACAAGAAGTAGGACTGAGTGGACTTGCAGGCTGTAAAGTTTTGCATTGTTTTGTTTTTGAGTGCAGTTATGTAACAAAAAAAAAATCTACATTTGTAACTTGCACTTCGACCATAAAGAGATTGCACTACAGTACTTGTATGAGGTGAACTGAAAAATACTATTTTTTTATTTGCCATTTTTACAGTGCAAATATTTGTAATAAAAATAACAATATAAAGTGAGCACTGTCTACTTTGTATTCTGTGTTGTAGTTGAAATCAATATATTTGAAAATGTAGAAAAACATCCAAAAATATTTAATAAACTTCAATTGGTATTCTATTGTTTAACGGTGCAATTAAAACTGCAATTAATTGCGATTAACTCAATAAAATTAATCATGTGAGTTAACTGCGATCAATCAACAGCCCTAGATTTTTACTAAACTGCATGACTGGACAACAAAATGGCAGATGAAATTCAATTTTTGATAAATGCAAAGTAATGCATACTGGAAAACATAATCCCAAGTATACATACTAAATTAGCTCTTACCACTCAAGAAAGAGGTCTTGGAGTCAATAAAGCTAACCATGTTAGGAACGATTAGGAAATGGATAGATAATGTAGAAAAGATCATAATTTCATTATATGAATCCATTGTATGCCCACACCTTGAAAACTGCATGCAATTCTGGTCACCCCATCTAAAAAAAAATGTATTAGAATTGGAAAAGGTTCAGAGAAAGATGACAAAATTGAGTAAGAGCACGGAACAGCTTCCAAATGAGGAGGTTTAAAAGGACTGGGAATTTTCTGCTTGGAAAAGAGATATCTAAGAGGGGATATGATAGAGGTCTATAAAACCAAGAATGAGGTGGAGAAAGTGAATAAGGAAGTGTTCTTTACTCCTTCACATAACACAAGACCCAAAGGACACCCAATGAAATGAATAGGCAGTAGTGTCAAAACAAACAAAAGGAAGTACTACTTAACACAAGGCACCTGCGGAACTCCT
This sequence comes from Chelonia mydas, assembly GCF_015237465.2. Classification (NCBI taxonomy): domain Eukaryota; kingdom Metazoa; phylum Chordata; order Testudines; family Cheloniidae; genus Chelonia; species Chelonia mydas. The sequence goes on along the minus strand of NC_057853.1, from coordinate 88,313,690 downwards.
TGCCAGGGGATGTTGTGAAGGCCAAAACTATAATGGAGTTCAAAAAGAACTAGATAGGTTCATGGAGAATAGGTTCATCAATGGCTGTTAGCCAAGATGATCAGGGATGCAACCACATGCTCTGGGTGTCCCTAGCCTCTGATTGCCAGAAGTTGGGAATGGACCACTTAATGATCACCTGTTCTCCTCGTTCCCTCTGAAGCGTCTGGCATTTTCCACGGTCGGAAGGCAGGATACTGGGATAGATGGACCATTGGTCTGACCCACTATGGCTATTCTTATGTAGTAGTAAGAAATATTTTAATATTGGTCAAAATTTTCTGATGGCTGAAATTGAAGGCCACATAATTATGCTAATAAGGAATTTGACCGACAGAGGTCTTTCATTATTAAGTAATAAATGTAAGAACAGTGACACGGAGAAGGAGTCATATTATTATTCTGGGTCTGGAATTTGATGTATAATACTGCATTAATTCAACATACTGTAGTAGAGGTTTATGATATTTAGACTCTATGCTTATTATTTCCTGAAGTACCTTTCTGACAGGAGAGGAAGGCCATGTGATCCTAGAAGTATCACCAAATTGCATTGTTTCCTGTGTGGCGGGTTCAGGCCAGACAGCTTTAGGAGAGTGATTTTTTTAAATTTATTTTTTGTGAAAAACTGATCTTTATTTTCCAGAAATAGACAAACTTATTCTCTTATTTCTCCATCTTCTTCTTCTACTCCTTTGATGTACAGGATATTGTTACATCTTATCAAAACTTCACCAATTCTTCCTGAAAATGCACCATCTATGTATTCTTCTGTGTTTGCAAGCTGCATGTTCATGTAGCAGTTGACAGACACCAGGTAGCCCTTGTACTCCATCCCCCACTTCAGCTTCACCATCACTGGCTTCCCCATCAGCCCATTCAGGAACGGGTTCAGGGGGAAGCTCATGGTAACACAGTCTGGCATAAGACAGCGGTAAAAACAAAAATTACTCACCGGGCTGCACATGCACCCAGGCAGGTATATTAGCCCCAGGTTAAGCAGGTTACTCCAGGTTAATTAGGACACGTGGGCCCAATCAAGGGCCTGCCAGAACCTGTTGAAAGTCTCCCCTCCAGTCAGATAGGTGTGCGCAATAGGAGCTGTGGGGAGCAGGCGTGCTACTGGACAGCCAGACAGCACAGACACTGACAAACGCTGGAGACAGACCTCACAGGTACAGAGGTGAAGCGCAGGGGAAATCCTGCCCAATAGGGCATACAGCCCTTCCAGGCCCCAGAGGCTTGGGGAGAAGAGACCCCGCCAGAGGGCAGAGACTGAACTGGATGCCTGGACTGCCGCCACTACACCCGGAGGAGTTACCAGAGACTAAGAGGCTCCCCTTCCCCTCCCCTGTCAGGGAGGCTGGGAGGAACCGCTGCCCAGACAATGTGAGGGCAATAAATCCAGGGGTGTGGGGAAATTCCCAGGGAGAGAGGAATCCCCCAGCGTGCCGCTAAGAGGAGGTGCAGAACCCGCTGTGGTGGAGAAGGAGCTCTGCCACACATGAGTATTAATGTATAAGCAAGATCTGAATGAGCTCTCCCGTGCTGTCTAGTGATGAGCTGGGGTGGGGCGGGGGGGTGGGGGGTGGGAAAGACTTCAGGAACAGACTGTAATTGCATAAACACACCTATTTTGCTTAGGTATTCAACAAGTGGAGCTGCTTTGCCAAAGTGTTCAATTTTGGCTGGTGCTGGGTTACAAACCAATTTATATTGAGTGCAGGGACAATGAAATGTTACCATGACTGTATGAGTAAAGGGCAGCAGAACTGTACTTAGCCTGCTTTGACTGAGGGGGATCACCCTAAACTGAATCTCAGTTACTAAGCAGGGGGAAAGGATGTCAAATTCCAGTGAAGGAGAGAGAGAGGGTGGGGACAGGTGTTCCTACCTGGTGGTGTGGGCTCTGCCTAAGTCTTAGGCACAATTTGACCCTCTTTTCTCCACTGTTGAAAGACCAAGCTGATTAAACTCAATAGAGAATCCTTGTTTTGCTCAGTGATCACTAGAGCTGAAATCACTGGTAACCAGGTGCTGAGCCTTAGACATGGGGTGCGACAATATTGCAGTGAAGGAGCCTGCACTAGGAGTGAGGTTCCCCCCTACCTGCTGCAATCACTGAGAGCTGGGGTAAGTGGTGGAACCTCAGAACACAGCAGCCAGCGGTGGCAAAGAGCGTCAGCAGAGCAGTGGTGGCAGTGGCCTGTGGTGGCAGAGTGAACAATGGCACTGTGGCAGAGTGAGTGGCAGCAGCAGCTGACAGTGAAGGCAAAATGAACAGTAGTAACGGTGAGCCAGTTGCAGAGGCTACTCCAGCAGCTGAGGTGTTGCTCGATACTTTCCCCTCCTGCACTCCCCGTTCACATGCACTCATGTGAGCACACCTCTGAACTCTGGGTCTTAGCTGACCAAGGACAGCGACTGTAAGTGGGTGTAGTGGAGGGAGAGAGGAGGAGCACATTAAAGGAATATTTGTTTGTTGGACTTTGACACCACAAGGTGAGAAACTGAGGCAAAAGATACCGCCCAACGTACTTCAGGGTGAGTGTTACCTCACAGTCACAGGCTTTCAAATCATGATTGTGGTGTTTTCATGAATTAATGCTGGGGTCCTTTTCCTGCATCGTCTTTGCTATACACAGACTCAGTGCTTACGAGAGGGGAAGTATTGCCTCTTAGAGATGCCTGGGTTAGTGGTTAATTCTCCCAGATCACTGGGTGCGGGGCTCAAGCCAGTTCTGTTTTGTATTGTTGAGATGTACCCTTAGATATTGAACCCAGCCCTTGTTGCTGCCACCTCCACCTGGCAGAAAGTTTCCTTTAGAGTCTGTAATGTGCATGTCTAGGGGCTGGTCTACACTAATGCTGTAAGTTGATCTAAGTTACCCTAGTTCAGTTATGTAACTGAAGTCGACAAAACTTAGGTTGACTTAGCTCAGTGTGGACACTGCTGTATGTCAACAGGAGACGCTCTCCCTTTGACATAGCTTCCACCTCTCGTGGAGGTGGAGTACAGACATTGACAGGAGAGCACTCTCCCATCGACTTAGTGTGTCTTCACCAGATCTGCTAAATTGACACTGCTGCATTGATCGCAGCTGTGCCGATTTAGCCAGTAGTAGACATGGCCTGAGAGTGCCCCAATCATTTCTTTAGGCACTCCTCCTATTGGTAAGGTTAGGTCATTCAAACAGGAAACAAAAACCATGTCACATGACAGCTTCAAATGGCAAACTCCAGATGTTGAATACTTGAGAGAGCATTTCAGTTGGGGGCAGAGGGGAGGAGACCCCAGAACATAGGTGCAGATGTTTGTAAAAGGTATTCAAACAATTGCAAAATAATTTAAAAAATCATAAAAACCATGATCTCTCTGTAGACAATTTACAAAGACTAAATCCAATAATTTGACTGTGGAACAAAATCCTTCAGGATCGAAGAACCAACTCAAACATTCCCATTTTTCATTCCATATGCAAGATGCACATGATCTTCCCAAACATATAGCATCACTTAATGCACTTGAATGTAGTGGCCTCATTGCCATAAAAAATTAAACAGAATAGAAGGAACACATTGTTTGTTTGTAACAAACAGTCTGACCAATGCTAGATGTTAGTCTTATAAAATGTGTAGAGTAAAAATGAAGCAGTAAAGAACAGAATGCAGAGACTTGTTAAGAACTGCTTTATTTGTTTTTTATTCCTTTTTTCATTGCAAACAGTCTATTCTGTATATGCTGTATAGACAGTGACTTTTGACCTACTCATATTTTAAAAATATGGTGGCCAGTGAACTCATTTTCAGATCTCATTGCTAATTTTTAAATATGTTGCGTCCTTTTGTACTACTATAAAATTAGACAACAAAATCAAACTTGTTTCAGAAAACTGCCAAGAGAGAAACAATGCTTGTTGAAATAGTGGAATTTTTCAAGTTTGGCCCAGCCTCTTAATGATAACATTTAGTAGATGCAAGAGACTTAGTAGGTATAGATCAGACATTTTGATTCTGTTCTTGTATCAGAAGTCATTTTGAATAAGCTTCTGTTTTTTCTTATCTTGGCAGGAGCTTAGCTAGAGATTGAGGCCATGAATGGGGTGACAAATTTATTTTTGCAAATAAACTATTTTTCATTAATAGTCAAAGATGTGTTCTGGAATGATGTACTGGTACTTCATTGAAATTCATGCTGATCATTGGGCTGATTAGCCCATGGGTGCTGGAGCAGAAAAAGGAAAACCAGTCTCATAAATTCTGCAGTTGTCAGCTGTTCTGTCCCTTTTATGCGATTGGCAGGGCCGGCTCCAGGCACCAGCTTTCTAAGCAGGTTCTTGGGGCGGCATTCAGAATGGGGCGGCAGGCCGTGTCCCACGGTGGCAGTTTGGCGGCAGCTCGGCAGCAGCTCCGCTGCTGTTCCGGGGGCGGCAATTTGGTGGCGACTGCTTGGGGCAGCAAAATTGGTAAAGCCGCCCCTGGCCATTGGTACACGTATACTATCTAGTGAGTATATTTTCAGGTCTCAGGGACAATAACCAAGACATCAGGAGCCAATATGGAGCTGAGGAAGGAAACAGCACTGACATCAGCCCAAAATTTCAGTGTATAATGAATAAAGGTACATGAGTGGGAGATCATCTTAAAGGAGGAATATTTGGGGTGCGAAGTTGGAGAGCTGCAAGCCTAATGGCACAACTTTCGCCTTCTGGGGGTAGGAAATAGTGAGTGTGAAAGAGCAGAATTGCAGATATGTAATTTAGGGTAAAACGATCTTGTGTGAGAGAGGGAGTTGAGTGGCATAGCTGTGGGGGGAGAAGGGCATTATGAAGCAGGACAGTAGCTTGTCTTTTGGGTAAAGTAGTAGAGAATGCTGGGTGTAAGAGACTAGGGAACAGGCTCGGGAGAAGATTAACTGAAGTGTGAAGCACTTGGTTTGGATGTATTTATTAATATTTGAAATGATTAATATGGGAAACCACCAAACACTAATTTAACCATAAATTCCTTTTTTTAATCTGAAGGCCAAATGGTATTTACACAATTTCTCTAAACATGCCTAAATAATAAGCAATTTACAACATCCAAACAGTAACAAAATATTTAACTATTTGATCAAGGTACCTACAAATGGGTTCACCCTTATTTCCAGTATGAATCCAGGTAAGATTTGCAGCCTTCTTCATTCCCAGGTTCTTTCCTCTCTGCCTTCTGACTGCCCATCAGTTTTTTCCCCATTGCACCTGGGTTCACACAGGCTTTAACACTGGTATGTTAACCCTGGTGAGTTGGAAAGGGCTATGTTGGCTCATTGTAAAACAGATTATTTATCTTATTTAAAACCATCTGTAATCACCCCTACCAGTCAGAGGCTGCCTTTTTAGAAACTTTCCCTTATTTCATTAGTGATTCTTTGAACCAGGCATCCTCCATATTTCATTCCTTCCTGCCTTATAACTTATTTTCAAGGCCTTCTTTCTACTTGCTAGTCAGGTTCCTTCTTTACAACACACATGTTTCCTTAACCAAACTTCAGCTAACTTTAATTCTTTAATTTCATATTTATCATACAACTTGGGGCTTTTTCTTGGTTTTGCGGCCTTTTGGAGGTGGGAAAAGGGACTCTATTTTGGAGATATTTTCTTCAGATAATTTTTGTAATTTTGACTCCAAGAAAGTCTCACTTAACTCCTCTGTTAAAATGTCCTTGGTATGTTTCTGTCTCTTGGTCTGTTTTGATCCATTCAACCTAACAAACTAAAGAATGCAGGAGGAAAACTAATTCATAGTGGTTTTCCCAAGTTTCCTACATCTCCAAACACTCGTTTTATGATGTTTGTTAGTGTAATCGAACTTCCACTGTATCAGAGGAACACTTAATGCTTCCATTGGGTAAGACAAATGGCATTGTACAAGACCTTTGAAACCTGCTGGATTTCTGATTCACTTATCAAGTTTTTCTGATGATAAGCCCAGTACATTTGTGCTGAGTTTTGCCAGTTGTCTGGCATGAGCTGAGAATTGTGTAAGGTCTGCAATGGGCATTATAACTGGATATTCCAAAGCAATAATAACTTAAAGCTTTTGGTGCTCATAAACTCCAGCTGGGTCAACCTGACCACACCTCGCCCTTACCTGGGCTTCCAGAAGCAGAGGACAACTGTATGGTCTTCTGGAATTCAATAAAAGTACAGAGCTAATCCTCTTTATCTACAGAGCTCCAGCGTGAGCTTTGTTCCTACTCCACACTTGACAGCTCTTGCAATAGAAGTACAACAGTGATGATGGAGCTCTTGGATTATTTATACAGTGGTTATGAAGGGACACGTTACAGGATATCAGAACATTATCCTATGGGGAGTGGAAGGATGGGATCTGTGGCTCAACAGCACCATCCTCCAATCCCATGGAAACCCCTATGTGGGCATGTGAATCAGGATTGTGTGTGGAGAAGGGGGAATGGTTGGCTGGGGACAAGGACAGTGATACTGACACTCTATGTACTGTTCTTCCCTCCAGTTTCCCAGGGCATCCAGCACAAGATAATATTAACCAAGTTAGCATTACATTGATAGATGTGGGCCACTGCACAACTGGGAGTCCACTTGAGGAACAGTTCAGAGGCCGTATCCATGTTGGGAGACTATGCAGCCATGAGGGTTGAAGGCAAATCGCAGCCACAGGGATGTGCATGAAATCAAACAGGATGCTCCTGGGCCTTCTCCTGTTTTCAGAGATCTGTGGGTTTAGGACTCCTGACTAATTCCATTGAGAAGAGAGGAAGGAAACCCAGCCTATCCACTGTGATGAGTCAGTGTTGAGGAAATCCTGAGTGCAAAGTTGCTGAATTTTCATAGTTTTTCTCTTACTGTGAGACAACCTACCCATTTGACATCCCTTTGGACTGGTCTCCACAATGGGGAGATGGACGCTTCTGCAATCGATGAAGCAGGGATCGATTTAGTGGGTCTAATGAAGACCCATTAAATCAATGGCAGAGCACTCTCCATTCGACCCCGATACTCCAGCTCTTGGAGAAGAGTAAGCGAAGTCCAGCAATCTAATTTCTCTCAATGAGAACAAAAATTAAAGCAAAGACAGAAATCCCAATTCCTTCCCCACCCCCTAAAAACATACATGACTTTTGTTTGGTTACAGCCATTACGCATTCCAGGGCATGCCTGTTAATCAGAATTCCTGGGTTTTGTTCCCAGCTTTGCCAGTGGCTGAGTAAGTGGCCCTATGTGCTACAGAATTTAAAGAATTATTATACTATAATAAAACAATAACACTTCTCAGGTGCATGAAAAATATACCTGTGTCTTTTAGTATTAAACTATATTGCACACTCTCACATATGATCTTACTGACATTCTGTGTATAACTGTAAAAAGAAAAGGAGTACTTGTGGCACCTTAGAGACTAACAAATTTATTTGAGCATAAGCTTTCGTGAGCTACAGCTCACTTCTTCGGATGCATAACTGTAACACTCCTGTTCTTAGCACAGCGGAATGAATAAAACTTACAATGTGATTTAAAAAACATAAGTAATGCATTCAGAATTCATTAAATGTGTTTTTTAAAGGTTCTAAAATTGCTATAATGTTATGGAATCAATATAGAATTGTTACCAAAAGTGTTACAATGAATTCACAATTTAGAGTTTTCTTACCTCAGTGTCATAAGGAATGCACATCGTTGCTTTAGTAAGTTCATAGAGAAATAAACACACATTGTAGAAGAATTATTGAAAACAGAGCAATGATAGAACTTCTGAACTTAATTACATATCTTTATAGCCTGTGGGTGCGGACGAGTTAAGCTGGGGAACGCTATTCATTTGGCTACACCTGAGACAATTTTCATCTAATTAGGGACCAAACCAAAGACCTAGATCTAAATATGTATCTTCCCATCTTTCTTTAAACAAGATATTCTTACTATTGTATTAGTAACTATCTAACCATCTCAGATGTGCAAAAATCATCATTCAGTTTACAATTTGCTTATTTCTACATCTCTTCTCTTAAAGCACTGCCATTTCGTATGTACATCCTTATTAATATGCTATTGCCAATGGAGCTGAGTAGGGTATAGCTGAGTGGGGAGGCCAAGTGACCTTATTCTATCAACATGCACATAAGCCAAAAAATTCATCCAGTTACAAGACAAAATTCTTTTTAATTCAGACATTTTTCTTCCACCCAAGTCATCGCTCAGGTATATGATTTGTTATAAAAATCTTGAAAAGGTAGAGGACTGAAGCTGGCTTATGTTTATAGACAGACAATTTCCCCCTTTCCATTCCTGTAACTTTACTTTCATTCCCTGGGAATTCTTGCTGATGCCATAAAACAAAACATAGTTCTTTAGGATTCATTCCCCACAGTATGCCAAAATTTTTATGGCTGACTTAGAACAACGCTTCCTCAGCTGTCGTCCCCTAATGCCCCTACTCTACTTGTGCTACATGGATGACATCTTCATCATCTGGACCCATGGAAAAGAAGCCCTTGAGGAATTCCACCATGATTTCAACAATTTCCATCAACCTCAGCCTGGACCAGTCCACACAAGAGATCCACTTCCTGGACACTATGGTGCTAATAAGAGATGGCCACATAAACACCACCCTATACCGGAAACCTACTGACCGCTATTCCTACCTACATGCCTCCAGCTTTCATCCAGACCACACCACAAGATCCATTGTCTACAGCCAAGCTCTACGATACAACCGCATTTGCTCCAACCCCTCAGACAGAGACAAACACCTACAAGATCTCTATCAAGCATTCTTAAAACTACACTACCCACCTGCTGAAGTGAAGAATCAGACTGACAGAGCCAGAAGAGTACCCAGGCCCAACAAAGAAAATAACAGAACGCCACTAGCCATCACCTTCAGCCCCCAACTAAAACCTCTCCAACACATCATCAAGGATCTACAACCTATCCTAAAGGACGACCCATCACTCTCACAGATCTTGGGAGACAGGCCAGTCCTTGCTTACAGACAGCCCCCCAACCTGAAGCAAATACTCACCAGCAACCACACACCAAACAACAGAACCACTAACCCAGGAACCTATCCTTGCCACAAAGCCCATTACCAACTGTGTCCACATATCTATTCAGCGGACACCATCATAGGACCTAATCACATCAGCCACACTATCAGAGGTTCGTTCACCTGCACATCCACCAATGTGATATATGCCATCATGTGCCAGCAATGCCCCTCTGCCATGTACATTGGCCAAACCGGACAGTCTCTACGTAAAAGAATAAATGGACACAAATCAGACATCAAGAATTATAACATTCAAAAACCAGTTGGAGAACACTTCAATCTCTTTGGTCACTCGAACAATGAAGTCCAGGATCTTTGTAGGAGACCATGCTGAAGCATGACTGATCAATGATTGGGAGTTGTTTCAGTTCTGGGAACTGCACACAGGTTGGAATCAAAGAAGAGAGAACCTGGCTGAGTGTCAGCATGTAAACAGGGAGGTGATATCTGGTCAGTATGATCTTCAAGAAGTAGTAGGCACATAAGGAAACAGTCTGATGACCTAGGTAGTCAGCAAAGCAGTGTGAGATACCCGTAGAAGAACTTGTTTTGAGATGGGGATGCATCTACTCATCCTGCATCTCAGCAATCCTGCTTTCAAAATGTGTTTAACAGTGCATGTTAAAATGCCAGATATTTGCCAGAAAAATGTGTGTGGATTCAAGGCTCTTAGAGGTAAAATAACACAAATTAACCCACAACAAATATCCAGTGTAGACAAGAGCAAATGGAATGTGGCTGCCCTGCCCTGATAGTGCTGCTCTGCTGGGGCATCAAGGTGGGCTTTAAAACCTAACTTGTGAATTAAATGACTGCATACTTCTTCCCAATGTCCCCCTTAAAATGGTAAGTCCTCATTCACAGAGTGCAAGTTCCAACACAGTACATATAACTACAACACATCTACTTGTTAGAGAAGAGTATTTACAGGGTAACTGGTAATTCTGTTGTTTAATGACAGTTTAATAATGGGTGATAATTTTGTAATGATTTTTGGACTCAGTGTGACCTCTTGTAACTCTCTCTTCATTTGATCCCCTGTCTGGCTGGTGGACTTTACATGCTGCCATCTTCCCCCACAACTGATTTCACGGATGCAGAGCAAAATATACCAGGGAGGATATGTGTAAACTCTGTAGTTGTTACTCAGGCTGAACTGCCACTGGAATAAGCGAAGAACTGGCTCTTATTCTGTGTTGGGAGCTCACCTTGCATGGCTTTAGGTGGGAAAGTACTGCGAAGGGAAGTGGAATATTTCAGTTACGCTGCAGATATGAGAAGTGACATGTGAGCTGGAAGAAACATTGGCATGAATACTTTGCTAGGTTTTTTTAAAATGCAACAAAACAGTATAAGAGAAGATTAAAATGTTAAGCTTTAAAAAAGTCACATGCTTGCAAAAATTAGTCTCTCTCAGAGGCACAGCATGGATGGATGCCAACTTCTCTGTTCAAATAGAAAGTTTTGTAACAAATAATGTAAGTCCTTGAAGTTATCTTAATGAGACTCTCTCTAGTAGGAACACAGCTCAATGGTCTGCCAGATCCTGCCTTATGCAAGTGTACATTTTAGTAAGTATAAAATGTATAAACAGATTCGAGATGTAGTGAAAGAAAAAGGAGATAAAGTGGGAACCTTTACGTTTTCTTTATCTCAGGTTTGTGTCGTCACCCTTGTGCTAACTTCAAGGTCAAGCAGATGCTCCCTTTACTTTACTGGGCTTAGCTTACTAGCTACTTGGATCTTTACAGGGCTAGACTGGAACCTTATGATCCGCCCCAAGTAAGGGGCAGTATGAGGCTGCACTGACCCAGGGACAGACTTCTCAGACCTAACTTGTTCCCTGCTCTATGGGGAATTAAGCTGTTCGTCCCTTTGGTGCAACTTACTCCCACAATCAGTTGCCTGGCATGTGGGAAAAGGGCAGAACCAAGGCTCCATTTACTGCCTGCTTCTGCCTGTCCACTTCTTGACAACTTCTGCAGGCAGTGCAGTTGCAGCCCAATACTAGCTGCTCTCCCCACACCTTGATGTGACCTGCAATGCAGGTACCCTATGTGGAAGAATATACGGGCATCTTAACACCTCTTATCTCTCTCTGCAAGCATATAGGCTAGCTCACAATGTGAAATAGCTAAGATCTCTTAAAAAATTGCTGAGGGCAGGCACAAGGGTTACTAAGAAGTCTTATTCCTCCTGACCATCTTTTGTTTTTTCCATTGAGCTTATGATATTTTGTTGATCTCTAGAAGTCTGGGGCCTGAGAGTTACGAGCTACAATGTCACACAAATTAGCTGAATATTTGTTTTGATGTATGAGATCCTGCTTGACCTCAGCAAGCAGGGCCAGCTCTACACACCAGCAAAACAAGCAGGTGCTTGGGGTGGCACATTTATAGGGGCGGCATTCCGTCGCCGGCCACGCCGCCTCTAGAAATGTGCCCCCGCTGCCCCAGTTCACCTCCACTCCACCTCCGCCTGCTCCCCTGAGCTCGCCGCCGCTGTTCCGCTTCTCCCCTGCTCCCTCCCTCCCTCCCAGGCTTGCCGTGCGCCAAACAGCTGTTTCGCACGGCAAGCCTGGGAGGGAGGGAGGAGAAGCCGAGTGGCGGCACGCTCAGGGGAGGCAGCAGGGGTGAAGCAGAGGTGAGCTGGGGTGGGGAGGGTTCTTCTACCCCCCCGTTACTTCCTGAGCTCTCCCCTCACCCTCGCTCCCCTCCACTCTGCCTGCTCCCCGAACGTGCTGCCTCACCCTCGCCTGAGAGGGAGGGGGGAGAAGCGGAGTGGCAGCATGTTCAGGTGAGCAGGCGGAGTGGAGGTGAGCTAGGGCGAGGGGTTGGGGGTGGAGCCGCAGGAAGCAATGGGGGGAGGAGAACTGCGGCACGCCCCGGGGAAGAGGCGGGGCCCAGGATTTGGGGAAGGGGTTTGGAAGGGGTGGAGTTGGGGCATGGGGGGCACGAAAAAAAGAGGGGGCAGCCAAAATTTTTTTTTGCTTGGGGTAGCAAAAATCCTAGAACCGGCCGTGTCAGCAAGAAGGAGATATGAAAAGTAATGATGGGTCAAAATGATTAAATTTTAATCCAGAGCCTCATCCAAAAGTGAACTTCCCTGGGGATTTGGTTTTCAGGTTTAGTCTATTATTAGAGAAACCCAAGTCACAAAGTTACTATTCAGATCCGAATCTAAACTTTCCCAGAGTCCGGGTGGCTGGGTTGGGTTGATGTTCTGGATTAGATCCAACTCTAACAAAAAAATTGTTTGTGATGCAAGGGTAGTGGCACATATTTTTAGATGTGTGTGTACAAACCACTACATCAGTAAGTATTTAATATATTAGGTTGGAAAAAGGAATGATCTGACTAGTCTGGGCAGACTTATGTCATTTGCTGCTCTAAAAGGAAACTTAATTTTTTTCTTTTTTTAATGTTTCTTTTTTGAATAAATATGAAAACATATTAGCCTTAGGTATATCAAGGTTTTTCTCTTCTGAATTCCAGTAACTGGTATTTTGCCAGCACCCTCAGTGAAGTTGACCTGGCATAATTATATGTGGGAAATGTAGTCATTTTGAAGCACTGGTTTATACAAACCATTTATTTTCTAATGAGCTAAGTTTAGACCTTAAAAGTTTTCCTGATTAGAAAAATGGTGCTAGTTTAAATAATAATAATAATAAAACCCACTTCCTGGGGAGTCTTTTTCCACTCTTCCTTCCGAACTGTGGCAAAGGAACAGTCGTGAATGTCAGTTTAATGACACTTTTTTATATATAGGTTTCTTATGTTAGTGAAACTGAGGTGATCAGAGAGATTGAGGCAAGAGTGGTGCAAATTTCTCTAAGCAGCTCTAATTACAACATATTTGAATCCTAACCCCCAAATGCTCTTCTTAATGCAGTCTTAAGCCTCTGCTGAGCAGAGAATACCAATCATGTCAAATTTTGCTAAGATATGTGTGGTGTTGACAAATTATATCTGGCTTTTCCAATCCTGGACAAGACTGAACTTCTGCCAGCTAACACTATTCTTGATAAGATGGTGGCTAAGTGATACTGGAGGAAGCAGCCTGGGGGGTCAGGGGGAATGGTAGAGAATATTTGCCCCTGTGATTGAAGGAGTGAGCTTTCCAATTTTCAAATTGCAAATATTACAACTGAATCTGCAAATTTGACATTCATTTTTAGCCAATTTTGAAACTAAAACTTGGCTTTTCCTGAGTAGTTGCATTAGTTTGCAGAAAATGACCATGAAAATCTAACGAAAAGGGCAGAACTTAAATTCACTTTCAAATTCAAAGGAATATTCAGTGAAAATTTGTTCCCTACTCCTCGCTCCTTTTGTGTTTAGATTATATTTAGATTTATAAAAGGTCAATCTATTCTAATCTGTGTAGACTTCTCATAAAAAAAATCATTGCCATTAAGAGACAAACATAATTGTGAGACTGCTGTTACGTTAAGAAACTATCTCCTGATGTAGTTGGAGGAATGTTCAGAACCCCTGATTTTAGGTCATATTTCCCAATGTCATGACTCCTTTTAAAAAAAACCCACCCTTTATTTTTGCCTTCCTCTTTTCTCCTAACAGCTCTGCCCATTGCAAGTGTGAGCACTGTAGACCCTGAGTAAACTCAGTAATCAGTGGTACAAGAAACAGAATTTACCCTCTTGCCTTGCCCTGGCCTTTCTTCTGTGTGGCATGCATTCTCCCCCACCTTCAACCTCCCATTTCTGTTAAAGGCAATATTTACTGGGTAAACTGCTTTATTTTGCTTGTCGCAAGATTTACAAAACGTGTCACTTTTCTGCCCCTTTGTGGAAAATAGCACAGAACCAAACTTGACTGTTTCTTACAGACTATTTTTTTTTCACAGCTACTGTAGTAACTGTTTAATTTTATTTTACACAATGCTTAGCGAGTAATGCTGTTGACTTCAGCTTTACAATTGGAAATATCTCTCAATGACCTCTAACGCCATATATTCAAATTACTTGTTTGAGGTTCATTGACATTATGCTTGGCTACTCAGTGATTAAGCAAAACATGGAAATTTTGAATCATGTACAAATACTTTTTTCCTGGAGGCTTTAATTTTACTCTGCTTACTGTTAATGATGGAAAACAGATCAGTGTTAAGTTTAGATGTTGATTTATTCAGATATGCATGAAGCCAGTCAAAATATCACAGATGTCATAACTGTTGAGATTTGGCCAGCCTTGCCTCACAACAACAAAGTACTAGTGTTACTCCTTGTTAAGCGCAACCTTCCCCAAATAGGGACCAATGTTATATTTTAATCTGAGCAGTCTTTCCTGTAGGTATTGAAATCCTTTAAGTGCACTATTTTTGGTTTTCTCTTATTTTGGTCCAACAAATTCCTATGTACAGAACTAAAAGCTAGTGAATACGAAAGGAGACTAAACAGAAGCCATGTATGCTGCAGTTCCAAACTGGGATGGGTGGGATGAGGGAGGAAGATGATGGCAGTAATGCAGCCATGGAGTTTCTCCAGGCAATCTCCTTTCACATTGCAGATTTTCATGGAGACCGTAGTCCAAACATGGGCCCATTCTGTGAGCTGTGTAAATCAGGTATTCTTTTTCAAAATGTCACATTTAGAACAATAATGCCAGGTTATATATTTACTATTTTGTTCTGTTTCCCTTCGAGAATATGAAAGAATTGTTTGAAGTAACTCTCCTGTAGGTGTGCTATTGCCCCTCCCTTGAAATGCATTGTATGGGCCTCACCAAATCCTCCTTGAAGTCTAGGGCTCTGATTCTCTGGTGCGATGACACTCAGTTTGGAGGGGATTGGCACCATGTAGTATATAGGAATTGGGTAGTAGCATGTTAAACAGTTTGTGAACTGTCAAGTGGTGCTCACCTTGTCTGGTTTCAGAAACCAGCCAGAGCAGTAGTGTGTATCTACACTACAGTGTATACCAAGGTTTGTGGGACTCAGGATTGTGGATTTGGTGTTTCCAAGCCTATGCTTGAGTGTCCACAAAGAATTGTAAACCTGGGCTTACAACTGCTGGACCTGGCTCTCACTGCCATGCTAATAAGTCCATACTGCACTGCACAAGCCTTCTGACTCAGGTCTGCAGCTTCTGACTCAAGTCTCTGCATCCACACTGCAGAATTATAGGGCTTGGATCCAAGCCACAGAAGGACTCAGGCTCTGACCCATCCTCTAGCACGATTCTAGGACCTGGGTCCTGAGTGCTTTCTGACCCTAGTCAAACTGATTTGTGTGTGGACAGAAGGGAAGCTTGGATCAAACCTGAGTCAGAGCCTGGGCTTAGTGTGCAGTGTAGGCATACCCTATATGACTAGGCCTAGTCATATAGGGTATGTTGGTCGATGCTGTTCTCTGGAGCTCTGCCATGCCTGTGTGGCTTCTAAATGTTATTTTGTTGTGTCAAGAGACAACACACCACATTGCAACTTCCTGATTCTGGGACTAGCTTGGCATTGGTTCAACCCCCAACATAGGTAAAACCCACTCCTGGAGCCCAGAATACTGAAGCCCACCTCACCCCGGCCACATCCTTTTCTGTTTCACTTTCTTCAATTCTGGGAGGATATGAATGGGTCAACATATGGTCTATGGCACCAGTCAGTCCTCCTTATGCTGGGTGGATTTCCTGTGGCTTGGTGGGTTTTCCAACCCATGTGTGCTAGCAGCACCCAGAATCAAGGCCAGGGAGTTTTTGTTTCAGCAGACAGAAATTTCAGGTCCTGCAATTGCTGAAGCCCTAACTTTATTTTTCAGTGGAAGGTGCTCTAGCCAGGGCTCAATGGTGCTTTCCATGTCCTCCATGGGGGCAGGAAGGGGAGACGATTGAATAGTGCTCTATTCAGCTGTGGATTCATTTAAGACCACAATATTAACAGTAATGTTCTCACCATATAAAAGTAGGATGAGTTTACTACAATTACTCAATATCAGCTTATATTTTTTATTTGATATGAGATTTTAGGCTGTTATAGCTAAGTGGGAGCTCTGCAGCAATCCTATGCTGAAGAGCTGTTTCAAAGATCAGATTCTAATTCACATAAGAATTCTGGTCCATGTCACTGTTTCAGGTGACTTATAGCTACTTGCTATTGGCTGGTAAATTGTAAAACACTAGTATGTATTTGTATGATAAAGAAGAGCATCTGAGAAAACTAGAGCTATGTCTGTGTGAAGAAGCCTTTATGTACAAATATAGTATGTAGCTGTGTATTATTCACAGACAAATGTCACCTTTATTAAATCCCATAATGTGACTGTGTTTTGCTGTTTACGGGTAGAGGAACTCTGCAGTTTACTAATAAAATCTATAACTATGTGCATGTCATCCATTCTGCACTGAACCATACTGATATTAATTTGACATGCCTTTTAGAAAATGACTTTTGGCAGATACAAATAGACAGCATTCTAAGAAATGACAAAACGAATTTACCCAAAGTATGGCTTTCAAGCCCCAGCAAAATTCCTTACATGTATTTTAAAAGAGAAATAACCTTGGAAAATAACTGTTTTATAAAAGTGTCTGTCATGCAGTCCAAAGTGGTTCACAACAGTGAGTGCCAACCTCAGGGCAGACTGTCAAAAAGGAGGGCAAAGACTCCAAACTGGTTGTATGCTCTGTAATTAGATTTCACTAAGTTTGTAACAAATGCGATCTCCTAAAGCCCTATAACAGTCTTACCGTGGGATCACAGACGGTCTCCTTGGGCACTCCAGTCTATCTTGCAAGCCCAGCAAACTAAATTTAGTGACAGTTGATTGCTATACACCATTGCTATACAGTGTTTCTCAACAACTGGTCTGTGGACCAGTGCTGTTCCCTGAGATCTTCCTGACACAGTTAGGAAGGCAGCAAGCTCGTCCCTGGTATCAAAAAGGTTGAGAAACATTGCTATATGCCAAAGATCACAAAAGATTCAGGTTGCTTCCAGTCCCAAGAGACCAGTCACTTACCCAAGGTCAATTTGTACCTTAGATCTCTCATTAAAGATAGTGCTTGTAGCCAATTCTATAGTAAACTATTTTAGGATTTATTAACTAGGAAAAGAAATGCCTTATTACAAAGTTAATGCATTCAAACCTATACACACACATGAGGTACAGCCTATAGCTTTAGAAGGTCACAGAGTTCTAATCTGTCAGATCAGAATGTGTTTTAGGGCTAATCCAGGTTGACCCATGGGATCTCTGCTTTGTAACTCCAGCCCTGAGAGAGTGAGACATACCGGACTATGTGATCAGGAACAGTCAACATGGATTCACAAAGGGCAAGTTATGCCTGACCAAGCCGATTGCCTTCTATGATGAGATAACTGGCTCTGTGGATGAGGGGAAAGCAGTGGACATGATATATCTTGACTTTAGCAAAGCTTTTGATTTGGTCTACCACAGGTCTTGCCAGCAAATTAAAAAAGTATGAATTGGATGAATGGACTATAAGATGGATAGAAAGCTGGCTAGATCGTCAGGCTGAACGGGTAGTGATCAATGGCTCCATGTCTAGTTGTCAGCTCATATCAAACAGAGTGCCCCAGGGGTCGGTTCCGGGGCCGGTTTTGTTCAACATCTTAATTAATGATCTGGATAATGGGATGGACTGCACCCTCAGCACGTTCGCGGATGACACTAAGCTGGGGGGAGAGGTAGATACGCTGAAGGGTAGGGATAGGGTTCAGAGTGACCGAGAAAAATTGGAGGATTGA
Organism: Chelonia mydas; assembly: GCF_015237465.2. Classification (NCBI taxonomy): domain Eukaryota; kingdom Metazoa; phylum Chordata; order Testudines; family Cheloniidae; genus Chelonia; species Chelonia mydas. Next base: position 88,295,853 of record NC_057853.1, on the reverse strand, counting down.
GCCAAAAGAAATCTGAGGAGATTAAACAAGGACAAGTGCAGAGTCCTGCACTTAAATGAAGAATCCCAATCACTGCTATAGGCTGGGGATCGACTGGCTAAGCAGCAGTTCTACAGAAAAGGACCTAGGGATTACAGTGGACGAGAAGCTGGATATGAGTCAACAGTGTGCTCTTGTTGCCAAGAAGGCTAACGGCATATTGGGCTGCATTAGTAGGAGCATTGCCAGCAGATCGAGGGAAGTGATTATTCCCCTCTATTTGGCACTGGTGAGGCCACATCTGGAGTATTGTGTCCAGTTTTGGGCCCCCCGCTACAGAAAAGATGTGGACAAATTGGAGAGAGTCCAGCGGAGGGCAACGAAAATGAATAGGGGGTTGGGGCACATGTCTTACGAGGAGAGGCTGAGGGAACTAGGCTTGTTTAGTCTGCAGAAGAGAAGAGTGAGGGGGGATTTGATAGCAGCCTTCAACTACCTGAAGGGGGGTTCCAAAGAGGATGGAGCTAGGCTGTTCTCAGTGGTGGCAGATGACAGAACAAGGAACAACGGTCTCAAGTTGTAGTGGGGGAGGTCTAGGTTGGATATTAGGAAAAACTATTTCACTAGGAGGATGGTGAAGCACTAGATTGGGTTACCTAGGGTGGTTATGGAATCTCCATCCTTAGATATTTTAAGGCCCAGCTCGACAAAGCCCTGGCTAGGATGATTTAGTTGGGGTTGGTCCTGCTTTGAGCAGGGGGTTGGACTAGATGACCTCCTGAGGTCTCTTCCAACCCTAATCTTCTATGATTCTATAACCGCTCCTACATGGCGACCGCCCCTCCATCACAACCTCCCCTCCATCCCAATCTCCCCTCCACAGCAACCACCCTCCAATTCTGTAATTAAAGATTGTATCATCCTGCATTTGCAGTAGGGAGTAGAATTAGGTTGCACAGGCCTTTCCTAACTTTTCGAGTGCTTGACTTTGCAACCTTAACTTTCTTTTAATGTAATTTACTTTTATGTAGACTGCAGTATGGGATATATATGGAACAATACGATTTGACTGAGTGGTAATGGGATGTAGATGTGTAGTTTCTGTGTTTAGATTTGCAGCAACTTTGGAGAGCTGTTTTGTAGCATATGTGAAATGCATTTGAGGTCTCAGATCAAGAACATCATAATGGGCATCATGGGTCAGACCAATGGTCCATCTAGCCCAATATCCTGTCTTCTGACAGTGGCTGGACCAGATGCTTCAGAGAGAATGAACAGAACAGAGCATCTATCAAGCGATCCTTTCCCTGTTGTCCAGTTCCAGCATCTGACAGTCAAAGGCTTACGGTCACCCAGAGCATGGGGTTGTGTCCCTTATCATCTTGACTAATAGCCACTGATAGACCTATCCTTCATACACTCATCTAATTCTTTTTTTAACCCTGTCAAGGTTCCTTCCCCACTCTGAACTTTAGGGTACAGATGTGGGGACCTGCCTGAAAGACCCCCTAAGTTTATTCTTACCAGCTTAGGTTAAAAACTTCCCCAAGGTACAGACTTTGCCTTGTCCTTGAACAGTATGCTGCCACCACCAAGCATTTTAAACAAAGAACAGGGAAAGAGCCCACTTGGAGACGTCTTCCCCAAAAATATCCCCCACAAGCCCTCACCCCCTTTCCTGGGGAAGGCTTGATAATAATCCTCACCAATTTGCATAGGTGAACACAGACCCAAACCCTTGGATCTTAAGAACAATGAAAAATCAATCAGGTTCTTAAAAGAAGAATTTTAATTAAAGAAAAGGTAAAAGAATCACCTCTGTAAAATCAGGATGGTAAATACCTTACAGGGTAATCAGGTTCAAAACATAGAGAATCCCTCTAGGCAAAACCTTAAGTTACAAAAAGACACAAAACAGGAATACACATTCCCTCCAGCACAGCTTATTTTACAAGCCATTAAACAAAAGAAAATCGAACGCATTTTCTAGCTAGATTACTTACTAACTTTACAGGAGTTGTAAGGCTTGCATTCCTGATCTGTTCCCGGCAAAAGCGTCACACAGACAGCCCAAACCCTTTGTTCCCCCCTTCCAGATTTGAAAGAATCTTGGCCCCTCATTGGCCTTTTGGGTCAGGTGCCAATGGGGTTACCTTAGCTTCTTAACCCTTTCAGGTGAAAGGATTTTGCCTCTGGCCAGAAGGGATTTTATAGCACTGTATACAGAAAGGTGGTTACCCTTTCCTTTATATTTATTGACAAACCCATTTACATTTTTGGCCTTCACAACATCCCTGGCAACAAATTCCAGAGATTGACTGTGCATTGGGTGAAGAAAAACTTCCTTATGTATGTTTTAAATCTGCTGCTTATTAATTTCATTGGATGACCACCAAGATTCTGCAATGTCTATTATAATAATATCCTCTGCTCGATACCAGTACGTCCCTCGGCCCACGCTGCTTCCAGCTGCTCCCATTGGCCTGGAGCAGCGAACCGTGGCCACTGGGAGCCGTGATTGGCCAAACCTGTGGATGCGGCAGGTAAACAAACCTGCCCGGTCCACCGGGGCTTTCCCTGCACAAGCAGTGGAACAAGTTTGGGAACCACTGGTCTAAAGTATCCCCTCTAATAAATCCTCCCCTAAGGGATGACTGTCTGAACTGTGTGCTTCTTCTGGTCATTTCACTTCAAAATCTAGTTGTCATTTTATCACAAGTCCACTAGAATTGGCACTAATTTGGGCCTGTGCCAAAGCTAATTGGAGTCAATGGAAAGATACATATTGACCTTCTAGTAAGCTTTGGATCAGGTCCTTGTTTTTTCTTTCTTTCCTCCCCCCAATTTTTAAAAAAATTATTTAATGAGGCAAGAACTGAATGAACACTGAGCTCGAACCACTCTTTTCTAGAGATGATACCTCTCGGCAACAAGGTGTAGTGTATTGGCTGAAGAGACTTCCATTTTGCTGCTTCATATTAAGGTCTTTGGGAAGTTGTCATTTCCCTGTTTTCTGTAGTGCTCAGGTGCCCTGTAACTGCACTGGTGCTCCACAAGTATTTCCTAATTTTGTGTGTGTGTGTAAAAGAAATGATCCTTATTAAAGTACTGATAGTGTCCTAGTCTACCAAAATACTGTAAGTTGTCTATCACTTGCTATAAAGTACTGGAACTGTTAGCATTTGAATTATGTCCCAACTGGCCCCTCATACTCTTCTGTTGTTACCGCCTTTTGATCAGATTGATTAGCCAAAATGTTGAGGTCCTGTGAGTTGTTTACGTTCGGAGGAGAAATTAATGTTGGAGTCAAGTATTTCTCTGCATCCTGTTTTATTACCATAAACTCCTATTTCCCTGAGCACAGTAGGAATAAAACAGTAGGAGACAGTTTCTTTCCTCACAGTTCGAAGACCCTTTCTAGACAGTTCTTTTTTTTTTTAGCTTTTCTGAGGGGTCATGTTAAAAGGCCTTCTCTGGCTATACTTGGCTTTCTGCTGCCTTTTAGGTTTTCTAGGGTGTTTATTTCTCCCCCCACTCTTCCCACTGGCATATTGTGCACAATCTACCCAGTCGTCTGCCCCTACCTTTATCAGATCTGTGGGAAACCCTTTAGGCCGAATGGCTCAACTCCTACTCCAGCCTTGCATGTGGCTTCTGTTCTGGGTGGAGACTCTGACTGTTTCAGCTGGCTATTTCACAAGAGCTCAGTTGCTTTACTTTGAGCCTGAATGAATGATGGTTGCTACGCCTGCCACTTTCAGTGATGTTTCACCCAGCCCCCCAGTATAATAGCATAGTGTTCTTTATTTTGTTACATGTTTCTTATGAACAGTAATCTATTTACATTTGTTCTTTCTTGGGAGGGAAGCTTTTTATTGGACATTTCTTCACTTGGTAAGAGAAGTTAAATGAGGTAACTGGGTTTTATTTGAGGATGGTATAACAAAGAGAGGGAAAAATTATTTGACTATTTGATGGGAATACTGACTTTTTTTCCCTGTTGTTACCACCAGGTTCTAAAGTCCTGTAAAAATATGAATTGCTGTATTATCTTCAGGACTATCAATTTTATCAGTTAGCTACTATCGGAGTTCTTTAAAGACTTTTAAGATTGCAGACTTTCACTGCATATTGTTCCACTGAAGTGCAGCAAGGTCACCCAAAGCACTATGGGAGACCTAACTGCTCATATTTCATAACAGCCTCAGGTGATATGAGTAAGTGGTTATAACTAACTAAATCACTTTGAGGAATGGCTTTAAGAGTCTTTGATCATATTAAGCATCAGGGGCTATGAAAATGCACCTGAATTATAACTAAAACACCAGAATGCGTTTGGATTGCTAAAGGATATCAGTTGAATTTAAAATATTCCTGCAAAAATATATATATATATATAAATATATATTTTTAAACCCCTACATTCTTTATCAGATTTAGATTATGAAATAAATATTTTTATACACAGACTATTGCAAAGCTTTGAGTTTAAAATTCAAATATTCACCGCACTGAAACCCATCTAGTTACCAACAATGCCTTCTAGCAAACCACTTCAGATAAAATGAACTCAGTGAGTTGGTGAGGGATTTAGATAATGGTATGACAGATTATGAAAAACCAAACTGCTATAGTTTAACATTGGTAAACAATGAATAAGGTATTTGGTGTTTTTCTGATACAGTAGACTTTCAGAGTTTACTTTCCATCTTTACTGCAAACAGCTGTGTCTCTTTGTGAGTAATATAGTGGTAAGTGCACACTGATTTTTGAGCTTTAGAGACAGAGGGTTGGCTTCTTTTCCTCATGAGAAACTAGTTAAGATGAAATTCTTTCCCATGCAAAAAGCCTACACAAGACCCAATAAAAGCTTACATTAAGGCTTGGATCTGTTTGCTCTGTGTATGAGGATGAATTTCACACTTAACGAACTAAACAAACTGACAAGGAGAACCATGCCTGTCTTTTATCATTTGCCACATAAACTCTGGCCTTGATCCTGCAAGCATTTATGTGTATAAATAACGAGGCGTCCTTGTGGCACCTTAGAGACTAACAAATTTATCTGGGCATAAGCTTTCGTGGGTTAGAACCCACTTCATCAGATGCATGGAGTGAAAATACAGGAGCAGGTATAAATACAAGAAAGGATGGGGGTGGCTTTACCAAGTGTGAGGTTAGTCTAATGAGATAAATCAATTAACAGCAGGATACCAAGGGAGGAAAAATAACTTTTGAAGTGGTAAGAGAGTGGCCCATTACAGACAGTTGACAAGGTGTGAGTAACAGTAGGGAGAAATTAGGATTGGGGAAATTAAGTTTAGGTTTTGTAATGACCCAACCACTCCCAGTCTCTATTCAGGCCTAATCTGATGGTATCCAGTTTGCAAATTAATTCCAGTTCTGCAGCTTCATATTGGAGTCTATTTTTGAAGTTTTTGTTGTTGAAGAATTGCCGCTTTTAGGACTGTTATTGAATGACCAGTTAGATTGAAGTGTTCTCCTACTGGTTTTTGAATGTTATGATTCCTGATGTTAGATTTGTGTCCATTTATTCTTTTGCATAGAGACTGTCCGGTTTGGCCAATCTATATGGCAGAGGGACATTGCTGGGACATGATGGCATATATCACATTGGCAGATGTGCAGGTGAATGAGCCCTTGATGGTATGTCTGATGTGGTTAGGTCCTATGATGGTGTCACTTGAATAGATATGTGGACAGAGTTGGCACCGGGGTTTGTAGCAGCGTTTGGTTCCTAGGTTGGTGTTTTTGTTGTGTGGTGTGTAGTTGCTGGTGAGTATTTGCTTCAGGTTGGGGGGCTGTCTGTAAGCTAGGACTGGCCTGTCTCCCAAGGTCTGTGAGAGTGATGGGTCGTCCTTCAGGATAGGTTGTAGATCCTTGATGATGCGTTGGAGAGGTTTTAGTTGGGGGCTGAAGGTGATGGCTAGTGGGGTTCTGTTACTTTCTTTGTTGTAGGTGACTACTATAAGACAGGCCCAACAAAGAAAGTAACAGAACGCCACTAGCCGTCACCTACAGCCCCCAACTAAAACCTCTCCACCACATCATCAAGGATCAAATGACTGATTTTTTTGCTCTTTTAATCACCTAATAAGATAGATACATAAGAGCCAAATTCTCAGACCCTTACCCAGGCAAAACTCACATTAGCATCTTACTTTTTCATATTTCTATAGAATTGTCATTTAAAATTTATTTTTTCAAAGATGAACACTGTCTACACCAGGAGTTCAGTCGGTAAAACTGCCTCGCTCATGGGTGTGCTCATTTTCCACACTCCTGAGTGATGTAGTTATCCAACATAAATTTGTAGCATAAACTATGGCTTAATCTGCTGTGCAACTGAGGACACATAAACCAGTACCCTGACTTCTCTGAGAAGCCAGTAACATTGGCGATTATTTGAATTTTAAAACTTTCACTTAATTGCATGAATAGTAAGATTCTTTTCAAACAACTGGATATGGAGACAAGATTGAGGACATCTGAAAACAGCAAACAGCATACCAAACAGAAAGCCAGATGGTGAAATCCTGGCCAGTAAGGAAGAGTCAAGACTGACTTCATGACTTCAGAACCATCTGAGGAGAGCCTAACTACTTTACCAGGTATTGAGGGGAAGTTTACATCTTTTAATAGGCTCCATGATATATTTGTTTTTGTAATATAAAGGCAGTGTGGGTGGGTGGGTGGGTGTGAGTAATGCCCTCTAGTGGCTATTCCACAGACAGGATAAGGGACTTGCTACTTTTACTACCAACTAAGGGAAATCTTTTTCAGCTCAAGTGGTATTAGAGATCATTTTTTTGTTGATTGGAAGGACTAAGATTCTAGTCTCAGTTCTCCAGCTGTGTGTGTTGTTTATCTAACATTTGTGTAAATGATCTAGAACACATGGATTATCCCCAAAATATAGAAATTTTGATAGAAAATGGAAACTTCCTTCAAAATATTGAAGGGAATGTTTTTAAAGTGCTTTGACCACTCTGTTTTTGTTGTGAGGAATATGTAGTCATGGAAACAGTCCCTCAAAGAGCCACTGTGCAGAGTACTTGGCTTGTAGTTCACTTTTCACCACAGGGGGTGCATTCCAGTAATTTTTATAAATTATGTAGTTTGTGAATGGCTTGGGATTCTTCAGGATGAAAGGTGTGAAGAATGTGTGTATTTATATATATCCCCTAAGACAATGATGTTATACCCATATGATATTTCCTCCCCATCTCTCTAGTTGAAAGCAAGCAGTCCTGAGTTTGGATTAACTGTGCTTGATTTTTCATTTTAAAAACTATTCTTGCATAGCCACTAGACATGGTGAGATCCTGGACCTGCGCCACCGGGCCATCCGTGAAGTGTGGGAGACCCGGGGACCTGCCCCCACTCCATCCCAGCAGGGGCTGCTGCAGGGGAAGGAGTGAGGCTGAAAGGGAATAGAGGTGCTGCAACATAACTACTATTTTGATCAGCTGTGTCTCAAACTGCAGGTAATGTTTAGGACACTATTTTCAGCTTATCAGTTACTACACTAAAATGCTATTCCAAAATTGGTATCAGAGTTGCTTATTGCAATGTAGTTGAATCAAGACTAAAGAGTGTCTCATAAAATACGTCCCAAGTTTCATGTTGTCAACATGAAAATTATTCTGATAAAATGATTCAAAAATATACACTGAGTCACTTTGATCATTGAAGGGATGTGATGTCAATGAGAGAATTTCACTTGTTACTTTTGGATGATTTTGCTCTGCACAGTAAATCAGTATTTGTAGTCCACACAAACCTTATAAAGTTCACAATTCAAGCAGGGATTAACAGATTTGTAGCTGACGCCAGAGATTATAACTTTTCTTGAGAGGTCAGCAATGATTCCCGGAATATTTTTGCTCTCAAGGTATAATGTGATACACAGATTAAAAAAAGAAAAGGAGTACTTGTGGCACCTTAGAGACTAACCAATTTATTTGAGCATAAGCTTTTGTGAGCTACAGCTCACTTCATCGGATGCATACTGTGGAAAATACACAAGATGTTTTTATACACACAAATCATGAAAAAATGGGTGTTTTATCACTACAAAAGGTTTTCTCTCCCCCCACCCCACTCTCCTGCTGGTAATAGCTTATGTAAAGTGATCACTTTCCTTACAATGTGTATGATAATCAAGGTGGGCCATTTCCAGATAATCAAGGAAATGGCCCACCTTGATTATCATACACATTGTAAGGAGATTGATCACTTTACATAAGCTATTACCAGCAGGAGAGTGGGGTGGGGGGAGAGAAAACCTTTTGTAGTGATAAAACACCCATTTTTTCATGATTTGTGTGTATAAAAACATCTTGTGTATTTTCCACAGTATGCATCCGATGAAGTGAGCTGTAGCTCACAAAAGCTTATGCTCAAATAAATTGGTTAGTCTCTAAGGTGCCACAAGTACTCCTTTTCTTTTTGCGAATACAGACTAACACGGCTGTTACTCTGAAACAGATTAAAAAGTGTGTGTACTTTCTTTACCCTTTTTTTTTATCTTGAATTTCACACAGTAGCTGACAAATTCCAGCACAGATTTATTTCAAAGGAGATCACTTCAGTGTGGTAAGGTGCTACTTTTAAGCCTTTGTAGACTAAAGAATTACAAATATTAATATTTTCAAAAAGTAAATTGATATAATCTAGTCTAAATACAAATATTGAATAACCCCTAGATTATGATGTGAGCTATCAAATTCAGTTACAAGAGAACTACTCATTTTGAAAGGTCCCATGGTAAGAAAAAACTTTGGCAAGATCTGCGACACCCACATCCCTCAGTCTTCTACAATCAGCTATAAGAGGATACCCAACAGCGTGGGAGCTAATATCCCCATTTTAAAGACCCTCTTCAAGACATCATGTAAAGATGCTATTATTACCGTTGGCACTTGAGACCTCCTGGCAGCAGTTTTCATATTGATTTAAGGTATAGAGTTATACAGAACACATTGTAATAACCTAATCTTGAGGTTACATGGGCATGGATGATGGTAGCAAGGTCTATATCCAGTTGAAAACGTCTCAACCTCCTACACAGACACAGATATAAAAAAAGCCATCCTGGTACTGCTGTTATCTGATCATCTAACAGAATTTGGGAGTCTGACTGCCAAATTGCAAACTCAGCTAACAAAATTGGGTCTCAAAACCTCTGACAGAGGGGCAGATATAACACCCTCCAGCTGCATAATTAGCAAATTTACATATATCCTCTCAATGACAAAATGTCCCAAACCATCTTAATTAATTCTCATTTGTTTATTGTGACTGTTATTAAACAAGTGGAAGATTGGACAAATGACTAGGAAAGAGTATAAAAATATTGCTCGGGCATGCAGGAGTGAAATCAGGAAGGCCAAATCACACTTGGAGTTACAGCTAGTAAGAGATGTTAAGAGTAACAAGAAGGGTTTCTTCAGGTATGTTAGCAACAAGAAGAAAGTCAAGGAAAGTGTGGGCCCCTTTCTGAATGAGGGAGGCAATCTAGTGACAGAGGATGTGGAAGAAGCTAATGTACTCAATGCTTTTTTTGCCTCTGTCTTCATGAACAAGGTCAGCTCCCAGACTACTGCACTGGGCAGCACAGCATGGGGAGGAGGTGACCAGGCCTCTGTGGAGAAAGAAGTGGTTCGGGACTACTTAGAAAAGCTAGACGAGCACAAGTCCATGGGGCCAGATGCGCTGCATCCGAGAGTGCTAAAGGAGTTGGCGGATGTGATTGCAGAGCCACTGGCCATTATCTTTGAAAACTCATGGCGATCAGGGGAGGTCCTGGACGACTGGAAAAAGGCTAATGTAGTGCCCATCTTTAAAAAAGGGAAGGAGGGGGATCCTGGGAACTACAGGCCAGTCAGCCTCACCTCAATCCCTGGAAAAATCATGGAGCAGGTCCTCAAGGAATCAATTCTGAAGCACTTAGAGGAGAGGAAAGTGATCAGGAACAATCAGCATGGATTCACCAAGGACAAGTCATGCCTGACTAATCTACTTGCCTTCTATGATGAGATAACTGGCTCTGTGGATGAGGGGAAAGCAGTGGATGTGTTGTTCCTTGACTTTAGCAAAGCTTTTTACACAGTCTCCCACAGTATTCTTGCCAGCAAGTTAAAGAAGTATGGGTGGGATGAATGGACTATAAGGTGGATAGAAAGCTGGCTAGATTGTCGGGCTCAACGGGTAGTGATCAATGGCTCCATGTCTAGTTGGCAGCCGGTATCAAGTGGAGTGCCCCAAGGGTTGGTCCTCGGGCCAGTTTTGTTCAATATCTTCATAAATGATCTGGAGGATGGTGTGGATTGCACCCTCAGCAAGTTTGCAGATGACACTAAACTGGGAGGAGAGGGAGATACGCTGGAGGGTAGGGATAGGATACAGAGGGCCCTCGACAAATTAGAGGCTTGGGCCAAAAGAAATCTGATGAGGTTCAACAAGGACAAGTGCAGAGTCCTGCACTTAGGACGGAAGAATCCAATGCACCGCTACAGACTAGGGACTGAAAGGCTAGGCAGCAGTTCTGCAGAAAAGGACCTAGGGGTTACAGTGGACGAGAAGCTGGATATGAGTCAACAGTGTGCCCTTGTTGCCAAGAAGGCCAATGGCATTTTGGGATGTATAAGTAGGGGCATAGCGAGCAGATCGAGGGACGTGATCATTCCCCTCTATTCGACATTGGTGAGGCCTCATCTGGAGTACTGTGTCCAGTTTTGGGCCCCACACTACAAGAAGGATGTGGAAAAATTGGAAAACGTCCAGTGGAGGGCAACAAAAATGATTAGGGGACTGGAACACATGACTTACGAGGAGAGGCTGAGGGAACTGGGATTGTTTAGTCTGCGGAAGAGAAGAATGAGGGGGGATTTGATAGCTGCTCTCAACTACCTGAAAGGGGGTTCCAAGGAGGATGGATCTAGACTGTTCTCAGTGGTAGCAGATGACAGAACGAGAGGTAATGGTCTCAAGTTGCAGTGGGGGAGGTTTAGGTTGGATATTAGGAAAAACTTTTTCACTAGGAGGGTGATGAAGCACTGGAATGCGTTACCTAGGGAGGTGGTGGAATCTCCTTCCTTCAAAGTTTTTAAGGTCAAGCTTGACAAAGCCCTGGCTGGGATGATTTACTTGGGGATTGGTCCTGCTTTGAGCAGGGGATTGGACTAGATGACCCCCTGAGGTCCATTCCAACCCTGATATTCTATGATTCTATGATTCTAAGGCACTGATTACATCATGCATTTCTGTAGAATAAATGTGAAATACCACACTTACATTTTAAATATTTGGTCTGTCAGCTGTAATGAGAGGATAAAAGATGACATGAGATTATATCATGAACTTTTCCTGGCTGAGAGAGAATGATTGCTTAATGAAAACCTTCTAATGTGTTGTACTTCTAAAGAGATTCATAAGAATCAAACATTGATAGACGGAAACAAATGGATCTAGGTATGTGAACACTGAATATGACACAAATAATCCATCCTTAAATCCTTTCTGTCATTTCAATTTGAAAAATGAGTAACTGTTTTTGAGTAAAATAGTTTTATGGGGCACATCTTGAATGTCTATCAACTTTCAGCCTTTAGTTTAGCAATTATCTGATATCCAAAATCTCTGAAGACAAAAAAAAAACACTACCACAGGAAGGATGCTAGTTTATAAAAGGCATCTGCATGCTCTGTGTGTTCACCTCATTGAACTGGTCTCCATACAGAAATGGTTCAGAACCTAACGTGGCCCTGGTTTTTATTTATGCATCTTCAACAAAAGGTGTAAAGTTGAGGTGGTAAATACTGACTTGGACTTATGAGTGAAAAATTAATAGACAGCTTGTCAAACTCTTTAAATTAAAGAAAAGAGAGAGGTTTTCTTCAGAGTCTAACACTGATAACATTCTTTTGTGAGTTGTAAATATATTTCCTAAATAAAAAGCATAAAAATGTGACACGTAGGTAGACTGTGCTGCACAGTTGATTTTCTAATACTAAAAGTGGGATAAAACTCAGTGAAATATGTTTTTACTTTCTTGCACCACAGCAGAGCTATCACTGATTAGGCACTCTCTGGCATGGCCAGGCTTAGGGAAAATGGCACCCTGGGTGAACTTTCTTTGGCACCCCTTTAAATGCTGCTCCCTGAGCAGTGGGTGGCAGACAGAGCAGCAGCAGGTGGAGCATCGGTGGCTCTGCAGGTGTCATGCTTCTGGGACAGTGGAGAGAGGACTCATGTGAACATCTGGTCCTGCCCCATAGCCCCATTTCTCCCCTTCCCCCACCTCCCGGGTGGGCACAGCCCTTGTGGAGCCTCTTGACCACAGCGCCTTGGGCGGTTGCCCACCCGTAAGGACAGCCCTGTGCTCTGGCACTAATAAGTACCAAATACCACATACATCTCTTCCAAAACCTTAACCTTTAAATATTGATATATTTGAACCTAATCAGACAACCACTTATTTAAAACTATTGGGTCCAACGTATTCTTACTGAAGCACTGGGACTTTTAAAATTAACATTAGTGGGAGCAGGATTGGGCCCATAGGCTTTGTGTATTACTTTGTGACAGAAAATTAGATTTTCTCCACACTCCCTTTGAGGCAAAACTCCCCAAAAGGGTGAGAACATCTGTGCTGTACTATGGTCATTGTTATTCCTTAGTCAGAGAGGTACTTATTCTGAAGAGTTTTGTAATTGGCAGCATTCAATTATACATGCAAGCTATTGTTGCAAGTATTTGTAGGTAGCTAAATAATTGCCCTCATTCTCCAAACAGTTGTCAGGTCAGCAGTTTACTGAATTGTAATGGACAGCAGAGGATTGGGTGCCTGAGAATATTAAAATAGAATGTGTTAAGTACAGTGTGCTTAAAGGAAAAATACATTCTGTACATTTCAAAACACAACTAGGTTTTGCAACAATGAAAATATACATTGATTTTAATCAGTGTTGCATTTGTTAGTTCCTTATGATGCTTTATTAATTCACTTAAAGGACTGTGCAAGAAAACTACAGTTGAAACCCAGACAGAGAACAGTAAACCCTAAAATGCTACTCCAGGGCATCCTTTGAGATTCATACATTTAATGTGAAGCACCAAAATAAAACAAAGTTTTTCTATTAAAAGGAAGAAGGCTTTCTAGCCGTTGTAAAATAAAACAGACAATAGTTACAATAGAACAACCCAAGAGTAGTCAGTTCCACAAGATGAGAGAGTCTATGTGGCCATGCACTCAAATTTAGTTGAAACCTATGAATGGTTCTAGCGTGGTTTCCCAAAACATAGAGTGATTTTTTTTTCTGACACTCTGTAATAAAAGTAAGTTATAGACTGCTTGACTGGGTACAATGTGTTTTACAAGGAATCTCTGTCTATGCTGTTCATGGGAAAACATGCTGAAACTATGCTGGGTTTGAAATGTGATAATTACCTGAACGGTTTTACAAAGTCTATGTGTGCAGATTATCAAGCAGATGAGCTAGGGACGACCAGCCAGTCCAATGAACTGATTAAACTTTTTTATACTAGTTTCTATGATCAGGATAATTTGAGCACTATAGGACCTACAGCAAAATTCTGACATATTAGCCAGATTAAGTTGAGATCTGAAAAGAGGTTTGGTGGAGGATCCTGTCTTAAAAAATAATGAGGAGTCCTTGTGGCACCTTAGAGACTAACATTTATTTGGGCATAAGCTTTTGTGGGTTAGAACCCACTCCACTGATGAAGTGGGTTCTAACCCAGGAAAGCTTATGCCCAAATAAATGTGTTAGTTTCTAAGGTGCCACAAGCACTCCTTGTTATTTTTGTTAGTCTGATACAGACTAACACGGCTACCACATTGGATCTTGTCTTTGTTACGTTCCAGGAGTGAGCTTAAAACTGAGATTTTAGAAATTTTAATATACTTGAGGCAGCCTGCATAAACCTTACATCAGTTTAGTCACGCACACGCACACACAGACACCCCCAACCATGCCTTGCTTCCACACTTTGTTCCCCTTTACCTCTTCAGCAGTGCTCCAAATCCTTAAAGGGACAGTCCACAGGTAAATTAACTTTTACATTCCTTTATGAATGTTACATTTTGAAGATTTTTTCTTGGAGAAAGAGCTAAAAGTTTTTCTTGTAAAAGTCTTTCTTTCTACTTTCTTGCTTTCTGGATGAACAACTCTTAACTAATGTTAAGCTAAATCCAAATTATTTTGAGCCTGAAGGCACTTTTGAGAGTTTTGGTTTTAAGGAATGTCTTAACTTGAGATTACAGGCCAAAACTTGATCCTGTTGAAGTCCAAGAGAATTCTGTCCATAGAACTTAACTTTCTGGGGGATTTAATTCATGATGCTGAAATAGGAATAGTATTGTTTCCAGAACTGAAAAAATTCTTTGAAACATTTACATATTGCACATAAATTAAGGGTCCACTAGGGAAGACATACTTTGCTAGAGTGAGCATTGGCATTTTATATTAAAGCCAGGCCCAATTATTTCTTTCCCTCAAACGCTTTATAATGTGAAAATACGTGGTATTTAAGGGGTTTGAGTGTTCTATCGTTAATGAATCAATTAGCAGTCAAAATTAATATTAATGAACTCAGTGAATCATCCATTTCTATTTCATGAATGAGCTTTACTTCATCAGAAGCCAAGTGATTTCAAAGTGGAAATAGTTTAATCTCTTACTAAGTGTCAGCCATCACCTTTTGGCTATACAGGATTGTTTTTCCTTGTAAATTAAATGGATAACTGACCATATTTAGAATGACTAAACACAGTAATTCAACAGTATATGTCACTTAAATGTTCATTCTTTTCATTGTTCAGAATTTTGCTCACTCAAGGGACCGAAAACTCTTCCTGAATTAAACGGATAGCAAAAGTCAAATCAACTAAATTGTGATGGCTGTAAAAGGAAGGTTGTATGACTTGCAACAAACTACCTGTTACATTAATTTCAGCAGGTGTTTAAACAAAGATAAATGCCAAATCCTTTTTTCAAAATGAAGTATGTATATCTTCTAGTGTTTCATTCTCAAGTCTGGTTTCAGAGTAGCAGCCGTGTTAGTCTGTATTTGCAAAAAGAAAAGGAGTACTTGTGGCACCTTAGAGACTAACCAATTTATTTGAGCATAAGCTTCCGATGAAGTGAGCTGTAGCTCACGAAAGCTTATGCTCAAATAAATTGGTTAGTCTCTAAGGTGCCACAAGTACTCACTCTCAAGTCTGTTTCAGATAACATTTAAATTCGTAGCTATGTATAACATGTAGTTATAATCAAGTGATTTGGTAAATAATGTGTATAACTGATGCAGCATGTCACATCTGCTAACAGGCAGCCCCCCAACCTGAAGCAAATACTCACCAGCAACTACACACCGCACCACAGAAACACTAACCAGGAACCAATCCCTGTAGCAAACCTTGTCACCTACTCTGTCCCCAGATCTACTCTAGTGACACCATCAGAGTACCCAACCACATCAACCACACCATCAGAGGCTCATTCACCTGCACGTCTACTAATGTTATATGTGCCAGCAGTGCCCCTCTGCCTTGTACATTGGTCAAACCGGACAGTCCCTACGTAAAAGAATAAATGGACACAAATTGGACATCAGGAATGGTAACATACAAAAGCCAGTGGGAGAGCACTTCAATCTTCCTGGACATTTTATAACAGATTTGAAAGTAGCTATATTTGAACAAAAAAACTTCAGAAACGGACTTCAAAGAGAAACAGAACTAAAATTCATTTGCAAATTTAACACCATTAATTTGGGCTTGAATAGGGGCTGGGAGTGGCTGGCTCATTATAGAAGCAGCTTTGCCTCTCCTGGAATTGACACCTCCTCATCTATTGTTGGGAGTGGACTACATCCACCCTGATCGAATTGGCCCTGTCAACACTGGTTCTCCTTGTGAGGTAACTCCCTTCTCTTCATGTGTCAGTATATTTATGTCTGCATCTGTAACTTTCACTCCATGCATCTGAAGAAGTGGGGTTTTTACCCATGAAAGCTTATGCTCAAATATATCTGTTAATCTTTAAGGTGCCACCGGACTCCTTGTTGTTTATCTGCTAAGTATAGTGACTGGAAACAAATTTGCCACTATAAAAACTGTAGAGAAAGCTGTATTAGTCAATAATCTATTTTGCCTCCTGGAAGTAGTAAAAAAGCAAAATTATTAGCTAAGTTAGGATTCCAGAAACTTTGTGGATATTTTTGTGACTACTTGATATAACATACTGAGCTAAGTGTTACGACTTAATAAAAAGAAAGCCTTCTTTTTGTTTTGTAAATTAAAGTGGCTCAATACAAAAGACATTGGTGGAAAATAAATATGGAAATTCAAAACTAGATTTTAAGGTAGTTATTTCTTTAAAATTTACACAGACCTGCAAGCCCATTTTTTGGGCGTCATGTCAAGTTGCTTTTGATACAGCCTCTGCTGAACATTCCTTATTTGGCAAATGAGTTTGTGGTTATTTTCCATCAGTTCTGTCACCTGCCTAATTTTAAAGAGCTATATTTGATACTTAAAGTGAGAGTTGCCTATTCCTTGGTACGTTTTGGGTCAGTATATTTAGTACTGTGTTCAAATGCAGTGGATTAACTGATCTCAGTTAGGAAAAGATGGATTATACCTTTAAGTAGACTTCCACAAATACTGTTGCTAAAAATGCAGTCTGCTTTCAAAACTGATCAAATATAAACACTGACTGGTGTTCACAGTCTATTTCAGCCATGCCTGGTGTCATTTTCCCAAGATAATCTTCAGTTGTCATACTAAGTATGTTGGTTTTATTTTGGCTCTTGAACTTAATTACAAGGAGTAGAAGGCCTTTCGGATTTGTCACAGATGAGATGGTGAGCCTTTTAGAGAAACATTTCATTCTCCAAATAGAGCTTCTCTAGCTTAATGTATTTGTGGTTAGCCAGGTGGTGGTTAGCAGCTGTGTGATGCTGCTGGAAATTGTAATCTAACACATACATTATTCAGCATAACAAAACATAAGGAGGAAGGTATATGTAAAATCGATATTATTTTGCACAAACCAGTTTAAGCAAGAAAAACCCCAGTTATGGCTTAAATCCCTCCTTTAGGATGTATCTATGTCAGCATTGACCCCCTATTGAGATCTACTTCCCACAATGGGAGCTGCTGGGTGCTCAGAACTTTTTGAAAATCAGACCACTTATTTAGGTGCCGTGGTGTTGAGTCTTCAAAAGTTCCCAGATGACTTGGGAGCAGAAGTTCCACCAAAAGTCAAATGGACTTGTGTTCCAAAGTCACTTTGGCTCTTTGGAAAATCCCCTCCACCAAATAACTGTTCAGGAGAACTAATTTTAGGGTCTGATGTTTGTGCTCAGGTTAGTTCCGAGTAACAACAAAAAAAGGGTTTTCTGTTCTTTCCTATTAGGGTCCATTTGATGGTCACTAGACTCCATGATGATGGCCATGATTCCCTTAGGCTTTCGGTTAACATACTCAGCATCACTCTTTCCTGAGAATTATAGTTTTGGCAATGTAGAGGGATATCACTTCTGAGCTGTCTGCTAGCTCTTCCCTTTAGAAGGGATGGCCTTTTAAGAATTCATGTGTTCAACTTTGTCTGTGCCAGCCTCCCAGAAAAGAACCTTAAACCTTCTACTTCATGGAGAAGTGTTTTCTTCAGTCATTATCTACAAGATGAGATAATTGAAAGTGATGCTACAATATAGAAAATATAGAAGGATCAACAGGTAATATTTTGGTCATCAGCACCCAGAAACAAGAAATAATAAATGAATTTATCTAGGCAATGGATATAATTTTTTGTTTGAGTTATGAGGTTTTGTCTGAGGAATCTAAGGATCTAAGTGAATTTGACATTAGTCTGTTTATAGTCCATATCAATAAAAGGAATTAATGAGTGAATCCTTCTATGGTAATTGTTGGGAAATGAAAGCAAACCTTAAGAGACCTATTAATACATCCTGTACATCATGCTGCACAGCGGTTTTGTGAATGCCATTGACATTTCATACCAAAGAAATATGTAACATATTACATTGAGTTGTTAATCACTGATACGTGAGAGCTGTTAACCCTAACTACAATTTTAAATTAATCTATTAACCCTGTTACTTTTTCTGTAAGAACTGCATGTTTTGTTGGCCATAATTTCTTATGGAACCACCTTTTAAATGACTATGAAGTCAGACATGGGATATGCAGTCTTTTTGAACAGTCTCATTAGATTTGGAGATGTTATCTCCTTTGTGAAATGGTTAACATAGAAGTAAAATCTTAAAAGCAAACTTTCACCACCTCCTGCACCGAATGAATCTATGGAAAACAGCAAAAAGTGCCCATCTGATAGATACATAGTTAGGTCAAGGGGAAAGAAAAGGGTTTTATCAGTTTGTCATTTCGCATTAGGCTATTGGAATATTTGCCTGATGAAGAATTTAAGCTTTGTTAGTCTTTCTCATTCAGCTTTGTGTCAAGATTCTAATACCTCATCCTTTAATGATTGAGATCCATAGTTACTAATGTTTTGGATCAAATATTTATGTGCAGTAAGCTTATTTCATGGTTAAAATGCCATTAGCAGTCTATATTGTAAGACTGACAACAGAACTCTGAAATGTGGTGTTTTCCTTCCCTGTCAGAATTCTGATAACATCTCCAATTTTCTTGGCTTGTTTAAGTCCTTTTCCAGCAAGGTGCTTAAGCTCAAGCTTAACTTTAAACACGTGAGAAGTCTTACCACTGAAGTGTTCAAAGTTAGATATGTTGTTAAATACCTGTTGAATCTTGGTCTTTTACCCGAAGAACTTGCAGAAGAAAATGAAAAAATAACAGAGGATGGTTGAAATTAAATTTGCCCCAATTTTCCTGTGAGTGATTTTCAGTACAATTTATAATGAATATTTGCAATTGGTGAAAATTTTATGTTCCAGTATAGACATTTTAAGAAGAGTATAACAGCTAAAATATTTTAATATGACCTGACTTCCACCCATTGTCAACTAGACAGTAGTAGGGGTAGAAATAGAAACCCTTTGTCAGATGGTAACTAATTTTTGTTTTCTATTTAAGATGGGGAGAAGAAACCTTGAAGTTCCTTTTGACTTTTGAAACCTACGTGTTTTAAAATGTCTTTCAACATACTTTAAATTTTTCAAAGATGGGGATGATTTTGTAGTCCAGAATAGTAACCTCAAAGTTGTGGCTGATGCAGTTCATAATTTCTGAAGAAAATATTCTCTAAGCCTGCTCTACATGCCCATTTGAACAGTCTTTATTCACTGCTGCATCATCTAGCTTCAGATCAAGCAGTCTGATTGTATTTTCTCCCTTGATTCTACATAAGTTCTAAAGCTATCTTAATTCCATGAGCTCTGATTGCAAATATACGGTGTCAGCAAAGAGTATACTAAATATTATTTGATATAAACTGACACTTGCTTTACTAGAGAACTGTCAATGGCTCCACCAGCAAGCACTGTAATAAAACCCACTTTTCTATATGCATTGCTGGAACACTTCCTGAAGAGACTTTGTAATTGCTTATCTAATGTCTTTCATTCCTTGATTATTGTTATAGTTTGATCTAAGCTACTGGTTCAGCCTTTGAGACAATTGTGAGCTATTTCAGAGGTATCCATCCCACATACAGAGGGTGAAATTTTCAAAGTGGCTTAGGAGCACAAGTTTTATTGAAAGTCAGTGAGATCTGGTGCTGTACTAGGTTACTGGTCAGGCCAGAGAACTGAACTCAGTAATAAGAAGTTGTCACCTAAATTATTTTTATTGCAGAAGTAGAGTCAAGGGATGAAGTGGCCTGAATGAGGAGCATTCCGAAAGAAATTAAGAGGCAGATTTTGTAGCACACTATTTCATGGTGGATTTAATCACCATTGTGACAACTTTTACTTTCTGAAGAGAGGATCTCTTCATGCTTGAGGCTTTGCAAGAGCTAGAAAATGTTATGCTGGAGGTCATAGCCCTGGAAGATGATCATAGTATTAAGTTGTTATAATTACTTGAATTTAAATGTATTGATGTCCATTCCAATTCTGTCTCAGACTTGTGATGGCAATGCCATTTTAATTTTATGTTAAAGCAAGGATAAACTAAACATATAGGACCAAGTATGAGTCATACTCAATTTAAAAATAACTAAATAATAATAAAAAATAAAACAGCCCAAACTAGAACAAGCATAATGCAAAGAAATGCAACCATAGCAGCAACTCTATTTACCTGAGAGAGGGAGACTGAAACCTGGGACAACAGTTTCTTTTCAGCCAATTACTACATCTTAGCTGTTCATGGATAGGTGATCAGAATTTTATTCTAGTTTGTGGTCACATAAATAAAGTCTGTATTGCAATTCACAAGCATATGGGGCAGAGGTAAATTTTATGAATGGAACCTTTTATTATAATTTCTTGACTTTAACTGCACAACTAGGAAACCTCGGTGTCCCTTTAACATAATTTTAATGGAATTTTCTAGGGTTTTCCCCCTAATAGAGAAGAGGAATAGAATCATTTTTTGTGCACATCATGGAATACCTCACATAATCCACAGAAATGAGCCCTTCTTTTGCACAAGTTAATAGCTGCACAATTTACAAGTTATGATGCTTTCTCAGGGTGGTCAGGACTGAGTCACCTTGTCTCCCAGCTAAAGAAGTGCTTGTGCTTAGCTGGGTGTCAGCTCCTTGACACCTCCAATCAGTTAGGCACCCAAACAGTGTCTTCAATGCAATGCTAGCCCTCACCATCCTTGGCAGGTTAATAGGTGTACTCCAATCCCTGAGCCCCTTTGAAGCATTCTCCTGTGTTATCCAGCCCCTGTCACTGGCTACTCACAGAAATACCACATTTGCTACCCACCAAGGGACTGTGTACACACTAGTTTCTGTGATTCAACTGAGGGTCAGCTCCTATGTAACATCACAGCGCTGAGATATAGTAAAAACAATCACAAGTTTACTATCAGAGGCTCAGATCTGAGCGTGAGTGAGGGTAATGGAAACAAATGATTACATATAGACCAAAATTATAACATGCTTCCTAGAGTCTAAACTTTAACTTGCTAAACCCTTGTCTAAAGTAGTTTCTCACCTAAAGCAATCTCAGTGTCTCCAACCAACTTCAGTGGGATCCCTCTTTAATGAATGCAAAAAGCACTGTCCTTTTTGCTTCCTCAGTGAAGGACAAAAAAGTGTCCTTTTGTCTTCTCTTATGTCCCCAAAGTCCATTATATGTACCCGGGATCAGATGCATCACTGTCCACCGAGTCTATCCTACAGTGTGCTGACTTCGTACGGAAATTGGGCTTCTGCTGTGTTGGCTTACAGTGCTTGATTTACATGAAAACTGAGGCAGACAGGTGAATATACATCCTGTGTCTAACAGAAAACAGTTTGTCAACCCTGTTTTGATTCAGTCTTTAAAACTTATTTATCTGTGTGTGTACACACAATGTCTTAATATTGTCAGTACATACATTTCATGACACTAATGACCAGTGTGATCCTGGCTTTCATTTAAGATCTCACATGACAGTCTTCATAGATCAATACTATGAAAGCAATGTGCTATGTGTAGTGAGTTTGTCAGGTCTGATAGGAGTTGCTGTTATATAATAGTGAACCCTTTGCTAGCTGGTGTAAATGGTCCTCTGTGTCATACTAGTGAATTAAGAAAGAGCTCCTCTGGAACACTGTGGAAGCACCTCTTTGGAGCACTACATGCCTCCAGTGCACTCTGGCATTGTGTAAGCCACACAAATTTAAACTTTTTGTCTAGGACAATTTTAGTGGTAGAGCTTTTAAAACAAAATTGAAATATATTTTTGGCAATATGGAAATTATTCTCACTGTCATTTCAAAACTACTCAACTATGTTTGCTCAAACTGAATTTACTTGCAGGCAGGTACCATATATGGAAAGTTTCAGGCAATACATTAAGTTTCAGAAATGTACGAGTTGACCAGAAATGGGGCTTAAAATAGACTTATGCAACCTTAATTACAATGGGCCTTGATTAATGCTTTGCTGTGTAATAAAAAAGTTGCAACATTCAAGGAAGATTTTGGTCAGATACTCTGCAAAATACATACACCTTGTAGTTTGATTTACAAAAGCTTCTTATGCCTTTCCAAGATGACCAGTTTTCTGTTCACATATTTACAAACTAACCTGTGGGGGAAAGGAAGTCTAGTTAACTAGTTTTGAACTATATATTGAAAAGGTTATAAACTATATCTCCATAATATAATGTGAAATATATTATACATTCAGTCCTGATTCTGTTAAGAATGATAGTAATTAGGATAGACATGCCACAAAATTAATTCGTTCTAACTCCAGTCTCATTGTAAATGATCTTGAATACTATAAAATAATGGGGAAGCAATTTGAAACTAAAAAAAAAAATGAAACTAAGAGAGATCATATTATTAAAACTGCCCACTAAATACTATGCAATGTCTTCTTTCTATTATGATATTCCAACTAGTAACATCATAGTCAAACAATAGCTAAATTACATGTTGTTTTGTACTTAGTATCACAGGCACAAACAGTTTTCAGTCCTGATTAATCACTGTTTGGGTTTTATTATGACATCTGCTTTATTCCACATGCAGATGCTAATACATGAAACATTCTCACACTCTGTAAGCCCATGACATTAATAAAGAATGCGCTTATCAATAAAATGCCAGTAGCAGACATTATAAAGAAGACACACTTCTGCATTTTTGGTCATGTCATACAATTTTGAATGTAATTTATTAGAATTGAACCTATTCTCAAGATGTCCATTACCACATCAACCAAATAAAGCTAAAACCTAAAATAAGAAATTGTGTAATTGAAATAGAGACATTAACTGTTCTAATGAAAGAATGAACTCTGTTTCTGAGATTCTCCCAAGAAGGAAAAAAGTATATGTGAAAGATGTAGATTAAATCTAAATCTGGATGGCTTCGGCAACTAGTGATGAGATACATCACTAGAGTAATTTACCTCTAATTCACCAGTTTGAATATAGCCCAGGTAAACACTGACCGCAAGTCATTGCCATGTGATGACTGCTCATTGGCCTGTATAAAGTGAGTTGGTGAGTTCGGTCAGGTTCCCCTTGATCAGTTGTCTGTTCGTCAAAAATCACTTCCACAACTGGCAATCATTGAAAGCCAATGAATGAATAATCATAAAGACAGGAGCCCACCCGAAAGGGGGTAGAGGAACTTTAAGGAAGCAATTTGAGGCCATGCTGTGCCTGGACAGAGGATAAAATAGTTCAGTTTCCACTGCTAAGTGTCAACCCTGCAGCCTTGAACACTGTATTTACTTCACCCACAAACACAAAGGAATATAGCTTTATAATTTCAGCTAAAGTAAATATAAAAATGGGGAAGCTCTTTCTTGCTGTTCGGCCTCTTCTTTACTGCTAATTGACCATATGTCATTTGGATAAAAGAATAATTTAGCTTCACATTAAAAAAAATAAGGCTTCAGTTTTGTCACTCTTGAATTATGTCATAATGATATATGTGGACAGACTCAAAGCACTTACTGAGTCCACCTAGCTCCAAACTTTTCTTAAACATCATAGGTCAAATCTGTGGCCTTACTTCTATTATACAGCCTCATAATTTGTGCATGAGGATTTCAAAGAAAAATAGTAGGGACCTGACACCTTTTGATCTGTTATACACTAAAGGTTTACTGGCATAGTTTCTAATGGGATAATTACAGCCACAGTCTGAGTAATGTCTACATGCTTTTCTTTTGTAAAGTGATCTCTTATTATTAGAGGGAGTTGTGAATGAAAAACGGAGGCGATGGCTCTTCCTGGTTCAATAACTGGCATGTTCTGTGTGTCTGTTTTCAGTAGTCTGTTTTCTATAATGCTGAGTAACAGTGATGCAGTTTAGGACCTGGAGTATGCTTTGGAAATGCTAGCCCAGCCCAATAGTTACTTTCAGGAAATTAAATTTGCCTCTTTTATAAATAACATACATTCTTCTTCTACAAGTAGTGTCCTATTGGTGCGCCACTTCAGTTGCACATACACTCCATGTGCTTTTGATCAGAGATTTTCAGTAACAGTGCCCATTCTGCCCAAATATGCACTCTCTAGTCCTCCTCGTGCCCCATACTGAGGATATATAAAGCCGCGGGGTGAACTACCCTTAGTTCCTTCTCAAATGCTCTTTGGCCTGAAAGCCGAGCATCTAATTTGCCCACTTTACAGTAGTTTGTAGCTTTAGTTTACTTGAGTTTACATAGTTAATTATTTTATTATTTGATAATTCTTTTACTTGGGGCTTTTCTTTCACTCCCTCCCCCCATCCCAGCTCTCCCCTTGTTGAGCAAGCCCTGAGACCAGCCTCCAATCCAGGCTTCAATAATCCTGCTGTGCAACAACCTTTAAAGCCCACTTAGTGCCCCCCCCCCCAACCTCTATGTTCCTGTCACAAGGCCTTCGTGGTATAAGAATGGCAGTACCAATAACACGTCCACAAATACAAACTCTAAATCTCCCACCAGAGAACCTTCTTCAAAGAAATCTGTCACCACACAAAAGGACCATTTTCAGAAACTTCAGGTTGCAAAGTGAGTACTATTGAGGCTCCATGTGGTTCCAGTATAGGAAATTTGTTGAAGACTTCCGCTTCTCCAGGAACCACGGTACCAAGCATGCGTCTGTATTGAAACTTCTCCTGGTATTGACCAGACATAGCCATTCCAGCAGAGATCATATTTAGAAAAGTTCTACACCATCAGACTTCCCTGTACTAACCCTGGTACCCAAACTGGTGCCTCAGGCTCTTATACCAGTGCACCAGAAGATGACATCTTCTACAGTACCATCTTCGTCCAGCAAAAATGCATCACCAAAGCATTCAATATCCTCAGTACCAATGCCATCTTGACAGGCACTGATGTCCTCAGGTACAAACATCGGTCATCTGTGAATTCTATCAAGTTTCAGCTCACCTATGTCCAGTACTGTGGGAGTTCAGATAATCCAGAGATCTATTTGTTTCTGAGTCGTCAGAGTCCCCATGGCTAGCTGGTACCTAATGTTTGTTGGTAATGAGATCTTCTGGGTCACTGAGACTGTTTTTCCCTGATAAACACTCTGGGGGACAACAGTCCCTATTTTCATTATCGGTTCTACCTTTGGAGTATGTTGAGAAGGATTCCTCTGATTCTCAGATTTCTGTCCAGGGATCTCCTATCTACCATACAGGGCACTACTCTCCTCTGACCTATACTGAAAGAGAAACTCTGAGGGGAAGTATGATCTCAAGTCCCACTTCACTGATATGACCAACAGTGGATGCCTCCTTCCCTATCCTCTGGGCCCCCTTGGTGGCCTTATTTGAATCCGTTGGCTCTATATCACCAACAGTTCAAGAGCTCTAGTTTCTCCTGTAGGGAACGTATAGGGAGACATTTCTCTGTTCCAATTCTCCCTCATCAACAGCCGGAACATATGAAGGGGACTTTTGAGGAGCAAATAGTCAAGCGTCTTGGTTGCAATTATTGTGAAATTTCTCTATGGAGGTTCAGAAGAACTTCCTTTTGACGTACTTAAGCTCTTCTGAGTCCACAAATAAATCTCTTGTGCAGGGCAAGGGGAAGGGTTTCTATTCAGACTATGTTCTTGTTCCAAAAAAGAATGGGGGATGTAGACTGCTACTAAATCTTAGACTTCTAAATGCATTTGTAAAATCACAGCAGTTCAGGATGGCTAATCGTTAGACTCAGATTGGTTCATGGCCCTTGACTTTCTGGAGATGCATTTTCATGTTGTAATTTATCCCTGTCTCACAAGAGGTTTCTTTTGTTTTACAGTCTGTCAGGATCACTTCCAGAATTCAGTGCTTTCTTCTATCCTAAGGGTGATCTCAAAGATCATAGTAGCAGTAGCCACTCTCCTAATAGTCTTCCCCTGTGTTGATGACTGGAAGTTCTTTCTGCAGTTCAGACAATCATGTGCCTGTTCCAGAGGTTAGGTCTTCAGCTCAACATCAAAAAGTCAACTTTGTCCCCAGAACACCTGAAGTGGAGACCCATGTGAAAACTACTTGAAGGTTATTCACTTTTGTGCAGTAGCTGGAATTTTGTGAGATATGTCCCCCTAAGGGTGCTCCACTACCTTCACCCCTGTCCCCTTCTTTTCTGCTTCAGAGTCCTCCATCTTGGGGCTTTGCCATGGAGAAGAAACTGAGAATGGTTTGCCTGTGCAGCTTTATATAATTTTGGTACAGTCGCAAGGAGGACTAGAACATGTGCATGTGCAAGGCAATATGTGTCTTGAACTCCAGTTACTACTGCACAAGATGAATAACCTCTCCCTGTCACTGTGATTGTTCCTCTGTAACTTGGATTTAGTGATTCAAACCATGAAACATGCTCATTCAAAACATCACCTGTGGAGAATCTAGTGTGGATTGGCAATTTCCTAGAAATACTATTCTGAAAGTCTGATGCAAGATCCTTTTTTGCAGATATAGTGGATCATTATAATTAAGGCCCTACTTTAATTGTGGGATGATTATCAAATAGTTGTGGCTGAGTTGCAGACAAGACATGGAAAATCATAGAAAAGTAATTAATGGACCTTTATTAATTGAAGTAATTTGGAAAAGCCAGAGAAGACTTATTTGTTTTTTTTTAAATTGCTGAAACAATATAAACACTCAAGTATTATGTTATGCTTGCTAACTTTTTGATAACAAGACATTTTGCTGCAACTATATTAGTCATTAATGTGTGGGGCTGACAGCGGGAGCCCCATCGTGACTGGGGCTGACAGCCTGAGCCCCTGCCACTCGGATAAATGGGATTCACCTGTACTAATGGGGGAAAAAGGTGTGTGTTGCAAACCTCAAAATGTATTCAGAATTGTGGACTGTGCAAAGTAAGTTAATTAAAATCAAAATTGTAGTGGAAGCCTAATATTGCAGGATCTGCAATTTCCCCAATATCACAAATTAAGTAGGGCCTTAATTATAATTGCTTTGGGTATTACAAATTGGTCTCAAAATTATAGAAACTTAAAATAAAAATGCAATTGTAGAGCACTGACACTGATGCCATTACAAAGTCAGCATTTGTCAAAAGCTGCAACTTAGAGGTGTCTGAGATACTACAGGTTTTTTTGCTATACTTACCATGGGAAATAAATATAACTTAGCAGTAATTATTAGCAAAGGTAGAATGTTTATTGGCAACCATTTTTGTTAAAAAGTGAATAAAACACTGTTTGTATACTTTAGCAATGGAATTCTTTGCTATCACCATCAATATAACGGCTTCTATGACATTAGCAAAATCGTCATGGCTTGTCTTCATTTAATGAGAGGTTAGATGAGACCCTTGGAATTTTATCATGTATTCTGTTGATTATGTGTCACAGTGGAGGCTAGAAGAGCTTTTCTTTAAGGCTTTTCTGTAGCAAGGACAGGGAATTATCTATCTGTATGGAACTCTTTTGGGTTTACGGGTGTGTTGGTAGCATGATGAACATGATCTGCCTGAAACTTAGAATAGGCACAAATGGTTCTTCCTGTGATAATGTTTTTGTTTATTGGCAAGCAAATGAATCGCATTAGAAGTAGCTTGATGATCACTATGGCATTATGTAAGCAGGAGGTAAAGAATGCCCAGTTTGTCCTGGCTATTTGTCGGACTTTGAGCTCTCCTAAATCCAAGTGGTGCTTGGTGGCCTCAAGAGACTTGCGTTCTTTCCAACAGTTGAAGGCTAATGGGGAGGTTCTGATCCTGCAGCTTGTGGAAGTATGTAAAGTCTCCCTGGGAAGGCAGAATCTCATTTATATATAAAGGTGTAAAAGTGTGTTCCAAACTTAATAACAAGAGAGAATGTATTTTGTCCTCTCTTCTTGAGGGCGGTTATTGACAAGGGATTGAAGCTACCTAGCCACAGCCCTCTGGATCAGGCTAGCTTTTATGACCTCTTTTAATGTGGAATGATAAAGTCTGCATTGCATAGAAGCAGCTCCAATCAATTTGGTAGATCATATTCTCCTAGCAATGTACAAAGGATATATGTCCTTGCTGATGATGATAGTTCTGCGAGTGACTTTTGACACAGTCGATCAATGGAATGGCTAGCTAGGTTGAACTTTCTCTTTAATGGAACTGAGGTCTCAAAAGCTGGTGATGGGCATTTGATATCATTGCTCAAACATTTCCCATTTGGGGTTCTGCAGGATTTTATCTTGCCCCCCCCAAGAGCATATAAGCCTACATGTCACTGAAAGTGGCTGAATATACATAATGTTTTGGTCCCTTTAACTGTTGCTACGTTGTAGGCTGTCTTTTGTCTTTGTGATTATCTGGCAGATGCTTTTATGCTTAGATGAGATACGGTTGCTTTAAGCTGAACCTGGATAAGATGATGGCATTGTTCATGGTTGGGGGAAATGTAGATATTCTGTGAACTGAAGGATAACTTGTGCATGCACATTACTCCAGGAATGAGACTGACATATGTCAGATAGGCCTGCAGTTTAGTGGTCCTCATAAGTTGCTATCTCAGCACTGAAGCCCATATTAAATTCCACTCTTATTTGGGCTTCTCCTGAAATTGACTTTGAAGCTGTAGCAGTTGCAAAATTGTCACTAATCACCTTCTATGATTTATAGTAGCTGTCAGTGAGCTAACAAACTTGGTGTGTATGTGTGTGTGTGTGTGTGTGCATGTGTAAATAAATAAATAACTGTAACCCTTAATGTAGGTCCCAAGTAGTCCAAATGACTGTGTTTTCCTCTGTTCCTCAGCTGACCTTTGTTATTTTGGAGGTATTAATTAATAGTCCAGCAGGCACTTTAGATGCACAAATAATTCTGTATTGAAGTGGAGGATATGGGGTCTCATGTGGAGGTGCTGAAAGACCAGGGATTACAAGAAGGTGGTGTTTTAGCTTCTATCTGGACACATTGTTCTCCTGGGCTCCTAGTGAAGTGCTGCATAGATGTGGGAAAGAGCTGGCTCAGCACTGTGAGCAGGGGTTAAAGCAACTGGCTCCTCACCATACTTAAGTAGACCTTGTAGTGGAGAATGGTGAAGGAGGAATAAGGTAGAGGTAAAAGCCTGCAGCTCAGGGACTTCAGTTCACGCCACTGGTTCTTAGCAGCCTCCACACATTGTATGGTTTGCTGTGACCTCTGACTTTCCCCTTCTAAGGGTTGTGAGCCTTAATCTGAAAACTCCTGTTGTAGTTAATTCCATTGGTTTATATAGAAATGTGCAGATATTAATCATTAAAGTGCACACACCTTGTTAAAAGAAAGTATGACCTATCAATTGTTTTTATAATACTTTAAATTCAAAGTACTAATGAAGTTTAAATTACAAGAGGCCAATCGTGATCCATACACAGAACATCTTTTGTTGTTGGTCTCTTTTAAAATACCAAATTGCATTAGGTGCTTTACAAAACAGACAAAAGATAGGACTTGGTCTGTCCCCAAAAGATTACAATATAATTGTAGATGTGTTTTGTGGACACAAGGAGCATAATTAACAGTAGGAGAGAGAGGGGGTAAGCAAGGCCAAGAATTACAGTAATGTAGTCACGCTTTACTCAATTTAAGCATACATTTGTCTTTAAGCATACATTCATGGTTCAATGTAGTCCGTGGATGTCCCACACACAATGGAGTTGCAGGATGATTCCGTACTTATATGGGTCTCTACTCATGTGAGAAGTTTCATTTACTTCGCTGGGAGCACTCATGTAAATAAGGGTTTCTTGGATCAGGAAACCTTCCTTCCTTTCTTGACTTCATGCTTTACATAATTTAAATGAGAACAACAGGCCGCTCCATATCTATTTTCAATTTCCAGTCTGAGTGGAGTGTAATACATTTTAAATTAAGAAAGCTGGGTCAATCTTGGCACAGGGGTTAATATGACCTAATAAGATTGGAATTATACACACACTATCCAGCCTCAAAAATAAAATTTAAAGTGAGCATGCATTATTTAGCAGACTGTACAGCACCAGTCTCTGTGGAGCTTCAGAGGCAATTTATAATGATATATTATGCTGTGAGCGCCCCAAAATAACAATGGGCTTGATCCTGTTCCCACTGAAGACACTGGCAAAACTCCCATTCACTACAGTGGGAGTAGAATAAAATCAAATAATTGATGGACAAATGAGTTCTCTAGCAGGTGCATGCTGTAAATTAATATTAGTATAA
Source organism: Chelonia mydas (assembly GCF_015237465.2). NCBI lineage: Eukaryota > Metazoa > Chordata > Testudines > Cheloniidae > Chelonia > Chelonia mydas. The sequence goes on along the minus strand of NC_057853.1, from coordinate 88,265,571 downwards.
TATAGATTTTTGGACACAGTAATATTGTGTTCCTTAAGCTTAGCTCATAATTCCTTTGAATGGCAATGCTGAACAGAAACTTTGAACTTCAATGTTCTGGAAATCTTGGAAAAATTATATTGTTGGCTCTTTTTTTGAGAAGACTGTTTCTTCTCAAACCAGAGATTCAAATTGGAAACCCCAAACTACCAGATGTTCTTCTTTTACAAATAGTATGGGAAAGCTGCATGTAGTTAGCTTGGTAAATTTTAGACTTAACCACTAACAATTTGTCTACAATAATATTTTTCCCTAATCTTGAAATTAACATCACTGTGTTAAACCTCATAATACGACTATAGAAAACTGTGAGCTAGGGATTGGAGAACGTGTTTTGCCAAATGTAAATTGCTTGTGTGCATCTGTTGGTCTTGCCTCTTATTTTGTAAGATCTTCAGGGCAGGAACTGCTTCTCTGTATGTGAAGTGTCTAGAACAATGGGAGATTGGGACCTTCAGGTGCCACTGCAATATTAGTAACAGATTTTTGAAAAGAACTAAACAAAGTTAAGACACTTGATTTGATTTTGGCAAAACCTGCATATCTTTTTCTTTTGTGTTTCTGTTTTATTTTCCTGGAAGTCCTACAAGCTGGAGAAGAATCAAACAAGAATCTGAGTAGCACAGATTTCCATTTAAAAATACATGTTTTTATCAATTTTTCCGCAAAAAACAAGAGTTTAAGGCGGAAAACATTTAATAAAAATCCAGAACTGGGAAAATAAGGCTTCTTGAAATACTAAATTGTATTGAATTCTCCATTTCTATATACCTGATCCAAAATTCCATGTAAGTACTACAGGACTGGACTGCCTTTAAAGCATTTAAATATTTTTTTCTTTATTTTAGGCTTTTCAACAGGTGTATGGATAGCAATCATATCACTTGTGATCTGTGGATGTCTTTCCATCATTCCCGAAAGTGTTCTGGTACTGACCCTGGAAGCAGTCGTCAGGACCATGTAGCATAAAACGAACTGGTAAATGAGCTATCTGAGATCAGAGCACAGCTGAACTTTGTATCTGCCTTGTTTTTTCAGTCTTGAATAATGTATTTATTTGTAAAAAGCGTGTTGCCTTTGTTCTACAAGTCATTTTTGCACACAAGATGGCGCTGTTTTCCTTTTAATGAGAAGTGTGCAACAAAACGAAGTTTCAGCAATCTGCCACTGATTTACCGTGTTATTCACATTTCTGATTCACACATGTTGAAATAAGACTCTTTGAAGAACTCCCTTATTAAACATATTTCCTCTATATGAATGCTTTTAAAATAAATAATGGTGGCTGGTTCACAAATTCTGTAGCTGAGGATTTTTCAAACTGTTTAAATACTTTTATTTCATTAGAGAGACTTCATTGGGGCAAGGAAGCAGAAATAATTTCCCAAGAGAATTAAAAAAAAATCACTTAGAATAGTTAAATGGAGGTGGCCAACCTGACTTTCTTTTTTAAATTGATATAGCTTATTTTTTAAAGTGTTCTTTCAAGAAAAGGAAATGCTTTCCCTCTCACCCCCCTTCCTTCTGTGTTCACATTTAGAAGGACTTTTTGCGGGGACCTGAGAGCATGACACCAGACATGCTCAGCCCCACTCTTTCTCCTTTCTTTTCATGCACACAAATGCCTGAATGCAGTCTTTTGACTTTGAGTTTCATCCTTGCTGTTATTGTTACTAGGAAAGGACCTTCCATTGAAGCACCCTTCAGGAAACTGTGAACCTGACAATGCTCATACTGCTATCAAATGCACAAAGGTAAGAAACTAAAAAGAGAGAAATATATTTTTCCTTTTCTCTCTTTAAGCCATGGGGGCATTGAGTCTGAGGGGCTTACTGTAACACAATTTTCAGACAGAAATGTGATAGTAAAGTTGAATGGTGTCTTTTTTTTTAAAGCTTCCATAAAAATCATGTGTGGTAGTCTATTCCTAATAAGTACCATAAGGGTGATATCCTGGCCCAGTTTATTTCAAGGGCAAAAATCTCATTTGACTTCAGTGGGGCCTGATATGAGGCATCACTGTTTGGTATCATATAGAAATGTTCCATTGACCTCACCTATTGTACCTGTAATAGATCAGATTCTGATCTCATTTACACTAGTGGAAATCCTTAGAAATCCCACTGATATCAGTATAGTTGCTTAGCACTGGCACTAGATAATATGAGAACCAGATCTGGCCTAGGTTATATGAAGGAGTAATAAGAAGAATAAGTAAGAATTTAGAATGCATTTCCATGTGCTGTGAATCACCGAGGCCCACATCCCGAAAACTGCACCATGTAGAGGCTTATTAACTGGCATGACACTTTTTATTTTGCTTATCAGTCAACTTGCTACAAATTTTAGATTTTATTGGATGAAAATTCTAACTTTCAGAGGCAGTGAAAGCTCTTTCTACCACCATTTGGTGAGTATGAATGATTTTTTAATATTATAAAGAGGCATTGTTACAAGAGTAACAAGCAAGTATTTGGAAGTGTACTCTGGTGTTAGAGCCTTATAGTTTATAAGTGAGAGAGTGAATTGTTGAACATTTAGTACTATAATAAAGAAATACTGAACATGCACTTCAGATGGGATACAAAAATTAATTTGATAAGAGGCTATGCTAATAGTAAACTGTAATATCAGCAGAGGTATTTTTTAGAATAAAAGTTGCTATAATTTATTTAGTGTCATGGGTGCATAAGGTGCTTGGTTTTAAAATTACATTCCTTCCATATAATTACTGGGGTTATGATAATGTAAAACTAAGCTGCTTTAAGGAACCAGCGATTGGAATTTTTAGGGTGTTTTCTGAAGATGGGAAAAGCAGTTCTGATGCCCCATTTGTCTTCTTTTCCAGGAGATAACTAGTATCTACTATCAAATACTTTTTTTTAAAGTACAGTGAAAATGGTGCCCTATCAGTGCTCCTCATATAAATTGGTAGAGTATGAGTAGAAGGTCATCAGATTTAAAACAGAGGAATAATTCTGCACACTGAGCTTCTATGTACCTAAAGACTCAAATGACCGACAAAACAACTAAGTCCATAGATTTTTAGGTGTCCTTTGCCATCAACAGCTACTTACTCTTTGTTACCTTTCAGTTCATGAACATAAAGCAGTACAGTCATAGCCTCACTTAACCATTTAGTAAAAATATTGAAGCTTTATTGTGGGAAAAGTCCTGATTCTTGTGTCGAAATCTAATTACAAGTGATCTTATCCACACTCTTCTTATACAACAAACTGGACCACAAAAGCCTTGTCATGCAACCCAGATGAGCAGTGGCAAGAGATGGGAGGGTTGGGGGTGGAGAAAGAGAGAGAGAGAGAATGGATTCATGTAGTTATTAGCTGAAGACGCTTTAATATTTATGAAGTGCTCTTTTTTTTTTAATCCAAAGTCTTAGGATCCAGTTACAGGGAGCTGCGTCACCCTCTAGATCACATGGTAATTGTTGCTATTTCAAGGATCAAGTCTTGCAGAGTGGCACAAAGCCCCCCACCCACTTCTTGTGTACCACTTAATGTCGGACAGTGATTATTGTATGATGGAGGGAGAGCTGCTGTTCTGATCAAACGCAGTTTAGGAGCTCAGTGCATGCTTCCCCCCCTCGCCCCCCCCCTCGTGAATTTGGCGGATATCAAGGGAGGAAGGACAGCTCTAATTGGTTTCTCAATGAAAGATAATCACCTATTCCCAGCAGAGCGTTCGGATTAGCACTCAGCATCTCCTCTCCACTGATTTCAGATTTCTCTGCCTCCGTTTACAGCCCATTCAGCAGTAAGTGGATCGAAGAAAGCTGTTCACCATCCATTAGTGGCAGCAGATCTCCCTGCTCACTTATTTAGAAGCTTCATTCACTCAGCGCTCGCCTTCCCTGCTGCTGCAGGCTAACAAAGTTAGCAAAGGTTGGAAAATGAGCGAGCTGGAAGGGGACTTTGCCAAGATTTTGCAGCTGAAGGAAGAGAGAATTAAAGAGTTGGAGAAGCGGTTGTCAGAGAAGGAAGAGGAGATCCAGGAACTGAAAAGAAAACTGCACAAATGCCAGTCAGTGCTGCCAGTGCCTACCACCCATATCGGACCCCGCACTACCCGGGCACAGGGCATCTCCGCGGAACCCCAGACCTACAGGTCTTTCCACGACCTCAGACAGGCCTTTAGGAAATTCACCAAATCGGAAAGGTAGGACCAGCCGCTGGGGACATGGGCAGACCCCCCTCTGCCCCAGGTCGCCGCCAGCATCGCGTTAGGTTTCGGGAGGGGTGGGCACAGAGCCTGTCTCCTCGGAGCTCCGCGCTCCTCCGGTTTAGGGGACCAGGCGGCAGATGGTAGCGAGCCGAATGAGACGAGTTGTCTCTGCCCGTCCCGGGCTGCTGTCAGGCCGGGGACGGGTCAGAGCCCCGAGCGAGGCGGGGGCTGAATCCCCCCCTGCGGGGCAGCCGGAGCAGGGAAGCCTCACAAAGTTTCTTTGGGCTCTTGTATAAATCGTGGGCTGACTCCAACCCTCCCCAGCTCCCAGGCTCGAGCGAGCCGCCTTCCCTGGCGCCCCCCCTCTCCCGGCAGCGGTCAGGACGTCCCGGGACGGGCAGGGTCACAGCCCGCTCCCCATCAGCGTGTGCTCCCTGGCTGTTTGTTGAGCGTGCCTGAGCGCTCTGCGCATGCTCCCTAACCACCCTTGGCCCCGCTGGACGGACACCACAACTTGCTCCCTCAACCCAATGGCGGGGCGGGGGGGGGGGGTCTGGTGTGCACTGGGGGGCGCGCGCGCGCGGTTCAGGACTGGAGACAGTGGGAGCGGAAAGCGGAGGGGGAGAGAGCGGCTGAGAGGCAAAACCCGGCTCCCGGCCCCCTCCTGCCTGGCGGCTGCTGCTGCGAGACTCCCGGACACCGGAGAAGCCCCATCGATCGGCTCCAGCCTGAAAGCCCCTGTGGGCAGCCGCGGGAGGAAGCCCAGAGCGCATTAGGGGCTTTTAGGCGCGGGAAGTGCAGAGCACGCAGTGCACACTGCAGGATATTGAATATCCCATTAACCCGACCGTCCCCCGCCCGCTCTGGCCCGGGGGGTGCGGGGCTGGGCGGGGAGCAGCGGTGCAGTCACGCTGCCGGGAACCCGGGGTGGGGGAGGTTCAAGCAATAGGCGCGTGACAAGTTGCTTGGCGGTGGCGCCTCGGCTGCATCAGGGGTCACCCCCCAGAGCCCGCCCGGGGGGCCCCCTGCTTTGGGCCCCGGGGGGGGGGGTGCTGGCGAAGTGGGGGCCTGCCCTGCAGCTTCCGTGGCGATGAAAGCGGAGGGGAGAGGGCAGCGGCCGCTGCTCCGGGGCCCGGCCAAGCTGGCAGAAATGTCCGCTCCTCTCCTCCGTCCGGGGCTGGAAACTTTGAGCCTTCCCCGCCTACAGCCACAGGGGCAGAAGAGGCGTTATCCTCCCCCCGCGGCTGCCCTAGAGACTCTGTTCCCCGTCCCCTACTAATCTCCTGTCTGGGAGCCGCGCTCCCCGCCTTCCCGAGAGAAGCGCTGGGTTCAGAGCGCGGCCCGCGGGGCGGCGAGGGGGTGGCCTGGGAACAGTGGAGAATTGTTAGTGTGAGGGCAGCACAGTTCCCCAGTGGGCCTGTGTGAGAAACGTCTGTGAGCCTGTGCTACAGACACAGCCCGTTTGAAAGAGCCAGAAGGGTGTGATTAAAAGTTGGCTTCGTCACAGCGTCAACTGCTGCCTCTCTGTGTGTGTGTGTGTGTTTGATGTGATTCCCTTGACTATTTCCCAGCTGGTTTGGGTGACTTACTCCCCTCCTTTCTAGCAGACCCAGACTTGGGCCTGTCTGCCTCTTTAAGAAACTCAGTTCCCCAAAGATTAATTTGGGTGTAAACCTGATTCCCCCCCCCCCAATGGTTCCTTTGCTACATTTCGCCAAGCTTTTTAATTGCTACTTGATGACTGGGTTTATTTTAAAATTCCTCTCAGTCTGACAGTCCTGCTTTTCAGGCTGGAGGGGTTTCCACCAGAGCTTGAAAGAGGGCACTGTGGGTCTACAATTAAAATTCATTTGGGCTTGCAATATGGCATTCCAAGTGATAATTGTCAAGTGTGTGACATTCCCCCTGGAAAAGCCTTTAAAAAGAGATTTGGTATGGAAGTGGCAGCCACCAGCCCCCTCCTGCTGTGTCCAAAGTCGAGAAAAGCTCCTAGTGGAGGGATCCTCTAGCTGCAGACAGATTATTCATTCTATTAGATGTGTCAAAGCACATATTTTTCTTGCAATATACTTTGCAAGTATGTCCCCACTTCCTCCTCTTTCTGGTTTACACTAGGACAGCGGGTAAACTTTTCCACTCAGTATTTGGGCTCATGCTTTAAATGGAAACCATAAAGTTTATTTTCAGCAGGCTGACTCACTATAGTGTAAAGAGTTATGACAAGTATAACATATGAATATAGCAATGGTTGAAATTGGGGGTGGTGGGTGCACCAGAACATTTAAAGGAGCAGAATATGGTTAACAGCAATATCAAACAATGCCTTTTTTCTTTGTCAGAAAAATATGGCTGATTGGCTCATTCAGACCCAATATTTTATTCAGAAATAAGGGTGTGCCCTTCAAATTTCTGACATTCCACTTTAAATGCCTTACTTTTTAAATGTTGGTCTTGTTCTGGGTTCCCTTGCTAAAAGTTGAAGTAATCTTGATAGGTTTATTGGGGCTGAAAGAGACAGTTTTATAGAATGACTGAGCCTACAATAACATAGCCTCAAGCACTGTGCCAGTGACAGCTGTTAGTTATAAAGTCTTTAAGGTCTTCTTTTGAATTGCAGGACCACTTTGAGATTTCTCATCAACTGCAGAATAAACGTACTATGAATATTTTGTTCCCATTTAGAACCTGAAAATGACACAATAAAAGCTATGTATGTGAATATGATTGTTACTGAAATTGTGTTCAAAATATTTGAATTTCAATATCTGTTTTTCTATAATTGTGTTCAAAATATTTGAACACAATAATAGAAAAATAGATATTGAAATATTTATTGCTACAAAATTAAAACAAACTTCTCTAACTACAAACTATAATCACTACTCAAATGCCTTATGATACATGATCCAGATTTACTTGCATTAGTGGAGTGTATATATTAAGACCTCCATAAATAATCTTCACAAAATGCATATGTCATCAGTGAGAACAGGGAGAAAAAGAGATCTGGGCTCTTAGCATATTTCAAGCAAATAATTACATTATTGAGAAAATATAAAAATCCTACTGACTGAATAAGGCCTGTGGACATTTCAAAATTCATAGTATCGATCAAACAGATGACTGAAATGTACAGCATTATCTGAATCTATACTATGAATTGCCCCCAACCTGATATTCAGTGGATGAGACAGCTGTCAATTAAAAAAATTAAAAATAAAAAGCTAAGATCGGCATCGGAAATGAACCCTTTCCTTCAAATTAAAACAAACTCATCTTCACTCTTTCACAAGTGCTGTTTCTGAAACTAAATATGTTTTCTTCAACAGCCAGGCATCTGCAATATGTGAGCTGCAAAAACCGGAAGACCTGCATTTTTAAAAATGTGGCCAAATTATCCATAAAGAAAGCAGCTTGGATCATAGGCTATTTTGGTTGTCACTTCAGAAAACTGCTCTGCATTGGACAAATTGTTATAAAATATAACTTAACATGGCCAAAACCAAGCTCCCGATCTTTCTCCCTACATCCCTCTCCTCCCCTGTGCTTGTAATGGTGAACAACACCATTGTCCCTGTGGCTCAGACCTGTCGTCTTTGGCTTGGCCTTCTCCTTTGACTCATGCATCCAGACCATATTGAAATCTTGTCACTTCTTCCTGTGCAATATTCCAAGATTCAGCTTCTGCTGTCTCCCCATGTTGTCAGAACTCTTGTCCAATTGTGATCATCTCATGCCTTAACTATTGTAACCTTCTCCTCTCTGGTCTTGTAATACATATAGAAAACTACAACCTGATAACAGCCAGAGAGGTGACAAGCTGTGACCACTACTAGGGACTGGCTAGGGATCACACATTCTATTATATTTGTTGCTTTGTCTCCCCATCCTGCCCGATTTTTGTTCCATCCATCTTTTACTTTTTTGTCTTTTAGCCTGTGAGCTCTTTGGGACAGGGACTGTCATTTGTTGTGTTTACACAGTGCCGAGCACAATTGGGCCCAATCTGATTGAGGCCTTTAGGCAGTACTGCAGTGGGAACTTTTCTCTCTTCCACCAGCAAAATGCCAGTTAATGAGTTAATACTTGCATATCCTTAACAATTTTTGTTTCTCCTCTAAAAATTCTCTCCAGTTTGTCGACATCTTTCTGCCACTGAGGTGCTCAAAAAGGGATACAGAGTTCTAGGTGCATTCCTCTAGGACATAGCGGAGAGATGATTTTCTTGTTCAATGATGCCTCTGTATGTACATTCCAAAAATCTCAATGACTTTTTATATTGTTGCATCATACTCCAAGTTCACATCCTCTGTCACCCCTTTCAGCATTTCTACTTTCCAAATATCTCCCTCACATTAATTATCTGTGTTTTCAGACTGTTTTTATCACATGTATTTGTTTATATTTTTCCAGAGTGAATCTCATTTTGGTCTTGTTCCTGAGAGATGCTTCTGTCTTCTGTAGGAGTTGCAGGTGCTCAGTATTTCACAGGATCAGACACCTATTTCTTGAACATATTTCTAATTTTGTAATATATTCTGCAGAATTTTTCCATTGTTAATAATTGTATGAGTCCTATGCCCTTACTATGCCCTTACTGCTGGTTGCAACATTTTTCAATTTAGTGTCTGAGAGTTTGTTTAAGGCTTTGAGTTCTTGTCCCATATAATTAATGAAGTTAAACAAAACTTGGCCCAGTAATGATCCTTGCAGCATTCACTAACCAACCTCCTTCTCCTCCATTTACTCCCAAACTAATGTATTGAAAATTAGTGTATCATTCCTAACTATTTTTGCTTCATGGGTTTTCAGCGGGCATGGGTTATATCAAATCCAATCTTTCAAGTATACAATGTATCAAAATGTTAAAATGATTTGCTGAAGTCTAGGTATATTGCAAGGCTCCAACTACTGTGTTTTGTTTGTCCATTAAGCCTAAACCCTGCAGTTGACTGAAAATGAGATCTTATTTGTGTGGAATTATGCTTATAAACACATGGTACTTAGTAATTATGTTCCTACATGTTTAATAATTGCATGCAATTTTGTTCCAATATTTTACTAGGGTTAAAAGTTTGAGTTTCTAGATAGTAATTGCCAGGTAGATGTGGTATCATTTTTCTCTAGGTATCTCGATGATTCTCTGACTTTTCACCTAAAATTGCTAATAGTTCAGTATCTTCATTAACTAATCACCTTGGGACTCCAGGATATGATATATATACATATATGTATGTGTGTGTGTGTGTGTGTGTGTATCTCAGATAGGATTTCCATTGTATATTTAATTTTTCCAAATATTCCTCTGTCTGCTTTTTAGCAATAACTACTGACCAACTACTCTTATTGTAGTTCTTTAGAGCTGAAATTGATTTGGAGAGTACAGGATGAGGCTCATTTCTAAATCTGGAGACAACTTCCATATAATAGAAGCCAATAAGATATTTAGACTAGTTGATTAATCCTAGTTAACGCACGGGATTAACTCAAAAAAATTAATCATGATTAAAAAAATTAATTGCAATTAATCGCAGTTTTAACCGCATTGTTAAACAATAGAATACCAATTGAAATTTATTAAATATTTTGGATGTTTTTCTACATTTTCAGTATATTGTATTCCGTGTTGTAATTAAAATCAAAGTGTATATTATTTTTATTACAAATATTTGCATTGTAAAAATGATAAAAGAAATAATATTTTTCAGTCCACCTCATACAAGTACTGTAGTGCAGTCTCTTTGTTATGAAAGTGCAATTTACAAATGTAGATTTTTTTTTTGTTACTTAACTGCACACCAAAACAAAACAATGTAAAACTTCAGAGCCTACAAGTCTGCTGAGTCCTACTTCTTTACATTTACGGGAGATAATGCTGCTGTCTTCTTATTTACAATGTCACCAGAATGTGAGAACAGGCATTTGCATGGCACTTTTGTAGCTGGCATATGCTAAACGTTCGTATGTCCCTTCATGCTTCGGCCACCATTCCAGAGGACATGCTTCCATGCTGATGATGCTCGTTAAAAACATAACGTGTTAATTAAATTTGTGACTGAACTCCCTGAGGGAGAATTGTATGTCCCCTGCTCTGTTTTACCCACATTCTGCCATATATTTCATGTTATAGCATTCTTGGATGATGACCCAGCACATGTTCATTTTAAAAACACTTTTACTGCAGATTTCACAAAAGGCAAAGAAGGTACCAATGTGCGATTTCTAAAGATAGCTACAGCACTTGACCGAAAGTCTAAGAATTTGAAGTGCTTTCCAAAATCCGAGAGGGACGAGGTGTGGAGAATGCTTTCAGAAGTCTTAAAAGAGCAAAACTCTGATGTGGAAACAAAAGAGCCCAAACTACCAAAAACGAAAATCAACCTTCTGCTGGTGGCATCTGACTCAGATACTGAAAGTGAACATGCATTGGTCCGCACAGCTTTGGATTGTTAGCGAGCAGAATCCATCATAAACATGGACGCATGTCCTCTGGTATGGTGGTTGAAACATGAAGGGAAATATGAATCTTTAGCACATATGGCATGTAAATATCTTGCAACGCCGGCTGCAACAGTGTCATGCGAATGCCTATTCTCATTTTCAGGTGACATGAACAAGAAGCAGGCATCATTATTGTCTGAAAATGTAAACAAACTTGTTTGTCTGAACAAAAAATAGGACTGAGTGGACTTGTAGGCTCGCAAGTTTTACATTGTTTTATTTTGAATGCAGGGTTTTTTGTACATAATTCTACATTTGTAAATTCCACTCATGATAAACAGATTGGACTACAGTACTTGTATTAGGTGAATTGAAAAATACTATTTCTTTTGTTTTTCTGCAGTGCAAATACTTGTAATCAAAAATAAATATAAAATGAGCACTGTACACTTTGTATTCTGTGTTGTAACTGAAATAAATATATTTGAAAATGTAGAAAACATCCAAAAATATTCAAATAAATGGTATTCTATTATTAACAGTACGATTAATCCCAATTAATTTTTTAATTGCTTGACAACCCTAATTTAGACCAATATTGACATCAGTCTATCCTTAAGTTTTGAATTGTTCTTAATTTAACCCAGTAGGGCCTGATCCACAGATGTCAATGGGAGCCTTCCTTTAGAAGCCAGTGGGCTTTATATCCCTTTGCTTGCCAAAAGAACATTGATAATTAATTACTCTATATTTTTATAACAAATATTATTGTAATATATACAAATGAATCTGAAATCCTCATACTAAAGAACATAAATAAACACGATAGAAATTTTGAAAAACAATTATCTTACTGAGCACAGAAAATAGAGTAAATTGTGGGTATGAAATCTATTTGGCAGAATGTTAATATTATTTTAATGTTTTGTTCTATTTCATTCACAATTTAATGGGTCAGCATTTTAAAGTTTCACTATGATCTGAAGAAATTTGGATTAAAATAGAAATACATTAATATTTTCCCTTTTTATATGCAAGTACTTCTCTTTTTCGCCTTAATCTTAAAGATTTGCACCTATAAGACCAATACTGTTTTTTTTAAAGGTCACTATTGAGGAGTAATTTGTCTTTACATAACAGAATTAGTGTTATATGCAAACATCCTGAAAAGACGCTTAAACTATATCACTCCAAACTATTGGATAATATAATTTAGTTATAATGAGAAAAGAAAAGCATTCTTGCATACACTTCTATTGATTTGTGAATATTCTGGTATAAATTAAAACCTTGCAAACTTTACAGATAGTCATCCTATCAGTGATGGCAGGTAGCTTTCTATGTGTGTGTGTGTAGTCTTCTAAAAACTGCAATTCTTTCTGATTTTGAAAAGGGTTTGTGTGTAAGTAATTATGTTGAAGAAATAAATGTGCTTGTTTATAAATCTCACAGAAAACTTTTGAGGAAGGGGTCATGCTGCCTTTTGAGTTTGAAATAGACCTAGCATTTTGTTGACTGGGGGAAAAAATTGATGTGATTGAAGAAAATCATTAACACCACTCCAACGGTAATAGCATGTAATCTTCTATATTTGTTTTTATATTCACATACCATGGGTGTGTTTAAATACTTATGTATATAGATACAGACTACTAGATGAAGTCTAAAAGATCTGTCCTCTAGTTGCTGGTTATCTGAACCTAAAATGGAAAAAAATCCCCTAAATTATTCTTCTATAGCTTAGTAACAGCTATATAGCTAGTAATTAGGTACTATGGGCATGTCAGTAATGTCTGAGAGAGATAGCATAGTATTCCTAGTTGTTAAGCAACACTTTTAGGCACTGAGCACTTCTCATGTACAAAGCACTGCCAAATTTTAAACATGTTTTGGTGCCTAAAGATGCAGATATGTTCTTAGTGGGATTTTCATACACCCTTGTTTTACTGTTTCCACAACAAAGTAGCAAAATGGAAATGATCTGTCCACTGTAATTTTGCTGCAAGGAGTTTATCCCAAACTATTCAAAGGTGTTTTTGCTTTTATGTTCAGAAAGAAGAGTTATAGTGTTTGCCACAAGATGGCAGTGGGACTTAATGTTTAACACACAATTTTGGGGTGTGTTTTGGTTTCCGTCAAAAATTCCATTTTTATTCTTTGTGCAACTACTTGTTCTCCTGACAAGCAGACATAATTCAGCTTTCCAGAATCAATAAACCATACCACGTCTTAATTTTTATGTCTTTCACATTGTCTAATACGTCAAACTATAGGAAAAGAATGTGTAAAGAGAACACTGTACAACTTTTCTCTGTTCAATACTGCTAGATTTCAATATACACCTGTATGATTCATCCAGTATAATGCTAGGATTTGGCTCTTCCAACATGATCTCAGGGAACATTGTTGATGAATTCCCCATAACTCCATCTCAATAACATTTGGAATAAACCAGTGTCTAAAAATTTTTCTTGCAATATTTAATCATAAAAAATATCATGTAAGGTCTAGAATCTGACTAGGTACAGTCCTGAGTACACAGTGGTGGTGCATAAATTGCACCACTCTAGGGGTAGTCCCAGGAAGTATTGTGACTCAGAGAAACACACCACTGAGTCAAATTCCTCTTGCTCCCAGAAGCTAGTTACCCGCTGACCTTTATTACTAGCCATAAATTATGACTGCTCATGCTGGCTTGGATACTATAGGCAGGGAGTGGAGATGTAGCCAAGCTTTCGTCCATTCCCTGCTCTCCTCCATCCCACGTGGTTTGGTAAGGAGTAAGCAGGTGAATAGCATCGCTTATTCCTATGTGCCTGGATCCAAGGCCTCAGAAGCCTTCTTAAAGACATTTTTTCTTCCTTATGCATTTGCATCAGCATCTAGTCCTATGATTATTATTATTTTTTTTTTGCATCCTCTGTTAAAGGAGAAAGAACCCATTCCCCATAGCTGAGGTACCATGGTAGGGGATGAGTTAATATGAGGTCATGTCTAATTCACTGCACCACTGGAAAATACCATTCAGCCTTCTTGTATGAAACCTATGTAATTCAGCTCTACCTGTGTGTCTACTCACAAGAACAGCGAAGAGGCTGGAAATGAAGTGATAACTCTGGCTTGTGTTTTTTATACCCTTGATGGAGACTTAGTACAGTGAATTAATACATATAGAAAGCAAAACTTGAATGATGCTAAGGTTAAATCTTTAATGAAAGGAAGGGAATTCAGATCTAAGGCTTTCACTATGTTATGCATAGTGTTTCTTGGACTCTGGATCACTTGCTGATAGAGATGGAGTGGCTGCCCTAAAACAGTATTTTCTTAATTTTTTTTTGTCATGTTAAAGTTATTAAACTGTCTTGAATGATTTTTCGGTGTGTTTGTTATTTCCATTTGGCTTTAAATCTTTACTAAAATCAGAATTGTGTAAAGATTACTATAAATGTATATGGAACTCCATTTTCAATATAATTACTGCAGCATCTTTTGAGGTTGTAAAGGCTTTGTTAAATATTTTATGACCTTTATGTCTGAGGCTCTGTCCAAGGTGCTTTGGGGTGTGTCGCAATAGGCCAAGCCTCATCATGTTCCTAGGTAACTACAATGTGCAGAAAACAGTTACAGGTGGTTAATAGTCAACAAGATAGATAACCAAAGAATATCTTCTTTGTCTGCCTAGGTTAGCCACCACAACTTATTCAGGAAAAGTATAATTGTTTTAAAGGTATAGTTTAAAAAGAAAATCTCCATGTTAGTTATCCTACAGATTACTGATACGATGCCATCTGGCTTCAGTGTGTTGCGACAGGGCATACTTTAAGTACTTAGTCCATGGCTGACTGACACAAAGATCATAATGGCTTCATTAGAATCATTAGGCTCTATTATGTCAATATATTTTAAGGAGCTTTATTCCATAGATCCTTTCGTAGAAAGTAACACAGCATAAAAAGCCCTTATGAAATTTTTGATGCAAACTAACTGCTGTGCGCGTGCAGCTGCTACCTCTAAATGGTAAATCACTCATTTGCAGTTGTATTTCAGTAATAAATACAGAAGCTTACCTTTGAAAAGCAGCTAACGTGTACTTGAAGCAACTACTTTTATTATTTTGTTAGAGGCCCGAGCATTTTGCAGGCCTTGAGAGAAGATAATCTGTTACCGGAATTCTACTGTAACTTAAAATATATATGAACATTCTGAAAAGTATGGCTGAATCTAAGCCTGATCCTGAAAAATCTATCTTTCTTGACTAATCCTTTCTCATTCAAGTTGTCCTGTAGAATTCTGTTGTGCAGAGGCCTGGGCTTTAAGTTGTCCAAGGTAACAAAAGTTCAGTTCAGCTCGTTCCATAAGTGTTTAGAAAAGTAAGCAAGAGGTGCAGACAAGTATCCAATTACTAACTGGATCACTTAAGTAAAAAGAACTCCAGGTACAATCAGGGGTTGGCAAAACCACAAGCTGAAAGATCCCAGAAAAGAGAGGAAAAGCTTATAGTTTAAAATCACTGAAATGTGGTGTGGTTGATTTTAATGGGATGAGGTTGGATATTCTTTTAGGTGAGGAGCACTGACAAGAATAGTGGGATAGGTGGACTGCAAGGAGTGAGCTTCACTATCATGTCTGCTAACTCCACCTTTTCCTGAGAGCCACCATGAACTGTTTTGTTTTCTTGATGCTGAAAGGCAGTTAACAGGACCAGGCCATTGAGTGGAAATCAGAGGAGATCAGCAGCTTCAGCTAAATCCTGAACAACACCTGAGATGTGAGCCTGAGGTTTTTGCTGTCACCTTCTCCCTCGTGTCACTCTGCTCTTCCCCATCTTCCTTCCTACCTTGCTCTTTCTGCCTCTGTCTACTAAGAGTGTGGCATAGCCAGCAGAGACAACTTCACCTTTGCAGTGCTGCTGTGGCCCTGTGACCAGAAAGGCAAGCTAAGCAAAGCCTTTACTTCTGCCAGCACCTGTCAGCCTTTTATTAAGTCTTGGAGTGGCTGTGCTGGGTCTGTTTATCCAGAAGTGAGATGGCAAGTGAGAGTCAGCCATAGAGATAGAAGTTGCATTTTCTATCTTTGCTATTATTTTCTCTCCCCTTTTGTTTGTGTCTTTTTTTCCCTTGAAGGAAACAGAACTGACCTTGAACAACAGTTTGACTTGATGCTGTTTTCTCTACACTAACGTTTTCTCCACAAAAACAAAAAACCAAAAACCCAGTAAATACTACTTTAGCTCCATCCAAAAGGTTATCAAACAGAGGTTTTCCCTGTGCAAGACTATACAGCTACAGAAAAAAGGAATAAAGGATATCATTAAAATGAAAGTCTTAATGTTTTAACTGTTTCCTATTTTCTGTGTCTTTAGTAAAAGGCTAAAAAGATATTTAATCAGGCTTGTTCCAATGGGACTAAGCCAGCAATAGCTTGACACAAAACTCTGGACCACACTTAACTGTTTTATGATATAACAGTGAACAAGGGTTTTATTAACATCTTATCCCTGGTTGGGCCCAAGATACCTGCTTATCAACACAACACTTCAGTGGGACTGCTCATATGAGTAACACTTGCAGGATTGGGCTCAGAAACAAAAAAAGATCATCCTGTCTTTCCCCCTGCCAATACAGAGTTGTCCCCAATAGTGTATTCTTGAATGCTTTGTTCTGCCCTCTTTTAAATTACGTAAGTGATAGGACTTTCACTGCTTCCCTGGGGAGACTAACCCACAATCAAGCAGACTTCACTGAAATTGAGAGATCACAGTATAATGCAACTTCAGCCTGGAGAAAATTTTCCTGTTTTTTTTTAATAAATCCCTAAAAGTGTTATATATAACTTTATCATAGCATTGTCTGGAACCACCTCTATAATTTTAAACTGTTTCTGTCTCTCAAATCTTTGATCTCATTTTAAAAATAAAAAAAGGAAAGTTCTTTATGTGGGGGATATTATCTTTTAAAATAACATTTGGATATAATAGAAATTATATGTGTGGAGTTTGGAAAGGGAAAAAGTTAGTCTCTCACTTGCTGTTGTATTTTTAAGAGCTGTACATAGATTTAGACATATATGGCATTGTAAGCTACTCCGCTACAGTGGGCCTTTTTTTTTTTTAGTCACACAGAATGTAGTTTTCATAAGAACTTTAGGCTACGTTATCTGAAAGATGATATAAAATATATAATATATGAATAAAAATAAATTCCTCAGGGTGATAAAGTGTAGAAAAGGAAAATTATATATAAAGGGATAAAATAACAAAATAAGCCCTCTTTGCAGCCTAACTGACAGACGTAGGAAAAAAAAGCCCTCCCAAGATACCCATTCAGTCGCACCTGGAGTTAGATGCTGCTCCTGGAAAATATCTTGCACAGCTCGAGTTCTGTGAGAAAGTTGTAATGCATGTTGTCCTCGTTGCTGCAAAAGAAAAAGGATTGTTTCAACATTTTATTATTTTTCTTTTTAATATTCCATTCATGGAAGTTCTTTAAACATATTTGTTCCCTTTGTGTTAAACAATTTGTAGATGAGTGTAATTAAAATAGGTGAACAGTAGAAAAGGAATAACTAGTGAAAGTAATAAGGAAATAAAATGAAAAGAAAATTCTTAATCAAATCCGAAAGTGTCCATTTTAGCAGAAGAAGCTAATATATTGTAATACCAGTTTTCATTGCTTGTAAACAGCAGGATTCATTAGCACAATATTGCCTTTTTATTTTGGGGTAAACTTCCCCCCTCCCCTGTATAACCTGAGCAAATAGGCTTTGTGAATGATAACAAGGGTTGTTGAGGGGAGTGTGGAATTCACTGCTTCAAGCCATGGGCAGGCCATGGCCACTCATACACAATATGTAGGTATGACAATTTTGATGTATTCTAAGACTATCTTCCACTAAGTTCGCTGTTTCCACTATTCATGGCTCACTAGGACTCTTGAATTCAAATCCAGTTGAGAGAGAGACATGGTATAATGGTCTGTGTACTAGAATAGAGAATTTGAATTCCTGAGATTAGTTTGTACCTCTGACACTCCCTGTGCCAACATCTATCTAATCTATATTTCCAAGCCACCTATTATCTTAGTTCTGCTGGTGCAGTGCCTAGGGGGGAGCCCTGATGTTGAAAAACCTGTTAGGAGGGTGATTGTCATGGCTAACCCCCCCACAATCTCCCTGCTACCAGGGGTGATCACATTTGACCAATGCAAAATTGGACAGTTGTGATTTGGGAATGGGTTTGGGCATGGCAGCAGTAGGGTGTTTTGATTCAGTAGAGTCTTCAGTGAGGTTCCACGTACAGGATTATTATACAGTTCTGACAGATTAAAGCTATCCACCCCAATGAATTCCTGTTGGGATGCAGTGGCCCTTTCTGGTGCGGGGAGAGGCAATTTGCGTGATTCTAATTGTGTATATATATATTTTTAAATGCTGTTCTTTAGTGGTTTCCTTTGTTGTTATTCAGTGGGCTCAATTGTGGCCCCAGATACACAGGCACAATGTGCATTGGCATCATTAAGAGTTGTGATGGTGTAATTGAGAGCAAAATTAAACGTATGAAACAGTGTACAGCACTGGTCCCTGACACCTGTAATTTGTTTACCTATAACTGTGGAATAATGTTGCTTGTATGTTATTTCAAGGACACACTTTTTTCTCTAATCGATGAACTGGCCGAGACCTTTTAAAAAGGATGGTGAAGAAAAGGTGTAGAGGTCCCAGCAAACTCCTGGTTCTTCGATGTGTATTCTGCTCAGCATATTTGTGCCATGTATGCTGGAGCTGGAGATTTCTTTCCTGCAGCAATACCCATTGGTACGACTTGCCTCAAACCCCCTTGTGGCCCCTCCTGAGGCTTTATGAGGTTGGCACCACTCCAGCCCCCCTTTGTTCATCTTGTTGCCAGTGGCCTTAGTCAGAACTCCCCATGTGTGAGCCTTCTACAGTTTTGCTTTTCATCACACTTGTGTCATTGAGTCTTACCCTATAAATAGTCAGTACTTGTACTTTATTGTAGTTCTTAGTTCAGTTATTTTTTATACTAATTTGTTATGCTTAGAACTGGAGGGTTTGCACCATTCTCCAGGTTTCAAATGTTGCGTGTTGGGGGGGGGTCTTGATCCCCAGCAGTGACTCCTATGCTCGCTGCTTGCTATGTGTAGACAAAGATCACCTTAAGGGAAAGTATAATATCTGCTGCTCCTTCAGAAAGAGAATGCAGATTTCACGAGACCTTTGCTGGAAGCAGCACCTGTTGGAACAGGCTATGAGGCATTCATCAGCACAGGAACCTTCTTCAGCCAGTGGGACTGGCTGCCCACAACCATCTTCCGCTTTGTTGGTGATAGTGGAAGGACTCCCGGGCTCTGATTCTTTCCTGAAAAAGGGAAGTGGGTTGATCTACATCTTCTCACGTATCTCGGAAAAGGACCCATAAAATGAATCAGGGATGTTCAAAGTCAACAAGAGATTTGTCCTCTTCATCAAAAACAGTCGCACAAAGTTCACAAGAGTCAGGCACCCCAGGTAGAGCTGTGCCGTTAACTTGCATCTCCCTGGTATCAAGGCAAGAAAATTCCAGTGCTGTACTGTTGACTCTGGCACTGTCTGGGAGACAGCTGCCAATTCCAGTACCTATGGATAGTGTGGTGCTACTTCTTTCCATTCCAGTGACGCTAAAAGCCTATGTGGCAGTGATGGACTTATTCTGCCTCCCCACTAATTCAAGAGGAGGACATAGTATTGGTACTGCTGGCTGTCCAGGCTCCTCTGCTTCTACAGATTCAGGGCTAGGGCTGCTACAATCAATGGCCTTGGTACTGACAAAAAAGCAAGCACCTTCCTTGGTGCAGAGGCCTGTAGAGCTGGTACCGATACAGTCCTCATCCCGGCACAGTCTACATCCCCTATTTTGGCATCTGTCACTTTGGCACCTACGTACCCCCACTAACTCTGTTATGCTCTTTGGCACTGACAATGGAAGATTTCCTGGTACTGGACGCTTTGGTGGAGAACTCTACTTCGAGAGGCTTTTCCAGTACCGACAGTGGTTTCCGACCTTTGTACTGACTTTGCCTGTCGCCCGATGGCCTGTAGGTCAGATGCAAAGTGATACTGTAATCATTGTTCAAGTAGACTCCGAACCCATCCCCCAAACAGTACTGCTTGGGAGTCATCTGAGTGGAATACAGACCTGCAAACACTCAAAGAAGAAAAAAGCTTACTAACCTGTTCTGTAACTGTTGCTCTATGAGATGTGGGTGCAGACTTGTGTTCCACAGTCTTCCCTCCATTCCTTCTCCATTGGAATTTTAAACCACCTGCTCTGGGGTGAAGCAACTGAGGGTGGGATCAGGGTGCCGTTGCCCTTATATAGCCTCTTCAGGAACTGTGAGAGGGGTAGGCTGTGTGCACTGCCCTGACTGGTACTGCTGCGGGGGGAAAACCCTCCAACAGCAGTGCGCTTGGCATGAACAAACCTGAGTGGAATATACATTGGCACTCACGTCTCAAAGAACAATGACAGAGCAGGTTAGTAACCATTTTTTTGTTATGAAGGCAACTGTGCTTTTAGAATGTACATCTTGGAACATGAACTATGTAGTTTGGGAAACTGGTTCTTTATAAGGAAAAATAAGTTCATTTTTGCATGTGTGTACATCCACAGAGCAAAATTGTGCACTGATTTTTTTCACTCTTCTGTTCCTCTGAAGTAACTGATTTTGAATGGGATGCAAGTCAATGCAGATTTTGATCCATGATGTTCATTTGAGGCTCATCTATTCTGAGGATAGTTTTCTTAAACAAGGCTTTGAATAAAGTGAATCAGACTTGTGGCTGGTGTAATGGGTTTTCTTGTAACTAAAATTAGCTCATCAAATAGTACCAGGCCAAATGAATAGTTGTTTAATTGAATAAATAATTTCCTTTTTATTAGGCCTGGCTTTACAGTAAATGGGCCCATTAGTTACCTTTAGATTTCACAGTGCAATCTGATTCATTCACTTACAAATGAATTGACTAACGTTGTTTCTCATAATCAAAATTTGAACTTGAATAGGAAATATATATATTTTAAGTCCCTTTACACCATTTTTTAAGAAGGAGCTTTGAGGGACATGTAAGGAGGACAGATTTTTTTTTTTTAAATTCATTGTTGATGTAGCACAGGGGTTGGCAACCTTTCAGAAGTGGTGTGCCGGGTCTTCATTTATTCACTTTAATTTAAGGTTTTGCGTGCCAGTAATACATTTTAACATTTTTTAGAAGGTCTCTCTCTATAAGTCTATATATTATATAGCAAAACTATTGTCGTATGTAAAGTAAACTAGGTTTTCAAAATGTTTAAGAAGCTTCATTTAAAATTAAATTAAAATGCTGATCTTACGCTGCCAGCCCACTCAGCCCGCTGCCGGCCTGGGGTTCCATTCACCTAGGCCGGCAGAAGGCTGAGCGGGGCCCTGGCTGGCAAGGGGCCGGCAGCCAGAACCCCAGACTGGCAGTGGGCTGAGCGGCTCAGCCCGCTGCCACTCAGCCTGCTGCCAGTCTAGGGTTCCGTCCGCCGGCTCCTGCCAGCCAGGGTCCCGGCTGCCGGCCCTGCTCAGCCCGCTGCCGGTCTGGGATCCGGCCCTGCCCACATAGAATGGGTACCTACCTTCTTCCTTGTTCTAGCCCATTCTCTTCCTCTCTCTCTGCACTGAGCTGAGGGTGGGAGTGCACTGAGCACAGGGCTGGGGGTTGGGGTGTAGGGTCTAGCCAGGAGCTAGAATGAGGGAGGGGGCTCAGGGTTGGGGCAGGAGGTTTGGGGGTGGAGTGCTTTCCTGGGCAGCTTCCATTTGGTGCAAGGGTGGGAATGTAGGGGGTGCAAGAGTCAGGACATGGGGTGTGGGGAGGCTGGGTATGTGTGTGGGGGGATGCAGTAGTCAGGGCAGGGGGCTGGGGGTGTGTGGGGAGGGTGCAGAAGTCAGGGCAGGGAGCTGGGGCATGTGAAGGGGTGCAGGAGTCAGGGCAAGAGCTGTGTCGGGGCTGGGTATGTGTGGGAGGTGCTGGAGTCAGGATTGGGGTCAGGGCAGGAGGCTGGGGTATGTGTGGGGTGCAGGGGTCAGGGCAGAGGGCTGGGTGTGTGTGAGGGGGATGCAGGAGTCAGGACACAGGGCTGAGTGTGTGTGGGGGGGTGCAGGGATCAGGGCAGGAGGCTGGGTGTGTGAGGGGGATGCAGGGGTCAGGGCAGAGGGCTGGGTGTGGTGTGAGGGGGGTGCAGGGATCAGGGCAGAGGGCTGGGGGTGTGGGCTGGGGTCGTGGGGGTGCTCCCAGCCCCCTGTCCTGAGCAACTCACGGTGGGGGGCTGGAGGGGATATGCCCTGATTCCGTCCCCGTCCCCACCTCTTCTCCGCCTCCTCCCCGGAGCAGTCAGCACGCTGTGGCTCCGCTTCTCCCCCTCCCTCGCACGGGCCATCAGCTGACTGGCAGCAGGGAGCGAGAGGAGGAGGGGCAGGAACCCAGCACGCTGGGGGAAGAGGCGGGGGAGGGGACAGAGAAGCAATGGGCCGGGGCGGGCAGGATTTTTAATGGCACGCTGCTGCCTGCTGGGGTCCTGGCCTGGGTTCGGCAGCGGGCTGAGCGGGGCTGGTGGCTGGGACCCGGCAGGCAGCAGTGTGCCATTAAAAATTGGCTCACATGCCGTCTTTGGCACACGTGCCATAGGTTGCCGATCCCTGATGTAGCATATCTGTGCTATCTGCTGAGGCATTTCATAAGGCCAGATGCCTGAAAGACTTCAGTGAGAAGTCATGCCAATTGTCCAATACAAATATAATATTATATATATTTAAATATTTAAAATTAGAAAACCAAATTAAAGAATGCAAGTTCAAAAACATATCATTTGAACATACAAATTGGAGCCTTTGTTCAATCTTTAACTTGCTAAAACAACTGCATTAGCAACAGTATTTACTAATACAGCACCAGATGTTCATTGCACTTCATAATGAAAAGACATTGTCCCTACCCTAAGGAAATTATGATTTGGAATAGATAAGACACAAAATGAGAGAGAACACCTTACTAAAGGTGGGCTAATACTACAAAGAAAGTCTGACTATTTGCTTCAATTTTTAAATGAATTGGCTTGGTATATGCTTGCACCACTTTTGCATTTGCTTTCTTGGGTTATCAGTATATACTAATGCACATTTTCCCAGAATGTGCACATGGAACTATTTGTGCCAGTGTGCTTGCAAGAGAATCAATACTACGTGACTTAGCTGCCCAGTTACAACTCAGCACAGGTAAGATGTTGAATCTACAAAGTATTGAATGCTCTGAATGAACTTGTCACAATCTTTAAACTGAAAATAGATTGCTTTAAATTGTTGAATAAATTCAACTAATGAATTACAATGTTACATACCATGATATGCTCTGATTTAAAAAAAAAATAAAATCTTCAGACAAATTATGAATAGTTCATTCAGCTTTAAGATGTATACAATATAAGGCCATCAGGTTTCTTGATTTCCATATGTTTTTTAATAAAGATTTATTTATTGTGGTTAGTTTGGCATGGGAGTATGGGTTTCCTTTGACAAGGCATTTGAAAGAGGTGGAGTTTGAGGAGGTATTTGGAGCCAAGAATGGAGGTAGTATGGCATATGACACCTAGGAGATCATTCCAGCTGTATTTGAGAAATCTGTATGAGAAGGCACAGAAGTGGTTATGGAAGAAGGATACAAAGTGTGTGTGAAAGGAAGGAGAAGTGGCAAAACATAGGGTTTTAGCAGTCAGAGAGAGGCAGGGATGGAGATATGTAGAACCGTGAAGGTAAAGTTGAGGATTTTGATTTTGATTCTCTCTCCATGCAAATGTATAGAAAACAGAATGCCCCAAACATTGAAATGTTTAACCCCAAAGCTAAAAAATTGTATGCTGAGAGGAAATGATGCCAATGTAACAATTTAAAAATTTTGTTTTTTTTTAATTTACAGTATACAGTAAAAATAAAACACCCTTAGATTTTGCACATATAGAAAATTGAGAACAATTACAAATTGTGTTGGAAGGTGCTGTGCGAGTTTTATTATTTTTTCTGCCATTCTGAAGCTGCTGTATCAATCAATAATCATTTCATTTTAATTGGGAAATCAATACATTTCTACTTGAAATAGTTTTTTTCCCTTTAATATAATTTATATGACTCAACCAAATTCTTGTTTTAAGAACATAAGAATGACTGTACTGGGTCTGACTGGTCCATGTAGCCCAGTATCCTGTCTTGACAGTAGGCAGTGTCAGAAGCTTCAGAGGGAATGAACAGAACAGGGCAATTATCAAGTGATCCATCCTCAGTCATTCAGTCTCATCTTCTTATTTTATCATTTATATGCTTACGTGTCCCATGTCCAAAATTGATTTTTTTAAAAACTTTTTTGGGTGCTTTGCATAGTATTGGTAAAATATGAATATTTAGTTCTCTTCCTACCATGTGTTATTTATACTCTGATGTATCCATTGTCTTGATTACTGGAAGGAACAAAAATTGAGCGTGTAATATTCAAAGATCCCTGGTGGATTTCCCAAAGTTTTCTGAATGACCTGGAATTCATGCTGAAGTTTGACATATATAACATATGCCATTAAACAAGACTAATTATAATGCAGAAGTGCAATTATGGTAATTGGAATCAATCAGTGGCTGTGAGAATGACAGGCCCCATAAGAAATTACACTTATTAAATGTGTCCTAAAGGAAGGTTTCCAGTTTGGATATTTTTGTATTGCTTTGAAGAATCCCCTGAAGCGAAAATAGTACAGAATTAGCTAATGGAAATGGGGGCATTTTAACAACTATGGAGCCAGATCCTGGCATTTGGCTTGTGTGAGAATTGCTGGATTGGGCCGTTAGTTTAGAATTCTGCTACAAAGTATAGAAACATGCGGACATTTTTCATCTTCAGAATTTACACTTCAGTGGAGGTAACAGGTGGTGTTGGAATTACTGGCTTTATGAAATACTCTAGGAAGATTGAAAAAATATGTAATGTTGATTTCTAAACATAACGGTTGCTGTAAAAGTATTTTTCAAAGTTTTTTTTTTTAAAAACTGTGTGCAGGGAGGAATATAGCATATTTACGGATAATTTTTAGCACAAAGAAACGAGATTTTAAGTACACCTGAAAAGTGAAATAAGCTATTAGCAAACTTTCAAAAAATGGATGCGTCTAAATTCTGAATACACATTCATTTTATAATATAAAATTGTTGTATTGTAATTAGAGGATGGATTTATTTAACCTCCATAGGAGTATGTCTATTTCTGCACACCCAGGTGTGTGTTGGCTATTGTATTAGCTGGTACAGTTCAACAATGTAAGACCATACCTTTTTGTGAAATATGTGAAGTCTGGATTCTGATCTGGGGATAAGGATAACTATTATTGGAAGAACAACAAGAAAGAAGCAAACTGAAGCAAGAGACAGTGTTTCCATAAAATATTTAAACAGTTTTTCATTCTACCTCTGTAACCTTGAGGTCCCGAGGCTCCCTTTCTGCTAGCCTGAACCCCTAGCTTTCTCATTTCTCAGGGTTCAGACTATAATCACTCTTGAGCCTCTTTTTTTGTGACTTTGGCAGTGCTGGGTCAGTGGATTCTACCTGTTTGTTTTACATCATCCAAGAGGAGAGCTTTTCTTATCTTCCAAAATGGACAATCAGCATTTGGTCCCTCAGTATGGACAGCCAAATACAAATTATAGTTACTATTTATTTAAGTAAGAAAGGAAGCAGAAAAAATCCTCAGACATAAAGAAAAGCATTGTTCTGTTCTTTCCTGTGCAAGGACTGCACAGAACCTCAGTGGATCAAGTAGACATTCTTATTAAAGAGGTTAAAGGAAGGTAGTTTACATGTTTAAATCTATTGAACAAATTCTCTGCTAGCATAATTCTGACTTCAATGGAGTTATGCCAGCAGAGAATTTGCTCTCAGGTCTACCTTTCCCTTCCCATCCCCTCTCTCTCTCTCTTCCCTCTCACACCCCACCATTTATGACCAGCTGATAAGCTCTTTTTTCTTAGCTTCCAAATAGTCTGTTTTCTCCCCCTCTTTCAGGAAGAAACTCCTCTAGATAGTCAAACTAGTCTTTTATATAGTCAAACTCCTGCCGTATTATTTCCAGTCCATGTTCCTGAGGCATGTTTGAACACATTTCTTGCCCCTGTCCTCCTTGGGGAGTCTTCCTGCACACAAGTCCATAACGTATGATAATTTTTGTATGATTTTTAGTAAGGCTTTTGATATAGTCCCTCATGACATTCTCATAAGCAAACTAGGGAAATGTGATCTAGATGAAATTACTATAAGGGTGGGTGCACAACTTGTTGAAAGACTGTACTAAGAGTAGTTGTCAATGGTTCATTTTCATACTGGGAGGGAATATCCAGTGGGATCCTACAAATGTCAGTCCCTGGGTCCACTACTATTCAATACGCTTATAAAATTTGCAGATGACATTAAGCTGAGAACAATTGCTAGCACTCTGGAGAACAGGAGAAGAATTCAGAAGGACCTTGATGAACTGGAGAATTGGTTTGGTTTCAGCAAGATGAAATTCAGTCAAGGCAAGTGGAAAGTATTACACTTATGAAGAAAAAATCAAAGGCACAACTACAAAATGGGGAATAACTGGCAAGTGGTAGTACTGCTGAAAAAGATCTGGGTGGTAGAGTGGTGCAGTTGAGAAGAAAGGCTAATATTCTGGGGTGTATTAACAGGAATGTCATATGTAAGACATGAGAGGTAATTGTCCTTCTCTACTTGGCACTTGCGAGGCCTTAGCTGGAGTACTGTGTCCAATTCTGGGCACTATACTTTAGGAAAGATGTGGACAAATTAGAGAGTCCAATGGAGAGCAACAAGAATGATAAAAGTGTTAGAAAATCTGATCTATGAGGAAAGGTTAAAAGTGGGTATGTTTAGTCTTGAGAACAAAAGACCAAGGGGGACTTATAATAGTCCTTAAATATTTTATTTGTTGTTTTCCATGTCCACTGAAAGTAAGACAAGTAGTAATGGGATTAATCTGCAGAAAGGGAGTATGACATTACCCAGGGTACAGTCTGGACAGTTGAACAGCTGTGTCCCTTCAATTCTCCAGACTGGGATTCCTTTTACACTGCTTTGCTGTGAGCATAATCACTCCTTGTCAGCTCACACAGCCTCCAGCCTGTATATTACTCCCAGCTATACTATAGGAGTGCTAAGGCCAACCACTTTTAAATTACACTGCTGCCGAACACCAGCATTTCCAAGTCCCAGATTTCCCCCCAGAAATGTGCGTCTTGTGCTGCCCAGCCCTCTCTAGGTCAGCACAAGCTCATATAAAGTCTGTCATTTTATTAGAAAATGATATGCACAAATCCTGTTATCTCAAATAAAGTTTCCCAAACACTTCAATTCAAGAACACTGGTTTAGATAAAACAATAAACAAGTTTATTAACTCCAGAAGGATAGATTGTAAATGATTACAAGTAATGAGACATAAAAGTCAGAATTGGTTGCTGTCTCAGTGCAGGCAGACAGTACCTTCTTCATTCCCTTGTGTGGCTAGAAAAGACCAACACAGAGGAGGAGGAAGCCAAGGCCAAGGATTTCCAGAATCATTTTCCACCTAAGAAACAGATCTTTACATTGTGAACATGAATTAATTCATTTTAATACAGTAAGAAAATGCTACTCTGCATTATACTGTCCCAACCATTCAGCACAATCCATGTGTACACAGACCTTCTTTCATCTGGTAAATATGTAGTTGGAGATTTTTTACTTTGGAGATTGTGCAATTAAGGATTACCTAGCCGCAACTCATTTAATACAGACAGTAGAGTACCTTTCCTTCACCAGCACATTTCCAACTGCAGGAAAGCTTGGTATTTTCCCCCAAAGTCTTTCAGTGCAATTGAAATACCTTGAACTAACCACAAGTACATAGCTCAGGAACTTGAACTACGACTGTCTCCTTTTTACTTGCAGTATCTGTTCTGGAGGAAGGGCAGAAAAAAAGCCAGGGAAAAAAGTGTGGAAAGCTTTGGTGTTGCTAAATTCTGTGACACGTTACTGCTGTTTTTCAGGAAAATGTCCCCTTACTTATCCGTGTCTTGTTGCTTTCCTATTTTGTTCTAAGACTATTCAAATGTAGTTGACCTCTGAAGGGTTACTAGATCACAATGTCTTGTCTGTAAATAAATGCAGCTTTGCCAAAGTCGCAGAATAGCAAGAAGGATGACAAGGTGAATAAGATATATTATCTACATTCCACTATAGCAGCCTTAGTTGCAATTAGTTTAGAACAAGAGGGCAGGCATTGAGAAGACTAGCATATCAACTTCATAGGCTACTGTGGCTTTAAAAATCTGTTTCACCTGCAGAAGAGTCATCAGTAAACAGATGGATTGAAAGGATTAGTTAGCTGATACCACTAGCATCAACAATTGCTGCTTTAAGGGTTAACAAGGGGGCATGAGTCTTGTTTAAATCTCCAGGGAATGGGTGAGATAAACAGCTTCACCCTTGATATTTCTGTAGTGCTGCAAAATTATATAGCTTTCTTTTCCAGCTATTTCTTTATACAGAAAAAAGAATTCCGTCTAACTAGAATGTCAGCTTCCTCAATAAGTGTTTGCTTTTGGCTCCTGGAGATTTTCTGCACTACATTCAACAACTATCCTGCAGTCCTATCTTGTTTTGCAGGTTATTGTGTAACATTCAATTGTACATTAAGCAAATCAAAGGATATCTCAATAAGTCATGGCTAAAATCGATAATGGATTTGGGCGCCTCGCACTGGGCAAATAAGTTTGAAAATTGTGTTCTATATAGTTAGGTTATATCTAATTTGTATTACAGTAGTACTGCCCAACCAAGATTGGGTCCCCATTGTGCCAGGCTCTGTACAAACACACAGTGACAGCTTCTGCCTCAAAGAGTTTACAATCTAAATAGACAAGACAGAAGAAGGGTGAGCAGGGCAACTGAGGTACAGAGGGTGAAGTGACTTGTCCAAGGGCATATAAAAGGTCAGTGACAGAGTTGGAAATATTGTACCTCTACTCTTTGTTTGAATCGACCCCTTCCTATCTGTCTTACATTGGACTGCAGGGTAGGCAGCAATTCTGAAGTTCCTAGATAAATCACACAACACACTGTGGAGCAGGGACTCAAACATCAGCTCTGAAAGTAGGCAGATAGGCCTCTACAACATGAGCTAAAAGAGATTGTCCTTAGATGGCAATATTTGTATTTGTTGTGGGCCCGCCGTCAAAGACAAAATTGTGTTGTGTGTGTGTGTATATATATATATATAGGTATGTGTGTGTGTGTGTGTGTATATATGTGGGCCAGCCATCAAAGGCAAAATTGTGTGTGTGTGTATACACATATACCCACCCACCCATACATATGAAGTCAGTACATTCTAGGAGAAAGGACTGTGTGGGTGAATGGACTAGTCTGTCTGTTTGAGATAGAGAGAAAGGATGGAGATAGAGGGTACACCATTTTTCTTGGGAGGGATGTAATTTATTTTTATCCATGGATGCTGTCTGGCAATAAAATAAACCAAATTACACCTAACTGAAAACATTTAAAAATATGCATAATCACATAAGACAGGCATTCAAAATCCAGTGCTTTCCAATTGATGTGAATGCAGTATATGTTACATCTCACTCTAATTTCTGTTACTTGCTGCTTGCTAGCAGGAAAACGGCAGTTTCAGCTGATAAGTTTTGTATTTTTAAAACTATGTTAATTAAAAAAAAACTTCAAATGCAAGTTAATTTTGAAACTTTTGACAGGTCTGGAGATTTTATTTCTATTTTCTTTTAAAACAATACCAAAAAGCACATCTTATGCTTAAAAAATAAGTTTTACAAACAAATTTGTTTCCGCGTTTTTGAAGGGCCCATTCTTTGCATTGACCAGAATGCAACTTTTTAATAGTGGAACAATGTCTTTGCTACACCAAAGTGCATAAAAGTCTGTTATACTTTAATCAGGGGTGTAGTAGAAATAAAGCAGTTTGGCATAGCTGCTACACGAGATAAATATCTCCCACTTTAAAAATAAGTGTCTCAGCTTGGCCTCAATGTTTATCTTAGATAAATGCCAAGGCAAAGAGAAGGCATTTATCTACTAACAAGAAAAGTATGTTATAATTACAAAAGGAGAACACTCCATAGAAGTGTGATATTTGGAAGAATAAATAGTTGTCAAGATCAGTAGGTGAGGTTGTCCAATTAAGGAATTTCATTCCAGAGTGCCTAAACTGAGAGTAAGGAATAGCCAGCTCTCAGCAGGGCTTATTTGCGAGGTGTGGATTTCCTATGCATTTGGCCCAGTGTTCTCGGTACAGTTCTTACTCTCTCATATTATAAAATTAAATTGAATTCCAACAGTAGGGATTCTCTTTTTATAGACTTTTGTATTTACTTTATATTTGGTGAAAATCTTGGGGAAAAAGCCTTTTGTTTTGTTAACTATATAATGTTAACTGATCTTGACTTTGAACATCCTGCTAACAACTGTATCTAGTATTGATTTTCTTGGAAAGGCAATTGAGAAAGGGGAATAATTCTAGAAGTAGCTGAGGCCTGACAAATCCTTGAACTTGGCAACTTAGGGTGCAGGACTGGGTATAGGATTTATGGGTACATTCAATTATCTACTCCTTGCAGTTATCGATGGGCATGAAGTACCCATCTTACTTTGTTAGTGGCTGACTTTAAAACCATTGGCTGTGAGGTGTTGGGACATTTGTGATTCATAGCAAGAGCTAACAGAATCCTTCTTGAATCACTGTGTTATTTTCTTCATGGGAGATCCCAGAGGGTAATTTTGGGGAAGTGCTCTGCCGTGTAGGCTAAGTACAGAAAGTTCTAGCTCTTCACCTTTCCTTCTCAGCATCTGTATAAGGAGGTTGGTAGGGATTAGTAAGAAGCCATGAGTTCAAGCATCTTTAGTTCTTTGAATCCTCTCTACATCTCCATGTCTTGCACCCAACTGGTGCAGTGAAACAAGTAACCTTGTAACTGAATGAGAGTGGAGCTTGCACAACAGCTAGCTGGCTGAGGCTCAGCTCGCACAAGACTGAGGTAATGGGGGAAGCAACAGAAGAGGTGGCAAATATAGTCACAGTCTGAACACAGATTTACCATTTAGCAGCCTTACTAGATTGTTGGGCTGCTCATAGATGCTAAGTCAGCAGCTGTAAGAAGAGCACTTTCTTTGTGCACCTGATGAATTACCTTATTAAGGCCATTCCAAAACCTAAGCTGGTGTAGAATGTGGCTGTGCTTTAGATAGCAAACACATGACTCGTGTGTGCTATAAAAAAGCTTAGGAGTAAATTTTGTTGCAAAAATCACTGACTCCGGAAAAAATTATCTTTATTTCTAGTGTGGACTAGAAATTGTTACCTTGGAATCTGCAGGTTGCAACCGTGCTAATCAATGATCTACAGTAATCTACAATGTTAAAATGTTTATTTTTATTTTTTCTTTGAGCTTTTATGCATTTTTAACACGAGCTGTTATGGTAATATCTGTCCTTTAAAATATAAGTTGTTTTGATGAAATTCTTGGGTACATATGAATTCACAAGTCTATACATACTGCTGGTATTTTCTATAGTTTCCTGAAGAGAACATGATATTTACATGTCTATGTTTTAATGATTGCATGTTAAATATTACATATAGAGGGCTGGCACAAGGTATCAAAACTAAGCTGTCCGCAGTTGTCATGGCAAAGCAACAGCTGCAGGGGACAAATGCTACATGTTCTTTGCTTAAGTTGTGGGTGGTGTCACTTGCTGAGGTCCTGGCAGTGCTGGGAAAGCTTTGTTATGAACTCTGAGGTGGTTCCATGTACTTTATGGCTGGTGAAGGGCAGCAGGGAAGTACTGAGATGGGCCTTATCAACTACTTCCTTCAGGAGGATAGGGTCCTAGTTCCCTTTTTCTCTGTTACCTTTTAGGTTCCAGGCTTTTGCAGATAGAGCTGATGAGGGATGTGGGATGATTGGTTCTGGGGTCTTAGTCTTCATGGTAGACTATATTTTATAGAGGATGTTGCACTGAGGCCTGACTGCTGCCTCTGTACAGTCTTATCTGAGTTGTGTGCAGCACCCAGAGCTTGGCCTGGTGCTATATTGAATTTCAATAATTAAATAAGCAAGTTTAGGTAGGTATTTTTTTTTGTGTAAGGGTCATGTACATTTGCAGTCCCTGTGCTTTCCTAACTGCAGGAATAGCTCCCTAGGGCACTAGCCACCCCAAAAAGGACAGAGAATGGTGGGGAGAAGTCATAGCCATGGGACCAGTTACCTTCCATGGCCATTCATCAGAGCTGGATATCACAGAGGAAGCGAATGTTGTCCCCTCCGAAGGAGCGGTGGGACAGGCACAGTTGCTGCCACGAGGAAGCTCAGGAAGCATTGTGAATTCATGCTCAGTTGTTACTGTTCTTACTCTTTTATTATTTGTTTCCCAACAAATCCGATGTCCTCCTTATGCTAGGTGTTGTACAAATACAAAAGCACAGTCCCTTGTCCTAAAGGGCTTACATGCTAAGAGAGACGGGGAGGGCAGGAGAGAAGAGAAACAAACAGGAAATAAATGGATCAGCTGGTAGCCACCGTGTCCTTATGACACAGCAATGCTTCTGGAGCTCCCTTCTGGGCAGTGCCACCATGAACTGCCACTATCTCAGTCAGACTTGGGCCTGTACGGCACATCTCACTCTGGTCTTGTAGCCTTTATTTGAGTTTCTCTTTTTGTGCAGTTTCCATTGTAGAATTCAATCATTGCATAGGATTTTATTGTTCTGAGGATTATGTCTGAGGATTATGCCTTTGGCTATATTTGCTGTTGTTTCCCATGTTCTCAAAGATTGTGTGAACTAAGTGATGTCACATGGTGGCACCGGCCCATGAAGAAGAAAGAGGCTAGAGACGAGCAGACTGTGGGAGATCCCCAAGGGAAGCTGTAGCTGGTTCCTAGGAGAAAGTTGAAGGCCAAAGAGCAGGAACAATGGTTTGCCAGATGGCTGCCCCAAGCGGGAGAGCCAGGGCTAGGAGAGAGTAGAAGGCCAGAGAACAGCAGAGGGAGCTGCCTGCTGACTTCAAAGTGGAGGGATGAAGGTAGGAGGGAGAACAGCAGAGGGTCTTACTCACTAATACATCCAGGATGGTAAGCTGGAGCCAAAAGGGCGAGAGAGGGCTGAGGACTAGGGGAAGTGAGGGATGTTCCCCTGGTGAGGATGATCTCCTAGCAGAGATGCTGTGGGGGCTCCTGCTGGAAAGAGTGGGGTTGCGCTCCTGCTGGAGGAGCTGGGGTGGCTGTCCTGGAAAAAAGGATAAGGACCAGAGAAGAGCCCAAGTGTGGTGGAAGATGCCAGAGTGTGGTATGTGCTACCCTGACAGACGAGATGATGTGGGATTTTAAGGATTTCATGCACTGGGGTAATAAATGGAGTGTTTGCACCAAGTTTTTGTTTCAAACCAGCCCCAAAAAGGCTTGTGTAGGGTTACTGGGGACTCTGAAGGAGGGAAACTGAGGTGAGCATGCCTTTTTCTGCCACAATCTGCCACAGGAGAACCCCTCAAGTAGGAGCTGCCCTAAACATGATCTTTGAGTAATCATTGAGGAGACAGAAAAGGGGTCATTTGGCATCTTCATCACTAGAATAATAATGCACAGAACTTTGTGTATTCTACAATCAGCTACTGAAACTTTGGAATCTTGGAAATGAACTTCAGTGCTATTTTAGGAGTCTAGCTGAGGTGTTAATACAGCCAGGATACAGAGAGCATGCAAGAAGTAGGCTTGCAGACTACAACACACTGCAACTGGTTAACCTAAGTAAGGTTTGATTTAGAATAGAAGAAGCAGTGAGTACTATAGGTCTAGAGAAAATAGAACTAGAAGTAATAAGTACTTTATCGGTTTGAGGTAAATTATGTTTACTTAGCCATGTACCATTTACATGAACGCTTCTGTAAACATCTCCCCCTCTCCATCATAACAAGGAACAGAACTCAAAACTATTATCTCGGAGAGCTCTGAGATAGCAGTGTCATGGTTCTGTGTTCTTCTTTGCTCATTTTGCTGTACCAGCTTTTGTAACCTTAAGTTGGACTTGTGAACAGCCATATTAAGATACTAGTCATAACTAGGCTTTTAAATAAATTCCAGTGGAGTAGTGCAGGTTGAAAGAAATATCTTACTGGTTTTCTCATAAAGGGTGGGTACTGTGACTCCTCGTGTTTACCTGAAATCCTTGAGACTTTATTTTGCAATGTGATGCAGTTTAATACAGTGGTTCTCAAAGTCAGTC
Source organism: Chelonia mydas (assembly GCF_015237465.2). NCBI lineage: Eukaryota > Metazoa > Chordata > Testudines > Cheloniidae > Chelonia > Chelonia mydas. Next base: position 88,231,519 of record NC_057853.1, on the reverse strand, counting down.
CGCCGCTTATTCAGGGAAAGCCCCTGGCAAGCCAGACCGGATTGTTTACCTGTTGTGTCTGCAGGTTCGACCGAGCGTGGCTCCCACTGGCCGCGGTGCGCTGATCCAGGCCAATGGGGGCTGCAGGAAGGGTGGCCAGCATGTCGCTTAGTCCGCACCGCTTCCTGCAGCACCCATTGGCCTGGAGCGGTGAACCACGGCCAGTGGGAGCTGCGATTGGCCGAACCTGCTGGCACGGCAGGTAAACAAACTGGTCCGGCTCGCCAGGGGCTTTCTCTGAACAAGCGGCAGACCGGCTTTGAGAATCACTGGTTTAATGCACACATTGGGGCTGTTCTTGTGACTTAAAACATCAAATTAAATTAAATAGTACACACGTTTTTACACTCACACAGGTGCATCCGCTTTGGAAGCAGAGTAATTATGCTGGAATAAAGAGACTTTTATTTCAGAATACAGCCACAATATAATTATTCCACTATAGCTATGCCAGTCAATTTCCTCATGTAGATGAGCCCATGGATGGGAGACAGCTTGGTATGATGGAGAGGGTGACCATGGGCAAGACATTTAACCTCTCTGTGCCTCTGAGCAGCTGAGGCTTATCAGCTAGCGTAGGCAGTCCACCTAGGAGAAAGACAACACTGATTTCAAACCAAGCATGTCAGGTCTGGCCAGCCGGTTTGCAGAAGTTGTGCCAATCACACATGCTGTATGGCTTGCACCACTGACTGCAGCTAATGGTCAAGGTGAAGCAAGCCAGCAAGATAAGTCCATAGAGATATACCATGTGTTTCAAAATCAGTCCAAATAGTGAATCAAAGCTTAATAGAGGGACCAAATGAGTACAAGCTTAGGGTAATTTCTTAATTCGGTAGCAAGGACCTGGCGATATTTGATATATGCAAAGGTGGAAATATGCTGTTAATGCTTAAACATCAATAGCTATGAATCACAGCAGAGCCATGAGTTAACTTTTAACAAGGTAACGAATATATATATTTATTATGATTGATTTAATTAAGACAAAGTTTATTATTTAAACACTGTCAGTGGTTGGTTTATCACTGTTTTGTTAATTACATTTGATGCATTAAATTATTACTAGCTTAAGAATAATACATTAATGTCAACTTCACAGCAGAAAGTAGAATAAAATGTATAAAATTGGTATATAAGGACAAATGAAGGACCTCTGATGATGCATCAGAGTGAATTAAAACAAGTTTCAGATAAAATCTGTTTTTACTTGCAAATACTAGAGATGGCTGAGAAAATGGTGTTCAGTTCTGGATTGTGGTTAGACTGGGGGGTTGGGTCTAAGGCAGAGTCAGGCTATGGTTTAGACTTCATAGTGTCAACAAATCTTGCAAATGGTTCTCATGAGATTTGAGCCCAGAATTATTAAGTTTTCCTAAGATCAGCTTGTACAGTGGAAAACCAGCAAGGTCAGTTGCTCTTAGAATAATAAATATCCAGCACTTGTACAGTGTTTTTCATCTGTAGATCACAAAACGCTTTACAAAGAAGGTCAGTATCATTATCCCCATTTACCTCAGATGGAAAAACTGAGGTAAAAAAAGGGAAGTGACTTGCCCAAGGTCATGAGCAGGATAGGAGCAGAGCTGAGAATAGAACCCAGCTCTTCTGAGTCCCCATCCAGTGCCCTAGTTACTTCATAGGCAGAAATCTCATGAGAACAGCTGGTCTCATGACATTTCAGGGGCATCCAAACCAGAACAGGAAAAACAAGCTGCTTCTCAGTTTTGGATCCAATCTGGAGGCAAAGGTACTGGAGTGGGAGGGGGTCAGTCCTGTGAATTTGAATCCTAATCTTGCTGAAATGTGCAGGGATTTAGAGTCAAGTTTCCAGATGGAATACCTCCTAGACATCTCAATTCCTCACTCCTGTACATAACGATCAGTTATATATTTAAAGCTTTGTTGTTTTCTCCTTTCTCCTTCCTAAAGTGCTCACACCAAATGAACAAATTATCTCAGATGGCCCTGTGAGTGCTTCCACTATGACTGCACTTGCAAATGCATGCATTTATGTGAATATGAGCTTCCCTTGAGGTGAACAAAACCTACCTAGCACAAATGTTCATGGCATGTGATTGAACTGAAATCTAAGTAGAATTCAATGGAATGTTTAGAGAATCTTTGTCATAGGGTGAAGTGCACTATTTCTGTACTGTTTCTAACCTTGCCAAGAGTCAGGAGTTGCACAAAATTCCTTAAATTTGTCTGCATTAGACCTTTTTCCCCCAAGAGATTTCCCACTGCTGCTATCATTGGTACTGCTCCACTAGTGGTGACAATTATGAGAGTGCTAATGTTGAGTGATTACCAGCGTTTCAACCCGCGTCATCTAACCTTGCTCTGAGCAGCATTACAAGACTGAGCTAAAATGCTGACAGTGGCATGTCTATGCAAGTGCTCCCATTGTCACTACTAGCAAAGTTGCATTGGTGATAGCACCGGTGAGAAATTTATGGCGGGGGGGGGGGGGGCAGGGAGGGAGCAGGGGAAGTCTAGACTTTCAACTTTCATTCCCAAATGGTCTCTTTTTTCCCCTCAGAATGTCGTCTCTACATTATGATTGTAAGACAACACAGCAGTCTTTATGACCGTGAATTACTATTTTCCACCAGGGCAAGTGGAATATATCTATGAACTTTAAATAACCTTACAATCGCCATCTGTTTTAAATATATCCAAGTAATTACTAATGCTGTGCTATCTTACTTTTTTGTTCTAGAGTGTCTGGTTAAAATCTGTTGCATGAGATGCATTGTAAATATCTGCTGTGATTCACTGCTTTTATACAAATGACAGTTTCTGATCCAGTATTTAAGTTCCAGGAAGTGACGTGTATATCCAGAGTGCAAAACACTTGTGTGTTTTTAATTCTTGCGTGGGTCTCTCCGAAAGAAGGAGCTCCAAAGATAGCTGTGTGATCACTACTACTGCTGTGCAACTAGCAGTCAAGGAGTCATCTCTTCAAAGAATCAGCAGATGACATACAAAATTAAATGAAACTTGGTGGTTTTTTTAAAAAAAGGATGAGTCACATGCCGTTCATGATCAAAGTTCTTAGCGCTCTTTTCTCTGAACTTGGCTGGCTTTATAGCTCAGGAGAGGCTAATGAATATTTTAAAAAAGAATACCAAAGTAGCATAAAAGGTTTTTCTATTGATTTTCATGCTACATTAAGAAAACAAATATGTCTGTCGTAGGCTAACGGATGAAATCTATATAGTTCCTTTTATTGCATAAACTTTCAAACCGTATTTGGCTGGTGCATTAACCTAATGCTTTAGTAATAAAGCATATGTTTGTTAGGCCTGAATGCCTCATTATTGGGACCCTGATCCATATATGGTTGGGATCTTCCATTCTAAGCAGCTGGAATGGAAAATCTGCCTTCTCCATGACAGCTCCCCCCTCCCCCCCCCCCCCCAAAAAACTTTCAGGAGAGCCTTCTGTGATCTGGGATTCCACAGCGGGAGGTTGTATGGGGCAGAGGATTGGCCTGTGGTTAGATCAGTGGTAAGAATCAGAAATCCTGGCTCCATATGAGTCAGTAGGAATTTCGACATACATGTCAATAGAACTAGAATTTCACTCACAATATACCAGTAGGCTATAAGGTGTAATTTCAAAAGGGATGATTTTTTTTTACTTTGGAGAATTATCATTGGTTATTTTTATGCAGGTAAAGATATCTAATGGGGTGTTTCTTAGGGCCTGTCTATATTTTTAGAAAACTTGAATGAGTGGACCTAGATGGATTCAGAATCAATTTAGTTACAATGGTACAAACCTATGGTAGAGGCACTTAATGCAGTTTAAACCAGTGGCTCTCAACCTTTCCAGACTACTGTACCTCTTTCAGGAGTCTGATTTGTCTTGCATACTGCCTAGTTACGCGTCCCTTAAAACTACTTGCTTACAAAATCAGACCTAAAAATACAAAAACACACTATTACTGAAAAATTGCTTACTTTCTCATTTTTACCATATAATTATAAAATCAATTGGAATATAAATATTCTTGCATTTCAGTGTATAGTATCTAGAGCAGTATAAACAAGTCATTGGCTGTATGAAATTTTAGTTTGTACTGACTTTGCTTGTGTTTTTTATGTAGCCTGTTGTAAAACTAGGCAAATATCAAAATGAGTTGATGTACACCTTGGAAGACCTGTGCATACTCCCAGGGATATGTGTACCACTGGTTGAGAACCACTGGTTTAAACCATGCTTAAACTGCTTTAGTTAAATTTAATAAACGTACTGGATGAAGCTAAATTGTTATAAGCATGGCTTCAGTGTGTGTGCGAAAATGAGTTAGCTACATGTGTAGCTACACGCTTCCCAAGGGTACCCAGGACTGTGAGATACCTCGTTACCACCAGCCCTTAGTGTGAGGGAGCCTTGTCAGACCATGACTGCAGGGGTCAGCCCCTTTAACTCTCCCAGCCACATGCAACACAAGCACTTCCCTCTCAGCCCATGTTGGCTAGCGATAGGCACACTTCCCCCCCACCCCTCCCAGTCCTTTGAGCATCCCTCTGTTGTAACCAGTGCCTTCTCCACTGAATATTTACAGAATTACCAAACCTGCTCTTTCCAAAGGAAGAGTATACTGCAGGTTACCAGTTACACCTCAAATCACAGCTCCGCTTAACACACAACACTTAGATTTGTTTATAGAGAAAGGAAGTATGTTTATTTAACAAAGAACAGAGCTTCAAATGATAGCAAGCTGAAATGCTGGAAACACAGGTTTACATATAAAACAAAATTATAACATGCATTCTTGAGCCTAAACTCAATTAGCAAGATTAACTCTTATTAGTTGTCTCATAACTAACAAGTGAGAAGTTGTCTCACAGCATTTTTCAGCCCGGGTGACAGACTTTTTTTGGAGGCCAAGTTTTCATCCTTCCCCTAGTGAAGGATGCTTGGGTGTCTTTCTGCACCTCTAGATGTATGAGCTCAGGCCTTTGATCTTCACCTGAAAACAGGGTCCGTTCCACCCCTTTGCTGATGACCTTTTTCTGTTAATTTTCCTTCTGAAGTCCTCTCATACTTCATTAGTATTTGACTCTGTATGCTAACAGACATCTAATGTAAGACACACAATGGTCAACCAGGGAGATGCTTTCCATCTTCGACTTTCTGGAACCTGACTTAAGGCACAGTACCTCTGGGTGTCCTGCCTTTAACTACAAGGCCACAGGAACATATTTTCCAATATACATATATATCTCCTTATGTATTATCCACACATACAGTTTGCAATGATTATGATGTTCTAGGTGACACAGGCTTTCAGTGTCTTCAGTGGAGATCTTACATGATGCTCCTTAGTGAGCTAGAATGTAAGTAGGGGGTAGTAGTACCAGGCCCAGGGGTTCCCTGTAACACTTAGCCATCTCTAGTTGGCATCACAACATGGTACAAAAACATGGATTCTTCATCTTTGCAATATTGGCAGATTAAGTCACAGTAAAATAATAATTTAAGAGATTTATTTTTTTCTGGTTAGAATATGAAGGCTGTTATTCAGATGAGAGAATATTGTTTTTCATATTTATGCTCTATTTTGATCCATAATGATCAGACTGCTTCCCAGTTCCCAGAAGCAAGGAGGAAGAGCAGGTGAGCCATGCTTATTTTTAGTCCTGCAACTGGTTGGCAGGCATGTATGGGTCTATTTCAGCAGTGGTGGCTGGTGCCTACAGAAATTGGTTTATAATTATCAAAGTGAAAAACTAGGACACTGGTTGGAGTGTGTAGTTACAGGGAAGTGTTTTATTGAGGGATAAGAGAGGTTGGTGGAGAAGCAGGAAGAAAGAGGGCTGCCCTCTCTCCTGCTCCCCATTTCAGAATGAAAAACTGGGGTATATGTCCTACAATTCTGCAATGCTGTTTTGTAAAATTAGACAACAGACCACTCCAACTTTGGCTTGAAGTGAGAATTACAAACAGAAGGATTTTTGTATTTTCAGGTTTCAGTGTGAAAAAGGATCAGTTTCCCAGCATGTCACAGAAAAGTGGAATCTCAGGGATGTGAAATTACCTGAAATGAATAGCTTAAAATGTTCATCTGAATATACCCCTCTCCCGCAATATACATGTGTTTTTTGTGCTGCTTTAGCATTCACATTCTTAAAGGAGTAAGATGACGTTTGGATTGTGGATGTGAAAACCATGATGACTTTTGTCATGGCATTTTGTTGAATTATTTCACAAACCAAAATTATGTGCTTGGAACAGATGTAGGAGAAAAGAACCATTTTGGAGAGGGGAAAAGAAACCATATCAAGGATCAATGAAGAATGATTTCATAGTAATTTTGCTGTCTGTTTAATCTCTTCTGATTAGGCACAATAAAACAGTGTCTGAAACAGTATATTAGCTTAGCGCTGTCCTAGAGAACGGAATACACTCAGCTGGTGCTGATTTCAAGTCAGCAACTATAATTATGGGGGAGAATCCAAAACAGTTAATGCTGTTTTATTATGCCCGTTCTCTGCCATAATTATATGCCTGCAAATTTTCAGAAGGAATCAGAGGCCCTTGAGATGAATGTACTTGAATAATAATAGGAAACAATGTACATAATTTGATTCTTTCTTGATTTACTAATATATTGAAATTGTAAAGGTGCCACAAGAAAACATGAGTTCCAAAATATGCAAGATTTGAAAAGACTCTCTTCAACTAACTCTATTTATTTACAATGAATAAATTAATAGTAGCTGTTGAGAGCAGCTCACTCAGTCCCAGTGCTGTAAAACTTTTGTCTATTTTGGTTTTTTGTCAGATGTAGATGGTGTGCTAAGTGTCTGTTTCATAGGATTTAGGTTGCAAAAATAAATGCCCCTTAAGAATACATCTGCAAAGTGATATGCAAACTAGTGACCCTAAATAATTATACCAATATGGAAATAACAGGGCAAAAGTCGTGTTCAGAGGAGGAGATTGGATAGGGCCTGGTCTAGAGAGCATTTCATCTCCATATTTATCTTTTATTAATCCTCTTATGAGTTGGCTGTGTCCAAAAGGCCACAGCTCCTTCATTGGCCAATACAAGTGAATTGGTGATCTCATATCAGTTACTGTGTGTGCACTCAGAAAAGCCATTCAGAAAACAAAGTAACCCTATCGTTAATTGGCATCCTTCTTGACAATATAATCTGTGTTCAGGAAACATAAATACCTCAGCTTCAAGGAAGAATGGAGCTAGCCATAAAGGAATCAGAGAGGGGGGTGGCGGGGACTCAGAGGAGGTCAGATGTTTGTAACCACTAGAGGCAAGAGGTCACTGTGATATTCTACATGACTGGAGACAGATGAGGATACTTAGGCTATGCCCACCAGAGAGAAGAGAAGCAGGAGGAATTCCACACTGCTAGAAATTTCAAATTGATACCAAACTCCTCTGAGTTCATTTGTGTCCCATGGCTGAAGAAAGAAGGCAGTAGATTATGAAAGTGAACCGCTGGCTAAGTAAGTGGTATGGGGTGGAGAGTTTCGGTTTTCTGGCACATTGGTCTACCTTCTGTAGGGACGTACGGCTGTAGAATTGTCAGGAGAGCATTAAACTCATTGCAAAAGAGGAGGGTAAAAAGAGCAAAAATATGAGCACTCAGTTAACACAAAATCAAGATGCTGAGAACAAAATCAAGAAAATAAAGGACACAAAGAGAAGAAATTTAATTGCTTATACACCAATGCTAGGAGCGTACCATTTTGTTTATCTTTTTAACAGTGCAAATATTTATAATAAAAATAATAAAAAGTGAGCACTGTACACTTTGCATTCTGTGTTATAATTGAAATCAATATATTTGAAAATGTATAAAAACATCCAAAAATACTCATAATACATTTAAATTGGTATTCTATTATTGTTTAACAGAGCAATTAAACTACTATTAATCATGGCGGTTGTTTTAATCTCACAATTAATTGTGATTTTTTTAAATTGTTTAACATCCCTATTCCCAATAAAAGTTTATTTTCACATTCACAGGCATAACTCTCATTTATTTTAATAACAGATCTACACGCATTCCTGTCAATTGATGGAGGAGGAGATGAATATTATTTCCAGTACATTGGATCTAAAACGTTTTTGGAAACTGGTGACTAACTTTTATTTACACTAAGGCTACTTTTCATCCCTCTGGCAGTGTAAAGGGGCTTTAAAGAAGGTGCAAACGTAACTGTATAGTGGCCTTAGTGTAAGTGAGAATTTGACAACCTGGAGAACCTTATGACTGGATATTTCTAGCTTGGAGGCCATCCAAACTGGACCATCCCCTTTCCTCACAGAAGGTGGACTAATGTTCCAAAAAACCAAAACCCTTTGCCTTGTACCACTTACTTAATGAGTTGTTCATTTACAGAAACATCTATCTTCTATCTTCCTTCACTTCCAGGGCAGGAGAGATCTCTGAGAAGATCACTTGTATATTTTTCTCCTACAGCACCTTTTTAAATTCCTTGAAGTCATCTATAATCTGTGAGATATTCTATGAAGCAATGCCATTAGTGCCAGTGTGCACCATCACTAATGGATCTTGGCCCACTGCCTTCAGAAGCCTATCCAGTCTTAGTCATATCATCGTGTCTTGTCTCCAGGCAGAACGTTTTTTCTATACTTCTTAGCATAGAAGCTTTGACAAGGATCATCTGTCTTCCTTGGATATCTCCTTGTGGGCATGTTTTAGTGTCTTTCAGATTTGGCTGAGCAGCTATCCACACGTTATGTCATGTACAGCTCTCCATTCCATTTGATGAGCTCAATTATCAGATATTTTCTGCAGTTTCCAAGCTGAGAACATAATGACTGGGTACCTCTAGCTATGTGGCCCTCATCTCACTGGTGGTCACAACCTGCCTATCCTCTTGTACCTCCACCAGCTCTGTGGAATGCTGCCTGCTCCTCTTGTCTGTAGTGGTTATGTACTGACGAGCTTCCTCTCTGGTTTCCATGGTCTGCTTCCTTCCTTCTTGAATCTGTGAAAGGAAGGTGTCCCAGATTTGCTTGTCTAAGAACTCCTCACCCTCTGCGGTGTTCCCGTAGTGTCTGTACTTTTCACAAATCTCTTCTTCCAGCATAGTCACCAGCTTGTACTTCCTATAGAAATCCCTTCTGGCTTCCAGCAGGAAAGAGAACATGATGCATCTATTGTTGGTCACGATTAATGGAGATAGATCAGTGTAAAACTGGAGCAATCCAGTGGTGAATCACAGCTGACATGGGGGCTGTTTAACAGTTTTGGATATATGTGTCTGATGGACAAAATAGGCGATGGAAAGGGTATTTGGAACAGTAGGACTGGTTTAATCAGAACCTCAGATTAATGGTTATTTTTGTCTTCCCTCCCCCCAAGTTTTAGATCCTCTCAGACCTCAAGTTTTAGCACCTTTTGTCTATTTCACTTTTTGATCTTTGGTTTTCATAGTCTTCAGTCCCATATAATGATAGAACCATTAACACTCCATTATATGATTTTAGACATTGTTCCCATTATAGATAGGTTCTGAAAAGTATTTTTAATACTGGTTTCAATTTAAAATCCTTATGTCCTCCCCCATTTTTTGTTTAAAAAGCCATGTACTCAAATATCCATTTAAGGCTTATACATTAAGATGAAATAAAATAATGAGATCAGCGCTGTTCATCAGTAAAGCAATGTGTCCGAAGAGATTCCTGGCACAGCATGAAAATAAATAGCATTTGTAACATTATTTTAAAAGCAAAACCATTATTTCATCATATAAAGGATTGAAAGCAGATTTTAGAACTTTCTTTCAAATAAAAGAGTACCAAATCACGGTAAAAAATTTAAACAAAACATACTGGATCAGATTCTTTTGTGAGTTACACCACTGTAATAACAATGAAACCAAGTTAAATAGATATAAATGAAAACAGATTCACCTTCTGGAAAAGCTCCAAAGCAAAAAGTTAAGAGCTAGATTCTCTGGCCCATCCCATTCACCCTGCACTACCGAGGTGGTTCAAAGGGAGCAAAGATTGGCCATATTCCCCTAACCTGGGGCTCCTGTGACATGGATGAAGTTCCAGTGGGCACACATCTAGCAAAGCCAGCTCTTATATGGCCCTCCCTGCAGCCACTGGCACAGCTTCTGCTTAAGGCTAAATTCCACTATTTTTAAAGAGGCAAGACTCTCATTCAAATCCAGGGGATTTTTGCAGGCACAAGAAATGCAGTATGTAGCCCTTAGGAGACAATAACTGAGGTGTGTGTGTGTGTGTGTGTGTGTGGAGGGAGGGGGGAAGGGGAACCATGAATTTCCTTGAATATTAACTGGCTTCTCCATCTGGAATAAAGGGGTCAAAACATTGGGGGGGGGGAAGCTTTATTTTAGAGCTGCACGTACATATAAATATATTTTTAAATTAAAGGAGATAGATTACTGCAGGTGATGACAAATGTGCAGAATTTAAGGTCCACAGTTATGTGCAGATAATGTTACAAAATTAAGTATACAGATATAAGCAGAAGACAATTCAACAAGGAGAAAAGTTATTCAAGGCTTGGGCTTATATAAATTATTAGGCTTTTTTAATGCTAGTATAAAGGAACTATCACATGGAGTGAAACCATGTAGCTAGATAGTTTATTTCCTACGGTGAGGATTTTTCATTCCTAAGGAATCCTGCAATTACCAGTTAGTAGACCATTTTGAATCTTCCATTCGGCTGCTCTTATCATCTTAGTGGCAAGTTACAGTAGCTGGAGAAAAGCTTGAGTGACTTTGTTCAATTTGTTCACCAAATGCTAGTCATGCAAGAGTGGTGGCAAGACCCTTTCCCAAATAGCAATAAGAGCATTGATTCCAGAAAAGCGTGATAATATGGTAAAACTGTCACATACTGTCTGGTTTAAATGGCCTGTGGCTCCATATCTTCTCCAAAATGCATCAGTCAGAATTACCCATATTAAAACAGTTTATTGGCAGCTAATGGAAGTTGTATAAAGTAAATTTTTTTAAAATTGGTAATTAAATGACTTTTATAGCTGTAAACATCACTGATATGCCCATGGATTTTAAACTACTATTCTTCAGTATGAAGTAAATTAAAATACCTTTGGCAGGCTATGGCATTGGAACTACTAATCGTAGAGAGAGTTTAGAGGGCAAAAAGAAACTAAATATAATGTAGGTACCTTTTGGACAGGAGTGAAAATGCATGATACGTTAGAGTTCATTTAAGGGCTTTAAAAATGCTTTTCTGTTTTTGCAAGTAAAATGTCTGATCTCAAAACATTGTATAAGGGGGAGTTTACTAATTGGATACTTTCTGAAATATGGTCTAGTGTAATGACTTGGCTGTTTTGCAACTAAATGACAAAACTGAAATATGCTTCACACATGACAATAATTAAGATCAGATGACAGATTGAGAACAGGGATGAGCCTGGATATGGGTTAGAGGGGAGAGAGAACAAGAAATTAAGTAATGTAGTTAATCTTTTCCATGTGTTCAGAGCATGTACAGAGTTGTGTGATGTTGGGATATATTTCTGTGACTCTAAAAGCACAGTTGACACACTGTTGTCATGTTATATACCTAAAAGAGGGCATGTACTATATCATTAGAAAACTAACTTTTCATGGTTCATTAATATTCTTGTGTGATGTATGTCCAGTAAACCCACAAAGGACTTTATAGATATGGGCTGCAAATATGTTCTTAAAACATATTTGGCAAGTATTGCCTAAGCAATTTCTGTTTCATACAAAGGAATGTGGTTCCACCTGCTTGAATGTGTCTCCAATGTAAACTAAGCCAAGTGTGACCAAAGACAAAGAAAAACACATTTACATGCCTGGTAAACAAAGCCATCCGGAGAACAAGTGGGGAAAGGTGACTACTGAACAATCTTGACCAGGGATGGAGACTGCACTTCCAGGAAGGCTTGCTGCCTCTTAAAGCAGGGTCAGTGAACTCTGGGAAGAGAAAGAGTGAGAGAGCCATTTTGGCATCCATCACTGGAGGGACTAAAGGGGTCAGAGCTCTTGAAATCTCCAAGTGTTGGATCCTTCAAACAAGGGGGTTGAAGTTTCTGGAAACTAACTATAGGTGAGAAACCTGGTTAGGCAAAGATTGTAACTTGCTGAAATTAAGTTTTAGTCTAGAAGCATAGTTTTACTTTGCTTGCTTATAACCCTCTCTATCTTTATGCTGTATGCTGGTATCACTTAAACCTATAACCTTTTGTTTAATAAACTTGTTTTACTATAATTCAATTCAGTGTCGTGATTAAAATAGTGTGTTAACCACAGTTAAGGTAGTAGGCTGCTGAGTACTGTCTCTTTAAGGGAGCAGTGAACTTAATAACTTCTGTAAGTGTTCAGTGAGAGGGGACAGATGGTTTTGGAGAAATTTGGGCTTGGGGGTGGGTGTTACCCTGCAAAGGTAACTGGGCGGTGTAAAACAGGGTGTGACCTGGATGCTCCTATGCTGGCTGTTGGTGTCAGTTCTGTGAGTCACAGCAGCATAGCATATAAAGCACCCAGATTTGCAAGGCAGGCACCCCAGGATATCACACTTTACTAAGTACAATAGTGGGGTTGGAGCACTGAAAATTAAAAAGAATTATTTTGTCTTGGGTTTTCAAGTGCTGATGGTAAAAGTATGGCAAAGCCAAGTTGCCTTTTCTTTCCTTTGGCAGAGTCTTTTAGCTTCAATGACTTTGATAGAATGTTTTAGTTAGTGTTCTGAAGGGGAAGAAAAAGATTCTGGTACCATTAGTAGAAGAATCTGAGACCAATTAAGTCAGGATAAAAATATTCATTTAAGCCATTTGAAGATTCCCTTTACCTAGGGTAATCTTTGGGTGGCATAGAACTGCTATAGTAGTTACTATACCAACTTGTCTCCTGACTGCCGGTGTCATGGGCAGGATCGCTATGTATCAGCAATCTTGAGTTACTGGAATGGCCCTTTGGTCTATCAGCAGGCAGTGTAAGTTGGAACAGCCTGAAAGCTACTTTATCTTGTGCTGGAGACTTAGCCTGATACAAATTAACTTTAAGATTGATGGAGAGCAAAGGTAGATTAAGGTTTCTTCGCCCCACCCTCAAGCTGTGCTAAGAGTACCAGGGACTGATCTGAGGCGTCCCTCAACTAAATCCTTAAAATTTTGATCAAAAGCAAGAGGCCTGTTTTTCAAGTAACACAGACCAGAAAGATCATCAGTAATGTAAAATCCTAAATATTAAATACAGTAGAACCTCAAAGATCCGAACACCATGGCTGACTGGTCAACTGAACACCATGTGAAACTGGAAGTAATCAATCAAGCAGCTGTGGAGACAAAAACAAACCCCAGCATATACTGTACTGCAGGGGTTCTCAACTTTTTTCTCTCTGAGGCCCCCTCCTACATACTGTGAAAACTTGGGCCTTCAGGTTCGAGGTGGGGGCCTCTGGACTTCAGTCATGGAGGGGTTGGGGCTGCAGACGCATGGTGGGGAGGGGTCAGGGCTCTGGGCGGGAGGCGAGGCTCGGGGCTTCTGATCCTCAGGAATACCAGCGCTCAGAGCTTCAGTCCCTCAGCTCCATTCCTGGTTTCAGCCCCACAGGAAGTGCCAGGGCTTGGGGCTTTAGCTACGAGGGGGAGCAGCGGGACTTCCTACAGTTCTGCTCCCAGTTTCAGCCCCAGCGCTCCCCCTGTAGCTAAAGCTCTGAGTCCCAGTGCCCCCCCCCAAGTCCCTGCGCCCCTCACAGGGCTGAAGCTGGGAATGGAGCTGCAAAGCTGAAGCGCCGAGCCCAGGCACCCCCCAGGAGGCTGAAACTGGGAGCAGAGCCATGGAGCTGAAGCTCTGAGCTCCTGTGCTCCCCCCGGGTCTAAAGCCCTGATCCCTGATATTCCTGTGGGGCTCCCCACCCAGAGTTCTGGCGTCCCAACTTGGGTCAGAAGCCCCCGACACCCACTCTCGCCTGAAGCCCTGACCCCACCGCAGCCCCCCCTTGCCCCTGTGGCTAAAGTCCGTAACGTCTTGTTCAGAGTTACAAACCACCTCCATTTCCACGGTGTCCATAACTCAGGTTCTACAGTAGTATGCTTAAACCAATTACAGAAAATTTTTGACAAGATTTTCAAAAGTGACTGATTTTGGGTTTCTCAGATATTGGCTTTTTGACTTGAGAAGCCTTAAAGGGGCCTGGTTTACAGAGGGTTTGTTTTTAATACTTTTTTTTAAAGGCCTTTTCACAGGGTCTCAAGCTTGGCACCCAAAAATAGAAACATACCTCACTAGTCATCTTTGAAAATCTTAGCTCCAAAATATCTAGGGTAGCTGGGGTCAGGAGATCACAAATACTTTGGTTTTGAAGATTTTCTTTTTTAAACTAAGAGACTACAAGGGACTCTTGCCCAGGCGCACAAAGGCAGAGGAGTATTCAAGAAACTCCTCTGGCTCCTCCTTGCACAGCTGTGCAAGGGACTGCTACAGTAGCAGCCCCTGTGCAATGGGGAGAGCAGGGACTGTTTCGGTCCTGTTCTTCCTCAGGAGTGAGACACCACAATGGAGGATGGAAGGAGTAGGGTCAAGCTGACACAACCCCTTCACCTCAGACTTCTAAGAGGAGCTGGAATCCAAGAAGGGGAATAGCCTTTCTCACACCTGTATGAAGCCAATTGCCTATCCCTGTTTGCATAGAGAAACCCCCAGAGACAGACTTCTTGGCTGAGATACTGTACACCTGCTATGCCTCCTGGGGCAATGTGGTTCCCCACTATAGGCTGTGACATAAATGCCATTAATTAGCCTTTTATATGTAGTAAATGTTAAAGGAGGGAAACATCAGTATTTTCTGGTGGCTTGATCCTATAACCCCTTACTCATGTGACTTCATTTGGGCTACTCGGATGAATAAGGGGTTTCAGGACATGATAGGTTTCAGTTGTAAGACTTAATATAAACCAATAAACACTGTTCTAATTGATGCAATCAGATGAAGAGGATAAAAATGGGGCAACAATGAATGACAAAATGTGATGGGGTATGCCTGGACCTTTGAGGCCCTATCCTGGGGGCCCTGCAGTCCTATCTCACCCCACCCCAGGAGAGGAGCAACAATGGTGAGTCCTTCAGGCCTGCCTAGAGATGCTGCATAAAAACAGCCAATCAGAGCCCAGCAGGATCAAATAAAAGGAGCTGCAGGTCCTGAACAGGCCAGTTCCTGGCGGGGATGAGAGGAAGAGTGCTCTGCCCAGAGGAGCTCAACAGGCTGATTTATTGTCCGATTACTGTACGAGGGGACCTGATTACTGTAACGTTAAGATAACAGGTGACAGGAAAGGGGCTACGTGGGAAAAGGCCCATGGAACAGCAGCAGTGAACTGGAGGCATCAGTACCTGGCTGCTGTTTACAGGGTTCCTGGGTTGTGACCAGATTAGTGGGCAGGGTCCAAGTTCCCCCACCACCCATGGAGAAAGTGGCCTAAGCCTTGGGAAGGGGACAAAGCTCGTCGAGAAACCAGAGTGTTAAAAGGCTCAAAATTGGGGCAAAAGACCATGGTGAGGACCAACAGTGTGCTGAACCCTTTGCTATCCCAGAAGGGGTTCATCCATTTGACTGTGTGGCTTGGCTGGAGGGCTGAGTCACTGAAGACTGCCTAGTGAGGTCAACAACCTGCAGGGGGCGCCAGGAGAAAAAAAGATTGCAGCACCACACTGAGCTGACAGGAGGCACTCACAAGGGGTGAGTGTCCTTCTGTCACACCAAGTCATAAATTAAATGATAACATCTCATCATCATAATCATAAATCTGGTAAGCAAATACTAAAATCTAATCATTGTACTAAAATACTGTGGTCCTGATTCTCTTCTCACTTACATTGGTTTAACATTAACTTCAGTGCAGTTACACCTATTGACAGCAGAGTAGGAGGAGGGAAAATCTGGCCATATGAATGAAAAAGATATTGAAGTCAGTGCTGAGACTTCAAGATTTCTCTAAGTGTTTATGTACTAGGGGAGGAAGACTTTGTGGGGGAGGAGAGAAAGAAAGGAATGATAGATTCAAAACATTTTGAGATCCTTTCTACACCTACTGCAAAATAATTTGAGGATGTGTAATAATGTCAGACTATTTTTCTCCAAAATTAGTGTTTACTGACAAAGAGTAAAATGAAGTGACTACTTCTTTCATATTTTTTCAGAGAAATAAAATGGTTTATGGAAGAAGGTGCTGGAAATTCCATGCCTAGCAGCTTGGAGTTCAAGTAACACACCTCTTGAAAGAGCAGATACAAAACCTGATGAGGGAAGTGAAATCCAGAAGATGGCAATTGGCATGCTATTAGGACGCTGTGTTGAAAAAAATTATATAAAAAAATCTTATTTGCCAGTGAATGAAAGAGAAGGCAGTGTTGGGAGGAAAAGTTTTATATTTGTTGAAGGTTTGCACAGAGCCAAATCTTTCGAGTGCATGAAAAATACTTTTAAATTTAGGTCCTTACCTTATGCTTTGAAAGAAAGGAGTCTTAGAATTTCCTGAAAGACATAATTCTTTAAATAGATGGTTTGAGCAAGGTACAGTACATAAACAGTGGGCCAAACTCTGCCCTCAGTTACATCCATGAAACCTCATTGGCTTGAGTGGGCTTACACAGATCTGAGGGCAGAATTTGGCCCAGGGAGACCCATCAAAATTGAAAAGCTTCAGTGTTCAGTCACTGGTATTTTTATCTGAAAAAACAAAACAAAACAAACAAACATTAGGCAGGGTGAAGCCTGTGTGGTTTGCTAGCACACAAAATTTGGCCATATTAAATATTTTCACTGCTGTCAGGAAGAAGATGACTATTAGCAGCAACTATAAATGGAGGGTCCATTTAGGTGACTGGAACGTTCACAAACAAAAAATCTTCACATAGAGCGAAGTTTGTAAATTATCTACTAGTGGTTTTTTTTTTTTATAATAATCCCAGTGTTTGAAAGTCTGGAAACTCAAAAGCTATAAGGATAGTTAAATAGCTAAGCATCAAAAAGTCAGGAAATAATGAGGGTTCTGATGCCAGCTCTGCACTCCTTACCTTTACTAACCATACAGGTTCCACTGGTGGCAGAATGCAGCACACGGCTACCACAATAATGAGCTCTACAGGAAAAAAACCCCACCTAATATAGAAAAGAATGCTACTAATGGTTACTGAAAGCAATTTGTCTGTCCTTTTGTGTATGCGGTGTTTGACAATCTTGTGATCTTTTGCAATGCAGTGATTGTAAGTTATGACTTCCTTTCCAAGCAATGGTGAAAGTAGACTAAAACAGGAAGAGGAGCTCTCACTAGAGCCACCAGCCAAGGAGGAAGGAGAGTTCTCTTTCTGCTGTTAGCAGGGGAGCATGAGATAGACTCACCATACCTTCATTATATTAACCCCTGCTTCCACCCTGGCACTGATGTTCTTGGACCCCTCTTGCTAGGATGTGTGGGCCCCCGTATTCAAGGCAAATATATAAAATGCTGATCTCTGACTTATATCTCAAGAGTGTGTTTTTGCCCGATTATAGATTCGTGGAGTTTAAAGCCAGAAGGGATTATTTGATCATCTAGTTTGACCGCCTGTGTATCACGTGTTAGGTCTCTGGGTGAAGATATAAAGGAGACCTGGGGTGGAAAACAAGGGTGATGTCCATGGTAGGGGTCTCCTACTGGCCACCAAATCAAGAGGAGGAAATGGATGAGGCATTTCTACAACAAATTAGAGATAGCCAAATCACAGGATGTGGTTATAATGGGGGACTTTAATTATCCTGATGGCTGTGGGAAAAACAATATGGCAGGATACAGGTATTGAACAAGTTCTTACTATGTATGGGAGATAAGATTTTGTTTCAGAAGGTGAAGAATGTTCCTGTGGAGTTGCTATTTTAGAATCTGTTCTGACAAATCAGAGGGAACTGGCTGAAAATCTGAAAGTGGAAAGCAACTCGGATGAAAGTGACCATGAAATAATAGTAAGTCATGATCCTAAAGAAAGGAAGGAGTCCAAGCAGCAAAGTGCAGACTTCAGCAAACTCCAGCAAACTCATGGAATTGGTGTGGTCCTAGGTGGAGGGTTATCTAATGGAAATGGAGAGCTGGCAGTTTCTCAGAGACATTAAAAGCACAACAGCAAACTATCTTGATGCAGAGGAAAGATAGGAAGAATAGTAAGAGGCCAATATGGCTCCATCAAGGGCTCTTTAATTACAAGAAAATCAAAAAAGGAAGCCTACAAAAAGGAAACGAGGAAATATTTCTAAGAACGAATATTAATAGAATAGCACAAGGATGTAGGAACAAAATCAGAAATGCTAAAGCACAAAATGAGATAAAACAATCAAGGGACATAAAAGACAAGAAGAAGAAGTTCTAAAAGAAGTAAGAGAATGACAAAAGAAAGTGTAGGTCCATTACTTAACTGGAAAGGAGAGCATATACCAGACAAAAAGACTGAAATATTTAAAGGGGTTTTTATTTGTCATCAGTAAAAAAGCTAATTGTGACCAGATGATTAACACAATTAATATTAACAAGGCAAAAGGATCTTAGGCCAGAATAGGGAAAACAGGTTAAAAATACTTATCCAAGATAGATGTATTCAAGTCAGCAGGGCCTGAGGAAATTCATCTTAGAGGACTGAAACTAGACAAAGTAATCTCCGTACCTTCAGCAATTATCTTTGAAAACTCATGGAGGACAGGTGAAGTCCTAGAGAAGTGGAGAAGGTGAAACATAGTACCTATCTATGGTGTGAAAAGGAGGACTCTGGGGATTATAGACCAATCAGTCTAACTTCAATATCCAGAAAGATACTGGAATAAATTATTAAACAATCAATTTGTTCAAATTTGGAGGATAGTAATGTGATAAGTAATAGCCAACAGGGATTTGTCAACAAAACTCATGCCAAACCAATTTTTTTTGACAGGGTTTCTGGCCTAGTGGGGGGTGGAGAGGAGCAGTAGATGTGATATATTTTGATTTTAGTAAGGCTTTTGACACAGTACCACATGGCATTCTCATGGGCAAACTAGGAAAATATGGTCCAGATGAAATTCCTGTGAGGTGGATGCAAAACCGGTTGAAAAACCAAACTCAGAGTAGTTATTAATGGTATGCTGTCAAACTGGGAGGAGGTATCAAGTGGTGTCCTGCAGAGTTTGTATTTGGTCTAGTGCTATTCAATATTTTGATTAACGACTTGGTTGGTCAAATGGAGAGTGTGCTTATAAAATTTGCAGAGGACACCAAGCTGGGAGGGTTGCTAGCACTTTGGAGAACAGGATTAGAATTCTAAATGACTGAGACAAATTGGAGAAATGGTCTGAAATCAACCAGATGAAATTAAGTAAAGACAAGGGTGAAGTACTACACTTAAGAGGGAAAAACCAAATGCACAACTACAACATGGGGAATAAAGAAGATGCTGAAAAAGATCTGGTGGTAATAGTGAGTCACAAACTGAGTATGAGTCAGTGTGGTGCTGTTGCAAAAAAGGCTAATGATGTTCTGGCATGTATTAACAAGCATGTAGTACATAAAACATGGGAGGTAATTGCTCTGTTCTACGTGGCACTAGTGAGGCCTCAGCTGGAGTAGTATGTCCTGTTCTAGGCACCACACTTTATGAAAGATGTGAACAAACTGGAGAGAATCCAGAAGACAGCAACAAAAATAAGAGGCTTAGAAAATGTGAGGTATGAGGAAAAGTTGAAAGAATTGGTCATGTATAGTCTAGAGAAGAGAAAGTTGAGGGGTGACATAAGTCTTCAAATATGTAAACAGTCATTATAAAGAGGATGGTGATCAGTTCTCCATATTCACTGAGTGTAAGACAAGTAGTAATAGGCTTACTTTGGAACAAGGACGATTTAGGTTACTGTAGCGGGGTTGTCACCTCACTCCGGCCCTGAAGGGGTTAAAGCAGCCCTGGAGAGGGCTGTGGCGGGGAACAGCTAGGCTGATTGGGGGAAGCAGCCACAGCTGGGGCCATGCCCCAGTCAGGCGACAGCTGGTCATTATAAGAGGGCTGTGGGCCAAAAGTTGTAAGAGTCTCACTCTATTCCTGGGGTAGAAAGGGCTAGCTGCTTGAGAGCAAGGAACCTGAAGCAGAGCAGTGCTGGGGAAGGGCAAAGGGAACAGGGGAGCTCCAGCCTGGTAAACCTCCCAGGCTGCAGGCCTTGGTGAAGGCCTACAGAGGTACTGGGGCTGCAGAGGTGTAGCCTGGAGACAGGAAGAGGCAGCAGGTCCTAATCCCTTGCCAGTGGTGAGTGGCCATTACAGACTGCAGTCTGCCCCAGTGAAGGAGGTAGAGTCCTGTGAGAACTACATGTGCAGCTAATATCTGGGATACTGTGGGATGCACCATGAGGAAAGGGCTGTGACTAGCATTTGCTCTCTAATGTGTGAGTTTGCAGTTTATGGGCTCTGATCTTGAGTTTTCTTTGCAGAGGAAGGGGAGGAGTTCTGTTACCTATAGCTGAAGATTACATGGGGATGACTGTCAGAAGTAAAATGGCAGAGATTTGGATGGTATCAACCTTTAAGCTGTGTTTTTTTTTATTTTTGACTATTTTTGTCTGAGTGACCAGGGCAGGCTTATAACGTGATGATTTGGAGCAACTGGAGGCAAATTTCATAAAATAAATGTATTAAAGATGTCTTGGTTCTTCATGCATTTTGGACTTCCTATATTAGCCACACGAGTACCTAAATGGCAACAGAACTTTTACATCCTTTTCTTTCAGCAAATCTTTTTATGTGTAGACCTCGCTATGAGCAGGGTTTCCAGAGCCATGTTTCTGGCAAATATGGTTGGTGTCTAACCCAAGTTTATGCTTATATATTGGTGTCTATTTACAGTATAGTATTATGTGCTTTTTTCTGACCATCTAATATTCCTAGCCATTTGGTTACTTAATATACAGTAAATAAACATAGCAATTGTGATTGTCTCTTCCTCTCATAATCCTAATAGTTGTCTCACTGCAGAATTTACACTTAAAAGTATGTCCGGGAAATAATTATATGATCCTTAGATGTAAGGAACTATATAGAAAAGTCCCTGTTTCTGATATTTATTCCCTACTGTTACAAGCAAAATGTACATAAAGTCTCACAATATAATTTATTGATCAATATAGATATTCCACAATTTCTTGGTATGTGTAAAGAATTGGGACCTATCTTATACTGCCCTCCTCTGACTGAGCCAGGTTTTGCTCCTGCTGAGCCAGCTCACTCCAGGGGGCAAAGATAGGGAATAAGTTAAAGTCAAGAAAATATTGATTCTACTGAGCTGTCAGCACAGATTCCTCATAATCCTAAGAATGCTAGCTAAGGTACTCCATATTGCACAGTGCATGATTGTTAGGGAACTCTGTTAGTTTCTTGGTTCGTATGCTGGGGATTATGGGATGCATGGGCAGACAGCTCAATAAAGACAGTAACTGGCAATAGAGATTTCTGCACTGAAGTCTTGTCACCTTAATGTATGATAGAAAGACTAACCAAACCACTTGCTGTGTAACAGGGAAATCTGTTCTTCTGTTTCCTTTGAACTTATCTGTGTCCTCCATAAATCAACCACTAGAGGGTAGAAAGAAATAATGCACCGATGGGATGGCATCTGATGGCTAAAAGCATTGCCTCCCACTTCCCTCCTGTAATCTCAGTGGTAGTTTCAGTAGATAAGGTAATACTGAGTGTGGAATTTGCCCCCCAGGGGCAGCACTTTGCTCCATCTGCCAAGTCTAATAATTGGAGCTCGCTCCTAATAACTTTGAAAAGAAATCTAAGGTATAAATAATTAATACCTGTTAAATAATTCAAGATGAAATATGGTACGTTAATTTAGCAAACTGAACTTGATAGGAATGTGTTTTATGGGTTAATAAAATAATTAATCAATTAGTGGGATCTTTCAGTAAGTTCACTTTTATGATTTGCGTTCTTAGGAATTGAGATAAGCCACATACTGTAGAAAACAAAAACTAGATTTAAAAATATGGGTTGAATTTTAAGGTTAAATTATGAAAAAGCAAACTTTATTCCAATATGATTGTATCCAAAATGAAACATCTAACAGATTTTTTTTCTATTTTGCAATTTATTTTCTTTGTAACATTTTTTAAAAGTCATAGTCCCTGGTAGCTTTAAAAACTTGACACTGTTTCAAAATTTTGCTAGCATTGTGATGGAAGAAGGAAGGGGAAAGCTATCTTTTGAATAACTGTCTCTAGTGTTCCCTTTTCTTCCTACTACTTCAAATCCCTCCTAAAGACTCACTCCTTCCACAAAGTTCACAAACAACTAACTAAAATCATTGAATAGTGTTCTTCACCCTAATATAATGTATCCTAAGGGGATAGGAAAGCTAAAATGAACATAAAGATACTTACTTTTGTAAGTAAAGCCCCAGTTCCACAATAGAAATAAATAATATACAAAACCGAGCCCTAGTTCTTCAAACACTTATGTGAGTAATTTTAAACTATGGAGTAGTCCCGCTGAGTTCAATAGAACTACTTGTATAAATTTATTCACGTGGGTAAGTGTTTGAAGAATAAGGCCCAAGTTATTTTTTCGGAGTTGTGAATTTAATTAAGATCTGAAAGCACTGTACAGGGCTTCTCCAGTAGAATGCATAACATAGCTTAATAAAAAGCAAAACCATAAAATTAATTTGTCATCTTAGAACTCATTGATTAATATTAATTGAGGTTTTAGGATTTACTAATGGTCTGTGACCAAATATTCAGTATTTTATCTGCATCATACCTCGCTGCAGACAAATAATCTGAGGTTTTTCATGAAAGCAGAGAATTTTTTTCAAACCATATGAATTGGTGTGTATTAATGTATGAATGATGATTTTATAGAACTGTATATAGTG
This sequence comes from Chelonia mydas, assembly GCF_015237465.2. Lineage (NCBI taxonomy): Eukaryota > Metazoa > Chordata > Testudines > Cheloniidae > Chelonia > Chelonia mydas. The sequence goes on along the minus strand of NC_057853.1, from coordinate 88,208,566 downwards.
TTTCCTGTGGAAGTATACCCATGATGACTCTCCCTACTTAAATATATAAACAGATGCACATTGATCTTTTTTTCTCTTCTCCCCTCCCACTTTGGCATTTTCTGTGTGCATAGACTAAGGGCCTCATCCTGCAAATTTAAGCATATGTAGAACTTCTTACATGAGTAGACACATTGATTTTAATGACACTACTCTTGTGGATAAAGTAGTGTACATGCTTAAATTTTTGCAAAATCAGAGCCTTAGGCAGGATATCTCAAGAAGTTTGTATTGGATTTTGAAAATATCTCTTTAATTCTAAGTTTATTCTCTGCTCCTGCTCAGTTAAATATTAATATATGTTGATTTTTCTTATAAAGGTAATTTTCATTTATTCTTGAGTTTTAACTGATATATCACTACTTTTTTAGTTTTCTGCAGTGAAGTGGAAAATCTATGGGATTGTTTTCACTTCCTCTATGTTCCTCCATAAGTTTTTTCTGACAGGTAAATGTGTTCATTGAAGAACTGGTAGGGCTGAGAGATCCAGTATTATATTGCTGGCTTTTGCAGGATGATTGTTTAAAGCACTGCTGAAAGGCTTTATTGCAAAGGGTTGTTTTACATTTTCTAGGTCTCTGGTGGTGTAAAGAGAAGGGAGTTCTTAGCTTAGAATCTCAAGACCAAGGCTTGAGTATTTTTGGTGACAGATTTTCATAGAATCATAGGACTGGAAGGGACCTCGAGAGCTCATCTAGTCCAGTCCCCTGCACTCGTGGCAGGACTAAGTATTATCTAGACCATTCCTGATAGGTGTTTGTCTAACCTGCTCTTAAAAATCTCCAGTGATGGAGATTCCACAACCTCCCTAGGCAATTTATTCCAGTGCTAAACCACTCTGATAGGAAGTTTTTCCTCATGTCCAACCTAAACCTCCCTTGCTGCAATTTAAGCCCATTCCTTCTAGTCCTAGCCTCAGATTAAGAACAATTCTTCTCCCTTCTCCCTGTAACAACCTTTTATATACTTGAAAACATTTATCATGTCCCCTCTCAGTCTTCTCTTTTCCAGACTAAACAAACCCAATTTTTTTTCAATCTTTCCTCATAGGTCATGTTTTCTAGACCTTTAATCATTTTTGTTGCTCTTCTGTGGACTTTCTCCAATTTGTCCATCTTTCCTGAAATGTGGTGCCCAGAACTGGACACAATACTCCAGTTGAGGCCTAATCAGCGTGGAATAGAGTGGAAGAATTACTTCTTGTGTCTTGCTTACAACACTCCTGCTAATACATCCCAGAAAGATGTTCGCTTTTTTTGCAACACTGTTACACTGTTGGCGCATATTTACTGTGTGGTCCACACTGACCCCCAGATCCCTGTCCGCAGTACTCCTTCCTAGGCAGTCATTTTCCATTTTGTATGTGTGCAACTGATTGTTCCTTCCTAAGTGGAGTTCTTTGCATTTGTCCTTATTGAATTTCATCCTATTTACTTCAGACTATTTCTCCAGATTTGTCCAGATCATTTTGAAATCCTATCCTCCAAAGCACTTGCAATCCCTCCCAGCTTGGTATCGTCCACAAACTTTATTAATGTATTCTCCATGTCATTATCTAAATACTTGATGAAGATATTGAACAGAACAGAACTGGACCCAGAACTGATCCCTGTGAGTCCCCCTTCGATATGTCCTTCCAGCATGACTGTGAACCACTGATAACTATTCTCTGGGAATAGTTTTCCAACCAATTTTGCACCCACCTTATAGTAGATCCATCTAGGTTGCATTTCCCTAGTTTGTTTATGAGAAGGTCATGCAAGACAGTATCAAAAGCTTTACTAAAGTCAAGATATACCATGTCTACCGCTTCCCCCCCATCCACAAGGCTTGTTACCCTGTCAAAGAAAGCTATCAGGATGGTTTGACAGGATTTGTTGTTGACAAATCCATGCTGACTGTTACTTATCACTTTATTATCATCTAGATGTTTGCAAATTGATTGCTTAATTATTTGCTCCATTATCTTTCCGGGTACATAAATTAAGCTGACTGGTCTGTAATTCCCTGTGTTGTCCTTATTTCCCCTTTAGAGACTGGCATTATATTTTGCCTTTTCCAGTCTTTTGGAATCTTGATGACAAGTATCAATATACAGATGTAATTTGTTTTTTGGTTAATACCAAATAATAGGAATATCATTTATCAATAAATGTGAGGGGCTAAGAAAAGTCAACAGTTCCAAATGAGCACAGTATAATTTTTTAAAAAATCAGACACCAATTCACTAGAGATGATTTGCACAGAGCACATTTTCATGTATGTGTGCAAGTTCATGAAACTGTTATAAATGCTTCCAGATATTTCACATCTAGTCTTAAGGTATAGGGCTATTTTAGAATAATATTGTTAGGACATAAATGTCTATGGCCAGAATTGACTCCCCTTTCACAGGGACACAAATTTGCAGAATTGCTCATTTTTATGCCACTGCTTTGACATCTTATGTGCTGATTTCGGCATGCACTCTGTCAAGACTTAAGCTACTAGTTCAACATTACATTTTTGTTACTTAAAGCAGAGGGGCATCATATGGTCTAGTACATTTTGGAAGCTTGTAAATGTATTGGGCAATTTGAATATCCAATATAAAAGGTGGCTGTGGCCACCTTTAATGACATTATTTTTAGGCCTGGTCTACACTAAAAAGTTAGGTCAACCCAGCGTGTTGCTCAGGATGTGAAAAATCCATATCCTGGATTGGCATAGTTAAGCTGACCTAACCCCCAGTGTAGACAGTGCTAGTTGATGGAATAATTGTTATGTTGACCTAACTACTGCCTCATGGGGAGGTGGATTATCTTCATCAATGGAAGAACCCCTCCCATGAGCATTGGTAGTGTCTACTCTGAATCACTACTGTGGTGCAGCGGCAGTAGCGTTTCAAGTGTAGACGAGCCCTTAGAAATGCTGCGGCAGATCCTCAGATGGTGTAAATTGCCACAGCTCTATTGACATCCGTGGAGCTATGACAGTTCTCATCAGCTGAGGTTCTGTCTCACTGTCTTCAAAAATGGCACTCCCGTGAATTATATTACATTACTGTTTTTTAGTTTGTACTTACTAGCTAATGCTATTATTACCAGAAGCACAGCCTTTCATAAAAAATAATTCCCAGTTATGTCAAAGTATGATTTGCAAGTGAATAAGAAGGCTATTTAAAAGGTGTCCTATGGGTCGTCAGAGGGAACATTGTACTACTCAAACCTAAACCCTCACTAGTTTAATGTTTAGTTCAATATTAAAAATTGAACTTGCAGGTATCCAGCTTAAAAAAGAGCTAGTTAGAAAAAAGTGAACAGAACCTGTGTGAGCAAAGCTCAGATACATCAAATTCTAGTAGTAAAACACATTCAATACTCAGGTCTCTGCGCTTCATGAATAAACCAAGATTTAATTATAGGTGGGGCTGGTAGCATCGCCTGTTAAGGTTGAATGTCACTTTGCATGATAAGACACTGTTTTTAAAACTTTGCCAGACGTTAACTGTTTGGGCTGACATTTTCCATGACCGGTATCTGCCTGAGGTTGCATATTTTTGGAAAATTGCAGCCAAAATACTATAGCTATTTCTGAGAAAAGGGCTAGGGGAAAATATGTTCTGCTCACGTTAAAAAAAATTCTGGTGACCTTTTTTTCGGAAAAATTATAGTGCCCACATGCTTTGGATCAGGAACTTGAAATTTGGCAAGGGGATGTCTTTTGTGTCAAGAGTCTGCCTTTTGCCATCCTTGTGAAAATCTGCCTAAATTTGGCCATGTTATAAACCTTTGAAAAATTGCAGTTCACATATGCTCAGTAGAAACTTCTTCAATTTTAGCAGCTAAAATTGAAGAAGATTCCATCCTTGCTAAGAATGATCGAGCTTCATAGCATTTAGGGATCAGGTTGTGCATGCGCCATCCCCACATAGTAACTGATCATTCTCCTGCCCTGGGCAGCAGGGCAAAAGCCAAACTTTCCTTCTAATTGCTGCTCCAGGCCAGGGAGGGGCCAGCCACTAGAGCTGACAGCAAGAAGACTGTCTCCCTCACTCTTCAGCAATGTACCTGCATGCAGCATGGAGGAGGAAGCAGCCTGCTTCAAATCTAGAGGGGGGGTAACAGCATGACAAAGAGGAGTAGACTGGAACAAGGAGTCTGGTGAAACTGGGGCTGGATGGCAACGGGGCAGAAACTGATTGGGATTTGGATGGAGAGACTGGGAGCGGCTGGGCAAGGAGACTGGGACTGAGGTCCATGGGAGAGACTGGAACTTAGTTGGCTAAAGGGGACTACTGAAACTGGACAAAGAGCTGGGAGGAAGGGCAAGACTGGGACTGGCTGGACAAGGAGATTGGGACTAGAATGGAACCCAAGATTCCTGAGTCTCATTGTTTCTCTGCTGTCAGCAAATACCTTTAAAACCCACTGGCAAAATCTCTCATCCCCCCCTAGTGCTGGTCCACACAGAGCATGACAACTTAGTGTTGCTATCAGTTACTCCATTGGCTCAAGTAACAGAGGTCTGTGTGGTGGGTCTATAGGTTCCAGTCCTGGTGATGGCCCATGTGAGTGTCAATATGATGCCAAGTAATGGAGGGCTTTTTTGTTTTTGTTTTCTTTTGAAACCTTAGGAAATCACGGTCATGTTCTTGGGTGCAACCCAGACCAGTGATGGGTTGTCACTTCCTGCCTTGTAATCCTGGGTTCCTCAGAATGCTCTGCTGCTGTAATGCCCTTTTCTGCACTGTCCCAGCCAGCATACCATCCTGCACTGAGCATCTGTGTTAAAGAGCTCTGACTCAGCTATTCTAATTCCAGCAGCCCACTTGTTATGTCCCCGCTACATGCTGGTTACACCTGGCAAGATGACCCAATGACCCCCAGTCCTGAATTTTTCCAAAACCATGTGTTCTTCATTGTCCAGCCCTCCCTGGGACCATTCAGAGAGAAATCAAGGTTCATTTGTTTCTCTAAAGACATAATAACCAGCAGTTTACCTCACAGACTGGTGTTAGCATTCACTTTAAATCAGCCACAGCACTGGGGTGGTTTAGATTAAAAATAAAAAGTTTATTAACACGAAGGGATGAGATTTTAAGTGAGTTCTAGTATAAAGGATAGAGTTAGAAATGGTTATAAGCAAATAAAGGTGAAAAATGCTTTCTAGCGCTGTCTTAACAGAACAAGCTCTACGGCCTTTGTTCAGTATAGTTTCCTTACCAATCTACCTTCAAGCAAGGTAGCTGACTGCCCCTCTGTTCAGGATCTCCTTCACAGCCCACATGCTCCATTTAGTTGTCATCTTAGGTGAAAGATAACTTGAGGTCTTTGTCCTCTTGTGTAGTTCACTAAAATAGATTCTTCTGAAGGTTACTATCCAAAGTAAAGTTCATTCTTGCTGTGAGAAAGGTGACATGGAGTCTTCTGGTAAAGGAAGTTTCATGAAAATTCATCTGTTTCCTGCAATCTCAACCACTCAGCATCAGAGCGGAGGGAGATCTCCCCTTGTTGCCTTGATGGTCCTGTTTACCTTCATTTGTAAATTGCACTCCCATTGTTTTAGTGTAACTTGGAAGTACCTTCAAGGTAGCTGAACCACATTCTTTTGTTTATGATGGGGTAACTTTAGCCCTGCCTGGCAGACATACTTGGATTATCCCTAATATGTTTGTAATTTTGGATTTGTTATCCAAACATACACCACATAATAATATTATTGATCAGTATGTGATTAGTTTTCTATTGATATTTTAGATGACACCTTCTCGACACAGTTTATTTTATTATTGAGCTGGGATACACTGAACTGGTCATGCTAGTTGAAACGTACTACCAGATATCAGTGAGCACCTTACTCTCTTGCATTGGGATGCTGTTAAGGTCACAGTCATACATAAAGATACATTAAAAGAACATTGTTAAAGTTGCAAAGTCAAGCACTGAGAATTTAAGAAATGCCAGAATTAAGGTGTACAACCTTAGTTTGGCCCCTTTGTATGTGTTAGAATACAATCTTTAATTACATGATCACTTTTTTTTTTACACAGGATCATATAGTGCACAGATCATTCAGTGTCTCATTCAGTGCACAGGGTGCATGGTGCTCACTTACTGAGCAGCTATTCCATATTTTGTTTTATAACTCACTGTTCAATGTGTGGCACAGTGACCCGAGGACTTATTTATTGCACACTATTCAAATCTTGCCATGAAGACAGAATTATTTGTTTCCTTATGGGCATTTCAGTGGTGCTTATCATTCTAGTATGTGTGTGCTTCACAAACATTAATGAATTTATCTTCAAAGCTCCTGTGAGGTGAGAGTGGTATTCTCTCCATTTTGCAGATAGGGTGCTGAGGCAGAGAAATAAATGAAAAATATTAGGGCTGTCAATTGCAGTTAACTCAAGCAATTACTGCAAAACAAATTAAGTATGTTTAAAAAATAGCCATGATTAATTGCAGTTTTAATCGCACTGTTAAACAATAATAGAATAATAAAAAATGTTTACATTTGCGGGAGATATTGCTGCCTGCTTCTTATTTACAATGTCACCTGAAAGTGAGAACAGGTGTTCACATTGCACTGTTGTAGCCTGCGTTGGGGTATTTACGTGCCAGATATGCAAAGTATTCATATGCCCCTTCCTGCTTCGACCACCATTCCAGAGGACATGCTTCCATGCTGAATTTAAATTGGTATTCTATTACTGCTTAACAGTGCGATTAAAACTGTGATTAATGGCGACTATCAATTAATCTCATGATTAACTGTGATTATTTTTGAATCATTGAACAGCCCTAATAAATATATCCACTAATTTTGGGTGTCCAATTTGAGATGACTAGAACCTTATTTTTCAGAGTACTTAGCAATGTATAGAACTTTACACATTCAAGTCCAGTTTCCACTGACTTCAGGTGCAGCTGTGAATTCTCAGCACTTCTGCAAATCAGGCCCCAGGGTCTCAAGCTGGGCACCTAGAAAATGAAGAACACAAATTAATTACCGCCAGTGAGAAGTTTGGATTAGGACCTCTGTGGCTTAGACAGAGGTAGAAAACATTCTTCCTGCACAGCATTTAACTACCTTAATCATGAGACCATCCCTTTTCCCGGTTCCATCAACTTTTTTTTTTTTTTTATATTACTGTACTCAAAAACAAAACAATGTAAAACTTTAGCACCTACAAGTCCACTCAGTCTGGAACCGCAGTTTTAATTGCACACCTTCCAACTGCTGCAACAAACCAGGTAGTGTCCTACAGACAATAGTCTTCTTTACTACATAACCCCAGTTACTCCTGAGAGATGGTCCAGGCTGTGCACTGAATGAAGTGGTGGTCCTGTGGAAAACTGTGATTGTGTAATTAAAGACTGTATTATAGTGCATGTGAACAAGAGTACTGAACTAAGGTTTCAGAGTAGCAGCCCTGTTAGTCTGTATCCATAAAAAGAACAGCAGTACTTGTAACACCTTAGAGACTAACAATTTTATTAGAGCATAAGCTTTCGTGAGCTACAGCTCACTTCATCGGATTGAATTCAGGTTGTACAGGCAACCTTAGTGCTTGACTATGCAACCCTAATAATGATCTTTTTACATAGTTTTTGTGTGTAATTATGGTCTCACAGCTGCAAGACTGTAATTACAATTGCATCAGAATTTTCTGGCTTGAGAGCTATGACTTTCTGAATATTTACCTTTTTAAAAAATGGGGAGTGGGGGGGATTATAGCTGAGTTCCCACTTAGTTTTCTGTCAAATAATTAAAAAAAAGTCACTTAGAAGTTGCAATAAAACTGAAGTTGTGTTTAAAAATGTTTTGTTTGTATAAAGTTCAAGTTAATTACTTACAATATATTGGTTAGCATGATGCTGAGTGGTGAAATATGGGCCTTCACAAAAATAACAATGGCAATAAAACTATACATTGTGACAACAAATGTGTAAGTGCTTTTTTTTTAAAAAAAGAAAAAAGCAAAGGAAATTCACAAAAACAAAACTTCCTTTCATAGGAATTAAGGTAATCAATAAAATAAACTATGAAAAACTAAGAAAAACAAAATTAAGGATTAAAAAGGATAAAATTGCAAAGTCAAGCGGTGTCAAGTTAGGAAATGCCTGAATGAATATTCTCCATGCACTCATATTTTGTTTCCCTTTGTGTGTAAGTATGTATGATACCACCTTTAAATACATGCAGAAGTGACTTCATGTGAAAAGTTTGGTGTGACTTGCCCATCATCACATAGGAAATCAAAGGGAGGCAGAATAGAATCCAAGTCTCCAGGGTAGCATTCAACTTCCCTAACCATTAGACTATTTTTCTCCCCCTTCCTACAGCCCCCTGTCTCATTCATTATAAACCTTCTGACTTCTGCAACAAATAAGGCAGGAATCCTATAGGAAATATGGGATCAGGTAATTAAAAATAGTCTCATAACGTATATGCACAAGAGGGACAGTGTGCAGGGAGTGAACAGGTGAGCTTGCACGTTGATCACTTATGCTAATTAGTTTCCCAGAGGAAGCTAGTTGTGGTAATTATCTGATCAGGTTGGTGGGGCTGGGTGGGGTAAAAATTAAATTAGTCTATCAGCCCAAGTCTGACAGACACAGAAATAAAGTGCCCAGAGGAGGAGGGAAAATAGATTGAGAGGGGAGGGGAATAAGGCTAGCTGAGGCCAGTCATACAGAGGCCTCAGAGAAAGGAGACCCCTGTTCCCCTCAGGTCCTGAAAAAGCACTGTAGATATAGTGAATAAATTGTTGCACGGAGTCTGCAATGATTTTGGTGGAGGTAACTTGAAATAAAAAGTCACTGAGCGTACACCTGGTAGAGTTGGTGCAGTTCTGCAGGGAAGAAGATAGGAGAGGAGCCACACCCTGTTACAGGGCTGATTTAAGGTTGTATGGGTAGTGTTAATTCTGGCATTTCCTAACTTGAGTGCTTGACTTTGAAATAGTTTAATCGTTAACTTTGTTTAATGTTAGTTAAGATTGCTTTCACCAATCAACTAAAGCAGAAGAAAAATAGGAATACAAAGGTTTTTGTTTGTGAATAAGAAATGTGGAGCTGAAGACTTGGTCTCATTGAAATATATGGCAAAACTCCTATTGACTTCAATAGGGCTAGCATTTCATGCATAGCAACTAGTAACCTTTGGTGTAATGGCATTGCATTCAATGCCATTAAACTAGGGATGAAATTTGTCCCTGTTAATGTCTTAATTTAGTCTAAGTTTTTCTTAGTGTTTGGCTTTTTTTAGTTCTTCTGCCTCCTCGTAAATTTCTCAAATTGAAATACTTAAAATTTTAAATAACAGTACACCTGCATGTATAAAATATTACTTTCCTGCAGTGATCATATATTGATTTTCTCCCCTCCCTCAGGATTATGGTCAACTACCACAGACCTGTTAGTCTCTCAATCAATATAAAATTTCTTCTGAAAATTACATTTTTAATGTACTTTGTAAAATTTAACATCTCTATATTTAAAGAGCTATGGAATTTTTTGAGATGATGGATAAAGTTGCCATTTTAATGGTCTAAAATATTAAATCTGCTTTAAACTAGTTGAGTTTGATGAGCACTGGGAAAACAATGATTACAAAGTGATTTTAGTAAGATAATCAAAAATATTTCTATATTTTGGTATTAAAAACCCCCCACAACAGAGAAGATTGAATATATTTTTACTGAACAGCAATCCTTCAGTTTTTAAGTATTTTTGTTCAGATTGGTCATGTTTAAGAATTAGATTTGTCTATTAATGTTCATAAATAGAAACGACAGTATTAGGTTTTTGTGCCCTTGAATTTGTATGAAAGCCTTCTGAGTTATCTGTCCATTATTATAAAGGCAATAATGGTCTAATACATTATTTTTAGGGCTGGAAGCCAGGAATTCCTTAGTTCTAATCAGGCTTCTTCCTGTGACTCACTAGTCTTGGTTCTGTTAGTGATTTAAATAAAACACTTCATCTCTTTGCCTGCCCCCATGGGAATTTCTGTAGGATATTGCACAGAATTATATCCCTGCTATAAGATTCTACAGAAATCTTAAAACAACCTATAGAAAAGTTACAATTCTCTATTAAATTACATAGAACCCTTCCATAAAGGGATTAATTCCCCTTCTGTAAAATGGAGATATTCCTCTGTCAGAGAGAGTTCTTGGGAGAATTCATTAGTTAATATTTGTACAGCATTTGAAACATTTAAGAATGCTAAGTATTATCCCAAAGTCCAACTTGAGTACAAAGATTATGGTGGATGGGTTTGGCGAGGAGAAATAAATGCACACAATCTGCAAGGGCTTCATTCACACTGATTTCTTACCACCCTACATATCTTGGAGTCGGAGCAGGGCAAAGGTTAAGCATCCTGCCCCACCCCCCATCCCCAGCCCCAAACGAGATTCAGGGTATGGAAATGATGGGGTACAACAAAGTTTTATGGGGCGGCATTTTACATTTGTTTGGGGTCTTTTCTGAATATTGTTACATTCCTGCCAGACATAGTCAAAAATGCTTTAATTCAGGTCCAAATGTTTGCTAAGAAGAAAAGCTGTCATTGCAGGATGAGATGTTACCCTGCTTGCTTAAATAAAATGTATTATTCTAAATGCAAATATGATTCTTTAAAAATGTTATGTTAACTTGTTCTAAATTCTAATAATAAGACAAAGAACCAATTATAAAATACCCTTTTAGTTACAAAAGTAACAATGTTGCTGAATATTATCATACTGATAGATGTACTACAGCTTGAGTTTGGATTGTGTTTCTTAATGTAACTGCATGTATTTGGATTTTCACTTTAAAATTTTTGTTTTCATATGGATATTTGTTTTATTTTCAGTAATAAAAAGGGTCTAGAGAGTGGTTCTGGTTGTCATCGAATTAAAGAAGCTGGACACTAGAGGGTGCAATTGTACCTTAAGTTTTGTCTGGTCTTTACAAAAATTAACATTAAATAACAGGGGAAAAAATCTGAAGAATGTAATACCTATAAAGCTATATACCATTTAAGGGAACCTATTGAAGGCTGAAATACCCATAGAAAGGTGACAGGGAAAATGAAGCTTGAAATTATGTTATGCCAAATGAAAGAGTTTAAAACAATCCAATTACTAGATACCTATCCTTTATGTAAACAATCATGTATTTTATAACAAAAGAACAGTGACAATTTACAAAATTGTCTTGAATTAATAATCCTGGCTCTCAATAGAGGACACACAATAAATTTACTTTCTATTTTCCATTATTGAACACCTGCATTTTGGCAATGATGGATAATATTAATCATTTATATTATACCAGCAGTACATCCATTAACGAGGTGTCTAATGCTTTTAATTCGAGACTGAGGTTGGACTTCACATGGATGGATTCTGTATGAAAAGTTATCATGATTGTTTGGGGCAAGGTTCAAATAAGAGCACGGAAGATAAAGCACTAGTCTTAGCCAAAATCTGCTTTTTCATAGACACAGATTAACCATGAAAGGTTGTGACCATCATAGGTTTGAGACTGAAAAGATTTGTTAGCAAAGCACAGACCAGCAGAACCAAGGGTCTTTTTTTTTTCCCTTTAGAATGACCATTTGAAAAGGTATTTTTATTGTTTATTGAGAAAGTTTGTACGAGTTAATATCATTGATCTCTTGGGATTAAATTCATCTCACCTCACACGGCAGAACAGATATGAAGGTGAAGGGGCATAGGTGAAGCTGTCATGCAGCAGGATATGTACGCTGTCTGCATACTACAGAGAGGATTCCATGTTGGATCAGGAAATTTGAAGCTAGCATTGATTGTGGAGGTAGGCTCAGGGGGTGGTCACTGAACCAGTGATTGCGTAGATCTGCTTGCTACAAATTCCTGTATAAGCAAACTGTGGTCATAATTTCAGCTCCTAGGATAGAGTAGTGGCCATATAATAGCCTGTTGATGGGGATGAAATTCAACCCTAGTTCCCAAACCCAGGGTGGGTCATCCTTCATGTATGCACATAGAAGAACTTTGTTTCACAAATTTGGTGTTGGTGTTTTGTGAAGGTGCGAGCAAGAGCACCGTTCATCTCCTGAATTACAATACAATTCCAGGACAGTCAAGATTTAAAATAAATAAAAAAATTCAGGGTTGCTTAGTGCAAAATCTGACAAAAGTTGATCTATTATGTTTTGATGAATGCAGCAGTTACTTACTAAAAATATTAACAAAGAGAAGAGTGCTTTTTTTTATAAAGAATTTTTGTATTAACCTAAACATTTCTGCACACTCCAGGGATTGATGCTGATTTATCTTACCCCGTGTAAATCAGAAATAATTCAATTTAAATCAATGGAGTTACAGCAGTGTAAAATCTGTGAGATCAGAATTTGGTCCTTGACCTTTAGATTTTACTTGGATAATCCCTGGAGACTACATCAGTATTCTTAGCATAAAAAACACTAGGTTATGAAACAGTTGTGACTTCAGTGTGAGAAAGCAGCATATGATGATGGAAACCAGCTTTTTTAAAGTTACGCCCACATTGGAGTTGCCTCCTGAAAGAGAGGCTTATCATTAATGGAAACCTGTTATAATTCTGGATATAAAATCTTCATGGAAAACTTTATGGATTTCTAAAGCCTATTGAGATGCCCTACCTAAGTGAAACTTTTATAGTTGCATTGGACACATAGATATTATTAAAAAAGCTTCAGATTAAATTCTTTCATGTTAGTCTCATTTAGTCAAATCAAAAAGAAAAGGAGTACTTGTGGCACCTTCGAGACTAACAAATTTATTTGAGCATAAGCTTTCGTGAGCTACAGCTCACTTCATCTAATGCATGCAGTGGAAAATACTCTTGTTACAGTGAGTATGGTAACACTCTCCCCATTGTTTCATGTTCTCTGTGTATATAAAATCTCCCCACTGTATTTTCCACTGCATGCATCCGATGAAGAGAGCTGTAGCTCACGAAAGCTTATGCTCAAATAAATTTGTTAGTCTCTAGGGTGCCACAAGTACTCCTTTACTTTTTGTGGATACAGACTAACGTGGCTGCTACTCTGAAATTAGTCAACTCAGTCTCTAAAAAGGAAGAAAAATGTAAATTGCACTGAAACTGATCTGCAAGAAGAACATGTATCTCCTTACAAATAGTGCAAATACATACAATAGAAACAAATATTTTATACGTATGTATACTCACAGTGGATATGGAATAAATTTAATAAGTAGTCCATGTAAATTTGATCACTTAGGCTATATATTTGCTTATGATGCACCCATTCATAAACATAACTTTAAAAAAGTAGAGGGTATTTTAATACTGGTAGAGTAATAGACCTGTATTACTCATCCAATTTCAAATATTATTTGAGATATTTTGAAGATTGGCTAGATCAATACAACAGACATAAGCATGATAGTTAAGTGGTACATTACTAGCAAAAGGAGGTAAGACAAAGGACCATCAGAGGAAAAGTCCAGGACTAGACACCAGGAACTGACAATAGAGCTGAATCTGTTAATATTAGAAGTTGTAAAATATCACCAAAAAGCTTTTTTTTTTTTTTTAAGCAGTAAAAAAGAAAAATGTTATGGAAAAAAATGACTTGGATAAAAACAATAAACATCTCACTATTTCCTGATGTGCCTTTCTGAAAACGTTCTGTTGCTATCAACTATTTTGCTGTCTGAGAACTACAATAAAAAAGCATATTGGGAAGGTTGATAGAGGCTTCGGTAAATGAAGGATGGCACCACTAGAACATTGAGATTTAAGTGGAACTGAGCATAGATGTTTGAGAGTTTAGTTGAGATACCAAATAATGTTTTAAAAGTAGAATGCCACTATAGTACATTTTAGATTAACTTGTAAAATAAACAAAGTTGATATTTTCATTCAAACCATAGTATATTCTATACACTGATTTTTGTCAATATAACACGGAATACTGGTGCAACAAATCACCATTCATAGATGTATCAAAAACTTATTTAGTTGTATTACAGTAGTGTCTAGAGGACCCACATCTGTTAGGCTTTATACAGAGTAAGGCTTTGTCTACACTAGCACTTTTGTCGGTAAAACTTTTGTCAGTCAGTGGTGTGAAAAAAACACACCCTGGATTGACAAAAGTTTCACTGACAAAAGCGCTGGTGTGGACAGCACTATGTTGGTGGGAGATGCTCTCCCGCCAACATCGCTACTGCCGCTTGTTAAGGGTGGTTTAATTATGCTGGCAGAAGAGCGTTCTCTCGCCGGCATAAAGTGGCGACACAGGAGACCTTACAGCAGCGCAGCTGCAGCGGTACAGCTGTTCCACTATAAAGTCTGCAGTGTAGACAAAGCCTAAGAAACAATCCCTGTCCTGAAGAGCTTACAATCTAAATAGACAAGCCAGACAAAGGGTGGGAGGGGAAACAGAGGCATAGATACAGGACAGTGACAGAGAAGAGAATATGTCCTAGTCTGGTGCCCTCTCATATGGTCCATGTACAATAATTGCCAAAACCTTTTCACTGAACAACCTAATAAAAATATTTTGAAATATGCTCTTTTAGCATGTGAAAAGATGATTGGCTGTATAAGCTTTATCGTTTAACTTAATTATCCCTTGTGCCAAAGCCATTACCTGTCTGTAAGGATTCTTTCATTTCTGCAAAGGAAAATTTGCGATCTGCATGAAGCTTTCACTTATACTTGCCCCACCTACTGTGTGCTGATTTTTATCTTTCACATTTCTCATTTAAAATGCAAACTGTAGAGTTACTAATCATCCAGTTTTCATCTTGATGAAAAAAATATAAAGGACTAAGAATTGAGTTGCTTTAGTACGGAAATGCGAAGGAGGGGGAGAAGGTACAGGGAGCCTTCCCCATCCTGAGTTGGATGGGAGCTGCTAGAATGGCAGTGTTTGTGTTCACTAAATGCAAGGAATGGATCATCTAGGATGACATGGGGTAATCCATGCTCTAAAGAGTAGATGGGTGGAGGTCTACCCAGGGTGCTGCCCTCTGAACACTGACCAGCAGTCGGAGGCCTTGTTCCATACACTGTAAAGGTGAGTATGGAATGAGGCAATGCTCCAAAGGAATCTCTGCTCTACTAAATGCCTCATTCTATATGATCTATTAACATGCACATTAAATGACACAGAGCTCTGTACGCCATTATGGTCACAACTTAGTTACATGATCACATAATATTTTTTCTCAAGAACTCTGTGCTATTGTGTACAGAATGGATAGTAAATGAGGCAGGATTGTAAAGCCTGAGTTATGGGGAACCCCTACCGAGTTCCTTGGGAGAGGGGGGCTGCATGATTACAGTGAATGAGGAAGAGGATCATACACTGACTACTCAAGATAAAAAATTATCTGAGCACCATCCATCCTGTACACTGATGACTGAATTAAGGTAAATGGAATGTGAGAGTCTGATTGGGGCCTGAATGAGGCAGGACAACCAATTTCAAGGAGCAGGCCTGGCTTCCCTACCCTTATCACAGATCCTGCACCTTCAAGTGCCCTCCACATTTTGCAACCTCCCATATACCCTCCTCACCCCTTGTAAAGGACTGTACATAACGATCAGAGCGTGACACATACTTGGCTTATATTTAACTTCATCAGTCCTTAGATTCATATGTCAGTAGCTTTAGCTGGAAGGAAAAGGAAGCTGCACTTACAGGGTTTTCCTTATTTAAGTGGTGCTTTTGCTGTACGCATTTTGTGCCCTGGGACTGAGAAGAGCTTATCTGTGCAGGGATGTAGTCAATGTCTGACTGCAGTAAATGGAAAACAGCAGTAAGAACTTGTTTTGGCAGCATTCAGAATGCTTAACATGTCCCCCAAAGGATTATTTAAGGTATCTAATTCCCCACTCATTTTGAAGATGCCTGTGACCTGATCCATCTTACACCACCATGTACCTCTGCTCTACACTGGACTGACTTATTCACATAGTCAGCCTTATGTGCTTGGGGGCGGAGGGAAGGGCGGAAGCATGGCCGTCGGGTGAAATGCTGGCTTGGGGAGGCTAGCCTCCAGACCTGCCCCTTCTGCCCTAGGCCCTCCCCCTTCCATGCCCCCCGCCCCCTGGAGCCCAGAGGTCTTCCCTCCCCCCCACCACTGTGGCCACTGGCCCCTGCCCCAGGCTAGCATGCGCAGTCCCAGAGTGCCAGGAGGCCAGGCAGCGCAGCCCCAGTACAGGCCCCAGCTGGGGCCATGGCACAGGGGAAGAGCCACCTTCAGATTGGGAAGCAGGACGGGGACTGGGGGTAGAGTATGGGCAAAGCCACACCTGGCTGTTTGGGGAGGCTCAATCTCCCCCAGCCTATGATACCCACTGCCTATGGGGGGAAGTAAATAAAACTTCAGCTCAGGGGTGCAGGAATACAGTTGCTCAGTATCAAGGAACTCACTCAATTGTGCTCCTGTTCTATTAGGAAGTATAGGCTGCTGGCCTACCTCCAGGTCCCAGGAAGGGACCCACACTCAGAGTCTCTTCGGGCCTTTCCTTCAGGGCACAGTTTTATTCTTCAAACATCAAACTTAAGCAAAACATCAAAACAGAGCTGTTCTTCTGCTCATCGTTGGCTATATCTCCCAGAATCATTTCCCCTTGCCTCTCTCTATGATGAAAAGAGGACACACTCTTCCCTTCAATCCCCCTGCTTCAGTGCCTATCTCAGGAGCCCATCTCTCTCATACAGCAGTGTACCTCTGCCAACACTTTGCAGGGATCACCTGATCCCTTCCATGCTGGGTCTGATTATAGAACAAGGCTGGATAGCTGTAGAATCTCCTGGCCCTTAAGGGCTGACAGTCTTCTCTATGTTCATTTTATCCTGTGCCTCCATGAGGTAGCTGTGCAGGGAATGGATATTATTCTCTTCCAAATGCTTCACAGCCCCAAAAGAATGGAGAAAGACTAGGTGTTGTCCATTTAGGACATTAAACAACAGCAGCAAACATCTGGATGAGGCATCCTACTCAGCTGTCAACTATAGGGGACAGAATGGAAGCTTCTAATTCCACTCAGATGAGGAGGCGGGGGACCCATTAGTCTCTGACAGACTCTCCCAATTAAAGGGGACTCTCTTTTCCCCCTGCTTGTCTTAACCTCAGTGTTAGTGTGGCACTATAAAAAAATCTTCCAATAAAAGAGTGTCTCCTTTTCTGTTCCTAGATGATATGTCTAGCCTGTTAACAGAGGGGTTAGTTGGTAGAGTGTTTTAGGCAGATTGGTCCTTTAGCAACCTTCCCTGACAGCCTGCCAGTCAGGGAGGAACCTACTTATTCATCATGGGACACTGAACATGCACGGAGCACCTTGAACGTTTCCTTGTTAGTGTTTTATGGGTGCAGAGAAAGAGACAATGCCCCTGGTGAAAGGGGGAGAGATTACAGGACCCTGGTAGAAAAGTGTTTTGGTGGTATTACATGAGTATTTCTCAAGTGGAAGGAGCCACTGGGAGAAGCAAACAGCTTGTGTGACTGCAGAGGCAAAGTGGATTGCAGAGGATCTGTGCCTTCTGTAGTCACGAAGGCAGATTAGGGCCTTTTTCTTAGTAAGAGAAAAAACCCAGAGGGGACAATTATGGTGCTCTATGGGAAGGACTGCTAATAGGATCCTTGAATGTGTATAAAAATGCTTCATCAGGCACTTCACAAAATATTTTAAATATTTTAATATCATGTTTAAAATATCTCAACTTTAAAATTTTATGCATCTTCAGGAAATTTGCCAGTTTTGCCTCAGTATTTTTAGTTTTCAGAGTGGAAGCCATGTTAGTCTGTATCAGCAGAAAGAATGCTCTTGGGAGACAGGCCAGTCCTCACTTACAGACAGCCCCCCAGCCTGAAGCAAATACTCACCAGCAACCACACACCACACAACAAAAACACTAACCCAGGAACCTATCCTTGCAACAAAAGCCATTGCCAACTCTGTCCACATATCTATTCAAGGGACACCATCATAGGACCTAATCACATCACACTATCAGAGGCTCATTCACCTGCACATCTACCAATGCGATATGTGCCAGCAATGCCCCTCTACCATCTACATTGACCAAACCGGACTGTCTCTATTGCAAAAGAATAAATGGACACAAATCAGACGTCAAGAATTATAACATTCAAAAACCAGTCGGAGAACACTTCAACTCCCTGGACACTCAATTACAGACCTAAAAGTTGCAATTCTTCAACAAAAAAAGACTTCAAAAACAGACTCCAAAGAGAAACAGCAGAACTGGAATTAATCTGCAAATTGGACACCATTAAATTAGGCTTGAATAAAGACTGGGAGTGGATGAGTCATTACACTAACTAAAAACTATTTCCCCATGCTAATTTTCCCCCTACTGTTGCTCACACCGTCTTGTCAACTGTTTGAAAAGGGCCATCCTGATTATCACTACAAAAGTTTTTTTTCTCCTGCTGATAATAGCCCACTTTAATCGATTGGTCTTGTTAAGAGTTGGTATGGCAACCCCCATTTTTTCATGTTCTTTGTGTATATATATATATATATATATATATATATAATCAATCTTCCTACTGTATTTTCCACTGCATGCATCTGATGAAGTGGGAATTAGCCCACGAAAGTTTATGCTCAAATAAATTTGTTAGTCTCTAAGGTGCCACAAGTATTCCTCATTCTTTCAGTATTTTTAGTGTTCCCGGTTTTCTGTTCTTCCAGTCCCCAAACCACGATTTGCAGGTGCAGGCTCACCTCCAGAAGGGCTGAAGTGAAGGGGGTATTTAATCTTTTTAGAAAATCTCACCAATGCAGTAATTTCCTCTTGGATGCTTTCTGTCATTCATGTGTCTAACTTCTATGGTTCAGAGGTCCATAAAAGAATACAAGAAATCTAAATTTGATTTTTTGTTGTTGTTGCAGAATAGGGTGAGGTGAGAGAAGCAGAATCCATTTATTCCGTAGATGATTTTGTGCTATTATGTAGTAGTAAAATCTTTTCACTTACATGATATGGGCATTCATTTTTGCTAGTATGTCTGTAATGTGATATCAACAGCTAAGTATATTACTAATTGTAATATAGTGCACTATTATTTTCCTTTTTTCTTTGCAGCAAGCTTTTTTGTTCAGGTTTTCTTTTTAAATTTAATAGATCTTGAGGTTTTTTTCTCATGTATTGTCTGGTTTTATCTGTTCAAAATGATCCTTGCACCAGGGTGACTTTCCTGGGCTGGCAGACTGGAACAGTTGCATGTTCTTTACAAGTGCTGCCTCTAATTGTTCCTTTTTGATAACTGAAATAATCCAGGTTTCAGAGTAGCAGCCCTGTTAGTCTGTATCCACGAAAAGAAAAGGAGTACTTGTGGCACCATGCCTCCTCTAGGGTGTGGAGTGCCCATGACCTTGCTGACCCCTCCCCCCACACCCCATTTGTGCTGGAGGAGAGAAAACACAGACATTCTGGATACCCTCTGTGTAGGTGCACTAGAGGGAGAGACTGAGGGTCAGGTTCCATGCTTTCTTTCTCCTACTTGTTTTTTTTAGTCTGGATTGGTATCCAGAATCTAACCTTTGTAGACTTTATTAATTTAAGGATGTAATGATAATTTGCAGACATAACATCTTGGACTGTGATCTTCTCAGATCACCTAAACCAAACCAGGTCAGGTTTGGTTAGCCCCTCCTTGGAGACTTCAGGAAAAACTCATATGCAGTGGAATGGTGTTGGTGTTTCAGTAGGTGGCACTCTTTCCTCTGAGTCAGTACCCCAAAATAATGATATAAGGGAGCACTGTGAAGCTGAAGGTATCATCTCTCAAACGGGACAGAATGCATCTTTTCTGATGAAATGTAAAACTAATGACCACTTGTCACCAAAGATAATATAGCACTTTTTATTGCTAGAATTCCAGTGTGAATCAAATTCCAGTTTACTTACACACTACTTATCTGAATTTCCACCTGTAGTTTTAATAGGGCTTGCTCTTCAGTTCTTGACTTAAACTGTAATGTAGTGTTGCTGTACACTATTAAATAGTAAATAGCCATTTCATAAGTGGCTCCGTTCTATTGGTAGTTAGAGATACACGTGATATTTATTTACAGAACTCTGGCATTGTGTATCCGTATTTCTACTGCTTGTGGGAAAATGTCCTATAAACTCCCAGCAGTTCAGATCTCATAAACCCTGCTTTCTACTTAAAACTGTAGTCTGATCTCCTCCTACAAATAGTTTGGAGAGGAGCCAGTAACAGGACTGCAGTGGATTAAACCAGAAAAAATATCCCCAGCTGGAGGAGGATATTTAGGCATGCATAAAACGTGCAGCTCCATGCAGCTCTGGATCCTGGGGGTACCTCTCAGCTACTCTGGCTCGTTCCAGCCTGATGGTGTCAAATCTGATCATTGAGAGGTTCATATTTTCATTTTGATTGAAGGGCTTTAAAATATCTGTCTTCAATTTGGAGGATGGCCATTAAGTGGAAGTGCTAGCTGTGTCTGCTGACAGATGATCCTTGCAGAAGGATTAGTAGTAATGCCATTTAAAACAGAGGAGCTAGGAATATAACGACTATTTTGAATCCTGGTGCAGGAGCTAGGAAAATAAGGACCATCCAACTTTAAAGGGATGTATAATCCCTACTTTCAGGAACAGAGGTGTGTGTCCTCTGTGGTGGGTTCATTCTTTCGGGCCAAAGATTGGAGGTCTTGTTAGATGATGGGTATGTGTCAGGGTGCTGGCCCTTTTGGACATGAAATTACAGCTATGTGATCTGAAATAGACTTGGGGGATCCACAAGAACACTTACTCTTACAAAGATTTACACTGCCAAAGATTTCAGGTAGATTACAGCTAGAATTGGTTCTGTTCCTCAAAGAAGTTGCAGCCTTCTTGTGTATAAATTGCCTGTTTGTTTTCATTCATTTGATCATTGCCTTACCTATGAGAGTATGACAGCATTTAATGTGTGCAGCATCTAGAGCAGATACTTAAGGGAAACTAAGTGGCCACTCTAAAATCAGAATTTTACCTTGGGGTACGTAGCTGCACATGAACTCATTAACTGCAGGCCCTTTTGTTTGTGTGCCTCATTCTTCTACTGTGGTTTGCTCTACACTACGGAGCTCTAAGGTAGGTGCCTCATAAGGCTTCCTCAACTGGAAAATAGAAGCATTAAATTATTCAGTTAATACTTACGAAATGCACAGAGAATTGGGATTAAAGCACTGTGATAAGGTGGCTGGCCCCTGTAAATGAAGCAGGTCTGGCACCCCTGTACTGGAACAGGTGCTCCCTGTCTGGCCAATTAAGAAGATGGGGCAGCAACTGGAGGCTATAAAAGATTGGGGAGTGACCCAGTGAGTGAGAATTCTAGTGAGTCAGCCAAGAAAAATCAGGAGAATCAAGGAAGTCTGTGTGGAAAACTGCAGAGAGCAGAAAAGCTGTCTAGAAAAAAAGGAATGATTGGGAAGACAGTGGAGGGGCCAGCTGGCTGACTTTTAATGGCTAAAGCCAATGGGAGAAGGCTGAAAAGGGCTAGGGGCTAAGAAACCAGTGAAGGGGCAGTCTGCTGTCCTTCCTGAGCCACAGAGAGCAAAGGCTGGAAAGGACTAAAGTCTGAAAATAAACAAGGGATGATGGCTTTAAGCTGGAGCCAACAGCCTTTGAGGGCTGAAGGTGGGGAGCAGTGAAGGAACTTACCCACTTACATTTCCAGGGCTGGAGAGCTGGACCCAGAGGAACCACTAGAAAGCCAGGGTGAGTGAGGGATACTCCTAGCCAAGAGGCTTTGGGGGTTCCTGTAGGAAGAGCAGGCTTGTACTCCAATTGGAAGGGCTGGAGTGGCTTCCCTGGTAGAAGGATTGGAGAAGACTACAACGAACAGCCCGGGCACGGTGAGTGCTGCTGTGGCTGTGTCAGAGAGCCAAGTGTGATCAGGGATGTTGAGGTTGTATTAGATGTATTGCCTAGATTATAGTGCTGGGACTTCATATACACAGGGTTTTCTCTTCTGATAAATTAACTCTCCAAGGGCTCTTTATACTCAAAAAAACACTTGAAACTATTTGTGGGGACTATGATACAGGAAAACTGAGTTCAGTGTGTCTGTCATGGTGCAGCCTGCCATGGAGGGTGCTCTAGGCGGGGCTGCCTCATGACAAGCACATTTATTTGTAGAATTTTTTAAAAATTATTTTTGAGTGGGACAGCCCTCCAGGTCCCCCAAAGACAACTGTCACTGAGAACACAAACGAGATCACTAACCCATAAGCTGCCCCGGAGATTCAAAAAAGGAGATACATGCTGATTTCACAATTGCCCTTTGGTGTCCTTAGGACATTAGAAAACAAATGCTATTAAGCTAATGTCAACAGTCTTCAGAGTTGATCACCTGGGAAGATTTGGCTGACGGTTGGTAAAGTGCATTGGGATTCTTTGGGATAATATTATCCTTATGTTTATTTGTTACATTATTTGTTTGCTGCAATGTGTCACTCAGACTGTCTTTGGATCTCATGGTTTCCTTGGCTACCACAAGAGCCTGTCCTTTATGCATAATCATGTTTTTTATTTTAGAAATAATCCAAAGTAACCAATTTTATTGCTCATAAAAATGAGAAGCCAATAGCAATGGCTTAAGCGACAGAGTAAGCAGAAGATGTGTGCACTTTTATAACCATTGCTGTCAACCTATTTCAGAGCATTGTGCGTATGATGCTTCATAAAACACATCAGTCCTAACCTTCTACACCTTTGCCAGCATTATTGATCTAGTGTAATTTCATGGATGTCTTTTCTCTTACAAGTAACATACAGATATCTAGATTGTAGGTTATGCATTGTTAATGAAATCTAAATAAAATAATTTTATGTAGCTTTTTATTTGTTACTCAAAAGTTATATGGAACAATTTTCATTTTGTGTAACAACTGTTTTGAAGTCTTGGCTTGAGTCAACAGCCTTAATCTCATTATCTAGGTGTCCGTGTCCGATCGGATAGGGAAGAAAATGAAAAAATAAACACATACTACATCCATTTTAACATTGGTTTCTAGTTTGTAAACAGAGTATATCTGCTTAACTTTAAAATTGAAATATTGTGATAGTATTGGGTGTTATGAATCTTAGTAAATTGTGCAGGTTTTATTTAAGTGGGGGGAAAATATGCAGCAAAATGGGTTCTGAAGTTAAAGCACTTTAGAAAATGTCCATATTTTGCAAAGGCAAATTAAATTGCATCACTTTTGGGTTTAACACAAATGCAGTCAAAAGATTTAAACTGCTGTATATTTATTTGAAATGGTATTTGAACATTACGTGTAACCCAAAGTTGTTCCTTGAAAATTATATAGGGGACCAAATATATTCAAGCAGCACAGAGGCTCACAAAATATTTATGGTAAGTGTCCAGCCCTTTAAAACAATAGTTTGCATACAGGATTTCTGAAGTATTTCCTCCCGCCCGCCCCCCCCCCCAGCTCTTCATTCTTAATATTATAGAGACCATCAGCAGGTGGAAAGCTGGGACCGTGGAGTCAGTCAAATGACCGTAATCAACAACAGAAAAAGATTAAAAACTGGATCCATCTGTAGTTTGTTGTATCTTGTATATTTTGAATCATGTGCCCTGATTTATACTTTCAAAATAGGGAACAAGTCTAGCTACTCCTACCACACACACAAAGTTTGCAGCACTCATGCGGTAAGATGTCAGGGCCCAAACACCCATTTGTGGCACCCTACCCCTGCTATATTCTGCCAATTTTGGGGCCTTGCCCCAAAATTCTAATGCCTAAAAGGAGAACAGATGTAGCCACTTCTACTGCACTGACAAAAACTGAACCATACCACATCTTGGTACATGAGGGCTGCAAAAACCCACATCCAGTATCTGGATCTCAGCAACTTCTGTCCCTAAACCCCTAAATTGTATAATTGCGATAGAGCACAAGTACTGCCTGTGCATGGAGCCCTGCTGGATCCTTCTATTTTTGGCACCAACCCCCAAGTTGTGCTGTCCAAACCTATATCATTGCTCTACTAGACAAGAAAATCTATGCTCCAGCACATCATTTACAAGACAAAGCTAAAACACACATTTTGTGCCTGGGTTTTGCTAGATCTGGAAAAAGTTCTATTGCACATGTGGAAGCCAAGCGTGTCTGCTCCGATTCCATTATAAAAATATCATCTGATACATCCTGGCCCATGAACATGTGAAAAATCCAAATAGACACCTAGAGCCAGCAGGGTATAGCCAAGTTTTTTTTTCACTTACAGTATGGGGATTTAGGGCCAAAGGATTTTGTGACTTTACTGGACAGTGGAAATTGGATGGTTGCTGTCAAAAATTGGCAGGACCAAGATGCCAGGTTCTTTGCACTGTTGTTCAGTTGGAATTTGGTTTGGTCTGGCTTTTTTTTTTTTTTTTTTTAAGTGCAGTAGAATAACACTCATTCTCTACTGATGTGGTGGAATTTGGGAGATGAGGGATAAAAACTGTCTGGATACAGCTACTGGAACCATTTTTATGCCCTTATTCTCTTGGAATGCATCAGAGTCCACAAACTTTTATGTACCAAGTGGCTTGTTCTCTATTCATGTAGTGGGATTTTGGGGACTGGTGCCCAGCACGAGCAGGATCCACCAAGATTCAAGTGATGTCAATTTTTTTTTTTTTGAAGCACCAGGATGTGCCAGCGTACACACTTTTTGGGGGGGGGGGGGTGGATGCAGTAGGAGTGGTTATATCTGTTCCCTATTCATGCTGTGCAATTTGGGATGTGGGCCAAACCCCTGCAAGATCTAATAGGCACCCTCAGTAACACTATGAGCGGATCTTGTGCTTAGCAGTCTGTTTCAGGCTAAATGAGAGTTTAAGTTTCTTCTTTAAAACCGACTTACTGGCCTATGAAACGTTACTGGCCTATGAAACATTAACCGTAGTTGCTTATTTCTAATAGTTGTAACGACAGTGAATTAATGAACAAAGTGATGGCTGTAAAATCTGAATGCCTAGGAAAGGGGGAAGCAAAGAGATCCTACACTGTAACTGTACTGGGTGGAAACAGATCAAGTCGCGAAGATTTTTCTGCAGTTGGAGTAGATTTAGCAGCCTGATGATGTATTTCTTTATTTGGGGAAGTGTAACGGGTGTAACCGCAAGAGTGTAGCGAACTGCAGCCCTGTCGGGTGCCGGACGTGCCCCGAAAACGTGGCATTGAGCAGTAAGCGGCTGGAATGCAAAATCACCTTCTGATGCCCCCGCTTCCAAAACAGTGTCGGGGCAGAGGCTCGGAAACCTCGCTAGCCTTCAAGCAGCCCCACCAGTCCCACAGTCCTAGGGGCCGTGCATGTGCAGCGGCACCCTGCAGACGCCCCTTTCTCTCTGTCTCCCCCGCCCCGCTCTGGCTCTGGCTCTCTCCAGTCTAGCCTGACGCAGGCAGATCGAAATCACCCTTAACAACCCAGCCTCCGGTGGAGTGGTGCCGGTGGGGTTCCGTTTAAGATTATGTCTCTAATCCTCCTTCCGTAGCTCAAGCGCGGCTCGCTGCCAAATCGCCCAGCCAGCCGGCGCAGGCTGGAGGCGTGTTTAAAGGGCGAGCGGAATCTGCCGGCGGCAGGTCGATCGGGAGCGATCGGCAAAGTTGGCTGAAGTGGGAAGCTGCGGCTACTTCGGGGAAAGTTGCTGGGAGCGGGGGAGAGACCGGCTGCGGAGGAAGGCGCCCCTGGCCCGAGGAGGAGTATGGGCACTTTGCGGGATTTACAGTACGCGCTGCAGGAGAAAATCGAGGAGCTGAGGCAGCGGGATGCTCTCATAGACGAGCTGGAGCTGGAGTTGGATCAGAAGGACGAACTGATCCAGAAACTACAAAACGAGCTGGACAAGTACCGCTCGGTGATCCGGCCCGCCACCCAGCAGGCGCAGCAGCAAACCTCCAGCACCCTGCAGGGGGAACACAGGACCAAGAGGCAGGCAATTTCAGCCGAGCCCACCGCATTTGACATCCAGGATCTCAGCCATGTCACCCTTCCCTTCTACCCCAAGAGCCCACAGTAAGCAGGGTTTAAGCGTTGTGTACATCCTGTCTTTGGTAGTTGAATGGTCTCTGTATTGTCTGTCCATCCACTTGTTTAGACGAGTCCTGCACCTTCTGCTTTCCATTTCTGTTCTCATTCTCAGAAATATTCCTCCTAACGCTTCTCTTGGGCTGCCCACATTTCTTCAGCCACGGCAACTGCTCGCATCCCTATTCCGCGGTGTCTTTGTCAGAGGTCCAGGTATTCCCGAGCCCACTGTGAGCAGAGTTCCTAGACCGTGAAGGGGGAAAGCGCATTCTCCCTATTACTGGGGTGAAATTGCCCTTCCAAAAAAATAACCCCGCTAACGCCTGCTTCATCAGACTGTCTTTTCCAATGTGGTACGTTTTTATGTCTGTTTTTGTGCTCATGGTTTCTGCCCTGAATTTGTCCGCATTGCTGAATGGTTGGCGTTTGAACTCTATGAAGCAAAACAGAATTGACTCTCCTGATTATTTTTCCCCTCTAAGAAAGGTGTTGCTAATTCCTGAGCTGCTATAGTTAGCACCCAGAATTTGACAGGCAAATCCAGTCTCGTGATTTCTTTCTTTCTTTCGTTCTTTTTTTTTAATTTGGTATTGCATCTGACAAGTGTGGGGTTTTTAAAGGTCTTATCTGACGCAGATCCAGTGTTACTGGTTTCATAGCGCTCCGCACAACTGCTTTGCATGTTTCCCGGGGTCAAGGCTGTATCTGAGCTGTGGCTGCTGGCGCTGTTGTCAGGTAGCTAAGTTTGCACATTTTTAGGTTTAAACATCATCCTCCGGGACGCAGAACTTGGATATAAAAATTGGCTCCTGGCTATAGCTTAGCAGCCAAGCCTAGCGAACTACTAGAGGAGATTTAAAATATAAATCCGACACGCAAGAGTCGCTATACTGCATTTCAGTCATCACCGAGGTTGTGATACAAGTGACACAACCAAGGAAATTCCGAGGTTAAAAGTTGCGTTGCATGTATACACTGAGCCAATTATGGCTAAGTATTGGAGCAGATGTTGTCATGCGGCACTGGGAAACTCCTACACTGTCTATGCGCAACAGGAGTGAAGGGCTGAGGGGAAGAGTGTTTGTTTCCTTGCTTTTTTGGTTTTATTTCCATCCGCAATAGTCTTTGTCTACATCATTTTGTAACTAGACTGCTCTAGCTGTAACTTGACTGCTGAAAACTTGGCAGTCGTCCTTGGTTCGGGTGTGTAAAGTGTTTTCACTGGTGCTCGTCATGCAGCATCTCCCCTTCAGTCTGGAGTGAGAGAAGGTGTTCATAGTTTGACGGGGCAGGGACTGTAGGTAATTGCGGATGCTGTTTAGAAGGGAGTGTCTGCTGATTTTTGAGCTCCAAGAGCAGTTTTTGTGGCTCAGCTAATAACGCTTACTTGGCGACACAAGTTCTCACCCCACTTCTAACTTAGTCTTGTAAATTAATTTAAGGTATTGGCAGACATACCTGTGTATCTAATGAGGCATGTGGCCTTGTCTACTTAGGCATATTTGGCTAAGGAGAAAGTGAAAAACTAACAGTTCCCTGGATAGTTCTGTGGCATTTTATGGAGGGCTCTGGAGTAATAAATATCAAGCAATTAAATTTATTAAAAGATAAAATGAGAGATAATTAGTTTGGGGTGAACAACGATCAACACCAATAAGAGACCTCTTGTCAACGAAAAATATAGCCGATCAAAGCTTTGCTGACGGTGTAATGTAGAGTGAGAAGTGAGGTGAAGTTGGTGGGTGAGTGACAGGTGTGGGGAGTTCCTTATCTGCCCAACTACAGGACAAAAGGGGAAGAGCCTAAGGTTGAAAACAATGCGCAGGTTTCCATCAGACTCACGTTCCCTGCCTTTCTTGATATTACTCCTCCCCGCGCCTGCGAGCTTTTTCGGGGGGGGGGGAGAAAGCTACTCCTGTGACTTTCGCCACTGTGCTGTTTTGGTTGTCAACACACTAGATGAAGGGACAGTTGCAATAAATCTCTTTCAAGCTTTAAATAAAATTGGGAGATCATCTATCCTTGTTTCACACTTGCCGTCACAGACTATGCAAATTGGTTTAAGTGAGAAAACTGAGCACGTATGGAAGAGAGACACTATCCTCCATACAGTGCTTAATATCTTTTTCACTCCCCAATAAATGTTGATGTCTTTTGGTCTCATAATCACGAAAAAGCTTGTATACTCTTTAATTCATGTCTTATATCAGAACACCACACGCAGTTTCATGTGTTATCAGCACGATTATTTTTAAGTCATTTTGGAAATTTTTCATTTTTGATATATAAAAATGGTTTGCAGTTCAATATCTTAACTTAGAACATTCTCCTAGACCATAAGGTGAGTAGGAATTTGTGTGGGTGAAGCAAATCTGCTAGAGGAAATATCTGCTAAGTAAAATATATACCCAATACTAAAAGCTAGCACTGAGTCTCTTGTACACATTACAGTAGGCTAGCCTCTTTCCGTTAGATTCAGTTCACTGCTTGTCTAATGTTTTGTTTTATTATTTGACGTGTCCAGATGTATTTGTCTGGTCTGTAACTATCAAATGTGTCTCATTAAGAGTTAAAACTCAGAATCCCTGCTTCTGGGAAGTCTCTCTCTCCCTCTCCCCCCCACCCCCCAAAGGCTGGAAGGGGAGAGGGGCCTCATTAAGTCAAATCTGTCTGATGTTTATAGCTGACATTTTCCTTACGGTATGAGCGGTTAGTGAAAGGAAGGCGGGAGGGGGGGATTTCTCACAACAACATGGCTTATGGGTTGTTAAGGCCATTCTTGTACTACTTTTTCCCATGTGGGAAGTATGAAGCAGGGCACTCCAGCAGTTTGACACGTGGCCATTGTATTCATTCCAGTTTGTATGGGATTTCCCATAGAAAAGCCTTTGAAGACTCTCTTTATTTGTGTCAGTGAAGCATAATAAGCAAGGAATAATATAGGTCTGCGCTGTCCCTCAGTCTGGCTGAAGTGAAAAACAAAGTGGCTAACAGATCTGGAAGTTTGAAAGTGAGCTATACATTCACTGAAGTGGTTCTTGGAAAGTGACATAATGCAATAACTCTGATAGGTAATACAAGATCACGAAAGTTTATGCTCAAATAAATTAGTTAGTCTCTAAGGTGCCACAAGTACTCCTTTTCTTTTTGCGGCTACAGACTAACACGGCTGCTACTCTGAAACCTTAAATAATTGGGTTATTGATTATGAATATCCAAATTGTTTTATATACATAGGTTTGAATGACCACCTTTTAAGCAAGTGAATGTGAGTGCATCTTGTGTGGAGATATTTTAAAATATCTGTGTAGTGTATATACAGCACCTTTGTCTAAATCTAATAAACCAACACACCAGTCATATCACTTTTAAAACGTTAATTCCAAGTCTGCAGGCCCTGTGTACAACCAGGTCAAGTTTAGTAATTGTGGCTAATTTTTCTTCTTTTTTTTTAAAGAAAAAGGTATGGTGATTTAGAAAGCGCTATTCAGAGTTTACAGAAATATTATCTTGCATCAGAACCACTTTCCCTTCAAGGTTAAGGGCAATTCAGATCCAGTTGTGAGAGTCAGAAATAAGATATGTAATTCACTGTGTTATCCAAATATTGACGAGGGGAGGGTGTGTGTGTCATGAAATCATACCAAAATAAGGTACTTTGCTGGCATCCTTTTATTTAAGGAACTAATTCGCAAGAGTGTACTTCTAATTCTCTCCGGCCTCTTTAGGTAAGGGAGTGATTACCTACTGTAGTTTGTTTGAATTTTTTCAATAGTTTAAGAATGTAACTATAATGTGTACTTTTGAGTGACTGTAACATTTGACTGAGAAGACTATTACATCTCTTCAGGAGGAAAAGGGATTGTATTTTAAAATACATCATTCCACAGAGTACTAATTCCATTGTGAAACCTTGCACATCTCATCCTATTAATTGTTTCAGTGCTGTATAACCCTTGCAGCAGGTCCATAACCCTCTTACAATTAGTAGAGATCACATAGCTTTAATAAAAGGCAGGAATCATTAACATGAGGTGAAGGGCAGCATGCCTTCTATATTTCACAGGGTTTGGCTCAAGGTTTGCAGCAGTTATTGCGTTTCCCTGCAGTTCTAGGTAGAAGTATAGTTATGTGCTTAATTTACTTATTCATTAATAGCCATTTAGGACAAAATCCTCCAAATCCTTTCAGTTCTTCCATGGACACTAGGACAATGAAGACATCAATAGGCTCTTTTGAGAGGAGGTAGCGGGATAGTTTGAGGGGCAGCCAAATTCTGTACCCCAGAAAAGGGGGTTTATAATGGAAACACTAACAGATCCTTTAATACAGAGGCACTAGCTGCTGCCACTAGAATACAAATGGCAGTTTTCTCTGGTTGCTGGGGCCCCATTTCCATGCTTGTGTTCCTTGTTTCGCTGAAGACTAGGATTTGGTTTCCTGATGGGGGTGGAAGGGAGGGGGTCAGAGGGAAGCAGACTCTGTTTCTATTGTTGCTGTTGGCTGCGAAGGCCTGGCACTTTTTTTTTTTTTTTTTTTTTTCCTTGTCGGCCTGGCAATGGAGGATCTCCACAGTATCCTAGCAACCAGTGTCTAACGCTCGCCTGCGGGTCTCTTCGCCATCTCTCCTCTAGGTGCCTGCCCAGGCCCATGAATTGGCTGTGCTGGCCCGTCAGCCCAGCCGCGCGCACTGGCACCGGAACGCCGCTTTACAGCTTACTAGGCAACAAGCCCGCAGCGAAAGCGGCACCCGAGGCTTCGAGGGCGAGCCAGTTATGCAATCCTAGCTTTGGTGCTTGACATTCCAGTCTGAATTGTTTAGCTGCTGCTGCCTCCCCCTGCTCCCTCCTGTTAGTATCCGGTGTGCTGGGGGCTCGGCTGCCTGCAAGATATGTCAACTATTCAGTCTGAAGGACAGTGCATGGGAATTTTCTCGGTAGATTTCACAACCCCTCCCACAGCTAACGCGTGATGGGGGGAGCAGTAGCAGGTGAGACAGTCCCAGGAAGGCTTCCCTTTGTCTCTCTGCAATAGAATAGCTCTTTAAGACCGGAAACTAGCATTTGTGGAAGTGTTTGAAGGGGTCGGCAGGTCCCAGACTCTCCTGCTGAGTCGACCTGAACTGTGTGTGTAGAAGGGGACGAGGGAGACGCTGAGGATGGGGAGCAGAGCGAGAGAGGGGATACTGGTATTTCCACCCCCACCTCAGCTTGGACACCTGGGTTACCTAAAGGTATGGTCGTGGGCGGGGAAGTACAGGAGACCTGGCCTGTTTTGTGGGGAAGTTTGGGGAGAAGGTTGCACACATTCAAAGCTCCCTTCAGACCTGACCCCGCTTGTGCTGTATTTGCAAGTCATCAGTATCCTGCAGCGGCTAATTCCCCTCTTTGCTGGGGGGGACCTTTCCCCTACGAAGCAGCTCCTGGGTATTTGCGATGGTGACTACTAGGTTGCATCGTAGGAAGACGTCCACCCCTCGCAGCTCCAGACTGTAGCAGCCTTCTCTCTCTTCCCGCCCTCCCCCCGCCATCGTCTTCCCAGCCAGCTGAAGTTCTTCCATAGATATTTTTCCTTTTAAGGCAAATAGCCGGAGCTCAACACTGGATCTCGAATTGAAACAGACGGCTCCAGTAGAGAGACAAGCAGAAAAGAGAGAGACACCCCTCCGCCCTCAAGCCCAGTCCGCCCCCCGCCCGCCCTTGTCTGGTTAATTACAAACATCCGGGTTCATGTTAGTCGATCCTCACTGCTCTGCGGGGCGGGACGGAAACGAACGAGCAGCAGTGACTAGGGGAGGTGGCGACACCTGGGAAGAGACCGAACTACCTGGGTCTAGTCCGATATTGTGGTGTCAATTTTCTCTTCCCTCCCCCCCCCCTTCAAATTGTACAATAAAAATACAGGGAACAACAAGTCTTGCTGCTCCAGTCCTACTGCACAGAAGGGCGGGGGGGGGGGGGGGGGAGAATCTGGACCTTGCCACAGCTCTGCTCAATACAGCCCCCTTCCCACCTCCACCCACTCCCCCACCAAAAAATGGGTCCAGCACCTAATCCAAGCTGGAGCTACGCAAACTTTTGCTTCAAATTCTGGTGTTTAGAAAACCTGTGTAACCATTCCTACCACATGAAAAACATGTTTTTGACCCTGGCACACAGGCTAAAAGCTGGCTGTGGCTCCCAATTCCACAGTGAAGTAAGAGCAGCTACACTTGTTTACTATTTAGCTTGCATAGTTTGGGGGTTAGGGTAAAAAGAAATTGCTCATATCCAGGTTCTGGGTAGGCATTTTTGGCCACACTCTTATGCCCCCAACACACCGAGGTCCCTATTTTTCTGGGAGAGTAGGAGTGACTCTTGTTCTCTATCCCATAGAATTTGGGAAAGTGAGGCCAAAAACTGGCAGAATCCAGGTATATACATCTTTTACTCCCTCCTCTCACCCCCAAGGCTGTATATCTCTGAACTTCCATTGAAGCTCTGGCCCAGTTGCCGCCACCTCACCAGCCCTCCTCATTTCTGGATTCAGGCTGATGGAGGGTACCGGTAGCTTATCTCTCCCTCTTACTGTAAATTCTTTGATAAATGGTTAGATGCTTCTAATTGTTTCTGATAGGGCCCTTTAAACGTATAATTTAATAATTTCTTAGGGCTAAGAATGGCAAAAGGAAAGGCTTTATATGCGAGATGAATGTTTAATATAATTGCAAATACCTCTGATGAAAATAAGCTTAATCTAATCAATGTCAGTAGCAAAGTATTATTTTCCTCTCTGTCTTAACATATGAAAATGTATTCAGCAGTTATATAGCACGTAAAGCGCAGTAGATGTAATAAGGATGTCTGGAGTACCAGAGGCGTTAATTGCAGAGGGACGTTAATCCTAAGGAAAAATAAATTTATTAGGAATAAATGTTTGTCACACATTTGTACCTAAATGTCATGGATAAAATCACATGAATTCGGATAGGTAATCTTAGTTTCTAATTTAACATTTTATTCTCCAGCAATTTGGTGTGAAGGAATCTGAATGACTGTCAAAGCACTAGAAAATCCACAGGACCCTGCCTTGTGATTTTCAGATAATATTACCAGATTTAGGATTTATCACATTAAACTGTGTGGTCAATAAATTGACTGTAAAGCTTGTGGAAGTGATGTGACTTGAAGCAAAACAAGTTCTGAATTTGTGCAGGGTATCGTAAAATATAGAGAACCTGGCAAAGTTTTAATATATCTAGTGTTTCTAATAATTCAAGTTTACTTCCTCATCCCATGGATCACTGGTTTGTTTTTTTCTGTACATGTTGGTGATAATGGACTATAAGGTGGATAGAAAGCTGGCTAGATTGTCAGGCTCAATGGGTAGTAATCAATGGCTCTGTCAGGGTTCCCTCCCCACTCTGAACTCTAGTGTACAGACATGGGGACCCACATGAGAGACCCCCAAGCTTATTTCTACCAGTTTAGGTTAAAAACTCCCCAAGGCACAAATTCTCTCTTGTACCTTGGATTAGGTAACGCTGCCACCACCAAGTGATTTAGACAAACTCAGGGAAAAGACCACTTGGAGTTCCTACTCCCCTGTAATATCCCCCCAAGCCCCCCCACACCCTTTCCTGGGGAGGCTTGAGAATAAACAAGATGAGCACAGACCAACCTTGGTTTTTTTTTTTTTTAGTGTCCTAAAAAAACCCCAATCGGATTCTAAAAGAAACAGAACTTTATTAGAAAGAAAAAAAGGTAAAAGAAACACCTCTGTAAAATTAGAATGGAAGATAATCTTACAGGGCAATCAGATTCAAAAACACAGAGGATTTCCCTCTGGGCCAAACTTTAAAGTTACAAAAAGAAAACCAGGAATACACCTTCCGCCCAGCACAGAGAAAATCACAAGCCAAAACAAAAATAAGCTAACGCATTCCCTTGCTAGTACTTGCTAATTCTAATGGAATTGGATTGCTTGCTTCCTTGATCTGTGTCCAGCAAGCACACAGAACAGACAGACCAAAACCTCCTCCCCCCCCCCCCCCCGCCAACCCCCGATTTGAAAGTATCTTGTCCCCTTATTGATCCTTTTGGTCAGGTGCCAGCCAGATTACCTGAGCTTCTTAACCCTTTACAGGTAAAAGGATTTTGTGCTCTGGCCAGGAGGGATTTTTATAGTACTGTATACAGGAAGATTGTTACCCTTCCCTTTATATTTATGACCGGCTCCATGTCTAGTTGGCAGCTGGTATCAAGCGGAGTGCCCCAGGGGTCAATCCTGGGGCCGGTTTTGTTCAATATCTTCATTAATGATCTGGAGGATGGCGTGGATTGCACCCTCAGCAAGTTTGCAGATGACACTAAACTGGGAGGAGTGGTAGATACGCTGGAAGGTAGGGATAGGGTCCAGAGCGACCTAGACAAATTAGAGGATTGGGCCAAAAGAAATCTGATGAGGTTCAACAAGGGCAAATGCAGAGTCCTGCACTTAGGACAGAAAAATCCCTTGCACTGCTACAGACTAGGGGCCGAACGACTAGGCAGCAGTTCTGCAGAAGAGGACCTAGGGATTACAGTGGACGAGAAGCTGGATATGAGTCAACAGTGTCCCTTGTTGCCAAGAAGGCTAACGGCATTTTGGGCTGTATAAGTAGGGGTATTGCCAGCAGATCGAGGGACATGGGCTGTCAAGGTTCCTCCCCCACTCTGAACTCTAGGGTACAGATGTGGGGACCTGCATGAAAACCTCCTAAGCTTACTTTTACCAGCTTAGGTTAAAACTTCCCCAAGGTACAAATTAATTTTATCCTTTGTCCTTGGAATATCCACTGCCACCACCAAACTCTAACTGGGTTTACTGGGAAACGCAGTTTGGACACGTCTTTCCCCCCAAAATCCTCCCAACCCTTGCACCCCACTTCCTGGGAAAGGTTTGGTAAAAATCCTCACCAATTTGCATAGGTGACCACAGACCCAAACCCTTGGATCTGAGAACAATGAAAAAGCATTCAGTTTTCTTACAAGAAGACTTTTAATAGAAATAGAAGTAAATAGGAGTAAAGGAATCACCTCTGTAAAATCAGGATGGTGGATACCTTACAGGGTAATTAGATTCAAAACATAGAGAATCCCTCTAGGCAAAACCTTAAGTTACAAAAAAGACACACAGACAGAAATTGTCATTCTATTCAGCACAATTCTTTTCTCAGCCATTTAAAGAAATCATAATCTAACACATACCTAGCTAGATTACTTACTAAAGTTCTAAGACTCCATTCCTGGTCTGTCCCTGGCAAAAGCAGCATATAGACAGACACAGACCCTTTGTTTCTCTCCCTCCTCCCAGCTTTTGAAAGTATCTTGTCTCCTCATTGGTCATTTTGGTCAGGTGCCAGCGAGGTTACCTTTAGCTTCTTAACCCTTTAAAGGTGAGAGGATTTTTCCTCTGGCCAGGAGGGATTTTAAAGGGGTTTACCCTTCCCTTTATATTTATGACATGGGCATTGGTGAGGGCTCATTTGGAGTACTGTGTCCAGTTTGGGGCCCCACACTACAAGAAGGATGTGGAAAAACTGGAAAGCGTCCAGCGGAGGGCAACAAAAATGATTAGGGGACTGGAGCACATGACTTATGAGGAGAGGCTGAGGGAACTGGGATTGTTTAGTCTGCGGAAGAGAAGAATGAGGGGGGATTTGATAGCTGCTTTCAACTACATGAAAGGGGGTTCCAAAGAGGCTGGATCTAGACTGTTCTCAGTAGTACCAGATGACAGAACGAGGAGTAATGGTCTCAAGTTGCAGTGGGGGAGATTTAGGTTGGATATTAGGAAAAACTTTTTCACTAGGAGGGCAGTGAAGTGTTGGAATGTGTTATCTAGGGAGGTGGTGGCGGTGGAATCTCCTTCCTTTGAGGTTTTTAAGGTCAGGCTTGACAAAGCCTTGGCTGGGATGATTTAGTTGGAGATCGGTCCTACCCTGAGCAGGGGGTTGGACTAGATGACCTCCTGAGGTGCCTTCCAACTCTGATATTCTATGATTGTAGCCTAATGCATTATGTTATGCATTTAATATTAAAGTTCTATACAGTTACCTTAAATAATGCTTTTATTCTAAATTAAAATATTTTACAATGTAACTATAACAGTGAGAGAGGGTGATTTCCATGTTAATTGGCCACAATTTTGCAGGTGATAAATATGCTTTGCTCAAGAAAAATACCTGATATTTTCTTGAACAGTCATGACACAGTGGCATGAAGCCTTGTGCCTAAGGGTAATACCTTTTCAGGTAATGTGTGAAGTCTTCTGGAGATATACTGTTCATCATCCTAACTGTCCAGTCAAATCTGTAAATTATGGCTTTGATAGCATTTCTAACTTGAGCCTCAGAACTAGGGGAGGGAAAGAGAGGGAGAGAGTACTGTCATGCCAAAGAAGAAAAATGAGAACAGTGAGTTTTGCCCCTCTGGAGTTATTGTTTATTATAGAATATAACACGTATTAGTCACACTCTGCCAGTTGTGCATGTGCCTAGATAATGTACTCTATGAGGAAGCTGATACTCTTCATGAGGAAGCTGATACAACTGATACTCTTGTCATTTTTAGACTTAGTTTATTGAAATCCATAATGACTGAACTACAAGTTTCATGTACATATTTACATGCAAAGAAGATATCTTCTATTGGGTTTACGTGGGTTTGGCAGGAAAACATGTCTTTTTGCTTATATAATTAAAGTCAAACTAGCAGACAGGCAAACCTTGGACTAGCTTGTGATGTTCTGTGAAACAATTATGGCAGCAGGGGGAAGCTGGATACAGAACAGAAAATAACCCGGAATATGCATCACAACCAGTAACATGCACATGGGCAAGGCATGATCAGGGCCTTATTGCAAGTAATTCCATTGACACAATGGGATCAAACCTGCAATTTAGAGGAGCTTTGAAGGTCACTGGAATGCAGAACTACTTGGCCATGTCCACTTTCCCCAGCTATACATCTGGTGTACTGTGACTTGAAAGTGAAGCAGCAGACATCTTCAGATGACTGGTTAATACACCTTTACAGGATCTGGCCCTGCTAACATGAATAAGAACTAATCAAATCAATAACAGTTAATTAATCTGGGTCCTGAAAGTGCATCATAGGGACTAGGAAAAGTGATCCTAGACATTTTAGAAGGCACTATGCAGTTAGTTGTATGGATGAATAGTACTGGAATGAAGCCGTATAGTAGACTTTTTGTGTATGAGAAGACCTTGGTCTAATATTATTCACATGACTGGGTCTACTTATCTGAGTAAGACTGGCAGGATTTGGTCCTATTATAATTCTAAACTCATGAAGTCCAGATTTTGGGGGCTAGTAGTAA
This sequence comes from Chelonia mydas, assembly GCF_015237465.2. Lineage (NCBI taxonomy): Eukaryota > Metazoa > Chordata > Testudines > Cheloniidae > Chelonia > Chelonia mydas. Next base: position 88,171,108 of record NC_057853.1, on the reverse strand, counting down.
TACTGAACACATACAATGTTGCATATGAAAAGCTGTGTACAATAACAAACTGCAGCAACCCTCTGAGGATTTTCTGCGGATGGAAAAGTTGAGTCACAGAGAAGTTAAATAGCTTGCTCAAGGTCACACAGCAAGTCTGTCAGAGGCTAGAGCTGGGATTAAAACCCAGTCGTTCCTGGCTCTTTGTCCCATAGCTGGATCACAAGGGCTAGGTAATCGATAGAGAGCCAAATTTTGATTGCTTTAGTCAGACAAATAGTGATTTTAATTTCAATGGGACTACTTGCATGAGAACAGTGAACAGAATATGGCCATAGGTTTGCTAAACACAAAGATTTATAATTAAAAGTAATGCCAGCCGAAAATTTTCTTATAACTGAATAGCTTAAAAGAAGTTTGAATAATTGGCAAAGATTTTGGGATAGCTGATTAGCTTTCTACTATGGAAAACTGGTCAGGAAATCCTATAACAAGTCTTATTTTCCTATCTGTGAAAGTTGTCTCTGTTTTTCATTGCCTCCAATTTGATCTCCCGCATGTTGATATACAAAATAGCATCAGGCATTAAAGGGATTATGTTAGACTGAATTTGGACCAAAATTGAGATTTATTTATTTTTTTTAAATATTTAAATCTAAGACCAATAGAGTTTCCCACAATTAGGGAGTCTGGGAGTCCTAATTTTCCCCAAGAATCAGGCTTTCATGCTGTTCAAATTTGCACCAAAATCAACGGGTTGTGCCCCTTGATGCCTAGAACATTCCCTGAAATTTTCAATTGATTAGATATGGCACTCCAAAGTTATTGGGTTACAGAGAGGTGCCGTTGAGTTGAATGTTGGACCTTACTTCACTCAGCTTTGGCCGAACAATTCACTCCGCTTTTATGATTAAAGATGCTATTAACTTCTCTGTGATATGATTTGATTGGAATCAAATCAGGGAATATGACTAAGAGTGCTCTTTTAACAACTGTTAAACTTTATACTGGCTATTTTCCTATAGTAAAAACAAAAATGATTTTAAAAAAATTGTCAGAGACAAAAGCAGATTTATGCTTTTGTTATACCAATAAAATAAAAACCAGCAGGATCTTATTAAAGGGAAAAAGGCAAAATACGACATTTCTTGTGAATACAGAAAGAATTATAGTAAGCAGTTAGTTATAGCTATAACATTCCATTCAATCTCATATTTATTCACACATTCATTCATACAAACACACACACACACACAGGTTCTGCAAGGTTGTTATCATAGTTACCAGCCTTAGAGTTGCTCATGCCAAGCCACTGGCCAGGTGGCCTGGACATGAGGAGGGAGCAGAGCCTTGTCAGTTGCTCATCTGATGCTCCTGGAAGTTGGTTTGCAGAATCAGACCCCAAGTTCTCACTTTCTAGAGTCCATTTTTATAGGAATTTCTTCCTATGCCAGTCTATGGGAATTGCTTCATCATGCTGTTGCTGAATCAATCAGCGGATGGCACATTCCTGACGGCTCTGTGCTGCTAGATGTTATATTGTTCTTTGGTTCTCCCATTCTTGAGGCTGTTGGGTGGATTCCAGTCTGCCCTCCCGGGGTCCTCTGGTTATTTCCACTTGACGCCTTCTTCAGCCGATGGACACTGGATTCTTAGGCTGGCACCTCCCTGATCATTCAGTTATTATCCACACCAAGCATCCATCCACATACATCCTCTATCTCTATTTTAATCACAATTGTTAATACAACAAAAGGGCGGGGAGTCTCTGGATGCTGTTTCTGTTGTTACAGAGTATTGCTTTGAGTCTCTCTCTGTGTGACTTGCTTTGAGAACAGACTCTGTCTTAGAATGTACTAACGCAATTAGCAGCTTGCAAGTTTCACACATAGAGGGAGAGAAACAGTACCAAAAACCAAGAGACCTCTTAATTAGTAATACCCTGGAATTTAAACTATGGGGAATCAAACTCATTTGTGATTTTATTACAGAACTTCTTTGATATGATCCAACACTTTCTGAAGGCTGTACAGTTTGTCCCTGTGGAAATAATAAAATTATGCTGGGAATACAAACTTAGTTTTACAGAAAGTAAACAGCTAATGGATGTACAGTGTATATTGAGCCTAATCTTATTCCCATCAAAGATAATGGGCATTTTGCCATTGTCTTCGGTGAGAATAGGGTTGGGACCATAAAAACTAGGGTGGCTGATTAATCACTGTTAACTCACGCAATTAACTCATACAAATTAACCGCAATTAAAAATATTAATCATGATTAATCACACTGTTAAAGAAAAGAATACCAATTTAAATGTATTAAATATTTTTGGATGGTTTTTCTACACTTTTCAAATATATTGATTTCAGTTACAACACAGAATACAAAGTGTACAGAGTTCACTTTATATTATTTTTGATTACCAATATTTTCACTGTAAAAATGATAAACAAAAAATAGTATTCACTTCATACAAGTACTGTAGTGCAATCTCTTTATCATGAAAGTGCAATTTACAAATGTAGATTTTTGTTTGTTTGTTACATAACTGTTTTGTTTTTGAGTGCAGTGTAAAACTTTGGAGCCTATAAATCCATTCAGTCCGACTTCTTGTTCAGCCAATCACGCAGACAAACAAGTTTGTTTACATTTACAGGAGATAATGCTGCCTGCTTATTATTTACAATGTCACCTGAAAGTGAGAACAGGCATTCACATGGCTGTTTTGTAGCCGACATTGTAAGGTATTTACATGCCAGATATGCTAAACATTCGTAGGCCCCTTTCTGCTTCGGCCACCGTTCCAGAGGACATGTGGTGATGCTTGTTTTAAAAAAAAGCGTTAATTAAATTTGAACTTCTTGAGGGGAGACTTGCTTGTCTCCTGCTCCGTTTTACCCACGTTCTGGTATATTTCATGGTATAGCAGTCTCAGATGACGACTCAGCACATGTTGTTGTTCATTTTAAGAACACTTTCCCTGTAGATTCGACAAAACACAAAGAAGGTACCGTTGTGAGATTTCTAAAGATAGCTACAGCACTCCACCCAAGTTTTAAGTATCTGAAGTGCCTTCCAAAATCTCAGAGGGAGGAGGTGTGGAGCATGCTTTCAGAAGTCTTAAAAGAGCAACACTCCGATGTGGAAACTACAGAACCCGAACCACCAAAAAAGAAAATCAGCCTCCTGCTGGTGGCATCTGACTCAGATAATGAAAATGAACATGTGTCGGTTCGCACCGCTTTGGATTGTTATCGAGCAGAACCCATCATTGGCATGGACGCATGTCCTCTGGAATGGTAGTTGAAGCCTGAATGGACATATGAATCTTTAGTACATCTGGCACGTAACTATCTTGTGACACCGGCTACAACGGTGCTATGGGAATGCCTTTTCTTACTTTCAGGTGACCTGACATAAATAATAAGCAGGCAGCATTATCTCCTGCAAATGTAAACAAACTTGTTTGTCTGCGTGATTGGCCAAACAAGAAATTGGACTGAGTGGACTTATAGGCTCTAAAGTTTTACATTGTTTATCCGTGTGATTATTCACAATTGATTTTTTTAATCGTTTGACAGCCCTAATAAAAACACATTTTTCTTATGTAAGTATTTTCTGTAAATTACACAGCACTCTTCCATACAGTCCAGTAAGAAGAAAAGTGACTTATTTTTTATCAGTTACCAAACTTTTAAAATGCTGTGAATATAAAATTGGGAAATCTGCCAAAATCCCACAAATTCATTTTCTACAAAGAGGAAATTCTACAAGTCATTTATATCTACAAGAGTTATGATTTAAAAAAAAAATGGTTGTATAGCCTTGGGGAAAGTACAAAATATATAATATATATACAAGAGATTTAGTTGAATCCCTTAGAAAGCTAAATTGGTTCTTTGAAGACATATGCATACATCTTTTGGATCAGAGGCATATTTTCAAGTGATTATAATAGCAATAAAGTAAACCAGAAATATTTATACTGAGGTGCTCTTTCTAGTTCAGTGTGTTTGCATAAAGTAATATACTAATTTATAAATGGTACATTTGTCTCAGTTTAGATGGAACATAAGGGCCCAAAGAGTCAAAGGTGTCAATATGTCCCTGTAATTGTCTAACTTGAAACAAGGTTTGGTATACAGAGATCTTAGCCTGCTTAGTATCATGGCAACCACTATTAAAAATCCTTTAAAATATTTTAATAAAGGTACTGAAAAAGAAGAAAAAACAGTTGAAGCATTTGAAGTGTGAAATATTATATAACTCTCTCATTATAACATATTTTATTCCCGTTCCCTTTCCCTTTAGCTGTGGAGTTGTTAGAAGGAGACCTCCCGTACTCAACAGTTTCTAAAATGGTATTAAAGATGGAAATGACTGTCCTTTTTAGGGGAACAGAGAAGAAGTTAGATGAGATGGTCTGGAGAGGTGGTTGTTTCCTAGAAGACAAAAAAGACACATGCACACAGAAAGAAAGAAAATGCAACTTCTGTCTCTGCCGTTGGCTCTCGTTTGCAACCTGACTGTTTGGAAACACACAGCCCTAGCACATGGTCTTACGAGCTGACAAACATGTACCAGCAGCATTGGGCTGTTTTGGGCATTAATTTTACCAGCTGCTGGTCACACTTACAGCAGCATAGGCAGACTCTTAGTAGACAGAATGCAAAATAAGAGCAATAGGAAAAAGAAAATGAGGTGTGAAGGGAAAAGTATGCACGAGGGGGGTGGGAGGACGTGACCCAGTTTTAGCACTTCAGTGTAGATTCTACCTATGCTAGTGGGAAGGCTTATCTACCTCCCTGAGAGGCAATAGTTAGGTTGATGGAAGAATTCTTCTGTTGACCTAGAACTGTCTACATTGAAACTTAGGTCAGCTTAACTGTGTTGCTCAAGAGTGTGGATTTTTTTACACCCTAGGGTAGTGTAGTTAGGTCGACCTAATTTTTTAGTGTAGACCAGGCCAGAGTCTCCCAGCCCAGATGGTGTTTAGCCAGAGCCAATGGAGGAGGTGATGTCATCTGGGTCCCTCAGTTTGGGCAGGACTTCACTCAGGATCAGGATGAAGAAGGTCTGATGGTGTTACGGTAGATTCCTGGGGTCCATGAGACAGCAGGGGTAGCAGTCATGATGTTAAAGCTCACTCCTTCTTTATCTTTCAGTGACTAATCATTGCATTCACTCCTCTCCCCCAAAGTCTTTCCTTTTAAGGACACCAAAAGGGAACGATAGGCTATTCCACCCATCTCCTCATTACTTTTGTCATAAATATAAAGGGAAGGGTAAACCCCTGTAAAATCCCTCCTGGCCAGAGGAAATCTCCTCTCACCTGTAAAGGGTTAAGAAGCTAAAGGTAACCTCGCTGGCACCTGACCAAAATGACCAATGAGGAGACAAGATAATTTCAAAAGCTGGGAGGAGGGAGAGAAACAAAGGGTATGTGTGTCTGTCTATATTTTGTCTTTGCCGGGGATAGACCAGGAATGAAGCCTTAGAACTTTTAGTAAGTAATCTAGCTAGGTACGTGTTAGATTATGATTTCTTTAAATGGCTGAGAAAAGAATTGTGCTGAATAGAATAACTATTTCGGTCTGTGTATCTTTTTTGTAACTTAAGGTTTTTGCCTAGAGGGGTTCTCTATGTTTTGAATCTAATTACCCTGTAAAGTATTTACCATCCTGATTTTACAGGGGGGATTTTTTTTTTATTTCTATTTACTTCTATTTCTATTAAAAGTCTTCTTGTAAGAAAACTGAATGCTTTTTCATTGTTCTCAGATCCAAGGGTTTGGGTCTGTGGTCACCTATGCAAATTGGTGAGGCTTTTTATCCAACATTTCCCTGGAAAGGGGGGGTGCAAGTGTTGGGAGGATTGTTCATTGTTCTTAAGATCCAAGGGTCTGGGTCTGTAGTCACCTAGGCAAATTGGTGAGGCTTTTTACCAAACCTTGTCCAGGAAGTGGGGTGCAAGGTTTTGGGAAGTATTTTGGGGGGAAAGACGTGTCCAAACAGCTCTTCCCCAGTAACCAGTATTTGTTTGGTGGTGGTAGCGGCCAATCCAAGGACAAAGGGTGGAATATTTTGTACCTTGGGGAAGTTTTGACCTAAGCTGGTAAAGATAAGCTTAGGAGGTTTTTTTTCATGCAGGTCCCCACATCTGTACCCTAGAGTTCAGAGTGGGGGAGGAACCTTGACATGGTGGCAGAGTGGTGGGATTAACCTGAAATCATTTTGAGATCCAGTTGAGATTTTGTTGAACTAGAAATACAGATTTTTAAAAAGGAAGTCCAGAAGCAGCTGAAACTGAAAGCAGCTTGTTTTTTTCTCTGCTTTGTGGCCAAGCAGAGACAAAAGGGGATTATCTTTGTGAATTGCAGGTTTTCTTTGCCTGGAGGCAGGGTACTTAACTCCTGCAGGGAAATTCACAGTCTTCCAACCCAGAGTTTTTTTTTCCCTAAAAGTAAATAGAAGGGGGGGTGTTCTACCCATTTGCCTGGAGACAAAAGTGGCAAGGGTTTTTTTTTTTGGATTTTGATTTTTTACAAGGAGCACAAGTTTAAAAAGGAAACTTGGTTTTTCTTTGGGCTGGGTAAACAGGTTTCAAAGTAGCTGGAAGTTTTGCTTTGATTTGGGCCCAGAGCAGAGACAAGGGAATTGTCTTTTTTTTTTTTTGTAGGCTGACAATCGCTATCAGAGAATAGGTATTCTATTCCAGCACAGCAAAATTTTACAGCCAAGTTTTTTTTTTTTTTGTTTATTTCTAAACCTCGGGTGTAAAGTTAGTTAAAAACAGAGAGGTTAGAATGACAAAATCTGCGGCTCGACTACGGCTGGAATTAGCCAGATTTCAGGCTGAGGAAAGACAAAGGGAACATGAAAGACAGATAGAACTCATGCGGCTGAAGAAGGAGGAGAAGGAACAAGAAAGGGAGGCAGCGAAAGAGGCAGCGAAAGAGGCAGAACAACACCAAGCGGCTGCTCACAGGAGAGCTATGGAAGCAAGGGACAAAGAACTGGAGGAGAAGGAAAAAGAGAGGAAGTATGTGGAGGAGATAGAGAAGATAAAGGCTCAGGAGAATATCCCAACAAACCCTAGCTATCCTTCTCCAAGTACCACTTCCCATCCCAGAAAGTTCCCCACCTACAAAGCAGGCGATGATACTGAGGCCTTCCTAGAAAACTTCGAAAGGGCCTGCCTTGGGTACAACATCTCTACTGACCAATACATGGTAGAGCTGAGGCCGCAGCTCAGTGGACCCTTAGCTGAGGTGGCAGCTGAAATGCCTAAAGAACACATGAACAAGTATGAACTGTTTAAATCCAAGGCGAGAGTCAGAATGGGGATAACACCCGAGCAGTCTCGTCGGAGGTTCAGAGCCCTAAGGTGGAAACCAGACGTGTCATTTACCCGACATGCCTACCACATTGTGAAACATTGGGATGCCTGGATATCCGGAGCAAGTGTTGAATCTCCAGTAAATTTGCCCTTCCTAATGCAAATGGAACAATTCTTAGAGGGTGTTCCTGAAGAAATAGAAAGGTACATCCTAGATGGGAAGCCCAAAACTGTAATCGAGGCAGGAGAGATTGGAGCCAGATGGGTGGAGGTGGCAGAGAAGAAGAAAACTGGTCGCAGTTGGAGCGGAGACCAGAAGGGACAACCCCAGACCACACCCTATTACCGGGGGCCGCCCAAAGCCCCACCTACCTCCCAAAGAACCCTCCAGACCCCTTATCGTCCCTCCACCCCGTTCTCCAGCAACCCTCCTCGCCCCAGTGACCAGTCAGCTGGACGATGTTTTAAATGTAACGAGCTGGGGCATGTAAAGGCCAACTGCCCCAAGAACCCCAACAGATTACAGTTCATTGCACCGGAATCGCACCAGAGGTCCACAGGCCCAGATACCTCCCAGATACCCTTGGAGCGGAGGGAAACTGTGAGTGTGGGCGGGAAGAAGGTCACCGCGTGGAGGGACACCGGAGCACAAGTGTCAGCTATCCATGCTTCCTTAGTGGACCCCAATTTAATCAACCCAGAGATCCAAGTGACGATTCAACCCTTCAAGTCCAACTCTTTCGATTTGCCTACAGCCAAGTTGCCTGTCCAGTACAAGGGCTGGTCCGGAACGTGGACTTTTGCAGTCTATGATGATTATCCCATCCCCATGCTGTTGGGGGAAGACTTGGCCAATCATGTGAAGCAGGCCAAGAGGGTGGGAACGGTCACCCGCAGCCAGGCTAACCAAGCCGTGAGGCCTAGCTCTGTTCCGGAAACTTCTATCAGGACCCGGTCAGAGGTGATGGATCCGGACCCCAGACCAATGTCTGCAACAGCAGTAGTGGATCCAGTCCCAGAGACCCAGACGGAACCAGTCCCAGAACCGGAACCAGCCGAACAACCAACACCAGACCCATTGCCAGCACTGAATCCAGTACTTGCAACCTCAACACCAGAGGGCCCCACCGACCCTGAACCGACAGCAGCCGATAACCCGACACAAGAGGCTCAGCCGGAGCCTGAATCCCAACATAGTTCACCAGCGGAGAGCGGTTCACAGTCAACAGAAACAGCCCCATCCCCTATATCGCTTCCAGAGGGACCAAGCCTAGGTCCACAATCCAATAAGGAACTGATGTCTCCAGCATCAAGGGAACAGTTCCAGACCGAACAGGAAGCAGATGAAAGCCTCCAGAGAGCTTGGACGGCGGCACGGAGCCACCCACCGCCTCTCAGCTCTTCTAATCGATCCAGGTTTGTTGTAGAAAGAGGACTTTTATACAAGGAAACTCTTTCTGGTGGACACCAGGAAGACTGGCATCCTCAGAGACAGTTGGTAGTTCCAACTAAATACCGGGCCAAGCTCTTGAGCTTAGCCCATGATCACCCTAGTGGCCATGCTGGGGTGAACAGGACCAAAGACCGTTTGGGGGGGTCATTCCACTGGGAGGGAATGGGCAAGGATGTTTCTACCTATGTCCAGTCTTGTGAGGTGTGCCAAAGAGTGGGAAAGCCCCAAGACCAGGTCAAAGCCCCTCTCCAGCCACTCCCCATCATTGAAGTTCCATTTCAGCGAGTAGCTGTGGATATTCTGGGTCCTTTTCCGAAAAAGACACCCAGAGGAAAGCAGTACATACTGACTTTCATGGATTTTGCCACCCGATGGCCGGAAGCAGTAGCTCTAAGCAACACCAGGGCTAAAAGTGTGTGCCAGGCACTAGCAGACATTTTTGCCAGGGTAGGTTGGCCCTCCGACATCCTCACAGATGCAGGGACTAATTTCCTGGCAGGAACTATGAAAAACCTTTGGGAAGCTCATGGGGTAAATCACTTGGTTGCCACTCCTTACCACCATCAAACAAATGGCATGGTGGAGAAGTTTAATGGAACTTTGGGGGCCATGATACGTAAATTCGTAAATGAGCACTCCAATGATTGGGACCTAGTGTTGCAGCAGTTGCTCTTTGCCTACAGAGCTGTACCACACCCCAGTTTAGGGTTTTCCCCATTTGAACTTGTATATGGCCGTGAGGTTAAGGGGCCATTGCAGTTGGTGAAGCAGCAATGGGAGGGATTTACACCTTCTCCAGGAACTAACATTCTGGACTTTGTAACCAACCTACAAAACACCCTCCGAACCTCTTTAGCCCTTGCTAAAGAAAACTTACAGGATGCTCAAAAAGAGCAAAAAGCCTGGTATGATAAACATGCCAGAGAGCGTTCCTTCAAAGTAGGGGACCAGGTCATGGTCTTAAAGGCGCTCCAGGCCCATAAAATGGAAGCATCGTGGGAAGGGCCATTCACGGTCCAGGAGCGCCTGGGAGCTGTTAATTATCTCATAGCATTCCCCACCTCCAACCGAAAGCCTAAGGTGTACCATATTAATTCTCTAAAGCCCTTTTATTCCAGAGAATTAAAGGTTTGTCAGTTTACAGCCCAGGGAGGAGACGACGCTGAGTGGCCTGAAGGTGTCTACTACGAAGGGAAATGTGCTGGTGGTGTGGAAGAGGTGAACCTCTCCATGACCCTTGGGCGTATGCAGCGACAGCAAATCCAGGAGCTGTGCACTAGCTACGCGCCAACGTTCTCAGCCACCCCAGGACTGACTGAACGGGCATATCACTCCATTGACACAGGTAATGCTCGCCCAATTAGAGTCCAACCTTACCGGGTGTCTCCTCAAGCTAGAACTGCTATAGAACGGGAGATCCGGGATATGTTACAGATGGGTGTAATCCGCCCCTCTGAAAGTGCATGGGCATCTCCAGTGGTTCTAGTTCCCAAACCAGATGGGGAAATACGTTTTTGCGTGGACTACCGTAAGCTAAATGCTGTAACTCGCCCAGACAACTATCCAATGCCACGCACAGATGAACTATTAGAGAAACTGGGACGGGCCCAGTTCATCTCTACCTTGGACTTAACCAAGGGGTACTGGCAGGTACCGCTAGATGAATCTGCCAAGGAAAGGTCAGCCTTCACCACACATCTCGGGCTGTATGAATTTAATGTACTCCCTTTCGGGCTGCGAAATGCACCCGCCACCTTCCAAAGACTTGTAGATGGTCTCCTAGCAGGATTAGGAGAATATGCAGTCGCCTACCTTGACGATGTGGCCATATTTTCGGATTCCTGGGCAGACCACCTGGAACATCTACAAAAAGTCCTTGAGCGCATAAGGGAGGCAGGACTAACTGTTAAGGCTAAGAAGTGTCAAATAGGCCTAAACAGAGTGACTTACCTTGGACACCAGGTGGGTCAAGGAACTATCAGCCCCCTACAGGCCAAAGTGGATGCTATCCAAAAGTGGCCTGTCCCAAAGTCAAAGAAACAGGTTCAATCCTTCTTAGGCTTGGCCGGTTATTACAGACGATTTGTACCGCACTACAGCCAAATCGCCGCCCCACTGACAGACCTAACCAAAAAGAAACAGCCAAATGCGGTTCAGTGGACCGAAAAGTGTCAGAAGGCCTTTAACAAGCTTAAAGCGACACTCATGTCTGACCCTGTACTAAGGGCCCCAGACTTTGACAAACCGTTCCTAGTAACCACAGATGCGTCCGAGCGTGGTGTGGGAGCAGTTTTAATGCAGAAAGGACCTGATCAAGAATTCCACCCTGTAGTGTTTCTCAGCAAAAAACTGTCTGAGAGGGAAAGCCACTGGTCAGTCACTGAAAAAGAATGTTACGCCATTGTCTACGCTCTGGAAAAGCTACGCCCATATGTTTGGGGACGGCGTTTCCACCTGCAAACCGACCATGCTGCACTGAAGTGGCTTCACACGGTCAAAGAAAATAGCAAAAAACTTCTTCGGTGGAGTTTAGCTCTCCAAGATTTTGATTTTGACATCCAACACATCTCAGGAGCTTCTAACAAAGTGGCTGATGCACTCTCCCGTGAAAGTTTCCCAGAATCAACTGGTTAAAATCGTCCTTGAGATGTAGAAAATATTGTTAGTCTTTATGTACTTGGTAGTATATTTAGAGATGCATGTGTCTTATTAACTCTGTTTTTCCTAGAGCTCCAGGAAGAAATCCCAGCCAGTGTTTCACCCTAGCTGAGATTTGGGGGGCGTGTCATAAATATAAAGGGAAGGGTAAACCCCTGTAAAATCCCTCCTGGCCAGAGGAAATCTCCTCTCACCTGTAAAGGGTTAAGAAGCTAAAGGTAACCTCGCTGGCACCTGACCAAAATGACCAATGAGGAGACAAGATAATTTCAAAAGCTGGGAGGAGGGAGAGAAACAAAGGGTATGTGTGTCTGTCTATATTTTGTCTTTGCCGGGGATAGACCAGGAATGAAGCCTTAGAACTTTTAGTAAGTAATCTAGCTAGGTACGTGTTAGATTATGATTTCTTTAAATGGCTGAGAAAAGAATTGTGCTGAATAGAATAACTATTTCGGTCTGTGTATCTTTTTTGTAACTTAAGGTTTTTGCCTAGAGGGGTTCTCTATGTTTTGAATCTAATTACCCTGTAAAGTATTTACCATCCTGATTTTACAGGGGGGATTTTTTTTTTATTTCTATTTACTTCTATTTCTATTAAAAGTCTTCTTGTAAGAAAACTGAATGCTTTTTCATTGTTCTCAGATCCAAGGGTTTGGGTCTGTGGTCACCTATGCAAATTGGTGAGGCTTTTTATCCAACATTTCCCTGGAAAGGGGGGGTGCAAGTGTTGGGAGGATTGTTCATTGTTCTTAAGATCCAAGGGTCTGGGTCTGTAGTCACCTAGGCAAATTGGTGAGGCTTTTTACCAAACCTTGTCCAGGAAGTGGGGTGCAAGGTTTTGGGAAGTATTTTGGGGGGAAAGACGTGTCCAAACAGCTCTTCCCCAGTAACCAGTATTTGTTTGGTGGTGGTAGCGGCCAATCCAAGGACAAAGGGTGGAATATTTTGTACCTTGGGGAAGTTTTGACCTAAGCTGGTAAAGATAAGCTTAGGAGGTTTTTTTTCATGCAGGTCCCCACATCTGTACCCTAGAGTTCAGAGTGGGGGAGGAACCTTGACAACTTTAGTAACTAATTAGGCCTGATTTCCAACACACCAATTTTGGTTCATTGGTTTCTGGTCCCACACTTTGTCACACACTGTGGTGTAGGTGGTGCAACCAAGTGGTCAAAGCAGGAGTCAGGCCTAGTGGTAACAACACAGCTAGAAGGCAGAACCAGAGTCCTGGTCACAAGGCAAGACAAGCCAATGGTCGGAATCCTGAGTCAGAACAGAACCAGAGTTGTGGTCAGGAGACTGGTCAGTGGCCGGAGATGGGGTTTGGAGCAGGAACAAGTGCAGGTCGGAGCTACAGGAAGCATCTGTGGCACAGCTGTGGGTGGAGAACACATTGAGCAGCTGCTGTATTACTGTTGCTACAAGGCTTAAATGATGATCTGCTGACTCTTTGGTCCAAGCAGGGAGCAGAGTCTCTTAGTGAGAGCTCATTGGGCCTACTCAAGCTTGTGGGGTTGCCAGGCAACCTCACCCAGAGCCAGCTGCGTTCCTGACATACTTTTCTTGTTTACTAGGCATGATCTGAACACACTCCATGAGTTATTAAAGTAGGCCTTTTTGTCTAGACTAATTCAGCCTGTCTATTTTTTATACTTCTTTTCCATCAACATTTATTATTATAGGTTGTTGTGATTATTTTATGAACTTTCATCAACTTTCCCATAGCTAGGCTCACAAGTGGGTTAAGTGTATAGGCCCAGTTATCACAATAGTCCATGCTGCAGTAACTGGGAGCTTTACATTAACTAAATTCACAAAATACAGGTGCTTGAAACCCATATATTCTATTTTTAAAATGAGGTCAGTAAAAGCCATGACTAAATCATTAGAAACTAAAATTCATTAGGGAGCTCTCATTTGAGAACTACACAACCCCCAAAATACAGCTTAAATTATTACTATCTAAAATGGAGGGAGAAAAAAGCAGTCAAAACTTACAAGTAATACCAGCATCTATACATTAGTTACGTTACATTATGGCTTCAGTGTTTCACTGCAGAAAATGACATCTCAAGAACAATGTTGTAATTGAAAAGGGTGGTCAGTCATTTTAGCACATAGTAGGGGGACAGCATTATAGTAGGTTACAGGCATCATATCACCTGATGGGGGTAATAATGAGAACTGAAGTCATAAACGAATTTAATTTGGCATATATCCAAGTAATACAAGATAAATGCATTTTTCATGTTTTCCTATTTATCATTCTTTTGACTGTAATTAACATTTAAAAGTAACCACAGTGGGACAGTGATACAATGTTAAACTGACTGAATGTGGTTTATCTTGGTTTAAAAAAACCAAAACAAACAATTTATGTACACAGGGAAATCTGTTAATTCTCAATTAAACAGGGAAATTCACTAATGTCAGTAAGTTTCTGCTGGTAGCAAAAGGTTGTGAGTTCCACTCCCTGGGGTTTTAATCAAATGCTGACATTGTGATGTAGTATCAGTGCAATGATGCACTATTAGAAATGTCAGCTTTCAGATATGATGCTGAACAGAAGTCCTTTCTGCCTGTCTTTGTGGCTGTCCAGTGGGAAGTTAAAGATCCCAGGTCAGATTCTCTCCTGCTGTTGTGATCATTCTGTACCACTCAGGCTGTATAAAATGGCTGGTATCTGGTGCTAGCTGAGAATGTCCCTCCGCTATCCTGATGCGAAGGAATGATATGAAGAATAAGATGCCAATGTGGCTTCACCAGGAGCTCTTTAATGATCTGAAAATCAAAAAGGAAGCCTACAAAAAGTGGAAATGTGGACAAATTGCTAACTAGTACAGAAGAATAGCACAAGCATGTAGGAACAAAATCAGAAATGCGAAGGCACAGAACGACTTATACTTAGCAAGGGACATAAAAGTCAATAACAGGTTCTTTAAATACATTAGGAACAAGAAGGAAAAGGGCAAGTGTAGTGTAGTAGTGGGCGGGGGGTAGGGGGGAGAGCTATTAGCTCATGGATTTAAGAAAGCTGAAGTGTTGATGCCTATTTTGGTTCAGCCTTCATTTAAAAAGGTTAAAGATGGCCAGATACTCAAAACAATTAATATGAACAACAAGGGGGAAGGAAGGCAAGCCAACATAGGAAAAGATCAGGCTAAAGAATATTTAGGTAAGTTACATATGTTCAAGTTAACAGGCCTGATGAAATTCATCATAGGATACTTAAGGAACTAGCCAAAGTAATACTGGAACAATTAGCAATTATCTTTGAGAACTCCTGGAGGATGGGTGAGGTCCCAGAAGACTGGAGAAGAGCAAAGGTAATACTTATCTTTAAGAAGGGGAGCAAAGAGGACCATGGTAATTACAGATCAGTCAGTTTAACTTAAATACTTTTAAAGATCCTGCAGCAAATAATAAAACAATCTGTAAGTACCTGGAGGTTAATAGGGTTATAAGAAATAGCCAGCACGGATTTGTCAAGAACCAAATAATTTCAAACCAATCTAACTTCCTTCTTTGATAGGTTTACTGACTTTGTGGATGGGGGAGAAGCAGTAGATGTGATATCTTAATTTTAGAAAGGCTTTTGAGAGAGTTCCACATGACTTTCTCATAAGCAAACTAGGGAAATGGGATCTCGATGAAGTTACTACAGTATAAGGTGGGTGCACAACTGTACTCAGAGTAGTTATCAAAAGTTTGCTATCAAACTAGAAGGGTATATCTAGTGAGGTCCCTAACGGGTCTGTCCTGGGTCCAGTACTAGTTAATATTGTGAATAATGACTTACATAATTCGTAGATGACCCCAAGCTCGAAGGAGTTGCTAGCACTTTGTAGGAAAGAATTAGAATGCACAATGACCTTGAGAAATTATTGAATTTCACCTTGTTGAATTCAGATCAAAGACAAGTGCAAAGTACTTCACTTAGTATGGAAAAATCAAAGGCCCAACTGCAAAATGGGGAGTAACTGAAGAGGTGGTAGCCGTGCTGAAAAGGATCTGGGGATTATAGTAAATCACAAATTGAATGAGTCAACACTGTGATGCTGCTGAGAAAAAGGCTAGTATTCTGGGTGTATTAATGGGAATGTTGAATGTAAGACATGGGAGGTAATTGTCCTTCTCTATTTAGCACTGGTAGGGACTCAGCTGGGGTATTGTGTCCATTTCTGGGTACCACACTTTAAGAAAGATGTGGAAAAATTGGAGTGAGTCTAGAGGAGAGCAACAAAAATGAAAGAAGGTTTTGAAAATCTGACCTATGCCGAAGGCTTTTAAAAAAACTGGTCATGTTTAGTTTTGAGAGAAACAAGACCGAGTGGGGACCTGATATCAGTCTTCAAATATGCTAAGGACTGTTGGAGGATAGTGATCGATTATTCTGCATGTCCACTAAAGATTGACTCTATTACTTTTAGTTCTATCTGCAGCAAGGGGGATTTAGGTTAAATACCAAGAAAAGCTTTCTAAGTATAGGGGGCAGTTAAGCCTTAGAGTAGGCTTCCAGGGAGGTTGTGGAATCCCTATCATTGGAGGTTGTTTAAAAACAGGTTGGGTAAACACCAGTCAGGGATGGTTTAGATTTACAGCTCAGGGGGCTGGACTTGATGACTTCTCAAGGTCCTTTCTAGCACTACATCATGGACGGCCGGTGACCCGGCCACTGGGGGAGGCTAGCTCCCAGCTCCTCCTCTTGTGTCCAAGGCCCTGCCCCTCCCTATCTGCATCCCCACCGTAGCCCCCAGCACTGGGTGGCCATGGGGCAAAGCCCCTGCCCCAGTGCTCTGGGCGGCACAGCCAGCCCCAGTATGCCGGGCGGCAGCGCTCCCAGCCACGGTGTTCCGGGCGGCCAGGTGGTGCGGCCAGCCCAGGTGTGCCAGGCGGCGTGGCCCCAGCACTAGCTGCCCTGACTCCCTGTGGGAGGCAGGCCAGCCAACCCCAGCCAAGGCAGAGCACTCTGGGAACTGCAGGAGGGGACCTGGCCTGGCCTGGCCTGGGGGCAGAGTGTGGGCAGGGCCATGCTAGGATGTTTGGGAAAGCACAGCCTACCCATGCCTAGATACCTGCTGCCCATGCCTTACATTTCTATGATGCTTAGGAATAAAGGCACCACATTTTCTGGTGTGGTGTAGCCAGAGCAAAGTGACCCTAAAGTGTAAGCATGATCCCTCAGTGGCATAGTGATGACAAACAGGGTTTTGAGCCCCTCAGTCTGTCTGCTGCTGGGATGGCCAAGGATAGTATAGGCATGGCCAGGTTGAGCCTATGCCACAATGATTCCCCAACTGCTTTTTAGCTCCTTGAGGCTGTTTGTATTAGGCATAAATTAGAGCGATCCTTCGGATACTCTTACTTTGAGCTCTGTGCAGGACAGGACCCTGTGCATGGAGTGCAATGGTGATATTTAAAACCACCTTTTCCATGTACTCTGACCTGTGCTCTGCCAAAGCTTAAGATAGTGCCTAGACTGTTTGAAGATTTTATGGGAAGAAGCTTTTCCTATGATATTTAAGTAAGTTAAATTGAACAGTTTTCAGTTTGTTCCCCAAAGTGAGTATTTTGTTGTGACCAACTCTCCAGACTCATTGTGAAAGTACAATTAAGTTCTAGCAGCTTGTATTCCTGAAAGCATCGTGCACCTTACAGGTTGGGTAATTACTCAGAAAAATGAGCTAATGTCCTAATATTACAGAGGAATTACTATACCAGAACAGAGGCAATGGCATATCTAACTTCTAGCAGTAATCTACACTGAATGCTTAAGAGGAAGGCAAAACACATACATGCCCACTGCACAAAACATAATGTTCTCTGCCTCTGAGGTGATTTCATGAGTCAAAGGAAAATTTGTTCTGAATCATATATTGATGAAGAATTTTATGTATTTTTAGAGAATATTGCAAAGGACACACTGACGTGATATGTCGCTGCTTCTTTGACTGCTTGTGCTGTTTCGTACAGATATTGTACGATTCTAGTAGTCCAGAAGCACAGTCACATACCATGCCTTATCCAACTATGTTAAGGGTAATGGAGATACTGAAATCTTTTTTCGTTAAATTGTGGCTGTTGGTAGTTCCGATGCTAGATCCATTGTTACCACTCCATTTAATGTCATTGGACACCCTCAATGCCCTATGTCATTGCTACTTCTAGTCCACTGGCTTTCGTTCTGCATAAGACCTATTAAAAATTCCTAACATTTTTACTGTTTAAAAGAGAAACATTGGCTGGAAATGTCTGAATATGTAGGTTTTTTTTTTTTTTTTTAAAAAGACATCATTTGGAAGAAATCAACCTAGGGTATATATGTATGCAGAGAAATCCATACCACTACCTTGTTTTTTATATTTTGTGAAAAGTTAGTGGAATGAGGAAGACCTTTAGTACAATGAAGCTTATTACTATTATTTTTCCCCTTTTTCTTCCTCTAACAGCAGTGATGGTTCACTGTCCTCTATAGCAGCAAATCAGATGGATTGGTTATAAAATGAGGCGCATGTATACTCCGTAGGGTGTTTACTAAAGTCTCTGCAATTGCATTAAAGTCTATTAGCTACAATGGTAGACTGCATACCTAACCTCCACAGTAGGGTTTGTATCATGGAAATAACAGCATACTTGTGGTACAACAGCAAGCACAAGAAACTACATTTTATAGTGTTCATGCAGTCACTGGTTTCCTAGGAAACTAGTATCTGAACACATATGGTAAAACTTTAGCGTTGGTGGTTGGTTTTAAAGTATATCAATAGAAAATAATCTCAGACTTTTTAAAACAGAGAAATTAGGATTCAAATGATTGGACGCTGTGTAAGCCTTGTTTATGTTAGCAAAAATCTTGAAATAAAATATTGCTCGCTAAAACTGTGGTCGAGCCAGACTGTAGTAATTGTGGGGTTTTTTTCTGTCTGTGGCTGTATTTTCCCGCCCCCCCCCCCCCCGGCCCTGAAATCTATCTGTGATTAGGTTTATAAGCATATGTCTTAGAGATGCCTGTCTTTAGAATCCACAAAACTGTTGTGGCATATGAGTCTCAGACCAGATCCGGGTACATTACAAGAAATAGATTTGAAGATTTCACTGTCAGAGCAGTTCATTTTGTTCAAATATTTAATTTTCTGTGAGCTGAATGAAAATCTTAACAAATAGGAGAGATAACTAACATCTATCTGTCTGCTCAAACCTGAAACCTGCATCTTGGACAACAAATACAAATATTTTTATAGCTAAAATATGCTATTTTAGGTACAAGAAAAATATGTAACTAATTTTACACAGGCACACTAATATTTATACTGACTTTTAAAATGGCACAGATGTTGATTTTTAATATACATAATCAGTAGATTCCAATATTAAATAGAGTGTGTGTGTGTGTATATATATATATATATAAAATATATGATTCCGTCCAAAAAACCTAAGCTTTGAGAGTTCAGAATCTCCATTGGTTTCTGCAGCTTGGCAGCCACAGCCTAATTCTGATTCAATAGTTTAAAAATAATTTCAGACATGGAACACTGGCTTTAGACTTTTCATCTCATCCTATTCCTTCCCTTTGCCCCACCCCCATAACACAGGCCCTCGGACTGGCCAAGGCTTATGACTGTTTAACCATCTGTCTGATGTGGATTTTTGCACCAAATTCACAAGGGGAGAAGGATTCGTTAGTGTCTATGTGGCCCAAATATAAATGGGAAAAAACGAATTTCATGAGATGGACACCCTTTCTGATGAATTCTGTGGCTCAGACAGCAGAGGTTCAAGATCAGCCAGTAATAGCATGATTTAAACTTATATTCTCAATTGAATTGGTGATTTGCTTTATTTAATTACAATGTGTCACACACGAAAGAATGCATTTAAGCTGTTAAGTGGGTTCACAACACTGACAATCAGAATAGCTGTGGAGATGTTTTGAAAATGCTGAACTTTTAACATCTTGAAAAATCCCTTCACTAAATGGAAACTAAAGAATATTTCTATCATCAAATATTTGCACCTTCCTCTTTTATTATTTTTTGTACTGTAAAGTGCATTTACATTTGTGGTGATTGTTCTTAATTTCATTATTGTTTAGATCAGTGATTAGCACATGCACAATTTTGTAAGGGAATGTGTATCAATCTGAATTTTCTGGTGGGTAGTTGACACTCAACCAGAAATTCAAGATGAATAACTTTTTTTTTTTTTTTTTAATTGCTCTGAGAGGGTCCTTTTTCATGTTTTGGCGAGGTGTAAAAAATTATTTAAACCAATGATACCCAAATTGTGGCACTGAAGCTCAGTATAACTCTTGTGGAAACCCATGTCTGATTACAGCTCTTCTTGCTTTGCTTGGTCTTGACTAGACTGAGCAAAGTGTCAATTTGAAGAACTGAAACTTAAGGCTGCAGAAGTTTGCTGGGCTGGTGGGCTGTCCTTTGCAGCAAAAAGGAGTTGGTGGTAAGGAGGTGGGGGAGAAATTTACTTCTCTGTGCCAACAGCAAGTAAGGAGGGGGAGAGGAATCTAACAAACCCTATCAGTATTTGGGAACAAGGAGATGAAGTGGGGTGGGGAGGATGTAATGAGATTCATTTTATGCAGAGATCCGCAAAATAGTCACAGCACCACAGGCTAACAGTTTTTCCCTTCTGACAATGCAAAGCCTAAGTGGTCACACACTGCACAGCTGCTGAAGGCTGAGTACATTCCACCCACCAAGGGCTCCTGGCATTCCTCCTCACAAGCTCCTTGTGTGTCATCCTCTCACCCTCCTCTATTTCAGGGACTTTTTGCAAGTCCCCCATTTCCCCCTCTGCCAGATTCCAGGGGTGTGTCCCCCATGTTCCTCCCTTATACCATCGTCCCCCCATGGCTCCCCATTTCTTCCTCCCCACTTCCCTGGCAAAGGCTCTGTGTCCCCATTTCACCCCCCCCCCCCCCCAATACCAGGGTCCTGCATTTTCTACCCTCATGCTAGGGGCTCTGTGCACCCTCCCTCTGCCTGCAGCACCAGGCAGTCTTGGGAAATGGCTTTCCTGATGTTTGTTTTGCACCAAAATCAATAGGCTTGGAATTGATTGGCTATGCATTCCAAAGTTATCACATTACGGACAAACAGAGAAATGCCATCAAACTGTTAGATCTTACTTTGCTTGGCCAAAAAGCAGATAATACCCATACTCTGCCATAACAAACTTACGATGTAAAGGACACAAAACAAGACAGGACGGTTTGCCTTGTAACATTGCATTAATTCATGATGACATTGAGTTATATCAACAAAGCATCATGATTCAAACAATCCAATGACAGAATGTCGTGCTATGATTATTTGATGTTTTTCTGTGACTCCATTTGATAATAAAGCTCTTCAAGGATGCAAACCACAGCTCCAGTATTATGAATCTTGTTTATTTTCCACTGAATGCATCCGATGAAGTGAGCTGTAGCTCACGAAAGCTTATGCTCAAATACATTTGTTAGTCTCTGAGGTGCCACAAGTACTCCTTTTCTTTTTGCGAATACAGACTAACACAGCTGCTACTCTGAAACCTGTTTATTACAGTGGTGTCTAAGAACCACCAAGACAGGGGGCCCCATTGTCGTAGGCACTATATAAACATAGAGAAGTAGGCACTGTCTAACTTCGCACATACCTCAAGGTACATAAGCATGTGTGCAACTTTTAGCAGATGAATGGTGCTTTAAGTTATGCACTTATTAAAAACTTGCTGAATTAAAGCCCGTTGCCTCTATTTTCCCCATGGTACTGTGCACACTGAAATCCCATTAATACGAGTGAAGTGGCATGCATTGAGAGAAGAACAGACTCCATATTAATCAGATATTTGATTCACTTTCCATAATGGAAGTCTAGACAAATGATGGGAAGAAATGCAGAGCAGATACGCAATCACTTTTTCTACAAATAATATATCCAAAACAGGTGTGTCAAGTTGCTCTTATTTATGGAGCAACTCTGGATAAGGCACTTGTAAATCATAATGATGTGTGTGATGTAAGAATTTAAATAGAGAAGATTCTATTTTATTTGATCTTGCCTTGGTTCAGACCACTGCTTGCCTTTCAAGAATGAAAAGCACAGACTGTGCTTGGCCCTTGGAGATAGGCTTGATACCGTGGGAATATAATTACTCTTTTATGGGCTTCCATATTTTGGGGAGTGCAGGTGGTGCAACTTTTTGTTACTTGTTAACTGCTCTGATGTGGCATTCATACTCACAGATTGCATTGGCAGGGTCAGATCATGTGTCTTCTTTGGAGAAAGCATAATTTTCCCTCGCATGGTTTCTATTGTCCTACAGCAAAGAGGAATGCTACATCTGTCGCTTTTCTCCATATATTTTGTAGATTTATTAATCTGCTTGCAGGAAGGGGTGGGATATGGAGTATGGAAGCATCTTTGGAAATATGGCAGGTCTGAATTCCATAGTATTATAGCCAATAATCACAAACCAGGTTTAAGTGCCATTGTTTGTTTGATACCAGGCACTGGGGGAAAACTACCTTTGATTCTTCGTCATGCCAGACCTCTGCTCCAATTATGCAAGAACATCTGTTACACCTTCTGCTTTTACAAGTATCATTATCTTCCCATCAGCCATCCTGGCAGGTACTTCACAAACATCTGTTGTCTAACACCAAGAACAGATGATCGTTTAGTCATCAAAGCCAAAACCATTCTGCAATCTTTTCTCAAAGTTTCAGTCACTCTAGTGTGCGACACAAAGGCGTGATTCCTCAGATCACCTACCACATAAGTGGCAAAAGTAAAGCAAGTCTAAAACGCCTATCATGAATTTAAATTATACTTGTGTTATTTATCTCTAAACCATCAGCCTTGGTGTGATACCACATGCATAGCATATCAGGAAGTGTTCATGTAGCAAAATATTTTGTGAAATCACTAGCGTAATTGTGACATATCCAGGGTACAGTCTGAGCTGGTGAACAGTTGTCCCCTCAGCTCTCTAACCTGAGGTGCCTTTTACACTGCTTCACTGTGAGAGCTACCACTCCTCCTGGTCTGCTTACACACAGTCTCCAGCCTGTAAATTACTTTGTTATATTGTCTGAGTGCTATAGCCAGCCACTCTCTTGATTTCATTGCAGAGTGACACCAGCAAATTCCCAGTCACAGACTTTCCCCAGAAGTGTATTTCTCGTATTGTCCAGGAGAGAGCTGGACAGTACAATTTCGTATAAAGTCCATTTTATTAATAGAAAATTACACGCACAAACTCCGTTATCCCAAATGGAATTTCCCAAACACTTAAACTCAAACACACTGGTTTATATTCAACAATAAAACAAGTTTATCCACTCCAGAAGGATAGATTTTTAGTGAGTAAAAGTAAGGAGGCATGAAAGTCAGAATTGGTTACGAGAAAAAGAAAAGTAAAATGCAACTAATGCCTAACTTAAACTAGAGTGAATTCAGAAAGCAAAGGTTTCTCACCACATTTCAGCCGTCCTGCTGGCTGAATTTGTTTACGTCTGGATCCCTTCCCCAGTCCAATGCTGCTTCCTTTGTTCAAGTGCTGTGGGCAGAGAGAAAGGGAGGAAGGATTTGGGGTCTGCCCTACTTTTCTTAAAGTTCCTTCCCGTCTTTGAGAAGCATCTCCAGCTGAGGTTCAGGAAACAAAATCCCATGATGTTTCTTTTTAAGATGTAAATTTTTCATGTGTGTCCCTTTTCCTGCCAACTAATAGGCACTTAAGCAGGTGATGGCCCATTTCACCTGTTTACACCTGGCTGAGGTGTCTGCTTGTCTTTTGTCTCTGAGTAACTGATTTGGCTGCTCCCCAGACTTGGAGTATGTTTTAGTAACACCATACAGTGGAATCTTATAACGTCACATACCACGTGTCCACACATTTTATTAGGACAGTATCAACCAGCAAGTTGAGTTTCAAATGATACCTCACAAGCTGTAATTGTACAAAGATTATCATAAGGGTGCAAAGGGTGAATACAGGGATACAGAGCATCACAGTAATAGACAATTGTAATTAAGAACTAGATCAATTCATTGTAACACCTTTGAAAAAAATTCTATGCTATGGAAAAGAATCTGCAAGTAGTGAGAATTTCTTTTGCCATAAGACAAAGTGGTCTGAAGAAGATTGTATAATTGCATTTAGTAGTAAATACTAGTAGTAACTTGCTGAACATAAAATTTCAAGACAAGGTTGTAGTGGTAACATTGTCACAAAATGATGCAAATGGATAAACCATTTTTGTTTGAGGAAAAGCTTTACAAAATGAATATTTTCATAAATCTACTAGCCTATGGCATTTGGAGTGTGTGGAAACTGATAGCACATGTACAGTAGATGGAGAACTGGCTGACTTGTGAATTGCAGCAGTACACAGGTCTCCAGACATGACTGAGAGAACCAGGTAGGACCTGCAGAGGCAGTAATTCCTAAGGAAGGAGAGAATCTTCAAAAACTTTGGTGTAAATAGGTCTAGAAACAGCCTTAAAGATCTAAATTTTAATGCTTTGATTATGCTATGGTCAAATTTACGAAATATGGTAGTTTTGTAATCTTGTTCTCTGTATGTATTCTGAATCTGAGTTTACTGAGCTTACTTTAGTGACATTATTTTTACCTTTTTTTTAGCACTGTGGAGCTCATACAGCTACTATAGAGTGTGCTGCATTCTTTTCAGAACAGCATGTATTCAGTAGAGTCATTTAATAAGTTCTAGTTGAAGTATCATAGAAACTGGTGGTACAACGCAAGCCAGAAACTAACTTGATTTCAAGTTCCCAGGCTGGTCACTGTGCAGCAAGTTAGAAACGTGTTGTCCTGATTCTCCAGTCAGACATAGCTGACAGCGCTGATCACAGGGATCTGGATGTGGCTCCCTAATTCAGGGACACTTTGTTCCAGGAGGGGGTTTACCCTCTTCTTCCACTTCTGAGAAAGGTGGTGTAATGTCCCTTATGCTAGGAAAGTCTCCGAGGTAGCATTGCTCAGCTTTGCCAAATCCTTACTGTGACGTGCCCTCATCCCCCTTAACCTCCCAGCCTCTGGCTTATCTCCATTGCTTCCGCCTGTTTGGTGCCATTGGAGGTTCTACTTACACAGGTAGAACTATCTGCTGGGAATCTCGGGGCGTTTTAAGGCCACTCTGCACTGCTTAAGTTTTTTAGGAGACCAGAGAATCTGCCCATATAGCTCTTTATTGGTAAAGGTAATACAGAGGTCACCGAGAGACAATAAATATTGAGCTCCTTGACCCTTTTTTGAGGATCACTTTCTAGAATCAATGGCACTTTTAAGCAGTGCCCATATAGAGGATAAGAGTTGCTACCTCAGCAAATCAATGTAAAAATATTGACAATGTTTCATATTTTTTAAAGGGGTGGGGCGATTAGCAAAAAGGCACTTTTTTTCTCTTGTATGCCCTTTTTTGTTTTATATAACTGTATCTACTGTGCTGTAAGTATCTTGTCTCTCGCTTAGTAGGCTTGATAAAATTGCAGGATCCTAAAAGGGTGTTTGTGTTTTCTCAGTAGGTATCATTGGAGAAGCCAATGTAGAGCTTCTCCAAAGCAATTCCTGGAAGTTAAATCAGTTGTTTGGTTGCATAACTACTTCCTGCACATTTCTCAAAAGATAAAGCATACCCTGAGGGTGATGAAGCTTCATATCTGGATTGTGAAACTTCTACAGTTTGAGGATTAATTTTTAATTTGGGTGATTAGTAGAAAAAAGCATGACATTCATTGTTTCCATTTAGCAAGCTGCGTATATAACATTCCCTTTCTCATGTGTAAAAAAATTAGAAATATTTCTGAATGGAGAAAACAGGGGTGTATGTGGGGCAGGGGAAGAGGGTCCCTCTCTGTGATGCTGCCTAGGAGTCCCTTAGGTTGTGAGGTGCCTCACTACCACCTCCCCTTAGCATGAGGAAGCATGTCTGTGCCTGCTGTGAGTCAGTTCCCCAACATCGCCAGCCTCTGGTACCACAAGCACTGCCTTCTAGGCCTCTGCGGGCTCTTCTCTCTCTTTATACGTTAATGATAAGCACAGTTCAAACCCCAAGTCCTCTAAGTGTCTCCCTGGAGTGCTCAGTCCCCAATCCACTGCCTCTATTCTCAAAGGAACAGTACACCACAGCTTACCAGTTACACAGTAGAATACAGCTCTGCTGAACACACACTACTTAGATTTGCTTACAGAAGAATAAAGTATAAATTTAACAAAACAGAGATTCAAATGATAGCAAGCTGAAATATTGGAAACAAAGGGTTACATCAGGGATCAGAAACCTTTGGCACACAGCCCGCCAGGGTAAGCCCCCGGTGGGCTGGGACGGTTTGTTTACCTGCCGCGTCCACAGGTTTGGCCAATCGCGGCTCCCACTGGTTGCGATTCGCCGCTCCAGGCCAATGGGGGCTGCAGAAAGCGGTGGCCAGCACATCCCTCGGCCTGCACTGCTTCCCGCAGCCCCCCATTGGCCTGGAGCGGCGAACCGCGGCCAGTGGGAGCCGCAATCAGCCGAACCAGCGGACGTGGCAGGTAAACAGACTGGCCCAGCCCACCAGGGGGCTTACCCTGGTGGGTCACGTGCCAAAGGTTGCCGATCCCTGGGTTACATACAAAGTAAAATCATAATGTGCATACTAGAGTCGAAACTTAACCGACAAGATATTCAGAAAATACCTGTGTAGAGAAAAAGCTCATCCAAAATCCTTCCACCATATTGCAGTTTGGCTTGGCTGTGATCTTCCAGTCATGAGACAAGCATGCTGTCTTCTTGACTCCTCAGTGGAAGGAACCAGCATGTGTCTGTCTCTATAGTTTATATACAGTGTTGTTGTAGCTGTGTTGGTCCTAGGATATGAAAGAGAGAAGGTGGGGTGACGTAATATCTTTTATTGGCCCAGCTTCTGTCATTGGAAGGTACAAGCTCTCAAGCTACACAGAGCTTTTCTTCAGCTCTGTCTCTGCTTCCTTCCTTGGACATGAAGGAGAATGCTGTGTTAGCTCCATGAAGAGAAGTTTTGAACCAATAAAAGATATTACCTCATCTACCTTGTTTCTCTATGGGTATAGTCCACAAATCCATTGTCTTCACTTGCAAACAGGATAAGCCCTGCTGCTTGTATTTTCCTTTCTAGGATCTCCCCAGAGTCTTTGCAATTACTGGATTAGGATTTTGCTCAGATTGGAAATAGGTGTAAATTGTGAAGTATGATACTCAATTTACATGTAGACAGAGCGATTAAACAAATATCTTCTGCATGAAAGAAACCTTTTTTTTTCTCCTCACATTAGGTGACCAGCTCCAAGTCCAGACATTAAGAACATAATGTTAGGTGTATATGGACGTAACTCCTCGCATATTATCTGTGCGTACGTTTCACAATAATTATGAAGACCACTGTGACACAAGCTATCAGCAGAGACCTTGCATGACTCTCTTTGGTGAATTACTATTTAGATACACTGGGTCTTGCAGCCTTTATGCACCCATCTGCCAGTTGGCACCAAAAGATCCCTGGATCACGTTCCCTACCCCCACAAGTGTCCATTGATTAGTCACATTTAACGAAGAAAAAAATATGTTTCAGCTACATAGTGCTTTTTATTCAAGGATTTCAAGATGCTGACTCAATTAGTCTTGCTTGCTAACTGAACAGACTTCTGTAGAAGACAGCACTTGTGTTCTGAATGCTATCTTTTATTATCATCTGTCTAGAATAATACCCCTTCGGTCAAAATTATGAAATGAATAGCTAGATTTGACTGTAGGTGTTAGAGAAAAGCAGTACACTATGTACATTTATTTTCATTGTTAGAGGCTCGATTCACATCCAAGCATGACAAAGCAGCAGTCTGTTCAGAGCTTCCTCATATAAGGTTGACTAAGAGCATATGTTATTACTAGCACTCTAGCTGAAATCGGGATGTGTACAGTAAAGCTTAAAATAGCTTTCATGGCCATTTAAGGCAAGTGTTGGCTCTGAAAAATCGTATTTAGTAAGGACACAAGCAAATTGTTATAATGCATCCACAGAACCTAAAATCTTAGTCAAAATGATGTATGGCATAGCAAAACTTTTAACTGAGTAGCTAGGCTGTATTGAGAAGCCAAGTCTACAAGTTCTTCTTTCTATGATGCACAGACACCCCTCATAATTTCTGCTACAGAACGTCCCAAAATGATGGCAATAATTAGCCTTTTGCTGTGTGTGGCTTTTTTTTTCCTCCCAAAAAAGTTTTTATTCATGAACAAAAACTCATGAATTTGTTCTTTCACCAATTTATTTCTGTTACAGTAGTGCTGGCACTAGGTGTTATCTGTTTTAGCTCCTTCCAATTACAAGTGCAAAATACTGTTCGTTCCTTCCTAAAAGGAGAAAAGTATGTTTAAACTTCTGCCAAAACAGGTGTAGGAGTAGGGGGTCATTTTAAAAAAAAAGATTTGTTTTAATCTGCACACTGGAAGAAAAGTGTTCTGTAATGACAGAATAATTTAATACTGAACTTTGGTCACCTGTAAATTGTAAGAAATATTTTATTCAATCTGCCTCATTATTCCTTTCATATGGCAGGCTAATGGTAATACATTTTAACTAATTTGTCAAATTAGAAAAAAAGACAGTAAGCATGGGGCATCCAGTGTGCTATCTGAGATTAACGGGATGCTGACCAAAAGAGTTGGTTCAATCTGTATTTACAGTAGGTTATACAGACCTTAATTTAATGCATCTGGTTTTCAAGGAGGATTATTAGGTTTTTGAAAAGTCCTAATTTTTTAATAATTGAAACTATATTATACCTACTGAGCAATTGCAGTTAAGAACTTGGTGATTGGAAGTTGCAGTTTGCCATTTAATAAACTAAAAAATCTAAGTCTTTAAAAAGCCTAACACACACACAGAACAGTTACACATTCAATATTAATTTATCTGTCTAGCTGTGAGCTAATGAGCATTGATTATTTTACAAAGTCTTCAGCCAATATAACAAACCTAAATTCCTGTTTAACAAGAGTGCTTTCTTTTACTAAATAAAGCAGCAGGAACTATGAGTAATTTATACAACAGACGCTCCATGATAGTTAGATCATATTCAGAAAGAGTCCAGAACCTCTCTATCTAGAATATCTTCCAGTTTTGGTGAGAGAGGCTATTCAAACTATCAGTGGTAGATCTGAACATCCCCACCTCTGATACTTTCTTTTTTTCTTTTTTTTTGGTCAGAGCTGAATCTGGAAACGGTTCTATTTCCTAGCTCTGTTTCAGATATAGTCAGTCTTCAGAAAACGCACTCAGAGGGGTAGGACCATTGGACAGCTCTGGTCTAGTCACCTCTTGCTATGCGTGCATTGCTCCCGTTGACATTGTAAAAGATACATGTGTTTTGAGAGGAGAATAGGCCAGTCTCTAATTAGACTGCATAGACTGCATTCCTATTTGATGTTGGTTCCCTAGCACAAGACAGTATAGAACTCTGCTCTCAAACATTCACTAGTCCCTTGAGGTACTAGCAGGTGAATCTCATTCTGCGCGTAGCTGCTTTAGAGCCCCAGTTCTTGAACATTTAACTTCCTGGCCATAGCCAGCTAAGGAATTTTCCCCGTATTGTGACTTCATTCACTGAAGCCAGTTCTAGCCTCCAACAGTGAGTTGATCTGGAAGGTATTTCTGTGCACTTTCATTGATATGCTGTGTTTCCTTTTAGTTCCCCAGGGCACCACCTAGGCTCTGGGGCAGGCCCCTGCACTCACATGGGCCTCTGGTCTGCAATGTCTGGGTATTCCACTAAAGTCATAAAAGGCTGAGCCCCACACAGTCAGTCCCTTCCATAGTTGTCAACAAATGCAAAAACAAATTCTCTTTGAGAGAGCCTTCAGCTGTGGCCCCAACAAGGCTCACAGGCTTCTATGAGGAAATAATCCTCTCGAAGATCAGTCAGTATTAGTCTGCCCTTCTTTCAGGGAGGGACCATCAGGCAGTGGTCATCTGAGGAGCTCTTGCCTAAAGCCAGCCCTCTTTCTAGGAGAGGAAGATTCAAGGTCTTCTCTCTTTTTGTCTGACACAACCTGCTGTGTCTTCCTGTTTTAAGGTCCTCTCTCCAGGTCTGACATCTCTCAGAAGTTGGCCGGGATGGGGGGTTAAGGCTGGCTGAGCCCATAATAATTTATTAGCCCTGTGTTGCCCAGTGTGGGGCACCTTTTGACTAAGACCACTGAGATGGGCCTTCAACCCCCCGGTGTCCTGAGGACTGTTTTCTGTTTTGGAGACAGCCTGTCTCTCTTAGAGTAGAGAGAAAACATCAAATTCCAACAAAAAAAAGAAGTCTTACATACTTAATCTGGATACTTTGCAAAACTCAGCAAGATAGGTACACTAAACGTAATTAAAGTGAATATAAAGGAAAATATATTTGCATAAAGCAGCATCCTTTTCTTGGCTCTGCTTTGGTCAGAGAGATGCAGACAGCAATTCCTTTCTTTTCTAACTCAGAGACCCACTGATCTTGTATCAACGCACACCTTCATTATTGTGGCCCATTATCTTGTTGCACTTGCTCTTCTTTCCCCTGTCAAGAGAGATAATTTGATATTTAAGTTTACAGAATTCACCATCATATCTGGCATCTTTCACAAAAGGTATTTACTCAGCTGTTCTGGTTGATTATCCCTAAAATGGTGGTCCCCAAATCCAT
Source organism: Chelonia mydas (assembly GCF_015237465.2). Lineage (NCBI taxonomy): Eukaryota > Metazoa > Chordata > Testudines > Cheloniidae > Chelonia > Chelonia mydas. Next base: position 88,140,966 of record NC_057853.1, on the reverse strand, counting down.
TCAGGGTTGTATTCATTACTAGACTTCCTATTCCATTTTATCCTGAAATAGCCCTTTTGAAGGCAGATGTGCACATATAATAAGTGTTTTTAAAAATGAATTTCCCCTCTCACTCAGGAAGATCTTTAGGGATGCTAATTTATTTTTCAAATATTTAATTGTGTGTAAACACAGGTGTTAACTGTCTCTCACAGGTGTCACTCACTGTATCTTAATGGGATGAAGGGATGTGTCTGTGTGTGTGTGTATTTTATTATAAATCTCTATTAACAATGTTTGTCCTCCTCCTCGAAAAGAAATATAAGCTATGGATAGCTACCCATTCCTCTGTCAGAATCACTTTGCAAGTTTCCTACTTAACCATCTGAACCAAGTTATTTTCATAACTGATTTTTTTATAGTCTTTTCCTATGATAAATACTCTTTGGGCATCTATTACTTTGTGGAGCTATTTGCTTCAGCTAAACAAGGATTTACTGGAATGCCATGTTCGTGACGTTACAGAGGCACTGGGAGTTGCTCCTCAAAATGAAACTCAGTGCCCCAGAGACCCCCAAATCTTTGAGAGCGAGGCATGTTCTACTCTTGTGTCAGTGAGTGTGATGTCCCTATAGTTACAGTGAAATAATTACAAAGAATATGGTTTTCCATTGCCTAGACAGACAGGCTTTGAAAGACATTACTAAATTTTAGGCTAAAGGTACACTTTAGCTTGGGGGATTGGGACATTGTATTGACATTCTTCCATGTAATTTTTGCTTGCACTTTAATGAGGAAAGCTAAAACATGATATAGTGAGCAAAACTGCAAGTGAATTCCATATTTTTTTAAAAAAATTTAAATGAAGAAGATAATTTCAGCCAATAGCAGTAAAATATATTAATGGCATATTTAGATATTCACACTGGAGTGCACGGTCAACACAGCTTATAATTTGGAAACTCTTTCTCATAAGGAAGTAAACAATAAAACTTTTAGAAACAAGTGTGACAAATACTCTTCATGGTGTGGTGTGTTTGTGGTGTGCGTGTGGTGGGTTTTTTTTGTTTTTTTTTAAAGACCAAATGTTTCATTTTAAAAAAAATTTAGGTCAAAAACCACATTTAATTTCTCTAGGGTCTAGGTTTTTTCAGTTCCAAACACTCCATTTCAAAAGTTGTGCACTAGTCCAAAAGTGGTGGTCCCATCGTGTTGTCGGGTATCCTTCTTGCCAGTGAACTGTTGTACTTTGCGTAAGTGAACACTTTTAAAAATTCACTCTAATCACACGATTATGAGGCTTACAAATTCTCCTGTTGAGCAATGCTTCTATTTTCTTTTTTAGTTAAGATGCTGGGAGGAACACAAAACAGGTTTTGTACTGCACTTGATGGAAAATTAGTTGTTCACAGGTGTTACGCATGCATGTTAAAGGAAAAGGGATCTATTTTTCCTTCAACTTTGGACTTGACTTTTATTCTGTTTCCAATCCATGAGGTTAGAATATCTGTCAAACCTAGTAATGATTATATTTAAAATTCTCTCTTAAGAAAAAAACACAAGAAAAACATTGCCAAAATACACAAGTAAAATACAACCACCTAGTGTAAGGAGATACAGCAGCACAAACAAAATTTAAAGATTATTGCTAGGCCTAAATTTCTGCCTGCTCCATTTTACCTCTAAGATTTCTTTATAGAAGGACATTTCCTAGAATTCCCTATCCAAAAGATTTAAAATCTTCAACCACTTTGCTCCTGTACAACAAAAAGCCATAATACTCATATGCTACACATATACCTTAATCCACTCCTTAATGCAAAATTCCCATAGTGAAAACGTATTTTTATTTAACCTCCCACAAATAATATGTCCTGTAACAAAATTGCCGCAAGTACAAAACTACATCTGAAAAAGGGAATAAGTTTGATCTCTGATTTTTAGGCTATCTTCTCAAGCATATGGAGTCTAAGCTTCTGCCTGCATCTTCTATATAGGAAGATTCAAACCACACATGAGAGATCTAGGTACAACCACCAGAAGTGTGTGTGTGTGTGTGTGTAAACAGGTTTCCCTCAACTTTTTGCTGTTCTGGTGGTGGTCACTTTGATATTGTTAATGGATTGAGACATTTTCACTGTAGATCCCTCCATAACTTCTGCATCTTTGATTGCTCAGAGTGAGTAGCAGTTTACAGCTTTCACAATTTAGTTGCATAAGCAAACATATAATTTACAAACCAAAAAAAGAAGATACCATATGTGAATCAATATGCATGAGTAATCTGGTATACAACAACCCTCTCTGGATTGAATATCAGTTTGGTAATCTGATTCTTCTGTACTCTTCCCATGAAAGAACAAGTTACTTTTATGTTCTAATGGCTACTTCTGCATCCAGAACCTTCTAAACATCTTTCTTTTTGTACTGTACATGTAAAACCTTAATATTTCCTGATTATTTTTTTTTCTCCCCTTTTGGTAAATTAACTTTGCGTTCTTTTAACATAATGGATAATTCTTAGGTTCTTTTTGTTCGTGGTGTTTGTTTTTTTTTTAAAGAGAAAAATAATCCATAATCTGTAACTATTTGGCCAGTTACCACCAGAAATCATCCTCTTCTGTAGGTATGCCCTGCTTCAGGACAGCAAGTATAAATTTAACATAATGTACTGTACTGAACAGAGAAGGACTTAAGCATGTGTGTTAAAAGCTTTCCTGAATCAGGACTTTAATGGGGAAAGGGTTGATAGATGAAAGCTTTGGAGATGTCATGAATGACTTAAATCAAAGGGTCACAGATAGGCAAGCTGTTATAACAGTAACTTGAAAATACTCTGTATATTTGGTAATAATCACATCCTGAATTAATACGCTTTCCAGCTTTTTCCCTTGGAGTTTATTACCCCGTGGCATGGATAATACCTTATAAAAAGGAAGTAACTCAAGGTATCATTTGAATTAAGTTTCTCTACTTCTCATAAATTGCCTTTGAGACTTTTACAGACAGTTTGGGTCCCATTGAATAGCTAATGGAAAGCTAGATTAGACAACATTTCCTGGTACTCGCTCCCAGACTGTAAATAGAAAATGTGTTGCCATGTTTTAATTTTGTAGCAAAATGTCCTCATCTTAAAACATCATGTGTGATGGATTTAAATAGGAGAATGCTGGGGTGGTAGTCTGGAGTCCTGCAGTACTTACACTCTAAAAGGGCCTGATCCTACAGCATGTCTCTTTTACAGTAGTCTGTTGAACTCCAAGTGGGAAGGGACTGCAGTCCTACCTGCTGATCTGGAGGTATTCAGAGACCATTCCAAAAAGGCAGAATTTAACCTTAAATTTAAACAAACCGAATGGATTTATTTGCATGTAATGAAATGAACTGTATTTGGCTCATAGGAGTTTTTTTTTCCCCCCATCACAGTGATGTAATAACACAAGAAAGACAGATACTATTGATGGTTCTAAGGGGTCAGTTTGCAAGAGATAGACCTCACCAACATTAAGATTTTATTTTTTACCTTCTTGAACTCCATTCTCCTCAGTAAGCATTTATTGTGTATCTCATAACCCAAAGCCCTGCAAGTCCTTCCCTATTATATGTGGTACTTAGTCTGGGAGCCACTAACTGAGAATTTTTGTATGGGTAGGCTCCAGGCAAGTTTGTTTCCCCTCTGTGATGATCTGCATGAAATTTACATATTGAAGAGTCAAGCAGTTACTTAATAAATCTTATTTTTAACTATATAGAGAGGTTCAGTTTAAAACATCACTTTTGTACAAAACTGTTCTGGTTCTCTGGAAAAACTCTATCAGATACTTCAATTACACCTAAGGGGAACTGAACACAAAATATGTTACCTTCTGAAAAGGCACTTTATTTTCTCTAGTCGTCTTAGCCAGCCAGTCTGCCTGATATATTTCCTTCTAGTTTTGCCCCTAGCTGCTTCCCTTCAGGTGTTTCTGGTGTAGCTGGTATGTTTATACTGGATGCCCGAAGTTATGTTCCTGATCTCTGTTCCTAAATTTGTTCTGGCTTGCGTACAGTGCCGTTTCCCTTCCCATATACTTGGTCCACCTTTGTTTCTCTAAATGTCCCTTTTGAAGGTACAAACCACACAAATGGCAGCCTGTCTAAATCAGGGAAATTGGCACCAGTGTAAACTTCACTGGTGCAATCTTCACCAAAAAGTAGAGAGTAAATTCCATTAAGCATGCTCCAGTTCATGCCATGCAGCACATCCACATTAGGGCTAGGAGTGGGTTCAGCTATACCAATGCACATTTTCCTGATGTTATGCAGGACCTGGGTCTTTCCATCCACATTTGCATTTTCTCTTTCCTCTCCTTTGAGTGATCATCAGATGTTGAAAAATCCTTTTGGGATGTTAATTAAACTTTGTTCTCGTATTTATTGTATGTCACTGAAATTGTTGTTCTAGCAGACAGCTAATTGCCTGCTTTTAGCCCAGTGTTTGAAGAGACTGGGATCATATTCTTAACATGAATTCTGGTTTCTCTAAAATGTGAATTATTGACAGATTAACCCCAGTCTGTCACATGAGGTTTTGGTGCATTACTGTGTACATTACTAATTACTGTAGCATTAACTTCTCTTGTAATCTAAGGTTGTGTAGTACTTCTGAATTGCCCACTATAGTAAATCTTCCTATTTTAGTGAAACTTCTCACATTTTATGCAGGTGTTATCAACAGCTTGTTCGCTAATTGGGCCAAATTCTGCACTGAAGTGTGCCCACTTCCAAAAAGCAGCTCTACACCTGGCATAGGTGGATCACTCCAGTGTAGAGAGAGGCTCTGTTGGTATATAGCTAGTGTAGTGGCTTCTGAGCCCAGTCTTCCACTTGCTGATGTAGGGGGTATAGCTGTATCTTCTGTGTGTTCTGGCAGTCTTCAACTGCCATATTGGCTCCTTGGAGCTGTTGGCAGCAACACAAGTTAGAGATACTCAAACATACACACTTGAGTACAGAACTGTTACACAGCCAGCTCAGGATTGGTACCTTGATAGGTGGTTTAAAGTCACTGTTGAATCTTCTCTTGAGAGGAGGTCACAGCTGAAGATCTGGGCCTTTATATAGCACAATTATTTAAATAAATGTTTAAGATACTCTTTTTCAAATCCTATCAGTCCCAATATAATTAGTTTGGTGGCTGTCCTATTGCCTTATTGATTATCTTGATGGTATTAAAATTGACTTGGAAAAGATGAAGTCTATGGAGTTGTTGAGTGCCATTATTTCCCCTCTTATTCCTGATAGTTTCTCCATTATAATTAATCATTAACTTCCTCAGAACACAATGACTGCTTATTGCCAGGGTTCCTATCTATTCTTGTATCTTCCTTTACAGAGTAATAAGAAAATGAATAAGTGCTACTTTCTACTCTGAGTGTCCCGTACAAATTAAACTCCGTACTAAATAAATATTCATGAAAGGGAACTCTTCTTCAAATGGGGTCGTCTGGAGATAGCCTGCTCCATTAAAAATATTGTAGGTTTATTTTACTTACAGATGGCCTCCATTGGGATAGCGAATCAGAAAATACAAATGAAATAGTGAGTCTCCTTCAAACATAAAAAGAGAATGCAGTAACTGTCCATTATTAAACCACTTACTCTTGATTGAAAAGAACATACTTTGGGGCTGTTTATCCTTCTCCGTCAAAAAGTGTAGATGCATACTTTTCTTAGTTCAGGGATTGATGCAATTTTATAAAACTAAAAATTAAGGAATAATGGGTGATAAAATATGAGTTTCATTATGCTGTGTATGAATTAATTTCACATGCTTGGATAAATATCCTATATAAAATACATTTTTTAAATCTGAAATACTTCCAAAATTAATTTTATTGTATGAAAACTGTATTTATTAGACAAGCTAGAGAAAGTTAAGTATCTAGGAATGGTACTGGATTTACACAAGTAATTCTGTATATTACCAGGCTGACAAATATCCACCCCTTGGCACAACAGAATAAGTCTTACTGTAATCATGACCATATATTTGCACTTAATTTTGGATTAGTTCAAGTTGAGCATTATTTTATAAAATGGATGCAAAAAATCATTGATTAAAGGAATTCACGTTGCTCAAGCAATTTTTTTTGAAGGTGGTGATAGGATGTGAACACTGGCATAAGCTTACCTGTGTAAACACTGGGGGATTCATTCATTCATTCATTCATATGTGGTTTCTTTGTATGAAGAGGAAGACTGTTTTCAGACATTGAAATAGTGCTCATCACTGTGGTTGTTGTCTTCTACTAAAAATGTCTATCTAAGGCTGACTACTTCTAAAAATGACCATTTTTAATGATATGTTGATGGGTAAATGTGATTGAAATCAAGATTATCCACAACAGTCTGTGGAGACATTTATTTGTATGATTTTTCACTTTTGGCTAAGATGAAGTATTATCAATATAATATTTGGCATATCTTTTGTCTCGTCAGAGTGTCCTGTACTGGTAGGGAAACGGTCTCAGTGATTTAGTGGGTCGTAGCCTTAATTTCTGCAATCCTTCTTCATGTGTTTCTTCGTAGGACCTTCATATGCTGTAAACATACTATGTCTGAGCTTTCCTTACATGGTGATAGGAAGTCTGCGTAAAAATGTTACCAATTCCTGTAGTTTACTTGTATCAAACTTGCTCTGTGGCTTCTGTTCCCCGAAAGAGAATTCCTAATGGTTTTTCTGCTCCTTTTGCCTGCTTTATCATTCAGATTTTCTGAGGCCCCTTCTGGAGCCCCTGAGTTGTGTCCCCCCTCCCTTTACTTTTCATAGTCTGCAATAATTTATGTAATTTTCTGTTGCCTCCCTAACTGATCAGATTTGGCTTCCACTCTGTGTCTGAATTCTCTACAGTCACTTGATGGATATTCTTATTCTTATTTATTATGAACACTCTATTTGAAAGAATTGGACCTTATTTTATCAAGAAGAGTCTTGTTTTGACAATTAAAACTGAAATAAATGTCTGTAAATGTAATGTTAGTTGATACAATTAACGTGGAGGTTTCTGTTATACTTGTTGGCACTCTGTGAATGTAAATAATGAACACTCTTTGGTGTGGTGAGCGTCATCGGTTTTCTTGGTTTTGTTTTTATTTTTTTGAAGGGTAGGAAGCACCAAGAAAGCACTTAAACAAATCACAGTATTAAAACAGTACTTCTGAGAGCATGACAAAGGCTCGGTCTTGTAGTAGCATAGAGAAGCCAATGAGAGAGGAAGCTGAATATCCATTTCTTCATCCTTGTAAATTTCCATAGTCTTGCATTACCAAGAACAAAAGCAAAAAAAGAATAGGTGTCGTTTGGGTTGTTTTTATTTGTTTGCCCTAGTAATCATAATGATGACATTTTAACTTTAATTAGATATCATGAAAGTAAAAAGGTTTCAATAAAGGTAGTCTAGCTGTTTTTCTAAGTCATACTGAAAAGGCTTCTGTGCTCTAGACACATCAATTAGGTCAGTGCTGTTTGTGTTTGATGTAAAGCATTTTGTTTAGAATATTTCAATGAAATAGAAGACTGAAAGCCATATTTGACATTAAAGAATAAATTCTATACCTAACATAAGGTTGATCTGTTTTTTCCCAATACACTTGAAACACACATGCTATATGGAGTAATATCCACAAGACTTATTTTGAAAGACAATTTCTATAATGCAAGAAAAACAAGTGTATTTTTAAGTACGTATTTTCTAGATTTCATTTTTGTTTTAAGCTTCTAGAGCCACAACTTGGGCTCCCGTTCAAGAAAATGTGGTTGTGTCTTGAAATAAACTTGTTTTATATTGCTAGATTATACTTTCATATAGTAAACTTCATCCCAGTGCACCCCTCTACACATGGTCCTACCTACCACTTAAACTCCTTTCCCCAGATCAAACGCACAACATCTACTCTTAATAGTTGGACTAGGCACTGAGGAAATGTGCAGGAGGAAAAGGTGGAAACAACACTGCTCCGTTAGGACCAAGCAGCCACCTCATGAACAGGGAGGATGGGAGGAGCTGGGTGGCCGCGAAGCATCCTCTTGTAGCTACCACCAGCATGTTGGTGTGCAAACAGCTGCTGAGAAGTTAAAATTAACATCATGCCAAGGGTGTGTGATTCCTGCATGTTCCCCGCATATCTTGCTTCCACTTTATGTGGAGCTTAAGTGTTGCATACAGTTTTGTGAAGGTCTGCAGCACTAGAATGAATTTAACTGAGAACGGCAGATCATTTGGCAGGTTTCAATTGTCATTGCTCCATTGAAGTATATTGACTTCAGTATAACGATAACAATTTACACTGACAGAAAATATGCTTTTCTGTCTGAACGCTGAATATAGTAGTGACAGACTATCTGGTAATGTACTGTATAAGTAAATTGACTACCCAGGGCATGAACCATCTAAGCCTTTTAGATGTGGGGCCTGATTTTGATGTCAGTTTCACTGGGGGAAATCATGAGACTTCATTTAAATCAAAAGGAGTACTTGTGGCATCTTAGAGACTAACCAATTTATTTGAGCGTAAGGTTTCGTGAGCTACAGCTCACTTCAGTGGATGCATAAAAGTGAGCTGTAGCTCACGAAAGCTTATGCTCAAATAAATTGGTTTGTCTCTAAGGTGCCACAAGTACTCCTTTTCTTTTTGCGAATACAGACTAACACGGCTGCTACTCTGAAACCTGTCATTTAAATCAAGTAATCATCTGGTGTAAATGAAGTCAGAAGTAGACCCAAGGAGTCACTAATCAGATTAATCAAGTCAAAGTGCTTCAATACAATAAGATACCTTTTACATCTTCTTTATTATAGATAGATAGACTTTGAAGTGAATTTTTAAAATTCAAATTCTTACGAGCTTTGTCATCCTGGAACAGGCCAATAGACCATTTGGTCCACTATTCTGAGTCCATAAAAGGACACTCCTCACCCCACGGACCTGGCATATTTTGTAATCTAGTATAAGGAGCTGGTTTTGGGGAAAATAACTCTTCCTAACACCAGGTGATGATTGACTTACTGAACATTAATACTCCCTCTTTTAAAACCCCAGCTTGTTGTAAATGTAGTAGCCGTTTTGTTTTTGTTAGTGTCTACTCTCTAAAAAGTAAAAATCATTTGCACTCTAATCAAATGTTTATATAAAGCCAACATGTGGAGTAAAAGTGTATATGTGTGTGATCCCACAAATGCTAAAGACAAAGGTATCAAACAGAGATGGATTAATGACAAAGATATTGCTTCCAAATGATCCTTATTTAAATTATCTTTGTTAATCCCTAGTTTGTACACATACCATCCTCAGGTATTCATTTGTACAAAATCCTTTAAGAAGCTTTTTTTTTAAATTGTGTAATGATCTTATTACTCTGTACTAACAGATGGCTTAAGATGGACATGATAGACAATCTGGAGGAAATATGTTGAGCATGAATAACAGTACACTATTTAACAGTTACACGCGAGGACTTAATATAGGAGACGATCCTTCACATAGTAGGAGTTGATGATACCTCAGTAAAAACTTTGTAAAATATTTAGAAACTATTCTGTTGGTCATAGAAAATATATATTCTGTGGTGGCAGAGATACTGAAGTACTTCTGAAAAAACAGGTTAAACTGTACATTCAGCTATACATTCCAGAATATTATAAGAGTGTTAAAATAACTGGTTAACAATTTATACCTTTTTATATTATCTATGTTGACAATAAACTGCTTTCCTGCTAACACTATCAAAAGTTGCTACTTAAGCTGGGAACCTCTGACTTCTACTTCTAAAGCAATTGCATGCAAAAAACCCAAACGATTGTATATTTTTTTGAACATGCTAATAAAATAATTCCTTAAAGACACCACTAATGTATAATCAAATAAATTAATTCTTATTTCTGTAATAATGTTTTCTATGTTGTATTCAATGAACTTTTGGAATATCCTTAATACTACAGAAGGAATGCCCAACATGTACGTTATTGCAACTTTTTGTATTCTCTATTTTTTGTCATTATTATACAAATATAAATAAACTACAAGTCACAAAATCTTAAATTTCTCTTTTGTTTTGTATACATTGAGAATAAATACTGGAGTAGTTACGTTATTCTCATGACATCAGTATAAACATGAAACCTGTAGCTAAAAGAGGTGACAAAATTATAAGTATTGAACTCTACTTCTCTTCAAAACTTGGTATGTCTAATGTTCTATTTATGATAAGCATTCACAAGTTAACAAACACGTGCACACGTACCCCTTTGTATTTTTCATTTCTTCACAGATGGACTTTGCTTTCAGATTTTTTGGGAAAGTATTGGAATCTTTACAAGCAAATACATCCATCAGCGCACCAGGGCACTGTGTGAATGTGCTAAACTTCACATACTGTTAATTAACTAAATTGTCAAACAAGTGGATAAATCTTGCCTTTCTTGCCATAGGTCCAAGGATCTAATAAAGGAGGCAATCCTTGACAATGACTTCATGAAGAATCTAGAACTATCTCAGATCCAGGAGATTGTGGATTGTATGTATCCAGTGGAATATGGCAAAGACAGTTGCATCATCAAAGAAGGAGATGTGGGTTCACTGGTGTATGTCATGGAAGGTATGGTTTGTAACCCTGACACTTTGACCATTTCAGTTTTTCCTTTTCATCTTATCAGCCTGCACCGAGACTGAAAGTATATTTCCTGACACAGATCTGTTTTTATCTGTAGGGAAAGCGTGTGTGTGTGTGTGTGTGTGTGTGTGTGTGTTTGAGTTTGAAAAAGAGGTGAAATACGACTTAGATATGATTACTGACTGATTGTATGGACTGTTTGTTTTTGAAATGTTAGTACTAGAATTCATTGTGAGCTAAGGCCCTGGCCCTACACTGAGGTCCACTAGCACTGACCTGAACCTGCATAAAGTTCTTTGAGTTTGAGTTTATGCTGGTAGATCTTGATGTAAGCTCAGAGCATAAAGAAAGAAGGGTGGTCTTGTGGTTAAGGCACAGGACTGGGGATCAGAAGAGCTGACTGTAAAATGGTGATAATCTATTACTTCCCCACCTCCTGGAGTGCTGTGAAGCTAAGTTAACTAATGTTTGTAATGCACACTATGAGCCTCCTATGTGAAAAGCACCATGCAACTGTGAAGTATTCTTATTTAGGAGTAATGATGGAGAGTAACTATAGATTCATCACAATGTCTGATAATACAAATAAAGTAACAACAAGACTTTGTTTTCTCTTTTGGAACAAAATAGTGTGTATGGCGATGGGCGAGGGGTAGTCTATATTCTTCTCTTGGGTAACCACAGTATTTCTGAGAATCTCGTGATCTGATTTTTATAGGTGCTCAGCATTGTGAGCTCCCTTTGCTGTCAGTGCTCAGCCCCTCTGAAAAGCAGGCTATTGATGCATATCCTGGGACTCCTGAGTTGCTCTAAGACTTTCTATACACGGGGTGTATAGTATGTATAATGTATATAATGTATACAGTATGTGACATTTTCAAGATACTTTTTTGAAAAAGAAAACTTGTCTGTATGGGAACACAAGAATTGTCATATTGGATCAGACCAGGAGTTCATCTAATGCAGCATTTCTCAGCCAGATGTCTGGGGCACCCTAGAAGGCCGTGAGCAGATTTCAGGGGTCTGCCAAAATAAACCATACAGCAGGGCCAGCGTTAGACTCACTGGGGCCCAGGGCTGAAAGCTGAAGTCTGAGTAATTTAGCTTTGGAGGGCCCCCTGTGGTGTGGGGCCCCAGGCAATTGCCCTGCTTGGTACCCCTAATGCCAGCCCTGGCTTTTAATCTACTGGATATGCAGAAAAACAGTTGTAGCACAGGTGGGCCTTGGAATTTGTATTTCATGTTGGGGGCACGGGAGGGACTCAGAAAGAAAAAGGTTGAGAACCCCTGATCTAATAGAGCATCTTGTTTCTGAGACTGGCTAGTACCAGAGGCTTCAGAGAGAGGTGCCCCTGGCATTGGCCACTGTCAGAAACAGGTTGCTGTACTAGCTGGACTATGGTATATCTGGCTGGTATAGCAAAATAAATATACATGCAAACAGTAATTTTCCTATTCCTTGTCAGAAACATCTCTTATAGTTATGTTAGTTTGTTACACCAGGTAAACATTGAAGAAGAACGTAGTTTTGAACTGTACGTACCATACTGGTTCAAGTCTCTGAACAATGTACTGGCAAATATGTATCTATGAATTCATTTCCTATACTTAGATTGTTCATTTAAACAAAAGGATGCTTAAGGCAGTAAGCCATGCTTTTAAACAAAATTTCTTGCCAAACTCTTAATAATGCTCTCCAGTTGCAAAATTCTTCAGCAGTTTCCTAAAACAGCTTTCATTTTTCCATCCTTTTAAGGCTAACTCCTTTCTCAAGGCACAGATTTGATTTCTTCAGCTTTTGATATTTATATATTTTATGCATTAGAACAATATTCTGCACTGTGAATTAGTAAATGGGAGAGTAAAAAAACCAGCTCGCTAGACAGGTTTTTCCCATATTATATGAAAAGGCAAGTAATTTAAAAAAAATCAGTTTGATTGTATGAAATGTCAGAAATAATCAATTTTACTTAACTTTAAAACGTACCACGTTGAAACAGAACACGTGTTTCAAATGTGGGGTTTTTTTATTTTTTTTATTTAGTAATGTGGTAAGTTAAGGTTCATAGACTTTTGCATGCATTGTTCAATGCCATCTCTCAATACATAAGATTTCCAAAATGCTCAAAATCCAAACCTGTGCTAACACTAATATATGCAAGGAGCATGGCTGGTGACAGCCATTCTTTGCAGCATCGTACCTTGGCAAATCTGAGAGGAAATAACTACAGAACCAATGTTGACTCTGTTGGTTCCTGTTGTGTGCCTTGGAGAGGAATTTTGGGCCAAGGTACAGGGACGAATGCGAAGAAAGGGTTCCTCAGGCTGCCATTTTGTCACTAGAATCTGGTTGGGGAGTACTAAAGAGGATTTGACTCTTCATTGGAAGACCTGGGCTTACATTACTCCATGAGAGTTATAGAATTTCTATAGACTTTAGTGTTAGTTTCACTGGAAAAATCTTTCATTAGTTTACTATCAACACTATTTTCTCAAATCACATTGAAAACATTCTTTTCATGGATTCTATTCTTTAGTCGTGAGGGAATTCTGCACCAAAAAAATAAATTCTGCACAAAATATTTTAAAATTCTGCAAATTCTATTTGTTGATAAATAACTGTGGAGTCTTCACCATGGCAGTGGGGAGCACAGACCACTGGCTGAATGGAGAAGGGAGATCCTGCACCCGGGACAGAGACTTTGGTGGTGAGGCTGCACCCTTCCCTGACACAGGGCAAGGCCAGGCTTGCCCCAGACACATCCTGGGGTCCTGCCCCTCTGTGCCAGGTGTACCAGGTGTGGCCAGGCACGCTCAGCCCAGCAGGATCCAAGTGTGGAGGAGCTTAATGTTGGGGGATCCAGGTGTGGGGCAATCTGGGTGCAGGCAGCTCAGTGGGGAATTTGGATGTACAGGAGCTTGTTGGGGGACGGTTCTGGGTGCAGGGGCAATGGGACTCTGCAGGGGGGGGTCCAGGTGAAGATGGTTGGGACTCATGGGGGGTGTCTGGCTGTGGGGGGGATCGGGCTTGGCAGGGGGGATCTGGGTGCTGCAGGAGTGGGGCTCAGTCAGGTGGGGACTTGGGTGCGGGAGGCTTGTTGGGGTGGTCCAGGAGCAGGGGAATGGGGCTTGTCGGGGTGTGGGTTTGATGAGCCTGCTTGATGGGGGAGCTCCAGCTCCCCCTGCTGCCACCATTGAGGGGGACACATGCTGGGTTTCTGATTTACCACCCCACACACCTCTCTATTCCCTCCTCTTCTCTACTACCCCTGCCCCTCTTCCCTGCCCCACTGCTGGCACTCACCGTTGTACGGAAAACAGGATGGTGGCCATGTAGGGTACCAAGCGCATATAGAAGGGAGAATGACTGGCACTAGGACCCAGGAGGTGGCCTCCAGCTGCAGAGTCAGCAAACTGGAAGGGCACTCTCCCTCACCTGGACAGCTCTGCACTTGCAGAAAAGGGGATGAGGGGGGGAGGCAGTGGCATGTGACCCTGCATGCCCCTTACATGTCGCCTCTAGGGGGGAATGCCCCCCAAACTATGCCCACAGGCATCCCCAGCCCTGTGGTGTATAAAACATGCTAGTTCTACTGGATCTAGTGGAGTTTTGACAGTTAAAGTCCCTGTGCTCCATAGTTTGAGTTCCTAATTTTTCTTCAGTTCCCTTCCATGAACATTAAAAAAAAAAAAAATCTATGTATGTTTGGAGAATTCCAGAGTGAACGCTGTAGATCTGAGAATCTTGATAGAGTATAAAGCTCCTAAACTCTGGCTTGACCACTAGGGGTTTTCTACACTTTGTGAAGGTAATTCCAGATCTGCTAAATTCCTTAGCCTAGATTCTGTGGTTTTACCTGCCAAGAACAGCCCAGGGAAGGATTTATGACTGAGTTACAATTCCCTCCTTGGTTCTCCACTAGCTTCAGCAGGGAAGTAATTGGCTATTGCCCTATATCAATATCGGATTACTTTTCCATCTGTGCTAGCTGGTGTACTGGGAGTCAGTCTGTCCGTTCCCCACCGTCAGCTACAAATATGGGTCCTCTGACTCCAGTTCCACTGACTATGATGCACTCCCCACTGCTCAAGCCCTGACCAGTGATGTGGGTACCATATGCTGGGGAATATGGGGGCTTTCTATGCCTCCCTTCTCCATTGCACAGATGCATAGAGCAATAGACAGCCTTGCCTTATAAGGGCTACTGAGTGATCTCTATAGAACTACATCTTGTAGTACCATTCAAGAAATAATTTTTAAATGTCTATATAAAAATTGAGGCAATTCTTATGGAACAGCTTTGATTAAGGCAATTCAAGTTGTAAATAATTATACATTGAGCACACATCATTAGAACATTATTAAAAAGTTAAATATTTAAAGTGAAAAATCACACTTAAGGCTCCTAAAATAATATTACTACTTCCACATCACTCTCTACCATACTGTCTTCAGTGTAACCCCCTCATCACCAGTACAAAAATACAGTAACACTATGCTCAATCAGGACCCTTGACTGTACATCCTTTCAAACTGTTTTTTGATTTTTTTTTTTTACTAACTAGTGTAATTATTTACACTTTTAACTCTCAGATAAATTTTGTCTATAAATTCTATACGTAGAATTATGACATTCTCTCTGTATGCCTTCTTTTTGCCAATCTTTCTTCTTGGTTTCAGCTGAAGTGGAGAATGAAGGCATTACACAAGGACATGGATCTTTCTCTGACTTCATGTCAGGTTGTGATTGAATTACCTCTGAAATTAGAGGTATTTAGTTTCAAAGAGGTTATTTTCTTGTTTTTATTCCTTTGCTCCCTTCCCCAATCTTTTTATATATATTTATGTATAATATTTTTTAAAGGTGCCATGCATCTTCATTCACTTGATCCAGAATTAAACATCTCCTATTATGAGAATTTTTTTCAGTTAACTGAGTTCTACTTTACTTAATCCCAAGTCTATAGCTCTTACAGTTCTTTTGTGTCCCTCATTATTCACTCCTCCACCCATTTTTCTGTTATGCAAGTACTGATTTTTATTCCTTTCCCGAAGAATGGTCTATTGACTATGACTTTAGCCTACGACTTGGGAGACATAGGTTTGGATCCCTCCTCTTCTAAAAACTTCCTGGGTAATCTTGGGGAAGTCACTTAGAGTGTCTATGCCTCAGTTCCCGAGCTGTAAAATGGGTTAATTACACTTCCAGGGGTGTTATGAGGAAAAACAAATTAAAGCTTGTGAGGTGGTCAGATACTGTGGTAATGAGGGCCATATGGGTACCTTAAAAGGGTTGATACAGCACTGCTTATAACTTAATGGTTTTGTCATTTAACAATGATTCCCTCATGCAAATAGATGAAATAAAAATAGATAATGAAATAGGGGATTTCATGTTCTATTTGTGCATTAATGATATTCCTACCCATATTCATTAATGTTCAACATTTCCTAAGAGCATAAGGGTATCATACCCATTTTCATGTGAATGAGGTCTTGAGTAAATTTAACATGAGAACATCGTATATTAATACTCTGAAGAACTTTGGCCTTATGTAACTAAGTGTCTCTCTGTGACCATTGTCATGTAAAGTCCACATGGTAAGCTTACTCTATTCCTCTACAACTCTGCTGAAGCCAATGGAATGACACTGATGTAAAGTGACAGGAGAATCAGCTCCACTGTCTCTAGTTTCTAACATCCAAGTGCATATTTATTTGTCATTTACTTAATTTTCTTCAGAAAAGAAATTAAAAATATGTATTCAGTCTGTGCACCATAAGTTATTTCAGCATTATTAACATAGTGTAAAAGCTAACTAAATTTAATCAGTCTTCAAGGCAAAGGGGCTAGGTGGTGTTTTATAGACCTATAAGAAGACACAATCCCTTCTTTGATCTTATAATCCAAATAATATATCAGAACAAGTAATGACAATATGGCATGATGGCCAGATGGTAGTAAAGGGCTAGGAGAGAACAGCAAGCAATGAAAAGGGAATGGTGCCAGCAGAAAGGGCTCTTTGCTCAGGATTATGTGAAGTTTTTGTTCTTTATCTCATTTCACTTTTTTTTCTCTCACTCTTTGTTCCTATCCTTTCTGTTTCTTTCTTTCATCATCAAGAAGTAGAGCTGCAGTGGGTAGGGCCAGAATGGAGACCAATGACGAGAGGATAGATGAAGTGAGATTTGAGGAAAGATTGAGGTTACTTGGAACGCAAGAAGAAGGCAGTCTTGTCTTTTTCTACATGTGTCAGATGGTATGATAAAAGGCATATAATTGTAAATAGGGGAAAGAGACAAGAGCAGCAATAATAGGAGAAAAGAAGGTGAAGCATAGGGTGCAAGAGAATAAGAACAAGAAGAGGTTTAGACAGGTTCAGAAGTGTACAGAGGTTTGAACATGAGGGCAAGTAGTTTGGTCTTAATGTGGAAAAAGTATAGAAGCTGCAGAAGGGAAATGAGAAGTGGGTGACATGTTCACAGTGATGTGAGGAAAATTTTAGCTACAACACTTTGGATAACTGAAAAAATATGAGAAGTAGGAAGCAGGACTTTTAAGTATGCCATATTTTGTGGGAATTCAGCATTTTGATTTAATTAGACTTTCTGTTCAATGGTCCCACAAAGTCAGAATGAGAGAGATCCCCATCCAAATACTTTTTAGCCTAGGGAAAGGTTCACTCATCTGGGAGTCCATATGTGACCTCTACTGATTGCTGTTTATATTTCTATGCATTTATTATTGAACAAAGCCTCATCCATCTCCCCTAGAAGATACACAAGTATCATTCCCATTTTACAAATAAGTTTACTGAGAGGTTGCACAAAGTCATCTCAGGGCATGGAGGGTGTTTACAGTCTTGGCTGAGCTCCCTCTCTTTGATGAACACCAGTTAGCTGAATTTGGATCCATGATCTGGATCTGTGTGCTTCTAAACTTACCTGGGCAGGCACCAGCCACAGTCTCTGGCTTCTTGGACATACCTCCTGAGTGCCAGTATTTCTGTAAGTACTGATAAAAAGGACTTGCATATAAATGCCAAGTACACCATTAAAGAAGTAATTATAAGTACAAGTATGCTGTGGAAATAGTACTTGTGTATATAAGTACAAGTACTTTCAACACCTGTATTCCCTGCAATTGTCTGTCTAATATATGGATGACAACAACCTAAGTAATATAAGCACAGTGTGGAAGAGAAATAAAAAGAGCAACAGGATTTTATTCATATATATACAAGTAAGCATTGAATACCATGAAAAAATCTTTCAAATGTAAATAAATTTATAAATTTCCTTTTCATTTTGTTTGTGTGTGTGTGTAGGCATTTTTCTTCAGTACCAGCATAATTTCAAACATGTCATCCTGAAGACAGTTCCTTTTTGGCAAAAGGATTTGTCCATAGGGTAGGCAACTCTCCAGGATTGTCCCAGAGTCTCCAGGAATTAAAGATTAAGCTTTAATTAAATATTGTCATGTGATGAAACCTCCAGGAATACATCCAAACAAAATTGGCAACCTTATTTGTCCAGCATTACAGAAGAGAAGGGAGTGGGGCATCATCCTGCTGGTGTAGCAGCAGGGCCAATGAAAAAAAAACAACAACTGTCAAATGGAACTCAGGGCCTGAGCACCCAAGCCAATACAGTGGGCAATGGGGGCCAGCCAGAATGCAGAATAGCTGTGATTGTTTCAAAAAAATTGTTTTTAAAAGTACTTAGATTTCAAAAAGTTATTTATGCTTTTTAAGTACCTTTTTAAAAAGTACCTAAATGTAAGTCCTAAGTACAGAATATTTAAAGTACTAAGTACAAGTGTGAAAAATACCTCAAAATACTTAAGTACATGGGAACACGGCTGGGTACAGACTGTCTGGTACTACCTCTACGAAATGGTACCCCAAATCCTGCTGCCCTGGGTCCCCCAAATCAATTTTGAGCACCCCCAAGACCCCGTAATTATTCAAGCACTCCCTTCCCTTAACCGTGCCTTCATGGGTACTTTGATTTATAGTTTGTCCCTTCAGGGACATGTGGTAGTTGAAGCAAGTAATGTACAGACTTTGCAGAGGAATTTCTAATCCAATCACACTTTACTCATAGACAAATCGAAAAAGGTGCATGGCTGAGGTGCCAGAATAAGGGGTGATGGGGTCATGGTGAGCAACGGAGGGAGGGGGGTGATGGAGACGAGGGAGCTAGGTCTTAGGGGTGGGGGGAAAGGCAGCACAGGAGCAGGGTCTTGGGGAGAATGGGTGGTGTGAGGGCAGGGTCTAGGGGGAAAGGGCTGCATGGGGGAGTTAATCCACAGTTCAGGCAGCTGTGCCCCCCGCCCCCCAGTTTTAGGGTGTGTCCTCCACTCCTGTGCATGGATCTCTGGGCAATATAATAACCACGTGTGTGCAATTCATTCCCTTGTATTTCTTGCCACTTTTGAGTGTTCTTTGGATTTTGTTCACTATCTTCAGGGGTCCCAAGACTCCAATTCTGGACTCCTCCATCTCAGGTTTGTCTTCATGGCCATGAAGACTTCTCAGAGTCCTGCAGCAGCCTTTCTTCCATTGTTTATGACAGACAATTACTAAGTTCCCCACTTAGTGAACAAGATTCTTTCTTCTTCTTTCTTTTTTTTTTAAACAGTAACTCCTAACACTTTTTTTCATCTTTGTTTCTTCATGTCTGTTGGGGATTTTCCACTGCTCCAACCCCACCCTCTGCAGACAATGTGGGGAAGAACCGATTTCATTAGGCTGCAGCCATCTCCTTGTTCAAGGGTGCTTCCATCTGAATGGAAAGTTATTTAGATTAATGACTCTTAATTGTTCCTGTCAGACCTCCCTAGCCCAGGTGACACAGCTCATTAGCAAATGGCTTATTTAGTATACCCTGAGGCACTGAAGGATACAGCAATTTCATAACATCAACCAGAAATCATAAGTTTTGCATAAATTAAACTGTCAGAGAGGAAATAGAATCCAGGTCCCTAAAATGGCATTCTCAAGTCACATCTGCTCAGCTTTTCAGAGTGAACGTTCCAATGTGCGTTTGGCTGTCCTGTCTGTAAGCACTTGACTACACTCTCCTGTCAGGAATAGAACACAACTTTCTGCTGTTGTCTTGCAAGTGGTTATGACCTGCTGAGAGAGCTTATGTCATTTTCCCCACCTAGGTCCACAGAGAGGATAACAGTTATTCCTTTAGCACAAAGTTCTCAACCTTTTTCTTTCTGAGGCCCTTCAACATGCTATTAAAAACTCAACAGCCCACCTGTGCCACAATAAATGGTTTTCTGCATATAAAAGCCAGGGCTGGCATTAGGGTGCAGCAAGCAGGGCAACTGTCTGAGTCCCCATGCCACAGGGGCCCCTATGAAGCTACATTGCTCAGGCTTCAGCTTTAGCCCCAGGCAGCGGGGCTCAGGGACCTGGGCTTCAGCCCCATACAGTGGGTTTCGGCTTTCTGTCCTGGGCCCCAGCGAGTATAATGCTGGCCCTGCTTGGAGGTCCCCCCGAAACCTGATCAAGGCCCCCTACGGGCTCCCGGACCCCTGGTTGAGAACTACTGCTTTAGCTGAAGTGATAAAGGTCTGTTCTAGAGATCTGAAAGTCCAGGTTCAATTTCTGCTGACAGTCCATTGGGGGACTAGTCTTTATGGCTGGTGGAATGGAATTTCTCCAGTTTTCTTTCTTTAAAACTTTAATTCACACACTGAAAAAATATCCTTTTTAAAACAAGTTTTATAGTTGAAACCAATATAATCTGTCAACTCTGGCATGATGCTCAACAAAATACAGGTGTCCCACTATCTGGCCACTTTGTCATATGCCTTGTGTCATACGTTTAGAGGTTGAAGGTTGGGAGACAAGGCAAGGAGGCCAGAATGGATTGTATAAGTCAAGGAAGTAGTGGATAGTGCTAAGACTGTATGGAAAGTTCACACTGAAACCAGAGCCCAATCAAAATGAGGTTCTATGACACTTTTAAACCTTAGTCCAGGCTTGGGAACGAGTATGGGCTCATGCTACTTGCCCAGTCCTTCTCACCATTTTCAGTATTTCTCTGCCTGTGTTTTAGTTATGTAGTCCTCATCACTTATCTAAGTAGTGAAAAAATAGAAATAACAGCAACTCTCCCTGTTTCCCATCGTGTGTCTGTGTGTGGAGCGGGATCGGGGAGGAGAAAGAGAGAGAAAAGACCTTTTCCGGGAAAGCTAAGTTGAAGAAATGAATTTTGCTTTTTGATTAGAAAGTGATTATCCTTCTCTCTTTTGTGGGAGTGAGCTCTACAGTCTAGTGCCCATGAAAGTTCTGCCTCTGACACTCATGAACCTCTGCTTCTTTGACAGTGTGTTCTAGTGTAATGTAGTTGTCATGAGAGATTGTAGTCCTGGAGGGAGAAGTGATATCTTAGGCAGTTTGGGCCAGTCCCTTGGAGAGTTCTGCATATCAAGACAGACCTTGGACTAGAATAATCTGCACTATAGAGCAAGTACAGAGAGTGGACTACCCTCCCATTTGTGTATAATCTGAATTAGCTGCAGAGACATCCCACAATCCCTACCAACACCTTGGAGGTTCCTTAGAAACCATGCTGTGGTGAAGAAATTGATTTTTATGATGTGAACAAATATCCACTAGAGAGAGAATTCTCCAGATCACCTACAACAGGCATGTTCCACTGGAATGATGAAATTTTCAATGACCAGGTGGAGACTTGTCTCTTGCACAAACAGTAAAAATCTGCTGTTACCTGTACATGTAAGATAACATCTTTGCCTGGAATCAAGCCAGTTTGACCCAGCAGAGAATAATTTGAGAATTAAATAAATTTAGCAGAAATTTTATTAGTGTTTTGGTTTTTAAAATCATATGGGGTATATGTTTTACTTCTATGTGCAGTTGAATTGGTTCTTTGTTTCCTGCTTGAGAGCCGTGGTTTCCCTCAAAGCCTAAGAAGAGGTTGTCTCAATCAGACAGTCACTTTCTGCCCTGATATTTCCCTAAGTGTCCCCACCACCTTTAACTTAGTCTAAGGGCATGTCCTCACTAGCAACGTGGGTATGTAGTGGCAGCACCAGCACTGGGGAGAGCTCTCCCAGTGCTGTAAAACCCGGCTCCATGAGGGGAAGTAGCTACCAGTACTGGGAGCGGGGCTCCCAGGCCTGTAGCACGGTCTACACTGCCACGTTACAGCGCTGAAACTTGCAGCGCTCAGGGGTGTGTGTGTTTTTTCACACTCCTGAGTGAGAAAGTTGCAGCACTGTAAAGTGGCAATGTAGACAAGTCCTAAATGAAAAAAACCAACAGTTCAGGGTCAGATATAGAGGGAGGCCCAGTGAAGTTATTTGTTGTCTTGTACGCTCTCTTTAGGCAAAATATTGCTGGAACTTAGCAATTTTAAACATGTTGTAAAAATTGGAAAAGGTACATGTGTAAAGAATGTGCAGCATTTTCATACATCCAGCTCTGCTTTGTGTTAACAGTTTTGACTTGTGTGTGGAAGTTACTTCTCACTAATGATGTGGTGTGATATACGCCATGTCTAAAACCAAATGTTTCCTCTTGTGCTCCTTTTCTGGAATTTATCTATATCAGTGTGTTCTATCTGATGGTTGGATTACAAAAGAAAAGGTGGTCAGTGTGACATTACCCATGGTACAATCTGGACTGTTGAACGGAGGTGTCCCCTTAAAACTCTCACCTGGGATGCCTTTTACAGTCAGAACAGCCATCCCTAGCCTGCTCACACAGCCTTCATCGTGTAAATTCACTCCCAGCTGAACACATGAGCACTCTGACCAGTCACTCATGAATTACTCACAGGGCAACACCCGCATGCTCTCTAGTCCTAGCCTTGTTCCCCCAGAAATGTACGTATTATACTATCCAGCTCGCTATTGAACAATGCAAGCACCGTAGAAAGTCCGTCATTTCATCAAAGGAAAATATGTTCACCAGCCTAGTTTATCCCAAATGGAGTTTCCCACACAACTTAATCCAAAAACACTGGTTAAGATTAAACAATAAAGTAAGCTTATTAACTACAGAAAGATAGATTGTAAGTGATTACAAGTATTGATGCATAAAAGTCAGGATTGCTTAAAAAAAGAAAATAAAAGGTATTAGCTTGTGTATTACTCTAATTTAACATGCTAAGTAAACTTAAAAGCAAAGATTTTGTCTCACCATGCTTTGTTGTAAATTTCACAGGCTAAGCCTCCTTCCAGGTTGGGACCACTCCCCATTAGTTTTGTTCTTTGAGAATCGTTGATGTTGAGATGGAAGGAGGAGAAGTAAAATGGAGGCCACAGTCTCTCTCTGATACCACCCTCCCCTCTTTGAGGATTACCCCCCAACTGGGGTTCAAGTCACAAATATTCTATTGCGGTCATGAGGCTTGAAAAGTTCCTGTGACGCAATGTAAATTTCTTATTCACGCCTTCCTTCCTGCCAAGGAGTAGCTGTTTAACTAGGTGATTGTCAAATTGATTATGCTGATAATTGGCTGGGGGCAGCAGGGTATCTTTGGATTTGAAGAACTTGTTTGAGTCTGCCTTTCTAACTTTGGAACATGTTTACAGCAATGTTATACAGTAGAAACTTATAACTTTACATACAATATTGGTACACATATTTTACCAGGACAATGCGTTTTCAAATGATACCTCACAAAATGTATCATAGTCTTGTAAAAGTGATAACCATAATAGTATAGACTGTCACAGTCAGCAAGTATAATAGATAAACCTACTGATAATGTTCATCATATGAACCTCAAATATGCCATTCTAAACAAATGTTCTGGCATTTAAAACAACTTTTAATACATCTAAAAAGAAATTTGTTCATGCTGCTGATTCTTAAAGCATGGAAGAAAAAGTGTATTTAACTGGGAAAAAATGTTACTTATTCCCATACCTGAAGATATTCATATCTGAATTTTTACCATTTTTTCATTTTTAATTTTCTATCACAGTAGTGATGGATACTGTATATTACTCTTCACAGTCAATGCTTTTCATAACTGACACAGAATAGAGGTTCTGAGCACTCAGTCTCCACCCACACCTCAAACTTTGAAGATGTTCAGACTGAAATCTAATACCAGATCCTTCCGTAGTCTTGACTGCTGCATCAGATGTGTTATATTTCGTTGTTCTTAGATTTAAGTTACCAAGAACACATTTCTCAAAGAATGTTCATTTCAGGTAAACAGTTCTGCTGTTTCTGTAACTGTTTCGTAATGGTACTTTTGTGTTGTTTACCCATAATTCTACAGCCTCAGTGTTTGTTTGGTGAATTGACCAGATACCAATGACCCTGAATGGGCACCTGGGGAGAGCGGGCTGCATTGTGCATATATTTGTATACATTAAAATGTATGACTATATTTGTATACGTGGAGAGAAATAAAACATAATTTGGTTAGTATTTCTTAAATCCCATTATAAGTTGACAACACAAGCACAATTTTTTTTAAAAAAGAATTCTTCCACAAACTAGAAACTGTAGGCTTTTTATTAATGCAGTGTGAAAAAGCTTGCAACACAAGAAAATCACCATAAATTATACACTGATTCAAAAAAGCTATACAATTCCTGCAGCAGTCTCAGATGTAGCTTGGGCAACCTATTTTGACATTTAATTGACGGCCTTATGCATCTAAATAGCTTTTTGTGAATTTTAAAAATGCAAAATCCATCAGTGTACAGATAGAGAAGGAGCCTGTAGCTAGGTTTTATAGGTGAAGACTTCTTAAATATTATTGGGGGGAAAAAATCTGAAATTGTTAAAATTGTTTAAATTTAGCATTACTACAATTGGAAGTCATTGGATGCTTGGATGCTTTTTTCAAAATAACAAGAAGTTATTACTAGATACCTTTACATTAATAATCTGTGCAGTCTATTTCATGCATTTACTGTATAAGCCTATATTAAAATGTATTTGTTTCAGAGTATTAAAAACAAGGTATATGTGAACATTATTAAAAAGATAGGGGAACAAATGCTTTTGAACCAATAATTGTCAACCTACTTCTAGCAATCTTCAAGATTTAACAAGAGTGTTGTTGAATGTTCAATTACTCTGCTTACTTTTTCCATATCAAAGTAATGTTAGAGAGCATGTGTTGAAGATGGTCAAACTCTTAGGAAAAAAGTTTTTCTGTTGTGTTTATGTCCTGTCATTTTTATATTTAGCACAGTAAAAATCAAAGTCCTCCATAACTGTATATTTACTTAGTGTAACCTTTCTTTCAAAATTCAAACTACCTTAACAGTTATGCTTCTTGAAAATAATTTTTTATTCCCTAATTCTAGAGAGAGATTATTCTGCTTCCTGTGGATATTAATTTGTAAATTACATGGTCACATTTGAATAATACGACTAATAAAAAATTGTATTTTGTTGTTGGCGGTGTTTGGGTGCCTTATGTAATGAGTATACACATATATACAGAATGATAGTAGTTACAGGTATAGCTGGTTTGGAAGTTGTCAATGAAACATTTTTTGGTGGAAAATATCAATTCATCAAACTTTTTGCAGAAACGTATCTATTTAAACTCTTGTTGGAAAAGTTTCTAACGTCCAAGAAGGAATTACTTATCAGAGAGTGAGGGAGGAAACATCCCACATCCAAAAATATCCAGTAGCCCAGTGTTTAGTGTAGGAGATGCCTGATTCAGAACAGGGACTTGAGCCTGCTAATCCCATGTAAGTGCCCTAAACACCAGTTTATCTGTCTCTCTCTTTCAGTCTCTTCTGTTGCAGCTATTCCACTTTGTAGAAATAAATATTAATTGGGGCAGAGTGAAGTGGAATGAAAATTCCAAAACCTCAATGTTTTTGTGAATGGAATTTTGTTTCCTGGCCAGCCTGAGTTACAGGTCAAATACATTTGTTTTATTTTTTCTGTATAGCAAAATTTTTTTTTCTCGATATTTTTCTAAAACTTACACAATAATGCTTAGCACTTTAAATAACAGATAAGAGAGGATGTGTTATAGATGTACAAAATAATGAAGAATACTGTGCAGAGATGTTATATTGGGTGTTTCAATTTACCCTTTCTCATAATAGATGAGAAGAAATCCGATGAATCTGTAAAACAGCATATTTAAAACTGATTAATGTGTTATGAAAATGTATTTCCATTTAACTGTGTAAGTTTGCTGCTATAAGAGAGCTTAATCAAACTTAGCAGAATTAGAAAAAATTGTTAGACATTTATGCAGATAATGAAAACATCCACAATTACATTAGACAGGATTAAAAACAAAAAGTACAAAACCCATATGCTTCAGGACATTAATTACTAACTAGTGGGAGGGGAGTAAGAAGAAACTTCCATAATGGGCAGGTTATTCCATAACTGTCATTGTAGAGGTCTGTGGTGGTGGTTTGTTTTGGTTTTTTTGAGCATCTTCATTTATGTATCTAGCACCAGCCAGTGTTAGGACATGATACTGGGCAACATGGGTTATTGGCTGTACAGAATGGTATCCTGTGTTCCTCTGTACCAATTTAATAATCAGGAGGGAAAAAAGAACTTTAGCATTTAAGAATGTTCACTAACTTTATAACATTAAAATTCTAATGTGGGCAGAGTATTAGTTACTTTCTCATTTGGTCTTGTGTTTAATAATTCATTTAACCACAGCAATATTTAAGTAACGGGCCCTTTGCACCTTCCAATGAGAGAATCTGTGGGAGGGACAGAGGGAGTGGAAAATTCAATGAGATTTTCCTTGAGTTTTCTCCTGAATTGTTTAGGCAGGATGGATGGTGTTTCCTCTTTGGAACAGGCTGCTGAGCCGGCTAACTCCCCCACCCCCAATCTTCTGGCAGAGCAATCGGGGAATATAGTAATTTTAACACTTCAGTAAAAATGAGCCAATAAACATGTGTATTCATTTATGATAATACTGTGGTTTAACATCTATTTAAATTCAGGCCTTAGACTTTACATTTTAAGTAATGGCAAGAAGGATATGTGTGGTTTTTGGTTTTTTGTTTGTTTGTTTGTTTTTTGTTAAACCTTGAGGACCACCTCTGTTTGATAGCTAATCCAGTCTGATCAGATTTATATACGTTTCAGTGAACGTACTGTGGCCAGTGTAAAGCTCAACAGTTCAATACTGGAAAAAAACAATCCAAACGTAGGCTAATGAATCTGATATTACAAAGTACTTCCGTGTAACCACATTTAATTATTAATAAAACAATTTCTACATTAACTAAACATCAAGACAAACTCACAAATGTATAAACAATAGAAGAATGAAATATAGATAGTGCTTTTATGTATCTATTGGGTACTGAATAGTGAAGTATCTCATCTGTTCACAGGGTTGAATTGTGATATATAGAGCTTACCCATTGGATTGGCATGCAAATATAAATGGTCAGTTTTTCATAAAATCTTTTTTTATTCTCATACTACAATGAAGAATTTGTTCTAAAACTGAAGGTGGAAGGCAATTTGGGTGAAAGTGATCATGAAATGGCAGATTTTCATGATTCTAAGGAAAGGAAGGAGTGAGAGCAGCAGAATGAGGACAATAGACTTCAAAAAAGCAGAAGTATTGAACAAATTGAGAACTGGTAGGTAATGTCTTGTGGGAAGAAAATCTAAGGGATAAAGGCATTCAGAAGAGCTGGCAGTTTTTTAAGGAGACAATGTTAAAGGCACAACTGCAAATTATCTGGATGCAAAGGAAAGATTGGCAGAATAGTTAGAGGCCAATATGGCTCCATCAGAAGCTCTTTAATGACCAGAAAATCAAAAAGGAATACTACAAAGTGTAAATATGGATGAATTGCTAAGGAGGAGTACAAGAGACTAGCACAAGCATGTAGGAGTAAAATCAGAAAGGCAAAGGGACAGTGTGAGTTACACCTAGCAAGGGACAACAAGAGGTTAGAATAGAAGGCAGTAAGAAGTTCTTTAAATAATTAGGAGCAAGAGAAAGAAGAAGGAAAGTGTAGGCCTTCTATTTAGCAGGCAAGGAGTGCTAATAATGACATCAAGAAATCTGAGGTGTTTAACGCCTGTTTTGCTTCAGCCTTCACTAAAAAGTTTTAATGGTGGCCAGATACTCAACACAAGTAATATTAACAACAAAGGGGAAAGGCACACAAGCCAAAATAGGGAAAGAACAGGTTAAAGAACATTTAAATGTTAGATATATTCAAGTTGGCAGGGCCTGATGAAATTCATAAGGAACTAGCTTAAGCCATCTCCGAACCATTAGCAATTATTTTTGTGAACTCATGGAGGACAGATGAAGTCCCAGAAGACTGGAGAAAAACAAACATAAAACCTATCTTTACAAAAGGCCGGGGGGAGAGGATCCAGGGAATTATAGACCAGCCAGCCTAACTTAGATAGTTGGAATACTGAAACAAATAATGTAAACAATTAATTTATAAGCATGTAAAGAATAATAGGCTTATAAGACAGCATGGATTGGTCTAGAACAAATCATGCCAAATTAACCTAACTTCCTTCTTTGATCCCATTACTGGCCTTCTGTATAGTCGGTAAGCAATAGATGTGATACCTTGATTTTTAGTAAGGCCTTTAACACAATCCCATATGACTTTCTCATAAGCAAACTAGGGAAATAGGGTCTAGAAGAAATGGATATAGAAATAAAGTGGATGCCCAACTGGTTGAATGACCATACTTGGAGTTGTTATCAATGCTTTGCTGTCAAACTGGGAAGGCATATTTAGTGGGGTCCCAAAGGGGTCTGGTACTATTCAATATTTACATTAATGACTTTGATAATGGAATGGAGAATATGGTTATAAAATTTGTGGATGACGCTAACCATTTTGGATGACAAGATTAGAATTCAAAAGGACCTTGACAAATTGGAGAATTGGTCTGAATTCAACAAGATGAAATTCAATAAAGGTAAGGGCAAAGTATTTCACTTAAAAGGAAAAATCAAATGCACAACTGCAAAATGGGGAATAAGTGGATAGGTGGTTGTACTGCTAAAAAGGATCTGGGGTTTATAGGGAATCACAAATTGATTATGAATCAACAGTGTGATTACAGAATCCTAGAATCATAGGACTGAAAGGGACCTCGAGAGGTCATCTAGTCCAGTCCCCTGCACTCACAGCCGGACTAAGTATTATCTAGACCATCCCTGACAGGTGTTTGTCTAATGTGCTCTTAATCTCCAATAATGGAGATTCCACAACATCCCTGATAGGACTGAGGAAAAGGTTAATATCTTCCTGGGGGTTATTAAAAGGACTGTTATATGCAACAGATGGGAGATGATTGTCCCATTCAACTTGGCACCAGTGGGGCCTCAGCTGGAGTCATGATCCAATTCTGGGTGCCACACTTTAGGAAATACCCGGAGAAATTGGAGTGAGTCCAGAGGAAAGCAACTAAAATGATAAAAGATCAGGTTTTCTAAACCTATGATGAAAGGGTTTAAAAATCTGGGCATGAGTTTTGTTTTGAGAAAAGAAGACTGGGGGGACCTGCTAAGTCTTCAAATGTGTTAAGGGCTGTTATAAAGAGAACTGTGATCAATTGTTCTCATGTTTGCTGGAAGTAGGATAGGAAATGAGCTTAATCTGCAGCAGGGGAGATTTAGGTTAGATATTGGGAAAATCTTTCTAACTATAAGGGTAGTTAATCACTAGACTAGTCTCTATACTTTCCAAGGGAGGTTGTGGAATCCCCATCATTGGAGGTTTTTAAAAACAGGTTGGACAAGTACCTATCAGTGAAGGTCTTTGAGTTCCTTTCCAGCCCTACATTTCTGTGATTCTATGACCTGAAAATTCTGGGAAAGTATAAATATTTTACAAATGATGTGTGGTTTCCTCTAGGGCTCATTCATATTCACATTTATTTGATTATTCTTAACATTTTTGCCAACCATGTCTCAGGGTTCTTGGAAATATGTTACTTGTTTCTTTCCTCTGAGAGGTCACACTTAGATGTGATATGAAGAAAGCAGAGCAGGACTAAATTCAATCAAATCAAAAGCTTGGATTGATAGGGATGAATACTTTGAATGTATCAAGTAGAATATATCCTTTTTGTAGAGTATTCATGCACTTGGTTTCCCAGTAGCCAAGTATTCATTTCCCCAGTATTCTACCTTTCTAGCGAAGAACATGCATAGCTATGGCTTCCTCCTAAAGGAGTTCTGATCCTCACAAATGTTAGTGTCAGCCATAAGTAACTATGGGAAACAGAGTAAATGTTTTTTCTCCCCCTTTATATAAGGGCATGACTGACATTCTGTGCCATTTTAGTTTTGTTTTTCAGCAGTTATGCAAAATACTCTTTTGGTCTTGAATGGTTTCTTTTACAAAATGAATTGTTTAAATAAAGATCACATTCATTTTAGTGGTAGATGAAAAAGGGGAAAAGAATACGTCTTTCTCCTTTGCTTACTGTCACTCCCCCACCCCACAATTGCATGACTCCTATTTAATTTAAAACTCCCACAACTGAAAATTAAAATAAAAGGAATTTTTATTGTAATACTATACATAAACATGCTCGGAGTCTTGACCTTTAATTCTTCCCATTAAAGTATATGTATGTCAATGGAAAGAATACAATGTTAGAATCCAAAGCCATTACTCAAGGAATGTTAAATGTAAATCTTTCCTTTTATGATTTTTATATTTGTTGTGTAGTTTTTTGTGGGTTTGATTCTTAAAGGTGACCTCCAAAAATAATTGGGTCTTTTGCCCATTTTTTGCTGCTTTATAATGCATAAAGAAGACTTTAAATGTTTTTATTTTGTTTGTGTTTGTGTTTGTTCTTTTTCTGCTTGTTCTATACAATGAAAGCTCAGGTCCTGTGTATTTTGGAAGACTCTCTTATGACTGGAGAGTTAGTAAAAGGATGAGAGAATGAAAACTGAGCAAATGAGAAGGCAAGGGATTTTTAGTCATGTTGTTTAAAACTCTGTGGACTCCAAGCTTTGGCAGTGGCTGAGAAGTGCAGAGCACAAGTTAGTAGGAATGGGCGGTGAGTTGGGACTTTAAGCCATCTCTGTGTTCCTCTGCTTCTGGGACAGTGGTGTACTGGTTCAGTCCCTCAGAAGTAAGAAGTAAAAAACTGAGAACCACATGTGCTAGTGATCGCTGAAGATCTAACACCACTTTTTAAAATCAGAGTTTAACAGTATATGTGCACATACCCTACTCTTGGATCTTAGGTGATTGCTAGTTGGTCTGGATTTAGTTTTAGTGATAATTTATGACCATCACTATTTAGTGCTGCACTGAATAGAGGAACAGAGGCTAAAAACAGGGAAAGGGCACAGTGGCTTTTAGTGCTTCTACATACTCCCTCAAACCTTTCATTTTGTTGCTGTTTTTTATTTGTAACACACCCAGAGGTGAGCTAGGTGTGCCACAGAATACAGTTAACAGGTCCCTTCCCCAAGGAATTTAGGGGTAGATCCATCTCACATTCAAATCAACACTCATGGACCTGAATGAGAAAGGATCAAATTCTTACACTCTAGAATTTAGGCACAGCATAAATGGATAGTGAGCATAAACAAGAGGTAGTATAGTGGGTTGGACAGGGATGTGAATGCAATCATACATAGATTCATTTCTATACATTGCTTAGTGAGCATTCTCCCCCCCCACACCCATTTTATTTTGGTTTTTGTTTGGTATAGTCAATTCTTGTAGGCTTCACTGCATGAGCGAGCCTTTGAGAGGAATTTGAATGATGGTCCCAGGAAACAAATACTTCATAAATATCAAAATGTGTTATCTATATTTGCACTGCATTTTCCCAATAAACGATGAAATGTACAAAATATCAGTACAGCTCTTTAAAATTCAGCTCTAGATAATTATTAGGTGCCTATTTAATTCTGTATCATTAAAAATTTGAAAGTTATCCACCAATTGAACTTTTTAATGACTGGCAATACCTTTTGGAGTATCTTCCATATTATGATTTCTAATTCTGGTGTAAACTATTTGAAACTAAAGTTGTGGAAATTATGATTTAGAAACTAAAGACATATTAAGAAGTTTGTAATCCTGTTGCTAAAGATTCGTATTAAGGAAAATACCTTTCTGGCCTTGGTTTAGGAGAGCAATTTCATGAAATATCATTGGGAATATATTCTAATATTAAAAATAAGGCGGCAGTAGATGTTCTCGATGGTGCAGATTTTGAAAAGGCAGTATGTAAGCCTGTTATAGTTATAAGCCACTTCCTTCCAATCCTGATCCATAAGGGACTCCTTTTATCACAGCCTAAATGAAATAAACTCTTTTTATCTTGGAGAAGAGGGAGGAAAAAGGAAAACCACTCTTTAAAATAATGAAAAGCTTTGTAATAACTTCACATTTCTCACATCTATCTTGTCTTTAATTAAAAAAACACATTGAGAGCCTTAAGAAGAAGCAGCTTTCAGTTTAACCATATTTTATGCTATCTCTTGCAACACAACTATATGGAATGTTTTTATAATTCTATTGTTATTCTCTAGGGACAGTGGAGATTTCCAATAACATAAAAAAGAAGTTTGTTTAGGATTAGGTAAAATAACTTAGAAACTTCTCCCCAAAATTCAGTACATATTTTTTTGAGTAGATTCTTTCTGAGCATTTGAGTTCTGCGTTTTTTTTAATTTTGTTTATGGATATTGTTGTTTTGTTTTAATTCAAGGGCCATGCTCAAGGTGTTTAAAACAAAATATTACTCTGCTTTTCTGTGTGGTCTTTATTCGGAAGGTCTTTTATAACCATCTGAAAATATGACACAAGATTTACTGTAAGGCTGATAAATTGGTGCATATTCTCTATAATGGGAAATAAAGAGAAGTCAGTGGCAAAGCTCTGTTGATTTCAATAGCATAAAACCACATGCATCTGATGGAATGACAAGTCACAGCTATTTTGTTAACAAATTTCAAATAGGTCATTAATACATTGCATACAGAATGAATACATTGCTAGATTTCAGAGGGTAAAATTTTCCAGTTCTGTAAGCAAAGAGAGGTTATTTTTGTGTTTCTAATTCTTAATAATGTAGTTTTAACACTGTGTGACACACTATCTAGGGGCTTTGGAAGCTAATAATGTGTATATTCTCTCTAATTTAATGGTAAAAGGACCATGTGGCTTCTGTGTCTGCACATGGGCATCACGTGGATTTAAGTCTTCCTCTTTTTGCCCATTTGTGATGTCTGCAGACTGAAGCCTGCATGCACAGGGGAAGATTAAGCCAGTGCCATGAGATCACTACTTCCCCTCTGTGAGCAAGTGGCTGGGTATTGGTATTTGTCTAGACAATGCACTAGACAAAACAGCTGATCTGCCAGGTGAGAGCTCTAGTAATTTTCTACTGGTGAAGGCCTGTAGGAGATTACTACCCCACTGGAGCAAGGGGGGAAGAGGGAAGGAGATGCTGAAGTGGAGCATCTATGTGCTGCTTCTTATGCATGACACATTGCATATGTGTAATCTATCCCACCATGGTTTTTTAGGTCCTGTTTCTGATGTGATTTCTCAGCTCTTAAAGTCATTCTCTCAGACAGATTATAGTTTCCTGCCTATCTGAATTAAACAAGGACGGTTAATTTAACAATTGAAAAAAATACCTCAGATTAAACAAAATTCTTATTTGGTGATCAGAATTTGATGTGCCAATTGGCAGAGGGCATAAAGAGGTCCCTGGGTTACTTCATTCCAGCACATCCTTGTTCAAGGAAGAGGGCCTTGAGTCAGTTCAAATTTTTATGCCAAAAGCTCTTTCTTTGCTCGTCTCTGGCAAACCAGTTTAAATGAGCATATGATGGTGGTACCTCTCTGGTGTTTACAACTTAAGTGACTTACCTTAACTACCCTCCCCCACCACACTGTTTTTTGTTTCTTGGAGTTGTGGTAACCCTACTTCTCCTGCCCTGAGTTGCATGCAATCACCAACCCACAGTGATGATTAACCCATTCCTACACTGAATACAATATGGTCGTGTGACAGGGGGCTAGCTATAGCACCCTGGTCACCGAGGTTGCTGCAGCACAGACAAAGCTTAATGTGGAAGTAATTAACCAGTTTCTGTTGGGGTGGGTGGGATTACTGGCACCTGGGTGGTAATTGCTGGGCTAATGAGGTAATTCACTCATTAACTGGGAGGATATATAACTGGGAGGAACAGGGAGCTCAAAGGTTGAGCTGTGGGATGTGAGCCAGAGCTATGTATAAGTGCAAGACAGAGTCCACCATGGACTCGATTATTCTACAGCAGTTCATGCAGAGCCTCTCCTGGAAAAATACCCAAAGCAACCTTTCTGCCCCTAAACCTTATTGATTTGATGATATACTGAAATCAAGGGTTGTTTGTATGGAGGCTGCTAAAATTGCTGTCAGGCCCCCTGCCCTCTCCTGTTCATTCTCCCTCTCTCTCTCTCTCCCCCCGTGTGTGTGTGTGTGTGTGTGTATTTTTATGGGAAGTATGCTGACAGAATTGCAAGATGGTAAGTAATGCCAGAGATCTCCTTTAAACAGGAGTTTTCATGCAGAAGTCAAGGCAGCTTTGGACTGTATTAACGGGGAATTCAGTTCTAAATTGGTGGAAGAGGAATGTTTCTGCCCAGGTAGATGACTGTGCCTGATCGGTACAGGATAGTAGAAAGCATGGAGGGTCCCATGTGCGTTGATCATTTAAAGGGAACAACTGGGCCTAAGGAATTCAAGAACCAAATTCCTCACTTGGTTAAATTACCAAAATTTAATCCTTGATTATAGCCTGTTTCTGGTCATTGTCATTGACCAGCTAAAATAATCTTAAATACTTTCTTTCCTCACAATATGAGCCTCTCTGCAGTTATCTTCACAGCACCCACCTAGCTGCAAACAGATAACAAAATTGCAAAACTGATCAGGCTCACAGTTAAACTCCACCCATGGCCTTTGTTATTTATTAGACTCACTTTTTGTTGGTTAGGATTTTCCTGAGTGGCAGTATTCAGGACTTGGGGGTTATAGAGGCCTGTGATGCCCATAGATTTTCTGAATTTTTGGCCTTATTAAATGTTAATGGCAATTTCAACTTACTTTCCATCTTTAGTTTGTAAAGTAAACGTATAACCTATTTCCTTGCAAAGATAAAACTGAATTATCTTGCCATGCTGTGAGTTAGACTGTGGAGGGATGAGGCTGTGGAGCTGCAGTAGTCAAGTGCAGGGTTTAGGAGCCACTTTTCCCTAGCAGGACAGTCTAGCAGGGTTTTGGACTTAGTGGTCATTGCACACTTTTTCTTCAGTACCAGTATTCTTCCTGGGGTCTGATTCTGCATGGCAGGAGGTACCCAGTGGGCTAAGGGAAACCATTCAAGGCCCTGACTGACTCGAAATTGATTGGCCCACAGCCCTTTTGGGGTCATGAGGTGCCACTTGGATCATGGACTAGTGCTAGATCAACATTCTGCATAACTCATGTATAAGTGTAGTGGGAATGAGGAGAAAAGAGGTGTCTTCCCCCTCCCCCCAACAAATGCTGATATATCACAGGAAGACTTTTGCACCAAACCTTCAAAATATAAACTCCTCTCTGGACAGAATCTGACAATTTTTCAAACATTCTTATATTCATGATTATCTCCAAACCCTACAATGAGTACATTCTGCAGGCATGGGACCAAACCACCATCTTGGAGGTCTTTCCAATATTCCTAAGGCTAACCATAACAATGTCACATGGAGAATTGATCAGATTTCCCACATTTCTTTACTATTGACTTTTAATTAGTCTTCTCAGTGGCCAAACCCTTGTTGGGGATAAATATGATGAGCGACATCCTCAGGTAGTGTAAATCATCACTGTTCCAATGAAATAAAGGTAGCTACACTCATTTATGTTGGGTTAGGACCTGGCCCTCTGTATTTTACATTTGCTCTTAAAACTGCATTATTTATCATAGCAAGAAGATAGTTACATTAAACTTATTTACATTGTACACTGTCAATGGGGAAAAAAATTAAAAAGGAAAAAAATCCACCCAGACAAGCAGAGGATAGTCACTGGGCACAGATAGTGTTGGGGAGAATGGGAATTGAGAAACAGTATACATATATGGGGACAGATAAGCAATTTTTCAATATAAAATCTGACACAATCACTGTGAAGCAGAAACAAGATATTAAATTAAGCAATAACATTTGAGGCCCATGGCATTTCATATGTAATTAATGACTGGATGGGGTTAATGGCTAGAAACTCTCTCAGACCATCATTAACCCTGAGGAAATGCCAGTGATGTTCTTATAAGTATTAAAATTTTTTCACACCTTTAATTTATTTCTGGCTTCTACTGTGCCTTTCCCATAAATATTTGTGACTATGAGCTCTGCTACAGATAAGTTATTTCTGACTTTTTATTTGTTATGACAATGTTATATAATTTGCTAATTGTCTGTCAAACTATGGCTGTGACATGGGAACTGAAAGTTTTTTAGGAATATGTTGGTTTGAGGATAGAAACCAATCAGGTATCAGATGGTTTTTTTGTGTTGAAGAAAAGAGTGTTTTATTTAAAATTCCAAAAGAACTGGATGGAATCACCAAATAAAGTTTCAAGTAAAAGGTATCCTTAAACAATAATTTAATTTTTGTTTTGCAGTTCTGGCCATTATTAATATTAGTGTTTTTTCTAAAGTGCCTATCAATGAAATATCCAGGTGGCCCTACATCTGTTTGTCTTGTACAAAGAAGGGTTTCCTTCACCACCCCCTCTTACTACAGAGCTGTTTAGTATGAGGATAGACCCACAGTTAATTAACAAAATGACTGCACAAAGATGTGAAAATTGCACTGTTCTTTGAAAGTGGTAAGATTTTGGCTCTGCCTAAGTTCCAGCAGGAGCTTGTTCCACAGCAACAGGTCCTCAAGCAAGACAGCTTGATCCTTGGTTCCTGAAAAATGTATTCTGCACTTCATACACTACACTGCACCAGCTGACTCTGCTGGTGCTTTGGGCACAGAGGGAGAAACAGTCCCTGAAATACCTCCGATTTTTAAACGAAGACTTTCAATTGGGCTCAGAACTGTATTGGTAGACTTTGAAGCACTGGCTTCATATGTTCTCGTCTTTGTCTTGATTGATTGCCGCATGCTTTGCAAACTTTGTTTCCCTGAGAATAAATCTACTTAATTCAGAAGCTTTCATGCAAACAGTCCCATCACTTCCATAACCATTAAGAAGCCCACATTCACTGCACTAAAAAATATATCTGGAAATGCAAATATAATCTAATTTCTGACCTCTGATTCATGGGGACCATCACTTAATATGTTGACAAATTAGTGCATTTTACAATAGTTGAAATGGTCAAGATAAATAGTAATATGTTCATACATCAGAGAGCAGAAAGTTTGTTAACTGGAACAATTGAAATAGACCTCTTGAAAAGGTGATATAAAGATTAAAGACTTAAGTTATCTGCCATGAAGGAAAATGTGAGAGTATTACCATAAATCCATGGTGCGCACTACCATACTACAGAGGGTTGTAAAAAGTAAATATTAAATACTTGCTTTATGTCTTTCACAGGAAGTTGCTTCTAGTAAAATGTTGAATATTTGTAGCCTTGCTGTGAGAGACCCATACCTTGTCTTTCAAATATAACTATTTTAAAGGTGCACAACTGTATATATGGAAATTCACCCACAGTTTTACTCAGTTAGCAAACTACTCTTCTTATGTTAATCTATCTTTTAAGTAACAACATTTACAGCATGTATTAGCCAGAGATATGAAAGAGGAAAGAGGTGGTGTTCTGCCATCTGAATTACATAGATGTCACTCCCATGCCTGTGCTATGTCAACAGCATAATTTCTTTCATTTTAACAGTGTCTTCCCAGGTGAATACCATTCTGCTTGGGCACACACTGAAGTTCTAGTGACCAGAATCATCATCATGCTTCTGCTTTTATTGTTGTTTAAATAGTGAAAATAATTGGTGCACTTCAATTCCCCATCTACTAATGAATGTATTTGCAGGAGTTACATAATCTAATCAAAAACATCACATTTACAAATAACCAAGTTAAAAGAACATTTCTATTATTTAAAGCTGTGTTGGTGATTAAAAATGACAGTATTAGAAAGGAAATAATTATTTAAACCAGATCAGGTTAAAACAGGCATAGCTGCAACTAACTTGTTCCTTATCTTTAGGATTCATAAATACATAGGACTCATAACTGGGGAGAGAAGCAAGTCGAAGTTTTAATGTAAGAACAGTTTAATAGATGGACGATGTAGGTTTCAAAGTATAAATGACAGCTTTTACTTAATATCTGCTCCCTGTGTGTCTTTGGGTCATTTGCTTACTTCCCTGACAAAAGTAAGATTTCCCCTGTTAGAATAGCTGAGCTAATATAAGCAGAGAATGAGCTAGTTCCTATTTCACCCTTTGCAGCATCAGCTAAGCTATCAGTTGAATTCTAATTGCAGAACGTTTATTACTGGAGATGATGTGAAAGCCAGAGAGCTTGATTTTTTTTTTTTCCTCCAGATCCCAGGTTGAATTTGTAGGTAGTGCTGGCAGTTAGAAAAATAATCTTATGTGTAAACTGAGCAAATTTACTATATGTAAGTCACTGAGAATAAATCTGGCAGTGTGTTATCACTTTTCAGAGCGTAACCAGGAACTCACTGCCTAATGTGCAGTTAATGTTGCTGTTTATCTTGATATCGTCTGTGTATATAAGCTTAACTTTCTATATGCAATAAATGTGAAATATTTTCATGTGTTACCTTCTTTGTTTGTTTTTCAGTAGGACAAAATTTTGCTCACACAAGTGGGCTCATAGCATAAAATCCTGGCCCCACCGAAGACCATAGTAATTTTGCCATTGACTTAAATGAGGCCCAGATTTCACTCATAGGGTCACAAAGGCAACAAAATCAGTGCAACTCTACCATAAAACAGTGTTAGACCATGAAGAGCAGAACTCAAGAGCTTACATCCCAGTGCACTGTGGAACACTTCTCTGCGGGAGTTTACACTGTGCCTCTGAGTGGGCATTTATGTTGAAAGACCAATGAGTCATCAATGGTAAAACTCACTGTCTGTGCAGTACAGTGGACGTTACTATAGCCTATTGGCTGTAATGGCAAATGTGGAGCACCTGCATTATTATTGTTCTGTCTGGGGGAAGGATTTAATTCCCTGTATTCCTATGAATTTCCCTTATTCAAAGCCCATTTACTTGGTCTTTGTGGAGTATGAATGGATTTGGACCCTAAGAAACTGGTAAGAATAAATCTATTTTATAGGAAAATATGAACAGAAATTCTAAAATGCGAACTGGTAGGATTGAGCCTCTGCCCTCAGACAATGCGCACTCAGTTTCATGAATGCAATGGGAACTTTTATACTGACTACAGTATATTAATAAAAAAACGGGGGCGGGGGGAGAGAATTAGTTTTGCTGTTGTGATTTCTGTAACAGGTAATATTTGTCCTGTGGGTGCAGAGAAATGTTGATAAACTTCTGATACAAATTACTCTGACGTAA
Source organism: Chelonia mydas (assembly GCF_015237465.2). Lineage (NCBI taxonomy): Eukaryota > Metazoa > Chordata > Testudines > Cheloniidae > Chelonia > Chelonia mydas. The sequence goes on along the minus strand of NC_057853.1, from coordinate 88,101,778 downwards.
AACATTATGAAATAAAAAGCAGCCCTTCAGGTGCTGCAGACATACACCTGTTCTAAGCAGATACTAGACTGATGTCCCAATAAATTACATTACAGTATTCTCTGGGCTAATACTCCTAGAAATGCGTAGGAAGCACCTATGATGACGAGGAGGAAAGTGGGTTAGGCCATGTGTCTCAACTCATTTTGTAAGTGTGGGGAGGATGTCCAGTTCAAGTACTCCATAGGGAACGCATCCAGTGACCAGATAAGTGGCCTGGTAAAGGATTAAAAAGGAGATGCTGTATAAAGAAACGGAATGGGGAAGAAGGGAATTCAGGGCTCCTATGATTGGTACAGCAGGGAACCCCCCTTTCTTATAGCCCACCTAAACCCTCCTACAAGGTATGGATTTAAGAGGTTTGAAAATTTTGATCTGAGTCTATAAACAAACTCTTAAATTGTAAACTCATTGTTTGACAGAGACCATTTCTACCTGTGTATTAGTACAACATGTAGTATGTACCTAATCCTGATAGAGGCCTTTCGTTGGTATCACAATGCAAATAACTAATAATTGATTTTTGACTGTTTGGTATTATGTACTAATATATAACTGATGACATCAAGAAAGCTGAAGTGTTTAATGCCTATTTTGCTTCATTCTTCATTAAAAAGTGTAATGGTGACCAGATATTCAACACAATAAAGGTTAACAGCAAGGATGAAGGAATGCAAGCCAAAATAGGGAAACATCAGGTTAAAGAATATTTAGAAAAGTTAGATGTGTTCAAGTCTGCAGGGCCTGATAAAATTCATCCTAGGGTACTTAAGGAACTAGCTGAAGCCATCTTAGAGCTGTTAGCAATTACCTCTGAGAATACCTGTAGGACGTGAGTTCCCAGGAGACACGAGAAGGCCAAACATAGCACCTGTCCTTAAAAAGGAGAACAAAGAAGATCCAGGGAATTCTAGACTAATCAACATAACTTTTTTTTATGTGGAAACATACTGGAACAAATTATGAAACAATCAGTTTAAATACTTGGAGGATAATAAGGTTATAAAGAATAGCCAGCATGGATTTGTCTTGAAGAAATCACATCAAACTAACCTAACTTGCTTCTTGACAGCATTACTGGCCTAGGGGATAGGGTGGAAGTGCCAGATGTGATATATCTGTACAGCTTTTGACACAGTGGCACATAAGCAAACTAGGGAAATGTGATTTAGATGAAATTATTATAAGATGGATAAGCAGCTGGTTGAGTGACTCTACTCAGAGTATTTATCATTGGTTCTCTGTGAAACTAGGAGGGTGTATCTAGTGGGGTCTCACAGGGGTCAGTCCTAGGTCCAGTACCTAGGTTTTCATTAATGACTTGGATAATGGAATGGAGAATACGCTTATAAAATTTGCAGATGACACCCAAGCACTTTGGAGGACAGGATTAGAATTCAAAAGCACCTTGATGAATTGGAGAATTGGTCTGAACCGAACAAGATGAAATTCAATAAAGATAAGGGTAAAGTACTTCAGTTAGGAGGAAACATCAAATTCACAACCACAAAATGGGGAATAACTGGCTCGATGGTATTATTACTGAAAAGGATCTGAGGGTTATAGTGGATCACAAACTGTACATGTGATACAGCTGCAATAAAGGCTAATATCCTTCTGCAGTGTATTAAGAAAAGTCATACGTAAGATATGGGAGGTAATTGTCCTGCTCTAGTTGGCATTTGTGAGGCTTCAGCTGGAGTATGGTGTCCTAGGCACCACACTTTTGAAAAGTTGTGGAGAAATTGGAGAGGATAGCAACAAAAATTATGAAAGGTTTTGAAAACCTGACCTATGAAGACAGGTTAAAAAAGGGGGGGGGGGGGGGCATGTATGGTCTTGAGAAAGAAGACCGAGAGGGAGACCTGATAGTCATCTTCAAATATATTAAGAGCTGTTTAGAAAGAGGATGATGATCAATTGTTTTGCATGACCACTGAAGGTAGGACAAGAAGTAATGGGTTTAATTTGCAGCAAGGGATATTTAGGTTAGATATTAGAAAAACCCTTTCTAACTATAAGGGTAGTTAGGCTTTGGACTAGGCTTCCAAGTGAGGTTATGGAAGGTTTTTAAAAACAGGTTGGAGAAACACTTGTCAGGGATGGTCTAGATTTACTTGGTCCTACCACAGCGCAAGGGCCTGTACTTGATGACTGCTCAAGGTCCCTTCCATTTCTATGATTCTATATAACAAAAGAGAGAAAAAGTGGAGGAATTGGGCAGAAAAAGGGTTCCATTTAATATAATACTTAAAAGTTGTTTTCAAATTGTAGCTGTCACTAGGTAACTTTGTTTTGGCACTAATGCATGATTGTCCATTGTCTCTAGCATCATTACAGAAGACCTCTAGACATAACTGTATCCTTCGATAAAGTTGCCATTTAATCAGGCACACTCAAGGAAGACCCAAAAAAGGTGTGTATAGGATCATAAAGATTAAAAAGGCCTATTTGATTATCAAACCCATTCTGGTTTCTATATCCCCTTTTCCATGCTGCTTACCAAGATAAAGCATATTTCTTGAAACATTAAAGTTGCTAGATGATAATATTGTCAATGTCTAAGAAATAATTCACCTGTTATATATCCCCTTCTCAGTTTCTTCCTCACATAGCTGTTACATATTCTTAAGGCAGCTTTCTATTTCAGGTCAGTTTTCTATTTCTGAAACTGTTTAAATGAAAGAACAGCACCAGTATATAGCATACTATATCCTAAAACTGGCATGAATCTAAAACCGTCTACCACAGACAAGTTTCATAGTAGCAGCCATGTTAGTCTGTATCCACAAAAAGAAAAGGAGTACTTGTGGCACCTTAGAGACTAACAAATTTATTTGAGCATAAGCTTTCGTGAGCTACAGCTCACTTCATCGCTTATGCTCAAATAAATGTTAGTCTCTAAGGTGCCACATGTACTTCTGTTCTTCTTACCACAGACAAGTTATTCATGATGTCAGTACGCAATAATTTAGACAATTATGTGAACTAAAGAAATCCATTTTACAAAGATTGCAAAATCTTTCCATCAGCCACATATCACAAGTCAGTAACTCTGATAAATGATTTTGACTTGCAGCTAGTGTGTTGAAGGTTTGAAATAAAGTATAATGAATTCCTACAGAGCTTGTGACAAAAAAGTATCTCTAGCTTCTTTCAAAACATGTTATTGATCTATGAGTGTATAGAGAGAAGTAAAATTCTGCTATGTTCATGTCCTCTAAGTGAATGGAAAAAAGAGTTAGTAAACAGAGGAGGTCCACTGAGAAAATGGCAATTAAGAGGGGGAAAAAATGGTGTGACTGGGTGCTGTGATGGAAAGAATAAGTGAATGAAGAAAGTTAATCAGGACCAGTTCCTGCACACGCATCTCTCACAATGACTGACTATAATGGGAATTACGTGCCGGGAAGAGCGGCAGTATTGGCCCCAAATGATGGCCTGATGGTGAGAGGCACTGAGCACCTGCAGCATTGACTTAAAGGGGAGCTGCTGCTGCTTAACATCTCTTAGTAACAGATACTGAGTGAGTAAGAAAGTCTAAATAAATGAACGTGCAAGCAAACAAATCCATAAGGAGTGAGCAAACAATAAGTAGGATGAATGGCTAACGGTGGTGTGAGTTAACCTGAGTTGACAAATTGAGTAAACCCTAGTGACCATTCAGAAGACTGATTAAGAAGTGACACAGCTGAGTGATGAGTAAGCTAAAGCGAGTGAGAAAGTATGCCATAAAGTGACACAGCTGAGTGATGAGTAAGCTAAAGTGAGTGAGAAAGTATATGAGCATCAATAAAACAAGTGTGCGCAGAGAGCACAGTGCCCTCTCACATAATCAGAAACCTTTATATTTGTTTGCAAAAATCACAGTTTGCACTGTGTGGATATGTTTAAAGAAGACATACATGTATGGAACAGAGAAGATACCACGTATAGTTGAATGAATACATTATAGAGTATGAGTGTTCTAAACAAAATGCTCCTGAATGATCTTCAGGCAAAAGTTGCTCCACTGAATGCATCCGGTGAAGTGAGCTGTAGCTCACGAAAGCTTATGCTCAAATAAATTGGTTAGTCTCTAAGGTGCCACAAGTACTCCTTCTCTTTTTGCGAATACAGACTAACACGGCTGCTACTCTGAAACCTGTCATTATGCAAGGCACTGAATTTAGCCGTATGGAGTGGAAATCTATCAACTTCATGAAAAAACTCGTACAGATACAGACAGACATCATCTTCCTTTCCAAATGCAAACAGATGGACATCATACAGTCCACTGAATGCATCCGATGAAGTGAGCTGTATCTCACGAAAGTTTATGCTCAAATAAATTTGTTAGTTTCTAAGGTGCCACAAGTATTCCTTTTCTTTCAGTGGAGAAAATTGTGAATAATTCCAAATAACAAATATAGTAGACAATTTGATAATCTATTCACCAACAGTTCACAAACATAACAGAAAGGTGAAATTGTTCAATTTACTTGTAATGAATTATTTGCAGAGTTCTACCTAAGGCTTCAAAGGCTGAATATTTTATTTTAATTTTTCAGAGCTCTTTTTACTTTTCACCTGTGTTTTAAAATTCTAGTCCATTATCCTAATAAGCTTTTATGCATTACAGGCTATGTCTTGAGCCTGGTTTATGTTACAGTAAGGAACTCATAAACCCATCTGACTAAGTAAATCAGCTGTACTCCAGGTCAGAGTATGATATTGCATAAATCCACACCTGCTTTGCAGGTGGAATATGAAGAGTTGCGTGTAAATAAGCTGCAAGTTTCCTTTCTCTCTCTCCCTCCTCCAAAAAGCTGTTCTCAAGAGATTTGCAACCAAGTCTTGCAAATTTGGTAGGTTCAGATAATCCTCCACTCTGCTGTTTGCTTATCTGAACTGATCTGAGTCTTTTGAGATATGCCTGTTTACTAGCTAAGATTTTTAAATATAGTTTTTCTTTGTCTTCACCAGGATCATCTCTATTTTTGAGTCTCAGATTTTTCTTCAGGAAAGCTTTTTAAAAACCCAACAGGCCTACTCAACAGGCAATCCTAATTCAAACAAGAATGTGTTTTGGTTCACATGCAATATTGCATAAAATAGCACCACTGAAAGGGTTTGGGGAAAAAATGGAAGACATTTTCATGGTATCAATGAAGAGGATAGATGGGAAACACTTCTTTTATTCAAATAAAAATTCTCAGAGTTCTACATGGGTAATTCAGAATAGCCATTGGTTCACGAATAGCTTCATGCTTAATATAAAATATAATATTAAGGCAATGTTTTGTTTGAAAATTTAAATGGACAAAGCCAAGAAATATAGTTATGTAATAAATAAAGCTATAGTTCTCAAAACAAGTGAAACTCAACACTGTACATAGTAGACTGTATTACTCAATATACTGTTACCTTAAGAAAAATGGGGTAAGTTACAGTGGCTGTAGGAAACATCTCTTTGGATTTACTGAATTTAGTCCATTTAAATTTTCTGTCATAATATTGTAATAATATTGGGTCAGATCATACCCAATGTGATAATATGCCTACAGTCAGTGGGGGATACTGCTTAAAATTGCTGTCAACATATGCTCTATGTACCTTATGCTAAGGGAAGTTATGTACTATGGTGAATCCAATGTTACCCAGTCTCAATACTAAAAAATCATGAATCGGCTCCAGAAATTTTGAAATTAGCTTAAAATTACACTTTTTAAAAAAATTAATAAATTAGGGGTTCTTTTTATTTGCCTTCTGGTATTTGAGCCTTTAGCGGATAGGTTTCCAAGCTTTTCTCTGCAACCATTAGGGCTAGAAACTTACTTTTAAAAAATGAGAACTGAGGTTCTTAAGTAATCACATGACTGTAGAAGCCAGAACTTTTAAAAAAAACAATTATTGTGAGATTTGTGATAAGATTGAGAGAGATATTCTCACTATATTACTGACTCCTGAGTGACTGAGCAAGACAATTCATCGTCTTGGGTTACCTACTTGCACCTAAATGGTGAAAATAATACTTACCTCTATAGTGATGTTCTGAGGATTAGTTAGTTAACATTATCACAACATTTTGAAGAAACACTAGATAAGGTTGAGAATTATTCTTGGTTTCTTATTGCCTAATTACATTTACAAAATAGGACAAAACATGCATTTTTCATAGAGGATTTACATGATTGAGATTTAAAGACAAAATTCAATATCTTCCATTGTTTGAGGAGTTGTTGTACCATGTTGGTCCCAGGATATGGGTGAAACATGGTAGGTGAGGTATTAGCTTTTAATGGACCGACTTCTGTTGGGGAAAGAGATGAGCTCCACAGAGCTCTTCTTCTTTGCTTGTCTCTTTTACCAACAGAATTAGTCCAGTAGAAGATGGTACCTTGCTCACCTTGTGTCTCTCATTTAAAAACAAAGAAGTTTGTTACTTAATTACAAAAACACCCAAAAAACTTTAGATATGGAAAAACATCTTTTCCCACATTTTTTTATAACTTAAAAAAAAAGCTAGTTTTTCTTCATCTATGATGTAATAATCTGTCACTGTACCAGATACTTGATAATGGAGGCTAATAATGATTGTGTCTCCTCAAGCAAAACAATGTCACTACTATGATGCATAATATATTTTCCAGTGTCTGTGGAATTGCTTGGATTGTGGTTCCCCTCCCTCTCAAGAAAGAGTGGGTTTTGAGTAATCTAATAGCAAACTGAAACCTTATATTTATTGGTGCTGACATAAATATAAAGGGAAGGTAAACACCTTTAAATCCCTCCTGGCCAGAGGAAAAACCCTTTCACCTGTAAAGGGTTAAGAAGTTAAGACAACCTCACTGGCACCTGATCAAAATAACCAATGAGGAGACAAGATACTTTTAAAGCTGGAGGGGATGGGGGGAAACAAAGGGTTCTCTCTGTCTGTGTGTTGTTTTTGCCGGGACCAGAGCAGGAATGCGGGTCAGAACTCCTGTAAAAAGTCAGTAAGCAATCTAGTTAGATATGCATTAGATTCTGTTTTGTTTAAATGGCTGATGAAATAAATTGTGCTGAATGGAATGTATATTCCTGTTTTTGTGTCTTTTTGCAACTTAAGGTTTAGCCTAGAGGGATTCTCTATGTTTTGAATCTGATTACCCTGTAACGTATTTACCATCCTGATTTTACAGAGGTGATTCTTTTACTTCTTCTTTAATTAAAATTCTTCTTTTAAGAACCTGATTGCTTTTTCATTGTTCTTAAGATCCAAGAGTTTGGGTCTGTGTTCACTTATGCAAATTGGTGAGGATTTTTGTCAAGCTTTCCCCAGGAAAGGAGGTGTAGGGATTGGGGAGATTTTGGGGGGAAAGACGTTTCCAAGAGGGCTCTTTCCCTGTTATATTTGTTAAACGCTTGGTGGTTGCAGCAATAAAGTCCAGGGACAAAAGGTAAAATAGTTTGTACCTTGGGAAAGTGTTAACTGAAGCTGGTAAAAATAAGCTTAGGGGGTTTTTCATGCAGGTCCCCACATCTGTACCCTAGAGTTCAGAGTGGGGAAGGAACCTTGACAGGTGTATATTTCTAAAATATGCTATGAAGTACACTGAATATTATCAAGCAGGAAATGTATGATTTACTTTTTCAAGTTACAAATTATAGAAACATTATTTGTGCCCTTCATTGCTGCTTTTTAAAGACTATCTTATACAGATATTTCCAAAAATACATTTTTTTCCCTTCTTTTGCATGTTACAGCACTATCAGCTCTTCCGTATTTTGGGTGGGGAATTCTTTGGAAAACTAGAGAATTGCAGTGAATTAGTAACAGTGCAATAAGCTGAAACCTGAGCTAATATATGGCACCTAATGCAATGATTGGAATAGGTGTACTGTGTATTGATATTAAATAGACAAGAGTTTCAAACAATAGTTTTCAGTAAATAATTTGCTACTTAATACACAAGAAAATGAAAAAAAAAAAGGGGGGGGGGGCGGAGAGGAAATCTACCCCAAGTCGTGATTTCTAGGGAGAAGAGACAGAGATTGCATGGAGTCTTCTAAGCACTTTGCTGTTGGTGGTCATCTTCATGTGGAGGACACTCATGCTACAGTGATGGAGCACTACATTTGTCTGAGTTCAACATTTTCACTGTTATAACGTACATCAATATAGTTAAACTGCTGTGTCATACTCAGATTCTGTGTTTATTTTGTTGTGGTTAAACTGTGCAATTGAGCCTTGTGTCTACACCGTGCAGTTATAGTGCCTAGTCATATTGGTCACTATTCTGGAGTTCTTGGGACTATTCCCAGGTCCACTCCCATTTTCGTCAGTTTTCACACCAGATTGTGGGATACTTCCTAGAGGCCATGGGGAGTTTGGGCATAACTCCTATTATTTCCTCTCTGTATCCCAGAGCTCACCTGGTGCCAGTGGCATTCCCAAATTAATCTGTCATCATGGAGGAGGCCCAGAGGTATCCTATCCATTGCTGAGTTAGAAAAGCAAATTATGGTGTATTTGAGAGCCTGCATTGTGGTGTCTGTGGCAGCAATCAGGAGGCAATGGGAGATTTTGCATTTATTCAAGTGGAGATAGTGGAAATTGAATTCTCAGTCTGATCAAATCCCAGGTGAATTTCTCTGATTTACTTTGATGACTTTCCCTCAGTGGAACTGTGCTTTTGGTTCAGGCCAATGAGACCAGAGAGTTCTGGAGACCTGGGATGATTAGCACCAGTTCACCACCTTTAATGTTGGCTGGTTGGAAAAAGTCCCCTATGCCAAGATATACAGAAATTAAATTCTATTAACAAGAATGAAACAAGGAACTCTCTCTTCTTTTCCTGTACCATAGATATTAATAGGGTGAATGTACCAACTCTGTAAATCTATCTCCCTGGCTTATTGGAAATATTGACCAGGGCGTGGAACTACTAACATCAACCAGAGTTACTGTAGGATGCCTGTGAGGTGTGCTTTTGGTAAGCTGGTGGAGGTTTCTGATTACTTTGACTGTGTTGTGGATTAACTGTCCCACATATTAACTGTTGTATTTTTAACAACATTTGTGAAGCCACAAAGAGGAAGTATTTGCTGATGACTGGGGATAAGAGATATGGAAGCTATTTACACTGATTTTTATTTTGGATATAGTCCAGTTCATTCAATTAGATGCTGCTAGACATTAGCATTCCAGTGCTACAATCTTAGCTGTGTCTGGATGTGTTTCTCACTTCACAGAGCAATGAGGACAATGACCTTCTCACCGCTGCGGCAGATGAATGAGGCATTGTGAACAAAGAAAATGTTGGTACTGAAAAAATGGAATTTGCTCACTTTGAAAATAGTTCACAAATGTCACCACTACTAAGATAACCTCAAAGCAATTCACTATAGAATATCAACCAGACAGGTCATTTCCGCAGTGAGGGACAGCTAGGAGAAGATTTATTTACATGTATTTAGTTACCTTGGAAGTGGGGATATATCCATACAGGCACTATACTGTAGTAACTCTCACTGATGCAGACTTCTCTTAGATATGAATAGGGTAATTTGCATTGATGGATGCCCAGAACACCACTGATAGGAGATGTGTGTAGATGCATGACAGATCCCACCAAAGGAAGGGAAAGACGATTCTTGATGGTACTTTCTAATTCAAATAAGCTCCAAGATAGAAACTGTGTTTTTAAGGTTCATCTTCATATTTGGTATGTGATGACATTTCATACCAAATATTTAGTTTCTGACAATTTAAAAAAAAGTTTATTAAAATTACTGCTAAAGTTGTGTAGCTTAATCTTAATCTACATGGTGATAAATATGCTATTTGCCAATTTTGACACATTTTAGTCATTTTGTACTGCAACTCACTGATACTTAGTTAGATTCCAACTGCCCCTGAGGCAAGCTGCTGGTATTTGCATTTGAATTGCTTTCCTGAGTCAGTCTAAACTTTAATTTTCAATTTCTCAATTCTTTTGCAGTTCAAATTAATCAAATAAATTGAAGATGAAATTTTGCTGGCTCTGTTCCTATAGTTACAAGTGTCACTTTCGTACAAGTTCAGGAGTAAGGCTTGCTGTCTTAGTGTTTCCTTGTTTGTCCCGTTCCAGTTAAGTCCTGAAGTCCCATAAAGGATAGTGTACTTTTGCTTGGTCTGTGGCATTCGTACTCAAATCAGAAGGTAGAAGGCAGGGGAGAGGCTAGTCAAGGGGAGAGGCTAGTCATTAGGAGAGCGGGGGGTTTGGGGGGGGCAGCGCGGGGGCGGGGGCATTAGCTAGACTGTAAGCTCTTTAGTGGGCAAAGACCATTTTCCAGCCTGGATATGTACGTATAGTGCCTAATATTATGGACTCTGATCCAGATTGGGGTCTCTAGGTTGAATCACAAGAGAAGTAAATGAAGATGATAATTTGCTTGCATCATAAGAGTCTGAAATCACTTCAATTTTTTCAGTACATTTTAAAATGTTTGGATGACATGAACTTTCTTCTATATTGATGTTGAACCTTGAGAATAAAGTGAAGCAAAATCAGACAGCCCCTAATACAAGTATATGTGGCAGCCCACAGCAACACTCAGCTATTGATTCAGTACATGGATGAAAGAAAAAGTAACTTGATTACACACACAAGACCTGTTTCTTTAACAAGAAAATAGGATTATAAGTGGCTGTCTAGCTTACAATTTGAATGCTAAAAATAATAAAATGCACCAGAATATGGTATTTGTTCCCATTATTATGTATTTTATTGGTTAAGCACTGTCAGTGTTTGTGGCCCTGTCAATGAGCTCATAGGGAAGTAGCTTCACATGACAGTAAAAGTCAATTCAATACACCAATCCAATGGTAATCCAGTCTGTAACAACCAGCATGGCCATCATTACGGCGGTAGTGTGACCATAAGAGTACCCCAGTGCCAGAGGCTAGGGGGTTACCTGGTATTTAGCAATTAATCTTAGCTGGCCTGACCAGCTGAGTGTATCCCACATGCTGTTGTCATGATATTTATTTAAAAGGTGTCTTGTAATATTGTGACATTCTACAGGATGCAGCCTGAACTGCTGTGTCCCCTTAGTTCTCCAGCCTGGGATGCCTTTTACACTGCTTGCTGTAGTGGACAGCAAACCACTCTGGGCTCTGTTCACTCTCAGCCACCAGGATTCAAAGTCACTCCCAGCTGAGTACATGAATGCTATGCCCAGTCATCCATGAATACAAGGCAACACCCATATATCCCTCAGTCCCAGGCTTGCCCCCCATTCCCCACAGAAGTGTGCATCTTGTACCGTTCAGTAGAACACTGGAGCATACAAGCTCATAAATTAGTCCATCATTCGAACAAAGGGTAACAAATACATACTTGTTGTCTCAAGCGGAGGCTTCCCAAATACTTCAATCAAACACACTGGTTTAGATAAAACAAGTTTATTAACTAGAGAGAGATCAATTTTAAGTGATTTACAAGTGATAAGGCATAAAAGTCAGAATTGGTTACAAAAGAAGTAAAAAGATAAAGCCTCAATCTAATTTCTAAACTTTAAAAGTTCTAATAGCTAATAGTTCTAAAAGCAAAATAGGTTGTCTCACCATTAGCTGCAATACAATGCACAGGCTGCTTCTCTTTCCAGTCTAGGAGCACTCCCTTTAGTTTAGTATTCTTTAGGTATTCATTGATGTCAGGGGAGGCAGAGAGGCAAGGTGGCCCAAGGTCTTTCCCCCACCCTTCTTATGTTCTGATCCTTTGTACTAGAAAAGTATTTGCTGGGTCGTGGGGTTAGTAGTTCCATTGCGAACGTGCTCTGCAAGCTGCCCTTCAGGTGAATTGTTTTTAATTCCCCTGCTAGTGACACTCCAATGAAGGTGCCTAGCTGGCGTGCCAGTGTGCCTTTGAGAAAATGGTCTGAAGGCGTTACCCAGAACGACACTGTATTTCAGTAACAATCAGAAGTAAGATCTCCATAGATTCATATACACTGTTGATACACACATTTTAACAGGTCAGTGAAGTTTAGTAGATCGTCTTTTCAAATGATACCTCACAAGGTATACTTTGTACAAAATATATCATAACCATATACAGTAACTCCTCACTTAACCTTGTCCCGGGAAATGTTGTTTCATTCATACATTGCTGATCTACTAGAGAACGTGCTCTTTTAAAGTTGCGCAGTGCTTCCTTATAAGGTTGTTTGGCAGCCGCCTGCTTTGGCGGCTGTTTGCAGGAAAAGCAGCCCAGTGGAGCTAGCGGGTGGGGGCTTGGGGCTGCAGGCCCACCCTCTTTCCCCTATCAGCTCCCCTAAGTTCCCTGTGCAGCAGCTGCCCAGCAGGTTATCAATTGCCAGGCAGTTCAGCTGTCCCTCCCCCCCACTGCCATGTGCTGCTCCTGCCCTCTGCCTTGGAGCTGTACCTGGGAGCTCCTGCTTGCTGTGCAGGGGGTGCAGGGGCGGGGGGAAGAGGGGTGCTGATGTCAGGGTGTTTCCCTCCCTCCACTCCTGTACCCCATCTCCACAGAGTGGAGGGGAGGTTGGGGGGAGGAAGACAGGGCTCAGGATGGAGGGGCTAGCTGGCAGCAGCTGTTGTCTCAACTTTTCTACTGAAAGAGGCAGTGTACTTAGAGTGAGGTCAGCGTACTTAAAGGGGCAATCCGTGTCCGTCTCTCTCACACACACATGCACCTCCCGGCACTTTGAAAAGTGGAGGGAGTTGTGTGCTCCAGTGGGATAGAGTGGGTTCATCATCACGTTCAGTTTCCACAGGGAATGTTTGCAGCCACTGCCATGCATCTATTGTGTCTCCTCCCTCCATTGATGCTGCCTTGTAGAGTGTGAGGCAACATTAACAACGTGTTAACCCTTGAGAACTCAGCTGAGTGCTAGTTCATCATTTAGCAGCAAGGCTTTCCCTGGGAAATATCCCACCCTCTTCCACCCTCTGACTCCACCACCTCAACCAAGCTTCACAATCATCATTGCTGTATACAGTATTAACTTGTGTGTATGTATAAATAAAATGTCTTGTGTCTGGCAAAAAAAATTTCCCTGGAACCTAACCCCCGCTACTTACATTAATTCTTATGGGGAAACTGAATTCGCTTAACATCTTTTTGCTTAAAGTAGCATTTTTCAGGAACATAACTACAACGTTAAGCGATGAGTTACTGTACAAGTGGTGAACATGAGGTACAGGGTGTCACATGGGGTACAGTATCACAAATATATCATTGGAAAACTAGTAACACATTGATCATTATCTTGTGTTATGTATGTACAGTTAATATATGGAAAATTATAAATATGTACTGGAAATATGTTCTGAAAATGTGTGTGGCAGGTACAGCGTAAGGCACCCGAACCTAGACAAAGGAATGTAGTTTCACCTGCTTGAATGTGGCTCCAGTGTAAATTGTCCAACAAGAGGCAATGGAAGTATATTTACATAAAATGTAAACAAAGCCATCAAACTAGAGGGGGGAATAGTCACTTAACTATCACGACAGGGAGAGGAGACTGCAAAAATTAACATGGTCTCAGCTCCCTAGTAGACACAACAAGCTGAGCCCCCAGAAGGGCTTCCTGACTTTGAAGCCAAAGATAAACTTTGAAAATATAAGCAGAGAGAGTGAGCCATTTTGGCATCCTTCACTGGAGGAGACAAAGAAACCACGCACTTTGGGCTCTGTTTGGATCATGGCTAAAGACTGGCTGTCATAAATATAAAGGGAAGGGTAAACCCCTTTAAAATCCCTCCTGGCCAGAGGAAAAATCCTCTCACCTGTAAAGGGTTAAGAAGCTAAAGGTAACCTCGCTGGCACCTGACCAAAATGACCAATGAGGAGACAAGATACTTTCAAAAGCTGGGAGGAGGGAGAGAAACAAAGGGTCTGTGTCTGTGGGTATGCTGCTTTTGCGGGGATAGAACAGGAATGGAGTCTTAGAACTTTTAGTAAGTAATCTAGCTAGGTATGCGTTAGATTATGATTTCTTTAAATGGCTGAGAAAAGAATTGTGCTGAATAGAATGACTATTTCTGTCTGTGTGTCTTTTTTGTAACTTAAGGTTTTGCCTAGAGGGATTCTCTATGTTTTGAATCTAATTACCCTGTAAGGTATCTACCATCCTGATTTTACAGAGGTGATTTCTTTACTTCTATTTACTTCTATTTCTATTAAAAGTCTTCTTGTAAGAAAACTGAATGCTTTTTCATTGTTCTCAGATCCAAGGGTTTGGGTCTGTGGTCACCTATGCAAATTGGTGAGGATTTTTACCAAACCTTTCCCAGGAAGTGGGGTGCAAGGGTTGGGAGGATTTTGGGGGGAAAGACGTGTCCAAACTGCGTTTCCCAGTAAACCCAGTTAGAGTTTGGTGGTGGCAGTGGATATTCCAAGGACAAAGGATAAAATTAATTTGTACGTTGGGGAAGTTTTAACCTAAGCTGGTAAAAGTAAGCTTAGGAGGTTTTCATGCAGGTCCCCACATCTGTACCCTAGAGTTCAGAGTGGGGGAGGAACCTTGACACTGGCCAACCATGTTGGAAGAATGACTGTGGTGAGAAAGCTATTCTGAACAAAAGGCTCTAGTTTGTTAACTTTAGTTTTAGTCTTAAAAACATAATTTTGCTGTTTCTTTTTAACCATTTCTTTCCCAATTTTTTCTCCTTGGTATCACTTAAGTATCTATTTTTGTTAATAAACTTAATCTTGGTTTACTATATAACTATCTCAGTGCAGCGTTTCAAACTGAAAAGTAAAATCCTCAGCCAAACTACCAGTCGGATGCTGTGTTCTGTTCTTTAAAGGAGCAGCAAACTTAGTAAGGTTTTGTGAGTGAGAGGGGCTGAGCACAGCAGAGGAGATGGTTTTGGGGAGATTTAGGAGTGGAAGGCCTTTGGTATCACCCTGCCAAGGAGTAACTAGGCTTGAGAAAGCCAGGGTGAGGTCACTGTACTGCTGGTGTCCAGGCTGTAAGCCAAAGCTGCACAGCACAGAAGCACCCAGGGTTATAGGGCAGACAGTATCACAAGCCCCTTACTGATCTGGGCAAACCCCCAAAACAGCACAGGCAGGACATAGTTTTATTGATACATTTTTTCTAAATGTTTTCATTACTTTGTGTGAATTTTCCATTATTCAAAATGACTTGCTTCTTGTTTTTTCTCAACAAATGTGTATTGATCAAATAACTTCCTATTCAAATCCCTCTTTCCTAGAAAATAGAATTATATGTGCATTTGTCACAGGCTTATTCTTGTTAAGCTGATCATTTCAGAGGTTATGCAGGGTTATGTATTCTTCCAACCCTTCATTCTTTCAAGGTGACATTTCCTAATTCATTTATATTCTTGTTAATTAAAGAATAAAATACGACAGTGCATAGTGAACAGCACAGCTCATTATTAAATGACACCAGAGGTGATATCCCCAGCCACCTTCTTCTCTTTTTTACTCCTCTTCATTCACTTTCAGTACACAACTCGGTTGGTTGTAACACAAGTCAGTGAAAGAATGAGTGCAGTCAGATATGTATGCAGTGTACGCTGACTGAGGCTATTATAAATTTTGTAAAGCTATAGCCTTAGCCTCTGGATTTCCTCTACATTACTTCTGTCTTTAAAAATTGGTTACTGCACCAATAAGCCTTTTTTTTCCTTCAAAAACCTAGTTTCTTGTAGATCCTAGACATTATTAAATCTGTCCTTGTGTACAATAAGAGCTATCATAAAGCATGTGCATAGCTTTGTTTGTTAGGAGCTACAAGAAGTTGTGTGGCCTCTTAAGGAATCACATGAAGTGAATCAGAGATTCAAAGCTACAGACCAATACAAAACTTGAATTAAATGCAGCCTATTCATCTAACCTGGTTATTAAAAACTTCTGGGGGGTCAGAATGAGTTTTCATGACACAGAGAAAAAAATGGGTGAGGTAATATCTTTCATTGGACCGACTTCTGTTGGTGAAAGACACAAGCTCTTGAGTTATACAGAGTTCTTCTTCAGGTCTGGAAAAGTTGCTCAGAGTGTCACAGTTAACACAAGATGGAACAGATTATTGAGTGTAAGTAATTAACACACATTTCAAGGGACCATTCAAGATGAAGTGGTCAATACCTCTGCAGTCATAGGACAAAAAGTGGGGGGTGAATTTAGTGGGTTATAGATTGTTGTAATAAACCATAAACCCAGTGTCATTATTCAGACCATGATTTTTACTGTCTAGTGAAGTTATGAATTTAAGCTCCCAGGTTCATCATTTCCTTGACTGAGAGGTCAGCTGTGGATTGATCGTTTTGTGAAAAGTATTCACCCACAGGTGATGCGGAGTTTTTGTCTTTTATCATTTTCCTGTGTAAATTTATTTGAGAGTAATATTTGTAGTAATAGTCTAGTTTCATCTACATGGTTATTGGAGGATTTAGTGTGTTGGATGAGGTACATCACCCATTGTGATAGGCATGTGTAGGACCCATGAACCTTAAAAGGTGTGTTGTGGGGGGTATTGATTATTGAATGGTGGAGATATGTCTGAAGGTTTTGTATCTGTTCTGGCTGGGTCTGGGGCCACTTTGAGTTGGTGGGTCCTGGCTGGTGGGGAGCTTGCTTCTAATGATGAGGTTGGGGACTTGTTTGAAGGCCCGAAGAGGGGGTAGAGGAAAGGTGTCTTTCAGGTTCATTGTTTAATGATAGCCGATATGGGTTCCAGTTGGGCTGGTAGGTGAGAATTAGGGGTGTGTGGTTGGAGGAGGAATTTTTTTTCATATTGAAGCAGATTCTCTTGGGGATTTGGGTGGCCCATTCCACGATGAAATCTACTTCTCTGTCATTGTCTGGTGAAGGCAGTTTAAGTATGTTAATGTTTGTATCCTAGACTTTCTCCTTGGAGCATATTCTGTGATATCTGAGTCCCTGGCTGCAGATAATAGATTTCTTGCTGTGTGTGGGTTGGTTACTGGATCTGTTAAGGTAAGTGTGGTGATCCATGGGTTTCTTGTATATAGTTGTTTGTGGGGTTCCATTGTTGAAGCTGATTGTGATGTCAAGGAAGTTTAATGGTAATTGCAGATAACACTCTCTAGAATACTCCCACACTAAGTCGGGAGACTAAGCCGACCCGCTGCCACACACCTGGGCCATGGTGGCCCTGCCTGCACTCCCTCTTGCTCCAACCCTTCTCCGAGTCCCCCATTGCCTGCCGCTGCCTGGTGACTCCCTTCTCACTCCTCTCCTCCACTCCACCCTCACCACTGGAGGTCCCCACTACTCACCACATGCCTTCCTCCCTGCAAGACCTGCCCACCAGTCATCGCATCCCTCCTCATTCCCCCTCCCCTGTGAGATCTCCTGCTCACCGAGTCCCTCCTCACCCCTCCTCCTCCATGAGAAACCCCCCGCCTGCTGCATCACTCCTCTCCTCCATCCCCGCCTCCATGAGACTCTCCTGCTTGACGCTTTCCACGCCCCTTCTCATCTCCCCACCCCACCCCGGTCAACACAGGGGAGGGAGGTGGCGGTGGGGGGCCGAGCAGGGACGGGGACAAATGGGGGAAGGAGCGGGTCTAGGGCACAGCAGAGGCGGAGTGTGGGCGGGGCCAGGGGCAGAAGAGGCGGGGCTGCGGGCGGAAGAGGCGGGACAGGGTGCTAGCCTCCCACAAAGGAAGCTTCACCTGCCACCCATGCATGAATGGGCACTACAATATGTGAGAGACAAGATGGGTGAGATAGTATCTTTTTCTGGGACCAACTTCTGTTGGCGAGAGAGAAACGCTTTTAAGTTACACAGAAGAAGAAGAGCTCTGTGTAGCTCGAAAGAGCATCTTTCTCACCAACCGAAGTTGGTCCAAAAAAAAAAAAAAAGAGAGATTACCTCACTCAGCTCGTCTCTTTAATATCCTGGGACTGACACAGCGACAACAACACTGCATCTTTACAATATGTGTTAACTACTTATGCTGAACTATCTGTTCCACCTTGTGTTTAGCTGGGGCACTTTCCCTTCCCAGTACCTTTCTCAGATCTGAAGAAAACTCTGTAGCTCAAATCCTTGTCTCTTTCACCAGCAGAAGTTGGTCCAATAAAAGATATTACCTCACCACTTTCTCTCTCTAATATTCTGGGGCCAACAACATTGCAAATTTCCACTACACAGGTAGCTGAAAACTAGAGAATTACAATATAAATATGGTACTTGTATTCCTAAACCTTTCTTGTTTTACAAAGGACACAGTTTAATTTTTAGCTCTAGCTTGTCTCAGGATTCAAGTTCCGTAATCACTTGGGTTTGCAGGGGTGAGCTATTATATCTTAGCTTGCCCTCCAGCAATAAATTAAAATCAGTAGAAATTGGTTGACTAAAACCCCATATACCAGTTTTAAAATGTAGATTACAAACTATTGAACACATTTAACTTGGAAATTAATATTTGTGATAATACGAACATTAATGTGGGGAAACCTTGAACCATATATTGGTCACCTTTGATTCTACAGCAGGTCAGAACTTTTCCTTCCAACTCTTTTTAGTTAAAAATACTTTAGTTTTTGTCAAAACAAATTTATGATGGAAATGTCTGGTTTTGACAGCATTTTAAGTTTTTCCAACAAAAACCTAAAAAATCCTAATGGCCAAACAATTTTCAGTTTTCAGACTTTTGATTAAAACCTTAGAACTTCAGAAGAAAAAAGTCAAATAAAATGAAAACTTTGTAGTTTTAATCTAAATATTCCGCGATCACAAAAAACATTTCCCAATCAGCTATGATTAATTCCTCTTTGGGCCTGAAACTGAGGTCATTCATGAAAACGTGAATTTCTTCAAGTATAACAATAAAAGTAAAATAGTTTATGATCTAAATGGTATCTCTATGCTGTAATTAAACATCTCAGATTTATGGGGCTCGAGCTACAGGGCTGTTTATTTGTGCTGTAGATGTTAGGGCTTGGGCTGGAGCTGGGGCTCTGGGACCCTCCCCACTTCACAAACCCAAGCATCTACACCACAATTAAACAGCCCTGGTGCCCAACTCAGCTGACGCAAGCTAGCTCTGGATTTTTAACTGCAGTGTAGACCTACCCCAAATCCCTAATAAAAGGGAAGGAAGCTATATAGTTTAACCAATTAAAACATCTCCTTATCAATTTACTTTGCATATATCTTCATTGCTGATGAAACATTCTTCAAAGTATTCTATCTGAGAAAAAAGCTAATAACCATGTTATAAATTTCCCAATTTTAAAAAAGAAACAAAGTACAGAAACAGACACTCATCCATTCTTCTTTTTCACCTGTTGTGCCTTTTACTTTGTCAGAAGGGTCAAAAAGTAGATCTCATAAAAAAGGGCAAGGTTGCTTTTTTTATAATAGTTAAACAGTGTATTGAAAATGTGTGGTTTCTGACTATCCGTATACATCTCCCTCTTCATGCCTGTAGGAAGGACAGATGAAATGCACCCAATTATATTGAAATTGAACCAAACAGATGTTTATATTACTCATCAGTATGCAGGGTAGCCAAAGAGCAGTAGTTGTATATTGGAGTTAATATTATAACAGAGAATCTTACAGAGAGGACAGTGGATTCAGTTAATGCTTTTTATCACAACAGAACAAGAATAGCATACAACTGTCAGGCATCCTGCAGGGTATAAACCAGAAACATTCCAGTCACCTACAGTTCATGTTTGTGTCTGACTGGGGAACAGTAGGGAAAAGTTCACAGACCTCTGTTTGCTGCATTCCACTTTGCTGCTGTTTTTCCCCCCCTCTTCAAAAGCCTTTTTATAAATTGGTAGCAATATCCCAAGCCAAAAATATGTGAGTAGTGCTTTAACATTTTGGCAGAGAGCTATATATAATCATTTAGTTGAATCACTTTGTTAGATTGCAAACATGGCAGATAAGCCATGTATTTACAGTGTATTGACACAACAGGATTAAATGATAATACACCACTCCCTGTCATTATACATGTGTATTATCTTAGGTTTACTTAATAACATATTTCCTCATCAGAAAAATGGCAGCAATCTAGGCGTCATTGTTCAAGGAAAAAGCAAATACAATCCATTTACCAGTATTTGAGCCACTTGAGAAATGTTTGTTACAGTAGAGCTCAGTAGTGGAGGGTTCATTTTCATGGTAACTTACATGAACGAGGAAGCTGCTTAAATTCTCTCTCCTGTAAATCAATCTGTTCCTGATGTTTTTTAACTGAAAAAAATGAGAAATGTCGATCTCCTAGTATGGAGTCGGCAGGGAGGGAGAGTGCAAGTAGGAAGAACTTAGCTAGAACATAAGCAATCTTTTTATTTATTTTTATTTTTGGGGTTTAAAACACAAAAAAATTCCCATACAAATTGCACCAGGTGCCCTAACAATTAATTAAAAGTAGCAATAACACAATTATGACCATCCAGCAGCTTTTAGCTCTCATTCTGGTAGCAAATTGACTCAAGCAACCAGTAAATCAAAGCAAGAGAAGATAAGTGCTATTGAATAGCCCTGAAGCCACATTTTCAGCAACCTCAATATTCCTGTATACCATGTAATTGTTTGCATTCTTGTTGCCTTCAAATAGGCATTCCACCCCCCACCCCCCCTCCAAAAAATAAAAAAAAATCTTACAGTAATTATGAGAAAAAACTGTTTTGTCTTCGTTTCATGCTTGTGTGTGTGTGTGTGAGGTCAGCTATAGCTCCCTTTCTGATCTGATTTGATCCTCTCAATCTGGTCATGTCAAAGCACAGAGAAAACTCATTTTTAAAAGATATATTTGCTTTCTTCTATTAAATCTTGGCAGGGCTAGTCCAGCTGTCCTGTTGTGCCCACAAAAACTGCTCTCTCCCTCATGCAGTGCTTCCTGACTGTTGACTTTTGAGGAAAATACACCCTATTGTGGGTATAGTGTAGCAGGGGTGGAAATATGCAAACTACCTGTAGAAACATCAAAAATCCTTCCTTCCAGCAGTGAAAATTGAGATTCTTGTTCTGACACTGTTACATGCATACAGTGAAACAATAGGCCGCTGTATTAGACAACTCTAAGAGTCTTAAGAGTCCACTTAAAAGTGCTGCCAAATGTATAATTCTGCAAAGAGACTACTTCATTTAGCAATTGATTTAGTCTGCTCATTGCATAAGAGAGGTTTCATATGTTTATATACATTCTGAGGTACATATTTCCAGGAAAGAGAGATGATGATTTGGCCAATGTTGGTGTCCAAGAAGCTGTTTTCTGGCGAATGAGATGTTCTGCTCCCTGACAGCATGTGCAAGGTTCCAGTCACCTGACAGATTCACAGACATGACTCTGCCATCACTATGAGTAAATCATAAGCAAAATCTAACTTATGCACTGTGATAATCCATAATATGATGACTATACAGATCCCATGTTTGTTAGCCAACTGCAAACACAAAATATGCTTCCCCCCCTCATTTCCTATATCTGCTTCCCCACCTGTGTCTGAAAGATTGGAACAAAGAAAGGTGCTGAGCATCAAGCAGAGGAGCATTTATCTAGTCAATGCTGAACTGCCAACTGGAGTGACTGAGTGAGAAGAACAGATTGGCAGAGTGCTGTGCTGTCTCAGAACCAGGGGCATCTGCTGAGATGGTCATTTTTCCGTCTCCTATTTTTATGAAACATTACTTCTCCCTGTTTCCTTGTTTGCTTTTTAACTATTTGAAGCAGTATCTCCTGCCTCTTCTCTGTTTCATATTCTGCTTTCCCCACTCTCCCTACCCATTGACTTTCCTCTCTGCGCTACAGCACAAGGTCCTTTAATTTGTGCTTGTACCTAATAGACTTAAAAGTGGAATGTAGCTAGTTTGGGATGTTCCATTGTGCTCAGATAAGGGGCAAGGAATGATGCTGTATGATCAGAAAAGTGAAACTTGTTCAAGACAATACATTTCTGTAGGGATGCCAACAAAAAGAAAAAAGCTATGTTGGAGAAGGGGGAAGGCTAGGAAGAGAGACAACTAGAGAACAAGTCCTGGGGAGATGCTTCTAATAGTGGTATATAGGTGACATGGTGGATAGGAGAAAGGAGTTACCTGCATTATGGACCTGTCTGAAGCTGGCATTTTGGCAGGTCTGTATCAGATCTGATGTATTCCATCTAGTGTAAGGTAATCACATCTGTGTACATATCACAAAAGGCATAAAACAATCAAATTGCAAAACTGACTCTCATTATAGAGTGAGTCCCTGTACTGGATCTCTGTGGGGTTTTGGATAGTAAGGTTGGGAAAGAGTAGAGCTGGGGAGATGCTGATCTCCATTACACGCTTTCCTCCAGAGGTGGCAGATAGTTAAGCATTGATCCTCATTTACACTAATGGTACTAGGCACAGCATCAGTTGAGGCTTTAGGTCTGCTTCCCTCTCAGGAAGGTGTGTTTTGCATGGGGCAGGGCAGTCACTGGAAAGGGGACACCGGAGCAGTGCAGATCAGATGGGCAGTTCATAAAACTTAAGTTTCCTTTCCCATGATCCATGGGACTAGAAGGTCAAACTCCCTACTTCCATGAGGAAGTACTACACTGGCCCTCACAATTTATTTGTTCACACAAGAAATATTTATTTTGGGCTAGATCTGGGAGTCCTCATTCAGGGAAAATACCACAAGGAGTTCCGAATCACGTCTTTTGCAAGAAATATATTGGTTTATACAGAAAAAGAAATGACAGGAGAATCTGATGTTACAGGTTGCTCACACCCTCTTCAAGCAACCAGAATCTTTAGAACTGAACCCTGATATAGTTTAATATTTGCAACATTTCTCATAGACCAGAATCTGATTCTTTTTTATTACCTAAGATATTATCCATATGGATAATATATTGTTAACAGATGCAGCACTTCTGCCTAATGATGGAAAACTAAGCCAGTTCTCATATTAAAAAACCCCACAGGTTTTAGTTTGCTCACTGTCTAAAGAAACGTCAGGAATTTCAAGCATATTAAATAATTGTGGCAAGTCAGGTCCTTATTGTATCTAGAGTGCAGCAAATGCAGACTTCCATTTTATTTTCCTTGTAGTCCACCCATGAAGATAATAGCGCACAAGAGTTCTGGCTTTTATATGTGGTGTTTTGCTTTGGAATTTCCTTCATAGTGACTTAGTGTTCTATTATTCTTTAATATGTGAGCAGAACCCTTTTCAGGGAACAGAATACAAGGCATGAAAATGCAGACTGCCCATTTACCCTGTCTTGCTCCTATTTTATTAGTGGTAAATAGAAGGTGAAAACAGACCTGGTATTTGCATATTTTTTTCCTGTCTGAGGAGCATTATATTGTACTACCAGAAGTTGGGGAGGGAGGGATAGCTCAGTGGTTTGCGCATTGGCCTGCTAATCCCAGGGTTGTGAGTTCAATCCTTGAGGGGGCCATTTAGGGATCTGGGGCAAAAATTGGGGATTGGTCCTGCTTTGAGCAGGGGGTTGGACTAGATGACCTCCTGAGGTCCCTTCCATCCTTGATATTCTATAAGTAATTCATCTTAGTAGTTCAAAATATTATTGGTTTTCAGTTTACGTGGCATGTCTAGAAAAAATGACTCTCTAAAATTGTGCACTTTTTATACCTTGAACTTTGTTTGAGAGTATTTACAAAATATATTTTGCATGTTCCAAACTGTAATCGTCTGAATAGACTCATCTGTGGCCATAAAACAATACAAACTGTTAAGATGCTATTTCAGAAAAATTGGATCCTGCCCCAAGCCATACACCTCAGAAGTTTCCTTTTCCTTGTGTGACAGAGTGCTTTCTTTGTGTTCATGGATCAGTCTGCTGTCTATAATAAAGTGGAAGCAATTACAGTGGCACTTATGAGTCTCTTAAATTAGCATTCTTAATGATCTTGAAAGTAAAAAGAGATTGTCTTTCCAGAAAAACATGTTTTTCTAACCACCTGTAGGATGTAGTATTGTAGGATGGCTGGGTATTGAAATAGCATTGAAATTTTAGGTGCTCTAAACTGCATATTTTACACGCCTAATCACAGGACTCAGCTTTTCAAAGAGAACATTATTTTGTTTGTTTTGGGAATTCAATAGTTTTGCTTTAGGAGCTTCTTGCAGATAGAGACCTCCTCAGTGCTCAGCTACAGGCCAGCCTTTAGCAGCAGCACACTCCCTGACATTCTGTCCCCTACAGTAACTTTCTCAATGTGTTCCAATATTCAGCAACTACTATTACATATATTTCTATTTCCCGCTCCCTCTAAAATGCAGCTTAGTTTTGGTGGCTGACCATGTCAATGTGAAGGTGATTAGAAAGGTTTGGAGATTACCTCTTCTGCTTCTAACCCACTTTAGAACTAGAAACTTCAGTTTCCCAGAATGCAAGTGGTAGTTCTTCTTTGTAGGTGTCAGAGTTCTGGATCTACAGGCCCAAAAATCACCTAGAATTTTCCTTCTTAAACTGGAACAGGACAGCCCTCAAGTCCTCATTTGAGTTATTAGTATGCAAGGTGATTGGGTTCTAGAAATCTGGGTAGGCCATGATTGGAGGAATGGGCAGAGCATGAATCAGTTGTTCTAAACTCCTTGATGTGGTTCTGTCCATACCACCAGTTGGTTGGCAGGTAGCTGTCCAGTTCCTTTCACATGTTTGTCTTTTTCTTTTAGAAGCCAGGATGTTCGGTACTAGAAAGGAGATTGTTCAGTGGTTTCGCCACCCATGAAAAATCCTTTATAAACCCTCTGTAATAGCTAAGGAACCCAATCAGATTTTTTTCCTTCCCTCACCATGGAAGGAATCTTTCCTTTCAAAACCTGTGCAGCAGCTATGTCTTTTAGATCCCTCAGCTGACAATATCCTTCCACAGTAACGTATCCCCTCCTTGAACAAATCTCATTTATTTGATTGCCATTTGCTACCACTTTTCTGCAGTCTTTTGAAAACTTTCCTAACATCTTCCATACAGTCCCTGAAATCTTTGTTGTAGATAAGCACATCATGAAGGCAGAGTGTAGAAATTTCACCTGTCAAATATTTCAGGCCTGCTTGTATGCAGCACTGTTATGGCTACAGAGGCATCAGTGAGTCCAAAAGAAATGCGAACCCATTGACATTCCCGGGCTGTAATGAAGGCAGTCAGATGTGTACTTCCCTCACTTATAAACCGCGATAAGCTTTACCTTGATCAAGGATAGAATACCATGAATTTCCACCCAAGTGGAATCTCTTGAATTCTGGGCATAGGATTTCTATCTGGAATAATTTTTATTGTTGTTGATGTTGCTTTTGTTTAGCTCTGTAGTCCATACTTAGTCGTAAGATGCCGTCTTTCTTTCTGACACAAACCATGGGTGAAGATTACGTTGACTTACATTTTTTTATCCAACTTTTGGCAAGATGATGTTTTATATAGCTCTTCACTTCTTTATACAATGTCGGAGATAGCATTATATGTTTCATGGAAAGGAGTC
This sequence comes from Chelonia mydas, assembly GCF_015237465.2. NCBI lineage: Eukaryota > Metazoa > Chordata > Testudines > Cheloniidae > Chelonia > Chelonia mydas. Next base: position 88,076,322 of record NC_057853.1, on the reverse strand, counting down.
TTGTCAGCTAGGTTAATATCTATTTTCAAAACACTACATCTGAATAATCTCTTGAAAAGCCGTTGCATTCTTTGCTCAGCATTCCTCTGACTTCCTGTTCTTCCTCTGAAGTGTTGCAGAAGGGTCCCATATTTCGTTAGAGGTTTGTGAAGTGCCTTTATGTTCAACCAGCAATATTGATTGGTTATTGTAATGCTCATTTCCTTTCAATTCCACTTCCTGGATTCCGTAGTAATTGTGAGGATAGATAGTCTCAACAAGCTATAAACAAGGTGACACTGTGTTCAGTGACATTCTTGACATTTACTCCAATCTGATGAGATTTTCCTTTTGGGAGACTATTAAGGGTTCTGTAATATCCAGACCTTCAGGCCATGATGCGGTTTCATTTGGAATAAACCGTATGTCTCCCTCTGTGGAACTGTTTCCTGCTACACACGTCACTTTAATGGGTTGTCCTCTTGGAATAGTGATCTCTCTTGTTTCTATATTGACTGTTTAAATATCCTCTGTCCTTTTGTTCTTCTGCTGTATAAAATTAATTAAATTAATTATCTTTGCTCGATTTACTTCTGTGAAGTGCTGTGCTTAAAAAAGGAGCATTAGCTGTTCCTTGAATCATTCTAATAATTTCTTCAGTGATGTTGAAGCCTATTACAGGTTGCTTTATGCTAGTGAGTTGTGAGGAGATAGGGACACACATCTTAATAGTATGATTGGCAGTAGGTAGTGATAAGCAGAATTCTATTTAACACAACGTTCAAAAGGAATTTTAGTGCCACTGTCTGTTTTTATGTCTAGTCTTTCTTCAATGTCTAACAATTCTTCAGTGGATCTTAGTTCCAGCTCTGGAAGATGGTCATCCTTCCATTGTTTGTCAATAATTGATATCTGGGCACCTATGTCCCATGATGCTTTTACTTTCCTATCATTGAGATTATACCACACTAAACACTTTATTCCAACTCACTTGGCAACTTCTCCTTGCTATCTAGAAGCATTTACATTTAAAACTTTGAGCTACAGGATTAGGTAATTTATTACTGTTCTCTCTAGAGCTTTGCTGGGCTTGGCAGATAGTTTTGTTTTCTGTAGTGCTAGGTGACAATTCCTTGAACAATACCTTCCTGAAGACCCTTTGAACACTGCCTAAATTGTCCTTTGTCTCCTTTTTATTGGCAAAATGATTGTGACTCTCTCATTTCCCAATTGCTAGTATTGACCTCATACCCAACATTCTCTTGTCCATTGTGTACTGCCAGCACACTTGTAGCCATGACTGCACCTTTCAATTGACTTCCTTCATGGGCAATTTTGACAGTATCCCTCGTAACTCTTCGGCATTTGTCCTTTCTGGATAGCATAATATGGGGAATTTTATAGGTCTTGCCTGCACTCATGGTCTTTGACATTTTTGATTGCTTCATTGTTCTGTTCCATCTGAGTAGCTAATGAATTTGGCTTCGGCAGTTGTTCTTTGAAAGTAGTGAGATCTTTAGTTTCTCCTTTCAAAACAGAGTGCATAGCATTTATTTGTAATAGCTTCAGTTGCCCTGATGCTTAGTTTTTGCTGGTGCTCCATTTCAATGCTTCAAGCAGTATTAATTTTTTTCCAACAAAAGTTCATCAGATAAATTTAAAAACTGTACGTATTTACAGGTCAGCTGTAATGTTCTCATTATGTAACCTAGACAGAATAGACTGTAGAAACTGACTTTAGACTAAGGCTGATACTTTAGTATAGACTCTGTATTCTCTGATGCAAAGATAATTTTTTGATGAAGATCTATTGCACATACCATGAAATCCAGTGGAGTCTCTTTAGGTTCTTGAACTGCTTCAATTAACTACTTCAGAATAATAGAGTTCTGTGGTATTTTCTTCAGAATAATGTGTTTGTAGGATCTGACTTAGTTTGAGCAATGTGAGGTAACTCTTGCCCTCCAGAGTTTTAATTCTGCGCTGACTGCACAAATTGCACTTTCTATCATTTCTGGCTCTGGATAAACCTTTCTTTAATCCCTTTTCAGTTTGGCATTCCAGACTACTATATTTAACTTGTCCTGTTGTGTGGAATAATCAATCTGACCTGTAATTCTGAAACCTTTCTAAGTACTAATAGCAGATTTTGATGGATCTGAGGTTGTTTCCTTATTACTGTCATTTTCAGGAGGCTGCACTGATTCATTTCTCATCCTCTTAGCTCTAAATTGCTCTATTGTCTTTTAATGCTGCAGCACTACCTGTTCTATGTTCTGACAAACTACCAGAGCTTCTTTCCACTCCTGAGAGGGGCTTTCTTGTTTTGCCTTTTCTGGCTCTGATTTGTCTTTCCCATTTTGAGTCCGATCCTAAAAGTGATCGTTCAAATGGAGTAAGATGGACATTCCTTCCACCTCCATTGAGTTAACAGATTCACTGTCTAAATGCTGGAGAATATAGTTGGTCAAACCTCTGTGGCTTTTGATCCTTATGTTTGTTTGATCATCCTCTGCGATTTGCAGCCATTCAATTACACTCAGGGGATTCTGCTCGGCTAGGAGCCACAGGCACCTCTCAGTCTCAAGCAACAAGTTGTTAGTAACCACTATTTTGTGTCCTATTCAACTGCACTCCTTCAAATGGGCCCAGAAAAAATAATCTCAGTGGGGCCTCCAAATTTGTTACACCCTTAATCACAAGACTCATCTTTTCAAAGAGAACATTGTTTATTCTGGGAATTCAAACCTTTTGCTTTAGGAGCTTCTTGCAGATAGAGACCTCCTTTACGCCCAGCTACACGCTAGCCTAGTTCATATACATTGAATACTCTAGCCTCTATGGTAGCTCATTCAATGTGTCTCCATGCTGTTCTTAAAGGGGCATATCCCATTCTCATTATATTTATCTCTATTTACAAAAATATGTACAAATATTATAAACAATATATTAAAAATTATTCAAAATTATTACTAAATATAAACTGTATGAATCTTTTTTTCTAAAACATCTGTTCCAGGGACCTCACACAAGCTAATAGTAATTTTGATACATGTATACTATGGTCATCATATTTTCAAAATCAAATAGTGGGATGCTTTGGTGGGAACATGTTTTAGGGTCATGAAATCTACTTGAATTCAGTATTTTAAACCATATGTAATAAGATTTCAGATCAATATGACATGGTTTCCTAACTGTATGAAACCATATGTTATCTACAAAAAAAATCCATATGCCTCTGGTGACCATACAGACAAGGGAAGTGAGGAATGGAAGAGCCAGCACGTATTTCACCACAGGTTTCAGAGTAGCAGCCGTGTTAGTTTGTATTCACAGAAAGAAAAGGAGTACTTGTGGCACCTTAGAGACTAACCAATTTATTTGAGCATAAGCTTTCGTGAGCTACAGCTCACTTAAGCTTTCGTGAGCTACAGCTCACTTCATCCGATGAAGTGACTGTAGCTCACGAAAGCTCATGCCCAAATAAATTGGTTAGTCTCTAAGGTGCCACAAGTACTCCTTTTCGTGTTTCACCACATTTACCAATTCTCTTTAGGGCACACAGCAGGGTGCTTGCACTGTCGAACCTGGCTTGAGTATGTAGATGTGTATTACTGTGCTGTTGCCTGACAAGTTATGACATGTTTTGGCCTTGAATGATACTTAGCTTGAAATACTTACTATGTGATGAGAGTGAAATGGGGGTTGTACAAAATATTAGATGCAAGGTAGAAAATAAGGGCAAAATGGAGTGAAATTCCTGGAAGACATAAAGATCTTAGTTTTCTCCCCTCCCCCATCCACCCACAAAATAAATACCTTATTTTGCTCTTTAATTTTAATGATTTGGGTTGGCTACTACTTTGCAAACTCTAGGGTTTGGAGGCCTCTAGATCTCAGAAAAGGCTCAGGGGTGGCACAAAGGGAATTAGTCACCCATAGAATCTCCTACTGATACCAAGGTGGTGTGGAACAGGCTTGCTCTTCCTGGTCCTTGAATAATATTTTAGCTGTTTTTGGAAAGCAGTCAGCAGGTGGGAGATATTAATATCATTCTGGAGTTGCTGGTTATGGCTACATAGTTAAGATTGCATTGACTCTATATTTATATAAAACTATATAATACCTATTTGTGAACATAAGATCAGTTCTCTTAAGTAACATGAGTCACTTTTTCATTCAGGTCCTGGTTCTCTTGCAAATCGATGACTGTAATTTTCCTCCTTACCCCAGACCCGTGCCACCTCCCCCACTCAAGTTCTTTAGAAAGGCCACTGATAAAATCACCTTCCCAGTCCGTCCCTCTTATCATGTCACACATACCCCCTCTCAATTGCCTTAAACATAAACTGCTGGTCCTTGCCTTCAAGTCCCTCCACAATTTAGTTCATTCTTATTTTTCTAATCTCTTACATCACTGCTTTGTGACCCACCCCTTGGCTCTGACAATAATGGCAGCTTCCCACAGGCACCTTCCTCCATGCATAAAAATTCTAGCCCCAAATCAGTTTTCACAGCCACTACTCTGTTTTCCTTCAGATCCCTTCTTAAGACCCACTACTACTGTGACCTTCATAGTAAACTACCTAATGATGGTGTCTAGATAATATCCAGATAGCTAGCCTGTTTATTGATTCAGTATTAACTCTTGTTCACTCATCTCATTTAAAAAACAAAAAAGCCCCCCACCCCTTACTACCTAAATAATGTGTTGTCTTGTGTATCTCTTACTGTCACCCTCTGTTTTATTTTTACCCCCCTGTTGTGTCTTGTTCATATTTAGATTTTAAGCTTTTTGGTGCAGGAAATGTGCAGAGACCTATAGCTGTGGGAGAGGCCCCCTTCTAGCTGAACGGCTCCGCAGCAGGGCAGGGAGCCCTCTGCAGCCCCTCTATTACAGCAGAGAGTGAGCGGGGATGTGTGGAGCTGCAGAGGGCTTCCTGTGCTGCTACAGCGCAGGTGATCCCCTCTCCCTGCAGGCACAAGGTGCAGGGAAGGTTGTGGTCCTGGTGGGGTGGGGCAGAGCAGAGTCCTGGCCGAGGTGCCCTTTGTAGCCTCACAGTGTCATGGGAGTGAGCGAGCAGGCCATGACAGCAATGCTGCAGAGAGGTCTCTGCGCTGCTGCTCCTGCCTTCTCAATTATCCCAACTCCTGATTATCTGAATAAAATCTGTGTCCCCCAGGCTGTTTGGATAATCGGGACCATATTTTATATTCATTAATCATTCCATCCCCTCACTTCCAACGTACACTTCCCTAGACCGATTCAAATGCAACCCAAATCTTTCATGAAAGTTCCATCCAAAAATAGTAGAAGATTTATATTTTCAATTTTCTTGTTCGTTTGTTTTTAAATACCTGGATCCCTGAAGGATCAGTTCAGAAGATATAGTGATAAAAATTGCATAATCCTAGTATCTTTTCTTTTACCAAAGGATCAAGTTTAAAGCTTGAAGTTGATAAAATGTGAAAACTCTGGAAAGCTCAACAATGAAAAAAATTCACTCAAGTCCAACAGGAAATTTATCCGCTTCTAACATTTTGCAGTCCTTATGCCAAGAGGGTATCTATTTTAAACTGTAAAGCATCTGGTTAAAGTATTGCTTATAGCACCCCCTAGTCAAAAACAGTATCCTAATTAGTTGCTAAACATTTAAAATTAATTCTTCGGCAAAGTCTAAACTGATATTTTCAAAGGAGGCTTAACTCACTACAGTGCAATATCTAGCAGGTAAATAAAGGATTTACCCCAGAACCCTACATCTGTAGTGTTTTTCTCTGCAATTGTTTATTCTAGAAAATGGAGTTCCCAGCAAAATGGAACATAAATGAATAGGACAAAACATTCTGAAAACAGTGGGAACTCCCAGGACAGAGAACAGCTTTTACTATGCATTAAAAGCGCCAAAATGTATGTGATGACTGTCATTGCATTGCATTGTATGTGCTATAACCACCTGTACAATGCAACAAATGATGGAGTCTATAAAAACAGTTAGTGAGGAATATGAACTATTTCTGAATTTGACAAAAACAGGATGTAAGTGGACATCTTTATTAATGGACAAGCTGTAGATGAATTGCAGTTTCTGAGATCATATATATCCAACCAAGGAGCTGTTCCAAAGAAATGAGAAGATAAGGAATTGCTTGCTCAACTTAAGAAAATGTGGCATCTCAAGATATATGAAAGTCTAATTTTTTCCCATAGCGATTTATGAATGTGAATCGTGGGAAATTAATGCTGCTCACAAGAAAAAATAAACAAATTGTTAAAATGTGGTGCTGGTAAAGACTCTTGAGTATCTCCTGGATGAGGAATAAAAAAGGAATGACTGTTTAGAAATATTGGAGGGAATCAAACCCTGATGTCAGAAACCAACAGATGCAAACATATGTACTTGTTTCAGAGTAACAGCCGTTGTTAGTCTGTATTCGCAAAAAGAAAAGGAGTACTTGTGGCACCTTAGAGACTAACCAATTTATTTGAGCATAAGCTTTCGTGAGCTACAGCTCACTTCATCGGATGCATACTGTGGAAAGTGTAGAAGATCTTTTTATACACACAAAGCATGAAAAAATACCTCCCCCCACCCCACTCTCCTGCTGGTAACAGCTTATCTAAAGTGATCACTCTCCATACAATGTGTAAGATAATCAAGTTGGGCCATTTCCAGCACAAATCCAGGTTTTCTTCCCCCCCCCCCCACAAACCCACTCTCCTGTTGGTAATAGCTTATCTAAAGTGACCACTCTCCTTACAATGTGTATGATAATCAAGGTGGGGCATTTCCAGCACAAATCCAGGGTTTAACAAGAACACCTGAGGAGGGGGGTGGGGGGTAGGAAAAAAACAAGGGGAAATAGGTTACCTTGCATAATGACTTAGCCACTCCCAGTCTCTATTCAAGCCTAAGTTAATTGTATCCAATTTGCAAATGAATTCCAATTCAGCAGTCTCTCGCTGGAGTCTGGATTTGAAGTTTTTTTGTTGTAATATCGCAACTTTCATGTCTGTAATCGCGTGACCAGAGAGATTGAAGTGTTCTCCGACTGGTTTATGAATGTTATAATTCTTGACATCTGATTTGTGTCCATTTATTCTTTTATGTAGAGACTGTCCAGTTTGACCAGTGTACATGGCAGAGGGGCATTGCTGGCACATGATGGCATATATCACATTGGTGGATGTGCAGGTGAACGAGCCTCTGATAGTGTGGCTGATGTTATTAGGCCCTGTGATGGTGTCCCCTGAATAGATATGTGGGCACAGTTGGCAACGAGCTTTGTGGCAAGGATAGGTTCCTGGGTTAGTGGTTCTGTTGTGTGGTATGTGGTTGCTGGTGAGTATTTGCTTCAGGTTGGGGGGCTGTCTGTAGGCAAGGACTGGCCTGTCTCCCAAGATTTGTGAGAGTGTTGGGTCATCCCTCAGGATAGGTTGTAGATCCTTAATAATGCGTTGGAGGGGTTTTAGTTGGGGGCTGAAGGTGACGGCTAGTGGCGTTCTGTTATTTTCTTTGTTAGGCCTGTCCTGTAGTAGGTGACTTCTGGGAACTCTTCTGGCTCTATCAATCTGTTTCTTCACTTCCACAGGTGGGTATTGTAGTTGTAAGAATGCTTGATAGAGATCTTGTAGGTGTTTGTCTCTGTCTGAGGGGTTGGAGCAAATGCGGTTGTATCGCAGAGCTTGGCTGTAGACAATGGATCGTGTGGTGTGGTCAGGGTGAAAGCTGGAGGCATGTAGGTAGGAATAGCGGTCAGTAGGTTTCCGGTATAGGGTGGTGGTTATGTGACCATCGTTTATTAGCACTGTAGTGTCCAGGAAGTGGATCTCTTGTGTGGACTGGACCAGGCTGAGGTTGATGGTGGGATGGAAATTGTTGAAATCATGGTGGAATTCCTCAAGGGCTTCTTTTCCATGGGTCCAGATGATGAAGATGTCATCAATATAGCGCAAGTAGTGTAGGGGCGTTAGAGGACGAGAGCTGAGGAAGCATTGTTCTAAGTCAGCCATAAAAATGTTGGCATATTGTGGGGCCGTGCGGGTACCCATAGTAGTGCCGCTGATTTGAAGGTATACATTGTCCCCAAATGTAAAATAGTTATGGGTAAGGACAAAGTCACAAAGTTCAGCCACCAGGTTAGCCGTGACATTATCGGAGATAGTGTTCTTGACGGCTTGTAGTCCATCTTTGTGTGGAATGTTGGTGTAGAGGGCTTCTACATCCATAGTGGCCAGGATGGTGTTATCAGGAAGATCACCGATGGATTGTAGTTTCCTCAGGAAGTCAGTGGTGTCTCGAAGGTAGCTGGGAGTGCTGGTAGCGTAGGGCCTGAGGAGGGAGTCTACATAGCCAGACAATCCTGCTGTCAGGGTGCGTATGCCTGAGATGATGGGGCGCCCAGGATTTCCAGGTTTATGGATCTTGGGTAGTAGATAGAATATCCCAGGTAGGGGTTCCAGGGGTGTGTCTGTGCGGATTTGATCTTGTGCTTTTTCAGGGAGTTTCTTGAGCAAATGCTGTAGTTTCTTTTGGTAACTCTCAGTGGGATAAGAGGGTAATGGCTTGTAGAAAGTGTATCACATTAGACACAGAGATGGAAATAAATCTTGGGAAAGTTATTATGGAAGGAAAGGTCAAGGGCCATCCTAGTGGGCGGCGGGGGGGGGAGGGGAATCACCAGAGAGGTGATGGATGGTGTGCAGCAGATCACTGGAGGGTCAGCAGCTGAGTGCTCAGTTAGGGATGGATCCTGAAAGCTTCTGAAAATTCTGCTATGATGTCACTGATATTCAGACATGAACAAATAGATTTACTTACTTACTTATTGTATCCACAGATGAACTAGTCTGTAGTTAATAGTGTTCTAAGTTTTATGAGAAAGTCAAAGTAGAGCTCAGGACTAAAATTCTTGTTTGTATATGTGATATCAACCCAGTTGTCATCCCCCCATCCCTCCCCCCAAATCTAATTATAGTAAAACATACAACCACGTCTTTCAATATATTGCTCATGTCCTTGTCATGCTGATGAATGTGGGGGGAAATAACAAGATAAAAATATTTACTTAGGATTTTAAATATTTTAAAAATGAATGTTTTCCTTAAAATACAACTTATATAATTTAGAACCAGTTTAACCCCATTCTTTTTTAAGACATCATTACCATACATTTTCAACTACTTGCGAGAAGTTTATGGTAGCTAAATATATCTGGAATGGTGTTTGACTATACCATGGTCTGATTACACCATTATTTGAGCTTGTGAAAATATGCAGTGAGTCTCCCCAAAAGATTTTTAATTAATGTGTTTTCCCTGAAACACACTGAAATGTAGGGCCAAACCGTTGTTTCATTTACTTCAACTGAGATACTCCGATTTACACTACGTTAGGATCCAGCCCAAAGTGAAGAGAATAATCTCACTGAATCTAATATTTTGTCAAAAAATTAACTAGAATATTTTTTTACACTTTCAGAATAAATATGTTCATGGAAATATATAGATTTTCATTCAAAGGAATATGAGTTACTAGGACTGGCAGCTTTTGATAGAAATCAATATTTTAGTTTCAGCTCTAATGCATTTTAATCTTTAGTGATATATATCACATCAATATGTTTTTGGAGTTGAAAACATTTACTATAAGTAAATCCCTCCGTCCTGTATTTGTCATGCTCTGAATTTACCCTGAGTTAGATTAAACCAAGAAAGAACAGGAATACTTGTGGCACCTTAGAGACTAACAAATTTATTAGAGCATAGGCTTTCGTGGGCTACAACCCACTTCAGCAGATGCATAGAATGGAACGGTTTCAGAGTAACAGCCGTGTTAGTCTGTATTCGCAAAAAGAAAAGGAGTACTTGTGGCACCTTAGAGACTAACCAATTTATTTGAGCATAAGCTTTCGTGAGCTACAGCTCACTTCATTGGATGCATCCGATGAAGTGAGCTGTAGCTCACGAAAGCTTATGCTCAAATAAATTGGTTTGTCTCTAAGGTGCCACATAGAATGGAACATATAGTAAGATACAGATAAGTTGGAAGTTACCATACAAACTGTGAGAGGCTAATTAGTTAAGATGAGCTATTATCAGCAGGAGAAAAAAACTTTTGTAGTGATAATCAAGATGGCCCATTTAGACAGTTGACAAGGTGGTGTGAGGATACTTAACTTAAGGAAATAGATTCAATACGTGTAATGACCCAGCCACTCCCAGTCTCTATTCAAACCCAAGTTAATGGTATCTAGTTTGCATATTAATTCAAACTCAGCAGTTTCTCGTTGGAGTCTGTTTTTGAAGCTTTTCTGTTGCAAAATTGCCACCCTTAAACCTTTTACTGAGTGGCCAGAGAGGTTGAAGTGTTCTCCTACCAGTTTTTGAATGTTATGATTCCTGATGTCAGATTTGTGTGCATTTATTCTTTTGTGTAGAGACTGTCCGGTTTGGCCAATGTACATGGCAGAGGGGCATTGCTGGCACATGATGGCATATATCACATTGGTAGATGTGCAGGTGAACGAGCCCCTGATGGCGTGGCTAACGTGATTAGGTCCTATGATGGTGTCACTTGAATAAATTTGTGGACAGAGTTGGCATCGGGCTTTGTTGCAAGAATAGGTTCCTGGGGTTAGTGGTTCTGTTGTGTGGTTGCTGATGAGTATTTGCTTCAGGTTGGGGGGCTGTCTGTAAGCGAGGACTGGTCTGTCTCCCAAGATCTGTGAGAGTGAGGGATCATTTTTCAGGATAGGTTGTAAATCTTTGATGATGCGCTGGAGAGGTTTTAGTTGGGGGCTGAAGGTGACAGCTGGTGACATTCTGTTATTTTCTTTGTTGAGCCTGTCCTGTAGTAGGTGACTTCTGGGTACTCTTCTGGCTCTGTCAATCTGTTTTTTCACTTCCGCAGGTGGGTATTGTAGTTTTAAGAATGCTTGATAGAGACCTTGTAGGTGTTCGTCTCTGTCTGAGGGATTGGAGCAAATGCAGTTGTATCGTAGAGCTTGGCTGTAGACAATGGATCGTGTGGTGTGTCCTGGATGGAAGCTGGAGGCATGTAGGTAAGTATAGTGGTCAGTAGGTTTCCGGTATAGGGTGGTGGTTATGTGACCATCACTTATTAGCACAGTGGTGTCCAGAAAATGGACCGCTTGTGTGGATTGGTCTAGGCTGAGGTTGACGGTGGGATGGAAATTGTTGAAATCATGGTGGAATTCCTCAAGGGCTTCTTTTCCATGGATCCAGATGATGAAGTTGTCATCAATGTAGTGCAAGTAGAGTAGGGGCATTAGGGGACGAGAGCTGAAGAAGCGTTGTTCTAAGTCAGCCATAAAAATGTTGGCATACTGTGGTGCCATGCGGGTACCCATAGCAGTGCCGCTGACTTGAAGGTATATATTGTCCCCAAATGTGAAAGAGGTGTGGGTGAGGACAAAGTCACAAATGTGGGCCACCAGGTTTGCCGTGACATTATCGGGGATACTGTTCCTGATAGCTTGTAGTCCATCTTTGTGTGGAATGTTTGTGTAGAGGGCCACATTCTGTCACCTTCAGCCCCCCACCTTCTTTTTGCGGATATAGACTAAGACGGCTTGTACTCTGAAACGTGTCATTAAACCAGGCATTTCTTTATATCATTAGTGAATAATAACTAAAATCAAGTCAATAGTTTTTTAAAAAGGAAAAATAAAAAGGCATTGTGGACCAATTGTCTAATTAGGTGTATAATTATGACTCTACATCTATTTGCCATTTTAAAATAATTTAACAAATGTATTTAACTTAAAACATGCATCCATTTAATACAGCAACTATGCTAACCCACTTCAGATTATCCATATGCCTTAATTTGAGGAAGGCAGAGGTGGTTGACTTGAATATGCTGTCAATGTACCACTATGACATCACATATGCAAAGGATAGAGACTTATGAAGGAAATATCACATTAAACTTTAAAAAAAATACTGAAGTAAAGGAATATTTAATTGAAACAAAGCAAAAGTATGACTCAAAACTTCAGTTTGACTTTTATTTAGTACCAAGTGTTTGTTTACATTGTATCATTATTGGTGAAAACTTCAGTGCTATCTTAATCAGGCAATTTCAATTTCCTCCTTCATTTATCACTGATTTATCATTTGTTTTTGTAACATTTGGTTGTACTTTCCATATACAGTGTGCTAGGTGACAAAAAGCCTAAACATTTGTTAGCAACAGAAGAAAGCTCTGAGGGTTCTTGCACATGTTCTTAGTTACCACCCTGATACATTGAAATGATTTATTTAAATGTATAATAAAAATGTGGAGTTGCAACTGTATATGTTCTTTCCTTGGTTGATTTTTTTTTCTCAATCTGCCTCAATTTACTAGCTGAAGCAGTGCACTTAGTTTGGTCCACTCTGAAACTTTCATATTTATTTTTTAACAATCCTTTGTTTATTAATAACCGTGGAAGTGAATTATCTGCATTTCAGGAAAGGTCACTAAAGCACAAGCATGATGTCCTGGTTCTCATATAGAAAAATAGCAGACATATTGTGTTAATGCATTGGGTAATGCATTTACTCAGGTAGAAGGCAGACCGTATTACATTTCTGCCAGCAATAGTAATATGAGAAATCATTTTCTGCCCCCTTTGTGTGGAAATCTAGAAAAAGCAATATTTTTAGTCCAGAAAATTCCATTCTCTGGTTTACAGTCAAGCAGTAAATTAACTCCAAGTTTATCTTGCGTACGTATCCTTACATTGACTTGCTTGTTCTTACCTTTGTAATATAATTGGCTTATACAGTCTATTGTTCTAGTTCTTGTTTTGTCCTTGGACCTTTACTCATTTGCATCTTCCCACCATTCATATTTTAGACTTTTGGAATCCCTGAGTCAGTAAATATAAGCTTAAAATTTATGGCATATTGTGGATACTTTAAATGGATTTGTGTTTTACTTGATCTGTGAAGCATGCTAGAACATTAATATAAATAGATATTGATATTTGATTTAAGAATAGGTCTGAAAAATAAGGGTGAGGAGCTGCTTGTCCTCACCCTCTGTTGACTTCAGTGAGAGTTGAGAATGTTCAGCATTTCACAGGAGCAGGCCCTAGGTAGGAAGCTCAAAATGTCATTTCTATTATAACTCTAAAATAAAAGTAGAAGAAGAGGCAGACAATGTAGGTTTGGAAGGTAGGAATAGGACAAAATATAGAATTTCAATGGTGCATGAAATGATCCTTTCATGGATTCTCTCCAGATGAATGTGAGGAAGCAGTATATAGATTTTTTAAGAGAACAGAAAAATGTAACATTAAGGGTGGCCTCATGTTTTGTTTACACACACAAACTTCTTCAAGTGGGTGTTTTGGGTGCAGAAGAAATGCAGGATCTGGACCCAATTAATATGTTTATATATCTACTTTTGTAACTGGAGTTTTGCTTAGATAAATAGAAGTATAGATTGTGTATTCCTCTGGAATCTTTCCTTGATTTAGACATTTAATAATCCTCTCAATAGCATTTTAATTAAACTGGTAAATTGTCTTTGTTTGAAAACTACTTTTTCTTCGGAAGGTTTAAACAGAAGTCACCATCTCCTGCTAAGTTATTTCAGAAAAACATCAGATCTCTAGTCTCACTTTCCCCCCCCTGAATCCTGAGGTTATTCTGATAATTGCTGACATTTTCAAAACTTATATGTACAAAGATTAGGTAACTGTAATTTAAGCGGATTTGTTCCAAATAACTTTGTATACTTGGAACTAGGGAAGATGGGGAGGTGTTTGAATAGCCTTCTTGCAGATTATTTGGATGGTTCACAGAACCCTTTAATGCAGTGGTTCTCAAACTTTTGTACTGGTGACCTCTTTCACATAGCAAGCTTCTGAGTGCGACCCCCCCTTATAAATTAAAAACACTTTTTATATATTATATATATAACACCATTATAAATGCTGGATGCAAAGCGGGGTTGGGCAGAGGCTGACAGCTCGCGACCCCCCATGTAATAACCTCGCGACCCCCTGAGGGGTCCTGACCCCTAGTTTGAGAACCCCTGCTTTAATGTAAGAAATTTCATTTCAAAACCATAAATAGAGGAATACTTGCAAATAGGTCAGTGAACTCAAGCATCGGCGATTTAAAACAAGTGTTCATAATGAAGGTGAAGTTTCCACAATGACATTCAGCCACCATCAGTAGGGCACTTTATTCAGACTTTGGTAATATTAGTCTATTTATTTAGCCCCAGTTCAGACTGTGAATATGGGGTCATTCAACCTGCTGAAACCTATCCCTGATTGGATTCTTAAAATTTTATTTTAAAAAATGTTTCTTTTTCTGGTAACTTTTTGCAGGGTTGATTGAATACACGTAGCTTAGGAAAGTCATCATCATCCTTTTAAGAAAATTAAATGGTTGGTCTCCTTAATTAGTGTAACTACATAGTCAGCAATGAATGTCTGGTTGACTGGGTTACTCTCTGCATGAATCTTATTTTTGCTGCTTCTGTTCTGGAAAGTAAATGAATAGCTGTAATCCAGTTATACTCCTACATACTTCCACAAACTGTCTTTCCAGCTGCCAAATGCTGACAAGTAATTTTGATTGAATAGTTTTTGCTTGGCACCCGAATGGTACAGAAACAGTGTGGCAGTTGACAGTCATGAATACAAGGGAACAATTTTTAAGGACAGGTGTGCATATCAGTCAGGTCTGTGAGGAAAATGTAGAAGCAGTGTCCAAATGAACAATCCTCAGAAGGTGAAATGTTGTGATTTACTAGTGACAACATACTTCAGTTGAACCCCTAAACTGGCCTTACAGACAAAATCCAACATATGGCCTCATAATGAGTCACATTAACAAATTCAGAAATAAATAGCACAGCAGAACTGGTTGTGAACAGCCTTCTCGTCTAATAGAGAATGATAATTAATTTCTTAAAAAACAGCTGTTTACTAGGTATGTAATATTGCTGTCTGAAACAGTGACACATGATGCAGTAGACTATATTAAGTGTGTTAATGAGATTAATATGACAGCGGTTTGCTATTTTATAATAGGATGACCAGATATTCTGATTTTATAGGGACAGTCCCGATTTTTGGGTCTTTTTCTTATATAGGCTCCTGTTACTCCCCACTCCATGTCCTGATTTTTCACACTTGCTGTCTGGTCACCCTATTTTATAATGACATTTATTAGCACTGGAATAGGGGTCGTAGCAATCCATAAGAATGAATGTACAAGCAATTCCTATCTTGGAAAAAATACTGCAGTTTCAAAGGACAAATGAGAGAAAGTTTAATAGTTTTGGATAATGATTAAAATCTTGTGGGTTGCTCCTCATACCAGAACAGCCAATCAGTGGACAGAGATTTTCCTTCCTTTTCATTTTAGCTCAGCACACTTGTCTCCTGTACCTCACCAGACATCAATCATGGCAGCTCTATGAGGGAGTCCAGCCTCAGAAATGCCCAGATGTATGGCTTTCCCTTGAAGCCAGCTGTGGGACCGATCTTTATGGTGTGAAAAGCCAGCAGAACCGTCTGAAGATATCTGATTTTTAACTTATCCATCTATTCATGGCCTACCCACTTTATGCATGAATAGAAAGGACAAGGATCCCAAACTCTGTTATTGAGGAGAACTTCACTTCACCAGCTTCTTTCCTCTCAACCCCAATATGTATTCAGAAATCAGGAGGCATAAGTTAGCTAAGCACAGAAGGAAAAGTAGCCCCATCATAAGGCTGTAAGCTGCACAAAATATCACAATTCACCTCCAGGCCTTGCCTATTGGACCTCTGAATCCAGGCCTCACTGCTACCTTGAATGAGAGAAGACTCTTTTTCCTCTCCACAGTACAGTCAACACCTTCACTAGCTCTCACTCATGGGGAGGACAGACCTGAAAAGCTTTGGAAGTTCTTGCAACCAGACAGACCCTCTTGTAAGTGTCAATCTGCAAAGTCCCTTCCCTACATAAATTTTATTTTTGTCATTCATATTCCTATCTTCAAAAAAATTACTAACAGTTCAAAAAAGATGGGGTTGAGGGGGAAAAGTCAATAAGGTATTGCAGAACAACAAAATATTCTCTGACTTAGATTAAAATACCACACAACAACTACATAGCTCTCTTTGAAGCAGAGAACTGAGCTGACTTATTTCTTCCTAATTTACAGGCCGCCAGCCCTCACTCAATCCTTGCTTTCACCAATAAAGCTAATATTACTTTAGAGATACTTTTCTTCACCGAATTATTGGAAAGGGGAGAAGGGAAGATTCTTGGGAGGATGGTGAATAGTTTACCATCATCATCATCATCATGGCAAACCCCAAAGGGACATGCCTTCATTGCAAGAATACAAAACAAGTGTGTTCATGCCTGAGGTCACTCAAGATCATTGTTTTAAAAAAAAATTCTTGTCACAAACCTGTGAAAATAAGAGTTAAGCATAAGAGCGGTTATTTTAATAAACATGCTTTAGAAGGTGTTTGAATGAGTATGGTCACCCGAAGGTTTTAAATACAAACCAGTCAGAAAAAAAATCCTAAAGATTTGCACTTAGAACACAATCTCTAAATGGAAAAGTAGCGCCATTTTCCCTACTACCTTTGCACACACACAAAAAAGGCTTATTATGAAACTAATCAATCATTACAAAGACAACACTAAAAATAAATAAGGGAATTTTAAAGGAAAAAATGCAGCAGACCTAAGCCACTTAGAAAGTCAGTCAGCCAGTGGAATAACAAACAGTAATAGAAATTAGAACAGACAATATCAAACCCCACTCACCCAAAGCAGATCATTAACAGACATACATACAAGAGTTCAAAAAAGTACCATTTGTGGGAGAAGTGACTATAGAAATAGGTTACAAAACCAATGGATAATGAAGTTACATAGAATTATTTGGACACCTACTTCTTCCTCTGTTATATATCTATATATGTATATATAGATGTGGGTAAGAGTGTACACCTCAATTTCATTTTTTTCCTTAGGACAGGTGAAAAGATGTGGCATTGCCCTTGAGTTCTGTGGGCCAGTTTGATGCCTTATTCATGATGTGTAGACCCTGGTAATTCTCACACTGAGTTCAGTGAAGTTACTTTCAGAGTAAAGTGCCATTCAGCATACCTAGTGCCAATGGTATTAGAATCTGACCGTGTGCATTGTATTTATTAGAAATTATTTACATACACTGTTTCTGAATACTTTATACATCACCTTATATTATTTATGACTTAGTAATATTATGTACATATATCAAATCTCTCTAAGTAAATATGTTCTTGTTTTACGCACAACTTATGAGGAAGTGGAGCAATGCGTTTCTATTAAATTCATGCTAATATAAAACTGTAGCAATATTTTGACAGTACCTGAAGAGTAATCCCTTGTTGCAAAGTTTATATGCTCTTTCTGTTTTCATCACTGAATGCAAGAAATGTTTTTGGTGAAGTCCTCCTAGTCAAAACACCATTGTTATCTTTTTCTATTTTCAGAGTTAATGTAAAACAAAGCTTCTACTGGCAGCCCATGTAGTGGGACAGTGCCCATCCGCATACATTATCACACTTCTTTTTTTTCCTCTATGATGGAAACAATTCAAAGTCTCAGATTCACTGTACAACTATTTATTTTTATAATAAAAAATCTTAGTGGAAACTTTCACTTTTATATAAACCTAAAATCACGCAAGCTGAAAGGATAAGTTCTTATCAGTTTAGAACAGAATGATACCTTACTGATCTATGATTTTTTTCACTATGCAACTTCTATAGAATCTGTTTCATGTAAAGCATTTGAAAAAAAGTATTATCTGCTATGTTGCTGTGTCCATCCCACACAAGGCAGAGCAGATTAGATTAGTTTAATTCACCGGATAGGCTGCACCTGGGGGAGAGCCAGGGCTTGAAAGGCTAAATGATGATGAAGACCAGCTGGGCAAGGGTAAATTGAGCTTATAAAAAGCCAGCAAACTGAAAACAGCAGGGTACTGTGATGAGGGAGTTTGAGCTGGAAAACCCAGAGGATAAGGAGACTAGAAGATAGAACAGAGAAATAGGAAGGAGTTCGGGGAAATAGCAACAGGGTCTGGGAGCAATGAGATCATAGTTAGTGATAGTGACCCATAGTTAGGGTCCCTGGCCTGAAACCTGAACTAGTGGGCAGGCCCAGATTCCCCTACAAGTGGCTGGGAAAGTGTTACAGGATCTTGCCATGGATTGGAGAGTATGAGGACAGTTGATCCAGTGAGAATGGGACACCCCAGAAGGGGAGGACTATAATGACTTTGACAAAGGGCCAAGTCATGAAGAAGGAGCACTCTGAGGCCCAGAAAAAGAACCAGGCGAGGCCACAAGGTGAGCAAGGGATCTCAGGCCTCAGTGGAGCTAATCCCCAGATACAGTCCCAAGGAGGCACCCCAGTGGTACGTAAATCCTGTGACATCTAGAATAATCAGAGTCCATCATGATTATTTCAGATAACTTTGATTAGATTAGAGGGGTAGCTGTGTTAGTCTGTATCCACAAAAACAACAAGGAGTCTGGTGGCACCTCAAAGACTAACAGATTTATTTGCACATAAGCTTTTGTGAGTAAAAAACCACTTATTCAGATGCATGGAGCAAAATTTACAGATATAGGCATAAATATACTGGCACATGAAGAGAAGGGAGTTTACCTTATAAGTGGAGAACCAGTGATGACAAGGCCAATTCAGTCAGGGTGGATGTGGTCCACTCCTTATAACTGATGAGGAGGTGTCAATACCAAGAGAGGGAAAATTGCTTTTGTCCAAATAAATCTGTTAGCCTTTAAGGTGCTACCAGATTCCTTGTTGTTTTTATGATCAGATTGTTTAAAACAATGTTGCTTTTCAATTAAGGTGAAAACTGAAGTCCTGTGAATTTTCATTTACTATTCCAGACTGAAGGTTTCCTAGCCTTACCAGTTAATCAAGCATAATGCTAGAACAGTGGGATTTTTATAGATGTTTATTTACCTGAATATGCAGAAAGGAACCTAGTGGGACTTTAGGCACTGAGGTGTTTTTAAATAAATGAGAGCTGAATTCGTAAGTGCTTTTGAAAGTGCCTGTGTGCATTTTAGGTGCCTAATTACTTTTAGAAATCTGGTCCTGGGGTGATTAGAACTTTGCTGCAATTGGTTCAGAATTCTGCAGCTTCCCTTGTGTTCCCCAGTGGTCATTCTGCCCACCATTATGTTCTCAAATTATTATGTTACAGTGTAAAGGTGGAGAGAAATATTGTTGCCGTGCAAGAGCAGTAAGCTATGATCAGTCTTTGTTACAACAAAGCTTCCCAATCAAACTGAATTCTGATTCAGAAATATGAAAAATGCCAGATCTTCGCATTTAATAAGAATCCTTGTGGTTGGATTAGCCTAGCAGACCACCAAAAGAAGAAGATTTATTTAGAAATGGCTAGCAGTCCTGTAAATGATTACATACATCACTTTCCTTCATGTAGAGAGATGTCCACCACAGCTATTTAGAAAACGGTGATCTTGAGTATCACATTTTTGGGGGGTGGTGGTCCCATATTATTTGTCAATGGTTCAGCTGCCTCCAGCCTTAACAAAAAGATCCTTCAGCACAGAGCCACTTTTGACTTCTAAACTCAGCAAGGGGACTTTCTGGGTGTCAGATTTCCCAAAGAGCTTGATAGTCATTTCACAACTGATCTTTAAATCAAAGCTCAGTACAGTTGAGAACAAATTTACTCCCTCTTTTGAGGGGAAAATACTTTCAACTTTGATGTCATGTTGGGCTTTTGGCTACTACTGGATGTCCAAGAGTCTTTGTTGAAAGTGTCAGGTTTGACTTATAAAGCTGTAAATGAGGAATTCCTGTGCCTCGTCGGTTTTTTTTTTTTTTTTTTTGGCTGATACAGACTAACACAGCTACCACTCTGAAACTTGTTATCTTAGGCTTCCTCTTTCATCTCTGTGATCCCACAGCAGTTATGACCAATTCTGCTGCTCAAGTTTATGGACCTCAGGTTTTAAATAAAAAAGGCCTAATAGCGGTGTTAACTCAGACGGGGCCTGTGACTCTGGAACTTCTATCATCTGGTCATCTACAAGGCCTATATACAGTATTTTCCCAGGCTTGCCCTATGAGGGTCGGTTGAGTTGGGGCCTCAGTGGGGGAGAAATTTATTTTTAATATGGTGGAAGATTTTTTTTTAAGTTCTTTTTTTTAAGACTTAGATTGATTTAAATGTCTGTATTTAAATCCTTGAAGGTGCTTAGAGGTTCAGATAGATGCTTCAGCAACTTGAAGTAAATAAATGAAATTTCTGTGCTAAAATATGGGTAGTTGTAAGTTATGTGCAGACGTATCTTCCTTTCTAAGTCCTTTGTTACTTCTTCTGTAATTCAGTGCTTTCTGGGATCTGTGAGATTTCTTGTACTTGCCCCTTCACACTCATTTCTTAGAATTTCCTCTTGTTTTCTTCCAGCTATTGGGTAGCAGAACTGCTTCTGAGTCTTAGCTTCTCTCTCATCTTATATACACACAAGAACTTTCCCTACTCATCTCTATCTCCAGTCGAAATGGGTGCTATATATAGAACTTCTTAAAAAAAGATTGTACCCAGTTCGGCTCCAAATCTTACTTTTTAAACTATTTTAGAACTAATAATAGTTTTAAGGACTTGATCCAAGCTAAACACAGACTCTTTTTATAAATGATTGATATACTACATTATTATTTTTATGCAGAAAGTAAATATTCCCAAGATCATCTAGAGAACTATCTATTGCTTAGCTGGCACAGAGGACTATTAATACTACACAGATACTTTTCCAAAAAGTACTTCTATTTCTGTTCAAAAGTTACATTTACACTTTTGCCACTGGTTCCTTGAACCAACAGAAATATGTTTTACATTGGTGCCAAAACTAGCTCCAAGGTGCCAGACTGCTCAGCTCACAATAATCAGATGGCATATTGTTCATTGCCTTTGGCAATAACCTATACCCTTATCATAATATTTTTCATAGTGATGCAAGGATTTTCAATACTCATGATCTATCAACATGATCTATACCTTCCCTTTGTGCTCATGGTAAATAGTATGTTTAAAGTAAATGCTTTTTGTGGGGTTTTTTTTTTTTGGCTTATTAGTCGCAAAGATGACACCATCAGACTTTCCAGAGCTTGAACCAGAGGGGGGAAGTGGTGAGAACTCTATTGGCTTGTGTTAAAAGTAATATTGATTTAGTTTCTACTGTTAAAGGGACACTGTCAGTTTGCATTTTTTAAAGTTAAAATCCCAATTTTTGCTTTTAAATAAATACCAGGATGTGTGTGTGTGTATGTATGTGTGTGTGTGTATATATATATATATATATATATATATATATATATATATTTTAAAAAAATCTTTTAAAAATTGAATATATATATCTGCTCTTGACATTTATGATGTTCCTCATCTTGGCAAGTGGAAAATTTACTGATTATGGGGGATGGTGAAACTTGACTACCAGAACGTGCTGTCAAATGCACAAAATACATAAACTGATGGTAATAGAAATTTTTATTTCCATCTATGTTCATTCATTTCTCATATTCTTGGATGCTTTTTCGTAACTATAGTAGGAACAACATTTTCAGACAGAAATATGATTAAGTTGACATGGCCCTTTAAAACTGGGCTCTTTTCTTTCCCTTTTATTTAAAATTCATTGAATGTTGTACCCCCTTGCATCTCCTGGTATGCTGTTTTGGCCTTCCATAGGCAGGCCTAACTGTTGACAGCAATGACCAGCTCAGGAAAGCATGGCACCATCCAAGACTATTAACAGTGGCAGTTAGACAACACACAATTAATGGAAATTTTTATAGCTGGGATTAACTGGATAGGAGGAGATAAGAGAAAAATGAGCTAGAAAGAGGCACCCCATTTCTATTTTGTCCTACACATGTGCCTCAAAAAATTGCCATGGGAATGATTTTGATGTCACTAATGCAATACTATGATTTCAGTGTAAATTAATTATGAAGAAAAGGCAGGCTGTAAGGGAGCAAAGCATTGCTACTTTAAATGGATTTAATTTTACATTGGTCACAAAGTCTCTTCTATTTACTAGTAGGGCTGTCGGGCAATTAAAGTAATCGCGTGATAAAAAAATAATTGAATACCATTTATTTAAATATCTTTGGATGTTTTCAATTATATTGATTTCAGTTACAACACAGAATACAAAGTGTACAGTGCTCACTTTATATTTTTGATTACAGGTATTTGCTCTGTAAAAAACAAGAAATAGTATTTTTCAATTCACCTAGTACAAATATTGTAGTGCAATCTCTTTATGATGAAAGTTGAACTTACAGAGGTAAAATTATGTACAAAAAAATTATGTACAAAAATAAAAAATGCAAAACATTAAGGCCTACTTCAGTCCTACTTCTTGTTCAGCTACTTGCTCAGACAAACAGGTTTTTTTACATTTTCAGGAGATAAAGCTGCTTGTTTAGTGTCACCTGAAAGTGAGAATAGGCACATGCATGACATTGTTGTAGCCAGCATCGCAAAGTATTTACATGACAGATGTGCAAAAGATTCATATGTCCATTCATGCTTCGACCACCATTCCAGAGGACACACATCCATGCTGATGATGGATTCTGCTCGATAACGATCCAAAGCAGTGTGGACTGATGCATGTTCATTTTCATCAGCTGAGTCAGATGCCATCAGCAGAAAGTTGATTTTCTTTTTTGGTGGTTCTGTAGTTTCTACATCTGAGTGTTGCTCTTTTAAGACTTCTGAAAGCATGCTCCACACCTCGTCCTTCTCAAATTTTGGAAGGCACTTCAGATTCTTAAACCTTGGGTCAAGTGCTATAGCTATCTTTAGAAATCTGATATTGGAACCTGCTTTATGTTTTGTCGGATCCGTAATGAAAGTGTTCTTATATCAAACAACATATGCTGAGTCGTCATCTGAGACTACCATAACACAAAATATATGGCAGAATGTTGGTAAAACCATGGAAGGAAGGAGACGTACAATTCTCCAAGAAGTTCAGTCACAAATTTTATTAACACTTACTTACTTACTTATTAAAAGAAGCATCAGCATGGAAGCATGTCTTCTGGAATAGTGATCGAAGCATGAAGAGGCATATGAATGTTTTTAGCATATCTGGAACATAAATACCTTGCAATGCCGGCTACAAAAGTGCCATGTGAATGTCTGGTCTCACTTTCAGGTGACACTGTAAATAAGTAGTGGGCAGTATTATCTCCTGTAAATGTAAACAAACTTGTTTCTCTTAGCGATTGGCTGAACGAGAAGTAGGACTGGGTGGACTTGTAGGCTCTAAAGTTTTGTTTTGTTATGGAGTGCAGTTTATGTACTAAAAACAAAATCTACATTTGTAAGTTGCACATTCATGGTACAGTACCTGTGTGAGGTGAATTGAAAAATACTATTTCATTTTTACAGTGCAAATTTCTGTAATAAAAAGTAATATAAAGTGAGTACTGTACACTTTGTATTCTGTGTTGTAACTGAAATGGATATATATTTGAAAATGTAGAAAAACATCCAAAAATGTTTAATACATTTCAATTGGTATTCTAGTGTTTAACAGTGCGATTAATCACACATTTAATTGTGATTAATTTTTTAATCGTGATTCATTTGAGTTAATTACATGACTTAACTGTGATGAATCGACAGCCCTAGTTACTATATACCACTTCCTCCCCAACACATCTTCGATCCTTTGTTCACACAGTGTATAGAGAACCTCAGACTGAAATCTTCCTTTTTAGTTCCGTTTTTATTATGGTCTCATCTTTTTTAGATCAAGTTTTATTGCTAGTGTACTTTCTCTGTATTGTGTGCATCATGTACAGTTGAACCTCAGAGTTACGAACACCTTGGGAATTGTTTGTAACTCTGAACAAAACATTATGGTTCTTTCAAAAATTTACAACTGAACATTGACTTAATAAAGCTTTGAAACTGTACTGTGCAGAAGAAAAATGCTGATTTCTTTTTATTTTATTTTTATTTCTATTTTTTAATAGTTTACGTTTAATACTGTACTGCATTTGCTGTATATGTGTGCTGCTTCCTGATTGCGTACTTCTGGTTCCAAATGAGGTGTGTGGTTGACTGGTCAGTTCATAACGCTGAGGTTCTACTGTAATAGTATATTTCCCTTGCTTGGTTAAGTAATTTAAACAGCGTTGGTGCTTCATGGCATTTCTATATGCTTTGCCATTTTTTTAAAGTTTCCCAAGCAGGGGCGGCCCTTGACGAGCTGCAGCAACTGAGTTTCCTCTTGTAATGCTGAGCAGATAATTTTCTTTTATTTCCATCCTTAGGGAAGGGAAATTCATGAACTTGTTCAGGTCCATGTTCTACGAGAATTTGCTGCACACTGTCATCACATCTGGGCCATGAAGCTGGGCCCCCATACTGTAACTTGTTTGTAACGTTCTCATCCTTTTCTTTCCTTCTACTTCATTTACTTCAATTACTGCATGTGTCTCTGAAGATGAATACATTTTCTCCGCTTCCATATCAGTCTGATGCTGTGAGCTGCCTCCATCTAGAAGTAAATTTCCATCATCTTGATGTTCCAAACCGCTTCCATGCAGATGTGAGCTAACCTCCTCTCCAAATAAAATTCCTCCATCTGCATGCTGTGAACTGTTTCCATCTTTATTTGGATTAAAGAGAAGATATTTCAGGAAGGATCCTTGCTGTTTTGCTTGGTCCTTTTCCTTCTCAGCCTTTCATTTACGATACTCAGCTCCTGAGGGTTTTCTTTGTTCTTTTTCTGTCATGGGCATTTGAATATTGTTGTGTACTGTGCTCCTGGCTGCAAGCATTATAGCGTTAAGGATGGTTGAGACACCCACCACATGGTTGGTGATTTAAACCATATTGCAGCCATCCCAACGTGTCTTTTCACTGCTTAAAGATTCAATGATTAGTAACATACACTCACTTACTATTAGAACAGTTAGTTACAGCATTTACATGGAAACAAAATGAGGTTTTTCAACATTATAACCCGACACCGGTTGTTTGGAAAGTGATCCGCTTTCTCATGGTTACCCGCTTGGAGTGTGATATCATCACTTTCATAGTCTATTAAGGGTTAATGCTGTTCCTTTTCTTTTATGGACCTTATTTATTACATGTGAACCAGTTATAACAAAGAAAAGTTCATAATTATACAACCCAATAATAATGCTAAGGTTTAATAACGCTTAAAGATACTCACATTTTGCATTTACATTGCTGAAAGATGTTATTCTTTATTCTTTGACACCAAGAAACACAATTTTCCACAGTATTCACTCGATTCTTAACCATCTACTCACAATGTATGTTAAAATGACCATTTGACATGTATCAACTCACAATATCTCCACTCTACATGAATTTCTGGCTATGTGACCTTGATGTATATTTGAGTTAGGTGTCACTAGCATTGCAGCTCTTACTCCTGGCTGATGTGTTTCATTGTGGCTGAGTTATTGCTTATCAAAATTACAGAGTGGGTCATCTTGACCCTACGTCACAAATTAAAAAGTAATTTTGCTAAAATATTTATTTTTGCAGTAAATTAAAGATTTAACATTAATAAATTCTCAGAAATGTAGAGAAATGAATTAATTCATATTCCCTCCGTAAATGCACAGAAATTTAAATGACATCTTTGTTTTATATGTATTTTTTTATTTTCATTTTTTTTTCATTTTTTTTAATTAGATTTTTTCCTCAAATTTGGCGCCCCATTTAACTTGGCACCCTAGAAGACCGCCTAGTTTGCCTATATGGAACGGCTGCCCCTGTTCCCTAATATGACTACACCAAATGTACCAGAATTGAGAATTGTAGAATATTCTCAACTTTTTGCACAAATGAGCAGTTTTTATTAATCCTAGTGAGGGTCACACATCTGAACTTCAGTATATTAAGAAGAAAATGTTTTATCTTATTTTTTGTTTTGACCATATGTTGGATCCTCTTGTCTGGCTGTGGTGTGTATGCACAAGATCAAAGGAGGGAAGTAAAGATTGTTTTAAGCTACCTTTATAGGGCCAGTCAGAAAATAATGCAGTGCTTGATCTAAATGAGAGAAGACCCAGGGCTCTAAGGGTTTCTCCCAGTAATCAGGGATAACCAAAGTAAGACTTGCTGTCACAGTTGGAGAGTACATGTGATCAAATGTTTTGACTCCTTTATCCCCATTTGGAAGTTAAGGTAGCTTAAGCGGGGGAGACATCCTGAATTGGTCCTTTGGAACTCTTCAGTTGAAGGATCTGCATGTGCTAATTACCTTCAAATTGCTTTGCAGGGTTATGTCCAAAAGTAATCCACTTTGAGCTGGCCTGGTCTAATGTTACATGCTAGATCTGTTTTATACTGGGTCAAGATCATTACAATTAAATAGGGCCTATTTAAAGTAGATCACAATTTCAGAAGTGTCGCTGTCTAGTGATCTTTGTGTGCCTTTTTAGACACCTTGAAGGCACCTAATTTTTAGAAAGGGCTAAGCACCCACTCTCTGAAAATCATGCTAAGGTGTCTTAATTTGGAAATGCAGAAACTGACCCACTCAAGATCAGTAATTACTTTTGAAAGTCTTGTCTGTAATTCAGTAGGAAATGGCAACTCACTCCCAACCACTGGCAAGTTCAGTTCGTTATATTTGATGGATTTGGAGACTCCTGTTGTTCTCTTCCAAATTCTCATACAATTTCTCTCTTTTGACTTAGGTCCCATTTCTTTCAATTTCATGCAGTGCAGGAAGTCATCTTGGCTTAATAAACTGCGTGAGCACAAAAGCAAGGCGTGCTTATACGTTTGTTTTAGTTTTTCTAAGCCTGGGCAAACACTTGATTTAATAAAATAAAAAAAGTTAATTGGCAGGTATAGAAAATGGAAAAACATTCAACATTTATTAGACTGATAGTAGTGAGCTTTTTTTTTTAAGAGTCTGCTAGTTCCCCATCAGGTCCATATGTTGGCAGTAAATTATACTTTTTTAAATACAGTCTGGTTTACAAAAACATGTTTGGGTTTTTGTTTTTGTTTTTTAGAATAAACCAGAAGCTGTGTATTTTATTCCCCTTTCAAATGTACAGTACTCTTTGGCATTAGTAGTAACTGTGCATTGAAAGTTAACACAAAATACTGCTGTGCCTTTTTGCAGTCAGACTTGGGAGATTTAATCAGTTTGCAAATGCTATTTTTATTAGAATAAAAATAATTCAGATTCAACACATAATTAGCATATACAGAATGAGTTTGGTTACTACATGAATCTTCTAATACCTAGAAAGACAACAATACAGGTAAACGCAGCACAGTAAATCTGGTCAGACTTTACTTCACTGTCAGATGTCTATTTTTCTGCCTGCAAGCAAAAATAGTGTGCTTTAATGAAGCTTTCAGCACTTTACCACATTTTTCCTCATTAAAATCTCCATTTCAATATAGAAATGAACCACATGGCAGATTTCATGAATTTTCTGGAACAGATGGCTTTCATTGCAGTTGGAAAAAAAAAATCGAACTGTTCATGAACACTGGTCAGTATTTTTGAGGCAATTAACTACTTTGCTGTAGGAATAATAGGTCAGTTTCTCTGTTTTAAAAAAATGGTCAAAGTTCACATATACTGATTCATATTAATTAATTAGCTCAGTGAAGTTCAGAACTCTAAATATTGTTTGAAATACAGGTGATGTGGTTTTCAGCAGAGGTTTTGTGATGCAAATGATTTACTGTAGTTTTCAAATTTCAGAATATTTTCTGACAATGAATTAAGGAGAAATTTTTTACTCTTTTAAAAAAAATCCTACTTATTGCACAGGTGACATTTCAGTGTCTGCATGTTTGAATGAACAGAGTCTTTATTAAGGGTGTGCCTACCCTTGACAAGCTCCATTGTTGTTTTAACCTCACCATTAAGACTGCTTTGGCAATGAATGTGAATGATGGCTTCAAGTGGAGTATAACGTAGCTTTCTGTGTCGTACACTGCACTGATAGCTGGTTTCCAGCTGTACTGCTGGTCCGGCTGATTGCAGATTGCTGTATGCTAGTCCAGGGAGATCAGATCCTGATTGGTCTATGCTGCTGACAGTGGACTGAAAAACAAAGTGGGAGGTGACTGCCTCCTACAGCCCAGCTAATAGCAAGCCCCAGGCTTGAGCTGTTACGATTATCCTGACACTCATTTCTGCTTGGTAGTCTTTTTGTGATCCCTCTCTGATTGGAACTATAAAGTGGCATGCTTCCCAGGATCTTTTTTCTTCTTCTTCCTCCTCATTGTCTTGGTCTTTGTCTTCTTGAGCTGAACCACCTCCTCTCCACACAGCATCATGGTTTGGTTTGGTGGACTGTCAGGAATCCAAACATGCCCCATATCATGAGTCAGTCAGAGGTAGCATTGAATTATCTGGAGTTGTTCTTTCAGATAACCAGTTATATTTAAATGTCCTTGTGAGATAACTTTATTTATATTCCATTTTTTCATGCAGCTTAATTAGGGTGCGTTTATACCTTGGTTGGGTGGTCATATAAGCTCCTTGGAGATGCATCTATATATTTTCTCTTTCGGTCTCCCAAGACAGCAGGTTGAAGCAGGTTGCTCATCTCCCAGACCCTGGGCTCACTACAACAACTTCACAAGATGAGGCTTGATCAGGCAAATCATGGGAAATGCACTTATTTGTTTGTGCTGTATAAAACAGGGCTTCATTGTTGGGAGAGTGCATAGACGCCACACATCCATGTTCAGGTTTTATCCTTGTGGTGAGACAAGCTGTTTAAGGAGGAGCTTTGAAGGCTAATGACGTTTGGCCCTCTGCACAAAAGTTTCATTGTTTCTATAGTTCACATGGCAAGGACTATTTATTTGCTAGTATTTCCATGATGGAGACTTCCTTGATAGAGCAGCTCCATAGGACAGGGGAGAGGGTAAAGCAGGATGCTAGACAGCCACAAAGTCATGCTATGCAGATGGCCCCACCCTCCTTCAAGTCCATGGGCATCTGTGGGTGTAAGGGCAGAAGTGCTTCAAACCCTGCTCCCAGATGATCCCAAAACATCGTGCAGAAAAGATTCTGTGACAGGGAGCACAGACCCTGTCCCTGGGGTGGCAGGGAGCCGGGCTTCTGCCTAATCTACTGACATCCACTCTTGTAGGGTATGGTATGTGACAGGGTGTGCAAACCCCTTCCCTAGGCTGAGAAGGAAAGAATTAACCCTCTTGAACTGGACAGAGTTACAGCTGTTTACACCGAGTGCAAAGATATTCATCAAGTGATAGAAATAGCCTTAGAGTAGCGGGGGAGGGGGACCTTTTGTAGTGATAACCAAGGTGGGCCATTTCCAGCAGTTGACAAGAAAGTCTGAGGAACCGTGGGGGGGGGGGAGAATTAACAAGGGGAAATAGTTTTACTTTGTGTAATGACCCATCCACTCCCAGTCTCTATTCAAGCCTAAGTTAATTGTATCCAGTTTGCAAATTAATTCCAATTCAGCAGTCTCTGGTTGACTGCTGAATTGGAATTAATTTGCAAACTGGATACAATTAACTTAGGCTTGAATAGAGACTGGGAGTGGATGGGTCATTACACAAAGTAAAACTATTCCCCCCTCAACCCCCCCCCCCCCCCACTGTTCCTCAGACGTTCTTGTCAACTGCTGGAAATGGTCCACCTTGGTTATCACTACAAAAGGTTCCCTCCCCCGCTCTCCTGCTGGTAATAGCTCACCTTAAGTGATCACTCTCTTACGGTGTGTATGGTAACACCCATTGTTTCATGTTCTCTGTGTATATAAATCTCCCCACTGTATTTTCCACTGAATGCATCCGATGAAGTGAGCTGTAGCTCACGAAAGCTTATGCTCAAATAAATTTGTTAGTCTCTAAGGAGCCATAAGTACTCCTTTTCTTTTTGCAAATACAGACTAACACGGCTGCTACTCTGAAACCTGTCTTGATGCCAGAAGAGAGTCTAATAAAGCTATTAGAAAGGTGAACAGTTGGCTTTGGTAGATTGAATGTCAGTTTTCCCTAAAAATGCATGCTGTATGTGTCTCCAAATCTCAGACAGAGCTCCTCTGGCTTTAGTGGATTATGGACAAAAACAATAAGAAATTCTAACCACGATAGAAAAGATCACAGTTAAATTAAATATCTTAAAGATGAAAATTTGAAAGCAAAGCTCCCCATTTTATGTGAAGAAATATTATTGGTCAAGGGACTGATCAGAAATGTCAGTTAATTGGTGATGGTCAATACTGAGTCACATTTAATCCACTAATGATCAAGTGCTTTCACACTAGTAAACAACTATAAATCAAAATTATGATTTTATTGAATTAAATCCAAAATGGACAAAGTCTGTAATTTTCATTGAAAATGGACAAATTAGGCATGGCTTCAAGTTAAATATAACCTAATAAAGGCCAGTAGAATCCTATAAACTAGAAATACAGAGATCAGCTCTGAAGTTAATGTGTTGCCATGGTTATTTTTTAGTGGATTGCATCTTGGGAGAGTGAGATTTCTTTCATTTGTACTGTACGATAAACAAAGCTAACTTATTTGTTAAAGCAAGCTGCTAAACAAGCAGCTGATAATATTTTGCTGAATTAATTTAAAGCGAATAACTATGCACAAGAAATTGCGTAAGCTAAGAGTGGGGTTGAAAATGCACACACCTCTTATTTAGGTGGAAACAAAACCCTTTTTGCGATTGATTGGGGACTATCAGGATTTTCACATTTATGGGAGAGTGACGGTAGATGCTCCTTTCCATAGGTGGCTGAACATGCTGCCCCTATAGAGTTCCCAGCTTCTGTTTAACTCGCTTCCCTTCTGCAGCCAGAGCTCTGATGCTGAAAATGACTGTCTAGGTTGGCTTCAATTCAATTTTCTTTTATTCATTTGAGCCTGAAACTCAAAGGAAACTTGAGTTGGTGTGAACCCAACGTTAAAAACTGAATAAAGTTCACAGAATCCTCTGTAAACTAAAAAGTTATGCACAGTTCTAGTTGCAACATAATGCTACTAAACTAATTGAACTGTGCACTTTCTTCTTACAGTTCCTTATTCATTCTCTTCCATTATTCAAATCAAATTTATTAACCCAGTATCTTAATCATAATCATCTTAGTCATAATGCTCAACAAAATACATACAAAAGTTAATATCCTCCCATGGCAAAAATAAAAGCAAAGATGCTCCTAGAGTCCATTTACATTTTTTGAAATCGTGCCTATAAATAAAATTACAAACATTAGGAACAAATTGATCCACTTCAACTTGAAAAGAGCATTAATTTCACACAATTTTTTTCTTCTTTTTGCCATCAACCAGGCAAAAAAGGCAACTGCCCATCCATGTAACTGAAACATTGCTGCATAACAAATGTTCCAGTTTTTGAACTAATCAGGAAAGTCTTCTGAGCCAAGATTGGAGACAGCCATTTTATTTGTCAAATGGCTAATAAAAGTCTGCAGTATGTAATGTGGCAACTCTCAAGCCTGGCCTGACTCACATGGGTAAAATCAATTAAGATCTGTAAAACCATAAAGGTCCTTTTTATCTTATTAAAATTTCCAAATATTTTTTGAATCTATATAGCCATAACTTCCAAAATAAAATAAATGAATTTTTCTTGGCAGCAAGTTCAAATTCCTTCCAAAGGGCCATTTGATATTTTTCGTATTTCACAAATTTTATATTCCCATCTAAAAATAATTAATTTTCTAATAGAATCCAGTTAACCGTTATTTCTAAAAGCTTTTGCTTTCCAACAGTCTGAAGCAGTTTCCTATAACTGAAGCGTTTTCCAAATCATACCAGATAGTTTCATCCTGTAAAAGATTAAACCATCCTTCTTGATAGCAAAATCATCCTGAAGGTTTTTCTTAATAAGGGCGGTGACTACAATACAGATATGGAATACCTCCTTAAGGTCTGATAGTTGGTTCTTCAAAACTAACAGATCACTGGATGCACATGTCTTTGATTTTGAGTTTACCTAAAGGATTCCATTTAACTCCTCTCAAACTTATAATGTCAGGAATGGGGCAAAATGTGCCTGAACCCATATTCCCCATTACCCTCCCCATCTCCTCCCATAAAAATGTGGCAGATGAGCAAAAATTTACCTGAAAGAGATTGGTGACCACTATCTGTTTTAAAAGTCATTAGAAAAACAGGTCCAATTTAAAATCGGGACTGCAGTATAATCTGTAACACTGGTCCCTCTAGATGAAGTGAAGGCAAAGTGGCTCTCCACCTCATCGCCATTCAGCACCTCCAACCAAAATTAATTTTAAAGTATTGAAAATTACAACCTGGGGTATTTTCCACCTGGTCCAGAGATTTAGGGGCAATTAAAGGAAAAGCTCCTTCACTAAGTGAGAAGACAGATGAAGAATTTCCCTATCCCACAACCAAGTCATAAATTTAAAATCACCCAGAACAATAAAGTTGGATAATGGATACTTTCTGTAAGCGAGTCATTGAGAGTTTCAAATTCCACACAGAGAAACACACACAAAAAGAGAGTCCAAGAGGAGAAAATAAACATTCAGGAACAAGAGAGACAGATTTATCTTAAAAAGGTAAAGCTTAAAGACCTGAAAATAGTGATTACCTGATGTTAATTGATAGTTATGACATTTAATCTAGTGGGGATGAAGAAGGCCAGACCACATGCTAGTCTACCTCTCTTATCTTGCTTAACAACCTTTCTAAAAAGGATTCAAAGCCCCTTGGAGGGAGTCTAAATCAGATGGGGATAAATAATTCTTACAATCTAAATTCTGAAGTTTACTTTGAAGGCCAGCAATATGCCATGAGACCATCTTGATGCAAGATTTTATACAATCTCAGTCAGGCCCATCTGATCATTCCACTTCCATCTCTAGGGTCTTTACTGAGAGATTGTCTTGGTACACTGTTGCATTGGCTGTACAGTTAGGTCTGTTTCTCCCAGAATGATGATCTGTAACCCCATGATTGACTCGTGGGTTTTGAGCAATAAGCCTAACTCTGGGCCATTTGGTTTCAGCCAAATAGGCCGTAGACTGACAGGATTTACAAGAATGATTGGTAATTTATTATGCAGAGCAGAAATTCTCTGTGAATTCTTTAAAATTGTTTCCCTTTAACCTTTTCTACTGAATAGCCTCTGTAGCTAAAGAGAGCTCTCATACTCCAGATTTTCTTAATAGCCCCCCAGTCTTTAAATTCTGCCTCCACTCTTGTAATCCTGTGTTGGAAACACTTTCTATCTTTTGAATTTGATTTCTGGGAAAAGAATAAAACACTGCTCTCTCTAAGACTATGTATATGGTGCTACAGTCAGGCCTCTCTGGCTTACCTTTTCCCCTAGAAACATTATTAAAAACTGAACCACAGCCACTTATACCTAGGATTTCTTAGGGTATGTCTACACTACGAAATTAGGTCGAATTTATAGAAGTCAGTTTTTTAGAAATCGGTTTTATATATTCGAGTGTGTGTGTCCCAACAGAAAATGCTCTAAGTGCATTAAGTGCATTAACTCGGCGGAGTGCTTCCACAGTACCGAGGCTAGAGTCGACTTCCGGAGCGTTGCACTGTGGGTAGCTATCCCACAGTTCCCGCAGTCTCCGCTGCCCATTGGAATTCTGGGTTGAGATCCCAATGCCTGATGGGGCTAAAACATTGTCGCGGGTGGTTCTGGGTACATATCGTCAGGCCCCCGTTCCCTCCCTCCCTCCGTGAAAGCAAGGGCAGACGATCGTTTCGCGTCTTTTTTCCTGAGTTACCTGTGCAGACACCATACCACGGCAAGCATGGAGCCTGCTCAGGTCACTGTCACCGTATGTCTCCTGGGCGCTGGCAGACGCGGTACTGCATTGCTACACGGTAGCAGCAACCCATTGCCTTGTGGCAGCAGACGGTGCAATAGGACTGGTAGCCATCATCGTCATGTCCGAGGTGCTCCTGGCCACATCGGCCAGAAGTGCCTGGGCAGACATGGGCGCAGGGACTAAATTTGGAGTGACTTGATCAAGTCATTCTCTTTAGTCCTGCAGTCAGTCCTATTGAACCATCTTATGGTGAGCAGGCAGGCGATACGGATTGCTAGCAGTCCTACTGCATCATCTTCTGCCAGGCAGGCAAGAGATGAGGATGGCTAGCAGTCCTATTGTACCATCTTCTGCCGAGCAGCCATGAGATGTGGATGGCATGCAGTCCTTCTGCACTGTCTGCTGCTGGCCAAAGATGTAAAAGATAGATGGAGTGGATCAAAACAAGAAAGCCGTGTCGTCAGTCGCCCCTCCGTCCGTCAGAGCAACGGCAGACAATCGTTCCATGCCTTTTTTCTGTGCGGACGCCATACCAAGGCAAGCATGGAGGCCGCTCAGCTCAATTTGGCAATTAGGAGCACATTAAACACCACACGCATGATCCAGCAGTATATGCAGCACCAGAACCTGGCAAAGCGATACCGGGCGAGGAGGCGACGTCAGCGCGGTCACGTGAGTGATCAGGACATGGACACAGATTTCTCTGAAAGCATGGGCCCTGCCAATGCATGCATCATGGTGCTAATGGGGCAGGTTCATGCTGTGGAACGCCGATTCTGGGCTCGGGAAACAAGCACAGACTGGTGGGACCGCATAGTGTTGCAGGTCTGGGACGATTCCCAGTGGCTGCGAAACTTTCGCATGTGTAAGGGCACTTTCATGGAACTTTGTGACCTGCTTTCCCCTGCCCTGAAGCGCATGAATACCAAGATGAGAGCAGCCCTCACAGTTGAGAAGCGAGTGGCGATAGCCCTGTGGAAGCTTGCAACGCCAGACAGCTACTGGTCAGTTGGGAATCAATTTGGAGTGGACAAATCTACTGTTGGGGCTGCTGTGATGCAAGTAGCCCACGCAATCAAAGATCTGCTGATATCAAGGGTAGTGACCCTGGGAAATGTGCAGGTCATAGTGGATGGCTTTGCTGCAATGGGATTCCCTAACTGTGGTGGGGCCATAGACGGAACCCATATCCCTATCTTGGCACCGGAGCACCAAGCTGGCGAGTACATAAACCGCAAGGGGTACTTTTCAATAGTGCTGCAAGCTCTGGTGGATCACAAGGGACGTTTCACCAACATCAACGTGGGATGGCCGGGAAAGGTACATTACGCTCGTATCTTCAGGAACTCTGGTCTGTTTCAAAAGCTGCAGGAAGGGACTTTACTCCCAGACCAGAAAATAACTGTTGGGGATGTTGAAATGCCTATAGTTATCCTTGGGGAGCCAGCCTACCCCTTAATGCCATGGCTCATGAAGCCGTACACAGGCAGCCTGGACAGTAGTCAGGAGCTGTTCAACTACAGGCTGAGCAAGTGCAGAATGGTGGTAGAATGTGCATTTGGACGTTTAAAGGCGCGCTGGCGCAGTTCACTGATTCGCTTAGACCTCAGCGAAACCAATATTCCCACTGTTATTACTGCTTGCTGTGCGCTCCACAATATCTGTGAAAGTAAGGGGGAGACGTTTATGGTGGGGTGAGAGGTTGAGGCAAATTGCCTGGCTGCTGGTTACGCGCAGCCAGACACCAGGTCGGTTTGAAGAGCACAGGAGGGTGCGGTACGCATCAGAGAAGCTTTGAAAACCAGTTTCATGACTGGCCAGGCTACGGTGTGAAAGTTCTCTTTGTTTCTCCTTGATGAAACCCCCCCCCCCTTGGTTCACTCTACTTCCCTGTAAGCTAACCACCCTTCCCTCCTCCCTTCGATCACCGCCTGCAGAGGCAATAAAGTCATTCATGCATTCTTTATTCATTCGTCACACAAATAGGGGGATGACTACCAAGGTAGCCCAGAAGGGGTGGTGGAGGATGGAAGGAAAATGCCACACAGCACTTTAAAAGTTTACAACTTTAAAATGTATGGAATGCCAGCCTTCTGTTTTTTGGGCAATCCTCTGTGGTGGAGTGGCTGGTTGGCCGGAGGCCCCCCCACCGCGTTCTTGGGTGTCTGGGTGTGGAGCCTATGGAACTTGGGGAGGAGGGCGGTTGGTTACACAGGGGCTGTAGTGGCAGTCTGTGCTCCAGCTGCCTTTGCTGCAGCTCATCCACACACTGGAGCATACTGGTTTGATCCTCCAGCAGCCTCAGCATTGAATCCTGCCTCCTCTCATCACGCTGCCGCCACTTACTCTCTTCAGCCCGCCACTTACTCTCTTCAGCCCGCCACCTCTCCTCCCGGTCATTTTGTGCTTTCCTGCACTCTGACATTATTTGCCTCCATGCATTTGTCTGTGCTCTGTCAGTGTGGGAGGACAGCATGAGCTCAGAGAACATTTCATCACGAGTGCGTTTTTTTTTCTTTCTAATCTTCACTAGCCTCTGGGAAGGAGAAAATCCTGTGATCATTGAAACACATGCAGCTGGTGGAGGAAAAAAAAAGGGACAACGGTATTTAAAAAGACACATTTTATGAAACAGTGGCTACACTCTTTCAGGGTAAACCTTGCTGTTAACATTACATACATAGCACATATGCTTTCATTACAAGGTCGCATTTTGCCTCCCCCCACCGCGTGGCTACCCCCTCAACCCTCCCCCCTCCCCGTGGCTAACAGCGGGGAACATTTCTGTTCAGCCATAGGCAAACACCCCAGCAGGAACGGGCTCCTCTGAGTGTCCCCTGAAGAAAAGCACCCTATTTCAACCAGGTGACCATGAATGATATCTCACTCTCCTGAGGATAACACAGAGAGATAAAGAACGGATGTTGTTTGAACGCCAGTAAACATACACTGCAATGCTTTGTTGTACAATGGTTCTCGAGTACGTGTTACTGGCCTGGAGTGGTAAAGTGTCCTACCATGGAGGACGCAATAAGGCTGCCCTCCCCAGAAACCTTTTGCAAAGGCTTTGGGAGTACATCCAGGAGAGCCGCGAATGCCAGGGCAAATTAATCCTTTCACATGCTTGCTTTTAAACCATGTATAGTATTTTAAAAGGTACACTCACCGGAGGTCCCTTCTCCACCTGCCGGGTCCAGGAGGCAGCCTTGGGTGGGTTCGGGGGGTACTGGCTCCAGGTCCAGGGTGAGAAACAGTTCCTGGCTGTCGGGAAAACCGGTTTCTCCACTTGCTTGCTGTGAGCTATCTACAACCTCCTCATCATCATCATCTTCTTCGTCCCCAAAACCTGCTTCCGTGTTGCCTCCATCTCCATTGAAGGAGTCAAACAACACGGCTGGGGTAATGGTGGCTGAACCCCCTAAAATGGCATGCAGCTCATCATAGAAGCGGCATGTGTGGGGCTCTGACCCGGAGCGGCCGTTCGCCTCTCTGGTTTTCTGGTAGGCTTGCCTCAGCTCCTTAAGTTTCACGCTGCACTGCTTTGGGTCCCTGTTATGGCCTCTGTCCTTCATGCCCTAGGAGATTTTGACAAAGGTTTTGGCATTTCGAAAACTGGAACGGAGTTCTGATAGCACGGATTCCTCTCCCCATACAGCGATCAGATCCAGTACCTCCCGTTCACTCCATGCTGGAGCTCTTTTGCGATTCTGGGACTCCATCATGGTCACCTCTGCTGATGAGCACTGCATGGTCACCTCTGCTGATGAGTGCTGCATGGTCACCTGCAGCTTGCCACGCTGGCCAAACAGGAAATGAGATTCAAAAGTTCGCGGTTCTTTTCCTGTCTACCTGGCCAGTGCATCTGAGTTGAGAGTGCTGTCCAGAGCGGTCACAATGGAGCACTCTGGGATAGCTCCCGGAGGCCAATACCGTCGAATTGTGTCCACAGTACCCCAAATTCGACCCGGCAAGGCCGATTTAAGCGCTAATCCACTTGTCAGGGGTGGAGTAAGGAAATCGATTTTAAGAGCCCTTTAAGTTGAAATAAAGGGCTTCATCGTGTGCAGGTTTACATCGATTTAACGCTGCTAAATTCGACCTAAAGTCCTAGTGTGGACCAGGGCTGAGTCTTAAATCTGAAATATTTTCATTTGAACAAGGTTGAGAGGTTGGAATACCTCACGAAGGACCGTAGTACGGCTCTCTGTCAGAAGTATGAGAGAATTGTTTGGATGTTGGCATTACCCTTCTGACACATACTTAACTCTGTCTGACTAGGCCTGGAACAGGTTAGAATCATAGAGTATCAGGGTTGGAAGGGACCTCAGGAGGTCATCTAGTCCAACCCCCTGCTCAAAGCAGGACCAATCCCCAATTTTTGCCCCAGATCCCTAAATGGCCCCCTCAAGGATTGAGCAGGCCAATGCTCAAGCCACTGAGCTATCCCTCCCCCCAAACATGGTCCAGCTGTTCCAAATCAAAGGGAATGCCAAATACCCTATTGGGGTAGCAGTTACCAATGCGGGGTGTCAGGGTAATAATGCTTAAGATTTTTGGACTCTTGCCAAATCTGCCACAATCTCCCCAACATAGCCTTGAAGTTAAAGAAAGGTTTCTCTGAGTACCTGAAATGTCTTTAAAAATCACTTACATTAATTTCTGTATAGTCAAACAGCAATCCCAAAGTATTGGCTCTGTTGATAAAGCCTAAAGGTGGGGCATTACTATTTCCATGTGAACAGCTGGGGGAGCAAGCATTCTCACGGTAAATATAAAAGAGAAGTTATTGAATGTTATTGAAGCATTACCTGAGCATGTTCATTACTGGGAGCCAAACACTCAACCAGAAAACTCAGACTGGGGCTGAGACAAGAGTATGATAGTAGCACTGGTGAATCACGAAGTTCATCAGATAATATTTTCCATAAGAACTTTGCCTAAAAGTAACTGAGTTGAAACTGGTGTATAAGAACCTGTAAAACTTTAAACTGGGGAGATGGTATGTACCTTTGCAGCTTTCCCTCCTCATCTCCCACCGTTCACCAATAGTATGTGGGATTATAAAGACTCTAATCTTGCTTTGGGCAACATTGGAAATCCAGGCCGCAGACTCCAGAGCAGTATCCAGGGAGCCACATGGCCAGACATTTTGGCTTTGATAGCTAGTGATAACAGTCACTTCTGGGGTTAGTCTGCTGGATACAGGTCCCTACCAGGGGCAGACCCAACCAATACAGGTCCCTT
The DNA here is from genome assembly GCF_015237465.2 of Chelonia mydas. Taxonomy (NCBI): domain Eukaryota; kingdom Metazoa; phylum Chordata; order Testudines; family Cheloniidae; genus Chelonia; species Chelonia mydas. The sequence goes on along the minus strand of NC_057853.1, from coordinate 88,037,190 downwards.
CCGGGATCACTCTCACTGGAAACCGTCTCTTCTTCCTCCTCCAAGTCAGTCTCTGCTTGCTCTCCACAGCTGAGTCTGCTCCTGTGCCAGCTGCTGCTGCCACTGCTTCCCAAATGGTGGCCCAGGTCTGCCACATCCTGGAGCTGGGAGAAAAAGGATGCAGTGCATCCAAATCGTTCTCACAAACTCAGCCTTAACAATTCACTATGTGGGAAGCCAGGAATCACCGCTACTGAAGATGCCAGGCAGCTCTGCTGATTCCAAAGAGAGGGATAATATTTGGAATGAAACAATACTTTTAAAATTCTAACACTAGCATATAATTAGTGGGAGGGATGACACTTTTGGCTGCTTTCTGTTGACTTTAAAATAGGCTTACGGGTGAGCTAGATATTCCTGTTCAAGTTAAATAAAAAAACAGACTTGACTTCCGCCCAACACTTGAACTGAGCTCAAGTCTATTTTACACACTGAAGAAGTTTACATAGGGACCTCTCCTTCAAAAAGATTTTTTTGTGCGGGATCCCATCAACTTCAGTGAGGCACAAGAAGATCTTTTTGCAGGGTTAATCACTCAATTTATCACCCCATGTCTCTTGTTTCCAGGTTATTTGCCATGGGGCTGGAAGCAGAAGCACTGAATAGCTAAATTCCCTTTTTGAAGCAATTTCCACCCTTGCAAAAAGTTAGGAGTACAGGAAATCTTTCAAGAGAGTCTGTTCTCCTGAGATTTTTCTAGCCTGGTTACTACATCAAAGGAGTCTTGATATGCACTTGAACTTTTCAATGCTTATCTGAACAAAAATGAACAAAAATGAGATTTTGAAAACACTAGTTGACAGGAAATGTTTATTGTTGTAACTAAAATAACCCCCTATACTTTACTTATAAGTCTCTCTATTTTTCAAAAAATGTACAAGCTCTACTATTAAAACCATGGGCATAAAAATGACTTGCACTAAAACAGAGATGAGGTAGGTAAGGTAATATTTTTTTATTGGACCAATTTCTGTTGGTGGAGGGTATGAGCTTTCAAGCTACACAGAGAATTCCTACTTTCTTTTTTCTGTCTCTTTCCCCTGTACAATTGCTATAAACTAATTACATGCACAGTTTCCTTTTTTATTTGTACGCTATTCGTTGAAGCCTAGAAGAAGGCAGAGCTGGGCAAGAGAAAAAAATTGTATCGCTCACATTAACTTTGAAACATTTAAAACCACTGCTTGTGCTTATTATTCTCCAAGAATAGAGGCATGCTCCCTGTATTGTAAACACTTCAGCATTTTGAATTTCTTTAGTCATTGTAAATGTATGATATCAAGTGTTAGAGATTAGTTTAATGCATTTTGATACGTGAGGCACTACAAATAATTTTCATATATATTCCATAGGGCAACAAGAAACTATGGTAATTGCAGGTCCCAGTAATTTCGCTCAAGTTTTCTTTTGCCTTTGTTACCAACAAGGGTTTTATTAGTAATCAGAGAGACTTCAGAGCCAGCTTGATTAATTTATTATTAGGTGGTACTAATGCATAATAGAAAGGCATAGACATATCACAGTCCATAAATCCCTGTTGCAATAAGGTGCCGAGCAGCTTGCACTGTTGGTTGGATCAATTCTGAAGTTAGCTTGCAATTTGGTACAGTAATATGGTTGCATATAGTTTTACCTTCACTTATTTCCTCTTCCTCTGACAAACAACTTATTTTTATCCATATATTTCCAATATATTTAGATGTCTGTTTATCTGTCTGATGAATCAGATTTTTGCTGACTTAAGTGTTTGTACTTGTTTGTTATGACATCAGTAAAAAAACCAAACAAACCCAAACCCTTCTTAACAATACTGGTAAAGATTACGTCTTTCTGGTGATTCTTAGCAGATTAGTATTTTCTCTTTTCAGCATGACACAAGCATAAGCAAGCTATAGGCCACACAAAAGCCTGTCCCCAAAGTCAACATCCTCAATATATCTAGCTAGCACAATTATTACGGATAAGCGATAATGTCTTCAGAAAGGTGGGCTACATCTACCCAACCTAATGGGCTCTATGCTGGTGGAGAGAAACACATCTTTTACTTGTTAAGGGGCCTCCTCTGATCTTTTTTTTTTCTCCCTGGCAAGCAGTACCAGTTCCTACAGACTTGTCAACTTTGGCCCTTGAATCCATCATAAAAAACCCTATATTCAATTGTAGTTTAAATCTTGGATTAGATTGTGAACCTCTTTCCTTATTTTGGGGTTTATCATGTTCCATGTATAATTATGAAGTAATTTCCAAAAGCAGGAGAAAGTCATTTATTCTTCCATTTTTAAAGGTGCTCAGATCTCTCCATAACTTCAATTTCAGTCTCCAACGTGGGGAGGAGAGAACTACGGTAGTCATACAATGAGTTGTTCAGTTGCCCTCAAGGGAAACGAGCCCCTCCAAATATTAAATAGAAGAGCTGAGGAGGATTGGGCAGGCTCTAGGCTCTACAACCATGCACCTTTTGTCTGAACAGAGACCTGAAATGGTGCAAATGAAACAAACACACACACATGCTCTCACTTTCCCTTTTATTACTTACAGATCTTGGAAGTGATGCTTGAGGGGAGTGAATCTTAAACCACTAAGGAATTTAAAGATCATAACTGGTACCCTGAATTTCACACAAGAATTCACTGGTAGCCAATGTAGTGTGGAACAGAGATAAATAGATATTCTAGCTAGTTTGCCTCTCTCCCAATTAGCTGAAGTCCAGTTGGCAGTTTAGATTTGTGCCTAGAAGTAACAAACTGCATGTCCAAGGAGAGGACTGGGGGGTAAAAATTTCCAGAGCACCTAGATGAGTTTGGAGGCTAAGGCCAACTTTTAAAAGTGACATAGGCTTGATGTTGACTTTCAGTGAGACTTAGTACCTAAATGACATAGAAGCCTTTTGAAATTTTACCCTGGATGGGAGAAGGATGAAATCTTCTAGCCAGATGAAGGTGGAAAAATTATTTCTGGCCATAGTTGTAATTTGTGAATCTAAGTGCATTTAGTAAGGCCCTGAGACTGCACAATATGCTAACAATGGGTGCGCTTACATCCTACGTTGTTGTATTCTCCCTACCAGTTGGTATCCTTTCTCTTTTCTGGACTGTACTTAAACCAATCAATTTTCATCCAGCTCTCTTTCTCTATGCTCATCTAATCCAATAAAAAGGAATCAAAAGCAAATTTCATCAGCATATTTATCCATCTTAGGGGGTTTTATACTACTGTCCATCACTATAGTAGCTGAGCACCTTCAACAAAATAGATAGTGATAGTAGTTATCCAGCTCATGTTGCCCCCTAAACTTCTCCTGTGACTTTGTATATACCTTGGAGAGGTAAAATGTTTGAGTCCTAAACAAGGGAAGCTCCAAGGGAAGAGGAACCATCACCCATCAACACCCTTTGGTATCTGTCATACAGCAATGCATAGAACCATTCTTATGACATTCCATCCATCTCTTCAGGGTCTCACTATTGAGGTAACATTATTTCATGGTGTTGAAGATGCTGAAGATATTGCAGAATTAGGAAGGACCTCTCACCTTCCTAATTGCCATGAGAAGATATTGAACTACTGAAGTTAACACATTTCTGTATTGTGTCCTGGTCTGCTGATTGATATACAAAAGAGGGGAACTAACAAAGGAAATGAAAATAACCCTTATTTTGAAACTTTTTAAAAAACTTGGAGAAAAATATTTCAAGTTTCAGGTATTCATTAAATTGCAAACATCTTTAGGACAATATTTGAAATGTGCTTTCTTAAGTAGTATCTTCTTTCAAATGTGATATGCATGTACACTCCTAACAATACTCCAACAAAATGCAGTTTGGAGCACAATTCCCATGGAAATAAGTAGGACTTGTGCTCTTATAATCCTCAGATATTTTCAAAAATCTCTCCCCTAGAGATTCTGAATTCAGGCTTTGTTGTCATTCTCAGTATGAATGTAAATTGATGCTACAAATGCAGCATTTGTAAACATTCATCTTTTGCCCTACTGTGCAACTAAGCTCAACTTTCATTCAGTGTCATACAAATTACTGGTGCCATTTGTAGAAGTAATTTGCACTGGGAGTAGATCTAGTAGGTGTACTTTTAAAGACAAAGACAATGCTCTTTATCTGTAAATGTCACTCTGGAATTCCCCTCTGCCATTATTGCATGGAAAACGTGTGTCCCTTCTCTCGACGGGCAAAAATATGGTGCTGGATGGAGGGTGAGTTTATTTGAGTTTGCTCAGTTGAATGATCTTAACATGACTGAAAAGCTCTCAGTCCTTGTTATGATGCAAGTAAATATGTTTTAAAGTTCTATTAGCTGGCCAAGTTTTAGCCTGGGGAGAAGATAGCCTCAACATGGCTTCTAAGATGGCGCTTCAATCATGGGGCCTTTCAGTCATGTTAAGCTAACATGATTGAACACACACTTTTTATCCATTAAGACAGGGCCATGGGAAGTCTACTTTGTAGGTTATTAGCAAAGCCAGCTAGGTTGCCACAGTAACTCCTTGTGGTTCCTCTCTAGAATGCCTCTCTTCTTGGTGTAGACAGAAGGACCAGCCATAAATCTTATTTTTGATTATTTCTGGTATATGTACTCTTTAACAGGACAAAAATGAGAGCTGCATATAGGAGTGAGGAGATTATAAATCATTGTTTAATTCACTGGGGGGTGGTTCCTATGGGAAAGGGGGTGGGGTTATATCCAGTTCAGATACAACAATGTGAGCATCTCTGGACGAGGGATTTATATGCAAAATCAATTTTAGATAGATGCAAAGAGTCCAATTGATTATTTTTCTGTAGACCAAAAAATAAGTAAATAAATGGAAAAAGTTACCAAATGAACAATCATGTGAAAAATTCATAAACACTACAAGTAGAATAATGAAGAATGGGCAATGGAGGTGCACTATTTTTAGAACAAATATATATTATACATTTTAAGGATCTATTCTTTCTTTGGCTCCTGTAACTTGCAATGGGCAAAATTGTCCCATGAGTAAATATTTCAGTTCTGCTTTTTTCTTGTGGTTTTGCTCAGTTAGTGTCTTATGTCATGGATATCATGAATTCCACTTAGAAAGCTTATACTTGTGGTTCTCCATAGGCCATGGTCTGTCTTTTTGCTTGAGTTACTTGCATTGTGCTATTCTGGCCATGCGGTATGGAACTTTGAGTAATTTTCAATAGAATTTATTCACATATTGGCCTACTAGGCAAAGCAGGTTAGGTAGCTGCATAGATAGTAGGATCAGTGCCCCTCCATTGCCCGTTCTTGTTATCTTTGTAATGTGTCTTTGTCTCTGTGCTACTCCTTTAGGCATGCACAGAGTCTGGTCACAATGCTCCTTTTGCAGAGGCAGAAATTAGATGGTTTGGCCAAGAGAGAATTATGAGATGTCAGTGTTACTGCTGGGGATTTTGGGGTGGGGGAAATGTTGCTTCTCTCAGGTATGTACTAAGCAAGATACCACAAATCCTATCAGTAGCTGGTGATTATGTTTTCAGTCGTTATCTAACTCTGGAGTGCTTTCAGATTGTCTCAGGCCATCACCCACACAACTCCACAGGGCAACTTTCTGATGATCTCTTGAGACCTTACCTAGATACGTTGTACCAGAGGGCTTTGTTTCCATATCTTGCAACATTACTAGCCTTGTAAAGATAGAGGCACATCAGATCATCTTGGAAAGCCCCTAGAAAATGCTAATTGCAGTAGTAGCCTCTTCAGGTGCTGCTGACATCACTTGGAGCCCTGTAGCTGCTCTGGCTGTGAGACTAACACAGCCTTGAGGTGTATTATGTTGTCAGGTAGTGCAATCTTAAGGTTTTATAAAGACAAATACTTTTTTTTTTCTTCAGGTGACACCAAATTTCTACTGTGAAAGGTAGCTTCTTGGAATAGCTATACAGAGCTACAACATTACTCTTTCTCTGGCTTATGATGGTTCAGGGAATCAAATTATTTTAATTTGCAATGATCAGACTGAATCAGCTAATCACACGACTAAGAGGACTAGTTCATGGTGCTATTATATCCAGTTCTTTGCAGTTTGGTGTGGGATTCTTCATGGCAATCAATATATATTTTTTTTAGTTGCATAAAATTTAACCAAAATAAAATAATCATACATACAGTATTCTGGTAATTTTGCTTGCATGAGGTGAACCAAGCCCATAAAAAAGCCTTCTGTTGCACAAGCAGCCAATTTGAATTTGTCAACTCATTTTGCTGTTTATTAGAAGAAAATAACTCTGCGGTGGAGTATAACCTGTGTTGTGTGCAGAATAGTCTGCAAAATGTATATTTAGTCACATCTGCATTAACATCTGTATTTATACGCACATATGCACAGGCATATGCTACACAGTGATGATAGCTCAGGAATGTATTGTGGTCTCTTCCTAATCGTACGCTCACTTGCACTCTGTCGGATATAGTGTATTGAAATTCAGATTGCCATAATTCCCTGCAAAATCCAACTCTGGAGGGAATTTTGCTTTTTTAATAGTCTCTACTCCATATACAGCATTAGAGATTAATTTAGCAATTAATAAAAGTATTCTGAGGATTAGCACCAGTTACCAGGACTGCTTCAATATAATTTGCTCCTTTTCCCCCTAAACAATTGTGGGTGATTCTTATTGTCTTTCTGTGTGTGTGTTGTGTTGTGTTTTGTGTTGTTAAGTTTTAAGGTAAGGTGTAGCCATAATGAGGCTAATTTCCTATCATTATGACTAAGGCTATTAAGAGAAGTGATTTTAAAAACTGCTATTGTGTGTAAGAAAAGAGCCTATTATCCTCTGTGTTACGAGATAAGGACTATATTCTTCTTTACAACATGAAGCTCACAATATGAGTTTATTGTAACCAGCATATAAGCAAACCTTTAAGATGCTGTGAATGTTCCTCTGAGAACAGTTTTCAAGTGATTGGAAAATTGCTGACAACTTTTTCAAGAGACTATATGAGGCATTTTTATTTTGGACTGCAAGATAAGGGTTTTAATAAACAAATATACAAAGCATTTTGAGATTGTTAGCAAGCGTGTATTTTCCCATTTGCTTCTGAATTTGTCATTTTAATCTTGTGATTCATACTCAGATAAGTGATCATCAGATTTCACTCACGTCCAAAAGCATGGAGCATGCAAGAGTAATTCTTAAAAGCTTTGGTGGTACTAGGGCTTAGAAAATTCTAAAACCAAAATAGAGCCAGCATATGCTGCAGAATATCTCTATTTCTTTACCAACAAGAGCTAGGTTTAATCCTCGATGTGAAATGCTAGCAGCATTGTAAATGTGAATCTCCTCTTCCTTACCATGTATTTTCCTTTCCTGCTAGAATCAAAGTTGCAAAGATACTTAAATTTTGAAATAATGAACAGACAAATGTGGTGTCCGTTATGAACAATATTGAATGTAATTGCTGAAACCAGGTGACAATTTACATAGCAAAGTGAACTCCCCAGGCACACATCTGTTGTCAGACCTGCCAAATCTCATCTCGCTGAGCAAGGCTCAACCAAGGTCTGGCGCAGCACATGCCTTTTTAAAAAATATATATATATATATATATATTAATATTTATATTAATTTTTAATTTTTTAAAAATTTTTGGGTGGTGTTTTTTTTTTTTTTTGCATGCAACTGGGGAAAATGTTTTCTTTGCATCCGTACAAGCTTTTATTTTTAACATTTCAATTCCTTACAGCTTTGGGATGTAGCAATTTGAAATGTTGTTGTTAGATCTTGAATATTAACCTACACTATGAAAACAAATGTACAAATCTTACTCATTGGGTTATATTCTGACCATCCCTACTGTTACCTGGGGTTCTTTCAACCCAAAGCTCTTCGTAACTTTTACTCTGTGCGAGGTGGTGTCAGGAAATAAATCAGGGGAGACACGGCCGTCCGACCGATAGATGGCTGGCACAAACAGGACAACATGAGTGCTTTCACTTAAAGCTAAACTTTACTTAGTCTCAAGCACTTATATACATGTCTGCAACAGGTTAGTAAAACACCCCAACCCTTGATAATTACCAAAGCTGAGTGTGGCTCTCGAGTGGCACAGCGGCAGCCTGTCTGCTAGTGGGGAACACAAGATGCATCCAGAGGGAGAGTCCAGTCCTGAAGAATCCCCCTACCTTAAACTTTTCCCCCTTATTTATACATTAGTAATAGAATGACATGTCCCTTAAAACAAACTTGTTAAGTAAGCAGTTTCAATGGTCAAGCGAGAGGTTCCTTCTGATTATCGATTAACCAGGTGTGGGTTTTTCCAGAGTTTGCAGCCTTGAGGCCCCAATAGACATTCCTGGGGCACATCCTGCTCTTCTAAGATGCATGTATCAGCAACTTCAACACAATTCTTAGGGTCAAGCTGCCCTCTCTGTGGCACCCAACCGCGCCCCCCCCCCTCCCACTGGCCTTGGTTAAACTGAGACTGCTGAATGGCCAATTTACAGCCTGCTGACTTGGCTGCTTTTAGCAGTAAGCCATAGTGGTTTCAGGCACTTTACTGGTTTGCCAAAGTCTCCCCTTACAACCTTGCAAACCCATTGAAGCCAATGATATTCCGGAATGTAACTGAAGCGGAGTTTGGGCCAAATGTACTAACACATGAACTGGGGAGATTTTGACATGTTCACTGGAGGCACTTTCATGAGTTTGTTCTCATATTCCCATTTTTCCCTTTCAAATGGAGATTTTTTTCCCCCCCGTACCTTTCAGTATGGGTATCTGTCTTCTGATAGATTGGTAATGATCATTTGGTGGTAATGTGGTTTTCCGTTTTTTTTTTTTCTTTATGATGATTTCCTCTAGGTTATTAGATTATGGATGTGATTTTTTTTAAAAGAGCCTTAAGGGAGATAGGTGCCTAAATCCCACTGAATTTTAGGAGGGAACTAGGTGCTTGACTCTCATAAGCCTTTATAATGATCACAGCCTACAATATGTTGGTTCTTCAGGATTCTTAGATGACTGAAAGTATTTGTCGGAGAGGATGGCAAAGCTATGGGTGAAACCTGGAATTCAGTTGGATTTGGGCCCAGATCCTCTGATCTGAAAGTCAATGGTGGTGGTCTGGAGAGCACGGGAGCCTGACACAAACTCTTAATGTGATTTGCTTATCCATTCTGAGTGCAAGGCATGACGGCATAATTAACAAGGTGATACAGTAAAATGGACTTGATGGAGAATTTCTTTTATTCTTTGGGCATTTCTAGGGCTTATTCTGCCAGCAAGGCAAAGGTCAACAGTTGGTTAGAGATGAGATATCATTATTAAAGAATATGACAACTTGAAAGTTCATCCACACTTACTATGAAAGTAATGCAAACCAGGTGTTGGGGTCATTCTATATGCAGTCCAGATAAGCAGGATTTTGTCTGCTGACCAAGCAATAATACAATTTGGTGGTGGTGTGAATCCAGTGCTCTAATTTCTGCATAGTCATACAGTATTCCCAGAGTCAGATTGCTGTGTAATTAAATACTCATTGTAAAGTGCTTTGAAGACTAAAGTAGAGATGAGTGCAAACCAAATTCCTGCATCTGAACCACCCTAATTTTTGAGTGTTCCTTTCTAATTCTGAACTTGCAAGTGGTTGTTGTTATTATTATTATTTATTATTAGGACTAATGAAGCTGAAGTAGATAGAGTTGGTTGATTAACATGGTTTGTGACAGTTTAAGTGCTGCCCACAGGATAGATAGTATATGAAAAATAAAGGAAATAGACAAGAGTTTTATTGATTTCACTCTGCATTCTGCTTAGTAGAGCTATGAGCAGCAGTAGAGGCACTGAAATTGTTGCAGACACAGGCAGACAGCACTGCACCTGTTTTGTATTTGGTCTGTTACCTTTGAAGTTTATCTTTTCAAACTCTTATTTTCAACAAGAGTGATCAGCAGGGTGGATTACTTTTGATTATGATAGTGCAGGCAGGCAGCAGTGAAAAAAGGTGAGTTCCTCATAAACTTGTTAGGTTGTGAAGCTGTGATAGTGAGAATCGCTATCAAGTAATGTGAGGTGACAAATCTGCACAAGTTCTGTTTCCATGTTGTTTTGAGATTGGAATAGTACACCAATTACTTATTAAAGTGTTTACAAAGAGCCAATATCTCATGTTTTTATTTTCTTACTGCTCACATATATCTGGCTGTCAGGGTTCCCTCCCCACTCTGAACTCTAGGGTACAGTTGTGGGGACTCACATGAAAGACCCCCTAAACTTATTTCTACCAGCTTACGGTAAAACTTCCCCAAGGCAAAATCTTTTTGCCCTTGGAGGGTTCGCTGCCACCATCAAGGGATTTAACAATGAATTAGGGAAGAGTCCACTTGGAGACATCTTCCCCCAAAATATCCCCCCAAGCCTTACACCCCCTTTCCTGGGGAGGCTTGAGAATAAACATGATGAGCACAGACCAGCCTTGGGTTTTTAGGAGCCTAAAAACCCAATCAGATTCTTAAAAAAATAGAACTTTATTAGAAGAACAAAACAAAGATAAAAGAACAACTCTGCAGGATTAGAATGGAAAATAATCTCACAGGCAGTCAGATTCAAAACATAGAGATCCCTCTAGGCAAAACCTTAAGTTACAAAAAGAAACTAGAACCGGAATACACATTCCCTCCAGCACAGCAAATGTCACAAGCCAAAAACAAAAGAAAATATAATGCATTTTCTAGCTAGATTAGTTACTAACTCTATAGGAGTTGGATTGCTTGCTTTCTTGATCTGTCCCTGGCAGAGGCATCACAGAGACAGACAAAGCCTTCCCCCGCCCCCACCCCCCCCAGATTTGAAAGTATCTTGTCCCCTTATTGGTCATTTTAGTCAGTTGCGAGCCAGGTTACCTGAGCTTCTTAACCCTTTACAGGTAAGAGAACTTTGCCTCTGGCCAGGAGGGATTTTATAGCACTGTATACAGAAAGGTGGTTACTCTTCCCTTTATTTTTATGACACTGGCACTTAAATGTAACTAAATATCAAATATGGCCAGATATAATTAAATATGATCAGTCAACCCACAGCACAAAATCAGCAAACATTCAAATGTATGCAGAATACCTTAGGTGTTTTTTAAACATTCTGGCACTAAGGGCTTCCTTCCTACCTTTCCTTTTCTTATATATTCCTGTTTTCGCTGATAAGGAGATGGTCTCCACAATTAGACAATTTGCAATGGGTTTCTATATTTTCTATTTCCGATATTTTATGACCCTCTATCATTTGTACAAGAAGTCTAATTCACAAACATTTTGTTGTTTTTATCGTTAGTTTTATGTACTGATTCTCTCAATGCACTCAGTGCATTGTATAAATTCAGTATAAGATCTAAATTCAACTGCCTACAGTGGACAGCTCCCCGCCCTGTAACTCCCTGAACCACCCTTTATAAATTGGTGAGCAATCACAGTCCAAGTCAGTAGGCGAATGGATAGAAGGAGCAAGTTTCACAGCCTAGTCCTCTCCAGTAACAGAATCCAACCTCTAGTTCCCAAATGTGCCTGTTGGAACAGTAGCTAAAATATCTTGGCTTATTAAATTAAATTACTCTGGCTGCTGGTGTTGCGTCCAGTTTTATAATTTAACACACTGCACTGTAGGAGTCTAGCATTGTAAACACCAATTATAAGGACAGTAGCAAGCCTAGCAATTATCTGAATACTCCAAAGAACATTTGACTTTGTTATTCACAACTAGCAACCTTATTCCTATGAGCTATGTCCCATGGACAAACACAAATATTTGTGTCAGCAGCATTAATTAAAACAGACTGCAAAGTTAACACCTCATTAAAGTGACTGAGGAGAGCACAAGTCTTTTAATGTTATTGTTTAACATGTTTCGGCTGCAAACTCAAACTCCCGTTCTCTCCCATAAACACCACTAAAGCAGCTGTCCATCCCACATGTGTCTCATGTCCCCTTCCTGAGGAAAAACTAAAAAACTAGTGCATCTTTCTAAACTGTAGAGATCTTTGCAACCAGATGGCTAGCAACTTTATTTTATTAAAACCTTAAAGGTTGGAGTGGACCATCCTAGAGGGTTGTTCTGGAGACGCCAGGAATTGAAGATTAATCTTTAATTAAAGATTATCATGTGATGAAACCTCCAGGAATATGTCCAACCAAAACTGGAAACTCTATTAAAGACACTATCAAAATCTTTCCAAAATCTGTGTCTTGGAAATTCTTAGGTCCTGGTCCTGCAAAAACATAGACATGCATGTAACTGTATGGCCCAGATCTTCAGAGATGGACTAAAGACACAACATTCAGCCCTTGATTTCAAACACCCTAAAGTTCAGGAGTATCCATATTTTGGTTGTTGGTTTAGACTCCTTTCTATAAAGCATTGAAATTCATGGATATCCTGTGACAATACTTCTGTTGTTCTAGGTGGTAGTAATTGGAAAGATCTCTGTGACATGTTGTGCATACATGTACAACACTGATGGGAGTAATATAGTGAAAGAATTTTTTATTTTTTGTAATATAGTGAAATAAATCATTCAAGCAGGGCTTTGTGCGTGTTTTGGTAAGTAGGTTAAGAGGTTCTGGAGAAATCTTGTATTAATATATTCAATAAGAACAATAGTTTCTTAAAATAGTAGTAAAATGTAGAAGGCTGTAAATAGTTTCCAAAATTTGAGTGTGAAAGTTTAAGTATTCACTCAGATGTTACTATACACAGGTAATGAAGTAATTGTGGAAGTTTATAGAGTCATGGGCCAAAGTGTCATTTAGAAACTTCAAGACAGAAAAAGGGGTTGCTTTTTTCTCCCAAACATTGCACAAAAGATTATTTTCCAACGGCAATGATAATGTATCGCTATCCACTTTGCCTGATTATATGATAGTGGTTCTGGATTTTTGCACAAAGATAAAGGTATTTCTAATTTACTAATCTGCAGATCATTAGTTTCTAATCTATAAAATACAGCAGTACTTAATAAATACAAGTGCCTTTTCTATTGTATTGTACAATAGCTGTGTACATTTGATAGTTTTAGAACAGCATGCTAAATTTTAAATAAGGTGTAGGATAGAACCATCAGGAACATATTGTAGAGTATGTATATGCTCTTTGTCATTTAGCTAATTTAAAAAGTTATACTGAGCAGAAATGTTAGGTTAATTACCATACATAATTGTGTTATACTATAAAAAAGAATTTTAACAAGCCTATAAATTGAAAGCCAGCTATTTCTGTTTAAAAAAAGTCTAATTTCCATGAGTGGCTGCGTTAATTTTATGTAAAATTTTATTCAGGATTTTAAACAACAAATTACAACTCTCAGATCTAGAAGATTTTCCTTGGTAAGAAACACTAAAACTGAAAAGAAGAGTGCGGTATTGTCAGTTTAAACAATGAAAATGATGATTTGTGTTCTGTTCAAGGGGAGCAGCATGACAGCTTTTCAGTTACAATACAAGTAGATAAGATCCAAGATGAAATACAGCTAATAATAGTAATTCTTTTTGTAGAAGACAGTTTTCCGTATCTCATTGTCTCACTAATGATCTGTGCTGCTTAAAACACAGGGTTGGAACGTGGAGAAAAAGGGCGCTGCTTTTACTGATATGAGTAAGAGGTGGAAGAATCAATATTTAAGCTGCAATGATGATTCAAGGACTCAGTTCGGCCCTTTCCCTATTAAAATGTTTGTGTCTCAGGATATTTTCATTGTTGTGGATTGGATGCCAACAATTTTATTGTTATGCAGAGCAAATTGGGTACATGTGATTTTGCATGTTGGTTGAGGTTGAGGTTCCAAGGTACAGTTATGCATTTCAGTATGGGTATACAATCACCTATGTTTCCTTGTGTGTGGTAATGACTGACATCCAAATATTTTTTGCTCATGCATAGTATCAGTTTTTTATTTCAGAAGAGCCACCTTTATAAGGCTCTTCTGAAATACATTTATATCATTTTGAAATGATAAATACAAACCTATAAACATCAGCTTTTCCCATTATTAAATAAGATAAGGAATATCCTCTGAAAAAGTCTACCAAATAGGTAGAAGGAAAAAAATCCATCATAAAATATTGTTTATATTTTGTGTGGATTTGATAATATGCCATATCAATTTAGAATGTGTTTTATTCCTGACTAGCTGCCTTCTGGCATATAGATAGAGCTAAGAAACAGAACAGATTAGGAGATGTGTGTTCAGTTTTAGAATGAAACATTTGGAACAGCCACATAAATCTTTATATCATCTTAAGTTGCTGAAGTATCACAAAGCTCTTCACAACAGCTTTGAAATTAAAGTTAGGTTAAAATTAATTTGTTAAAAATCAGTTAAAATGCATCGAAGTGAAATGTTTTAGGGTTAGACTTAAACAAGAGATAACTTAGTGACTTTAATGTTGTTAGTATTTCTGTAGACAGTGGAAAATATTCAACACTAGAATACCCAGAAGAGGAGAGAAGAGTCAAGTAGAGGAAATAGTAATAACATTCAAGCTGAAATGAGGACACATGGCCCCTCAAGCTTTGTCTAATATTTGCACCCTCCATGTTTACTCTAAGTTCTTGTGTTAATGGTTACAGCTTTTATTGGCACCTTGATGTATACGTAGAACACATTAATTTCCTTTGGTATAAGGCTTTTCAAAGATCCCTATTCCTTTTCAAATTGATACCCTTGTGTGTTTGAAACTCTTACCCTCTCAAATACATTTATTTTGCATTTACAGCTGCATTTTTGGTGCTCTTTAAAATGTTACACTCCCATAGCCAGGCTCACTTTCTGGTGTGTTTTCCTCATTCTCTTTGAACATGAGAAAAAAAGTAATTTTTCCCAATAAAATCCTCCTCATCAGTCCCCAAGTTTCTGAGGCTATCCCGCAAGGGCCGTGCAGTTCCTCCCAGTGTTTCTTTGCTCCTTACTTGTAAAATCTTTCATTGTTTGTTAAACAGAGCATTTTAAATTCTCTTTTCATTTATATAATCTACTCACTACATTTTTTTCTCCTCTTCTTTCTTTATCCCCTATCATTATTCCTTTTCTCTATCACTTTGTCTTCTCCTCTCATTCTCTGTTCAACAGAACTATTTTCCTTGCGCTGGTAACATGACATGTGTTTGATTCTGGTCTGGTGTCTAATTTAGATACCACTTGTTCTGATTGTTAAGTCACCATCTGTTAACAGTTTTCTAATACACTGTTCACTGCATTTTATTGGAACCTCTATGGCAAGATGAAGAAGTTGATCTAATCTGTCATCACTCAGTCTATTCTGTCATTCTTCTTTATTGTTGCCTTGGTGTATACCGTGAAGGAGAAAACTAGTTTTGCACACATTATGCAAGATTCATGCTCAGCAATTGGAAAAAGGAACAGTTTAGCCAGAAGACATGTTTTTAACTTGTCTGTGAAATCTTTTTAATTTCGTGAACTTCTATGGTAGTGGATTTGATTCACTGGATAATGTTATGGTAAATGCTCTTTATGTAAAATTCATGTTTGCATTTTATTTTTGTAGGCTAAGTGCATAAGAGAAACGAATCAGGCTCATGCCTTTAGCCAGTCCTATATACCTCTATATTGCTCTACTGCCTCCTCTCCCTCCCCACCCACACTGGGCACAGAAGAATGATCATAATCCTTTGTTTAGACACACTAGGCAAAAAAAGTTGTATTGCTTTATATGGAGTAAATTAGCAGTTGGGTGCAAGGCATTAAAAAATAGTTATAAGAGGCAAAGCATTTTAACTTGTGCCAGTGAAGCATGAAGCAAATGGACTGTAATTGCCACTCTGGAACGCTTTACCTTTCACCTCTTTGACATGTAACTGAAAAGATGGCCTTGTCAGGCATAATGTTCTGGGTGCCCTTTTACACTATACCCCGAACGATGTATTTCTTGTTTCCTCCTTCGTACATTTCAGAGTCTTAATTCTGTTTTTGCATCCATCTTTGGCTATGACTAATGCACAAAATACACCTGTTTTGTGCATTAATAAATTAACTTAGCCCATAATTTTCTTTTCTACTTAGAATTTTTTTCCTGTTACCTCGCTGAAATTTCTGCTTAATTTGAAAGCTTTGGTCACCAGATATATCTAGTATACTTGTAATTAATTTTTAAACAATTGGTTAGTGGTCATATTATGATATCATTTGAAAAACATTTTAGCAAAATGATGAAACTATGAGGGCATTCATCGGATATCACTAAAAGAGTTGTGAATACTGGATCAGCTGATAACATTGCTTCTCAAGCAGCACTATCATCCACCTTTAAAGGCTAGAGGATCCGTATATGTTGTTTAACTAGCACTCATGATACTTATGAAAATGTCAGTAGTTATTAGCAAATCAAATAACCGTACTGATGCACACTTGATTATAGCTTTCAGACGGTTACAATGCACAGTTAATGTACAGTTATGAGACTGTACTGTTCTCAGCATGTGGAAGGAATGCACACTTAAACTCAGCAATTGTACCTTCAAAATTATGGTTAAATAGAAGAAAATATCCTTATGTGAAATGACAGAATTAATGATTTTTTCCCTGCAGTTCTAGTCATCAGTGACATCAAGGAAGGTTCCTACTAGTATTTGGTTGCAAAACTTGCCTGTTTGCAATCAGTTAAAATTGCAAGAGTTCAGACAGACTACATCTACCTTCAGGAATTTTTACAATAAGTTCTCACTTTTGCTAAGATTTCTTCACCCCCCTTCTGGAGACCTATTGTGACATCCTGGAAGGGGGGGTCCCTATCTGTGATTTGAAAAACAATGACTTGAGGCTAGGAAATACATTTGATTTGCTCGCATTAAGACAAGAGACTGCAGTGCTTATCCAAACACACCTCCCACTGAGCACATAAGGGAAGCACTGATTCATTATCAGTAGCCTCGTAAAGAATCAGATACGTATTTTTACTAGTGGCACAAGAACCACCAAAAATATCAAGCATCTTAAGTTTCTGTTTGGAAAATCAGGGAAAGCTCTTGTAAACATTGAGTGCAATTTTCCTTTCTGGATAAGGTTAATGAGAAAATTCTGGTGAGGTAGCTCCCACAAGCCTCTATACCTCAGATTTCCATGAAAGGGAGTGCAGTTGACTGACTCCCATTGGCCTCCAGCTAACTTTGCTGGAGAGGTCTGGGTGGAACTCATTCTCCATCTTTCCTTTCCTTGGGGAAAACATTTGGAACACACCTTCTGTGTTCTTCAGAGGACCTACCCTGGACCTGGATTGCCCTAATTCAGGCACGCACAGAGTTGGCAAGAGCGTGGAGGGGGGCTTTAACCCCTCTTACTTCCCTGTTTGGTTGCATTAAGGCTAGTTCCCACCATGGGCTTCATTAGTAGTTACATAACTCCTTGGCTATAGACTATTTTTGTCCATTCTCTTGATGTTTATTTCTTTAATATATGAGTGAATTTAAAAAATCATGACTTTTGAACAGCTTCTAAATGTACAAAGCAACCTCAATGTGAAAGTAATCAAATTTCCTATTTATATTGTAATCAAATGTTCAGTGAATACAGAAGGATATTACTTTAGCAATTTTGTTTGCCTAAGTTGTGCCAGGCAATACCCACAGTGATGCATGCTTGAGGCAGATAAAAAAAAATTAAGCTCTTCCTATGAATTAGGTGAAGTGGCTGTTACATGAATAAACCCAGGAATCCAAAGAAGACTTCAAAATTATGATCTTATTCTGGCACAAAATAGTTTAAGCCAGAGGACTTAAAAAGCTGCTATTATGTATTTCTTATATGTTTGAATAAAAACAATAGGATCTTTGCCAAATTCTTGAGCAAGAACATGTGGTTTGAATAAGAACTGATGATCCAGTCTTGTTGCTTTGCATGCTGAAAGTCACATGGCTTTTTTTCAAACCATATCTTTGTACCTTTGTTCAATTCTCATCTACTGTGCAGCTCATGAAAATAGCTCCATCTTTCATGTGTAATTAGCTGACCTTGCTTTCCCTTCAAATCTATGTCAGAGGGCAAATTTTCCATTCCCTATTATTATGCACCCTCTGTTCATTTGAATTATTTATGCAGTTGATCATAAAATGACGATAAACATGTGCTTTTGAAAAAGCTTAGTGTGAGATAGGTTCATTTTAAATATATGTACCTAATTATCCAAATAAAAATCTTATTTGCTTAGAAAATAAATAGAATTGGATGTTTTGAACAGTATTTACTAGCAATGTTCTAAAACAACATGCTGTTGCATTGAGCTGCTGCCTTGTAGCAAAACTTCATTCAGGCAAACTAAGGGTCAGATTTTCAAAGGCATTTAGATATTTAAAGATGCAAATAGGCTCCTCGTGCAAGTTTCAAAAGGACCTAGGTGCCTAATTCTCACTGGAACCCTAGATGCTTTTTAAAATTCCATTGCATCTTTGAACACCTAAATATCTTCAAAAAACCTGGCCCTAATGTTCCGGGGGGGGGCGTTGGGGAGGAGGCAGATGTGGCTAAAAGGGTTTCTGTGTAATGACCAGCCAGCACAACTGTCAAGTATTCTCTTTAAAAATTTTAGTTTTCTCCTCACTTCTCCCTGAAACAGTAGCAGAAACAAATGTATTAGTCCCAGAAGTTGTTCACTTTTTTCTTCTGTGGAGAAATGATTACAATGATTACATGATTACAATGATTACATGATTACAATGAAGAAGAAGAGAAGTAAGTTTCTGGTTCTTGTCTCTAGCAAACTGTTGGTTTGGAGCTGAAGGGAGGGGCTCGTGTCTCCCCCTTTTTAGGACTAGAGAGCATGGCTTCATGCCACCTCTCCTAAACCTGTCCAGCCCTTGTCCTGTTCTGTGTTCCTTCTGGTCCATTGTCTTCCTACATTCCTACCCCTCCACATATCCATTGTCTCCTATGTTTCCCATCTGTCTCTTCCCTTTTATTTATTTTTTTTTACTCCACCTGGCAGCTGCAACACATCAGTTTATATCATGAATGTTTAAAATGTATATATGTGAACACTGCTGTCCAAAGATAGTCCAGGCTAGAAGAAAGGGGGAAAATACAATGAGGAAGAAGTTGGTAATCAGTGGGACAGGTGCAGCATAAGAAACTTTAGAGGAGAGAAGAGAAAATACTTCACTCTGACATTCCCTATAGAGTCACACCCAGTTGCTATCTCCAATGTCTTCACTATGAAACCAGTGTCTTTATCATATTTATTGAACACCCTCTGAATTCCTGATTGGGCTTGCAGTCCCCAATCAGGCCCCAGTTAATTGTCCTCTAAAATTAAATGGGTTCTAGGGGGATTTACTCCTTCTCTGCTATAAAACAAACAAAACACACCACGTGCATTTTGTCCTATCAGACTTGAGAGTTCCCTTTTCAATTTGTACGCAGAAAATGTTTGCAGCCATACTGGTCCTTGAGAATAAGGGCACAAGATAGATAATGTGGTACACTTAATTGGTAGTTGGGTTTCTTGGTACCTTTTATGTTGGTTAAGAAAAAGTTCTTGTCATGTTTTTGTCAGATTCTATCCCCTCCCTTTTCTATTTCCCATTTTCATTTATTCTTCTCTTCTACTCATTGTCAGGCCACATTGTTTTTGAAGGGTCAGCTCATGTGGCTCCAGCTTTAAATCTTTGGCTACCTCTCTGAGGGCATATAAAATCAAAGGACAATTGTAAAACTACATATTGATATACATTGGGTGTAATAGCTATACTGAGGATTTCGACTTTATCTTCACTTGATGGGATGTCATCATTATCTACTCATAACTATGCCACTCAGGACTGGAGAGGTCATCCTTCTTCCTGAATATAAATTCAGTGGAATTCACTTCTTGTGAAGTCTTTTGTCCTCTAAAAAGTTTAATTATTAAAAAGTTTCAACGGAAAAAGACCTGTGACAAAATGTTCCCTTTCTTTCACCTCTGCATTGGTGATGAGACCTCTCTCCTGATCCCCTGCAGTTGCAGGAGAGGCTGGAAAGGGCATGTGTGTGTTCATGTTCCTCTTCATTCTCCACTGAGACCAGGTACAGCAAGACTGCATTGGCTCCCTTTTCATTTGCTGATGGGAGTAGCTGAATTAAGACTATCCTAGAAGATTCATCTCTTTATTCCTCTGTCCCATGTCATATTACCAAAATCTTTTCTCCACTGGTTTTTGGTGAGGGGAGCCACTGGCCCACTGACAGCCCCTTATGCCCTTCAATGATGTCATCGGCAAAGCAATGGCCTGGAAGTCCTCTATAGTGTGCAGATAGATAGAGGAAAAAAATGCTATGCTCTGTCCTTCTTCCTGATAAAGGAGAAATATTAGACCCATTTAACTCATTGGGAGTTTTGAGACTGACTTCAGTGGGACCAGGGTTTCACTCATGGTAACCACTGCATTTCAGGACTTGCACACCCACACATGGGTTCAAGATTACTTCCTTAAGGCATTTTTGCTGTAACATAGTGTAACAACATTTCTTTTTGCATAGTGTTGTTATCATGAATATACATATGTGATAGTTGCTGCCATTCCTGCTACAATCTAGGATTATACTGGTTTATAATCTTCTGTTTTCAATGTTCATAACTATTTTTTTAAAACCTGCACCTGTTAGGCTGAAATTCTGTAGCCTTGGTCTCTGCCTAAAAGTGATTTTTTTTTCATGGGGAAGCAAAGTACAGTCAATTATCCAAACGTACCATCATTTTACCAAGAGGGTCCTGAGACACAGCCCCCTGGGAGAAAAATCAGGTTTTCTTAAAGCTGACACATTCTGGCAATGCTTCTTTACGCCCAGATGCATACAGAACAGAACAGGGCTCAGATTGTTGCCCCACCATCTCAGAGCTCAGGGATTAGCCCAACAGAATGCATGGTACCCACTATTCCTTTGAGGGAAATCAAATTTAAATGTTCTTTGAAAAGGAGTTTGCTTTGCCAGTGAGGCAAGATGGGGTTTGGGGACCTTTTTAGATGCCTAATGAATTACTCTGAACACGTGTGGACAGAGGAGTTAACAGGGTTTTTAGTCTTCGAAGTTCCATATCAGCTGGTTCTGTGAAGGGGTTACACTGTAGTCCTTTGGACCAGACCCATGCACGTAGTCTTTGTCCCTCCTTGGGTAGAAATTTGGCAAAGTTTCAAAGGCATATTGCAGAAATCTTGATTCTGTAAGGCTTTTATTAACAGTAAAACCTGCCTTAGTGACCACTTCTGAAGAGACCACCTGTCACAAGTGACTACTTGCAGAGGCCATGGAACACCACCACTCTCTCTAGTGTGCAAACCTTTGGAGAAAGACCACCTCTTACAAGAGACCACTTTTGCTAACCCCCAGGAGTGGTCGCTTTTGGAAGGTTTTACTGAATTTATTTGGAGGGAATGAAATTAGTTTTTTTTTTTTTCCTCAACAAAAACAAGACTTGTAAAGGGAGGGGTGGGTGGGAAAATAGGGGTGAGAGGACTTTGGGGCTGCATCAAGGGGATGGTGATAAGAGGGGCTGGGTGGTAGAGGAGTGCAAGGTCTTGGAAAAAAATTTGAAGGAGAAAGTAGTTAAGGACATTGAGGTCACTGGTAATTGGGACAAAATACAACATGGTTTTACAAAAGGTAGATCTGCCAAACCAACCTGATTTCCTTCTTTGAGAAGGTAACAGATTTTTTAGATAAAGGAAACGCAGTGGATCTAATTTACCTCTATTTCAGTAAGGCATCTGATACCATGCCACATGGGGAATTATTAGTTAAATTGTAAAAGATGGGGATCAATATGGAAATTGAAAGGTGGATAAGGAATTGGTTAAAGGAGAGACTACAACAGGTCATACTGAAAGGTGAACTGTCAGGCTGGGAGGAGGTTACTAGTGGAGTTCCTCAGGGATCGGTTTTGGGACCAATCTTATTTAATCTTTTTATTACTGACCTTGGCACAAAAAGTGGGAGTGTGCTAATAAAGTTTGCAGATGACACAAAGCTGGGAGGTATTGCCAATACAGAGAAGGACCGGGATATCATACATCAAGATCTGGATGACCTTGTAAACTGGAGTAATAGCAATAGGATGAAATTTAATAGTGAAAAGTGCAAGGTCATGCATTTAGGGATTAATAACAAGAATTTTTGTTATAAGCTGGGGACTCATCAGTTGGAAGTAACAGAGGAGGAGAAGGATCTCGGAATATTGGTTGATCACAGGATAACTATGAGCTGCCAATGTGATATGGCTGTGAAAAAAGCTAATGCGGTCTTTGGATGCATCAGGCAAGGTACTTCCAGTAGAGATAAGGAATGTTAGTACTGTTATACAAAGCACTGGTGAGACCTCATCTGGAATACTGTGTCCATACTGTCTGGTCTCCCTTGTTTGAGAAGGATGAATTAAAACTGAAACAGGTACAGAGAGGGGCTACTAGGATGATCCGAGGAATGGAAAACCTGTCTCGTGAAAGGAGACTCAAAGAGCTTGGCTTGTTTAGCCTAACCAAAAGAAAGCTGAGGGGAGATATGATTGCTCTCTATAAATATATCAAAGGGATAAATACCAGGGAGGGAGAGGAATTATTTAAGCTCAGTACCAATGTGGACACCGTAACAAATGGATATAAACTGGCCATCAGGAAGTTTAGACTTGAAATTAGATGAAGGCTTCTTTCAGAGGAGTGAAGTTCTGGAACAGCCTTCCAAGGGGAGTAGTGGGGGCAAAAAACATATCTGGCTTCAAGACTAAGCTTGATAAGTTTATTGAGGGGGTGGTATGGTGGGATAGCCTAATTTTGTCTATTAATTGATCTTTGACTATTAGCGGTAAATATGTCCAATGGCCTATAATGGGATGTTAGATGGGATGGGATCTGAGTTACTACAGAGAATTCTTTCCTGGGTGTGTGTCTGGTGAGTCTTGCCCACATGCTCCGGGTTTAGCTGATCGCCATGTTTGGGGTCAGGAAGGAATTTTCCTCCAGGGCAGATTGGCAGAGGCCCTGGAGGTTTTCGCCTTCCTCTGCAGCAAGGGGCACAGGTCACCTGCTGGAGGATTCTCTGCACCTTGAAGTCTTTAAACCACGATTTGAGGACTTCAATAGCTCAGACATAGGTTCGGAGTTTATTACAGGAGTGAGTGGGTGAGATTCTGTGGCCTGCATTTTGCAGGTCAGACGAGACAATCATGGTGGTCCCTTCTGACCTTAAAGTCTATGAGGAGTTGGAGGGACACTGAGAAGAGGGTATGGGGGTGAGTGGCTGGGAGACTGGAGAAGAATAAGGGATGGGGACCCTGTCAGCCACATATTATCTCCTTCTGTGTGTGCATGCCAGGATGCGGTAGGGTCTGAGCCCTACGCCCACATGAGCTGGGATCTGGCTGGGTCCCCACTCTGGAGGGAGTTTGAGTCTCACTTCTTGCCTTCATGTGTGCCAGGATTGGGAGGCGGGGAGGAAGGATGCCTCTCTTTCCCTGCCCCTGTCATGTGAGCTATGATTTGGGGGTCCCTGCACATTGAGGTGTGCTTGTGCCTTGCTCTTTGCGTCTTTGTGTTTACTAAAATCTGGAGGGTCTGACAACCCCCTTCACATGAGTCACACTCCTGACCAACTGTTAAACTGATCTAAGCCTCGGTGTGCAAAGTGCGAACTTGGTGGGAGAATTCTCCCCTTGTTCTAGCTACCGCTTCTCAGGAAGTGGATTACCTAGGCCAATGGGAGAGGCTCTCCCATCGGTGTAGGTAGTGTCATCACTGAAGTACTACGGTGGCACAGCTGGACCACTGAAGCTTTTTAAGCATAGATAAGCCCTTAGCCTACTCTCCTGCCAGAATACTACACTTGTGAAATTTAACAACCACTTCACATTTACTCACAGGATACCATCTAAATCTGTTCTTTCCCTTACCTATTGTTAAACTCACAGACTGTCATATTCCACCTCATTATTGACAATTCCCTTGGCAAGACCACCTTTCTCCCCCCTTTGCTACAGCAAGAACCTACACAATTCTGCAGTAGCTCCTCAAGGTGCACAAGATCCCCTTTCCTTCACTTGCACACATGGGGTGGGTGCAAACCTTGATTTTTTTAATTACACAACCAGTTTTGTGATGCTCCTCAAACTAGTCCCATCTCCTCAAGCCACATGCACACCTCTACCACTTTCCCACTGACTGCCTTCACCATTCAAAACAGTTACAGCTAACACTGTGAATACAGCTGGAATGCATGCAGATAATTGCCAATGGCTATTGCTAGCTCCAAGAGGGAAGAGTTAAGCTCACCTGGGTATGTTCGTTTTAGAAAGGCACAATGGGAAACATTAACTCTGTGCTTATGAAGTTTTTTGCCATTTAATTATATATGACCCAGATGAAAATAGCATGTGTATTTTTACAAGTTAACTATAGCATTGAATTATAATGTTTTGTTATGCAGTTTTTTGGGTTTTTGGTGCATGCAAAAGAAAGGATGCCTCAAGCAACAATCCATAGAGGAAAATATATGGCATTCTCTACTGACTGAAATCTGTGAATCATCCTCTTATTTCTGCAGGAGCAGTTGCCATGGGCAGTGTTTAATCTGGACAAATGAATTCAGTGAGATATGTTTCTTCCATTTCACAGAATAGATATCTTTAGATTTTTAGTGGAAAAACTTGACTTTTCATCTGATATGTCTTTAAAACCCTGTGAAAGCTAAACTATGGTATGATCTTCTCATGAACAGTTCATGTCTGCAGATGAGTAACATCGTGTAAAACTCAGCTTGAATGCTTTCCTTGCAGACAGAATCAGGAAAAAGCTTGATCTTAGTAACAGTATCATCTAAATAATAGAATTCAGTACGTAAACTTCAGGGTATAGACTACTGAAACTACAAAAAGTAAAAACTCTTCGGCTAGTCCAGGATGCCATCCATATCTTTCACTGGAAAATTGTCATGTGTTCTGGTATAGTATATCTATTTTTAATTTTAAATAAGTAGATAAACTATCATAAGTAAAACATAATTGAGAATAAAACCATGAAAAGATGATAGTCTGGAGTGAATTGAACTAATTCCAACAACTGGTTTAAGCCCTAAATATTAATGAATTCTCCAGAGCATTTTTAGAATTTGGTGAATCCTGTAAAGTCTCAATATTTTATATAAAAGTTGGTTGACAAATTCCATTGGGCATATGGTCCTAGTAAAGTGTATCAAGTTTTAACTTTCTGATAAAAATTAAAATAAATTAAAAGTGCTATTAATATTTTTCTAGTAAAAATGATATATGGAATCATTGTGCTTTAACGCCCTGATCCTGCAAACCCTTACACATGTATTTAACTGTACTCCTATGAGCAGTACAAATACTCATGGCAGAATAGTTAAACATGTATGTGTGAGCAGGATTGGGACCTAAATGAAATAGCCTCTTAGAAAATGCTGTTTAACTTGTAACAGGACTTTAGTTGGTGCTTGAGCATAAACTAAATAAAAGGCAAGATTTTAGTTATAAGATATCACATAGGTTCCAGTGACAAAAACAAGAGGAACTGTTCATTCCACAATGAAACACCAAATAAAAATACAGAAATATGAAATATACAATAACATGAATTGAAAATGAGATTATTTTGCAGGAAGTAGTGAGATATCACATCACAATATGTATTGAGCAAAAGAATAACTATGGTGTTAGAGATAATTGTTTACGGAGATACCTGCTAGCAGTACTATAGTTAATATTCCTAGGTGAATATAGCATGACTGTGTAACATTTACTTTTAATTTAATGCATCTGCACCTTTTCCTAGAAAGGCTGTATGCATTGTTCCTTCACAATGTGTGACTGTGTTAATTAGACACTCCCAGTATATTGGAGCCATTACTGTCTGTTGTCAATGAACTGAAAATAATGGGTTACTATGCAATTTTGAACCAAAGCTTTTAGATCCTTTCAGCAGTGTTCAAAGTATGATTTAAGGATGGATGGGTGTACACCGTGGATCAGTGTATATCCATGCAATTTTAAATATCTTGTCGCATATGTCATACTTTCTTTGTCATTGAATCATTATGGCACTCTTACTATGTTTTATAGACTTCGGTTGAAATTCCACTAGCCCTGCAAGAATCCTTACCATTCCCGACTGCTTTCATTGGTCATTTGGTTGGTTGGTTTTAATTACAGGAAACTCTCAAATGATGTTGAGCCTAAACTAATTGGCTGTATCCCTTTAATGTTGCTAGAGCAAGCACTTTCTAACCCTTGATGTAAAAGTGCCCAGATGCTGCAGGTCATGCATATGCTTTTGTGAAATCATTGCCCATGCAATGCTAACTTTGAATTTCTTGCTTTTTGTGTATATCTATAGTGCAGTTGAAGGTGTAGTTTCCATCTTGGGTAGATGTACCTGCTCTTGCTTTGATCAAGCCAACATGCTAAATGTAGATAGTCACTGCAGCATGGGTGGTGGCCCAGGCTAGCTGCCCAAGTACTTATTTAGTCTTTTGAAGATGTTGTGCAGGTTTCCTTTGAGGATGAGAACTTACTAGTCCTGTATGGAGTCATCACTTTGTGAAAAAATGTTTGCCCATAGGTGATAGTATTTTTGTCTTATTTTTCTGTGTGAGTTAATTTGAGAGCACAGTGATTGTCTGGTTTCACCCACATCATTGAGGCATTTGATGCAGTGGATGAAATATATATTGTGATAAGGATGTGTGGGACCCTTGGATTTTGAAAGGTGTGTTGTGGGGGTATTGGTCATCGTAGCAGTGGAGAAGTGTTTGCAGGTTTTGCATCTGTTCTGGCAGTGTCCGGTGCTGCTTTGAGTTGGTGGGGCCTGATCTATGGGGAGCTTCCTTCTGCTGATGAGCTTGGCCGTGTTAGGGGGTTGTTTGAAGGCAGAAGAAGGGGTTTGGAAAAGATTCACAAAGACAATAACACACTATTGCTTGTGGGTGAACACTTTTTCCAAAAAGAAAAGGAGTACTTGTGGCACCTTAGAGACTAACCAATTTATTTGAGCATAAGCTTTCGTGAGCTACAGCTCACTGCATCCGATGAAGTGAGCTGTAGCTCACGAAAGCTTATGCTCAAATAAATTGGTTAGTCTCTAAGGTGCCACAAGTACTCCTTTTCTTTTTGCGAATACAGCCCAACACGGCTGTTACTCTGAAACCTGTCATTATGCAAGGCACTGCATTTAGCCGTATGGAGTGGAAATCTATCAACTGCATGAAAAAACTTGATGCATCCGATGAAGTGGGCTGTAGCTCACGAAAGCTTATGCTCAAATAAATTGGTTAGTCTCTAAGGTGCCACAAGTACTCCTTTTCTTTTTGCGAATACAGACTAACACGGCTGTTACTCTGAAACCTGTCACTTTTTCCAAAGTGATGACTCCATATCTGACCTCTCAGTTCTCATCCTTAAAGGAAATATGCATAATACTTTCAAAAGACAAGCCTTGGAACTCAAATTCATGAAATCTGCTGAATGCTAAAAACCATGGCCTTAACAGAGACCTTGGTTTTATGGCTCTTTAACACTTCTGCAGTCATAGGATAATGGAGGGTTATCAGGCACCAGGATGTGTTTACAAATTGTTATAATTACCACTTCATTTTAAGTGGTCTCCTACAATATGTGTGACCCCCTAATGCTTAACAATCTGTCCAGCCTTGTATTTAGCTTGGACACTGGTTACCTTCCCCAGACCGGACCTAAAGAAGAGCTCTGTGAAAGTCAGAAACTTGTGCCTTCCAGTAACAGAAGTTGGTCCAATAAAAAGACATTACCTCACCTACTTTCTCTTTTTTGATTTTTTTTTTTTCATTTTAATTTCATGATAAATTTCAACTTTCACTTCTGATTTGGAATAATTGTTTTTTTCAAAATTTTGGGATTTCCTGCATAATGGAAATTGTGGTTTCTGACCAGCTCTGTGTAAAATTTTGTTTGATCAGTCTATCTTCTTTACTAAATACACTAATACTTTGCACCATTAGCTGTGTTCAGCAGTGCAGACATGTAAGATCATGTATGATTGGCATAACTATTACAAACCAGCTGGCCAGGCTGAACACTTAGTTGAAATCAGAGTTTTCCTTCTCCGAGGTGGATTGCCTGCCATGGCTGATGACCCTCACCTGCCTGATAGAGACACAGAGAGGTGAAATAACTTTTTCAAGGTCATTCAACAGCAGAACCAGAAATAGAATTCAGGTCTCCTATATCCAAGTGCTGTAGCCTCTCCATCATGCTATACCTCCTTGGGTTGTGTGTCAGTGAGATTTCAAAAGGGTTCTGGTATGTGAGAGGTGGGAGAAGTCATGGATCTTGTTGAGTGGGTCAGATCAGCATTTCTGGGGTGATAAATTTATAGACAAGTTTACCTGTCAGCAGTCACACAGTGTATTTTGGGGACAAGATACTTGTGCGTTATTATATGGGTGAAATAAGATGCACTAGGTGCCAACAAAATAGCTTTCTAAATTGAATGACTGCACCGTACTTTAAGTGGTGGGAGGGGGGACATTGTCTGACTTGCCGGGGGGAAGGAATATACCTCTTTAAGAAGTAGACAGGCATGGACTCTGGTGCAGCCACAAAGCAGGTCAGCATGTGGATGCTGACTCATTTCCCCACCCCCACCCCATTACCTGTCTAGAAAGGAGGGGAGAATATATAGCAGTAAGGAGGGTGAGAAAAGCCTGCACCCAGACCAAGCGGAGCAGCACCCTCCCTCCCACCCTTGGAAGTGGCGAAATACCAGTTTGGTCAGGATCCACTATGGGCACTGCGCTCACTGCTCCTTTCTCTGGGTGGGGGCGGGGAGCCTGAAAGAATTTTTCCTTCACTGCCTGATTGGCCAAGGCACAGTGGAGTTTGTTGCACCTTCCTCACAGCAGGTTCAGGGGGTGTAGTTAGGACAAGCATGGAACAGAAGTTAGGTTATGATGTTGCAACTCATTATGTAAGCATTGGATGGATGTCCAGGGCAGGTACTTCATAAGGAGTGATCAGATAAATCAAATGAGGCTTAAGGTGGACTTTAAAGGAGGTGTTTGTTCAAGGAGCAGAAACGGGGGCTCCCATGACTGGCAAAACAGTGAGCCAACCCACCCCCTTCTTTATAGGCTACCTTAACCCTCATTTGAGGGGAAGGGTGGTAAGGTCCTAGCAACGGGTTGGTTGGGGACCAGGATGGAAAAGGGCTGGGGGCTGATGGAGGCCCCCAAGATAGACGTTGAAATGGTCATGAATTTACTTACACTCTACACTTTTATTTTCCGGGTACTCCCAGACTGTTGATGATAAAGTTATAGTCTAATTAAACCATATCCAGTGATTCCTGGCCTCCTTCTGATATAGCTGGACAATGAATACATCTTAGAAGGGTGGGGAAATAGAATACTTTAGGTGACAAACTAGCCACTGAAATGCATAGTATTTCTATGTTTTATAAGATACAGATGAAGGTACTGAATGTATAAATTTTTGTGGAATTCACCATAATCTGGAAAATTGCAGGTCTTGTTTAGTATGGAGAAAGTGTTGAGGCTCTCTCTCTGGGATATTAATTAGAAAATTAAATGTAATCCTAAATAATAATGGTACAGTATTTGAGTTCTGCATCTTACTCTGGTCCTAATGAGAGTGTCCAAGGCAGTTTTGTCTTACCAATTGCTTTTTTGATTGATTGTTTTTAGTTATATTTTATTTGAAATATGATGGTTTAGTGACTGTAACCATGTTTAGTGATATTAATTCATCAGTGTAAATTCTTGTATTACATGATGCCTAAAGTTAAGTTTGTAGAACATATGAATTAAAAACCTGGAAGCTAGTGGTCAGTGCAAAATTTGTCTTTGGTAAATTTATTTTAATATTATAGGCTTGAATGTAAATGTTTCTCAAGGGGCATCATTATAATATCCAGATCAGGTCTGACTGTAAGAATTGTTAGTTCTTATTTTTTAAAGGGCATAATTTTGCCTTATTTGAAATATATTTCTTTATCAAATAAGGCAAAATTATTTCCTTTAAAAATGGAAACACTATCAATTCTCCTATATATGTGTTTTTTGAGTGCGAGTAGCAGACTAAAGTGGTATCTCTGAAAATAATTGCAGAATCAATTAAGAACACTGTTATAATGACCTTTCCTGGGATTTTTGATTGTTTAAATCACTGGCATCAGAATCCTACTGGTTAAGCTTATTTGTTTTACATTTCTGTACTTTGCTCTGAAATAATTTTTCCTGGAACATAGTATGTTCATGTATTCTGAACATAAAAACACCTGAGAGGCAAGTGAAGTAAATTTTAAGGTACTGTTTTGTATTCATCCTGGCATCTTGATAATTGTACATTATATTACCACACTCATTGGTAGTTTTGTTTGAATTAGACACTGTATGTTTCTGTGCAGTAGCCTGAACTTTAAATTACAGTGAATCTTTATACTTTTAAAGTAATCTAGAATAATAAAATATAAATGTGCTTTAAACAGTTAGCTATGTATGACATGGTTCCTTTTAATAACACTGCAACAAATCCTAAATGAATCCATAGCACACCATGATCAAATAGAGCTCAATTTCAAATCTGCTCTTTAGTATCACAATAACATTCCTTAATGAAGAATTCCTGGCCAGAACAGTTGCAGAAAATATTCTTATTTCATATTTCCCTGGATGACTACACTATTCTTTATCTTAGATTTTGTATAAGGGAACTCTGGTTTATAATGGAATATGGTGGGATTATTATCTATTTCTAGTGCAATACTTGCCATGACCACAAACAAAAAGAATGTATTTTGTCTCTCTTTTTTTTTTTAATATGGTAGAAAGCAACAAATTTTGCTAACTTTTATTCTATTCCTTTTTTCTTCAGCTGAGGCTTCTAGAAATTTATTGGAAATCAAAATCCTTTGTGTGTATTGCAGCTCAAATATGATTGTTCTTGTTTATGATTCTCTTCCTTTATTTCTTTCTCAGCTACCTTCCCTAGGTTCAGCAAATACTGTAGAGCAGTTAGCAGTCTGGAAATGTGTCTTGTCAGTTTCTCATTGACAATGATCTGTCATTTGCCCTGGTTCATGACAGTTGGATTTTTTTAATGCAACTTATAATTTTGTGTGGACAACCTAGACTAGCAATGTCTTTTTCTTTCAAGGTTCATTTTTCACTTGTAGCAGCAGACTTTCAGTAGCTAAAAGGTCTTTGATGAAGACAGAAATAAAATACATCAAATTAAAATATTCCGTTTGGCTAGTTTTCTTAAACCATTTTAGACGAGTGCAAGCGACTACTGGGGCAGATCTGCCTTGTTGTTTGTTTTTTTTTACATATACAATGAAACATTTTCCATTTCATTTCATGTCTGGCTGTCGCTGATGTCAAGACAGAAACCTTTAAGGAATGCTGTGAATTTCTCTCTGCTGTTTTGTCCTGTCTCTTACCTCAAAAATGTAACTGTCTGCCAAAACACACATTTCTTCTATCAGAAATCATATACTTGTCTTTAATTTGTGTTCTTTAGCAGTAGATAGATATGGAATTTATTAGCACAAGGCTTATAAATACACAAAGGCCTGATCTTGCTCAATGCATCAATGGGAATAGAATGGGTTTTCAAAGTCTCTTATTGGTTTGCAATAGTATCCAATTAAGAGCCTTTCCTTTCCTCTGTGAAAGCAATACTTTAATAAGATCATACCAAACTGTGGTTCTTTGCTTTCAAAACAAAGGCTAAGAAACATCTTTTCTAGACTCGTCCTAATGCTCTTCAGAGACATGTTAACTTAAATTGAATATTCTTCTCAGCTTCTCTTCATATTTACTTTTTTGAACAATATTCATGGAACATTTTTTTGTGTGAAGGTATTACAATATTGTAAGTAGTAATACTATACGTACCAGCTGCTTCTGGGACTGCATGATACCTATCAGAACACTGCATGATCCGTCTGATTCTAAATGCCTCCTGTCTTCTTATAGATGCAAATAATAGTTGTTAGTTCACTGGCAGAGCAAAAACTGTAAATTATTCTCTAAACTTTAACTTATAGGGCATGATCTCTTGCTGGTTTCATGCCACTCTTTAGTCCTTTGACTTCAGTAGAATTGCTTCTGATTTATGCTGGTGGAAGTGAAATCAGGCTCATAGTTCTTAACTCAACCAGTGGTGCTGAAAGTCAAATCTCAGTACTAGCGCTGCCTATAATAAGTGTCCTGAAGAACACAGGGAGTTTTATTTTAAATGCTTTATTTGTTCTGGTCACTGAGCTCCAAAAAATAAACAAAAGTACCCCATTTTCTTTTTAGTCAAACTTCTCATCGAGGACATTAGAGAACATGAGATCTGAAAATGATCTGAGACTATCTGTGTACAGATTTTCAGTGGTGCAGCAAAATACATGTCACAGTCTGCTAATATAGATCAAACCTGGATTCAGAAAAAGTCAAGGAGAGCTTTGGATTCTGTTGTTCCTCTTGTGTTATTATTACAAACCTGTTGGGAGAAGACTTGAATGACTTGTAAATAGAGAATGCTGCTACTTTGTAGGTGTTGGAGTATAGTATGTGCATATGGTGCGGTATGTAAGTCCCACAGTGGTAGTCAAAGGGTTAATGTGAGCCTGTGGGCTCAGTTAGTTCATCTGATTACACACCGCAATTTGTTATCAGATCCACAAGTTAGGCCTTCGTCATAAATAAATTTGCTCAGAGGAAGAGATCCAGGAGGGTGGAGACTTAAGGCAAGTGTACACTACAAAATTAAGTCGACCTAAGTTACATCAATGTTAGCCACCACAGTAATTGTGTCACTTTTACATGTCCACACTACACATCCTCACCAGGAGCACTTGCATTGATGTAACTGTCAGTGTGGGGCATTGTGGAATGATATCTGAAAAGCAGCAACAGTTGATGTAAGCAAGGCAGTGTCTACACTGACACTGCGTTGACCTGACTACATCAATCTAAGTGCTATGCCTCTCACAGTGGTGGAGTTATTAATTTGGTGTAGTGGGTGAGTTACATCAGTGGGAGCTGCATTTTAGTGTAGACACTTTAGAGTTAGGTTGATGTAAGCTGCCTTATGTTGACCTAACTCTGTAGTCATAGACCAGGCTTTAGGAGAGAAGAAGTCTAAGGTTTCTTCTCTCTGGGAAAGGAATCATTTCAAAACTACTGGAGCACAGCTAGCCTGGGGGTCCCTGAAATAGTGGCTACTGTTCCGGGAAAGGAACAGGGAGCATAAAGCTCAAGCTTGGGATAGACAGAAATGGCTTAAATTACATTTTGATTTCATTTGGGTTTATTGGGTTTTGCTGGACGAGGGAGGCCCAGAAACCTGTGGTACAAAGGGAAGCAGCAGTGCTGAGGATCTGTCCTTGTGGTTTTTATGTTGCAGAATAGTACAATGGCTCTAACTCTTGAATATAATAAGTTCCAGATTGCTGAATGAGCAGAGTCCTGTTACTTTTTCTGAGGACGGCTTTCTACGGAATCAGTGCCAATCTTAATATTAATTTTAAGTCAGTCATTCCATTGTAAAATGAACATCTATTAGTATTATCATAGTGCTTAGGCTCCCTAGTCATGGACCAGGACCTCACTGTGCTTGGTGCTGTGCAAACACGGAACAAAAAGACAGTCCCTGCCCCAAAGAACTTGTGATCTAGGTATGAGGCAAAAGACAACAAATGGATGCCGACAGGAGGCTACAAAGAAACAATGACAATATTGATCAGCACTGATAGGCAGTGGTCTCTGTACACCAACGTAAAGTTTTTTTTGTAGGTATCACAGCGAAGGAGAGATTTTTGAGAAGGTATTTGAAGGAGCATAAGGAAGTAACTTTTCAGATGTTTATGAGAAGCACCTGCTGAATGTATGCAGCAGCATGGGAGAAAAATGGGCAAGTAGACAGTGGAGTCTGGCATCATGGGCTGATTAGAGATGAGCACTGACAGCTTGATAGCAAATGAGAGATGATAGGGTGGGGATTGGCCATGAAGATCCTTGAAAGAGAATATAAGCCATTTATATTTGATGCAATAGAGAAAGGGGAGCCAGTGGAAGAAGATCATGAAAACCATGTCAAGCCTGTCAAAGGCATCTGACAAGTTAAGGAGCATGAGGGTAGAGTACTGGTACTGAGCTTTAGCTATGAAGAGATCATTAGAAACTTTGAGACTAGTTTCAGTGTAATGCAAAGGTTGAAAGTCAGATTGGAGAGGCTGTAGGATGAAGGAGAGAAACTGCAGACAGTGATTGTAGACAGTTAATTCATTCAATTAGCCTAGAGATGAAAGTGAGAATGGGAGGTAGTTAGAGAGGCAAGTGAGGTAAAGGTGGGTTTTTTAAGAGACTAACCCATGTTTGTATTGTGAGGGGAAAGGACCAGAGGACAGTGAGAGGTTAAGGAGAAGAGTGAAGAGGGGATGAAAGTGGACACAAGGGAGATCAGGAAAAGATGGGGTCATTGGGGCAAGTGGAGGGAATAGAGGAGGAGATTCGATGAGAAATTCCTTAATCTTTGACAGGGAGAAGGAAGATTGGGTTGTAGGAAGGGGAAGGAAAGGCAAGCTGAAGGGAAGGGGGAAGGTCATTCTATTGTCAGTTTTCTCTTGGAAGAAATCAGCAGGATCATATGCAGAGAGAGAAGTGGAGTCAGGAGGTGCAGAGGGTTTGAAGAGTGAGTCAGAGGTGGTGAAAAGGTGGCTGGGATTATAAGCATGGGGTTCAATTGGGTTGAAGAAGTAGAATTGTTTAGCTAGCAAAATGGCAGACAGAAAGGAAGAGAGAATGAATTTGTAGGGAGGAAGTCAGCCTGGTCATGAGATTTTCACCAGACACCTTCTACAGCATGAGAGCGGGGATGAGCCAGGCTGGAGGTCAGTAGGTAGACCTTGCAGTAAAAGAGCGAGGCAAGAGTGAAGCATGGAGAGAGTCAACAACCACATCAATGGGGAAAAAAAATAGGGAGAAGGGGCCTCATAGCAGACAGGGTGGTATCAACACTTTTATGGTTTGGAAGTCACAGAAAGATTGAATTACAGGGCATGATGGGGACTTGCTGATGGGTGATGCTGAAAGAGACCGGGTTGGTGGGGGAGAGGGAACTCCAGAACAAGAAGATAAATTGTTACTGATTTATTTAAAAATAGAAAGTTCAAGGCAGTGTATTGTTAGCAGACATTTTGTACAATTCCATTTCTAACAAATCCTGTGGAATGTTTTCTTTATTGTGTTACTGACTCAGCCTCGGCAGAAAAAAGAATAATACTTAAAGCATGGACTTAGGGAAACAGAGAATTAGCTAAAGAAGCATAAAGAATTTCATATGGTGATATCTACAATACGCTTTTTGCGAGTGGCCGTTCTTTTCACTACATGGTAATGATGATAATAGAGTTGCTTTATGAGCAGATGCAGTGATCACAGTAATTGGAAATAGGATTTTCCTCTTGCCTGCATTTTCAGAAAGAACAAGAGCAGTGCATGATAGAGAGGGCTCAAAAGATATAGCAGTGTTAATATTAGAACTTCTTTATATAGTGGTAATGCTAAATCTTAGGATATTTCCCCCCATTTTCAATAGAGCATGAACATCTTGTCTAAATAATACAAACTTCTTAAGATGCAACTTCAGAGCTCTATATGAGATCTGCTAAAAGCCCTACAGGAAAAGAACACTAAACCACTTATAAAAGTGCAGATTTCACCAATAAATGCTCTGCTAAAAAGAATAGTTAGTGAAAGCAAGTTTTAAATCATTTTTTTTGTAAATGTGTTCGATTAGCAGATAGTGGTTTTTTATGTATTAGCATTATTCTGTGCTCATCATTCCCATGATCACATCCTCCCATGCACTAGGCTGTAAGCATAAATTTATAGTGCCACATAAAACTGTGAAGAGCCAAAATTTTGCAAAAATACAGTGCAAGCTGCATGTAACACTTTCTAAGAGTCTGTTTCCTTATATTCAGTACAGTTAGGGTGACCATATTTCCCTATGCTGAATACGGGACACCTGGTAAAATTACTTGTATTCAAGCGAGTTCAGCGGCAATGAATCAGAATTATGAAGTGCAAATGTTCAAATTAACATCAAGTTGAATGAGCCCCCGTTAAAAATAAATACTGCATAGTTGGATTCTTTTTATTTACCTTTTTATCTTTAAGGCTTTAGGTTTCACATGGGGAGAGCTGACTGTCTGAATCTCTCTCTCTCTCGCACACCCCCCCCCCTTTGTCACGCATGCGCGCGCGCACGCACACACAAACTAACTCTCTCTCTCTCTTTCACGCATGCGCGCGCACACACACACACACAGTGACTGACCAACCCAACCCTCCCTGCCCAGTGCTCTCCATGCCTGGCTGGACCCCCAGGACAGACCCGCCTCTCCTAGTATCTGGCGCCATTTTCCCAAGGCAACGTTTGTGTGTGTGTGTGGGTGTGTGTGTGTGGGTGTGGAGGGGAAACACACAAAGTCATATGTCACCTCACCCCAGATTTCTGCCGGGGTTCGCACCAGAATGTGGCCAGTAGCAGTCTTTTGGCACTGTGCGGGAGGGAAGGAACGGGAGCTGCTTCCAGCCGCAGGGGAGTGCGGGGAAGGGATGACCTGGCCTGTGTCTTTGCAGAGATCATCTCTTCCCCCACCCGCACTTGTTGGAAGCAGCTTGTATCTTCCTGCCTGCACAGTGTCGAAAGGCAGCTAACACCTCCAGGCTCCTGCTGGCCACTGACATAACCCAGCTGCCTCCTGTACTCTGGCTACAGTGCGGGCAGGAAGGGGTTAAGCCCTAAGGATGCATTGTGCATCAGGGCCTAGGGAACCTGACTAAAGGGCCTTCAGTGAACCCTGCCAGAGAGGTGGCTCAGCAAGAGGAGGTGCTGGGGATGGAGCAGCCCCGCACTCCCTGGGGGTAGGACCCAAAGGGGGGGCACAAAGAGGGTGCTTACCTAAGTCCCTGCCCGGGGGGTGCTGTGGAGCCTGCAGGGTTGGGGTGCTAACAGGCTGGAAATTGCTTCCCCCCTGCCACTCCAGAGCTTAGCTGAGGGGTGGAGAGGCTTTCCCATGCCAGCGCTGTGTGGGACTTTGGCACACGCAGAGCTTGGATCCTCCTGGACAGCGCCCCAGGCCGGAGGGTCTTCGGCTTTCCCGCGGCACTGGCCCAGCCAGAGCAGTGGGGGAAGGAAGGAGCCTGCCAGCCAGGCTGTTGCTCCGACTGGGGGCTGGTTTTCTGCACAGTGCTGGGAGCAGGATGTGCCCCGCCAGGCCGGGGAGGGGGGATGTGGAGGAGCAGCAGAGCTGGGCGGGTGAAAGGGCAAACCGGGGAGAGGACAGTGAGAGGGGGAGCACATAAAGGGCCAACCCCCCCCAGCACTAATCCCCCCCAAACCCAGAACCCCTTCCCGCACCCCAAACCGCTCATCTCTGGCCCCACCCCAGAGCCTGCAGTCCCAGCCCAGAGCCCTGCCCCCCTCCTGCACTCCAACCCCCTGCCCCAGCCCTGAGCCCCCCTCAAACCCAAAGCCCCTCCTGCACCCCAACCCAGAGCCCTCTCCCACACCCTGAACCCCTCATTCCCAGCCCCACCCCACAGCCCTCACGCCTGCACCCCAACCTGTGCCCCAGCCCTGAGTCCCTTCCACACCCCAGACCCCTCATCCCCAGCTCCGTTCGGTCGCTGGCATCAACAATTTTCTTCAACTGGGTCACCAGAAAAAAAGTTTGAAAACCACTGGACTAGATGACCTCTTGAGGTCCTTTCCAGTTCTATGATTGTAAGGTATTTGACTAGGTACCGCACAATATTTTGAGTAAAAAAAGTGAAACAAAAAATCTTGAACAATCGAAAATGAATATGGCACAATTACATGGATTAAAAGCTGGCTAACTGATTTAGGTTTCAAAATGTAACTGTAAATAGAAAATCCTCATTGAGTGGTTTTGTTTCCAGGAGAGTCCCACAAGGGTCAGTTCTTGGTCCTATGCTATTTAACATCTTTACTTGAAAGAAAACTTAAAATCATCACTGATAAAGGTTGCAGATGACACAAATTGGTGGAGTGGCAAATAATGAAGAAGACGGGTATCTGATTCGGAGTAATCTACGTCACTTGGTGAACTGGGCACAAACAAACAATATAAGTTTGAATATGGCTAAATGTATACATCTGGGAACAAACAATGTGGGCCATACTTACATGATGGGGAACCTTATCTTGGGAAGCAGTGACTGTGAGAAAGATTTGGGACTTATGGTGAATAGTGAGCTGAACATGAGGTCAAAATATGACGCTGTGGCCAGAAGAGCTAATGTGATCCTGGAATGTATAAACAGGAGAATCTCGAGTAGGAGTAGAGGTTGTTTTACCTCTGTATTTAGCACTGGTGTGAGAGCTGCTAGAATACGATGTTGAGTTCTGGTGCCCACAGCTCAAGAAGGATGTTGACAAATTGGAGAGGGTTCAGAGAAGAACTGTGAAAATGATTAAAGGAATAGAAAACATGTCTTACGGTGACAAGATACATAGATTAAGCTCTTTGATTCTAAT
Source organism: Chelonia mydas (assembly GCF_015237465.2). Taxonomy (NCBI): domain Eukaryota; kingdom Metazoa; phylum Chordata; order Testudines; family Cheloniidae; genus Chelonia; species Chelonia mydas. The sequence goes on along the minus strand of NC_057853.1, from coordinate 87,998,600 downwards.
AAAGAGAAGGTTAATGGGTGACTTGATTCTATAAGTACCAGCATGGGGAACAAATATTTAATAATGGGCTCTTGTATCTAGCACAGAAATGTATGCACAATCTAGTGGTTGGAAGTTGAAGCTAGACAAATTCAGACTAGAAATACATTTTTAACAGTGATAGTAATTAACCATTAGAACAATTCACAGGGGTCATGGTGGATTCTCCATTATTGACCATTTTTAAATCAAGATTAAATGTTTTTCTAAAGTAATTGCTCCATGGATTATATTGGGGGAAATTTTATGACCTGTGCTATACAGGAGGTCAACCTAGTAATCTGATATTATGGCAAAACGTCAATCTTCAGTGTGCCTTGTAGTGCTCCTGCATATTGGTGTTGCTTGGCAAACACTTGGTTACTTGGTTTTTTTGTTTTAATTTTCTGTCTTTCCAGCAGCACTTTTAGTTGACCCAGAAAGTTTCTGCAGACCAGCTGTCTGCTGCCAACATAAATTCTTGCTGAATGTTTTTATTCAGTTGTTATCATAATCCGGCTGTCTACATATCTGAAATCTGCCATAAAAGTACGAGAGTGGTGACTGTACTTTTCTCCCTCAAAAATATGTATTTTAGATCTCTTTAGTAGAGCTGAGCTAATAATGGATTTTTTTCGGTTTGGTGGTCAAGTCCAACAAATAATTTTGTTTCAGGTCAAACTAAATATTTTGTTTGATCTGAAACTATTTTATTCACCTTGTTACATTTGCAGATGTCTTAGATTTCTTAAAAAGTTTTTAAACAAATCTAGTTAAATTTTGAAACTTTTTTTTAAAAAACTCTATGGTTCATTTGACATTGTGAAACAAAGCATTTTCATTTTTCATTTGAAACCATTTCATATTTTTTATTCAGTTTTATTATTATATTATTATTTATTATTATTTTAATAGTTTTGCTTGTGTTGAAATGGCCTTTTTATTAATAAACTTTTTGACTAAATATTGTCATGCTGCTCTAACTTTTTCCTCCTCTCTTGAGCATAGCTATTTTTGTTTTTGAGTCAGCCAGCACTGCTGTTTAACATCAGGAGAAATATAAACAAAAATGAATTAATTTTGGAACAGGTGCTCTGGGAGATGTCATGTATATTATCATTCTACCCTCTCTCCCTGTTACTTTCTGTCTGTCTTCATTGTAATTTTGCTTTTCTTGCCCATGGCAAAACAATCAAGATTTTATTTTTCTAACCTGTACTGAAAACGAATTTGTTCTTGGTGGTCTTGCACATGCTTAGAGAGTGACCTATTGAGAAAACTTAAGATTTTATATTTTTTTTTTAGGTGTTGAAATTTTGCTATCAAAGGTACTCTCTTACTTTTTGTGTGTAATAGCTCTCACTTGATCCAAACTAAGATACTTACTCACTGCAATGCATTAAACTTTAAAGCTTTGGATTGACACTTGCAAACAAAACAACTGGTAATGTAGTTAATTATTTTTCATACTCAGAGAGCAAACTGATACCTTCAGTCATAATAAGCTTTCTTTGATATCAAGAGGAAAAACTAAACAAGGAAGAATTGAAGCAAGGTCTCCATGTGAGAGCATGAGGTCTTTGTTTCCCCTGGCTGTGTGTACTGATTACTGAGGACAAAAAGATTGCTGATTTTCACAGGAGAGTGCTAGATATGTAAAAGTTCAGCATACAGAAAACACATTGTGCACAGTCTTTTCCCCTTTGGTATCTACTGTACATAAGCAAATGTACATTCTGCATATGGAAGCTATTTTGTATTTGGAATTTTGCTTGAGAAATTTGTCAGTACTGGTATGAAAATATAACTAAATATAAATATAACCTCACAAAAATGTATATTGTTTTTAGATTTTCTTTTCAAAGGAAACAGTTTGTGTTTAAGTAACCTTGAACTGAGTGGACTGTTTTGGATTATTGTGTGGTTTTCATAAATTAGGCTCTGGATCCAGTATTTTAGTAAGACTAGCAGTTAGCAAGTGGAGCTTAAATAATATTGGTTGCCTGCCTAAAGTCAAGGCTAGGTTCTGAGTCATTTGGTGGAGATGCAATAGTATTGTGATAGGTTGAGTTAAGCCTCCCTGAAGCTTGTGGGTGTACTTGCTGCCCTCTGTTTAAGATAATAGAAAGTTAAGCTCCTTTATGAAATAACAGCCAACGCTGTTTAAAACAAATGCACATCCAAAGCCATTAGAGCATTTGAAGTATGTGGGTGGGGACAGGCTTTTCTGGGTGGTGTTTGAATAGGGTAGGGACTAGCAAAGAAGCACCTAGAAAGAAACAGATACAGGAAGCCCCAAATACAACCTGGACAATCAAGGCATATGGCCCTGAGAGCAGTGATGAGCTGCCAAAATCTTAACAACCTGTTCCCTATAAAAAGTTCTGATTTAAGGGGTGTGCCACAGTATGTATTTTTTGTACCAGTAGGGTTACCATATGTCCGTATTTTCTCGGGAGGAATTTTTAAAATTTAAAAATTCCTCCCGGACGGTGATTGAAAAACCAAAAAGTATGACATGTCCGGGAAAACACAGATGTATGTTAACCCTACCTGAAGTTCTTTTTTTAAAAAGATGGGCCTGAACTAGAAATGAGCTCCGTTTCACGTGTGTGGGTCCCCACCACTCCCTGGGGGTGTGCTAGGATGACCGGATGTCCTGATTTTATAGGGACAGTCCCGATTTTGGGGTCTTTTTCTTATATAGGCTCCTATTACCCCGCACCCTCGCCCTGCTTTTTCACACTTGCTATCTGGTCACCCTAGGGTGTGCACACGTGTGGGTCCAGGTGCTCCCTGCCCCCCTCATTGAAGAAGGTGTGCAGGGTTACTGCCCTGGGAACTGCAGGGCACCAGTGGATGTGGGGCCAGCTGCTGACAGGGGCGTGGGGCAGGGCTAGCTGGAGGCAGGGGGTGCGGGGCTGGCTGAGGGGAGGGCAGGGCAGGGCAGGGGGTGCGGAGCTAGCTGGAGACAGGAGGGTGCGGGGTTGGCTGGAGGCAAGGGGGTATGGGGCTGGCTGGAGGCAGGGCAAGGGATGCGGCAGGGGCTGGCTTTGGGCAGGGAGGTGCGTGCGGCAGGGGTTGGCTGGAGACGGGCAGGGGGTGCGGCATGGGCTGGCTGCGGGCAGGGGGTGCGGCATGGGCTGGCTGCAGGCAGGGCAGGGGGTGCAGGGCTGGGGCAGACTGCAGGCAAGGGGTGCGGGGGTGGCTGGTGCGGGCAGGCGGTGGCTGCAGGCAGGGGGTGTGGGAATGGCTGGCTGTGGGCAGGGGGTGCGGGGCTGGCTGGAGGCAGGGGCTGGCTGCAGGCAGGGTGGTGGGTACTCACGGGGAGAGCGGCTCGGAGCAACCCGAGCAGCAGGACGCAGCCCAGGCCCAGCAGAGCAGCCGGGGACCCACCAGGCAGCAGCGGGAGCCTCAGAGCCAGGGGTCGGGGCAGCAGCAACAGGGCTCGTGGTCAGGGCCAGGCGGCAGCCCACATGGCTCCCGCAGCGCAGCATCCCCGGTGCCTGGAGGAGGAATTACATCACTTCTCGGCCAGAGCCCATCAAAGCCTCAGCGCCCCCCTGCAGGGAAGCGGGTTAACAACCGGTTCTAAAACTGCTTCAAAATTTAACAACCAGTTCGTGTGAACTGGTGCGAACCGGCTCCAGCTCACCACTGCCTGAGAGAAGCCTAAAGAGAGAGTTGGAGCGGGGGGAAGAGGCTTACCAGTGTAAGCAAGGAAACTATTTCCTGTTTTTTTTCTCCTGTGACCATGGAAATATGACTTTGTACATTCTTTGTAAATGAACAAGATTGCATGAAAGGTACCTGACTTCATCATCAGTTTTTTCTCCTAAGCGGAATATCCTAAGAGATGCCAAATTTTGGGGTAGCTGCTTGGATCAAAAGGGGTAACAGACTTCTGAATGATATGGGGTTTTGTAAGGTTAACAGGTATAAAGAGTCTCTTGGTAGCATTCAGTCAGCAAACAGTGCATGCTCATGCTGTTCTTCTGTTAAATCCAGATGCATCTATAAATCTCCATGTTAAGAAGTGAACGAAAGTTGTAGAAACAGCACTATACAAAGAAATGTGAATATTTTGTCATTGGTACCTCTTATAACAAATCTGTTGTAGCCTTTTTTATTCTGGTATTGGAGCAGAACTGGGGATCCACATATTTCTAATGTTTAAAAAGGGAAATGAAATCATTTTATGTAGTAGTTCTTTTCAACACATTCGATAGCTGAACGTTTTTGTTTTTCACTTACCTTCTTCTTGAATTTCTTCCTGCTCATGAAGGTTTTTTGTAGTAAAATAAAAAGTGTAATTTGTCTTGGTTGTGCTCTTTTAGTAAACACTTAGACGTAGTGGCCTTCTTCATATGATTTAATTGTACTTAAAATTGTAATTGCCATCTGTCATTCTGAGCTACCAATTCCATGAAACAAGGCATGTTACATTTAATCCCTGCTACCAGTTAACCAGACTCTAATGAGCTGGGATCAAACAACAAATCCAGATCTAACTTTCTAACACTCTAAATTTCACAAATGTGTGGATTTTGGATTTTTGGTTGCTTTGTACCTTTCTCTTATGTATACTGTTGAATTCTGTTGAGAATTCTGGTAAAGTGTTGGTTTTGGAAGCATTTTAGAAATTTTTTGCATGACAACTGGAAAGAAGTTAATGTTCAAAATTCAACTGCTATTGTATGTTTTCCTTTTAAATGTCTTATTCCTGGAAAGAGAGAGACTGCTGAAAGAGGACCTCATGAGAAGACATTTAGTCTCACATTTTCTTTTGCAGTGACTGGGTTACAGCTCAAGCATGTGTGTTCCTTCACTTCATTTTCTTTGCCTTTCTCTACTCCTCTTTCAACAGGCAAATCACTAGGCCTCTTTTCTAGGGCTAGTGAATGGTACTATTTGAAGCAGTTAATCATTATAAATGCTCTTTGTGGTTGCCTCCATTAATTGTTGCATTGCAAAGCATATAGATAGCTATAAAGACCTTCTCTACCCGCTGTAAAATGTTACCACATCACTGAAGTGGTGCTTTTGGTCACATGTCCATGGAAGTATGAGAGGTTTTCCTGAAAGAAAAATTGTCTTTTGCTTTTAGGTAGTGCAATACAGGTAGTGCAGCTACAGTATTTTTGGTAAAATTGTTCAGGGAAGGATGTGGTGCCTATCTGAACCAAACCAACACACCCTTTGGAGTTCACTCATTACTAGTTTTGGTACTGTATGAAATTAGATTTTGCAGTCCCTGGATATGTCTTGAATTTGTATATTACTTGAGCATGTTTCTCTTTATGAACTAGTCTCACAACTCTGGCTGCAATGGATTTCTCAGTCCCTGTATTTTAACATTCACCATAAGTCACTTTTGGTTTGGAATTTACTTACCTGGGGCTAGGTTGTGCTAGGCTGACTTCCCTAAAAAGGCACAAAGGCTGCCTGATCTATTCTTTTATTGTGATTGACAAGGTGAAGGAGTTATTATTCCTTTATTACATGATGCCTAAGGGTCAACCAAGAATGGGGCCCAATTGTGCTAGGCCTTTTACCAACACACAGGAACAGACAGTCACTAACCTGAAGAGCTTACAAATTATATAGCCAAGACAGAGACATGATGGAGTAAGGGGTATAACACATAAGCAGAAGAACAATGTAATGGTAGCAAACAGTGGTTAGTTCCACAATTTTTTGGGGGGTGGGGAGGCAGGGGTTAGTTAGGAGGGGATAAGCTAAATGGAAGGAAGGAAAGGAGTGAGGGGGAAAGGGAAGACAGGGTAAGGGGCAGGTGTGAAAAGATTGAGAGAAGGTGAGGGAGAGGTTTGGAGCAAACAATCAGTCAATACAGAAAGTCTCTGAATGTCTGAAGATCCCTGTTTTGGCTACTTCTGTAGCTGGTCCTACTGGCTGGAGTCTCTTCCTGGTTCCACTCCACTGTTTCTCCCTAAGTCCATGTGTCGATGGGGAGGGGAGGCACCACCTGTGTCCTAGTGACTCAAAAGTGTGTATGGCGGGATCTCCCATGCACCGTTTTGGGTACGGAGAGATTACTGAGCGGGGAGGGAGGGCCCTGAATGAGCCCCTTTTTACCTTTTTCCCCCACTACAGACATCAGTCTCCGCTTTGGTTACTTCAAGTTCAGCAGCTGCTTCGGTGGCTGGAATCTCTGGGTGATTCCTGTCCGCAGTTTTTCCCAAGGCTGCTTGTTGGGGGAATGAGAAGTCTCCGCCTGGGTCCTGATGTCCCAGATGGGAGTTGTGGGAGGAGAGGATCAAGAGGTTAAACTCATTTTGCATCAGAACTTGAAGTGAGATCATGGAAGAGGGAGACCAGATGAGAATGACTGAAAGGTGACAACAGGAAGAAAGTGTGAATGCATGATTCCTGCACCAGTTGGAGACTGTAATGGGAGTGCTGGTGTCTTTCTAGTCATGAGAGTTCAGGGTGACGCATGTAACTGTACTGTTTATGAGAAGCAAACAATTAACTTCATGAATTTAGCCTGTCTTTTTCTGTTTGCAGAATGTCTCTGAGCACATCGCAATTAGTTCATTATTCAAATTTACTCAATTAATGTTTTGGCCATATATTGTTTATGCTCAGTTCAAAGAGTACCTGATGCTCAATATTTGAAATTCGAGCCATGCTGCCTATTTGTGATTGGTGAAATAATATTTTCTGTTGCCTGATTGGGTGAACATAATTCTTAAGAGTGGGAACACGAAAAGTTAAACATGTTCTGGGTTTTGTCACTTCCAAATAAAAATCCTTTAATTGTCTAGACTGTGTTTGAGGGAATTTCTCTCTTACGCATAAACATATATCTCAACCTCTCAAAACTCTGGCAAACTGTTTGAGAACACAGCCAATCAAATTCCATCCTACAGTTGTTTCCTAGGTAACCAACACAGCTACAGAAAGAATTTAAAATACTTGCATCGTTTCCTATTTGAAATGCTAAAATATTATAAAGTATGTGAAAATTATAATATAAATTTACAAAACAGATGGAAGTAGGATTGTTATCTTTAGTGGTACATGATGGTTCTATGACTCATACACCACTGAGGAGAAGAATATTGTACCACTAACATCCTGTGATGTTGCACTCCATATGTTTATGGAAATATGGTTATGAGTGTAAATATAATGTAACTGGAATATGCTTTATGCAAAAGGTCTTTTGTAAGGTATCATTACAAAGCTTATAATCTACTGAGTGTGTTCAATCTATTTGTATGAATGTATCATTCTTGTATCTGAAGCTAGAAATATGAAGTATTACTTTAAAGTCCTATTGCAATTATGCAAAGTGTGGGCCATTAATGGTGGTTTGGAATCTTGATGGCTCCCATTGACTAGAACAATTAGATCTATTTACCTACAAGCCTTCCTGTGTAGGTGACATGGGTAGTGAGGAATGCGGTCTTACAGTGACATGTGACCATGTCACATGATACTAGAATCCATCTTAAACCTGATGCTTTTCCATTTAGAAGGAGGGCTGGGGACCCAGAGAGACAAGAGTCCCACCTTGGGCCAAAGCTAGAAAAGGGGATGGAACAGAACAAAGGGGGCTGCCAGTCATGAGAAATCCCCTAGTTACCACCTGAGCTGGAACTAACAAGGTCTGTACCAGGGGAAAGGATTTGGCCCAGACTAAAAAGGAGTCTAGTCTGTGAAAGAAGCTTATTGGAACATCTCTGAGTGTAAGATTTACCTGTATTCAGTTTCTTAAACATGTTAAGCTTAGACTTGCATGTTTCTTTTATTTTGCTTGGTAACTTACTTTGTTCAAATACATTTGTTAGTCTCTAAGGTGCCACAAGGACTCCTTGTTGTTTTTGCTGATACAGACTAACACGGCTACCACCCTGAAACTTTGTTCTGTCTGTTATTACTTGAAACCACTTAAATCCTACTTTTTATTCTTAATAAAATCACTTTTGTTTATTAGTAAACAGAGTAAGTGATTAATACCTGGGGGAGCAAACAGCTGGGCATATCTCTCTATCAGTGTAAAAGAGGGCGGACAATTTATGAGTTTACCCTGTATAAGCTTTATACAGAGTAAAATGGATTTATTTGGGGTTTGGATCCCATTGGGAACTGGGTGTCTGGATTCTGGAGACAGGAGTACTTGCTGAACTGATTTCAGTTAAGTTTGCAGCTTTGGGGGCATGGTTCAGACCCTGGGTCTGTGTTACAGCCGTCTAGCATGTCTGGCTCAACAAGACAGGGTTCTGGAGTCCCAAGCTGGCAAAGAAAACTGGCTCAGAGGTAGTTTCAGCACATCACATGACAGTCCCAAGGGGGTCTCTGTGACCAAACCCGTCACACATCCATTTACTGTTTGTTCAGAGGATAGGTGGTATTTAGAAGACTCATTCACGAAATGGGAAACTCCAAATTTGTCATGACAGGTATATCTAACTAACAATTTTGAAGATGTTTATCACCATGTTCTCTAAGTGCTATAGCAATATGCCTGTTTAATGCAAAGAAAAACAAGTGTTGTAAATCCTAATAGTTAGGGGCACAGCAGATTGTAGCCATTTATCTGGTCTTACCTGAGGGCCTATTTCATGGTTCTGGAGCAATGGTTAATAGAAGCCCTTGCCAACAGCTTGTGTTCTTCAGTGCATTGCAGATAACTTTACCATCCACAGTCATACAGCACCCAAAACTTCAGAGTGCATTTGTAAATAACTTTACCATCCACAATTTCAAATGAGATGCCCAACATTTCTCTTGTGTAACTGAAACCTACAGCATACTTCTATCCCTATATCCCTCTCCATGTAGACAGAGTTCTCTTTGGAGCTGGTACTTGAATTTTCAAGACTTACTATTCTGGGCTATTTAAGTGTTCAGTGGCAATGACTTTAGTACATTCATTATCTCATTCCCTCCATTAAAAAAATGTGAAATAATTCCAAGTGGGTTCAGACTCAACTCTTATCAGGGTATGCACTTTTGATCTTATTTTCAGGGTGTTTATATGATTCTGGAAGTACTTTTTGCATTGGGCAGGTCAAATCCTGCAGGTCAGAATCAGGGTGTGTTCATTCTCTGTCAAGGTGGAAGACGTTTCTTGTTCTGTCTAAAGAGGCTGGTGAATCCATTTAAGGTTTAGCATGTTAGCTTCATACTGCTTCATGTCACTGAACTTCTCTGTTAGTGAAATATCATATCAGTCATTTATCAATAAATGCTGACAGCCTGAAACCTACATGATCCTTACTTTTGCATGATTTTCAAAGGTGTTCATGCAGCTAATGAAGTGATAAGGAGGGAGGCTAGTCTGATGATCATGGAAAATGCACTTCAAGTCAGATTGATTGCAGCATAGAGAGTTTTTACATTCCAGTGCTGTGAGTGTGACAGAGAAAACAAGTTGTTGTTTACTCATGTTAATGTTACAGCCAGTAGAACAGCACAGAGTGATGGGCAGTCTAGTGAAATCCAACTTGTCTTAGCACTGTTAGAGTCAGTCTTTCTCATTGTGAACTCTGTTTGCTTTGAGGAAAAGACTGATTAGATTCAGAGAGGTCTGGCCAGCCTTCTGTAAGGAGTATAACAGCAGGAGGTTATAAATGAACTGCGTTTTTGGTGGAGTTTTTATTCAGATTTGCTCAGTGAGGCATAAGATGTATTGGGGCAGATGCAGCTAGATGTGTATGAGATGGGACTTTACCCTCACCATTAATGAAGACCAGTGAGGAGGTTTGGGGCTTGTTAATGCTTCCCTTTGTGGAGCCAGTCACCTTTAAACAGGTGGTAAAGCAACTGCTCAAGTAGTCATCACATCATTAAAACATTATTATTATTTGTTTTTCACTCTCTGACTTACCATTAAAAGGAAGATATGTGAAAGTGGTATTGGAGCCATATTTACTTACATCATGACCTCCTGGGGGGGCCTTAGTTCTTATCAGTCTGGCTTCTGGCATGTGTATATCACAGAGATAGTTCTGTTATCTATGGTTGTCAAGGTTCCTTCCCCACTCTGAACGCTAGGGTACAGATGTGGGGACCTGCATGAAAACCTCCTAAGCTTATCTTTACCAGCTTAGGTCAAAAACTTCGCCAAGGTACAAAATATTCCACCCTTTGTCCTTGGATTGGCCGCTACCACCACCAAACAAATATTGGTTACTGGGGAAGAGCTGTTTGGAAACGTCTTTCCCCCCCCAAATACTTCCCAAAACCTTGTACCCCACTTCCTGGACAGGGTTTGGTAAAAAGCCTCACCAATTTGCCTAGGTGACTACAGACCCAGACCCTTGGATCTTAAGAACAATGAACAATCCTCCCAACACTTGCACCCCCCCTTTCCTGGGAAATGTTGGATAAAAAGCCTCACCAATTTGAATAGGTGACCACAGACCCAAATCCTTGGATCTGAGAACAATGAAAAAGCATTCAGTTTTCTTACAAGAAGACTTTTAATAGAAATAGAAGTAAATAGAAGTAAAGAAATCCCCTCTGTAAAATCAGGATGGTAGATACCTTACAGGGTAATTAGATTCAAAACATAGAGAATCCCTCTAGGCATAACCTTAAGTTACAAAAAAGATACACAGACAGAAATAGTTATTCTATTCAGCACAATTCTTTTCTCAGCCATTTAAAGAAATCATAATCTAACGCATACCTAGCTAGATTACTTACTAAAAGTTCTAAGACTCCATTCCTGGTCTATCCCCGACAAAAGCAGCATATAGACAGACATAGACCCTTTGTTTCTCTCCCTCTTCCCAGCTTTTGAAAGTATCTTGTCTCCTCATTGGTCATTTTGGTCAGGTGCCAGCGAGGTTACCTTTAGCTTCTTAACCCTTTACAGGTGAGAGGAGTTTTCCTCTGGCCAGGAGGGATTTTAAAGGGGTTTACCCTTCCCTTTATATTTATGACAGTGGTATACAAACTGGTTCTGAAGATGGACTCTCACAAAGTGTCTCTGCTGATTTGTTAGATCTATCAGCAGTCTTCAGTTCCATTGACCATGTGATATTATTTACTCTTTTGGGGAATCCTGCAGGATTGGATGGCAAGGCTCCTATGTGATTTTATTCTTTTTATGCAAAGAGAAGGGGATGAGGAAGTGCAAGCTGTGCCAGCCACTGCTCCCTGTTAAGTGTGTTTTTATAAACGAACTGCCTTTTTTTTGATGGAGTTCACTGTGGAAGGTACTGAAATGTTTTGGCTCTCACCGTCATCAATATCCACATAATGTTTAGGGGCAAAATTTTCAAAAGCACTTAAGTAACTCAGGACCTTAAGGCACTTACAAGCCCAAGTCTAAATGAAAGCTAAAGTTAATATAGTTGTCCACTTGAATGGGATGAAATGCTGTGAGCAAATAATACCAGTGCTTTACAACTCTTCACTGTCCACTTGCTTATGTACCATTTCAATTCAAGGTGTTGGTTGTATTTTATAAAGGTTTCTTGGGTCTTGGATCCAATTTTCTGAGATTTTGTCACCCTCCCTTTGCCCTGTCATAGCCATTACAATTCACTGGGCTGTTACTGTCTATTGCTACGTTTATGCATCAGCTCGTGGCAAGAGGTTCTCATTGAAAGGGCCATGCCAGTGTTTTTCCAGAGCTTAGTTTAACTCACTTCAGAGCACAGTATTATCCTTGTTTGATCAAGTCTTTGAGAGAGACTTGATTTGATTTAATAGTAGTATTGGTATTTAGTGGTGGTCTGTAAGCTGAAAGATTGGCTTTTGTGCTCTTGTGTGTGTGTGTGTGTGTGTGTGTGTGTTTTAATAAATGTAAAGAACCATGGTGCTTGGTGAACACCACTAACATCAATTTCTAGGTAAATAATAGGATTGTGAGTAAAATCATTACAATGGCTATTTGGCAAGTAATTAACCTTATAATGGAATTCACAGTATTCCCTCTGCTATATTAAGAATAGAGACTTCCAGTGTAATAAGTTCAAATGTGTAAAGAATTGTAATTTTTAAGCACTGTATTTGCCTGCCCTGTCAATAATTCCTACTCCTTCCTTGCCCACTTTCTTCTGTTCTTTTGCCTCACCTGTTCTTTTACCTCCTCACCTGTTGTCATACAGCAGCTGCTGAAGAGTATTCTTCAGAACACCAAACACTTTGTAACATGTGGCACCTTCTTTTAAAGCCTGCACATATAGGTGTGAAGGATCCTGTAGTGTATCGGAGCATGTAAGATGCCAGATGTCACAGCTCAGCTGAAAAGAGATTCCTGCTGTAAGCAACATCAAGGCTCTCTGGATTCTTTCCAATTTAAGAGTGAGAGTGGTTAGTTTGAAACAGTGGGCAATTTTTCACCTCCTATTTACTATTATTACAAACTGTAGAATACTTGTGGTGCAGTTAGCTACATTATCATTTGTAAGGATGAATAATTCACGCAAATCACTACCAGGAAAGAGCATGAAGCTTGATCTCCTAGAACATGAGCTCTGCTCTATGTAGTGCCATACAGCAAACACAGTACATACGTCAATTAGCAATAGGTAATGTAAACTCTTTAATTTTCAACGCTTTTAATTGTCAATCTTTATCTTCTCTCAGGAATGCCCATTTAAAGGTGGTTGTAGGATACTAAATGGAGTAGAATTCTACATGCCACATGTCCATAGGACCTTAAAGTGCCTTTTTCCTTCTTCTATTTTTGCATTATATTTTTAAAGTAGAGATAAGATGAGGAGGTAGTGTTTAAAACTGAATCTGGGAAAATAGGGTCCTTTTGGTTTTAGATGTGACCCAAAACCAAAACTGCAGGGGAAACTTGGCTTTGGGATTTGAATCTAAACACACTCACCTGCAACCTTGCCAAATCAAAAGTTTTTTACTTGAGGGGCTGGTTCAGGCCCAACTTGAGGTTAAAAACAACAAGTAGGAGTTGCACATAACACTAAATCCTGTGAATATAGGATACATGCATGCATTTAGCAAGGAATGCTTTGATTTATTCCATATACCCTGGAGAAATTCACCTATTTTTCTTTCAAGTTTCTTTCTTTGCAGTAGCTTTAAACATATTGGATATGGCATATTTAACACTAAAAGAGTTGCATTGTAAAACTATAACACTGGGGAACTATTAGTACTGATTTGTAAGTCCTATTCAAAATTATACAGAACTTTCCATCTTGCCCTCAGATACAGAATGAAAACTATTATAGAAGAGAAGACGTTGGCGCTTGAATGATCCTCTTAGTTCCTATCTCTTTGTCTGTACTGTAATGTCTGTCTTTTAGATTTAGTTTTAGATTGTAAGCTCCTTGGAGCATGGACTATGGCGTCCTCCACATCTGTACAGATCTGAATACACTGTCAGTACTCATTAAGAATCTAATTTAGATAGATAATAGGGTATAGGTATCTCAGTACAATGCCAACCAACCCCTCTCAGTAAGAGATTTACCTGAAGTCCTTACTCTTTATTCTTAATCAACTTTTGTTGATTTAAATGTGAGGTCTGCCTGAATAAGTATTAAATAGGAAGAGGAGGATAGGAGCCCTAATAATAATAAAAATAAAGTCATACACCGACATGAAAGATAATGTTCTGCAACTTCCTTGGGCATTCACAAATGGTTCAACAGCAGATGAACAAATCCTAGGGCTAGAGGAATGGGTGTCAGGTTTCATGTTTACTGTTATGTAGGGGATTGGGTGAAATCTCACTGAAGCTGGTGGGCGTAACAGCCAGTCTTCATTCAGGCTAGATGTAAGAAGGCATTTAAGTTCCTTTAGGGAATAAGATAGCTGAAAAAATAGATCCCGCTATACAAAACAGGGGGCTCATGCAAAGCTGGTTACAATTCTGATCTATGTGGGCACAGGGGTGTCATTGGGGGCTAGATGCAAATTCAAGAGGCTGGATATTGTTTGGTTGGAGCTGGTTGTGTGTGAGAAGAAGCAACAGAGTAAGCACAGGAGAAGCTGACAGAGACAGCCAGAGAAGCACTTGTAGCCTGATCCTGAGAAAAAGCTGAGGGCACAAGTGCTTTTTGGGTAGAGTTCTAGCTTGAACCAGGCTTGGAGCTGTAAACAAAGGAATTGTCTCCTGCATCAAAGAAATACCTGACTCGTCATCCATTTCTCCCCCAATAGAAACAACCAGCAAGACTCCAGCTATTGGCTAATCTCTCAGGTCAAAAGCAGTAACACTGTAATTATTAGAGATAGACTTGAATCAAAATCACTTGACGAACACCCCCAAACCGTGGGTCTCAGGTCTGTGCATGTCTTTTATTATTTTATTTTATTTTTATTTTATTCATTATGTTTAATATTTACAGGGTGCTTTACATTTTCAAAGCCCTTCACGAACATTGCACTCTGTTACGTGGTGGAATATCAGTTTCCCTTTTGCGAATTGTTTGGGATGGTTAGTGGAAAGAGGCTGTTGTCTTTGCCCAGAAAAGCTGTCACATGGAAATGGCATCTGGTGTAACAGCAGCTTTTACTGGAGCAGTGACAGTGAAATTTGGTTTTAAAGTGGTGAGTTAATTTACTCGTTACTAGTTCAGAGGATAGCAGCAAAACTCATTTTCTTCTGTTTCTTTCCTTTCTGAATCCAGAGAGCTGACTTTTAGTTCATGACCTAGATCTCTAGACAATTTTTGCAGTAAATCAGCCTTTCTAGTGCTTATTCACGTGCAGTGGAAAGGATCTCAAAAATAATAAACATTGAATAAAAGCACTGAAAACATTTTTGTTTTGTTTGAATAATGCAAAAAATGAAAATGCTTTGGCATCTAATCAGCCTTAATTTGCGTAGGAAAAATGGCTCCAACCCAGTAATATAGAGGTGGCGCTTTTTGTGTGTGTGTATGTAGAGGTTGCTTAAAAATTTTAAAAGATTTTTTGATTATTCAGATGCTCCAGGTTTGAGTATTATCATATGATGGAAATCCTGAACAGAGTTAGTGTTTGTACTTCCAGTAATAAAAGCAGCATTCAAGCAACGTTCTGATCAGATGGAAAATGAGAAACGTAGAGATAATGTGAAGAATTCTTTAATTTCCTTTTCCCCTGATTTTACTACCCACTATTGAGGCAGCTTTGAGGGTAGTGTGCGCAGCTTTGTCTAGAGCATCGTGGACTGTCCGGCAGGGTGTGATGGGGTATACCAACCCCACACTGAGCCTGCAAAGATTAACAAATTTATGTGGGCCTACTACACATCCCCACCGCACTACACCTGCACTTGCTATCAGGTAATGAAGAGGCCCTTAAAAAGAGAAGAGGATTACTCTGTAGTTGGCTGACTGGGAACTGGTCTCCTGCTCCTTGCTTCGTACTGACTGCCTCTGCCTTTTGGAGGAAGGTAAGCCTGGCACGGGCTATTGAGTTCGTTTTCTTCATTGGACTCTTTCTTTGACTTATTATAAAGGGACTATAGGGCTGTCTGTCCTGATTGGGAAAGACTTGAAAGACCTAATGACACTGTTGCAGGGAACCCCTGCTGAGAGGTGGGTGTGGGGAATTGTCTGAAACTTGAACTTTTTGCATCCTACTTGAGTTTGCACTATAGTTTGTCCTGGATCCCGAAGTGTGGTCTCACAAGGGTTTGGGGTAAATTGTTTGGCTGTTGTTTATCCTATCTAAATATGGTAAGGTAGCTGCCACGTAACTTACTCTTCACTTTCCCAAAGCTTGGAATCACTGCGCTGGGCCAGGCTGGCCTCGATTGTATAGAAGCATCCATACCACACTTGATTGTCTTTCACACTGGGCACTGCATAATTAATAATACATCAGTTAAATTATAATAAATCATGCCAGGCTGATATTTACAGATATGAAGGAAAATGTTCTGAATCTATATTAATAGGGCTTATCAGAGATAGTAATAGTGTTTGGGTTGAATTTCAATGGCTTGTCATTTGAGCAATGTAAATGCAAGGAAAGGGCAATATACACTACAAGGTTACTTACTTTGTATTGAAAAATGTTTAACTGTTTGAGTTCACCTTGACTTTATTACGGCAAGTGAGAGCTCCAGGTATATAAAACCATGTAACTATGACTGTTCTTTTGGTATTAGCAGATCAGCTGGACCTAATATATTTTTGTGTTGCTGAAATTTTTCCTTTGTGTGGTCATCCTTACTGATATCCTTTTTCTATTATTACAATTCAAACAAACTGAGCAAGAATTAGCTAGTTGTGGTGTCTAGAAGCTATGATTGATGAGTGCCTTAGAAATGTATTAATGATATCATTATCAATAATCATAATCCCCTTTTGATGTTTGTTCATACATACACTAATAATAAAATGAAGAATTATCAATGAGGAACAGTGCTTTTAAAAAGCTTCACTAAAAGGACATATTCTGTTTGATCAAAACATCAATACAGCTACTAAGTGAATTCTCTTTGAAAGTTAAGCATTTTTATTTTTACTGTTGTTCAAAGAAGAGAGAAAGGAGAAGTAGCTACTCTGGATCGTGATCTCATGTCCTGTGTTTCACAGATCAGTCTCATGTAAGCACAAGTAAAGGCTTTTATACCTATAACATGTAGGGCAAAACCCTGCTTTCTGTAAGTGCTGTAAATGTGGAAAAGGGTAAGGGATGCTCTTCACTCTCATTCCATAGGCAGAACAAGGGACCAGATCACCACCTCCTGCTAAAAAGTCCACATGAAAAATCTGCTAGGATCTCTCGTAGAATCTCTTCCAAATTTTTCTAATGGTTGGAGTGGAGCCAGAGACTTTTTCCTTAAGAAGAACTAAAGGTTCAGACCCAAACTCTGCATGTCTTCCAGATCTTCTTGATGTTCTAGATCTCAACATAAGGAGACATAGAGCCTTATGTTGCTACATCACTGCTTGCTCCTTTTCAGCTCCCTGATGGTGCACTCCTCAGTCCACAGCTAATTAACTACCCCTTCAATGGGGGAGTTCCTCAGCCTGGAGTAACTCAGGATAGTTCTTATAGACTTAGGATGTATTAATTTACCTGTAGATGCCTCAGTGGGTTGGTGGATGGGAACAATGAGCTTTTCCCTGCTGCTGCTCCTTCACCTCTCTCTGGCAGAGAATCTTGGTTTCTAATTTTGTCAGTGTAAGACACCAAGAGGATATGCATTTCTTAAAGGTGCATCTTATATTTGAAGATATTTAATACATTTTGAAGGCTAAAACAGATAGATCTGCTTAATGCTAAAATTCTCTTCTGAAGAAATTATGCTCTGTGTCTGGACTCTGGACAGCAACTCAAGATTGTCAGGAAGCAGTCTGCAGCATATTTTACTTGAGAGCCTAGGCTTTCCTTCCCTTTTGCTGTCTTGCTAAAAACTCCTTGAATTTCCAATTTGTTGTAAATGTTTACGAATATTATAAATGTGCAAAGCTTGATCTTCAAGATAAACTTTATTTTAGTGGAATTCCTTGAATATGAAAGGGGAAAGGAGTTTTTTTTTCAGTAAAAGAGCAACTGTTTTCAAAATACTATACTGCACAAGGAAGCAAAAATTGCTGTGGGAATGTCTCCCCCCTCTCCCCCCCCCAGTTAATTTTTTACTGACCGCAAACAGTGTTTGCAGTTTCCTTTCAATAAGTTTTAAAGACCTGTGATGTGATGGTGTATTCAGGATAAATTGCTTTGCAAACAGTGTCAGTAAAGTGATGTCAGATTAGGGAATCTGGTGTATTAATAATTACATGATACCGATAACCAGGAACTAGCTCAGAGGTAGCCTTGTAAAGAGCACTGTATTAACATTATGGCTTCCAATTGTTTGCCTCCATCCGATGGAGCACGTAGGTATGTAACGATGTGATTCTATAACTGTTCACTTCATTCTCCCTTCCTTATTGTTTGTTCTCACTTGATGTGTGTCATTTAAAAATACACAGTTAAATCCCTGTGTGGGGACAACGTCATCTTGTATAGTTGTATAGAGCCTATCACAACGGAGCAACTAGGCTGATTGAGGTCTTTGGGTAGTACTGCATATAAATATTGCCTGCCTCTTTCCCTGCAGCTTCAGACTCAGAGCTTCTTTTCCTGGGGGCTAACTCCATCCATGAGTGGGGCTGAAAGTTCTGGGCCATTTTAAAACAATCACACATGTTTACTGTGTCTAAAATCTTCTCTCCACCATTCCACTTCTCTTCCTCCACTCCTTTCTCCTGCCACCCAGGAATCACCAGTTTGATTTTCAGTGTGCCTCTCTTATTAGTCAACACTACCCTGAGGCAAACTATTGTTGCTTTTGCCTGTTTTTTCCCATTAGGAGGAGAAATTGATAGTCAGGTTTTCCATTTAGTAAAATCCTGTTTATTTACTAGGTCCCATTTTTCTGAGTACCGCAAAAATCAACAACAGGAGGCAGTTTTCTTGATCACAATTTCCAAGCCTTCCTTTGCAGCTGTACTCTGTACTCTGGCTTTCTCTCCGGGCCACACACTCACTGCTCTCTGGCTTTCTGGTTTCTCTCTCTCTCTCTCTCACTCACACTCGGATGCACGTATGCATGCATGCATGCATTTATAACCTGCAACCAAATCAGTGATCCAGCCCCTTTATCTGCAATCAGTCTACAAGGAAGCCCCTCAGTTCACCCGGCTCAGCTTCTACTCTGGCCTTCCCATGCTGTCCTGTGCCTTGGGTGGTGGCTTCTATTGTTTCAATTATCATTAAGCAAAAGATCATGTAATCACTCGATAAGTTTGGGATGACCTAACTAATTCAGTCATAGTATCACCACTTGTGAATGATGTGGCCATGCCAAGCACATGGCAGTAAAATCCTTATACAACACTGCATAATCAGGTTTTCTCTCTCACTGTCGTTTTTCGATTTAAGAAACTATATGCAGTTATTGCAAAAAATGTTTCATTTGTATTTGCTTTGTTTAAATTTGATTTCACTGGTCATGCTTCTACACCTTTTGAATTCACTTTCTGTGATTTGAGTTTTATTCTCACAAATGTCTGTGAAAAGCAAATATTAAATCCACAAACCTCACTGGAATTGGCATATTTGATATAAATGCACACGCAAATTGCTGAAAGAACATTATTTGGGTTGCAAAGTCAAGTGCTCAAATTAAGAAATACCAGAATTAGGGTGACCTGTGCACCCTAATTATAGGCAGTGACCTGTGCCTAATTTAATTATAGGCAGTGTTACCAGCTCCATCTATAATATGCTTGATGCAGCGGAGAGAGAGGTTTCCTAAAATCCTAGCCAGAGAGAACTGATGCAGAGGCAAAAGGAGGCTATCCAAAATCTAGCTGCTCTTTGCAGTGATGACCATGCACATCACACAATTGCTTTGTAATAGTAAGGAGAGAAAATTTGTACCATGAGAGAGGCTTACAGTAGAGAAGTATTACAAAGAGTTGCTGGGGCAGGCAAGGAAAACTGTGAGCACCTTTTAAAATTTCCTAATCCTGGTTATCTGCTGCCTCTTCCTGATTTCAAAGCCCAAGTGGATTCTTCAAATGCTCCTGTCCAGTACAGTTCCAATACACCTCCCGTGGAAGTTAATGTAAAACTCCTGTGGACTTGTTAGTTGGACTGATCCTTTCCAGAATTTCATTTATCCAAGCAGAGAGAAGAAACAACAACATGTCACTTGTGTCGCTTCACATGCTAGAGGACCATACAAGCTCCTAGATACTTAGAACTAAAGTGCAAGTCTTAAAACTAAAAAGAAATAAAATATTTTAATATAAACAAATGCAAGTCATATGTCACTGTGGTAAGATAATTCATTTATTTTTAATTTATGATGAAAGAAAATAAAGTATAAAATGAATTGTATTCTTGTTGAGAAAATTGTTGGCAAGGTATATTCTACTGCTTTTATTAAATTGAAGTTCATCATAAAGCACTTTTTGAGATGAAATCTAAAAGCCTAACTACTTGGAAATGCTCAGTTAAAACAGACTTATGCCTGAAGATCTTTTTCGTTTTGTTTTGCCAGCTAGCTAACACTGCTGCTGTTCCAAGTATCCAGTATCCCAGCAAATGATTCATAAGCAGCCTGACTAAAGAAATTCATCAAAAAATGTGAAGGAATCATTGACTCTCATTCATTGAGTAAATTATTCACTGTGAATTATTGTCTCTGATCAATGGGAGTTGTTAGTGCTGAGGAGAGTTGCTGGTGCTGCAGAGCTGTTAATGAGGCTACTGCTGCTGTTCTTGGAGCTCCAGTGTTAGCTGCACTAGCTGAGAGTGTACCTTCTGGTTCAGCAGACCTCAATGTTGTTCATAAAGAAGACCACAGGCTTGGTTCAGTGGTGAACGTGCTCAGCCAGGCCGGCGAAGCAGAGTACTAGAGGCCTGTCCAATGGGTCACAGGGACGCTAACACATGTACACCCGTGTCAAGGTAAAGGCTCCGTGAAGATAATGGGATGCTGTCGCCTTGTTCGATATGAAGATGCCCCTCCTATGACTTCTCCTTTTATACATTGATATATACATATCACAAATTACATATCACATGCCATATGCTTTCCATTATTATTCTGTACATTCTACCTGCTAGTTCACACAAAACATCCTTATCCATTATACTGTCCTTCCCTCCTCGTCTTACAAAGACTCTGAGAGTCCCTCTACCATCTGCTAGGAATGTGTTTATGCAGTTACTTGAAAACTCTGGGTGTTTCTGTACCATGTAGCCTGATCTGGGGTGTGTAAGTATTGTTGATTTAATTTATCAACTTAATTTAATTTTAATTAATTTTAATTACTAATATTAATTATTATTATTATGGGTTTAGGCTCACCAGTAGGTTTGATCAGAAGTCAAAGTTCTTGTCCCGAATCAGGGTCCTCAGAATTTATAAGGGACTCTCGGGGGTATGACGGGAAGCTCACACTTGGACACATATAGTCATAAAGACTTTTTATTAAAATCAATTAAATAGTAAGCAAATGGTAAAATAGTCAAAGTTACAAAATTACAATTGTATTACGGTTATTCAAGCGATACATATGGTAATACAATATTATGTACTGTAAAACTCACACCCTGTTTTGATAACCTGGTATTGAAAGACACAGGACCTCGCCTCTAGCAGTTCCTGTTTCTCACCTCTTGCAGAAGTGTGCAGAGGAAACGAATGTGAAGAGCTGTCAAAGCTGCTTTAGAATTTACTCTCTAACTTAAATAAAACCTAATACACAAACTAAGAGTAAACATTTAGGGAACCCAAGCTTCACCTAGTCCCTTTAGAACTTAAAGTTTGAAAAGAAAATAAGTATGGCCTATTTATAGTTAATAGCCGTCTTAGATGTATATCATCGATATGCAGTTGAAGATGAAGATCTAGAATAGATGAGATGAATGAATCTTGGAGATAAGGATCTAAAACATCGAGGTGGATCACCTCTTTTTATAGGGCACCAGTGCCGGAAATCCTTCCTCTTATGCCCAAATTTCATTCCCTCCCCCCCGAAATGTTAGGGTACACTTATCCCATAGGCTAATATGTACGTGCGTGTTGATGACAGGTATGTATGCACTTGTGGTGTACTTGTTAAGTCTGTGGGTACAACTTTGAAACCCCCCCCATGCCATCCTTCATTGTCTGTTTGTCTAGGTAAAGGTCTTAGACATAGGTGTGGGTGCTTTATCTATTTGGGTAACAAGATGAAGGTCAACTTTACTTTTCTGGGTAAAAGGTCCCAATATAGATATGCTAACTTTGCCTTAGCTTAGCATACAGGTTTTTGGCCTGTAGGTCTCTTGCATTACAGCCAAACTTATTTTTAATATAAATCTATAAACCTATTACAATACATCAAATACTTAAACGTATAAGAAAAAATATATCTATGCAAACAAGCAGATTAATCTTTAGGGCTACAACCATCCTCTTAGATCAGGAATGTGCTTACTCAGTTGACTAATACCTCGTGTGTTGCTATTCTGCCAAGACCAGCCCTTCTCTGGTTCACAGACTTTGGTTCTTACTGTTATTTATGCCTAAAGCTCCAGCAAGCCCTAAACAAGTGAGCGCTGTTCATTGTGAGTAAAGATTGCAGAATATGCCCAGAGAGAGTTAGTGAGATGGGGATGTACAACTGCAACATACAATGTTCTCTTTTTAAATTCATATTGTTCTACTAATATTTCCCACGAAAGTACTGTGAATGTAAGAGAGATGTTTTAAAGCCAAGAGAAATAAACTGTATTGAAAACTCACTTAGTAATACGAGGATGGATGCAGTGTTTCACGATCAATGGGGTACGTCTTGAAGCCGTGCATGCAGTTGTAGCTCTGTTTTGTACTTCCATTTTAATTATCTGCTGAACTGCAGCACAGTGCTTTTGCTGTGCGAGTGTGGGGGGAAGATAAGAGCTGATGAAGAAAGAGCAGTAAATCTTCCATGACTTCCTTTCAGTTCAAAAATGATCCAGAATAAGAGCAAAAAGGAAAGGGGTTAATATGAAAATCTTTCAGGGTTTTATGGCAGTATCTACATTTTAATATGTTGTTTTTAAAATCTTTTAGATAAAGGCAGTAAAGTAGTTTTTCTTTCCTGAATTTTTTCTCCACTAAATTGAACTTGATATAAATGTTTACATCAACATTTTACATAGTTGTTGAATTGAACTTGTTGCAGTGACGAGCTTACATAACAAACATTAAGTGGTTTCACCTTTCATTAATATGCTTTAATACACTAGAGAATATAATCTCAATCTTAGAACATAGGTTGATGAAAATTGTTTTCAGATAGTAATTGATTTTTTTTCAATTTTAGTGTGCAGTAATCACAGCTGTTCATAGTTGTTTTTGTAACCCTATCAGGTTTATAATTTGACCGTATAAAAGACTTCAATTTCTCTATTTTCTGCAATTTACTATATTTATTTACTTATCTATTTATTCCGTCTTTTTTCCAGTTGTATCTGTCTAATGCTCAAGGCACATCACAAATATTTAAAATGTGAAATGTAGAAGATAACAAATTAACTGTAGAAAAATAGATCTGCTGAAGGGAAAAAAATGGTTCAAGCACTAAGAGTGAAATCTCTCCCATCAACCCTTTCTGGCCACCAATTAGCTCTTCCTATACTTGAGGGAAGTAAAGGAAAACAAGTGCATCTTACAGTGTGATTTATGGGTCACCTAATCCAGGCTCTAGTGCACAAATGGTGAAAGTGAATTCTTGATCCAAGTATTGGGTAGATTGTTCTCATACTAAAATTTTGAGCCCCTCCCCCCCTTTTTTTATTCTGTTTCACAAAGATCAGGTCATATTTTATTCACTTTTATTGGATATTTGAACAGTATTAACATCTTACTTTCTCTGTTAGACAACATAACCAGAGTCTAAGCAATTTAGTGTGGCTGGCCATAAGCCAGATTCATTGGACATTACAGTCTAGAATCTAGACATTCATTCATGGCTATATGATGTCATTTCAACTCTCCTTGACATTCAACTCCTTCAACTCATCAGAAGCCAAGAGTTAATGAATCAGTCTGTGGTACACAATCAATTGTAATCAAAAGGCCAAGTTTTGCTCTTATGTAAATGGGATTGCATGTGTGGAACGGAGGGCAGAATTCAGCCCATACTGTTTCAACAGAACTGACCATATTATTTTTAACAGTGTGAATCAATTGACTATTTTCTAAATATAAAACAGTCCTTAAGTTTGTACAGTCACTCCTCTTCCATGTCCTGTTCTCTTCGTCCAAATTAATGCCCTCACTGCTGTTTCCACTGCCCCCCAGGAACCTAGGTTCAAACTGAAATTAAATCTTCCTAAGTCCCTCTATCTTTAAGAAGCCCCCCCACAAAAAACTGTTTGCTGCTGCTGCTGCTTATGTTTCCTCCTAGCCCAGGGGTTCTCAAACTGGGGGTTGGGACCCCTCAGGGGGGTCATGAGGTTATTATATGGGGGGGTCGCAAGCTGTCAGCTTCCACCCCAAACCCCAATTTGCCTCCAGCATTTATAATGGTGCTAAATATATAAAAAAGTGTTTTAAATTCATAACCGGGGGAGGGAGGGCAAGCTCAGAGGCTGGCTGTGTGAAAGGGGTCACCAGTACAAAAGTTTGAGAACCACTGTCCTAGCCTCAAGCCATTAGCTCACTCCCACTTCACTCTCATTCTTCTATAGAGATAATGAGCCATCAGGTGCCACATTCTTCAACATCTCTTTCCTCCTTGGAAAGATGAAAGTAGGCAGAAGAGCTGTAGCTTCTCTCCCGTCTCTTGGGTTAGGGGAATAAATGGGTGGATGCTCTCCTGCCCGATTCTTCTCCTGAAGAGCAAGGAAAGGCAAGTTGGGAGTGTTTCTCACTTGCAGGGGTGAGTGGGGGAGTCTTAGGAGTATGTTCTCTACTCCCTCCCTTCTGTGGCAAGAAGGGAGCAAGTAACAAGGACCTACAGTGAGGGAGAGGGAATCATCTGACTTTTGAAGGGCCCACCACATTTGGTGGTTTCTGCTCAGAGTCCTTGTGCTCAGGTCTCTGGTAACAATGCAGGCTGCAGGGATGAGTTGCAGTAATGCTGCTGTAGGCTTAATCTACTTCCTGTATCCAGTCCACAGCAAGTTCAAGGGATGTTGTATAACAACACATAGTGCTGTTCCTAGGAGCAGCACTCAGGTGCTGGAACAATTTGTATAGTGGGGGTGCTGCAAGCCATTGAACCAAACTGTAAACTCTGTATATGATGGAAACCACTTCAAGCAGGGGGTGAGGCAGCACCCCTAGTTCCAGCACCTGTGCCAGCACTCACAGGAAATGTCTGTAGAATGGTATGGAATATGCTGTTTGTTTTTTAATACTGAAATATTTATAAGAACATCCTCCCTTTGATCTTGGAGGTGAAATTCAGAAGGGTTATTTGTACTGCTAAAAGTTTCCCTGGCCAAAAAAAAAAATTATTTCATCGCGGTTTTATCTATAGCCTATGGTGAATGCCTCTTTGGATTGCGAAAATAAACCGTCCAGGCCAAAACAAAGCAAGGCTGAGGCAACCCACTCTTTTTTGCTTGGCTGAAACAACCTAGCAAACCTTGTTACAAAGTACTACAATAAAATTGTATCTGAATGAGGAAATTGTTAGATGACATTTACGGTGACAAGGTGCAGAGATTAACATTTCCCTTAATATATTTTTAATAACACTTGTCCTACTGAGACGTACTAGATGGGTCATTTGTACAGATTTATGTACTTGATTTTTCCTTTGCGTACTTGTTCCCTTTTGAATCCTGGTCCTTACACTGTCAGAAAAGCTTTCATTAGAATATATCCTTTTTTTGTTAACCTTCTTCAGCAGAGCACTTTGACAGAAGTCGGAAGTATTAAAAGAAAATGTTTTGTTTTATTTTGACATTGATGATATCATAGGTGCAGGAAGTAGGAGTGTGTGTGTGGGCGGGGTGTGTGTGTGTGTGTGTGTGTGTGTGTGCGCGTGCGCGCAGCCACACCCCCTGGCTTAAAGTAGTTTCCATTATATCCAGGGTTTACAGTTTGGTTTAATGGCTCTCAGCACCTCCACTATAAAATTTGTTCCAGCATCACCGGATGGTATGTTGGAAATGGTGAGGCTACTGAAGTTCTCCGTATATAAAACCCTCTTATCCCTTAACCTGTAACTCTGTTTGTCTCTCTGAGCAATATTTAATTTGAGTTCTTTAGTTGGATTTGTGAAAACAAGTCAAACGACATCCTGTACCCAACAGGTAATCTTAATCCTAGCAATCTCATAAACATCCTGAGACCAACCTAAATGGGAAATTTCCCACCTTAAACCCTTCCTAATCCTATGAACCATTCATGCCCAAAGGGGAAACAGGCTAGCCAAAGCCATGTTGGTGTGGTGGCTCAGATTCATAGCCCTGCTGCTGTTAACAGTGGGTGGGGTCCTCAAAGGGCTGATTAGAGTAACTTTGCTTTAGACAGCCAGCTCTCTTTCTCTATTAATGACTGCATGTGACATCTCTTATTCAGTTCCCAACCTCACGTTTTAGTTGGCAGCACAATGAACTATTCCCTGCAATTCAGTTGGCAGCAGTCCCTTTCTTATTTACAGCCGGAAAGGGTGATTAATACCCATCTGGGCTCAAATCCTGCACTGTATGCAGAGTCATTGACTTACTCCCTTGTGTACTGCTTACATTGTGCAAGAAATTAAAAGCATCCTATTCACCTCATCCCCTCCCACAGACGTGTCTGAGACCTTGGAGCTGGCTGTGGCAGAGACTAGCACCTGGAGGCCAGCCACAGCTTCCCATACGTAATGTTTGACCTCAACCACACAGAACCTGCTCTGCAGAAAGCAGTGTTGTATATGCTTCTCACAAACATAGTGACAATTTTCTTCGTTTCACTGTGTGTGAAGGTCAGGATTTCTGCATAGTTGTGTGAGAACAGCACCTTTTGCCTTGGGATCTCTCTCTCTCTCTCTTGCTGCCCTTTGCAACTTCCTGAGCGTGAGTGCAGCTCCTGGTTTTATTTTTGCTTTCTCTTTCCACACACACACTGCTCAGTTTTTCAGGCCTCTTGTTTTGGGGGATGGGGGAGATTGGGCAAGTCGCTCTGCTGCTGGACTGGCCTACAGTCTTCTGTGAGCACCTTTTCTGGCTTTGGTTCTGATATTTGGTTTTTGCACAGTTTTTCTTATTCCAAGGCATGTCCTGTCTGTGGATATTGATGCTGTGCTGCCTTGTCAGCTGTCTCTAACATTGTCTGGCTATTGTAAATGCACACTTGTGCCATCCTTTTCTGACAGTGGGTGCTTTCTGTATCTGGATGCCAGCATGAGTGTGCCAGGTCCATTGTTGAACATAAATGGCCCAGTACCCTGTGCTGTATGTGGTGAGCTGAGATTGCTTCTGACCATATGGAATGGCTTGATCTGATTTTATGCTCAGGTGATCTTCCTCTGTGATAACTCTTACTTTGAGGCATGTGTGTATGAAAGGACCTACTTTAGTCCTAGTGTTTGACTGCCTCTTACGAAGCGATCTCTTTCTCCCCTGTAGCCTTTAGTGCTGACGTCAAGGTTCCTTCCCCACTCTGAACTCTAGGGTACAGATGTGGGGACCTGCATGAAAACCTCCTAAGCTTACTTTTACCAGCTTAGGTTAAAACTTCCCCAAGGTACAGATTAATTTTATCTTTTGTCCTTGGAATAACCACTACCACCACCAAACTCTAACTGGGTTTACTGGGAAACATAGTTTGGACATGTCTTACCCCCCAAAATCCTCCCAACCCTTGCACCCCACTTCCTGAGAAAGGTTTGGTAAAAATCCTCACCAATTTGCATAGCTGACCACAGACCCAAACCCTTGGATCTGAGAACAATGAAAAACCATTCAGTTTTCTTACAAGGAGACTTTTAATAGAAATAGAAGTAAATAGGAGTAAAGAAATCACCTCTGTAAAATCAGGATGGGAGATACCTTACAGGGTAATTAGATTCAAAATATAGAGAATCCCTCTAGGCAAAACCTTAAGTTACAAAAAAGACACACAGACAGAAATAGTCATTCTATTGAGCACAATTCTTTTCTCAGCCATTTAAAGAAATCATAATCTAATGCATATCTAGTTAGATTACTTACTAAAAGTTCTAAGACTCCATTCCTCTTCTATCCCCGGCAAAAAGCAGCATATAGACAGACATAGACCCTTTGTTTCTCTCCCTCCTCCCAGCTTTTGAAAGTATCTTGTCTCCTCATTGGTCATTTTGGTCAGGTGCCAGCGAGGTTACCTTTAGCTTCTTAACCCTTTACAGGTGAGAGGAGTTTTCCTCTGGCCAGGAGGGATTTTAAAGGGGTTTACCCTTCCCTTTATATTTATGACAGCTGAAAAGAGATGTAGAGTACTCTATTGCCTTGATATACCAGCCCTATTCTATTCTGTCCCCTAACACAGTCATTTGGGGTGTAAGCAGTCTGTAGCAGGTAATGTATGCATAGGAGCTTACTATTGGTGTGCCAAATGATATGCAACTGGTGTGGGATATGTAACAGGGATTGCTCCCCTGATTAACTGGTTTATGCACCAGAATCAAGGAGTATCTGCTTTAAGATATGTACCCTTTGCCCCAGAAAGGGACTAGGGCCTTAATATCTAATTACAGCTTTATCTACACTATCTCATCAAACAGAAGGTTCCTCAGCTTCAGCCTCTTAAGGGCAACCAGCATTCTTTACAATGCATTTCATTGTCACTAAACCTCAAAGATGGATGAATATTTAAGGAACACAGTCTTGGGCCTTATGTTTCAGGAGGGAAAATCATTTCAGTACAAGAGACTAAAGTTTTGGTTCATTAGGTCACCACATACAATCAGCTACTCTTTTTATGGGACAGAGGTATTGCTGTTAAGGGATCTTACTAGGAAGAACAGGATATAATATATCTGTGCTGTAGTAGAGATTACAGTGTTCTCTACTGATGGGTAAAATACTGGGAAATGCTAAAGATCAGTTGTGCAACCGAGGGGAAAGGCAACCATTCATACAAGTGGTAGAAATAGGCTTTATTCAAATCACCTAGAGAAACTGAGTGGAATGAATGTAGCATCTTGAAAAATCAGAAGAAAGCCATGAAAATGAAATTTATTCTTACTTCAAATGTATTTATATAGCATCCATCAAAAAAGAATCCTCATTTAAGTTCAATCATTGACTGCTGCTCCCCTCCCAACAAAGGCTATAAATAAAATAAAAAGTCTGAGAAAATATTTTTTTGTGGATGGTAACCCACTCCACTTTGCTTCTTCTAAGCCCCTCTCACCTCCATCAATCTTCTATTTTTGTGCTCTTCTTTAGGTAATATCCACTTCTAGGGACTAAACTTTAGTCTGTACACCTAACATTGGTACACTGATTTATTTCAGGTTTCAGAATAGCAGCCATGTTGGTTTGTATTCGCAAAAAGAAAAGGGAGTACTTGTGGCACCTTAGAGACTAACAAATTTATCTGAGCATAAGCTTTCGTGAGCTGCAGCTCACTTCATCGGATGCTTTCAGTGGAAAATACAATGGGGAGATTTATATACACAGAGAACATGAAACAATGGGTGTTACCATACACACTGTAACAAGAGTGATCAGGTAAGGTGAGCTATTACCAGCAGGAGAGAAAAAAAAACCTTTTGTAGTGATAATCAAGGTGGGCCTTTTCCAGCAGTTGACAAGAACGTGTAAGGAGCAGTAAGGGGGAAGAATAAACATGAGGAAATACATTTACTTTGTGTGATGACACATCCACTCCCAGTCTTTATTCAAGCCTAATTTAATGGTGTCCAGTTTGCAAATTAATTCCAATTCAGCAGTTTCTCATTGGAGTCTGTTTTTAAAGGGTTTTTTTTTTGTAATATTGCGACTTTTAGGTCTGTAATCGAGTGACCAGAGAGATTGAAATGTTCTCTCACTGGTTTTTGAATGTTATACTTCTTGATGTCAGATTGGTGTCCATTTATTCTTTTACGTAGAGACTGTCTGGTTTGGCCAATGTACATGTCAGAGGGGCATTGCTGGCACATGATGGCATATATCGCATTGGTAGATGTGCAGGTGAATGAGCCTCTGATAGTGTGGCTGATGTGATTAGGTCCTATGATGGTGTCCCTGAATAGATATGTGGGCACAGTTGGCAACAGGCTTTGTTGCAAGGATAGGTTCCTGGCTTAGTGTTTTTGTTGTGTGCTGTGTGGTTGCTGGTGAGTATTTGCTTCAGGTTGGGGGGCTGTCTGTAGGCAAGGACTGGTCTGTCTCCCAAGATTTGTGAGAGTGATGGGTCATGGGTCGTTCTTCAGGATAGGTTGTAGATCCTTGATGCGTTGGAGAGGTTTTAGTTGGGGGCTGAAGGTGACGGCTAGTGGCGTTCTGTTATTTTCTTTGTTGTTCTTCCTGTAGTAGGTAACTTCTGGGTACTCTTCTGGTTCTGTCAATCTGTTTCTTCACTTCAGCAACCTATTGTAGTTGTAAGAATGCTTGATAGAGATCTTGTAGGTGTTTGTCTCTGTCTGAGGGGTTGGAGCAAATGCGGTTGTATCGTAGAGCTTGGCTGTAGACAATGGATCGTGTGGTGTGGTCTGGATGAAAGCTGGAGGCATGTAGGTAAGTATAGCGGTCAGTAGGCTTCCAGTATAGGGTGGTATCCGGGTACCCATAGCAGTGCCGGGTACCCATAGCAGTGCTGCTGATCTGAAGGTATACACTGTCCCCAAATCTGAAATAGTTATGGGTGAGGACAAAGTCACAAAGTTCAGCCACCAGGTTTGCCATGACATTATCAGGGTTAGTGTTCCTGATGGCTTGTAGTCCATCTTTGTGTGGAATGTTGGTGTAAAGGGCTTCTACACCCATAGTGGCTAGGATGGTGTTTTCAGGAAGATCACCGATGGACTGTAGTTTCCTCAGGAAGTCAGTGGTGTCTCGAAGATAGCTGGGAGTGCTGGTAGTGTAGGGCCTGAGGAAGGAGTCTACATAGCCAGACAATCCTGCTGTCAGGGTGCCAATACCTGAGATGATGGGGCGTACAGGATTTCCAGGTTTATGGATCTTGGGTAGCAGATAGACTACTCCTGCTCGGGATTCTAGGGGTGTGTCTGTACGGATGTCTTGTGCTTTTTCAGGGAGTTTCTTGAGCAGATGGTGTAGTTTCTTTTGGTAACCCTCAGTGGGATCAGAGGGTAATGGCTTGTAGAATGTGGTGTTGGAGAGCTGATTTATTTCAGTTTATAAATATCTGCTCACACAGAGCTTTTGTCACATGTACAATGACTATAAAATAGTAATTAGAACTTGATTCTTCCAAGTCTCCTACATCTCCATGCCCAAAGCTCTTATTACTCCATTCATTAATTCATTCTTCCCTAGTCCCCCAGACAAAAAGCCAAGAAGAACAAAAGAGCCTTGCAGCCTGAGCTGCTGGTAAACAGTTATGGGCTTTGGCAAACCCAGGAGGAAGAGGAAATACTCAGCCGCAGGCACTTTAGCAACTTTGTCAAGGGATGAGGATAGAAGCTGCCTTTGAGGTAACCAGAAACCATCCCATTCAGAGCTTTCTAAATTAAAACCAACACCTTAAATTGCACCTGGAAATGGATACATAGGCAGTTTCATGTATATTATGGAATATGCTCCCTGAAAGACACTGCTTCTAACAAATGGACCACTGCATTCAGACCCAGCTAAAATTAATTGCACTGCTAAACAATGGAATACTAATTGAAATTTATTAAATATTTTTGGATGATTTTGTACATTTTCAAATATATATCCATTTCAATTACAACACAGAATACAAAAATGTACAGTGCTCACTTTACATTATTTTTATTACAAATATTTGCACTGTAAAAATGATAAAAGAAATAGTATCTTTCAGTTGACCTCATACAAGTACTGTAGTGCAATCTCTTTATCATGAAAGTGCAACTTACAAATTTAGGGTTTTTGTTACATAACTGCACTCAAAAACATAACAATGTAAAACCTTAGAGCCGATAAGTCCACTCAGTCCTAATTCTTGTTCAGCCAATTGCTCAGAGAAACAAGTTTGTTTACATTTACAGGAGATAATACTGGCCACTTATTAATTATAATGTCACCAGAAAGTGAGAACAGGCTTTTACATGGCACTTTTCTAGCTGGCATTGCAAGATATTTATGTGTCAGATGTGCTAAAGATTCATATGCCACTTCATGCTTCACCCATGATTCCAGAGGACATGCATCCATGCTGATGACACTCGTTAAAATTATAATGTGTTAATTAAATTTCTGACTCAACTCCATGGGGGGAGAATTGTATATCTCCTACTCTGTTTTATCCACATTCTGCCATATATTTCCTGTCCTAGCAGTCTCAGATGATAACCCAGCACATGTTGTTCATTTGAAGAACTCTTTCACTGCAAATTTGACAAAATGCAAAGATACCAATGTGAAATTTCTAAAGATAGCTACAGCACTTGACCCAAGATTTAAGAATCTGAAGTGCCTTCCAAAATCTGAGAGGGATAAGGTGTGGAGCATGCTGTCAGAAGTCTTAAAAAAAGAAGCACTCTGATGTGGAAACTACAGAACCCAAACCACCAAAAAAGGAAATCAACCTTCTGTTGGTGGCATCTGACTCACATAATGAAAATGAACAAGTGTCGGTCCGCACTACTTTGGATCGTTATTGAGCAGAACCCGTCATGAGCATGGATGGATGTCCTCTGGAATGGTGGTTGAAGTATGAATCTTTACCGCATCTGGCACATAAATATCCTGTGATGCTGGCTACAACAGTGCCATGAGAATACCTGTTCTCACTTTCAGGTGACATTGTTAACAAGAAGGCAACATTATCTTCTGCAAAAGTAAACAAACTTGTTTGTCTGAGCAATTGGCTAAACAAGAAGCAGGACTGATTGGACTTGTAGGCGCTAACATTTTATATTGTTTTATTTTTGAATGCAGGGGATTTTTTGTACATAATTCTACATTTGTAAGTTCAACTTTCATGATAAATAGATTGCACTATACTACTTGTATTAGGTGAATTGAAAAATACTATGTTTTGTTTCTTACAGTCCAAATATTTGTAAATAAAAATAAAGTGAGCACTCTACATTTTGTGTTCTGTGTTGTAATTGAAATCAATATATTTGAAAATGTAGAAAACATCTAAAACTATTTAAATAAGTGGTATCCTACCTACATGCCTCCAGCTTTCACCCTGACCACACCACACGATCCATCGTCTACAGCCAAGCTCTGCGATACAACCGCATTTGCTCCAACCCCTCAGACAGAGACAAACACCTACAAGATCTCTATCAAGCATTCTTACAACTACAATACCCACCTGCGGAAGTGAAGAAACAGATTGATAGAGCCAGAAGAGTTCCCAGAAGTCACCTACTACAGGACAGGCCTAACAAAGAAAATAACAGAACGCCACTAGCCGTCACCTTCAGCCCCCAACTAAAACCCCTCCAACGCATTATTAAGGATCTACAACCTATCCTGAAGGATGACCCAACACTCTCACAAATCTTGGGAGAAAGGCCAGTCCTTGCCTACAGACAGCCCCCCAACCTGAAGCGAATACTCACCAACAACCACATACCACACAACAGAACCACTAGCCCAGGAACCTATCCTTGCAACAAAGCCCGTTGCCAACTGTGCCCACATATCTATTCAGGGGACACCATCACAGGGCCTAACAACATCAGCCACACTATCAGAGGCTCGTTCACCTGCACATCCACCAATGTGATATATGCCATCATGTGCCAGCAATGCCCCTCTGCCATGTACATTGGTCAAACTGGACAGTCTCTACGTAAAAGAATAAATGGACACAAATCAGATGTCAAGAATTATAACATTCATAAACCAGTCGGAGAACACTTCAATCTCTCTGGTCACGCAATCACAGACATGAGGGTCGCTATCTTAAAGCAAAAAAACTTCAAATCCAGACTCCAGCGAGAAACTGCTGAATTGGAATTCATTTGCAAATTGGATACTATTAATTTGGGCTTGAATAGAGACTGGGAGTGGCTAAGTCATTATGCAAGGTAGCCTGTCTCCCCTTGTTTTTTTCCTGCAAAACCCCCCCCAAGACGTTCTGGTTAAACTTGGATTATTGCTGTGCACATTGTAAGATGAGCTGTTGCCAGCAGGAGAATGAGTTTGTGTGTGTGGTTTTTGGAGGGGGGTGTGGGGGGGGGGTGAGAAAACCTGGATTAATGCTGGAGGTGACCCACCTTGATTATCATGCGCATTATAAAGAGGGGTTTCAAAGGGGGATGGGCTGTTGCCAGCAGGAGAGTGAGTTTGTATGTGTGTGTTGGGGGGGGGGGAAGGGTGAGAAAACCTGGATTTGTGCTGGAAATGGCTCTACTTGATGATCACTTTAGATAAGCTGTTGCCAGCGGGGGAGTGGGGTGGGAGGAAGTTTTGTTTCATGGTCTCTGTGTGTATATAATGTCTTCTGCAGTTTCCACGATATGCTATGCATCCGATGAAGTGAGCTGTAGCTCACGAAAGCTCATGCTCAAATAAACTGGTTAGTCTCTAAGGTGCCACAAGTACTCCTTTTCTTTTTACGAATACAGACTAACACGGCTGTTACTCTGAAACCTGGTATTCTTTTATTGTTTAATAGCGTGATTAATTGCAATTAATTTTTTAAAACGCTTGACAGCCCTAGTCTTAAAGTTTAGCTCCATGCAGGATTCAATACAGTAATTGAGGGACAGAATCCTGGATCACAGCAATGAAATCCACATCTGAAAGAAAAAGTTTGCTATCTTCTGGCTAAGTGCAAATGATAAAAATCACTTTTGGTGATGGCTATTAACTGGTCACCCAGAAGCATCTGAGAATCCAACAGGGACTCAGAGGTTGCAAACCTGAAATTCATCCAGATGAAGATTATATCAATTCTGCCATTTATGCCATCGATTCCTAAACTATATGTAGTAGTAATCACTGCATTCACTGGCATTTCTGCAGAGAAAGAGATACATCTCAGATGAGTATTTTTGCAGTAACAAAGGAAAATTATTCAAAATGACTCTTTGTTGCTCAGAGTTTAAGGAGGAAACACATTCAAAGAAAAATATACAGGTGACAGGAAGGGCCCTCAAGAGTGAAAGGAGAGGTGTGTGGGTGAGAAAAAGAAAAGGGTCAGAATGCACAATGGCCAGGATGTTGGCCAAAGGGAGAAGTGTGAATTGCTATGGCTCAGCAGCAGCTGCCACCCTATTTTGGGACTTCTGTATATCTTATGTATTTCATTCCAATGGAATCTAGACTAATAGCAACCATTTAACACCTCTCTCTGTTTAAATACGTATCAGCTATTGTAAAATGTCAGTTTGGAATGTAGACTGAATGAAGGCGAATCCTCACCCCTATGGACAATTGAAAATAACCAAACCTTTTTTGGTTTCCAGTAGCTACCAGCTAGTCTGTATTTCAACATGCATATGTTTACCTGTGTGCCAGTATTTAAAATGTTTGGCTTTCAAATCCTCATATGTTTTATTGCAGTCTATTGAATTCAAACATGAATAATTAAACTTTCTTTTGACTCTCTGAAGAAGATACTGTTTTATGGCACTACTTAGCATAAAGTGATTTATTGTGAGCTGGAACAGTT
This sequence comes from Chelonia mydas, assembly GCF_015237465.2. Lineage (NCBI taxonomy): Eukaryota > Metazoa > Chordata > Testudines > Cheloniidae > Chelonia > Chelonia mydas. Next base: position 87,963,442 of record NC_057853.1, on the reverse strand, counting down.
GATTGTATGAAGATCATCACCTGTGTTTTCTGAAAGTTATTTTTTACTGTATGCTATCAGATTTTTTTCCCAGGGTCAGGAGCTTGACTTGATAATACAGAACCAAAATGTGATTTACCAATCTATATTACTTCCATCGCTTAACGTCAGTGCACTGATTTTTTGCCTTTGTATGATGTGCACAAAGAGTAATAAATCATGTGTGACTGAACTGAGTCAACATTCTTATTGGTAAACACCAAGTAACATCTAATAAAAGTACACATTTTAGATATTAAAGGTCTAAGACATTGGCTTACCTGCAATATTGCAAATTGTAGCTTTATTGACATAATGGGTTGCTTATTGAAAGTTGCCCAGTGTATACTTGATGCACACAAATTATTAAAAGTCAGTTTGCTCTTTCAAGGAGAGACTTTTCAAGTACATCTGACTGAAAAGTGACATGCATTTACACAATATATATCTCATTTTTTAAAAAATGCCTCTTTCTGTTTATCAAATCTGTTTTTTAAACAAGGGCTTCTCCAGTCCAGCCTATCTTCTCCTACAGTGTTTACCCAGACCACTCTTGAAGTTAATTTTATAACTAAAGAATGTTACCTCTGTTTACAATGGATTGGACTCAAGTGTTGTACAGCTGTGTGCTGGCCCTCTTCCCAGGAATGAATTTCACCCACTGTTCCTTATGTGTTGACTATACCATGTAAAGAGAGTATCACAGTAACTCTGTAAAGATTTTGAGCAACCACTCCATTCATTCAGACACAAACTTATGTACTTTGATCACATCAGGTGATCAAACTTATGTACTTTGATCACATTCCTTCCATAAATTTCTCAAGGTTGGCAGGTTATCACAGTAGGAGATGACCAGTAAGGAAATGGATAAATGGTGTGCCACAGATCTCTGGGAGGTCAGCTGTTGACTATTTGAAGTTAGAGATGGATCGAGAAGGCTTCTGAAATATCTGCCAAGATGTCACCAATATTCAGAAATGAATACATGGATTTTATTTACAGCTCTGGTGTATACTGAAACAAAGTTAAAATGGTCAACTTATAACTTTGTATCTATGACAATAGACTGTGATGCCAGGGTTAGGACTTCACTGCAGAAGCATGACAGAGACGCTGATCTGTAAAGCAGACAGTTCTTAAAATTCATACATCTGGGAAAAACTTTGGAACTCATTTCACCCTGAAACCCAACTACAACATCATGCTCTCTGCTCAGGTCCATGTGGGATGGGTAGAGGTGATAGAAGGGAAGGGCACCCAGCAGCTTGTATCAAACAACCTGCAAGCACCATCCCTACCCATACAAGCACAAGTCCACTCAGCCCACTCAGTAGCCCACAAACTCCTGTTCAGAAGCCAGCAGCCCAGAAGCTCTGAATCCCGAACCAGCATTCTCTCATGGCATTATTCCTCCATCCCCAAACCTAGTCCTCCCACTCAGCACAAGCAACCCTTTCCACTCCTATATCATACTCCTTGCATCTCTAACCCTCACTATCCCAGCATTCCTGGCAGCAAGGCCCCTCCCACACCAACATCTCCCACTGTGCATAAAAATACTATTGCTGATTTCTTGCTCTTGGTTTTACAAGTCAGGCCACCTGCACCGTCTGTTTCTTCTTTTCCTCACAGCCCTTCCATTCATGGGGTGGATTCAGCAGTCTCTTCCAGACCAAACTCTTCCAGACCAAAACAAGGGGGGTAGAAAACTTACCAATGAAAGTTTTCTATCAGAACATGCTGATTTGACTGAATCAAAATGTTCTGTGGGAATGTGTTGATTCCATCAAACATCTTGATGGAAAGTGGGCAGGCTCTGAGGAAGATTAAGTTACTGTGACTAAAGGCCACTTCACTCCTGAATGAAAGAATCCACAGGATGTGGTGGGGGTGGGTAGTTAATGAGCTATAACTTACGCATGTTGAGTTCACACCTTTAGTTGATTCGCTTTTAACTTTCTTGAGTAGACATGCCCTAAGCAAATGAGATCTTGCATTAAGTATCCACCCTTGCCTTTGCCGCAGGTGTTCATTGCCATATTTCATATCCTTACTCCCCTTACCTATGCTCCCTGTTCTTCCTGCTTAGGGGCCTTGCCACCTGGACAAAATTTGTTTTTGTTCTGTTGTTTTCCGAGCCATTAAAGCTGATGGCTTCAGGTACTTGATAATGACGTGTAAGCAGAAACAGCTGGATGCCTCTTTAAAAAAAGAAAAGGAGTACTTGTGGCACCTTAGAGACTAACCAATTTATTTGAGCATAAGCTTTCATGAGCTACAGCTCACTTCATCGGATGGCCACTTTTATGTATCCAATGAAGTGAGCTGTAGCTCACGAAAGCTTATGCTCAAATAAATTGGTTAGTCTCTAAGGTGCCACAAGTACTCCTTTTCTTTTTGCGAATACAGACTAACACGGCTGCTACTCTGAAACCTGTCTTTAAAAAAAGAGCCACATCCCTCCTGCTCTTCAGTTCTGACTCAAAGAACCCAGCTACTCCCTGGAGCAGGACATACATCTAGTATGTCACATAACTCCAAGTTGCCACAGAGTCAAGTACGTTAATTAGTAAATAACTCCATATTCATCACATACTACTATGCAGTGTCAGTAAAATGTGAGATTTAGATGTTTTACAGTATGAAAATATTGGTGGACTTTGGTTCTGGATGGGAAAGACAGTGCAGTTGGTATACTGACTCTAATTTTTCTGGAATTCTATACATATATTTTCTGTCCATGTCTCCTTTCTCTGCAGCTTTCCTGGGATATTTATTGTCCACCTGGCATCCTTCAGAAAAGGGGCTCGAGCTTTGTTGGGAGGAGGGAAGGAGATACCAATTGAAGAATCTTAACATGTTTTAGAAATTACAGCTGAGTTTCCTTGCTTTGCTGTCCTTAGTTTGTCTTTTTCAGACTGAGCACAGTAAGAAAATCTCTATTAAATCTGATTCATCTTGTATATTTTCTCATTAATCAGTTACTTTATTTTTTTAAATTATACTTGTGTAGTGGACAAAAGAGCTGATTGCTAGCTTTGTCTCATCCAAACTGTTTGGGATGTTTGGGAGTTATGACCATTTGCTATATGGGGGTAAATTTTTGGAAAATATTGCTGGAAAGATACATAAACAAATTTGGTTAAACAAATGAGTCGTAAGCTGTGCACCCTCTGCCTATCCTGTATGTGGACTAATATGAGGACTCACATATTTGGCTGCTGTTGACAGCTGTTTCATATTCTTGGTTCTTACCTTGATTGTTTCTGGATGGGTTTTGACATACCTGACATCCAATATAAAAAATTGTACCCAAAGAGGCATGCTGCTTTTCACAGTCGCTCACCGGCCGGCAGAGTTGCAAACTGTCCTTCCTTCATCTCCAGAATGCTCATAGGTGTTTAGACAGGCTTGGTAGTCATTGCAAGCAGTAAAGTAGAAGCAGTAGAGTAATAGCATCCTGAAAAGAGAGCCTGCTTTTTGGTTTTCCTCTTTCAGTTTGGAAATAAATAATACTGACAGTATAAATGTAGCATCTCTGTAGCCTTGCTGTTAATTTTCCCCCTAGTTACAGTTCTATGATGTGCTCATTTTCCAGGGAAGCTTCTCTATGTTGTCTCTGTGTGATTTTTCTGCTGTTACAGATTTCCCTGCATTTTGTTAATGATGCTAACTGTTCTGTTGGGTAGGTGTAGCAATGCTGATTAGCTGCAACCTCCCCTGTGCTGTATTTAGTACCTAACATTTATTTTGTCTTTAGCAGATGTTTCTGCCTGAGATCAATAGGGAGTTCATAGATCACTTCACACTTTCTGTATAGCAATGGAAACCAGCCTGAAGTACGATCATGATATTTTCACCTCCCAAGATTTAAAACAGTTCCACACACACTCTTATTCATTACTGTGTTTGGTCACTTGGATGGTAGAGAAGAATCCAGCTCAGATTACACATATTAACAGTTTGAGGAGAGCAAAATTACTATGGTATTTGCTTCCAGTGGAGGCTAGCACTAATGGGGCATAATAAGGGGGAAACCTCTGTGGTTACCTTGAAGGATATATTTGCCTTGAGAGGAATACATTGCAATGATAGCAGTCTAGTTTTCTAGTCTGGTAAATGAAAACGAAGTCTAATAGTCTATTATGCTAACCACTAATCCAACTTTCTTCAAGAGTTTTACTGCAAAGCAGGATCTGTTTTCCCATTTTTATATTGCATGAATGTACACCTGATTATTAGGAAGAAGTGAACTAGCTAAAACAATAAATGACCAAACTGAGCCAACCAAAACCTTTCTGAAAACAGGGAAAAGTTCAGTTATATTTTTTAGTTACAAGTTAGAGCGGGTTGGAAATTTTCCACCTTTTTTTTTTTTTTTCAGTTGAATTTTTTTTTTTCAGTTAAATGGAAAAACATCTGGTTTCATTGAAATGTTTTTGGGTTGTCATTTAAAGTGAAAAAATTCAAAGAAAATTTTTGACAAAAACATTTTTTGTTACTGAAATTTTTCACAAGGGGAAGAAATATTTTTCTGACAAGCTCTATTTTAAACATTCAAATATTGATTAAATATTGCATTAAACATGCAAAATTGGAATTGGAATGGAAATTGGAGTTGGAAATACATAAATACCACTCACTGTAACTCACCAGAAAGCTGGGCACACTCCGAATCTCAACAGAAGATCTAGTTTACATGAGGCCTTATTCTGCACTATTTGAAATTAATGGAAGCTTTGCCATTGACCTGAATGGGTTCAGGATCGAGCCCATATTTTCCAGCCTAATTCTGAGACCCAAGAGATCTGTGTAAGCTTGATTAGTTTAGTTTAACTTGTTAACATATTAATTATTTATTAATAAAGCACTGAAAATGTGCCAGGAACACCAGACACATAATCGAAGACAGTCTTTTCTCTGACGAGCTTGCCACTGCTAATAACATTACTGAAGAGAAAGTGAAGAGAAATAGTGCAAAAGAACTGGATGAGATTTACTTTACAAATAACTAAAGATTAAGAACCCAAATCCCTTCACATTTATGACTCTCACTGAAGTCAGCTTATTTTATTTCCACAAGAAAAATGTAGGTGGAGATGATAACCATCTGATGCTCTCAGTAGATACTGGCAACTAGCCAGGTAGACAATGATTTCTCCCTGCTCTCGTTATCTGAGAGAACAGCATTGGCCCCTTACTCTAAGAGTTTAGATATTCTGTAAAACACTTTTTTATCCAAGAGGTTTGACTGACTTAAAATGGAGATAAGAGGAAGAGGAGAAATACTGATAGGACTTCAGCACAGAAATCTAAAGACATATAACTGGCTTGTTAGTATTTAAGGAGGACTATGTTGTTTCCAAATTATACAAAGAAAACTTTTGTTTTAAACACTTGATGTTGTAATGTTTTGTTTAGTTTCTATTACCTGGCTTTCCAGTGGTGTATGGTAATGTTCCATCAACCACGTTCCAAATATTATAATAGTGTAAATATCAAGAATACCAAGAATATCAATGATATACCTTCAAACTAAAATCATTACTTAAAAGATATATAGAGGCTTTTCTGGCACAGAGACAACATCTGTTGTTCTGGTGGGATAACCATCTCCTTTCCATAGACAAGGGAATATATCTGTACTCCTCAGGCTGAACTTCTCTCGGGTACTTTGATACTAATGATAATGAAACAAACCTGAGACATGGAAACACCAAGAAATGGCTCCAGTCTTTTCTCTCTGACCAAACCCAGGGCTCCATCCCCCATATTATTTCACATCTATATTAAACTAATGAGAGACCTAGTGAGGCTACATGGGCTGAAGTGCCAGCAGTATGCAGGAGGCACCTAATTTTACATATTCTTTTTGGAAACATAACCAGCACCATTTCCTGACTCTCTGAGCCTGGATATAGTTGAGCTGGATAAAACTGAATCCAGAAAATGCTGGACAAGGAGGAGTTTAGTATGAGTTGCTGAATGGCTGTATTCTATCCATGGATTCCCCTATGTAGGAGTTCCTTCCTTTTCTCTGCCTGTGGAACACAATAACTTAGTCTTCTGAAGGTTCTAATACTTTGATCTAATTCTGGTTGTTGATTTTTGGTGTGGATGGTTTTGGTGGCCTGTGACATACTACAGGAGGTCAGACTAGGTCATCTGGTGTTCCCTTTGGGCCTTGAACTCTGATTCAGGAGGCTAGAGCTCCTGGGTTTATGGCTACTTTGTCATCTCTGAGCTGACCTCCACTTAGCAGAGACCAATTCAAGATATCTATCCTGATATTCAACATCCTCTACGCCATTTGAGATAACATGTTACCTATGTCGTCTAGCTATCTGAGACAACGCTTTTCCTCTGCAGTCATGGTCTCTGATAACAGATGCATTTCACAAGAAGTCAATTGAGTTATATATGGGATGAATTTGACATATGTATAGTAATCAAATTGTGTGTGTACACCTACATGTACAAACAATTTTAATACTACATGGATACTTTCTCTCTCACATTCATTTTGGGTTTTTGTTTCTTAGTTTTGTGAAGCTATTAGTATTTTATATTGTGCCTCTCTGTGTAGTAAGAGGTTATTTATGTAAAATTCATTACAAAAGGCTGGGTGGACAAATATGTATCTACTATAGCCAGCAGGCATTTTTCCACAACCAAGGCTTGCTTTTGGTTGTGAGGGACGGTATCTGCCCACTTACGTGTAATTAATAGATAATGGTGGATCATGAATGAAAGAGAGGCTGAGGTTAGCCCTTTGAAAAGCAGAACACTCAATCTCTGGTGATGTTTCAATGTCTGCAATAATGAGACATTGCAATGTGTGCTTTTCTTTACTATTTAGTATAGTACATACCAAATGTTTTTCATTTTAACAAAAAATTAATTAAAATTTCCCTACCTGGTCAGTTCCAATATTTCACACCATTATAGTTTCTAATGTTTGATTTTAGCTAAGATCCTAAAATACTTTTAAAATATTTTCAAAAGCCAGGAAATGAAAAACAGAATGCTGAAGAATAGGGGAGGAGCATTATGGCTAAAAAATCCATTTGAATAGCATAGTCCAACATCTGTTTAAGGCAGATGAACAAAAATGCATCTTGTGCCCTAGTGAATGTCAAAAAAAACCCATAGTGTTGTGAAATATATCAGATCACCCAAGTGGCACAAAGGTTCTGGAAGGATATGAAAGAAGCCAGGATATGTTAGTGTTTAAAGATTCTTTAGTAACCCAAAGAGTTCATTTACTGAAACCCTGAAACTGTAACAACAACATATCAACTGCATTATTTTGTGAAGAATTAAGACTGGTGCAATTTTAGGCACCATAATCTAAATCTTGTTATGTGCTGCTGTCTCTCTCCTCCCTCCCCCCGCCAAGTAATAATAATGTAAGGCTGGAAGTGACCCCAAGACGTCATCTAGTCCAGCTCCCTGACACTGAGGCAGGATTAAGTATACCTAGACCATCACTGACAACTGTTTGTCTACCCTGTTCTTAAAAAACCCCAGTGATAGGGATTCCACAACCTCCCCAGATAGCTTGTCCCAGTGCTAAACTATTTTTAGGAAAAACTTGCTAACTATAATATCTAACCTCAGTCTCCCTTGCTGCAAACTAGGCAGATTACTTTTTGTTCTACCCTCAGAGGAACAATTGATCACTGTCCTCTTAACAATCTTTGACATATTTAAAGACTGTTATCACATAACTCCCAGCCCCCGCCCCAGACTTCTCTTCTCTAGGCTAACCAGGCCCATTTCTTTCAACCTTTCCTCATAGGTCATGTTTTCCAAATCTTTTGTCATTTTTATTGTGCTCCAGTTTGTTCGTATCTTTCTTAAAATGTTGTGCCCAGTACTGGACACAGTATTCCAGCTGAGGCCTCAGCCGTGCCAAGTAGAGCAGGACAATTACTTCCCATGTCTTACATACAGAGCTCCCATTAATATATCTCAGAATGACATTTGTCTTTGCAACAGCATCACGCTGATTCATATTCAACTTATGCATTATAAAACCCATCTCCTTTTCTACAATACTGCAGGCTACCCAATTATTCTCCATTTTTTATTTGTGCATTTGATTTTTTTTTCTTTTAGTTCAGTGGCTCCTTCATCAGTTCCTATACTGAACTCCACTTGAGTGGATGGTTGAATTGGTCCCTAGATTAGACGATGCACAGTTTAACTTTGGAGACACAAAGTTACACATAAAAAACATCCAAGGTATACTGCAGTTAAAGCATCAATTTAGGTGACATTGTCTTTTGATGATACTGGTGTAAAAGCACTAGAAAAAATCTGAAAAATGTTGACTTCCAGAGTTCTTTCCTGCACTGCACCAGTACACTGCAAGTGAAAGTGGTAAATTAGCCATTTTGGTGTGTGTGTTTAACAGTTCTGTCCAAGTCCAACACATGTTAAATACCATAGTGAAGTCCTGTTCATAGTGATTAATCAACAGATGTATGTAATGATGTGTCAGGCTCATAAAAGTCCAATGACTCAATATTAAAAAAGGGCAAACTGCACCTGTTAGGAAGAGCACTTGCTGGCACTGACTTAAGGTATCTGGTGCCAGTCAGCAGAGAGAGTGTAAATGATTCCAGTTTAAGGATCACTCAACCAAAACCTGAATTTTAAATGAATACAGAAGCTAGCTAGGGAGGAATGTCTGTTGCAGCAAACCCACCTGCTCTTTTGGAGGAAGAGGATTTTATATTCTGTTATTTTTTTTCATTGAGATTGAAATTTACTGTCTCTTATCTAGAGAAATACTAAAATGGAAAAAAAAACTTTGCAAATATTCAGATGAGTAATGAATGCATTATCTATGAAAGGTGTATGTAGTATTCTTCAGTTCCATTATACAATCTTCTTCATTTCCCCATAGAAGGCTCAACATCAATATAATAGATGGATGAGGATGAGATGACAATAAATCTGTTTATATCCTTCACCTCACTCACTGATTTTAGGAAAATAATTACTTTTCTTGGATTTAATCTTACCTGTTTGAGATTCCCAAAACTGAGAAATATTAACCAATACGTTCTGAGATTGTCTGAATGTAAATTTAAATTGAACTTTATCTTAGCACACTTTAAGTCATCCATAATAAAAGGCTGAAGGATTATCAACGATGAGAATTTTAATGTTTGATCTTAGTTACTTCTATGAGTTTGCCTTATTTAGTGTAATTATTTTAGCACATTTAGGAAAACATTCCCGGAAAAGCAGATTTTGTTTCTTTTTTATCTTTTAAAAGGAAAATTGGGCAGGCCTAAGAGCAAGAACACCAAACATACCTCAAGCCCACCAATTCTCCTCCTTCCCTCCCTCTTGTCTCCTTGCCCACACCTGCCTGAAGCAGGTGGCAGGTTCCTGTCAGCTCTGTTTTTTGTTTTTGTTTTTTGGGGTTTTTTTTGGTTTTTTTCATTTTACTGTCTCTTATCTAGAGAAATACTAAGTTTCAATCTCAATGAAAAAAAAAACACAACAGAATACAAAATCCTCCTGCCCCAAAAGGTTCACTGTCAGCTCTGCAGTTGCTGTTGTCCATAAACAAATTCTTATTGGTGCACCACCAACAAAATAGCAGAACTGGCTGTCATAAAGTGCTGTCAAATGCACAAAGTAAAATCTCATGTCACTTACAATAATTTCAGGGATAACCTGAAACAATAGTAGGTTCAAAATTTGAAGATGGGAAGATAAGTATTAAGTTGACGGTGTCTTGTAAACGCACATAATTTTTTAAAGATTTCTTTTTAATCCATGTTTGAGGAGAAAGAATTGGTCCCGTCTTTATTCTTCATTAGATTCCCTAAGCAACCAAAGGAGTAACTAGAATCCATGTAGCATAGGCAAGAAATTCATTCTCAGCTTTAACTGTGCTGTCACAGATGAAAAGTATTTGTTAATGAATTATGTCAAAAAAGTGAAGAGGTTGAGGTCCTCACAAATCACTTATATGACATTAGTGTACACTTCATTGGGATTTCTCACTTATTACTGTCACAAATGTGTCTTGGAATTTCTTTTCTGTGCTAAATGGTTTCTAGCTACTCCCTTGTTCTTCAAAGAAGACTTTTTTTTTTTAACCTGCTGGACGGTGTCCAGGAATATTGTGTAAAAGACTGTAGCAATAAACCTAATAGATGCATTTCAAATGGTTTTATTAGGAAGGTTAGGAACATCTCATTTTTGTACTTGCTCTTTACGTTCTCTTATTCCCCAATTAATACTCTGTTTCAAGATGCACACCTCCCGTGGCTTTATTCTCAGAGCATTGTCCTATTGATTTTAACCTTGTGCTACACTTGAATTACAAACTAGCTCAATATATGAGTATTGGTGCTGATGGCAACATTGCAAAACATGAAGAGTGTTCCTTCTGGGAATTGAATTTTGTAGCAAAGTAGATTATAGTATGTTCAGTTTGTAAGACTTTTAGATTCTGGAGCAAGTGCTGACTGTTTATCTGTGTTTGTACAGTACCTCTGCATAATGGCCCCCAATCCTACTAGGACCTCTGGGTGCTACCATAAGTTTAAATGTTTGTGAATAATAATTTTTGGATCCTTCAGACTGTACCAGGGCTGTCTAGAAACATAAAATATTATAATTTAGATTTAATATAATTTAAGACAGAGACTCTAGTTCAGGATTTACTTGTGACTACTTTTTACTGTCGCTAATTATTTCTTATGCACTACACTGACACAGGTAGAGAACTCCTTCAGGCTGTTTATTCTCCTGAAATAATTCATTAGCAAATTGTGTTCATCCATGATAATCACAGTTAAATTGCTTGTCCTTTTAATAAGGGAATGCTAGTCACTCCCCCTAACTAGCATTGTTACCCAAGATTTTCAGAACCCAAAGCACTGGTAACTTTATTGTTTGTCTCCAGGAAGTGTCAGGAATAAATCTATGGAGCAGAGCTCATCTATCCGATAAATAATTGCTACAAACAAGAGTGCTTTCACTTAAAACTACTTTTTTATTAGATCTCAAGCAAACACACACGCATGTGCTGTCACAGTAGTTTTAGAGCATCTCAAAACATTTATATTTACTTAAAGTTAAGAGATGGTTTCAAGGAATCAGTGGCCAGGCTTCAGGTGGCCCTTCCTTCCATCTGACTGATGGAGAGCTTACATGCCAAATTCTTGCCCAAAGAAAACTTCCTTGGACAGCTCCAAAGCACGCTTCCTAATTATACTTTTTATAAATTTTCTCCAAACAAAGCACATAACTTATAATAGCCCCTAATAAACTAACAATTTCCCTAGGAACAGCAAATAACAATTCATTATTCTCATTATCAGCAAAACACTTCTAGTAATAACAATAATACAACTTACACGTCAGAGGTGCCTAAAACCAAAATTGTCTGTCCAAACGTTCCTTCTGTTTTCACAGAATCTTAACTCCCTGTCCCAACCTCCCATTCTGATCAGCAGAGCTGCAAAAGTGAAGCTGCATGGCTTCGCCTCTCAAGTCCTAAGATTATCCCTAGCTATTTGATGTTTGGGTTTCAGCTGTCAGTGGTTAAACATACAAAGTGGCTGACTGCAATATTGTCAAATTTGGGGGCGACAGCATAAGTGCTTTACAAGTAGTTTGTTTTGGGTAGAAATATCATAGTAGGTTCAATGATAACATTTACAGGCAATTTAATTGGAGGAAAGAGATTATAGAAGGTGTGGACCATAGTCTATCACAGTTAAACCAGTATCTATCCAAAGTCAATGAAGTCAATGGAGTTATTCTCTGGATTTACAATGAATGGTGTAGCTGAAATCAGAATCTGACCCTGAACGAATTCAAGTAGATTTTTAATTTTTGTGACTCAGGCTTTCACCCAGTTTCTATGGCCCACAGTCTTGTTTGTGCTATTTTATAACTCATTCTGTAAAGTGATGTTGTCTAAGGTACTTTTACATTCAATAGTCAATATAGATATTATTAGTGCTTCAAGTTTTAATCCACATGATTAACCCATTTCTTCTGAAATAACGTTACTTATCTTATTTGTCTCTGTCTTCCTTTTCTTTTGCACTGCAAACCCATTTTGTGTTCTCTTGGGCTTTCCTTCACCTCCCCCCTAAGTGAATGGACTCCTCTCATCTAGATTTTTGCACCAACATTCTTACCATTAAGGCCCACCATAGATTTTTTTTTTCAGGTACTCTCAATACTTCAAGGTTGCTCTCTGCCTCTAACCTCATTCATTTCCACTGAATGCATCCGATGAAGTGAGCTGTAGCTCATGAAAGCTTATGCTCAAATAAATTGGTTAGTCTCTAAGGTGCCACTAGTACTCCTTTTCTTTTTGCGAATACAGACTAACATGGCTGCTACTCTGAAACCTGCCTCTAACCTGTTACTCACAAATTTTTGAGATCAGTTCCGTTATTTCCTTTCTGTATTTTAAAAAGAGTTTTCCCAGAGTTCATAGAAACTTAGGATCAGATCTGTTCCAATCGTAGGAAATCCTTTTCTTGAGAGTAATTCTTGGTTGAAATCTAAGAATTATTTTCTTAAAATGTTTCAGGCCTCAGAGATTCTACATGTTAATAGACTCTACATGTCTATTTCAAAAGTCAACTCATTCAATGCCAAAAGACCACTACAGTCAACAGTGCATGAAAATGTTCAAGTGCTACATACTACTGAATTGTGTGCTTTAGACCTCACGAAACTTGCCAAATATTCGTTCACTATAAAAAGATGGAAAATATTTTCATTTACATTATTCTGAAATAAATTATTTTCCCCCTCTTTCCCTCCCCTTTTTAAAAGTTATCACTCCTGAAAGACTGAAACTCAAGCAAATAGTAAGGGCTTGTTTACATGAAATGTTACTGCATGGCAAGTCAGGTTGTGAAAATACAGCACACCAGATTTTGGCATAGTAACATCCCATGTGGGCACTGCTACATTGCACTAAAAGTTCTGTAGCGCAATTTGACATATTGCTGTTTGAAACGGTAGCATGACAAAGTGCACTACAAAACTCTTTTAATGCACTGTAGCAGTGTCCACATGTATGTTACTGGGTGACAAGCTAGTGTGAACTGTAGATTCACACTTTGGCTTGCAGCACAGTAACTGTATGTAGATAAACCCTAAATGGAGGCAACTCTACGTTGCTCGGAAGTTTTAAACAACAAACCGAGGTGATGCAGCAACTCTGCATAGATATCCCTGTAGATGTTTCAAACTTCCCTTTTGGAGTATCCTGTCTTAAAATGTGCCTAAGATTTCCATTGGAACATAGAATTTTACCATATTGGATCTCACCACTGGTCCATAAAATTTGCTATCCTGCCTCTAGCAGTGACAAATAAAAAGATAAAATAAGTCAACCCACCTGACAAATTCTGTAATATTGCACATGAGAGAATCTGCTGAAGAAATGGGCTTTACTGTCTTTTGGTCCTGCTAACAGGTATCAGATTTAATTTTATGTAAAATTTTTTCTTTCAAATATTATAGATAAGTCTGATAGAATTGCCTATTATTAAAGTTGTTCAATATTTCCCTAAGACCTTGTTTTCAACTGCTTGTAACTTTACCAAACTTTAACTGTTTTGGGGGCTGAAATTTCCGTGCCAGATGTCCTCCCCAGGCTTACTTTTGGGGGGGGGGGAATTACAGTCAAAATGGTTCAACCATTTCCATGAATGAGGCTAGGAAAAATGCATTGTTTTGCTAATGTTAAAAACTTTGGCAACCTTTTATTTGAGAAGCTCTAATGCCCCCATGCTTTGGAGTAGGGACTTGAATTTTGTCAGGGGGTAACCTTTGTGTCAGGATGTACCTTTTGCCATCCCTGTGAAAATCCACCCAGATCTGAATTAGTTATACACTTTTAAAAAATCAGTTTGAATGTGCCCAGTCGAGAATTCTTAGGTTTTAGCCACTAAATTGCATAAAGATTCCAGTTGTGCTGGACATGATCCAGTCTGGAGCTGAACAGGACTTTCCCAGCAATTGCAGATCTGGACTACTGCCAAGTCTGAGTGCAGAATCTGGAACTGACAGCAGGGAGCCTGCATCTACTGTGCTTTGAATGATTTCCACCTTCCCCCCTCTCTCCCCAATCCAAACACACACCTAGACTCAGGCAGCATGGAGGAGGAAGCTTCCTGGTTCCAATGCAGAGGGGATAATAGCCAGACCTGCCAGGGGAGGGGATTAGGTTGTGACAGGGAGCTGGAGGAGTGGAGACTGGGACTGGAGGCTGGCAGGATGTAGAGGTAAAGTAAAAGTGGGAATTGCTGTGGAGGAGTCTGACTGGGCACTGGTCAGAGGGAGGAAACTGGGATTGGTCGAGCAAAGAGACAGGGAATGATGGGAGAATGGAACGGGGAATTCGGAAGGAAAAGGGATCAGAAATCTGAGGAGTGGAGATTGGGAATTTCTAGAATGGTACTGGAACAAAATGCCAGGGATGGGGAAGAGTTGTCACTGCGACATGGATAGATTAGAAGGGACAGGGCAGAAGGGGTCATGGCTGGGGGGGGAGACAGAAGAGTCCATGACCACCAGAGAGCAGTTCTTCTAGTGCCTGGAATGGACCACAAGATTCCCAAGTCTCACCATTCCTCTGCCGTCAGAAAATATCTGTGAACCAATAGGAAAAGTATCCCATCCTCCCTCTAGTGATGGATCACACAGAGGATGACAACCTACTGATGCTTACTTTGTTATTCAAATGGCAGAGCTGTGTGGTATATCGAAAGATTCCAACCTTGCTGATGACCCATGTTGTTGTCAAGATGATGATGCGTGTTGCAATGTCTAGCGTGTGTTTGTTTTTTTTCAGTTTGCTTTTTTAGAACTCAGAAAATTATACACAAAAAGCTATATTAAAACAATATTTAGGTTGCAAAGTCAAACACTCAAAAGTTAGGAAATACCTGAATGTAAGGTTTCTGTGCAAATTTAATTTGGCCTCTTGTGCAGATGCATTATGATCCAGTCTGTGTAATTACATAATCACATACTACTTTTTCCACAGGACCCCTGGTTCATTCAGTGCACAGGATGAATCTACTCAGGAGATGATCAGGGCTGTAAGCAGGAAGCTGTCTGTAGGACCCCACTTCCATTTCTTGCAGAAGCTGGAAGTTGTATAGTGAATAAGATGAGGTTGCAGACAGAGAGAGGCTAGTTTCAGTGTTAAGGCACTTTAATTGTTGCCTTGGAGAATTAAATTCTCTTCTTGTCTTTGTCATTGTTCCTCTGTGATTCTGGGCAAATCGCTTAAAGCTGATTTTTTTCACATAGGTCGTCACTAATTGTGTAATACCACCCATTTGCCTAACGGGGGTGTTGTGAAAATACATATATTAATGTTTGTAACACACTCAGGCTATAGTGATGACCAACATAAAAGAATCCACGAAAAACTAATAATTCTGTCTTAACAGAAGGGTTTGAATAGTGTCCAGTAAATAAGGCATGGGCCAATGAACAATGAGGAGAAAACAACAAATTGAATCGATGCTTACTCAGTGAGCACAGTTCATCTTGTGGACAGAATGAGGCAGGCAGACTGTTGGAAAAATAGCCTGTGATCATGTAACTAAAGACTGTTTCATAATGCATATGCACAAGGAGACCAAATTAAAGTTGTACAGGAAACCTTTGCAGCCTAAATGAAGTTTTTAATGCTTTTTGTGTGTAATAGGCAATAATGGATCAGTCCCACTTCTTGGAAAAACTCATCATTGTCTAAAAAGGTGAAAGATCTAAAAGGTGAATAGTAATGTGAATACTAACAATGCTGATAGATATTCTCTATTATATGCTTTCTCAAAATAAAAAACTGAATATCAAAAAAAGATTCAAACCCCTCAGTCACCTTATATTTTGATCCTGCAAGGGGAAAAACAAGCTAAAAATATCATTTTTTCCTGACATTAATGGTTTTACAGTAAGATAGAAGAATATTAAGACAGTATAGCAACAAACATCATACTGGTACAAAAGCACACTTCTGAAACAAAAGGAATATCTTAGAGGCTGTCTAAAAGCAAAAAGAGTTAGGGCGAGAGTCTGTTGTCTGCTGGTAAATTGTTGAAGATGTTCTTTGAATTAAAATAGCCTCAGGTAGTTTTTGATGCACTTCTTTAAATTGTTAGGAGGAAAAGTGAAAGCCAATAATATACCACTAGATTATTGGCCATTATATGAATTACATGCACGCAGACAAATTCTTGTTAATCTGTTTTCTTCTGCACAGGAAATAGAAAATGACCATTTAATTATCAGAAGAAAAAATTATCTTACTAATTGAGAGAGTCACATTAGGCCTATTTAGTTTATAGTCTGATTTATTTGAGAAACTTGAATGCAATTCAGCTAAGGATGCTGTTTAATTTTTAATTGGATGGACTTGGTATGCTAAAGTACCAAATGTTCCCATCATAATCCAAAAAAAAGTCTTTAGCTTGTTTTTATTATTATTATTATTTTATTCTAAAGGACAAGAGAATGTACTTTTCCATAGTAAAACAGGATTTTCTAAGATGGAAAATTTCCCAGCAAATATTGTGTCAAACTTTATGCAAAAGTAGTATTTTATGTATGAATACACACTTGTGTGTCAATATATAACTAATAATGGGGTCAATCTGATAAGATCAAGATTTGGTCCAGTTTCATCAGGACTCAAACATTTGGATATTTACTCAAAATTTATCCAGACTTGTCCACAACTGTCTCATCCCTCTCATATTTCTCCCTAATCCTGTGAATCACTTACTTGATTATGATGATTTTGATGATGGTTCATGAAAATCTTTCATCCTACAGAATTTCAAAGTGTCTTCCAAACTTAAAATATTGCCATGGATCACTTCATCTACCACTGAAATGCAACTTTTGAGCTGAACTGTAGTAACTGGTTAACAGCTCACAACAACAGTATACAACAGGTTAGCACAGAAATAAAGAACATGCAACTGAGTCTACAGGTGTCTTTCCTTTCCTACATCTACCCCATCTCTGTTTCTGTTTCTCTATGCTCCTGCCTCATTGCTTTCCACCTCAATGTTTCCCTAAATTCTGAAGGATGGCAGTAAGGGAATTTGTTCTCATCTTTCCCCTGGTCATGGGAGACCAGTCTTGCCTTGCCTTCCAGGCTCTCTTTTTCTGGCCTGCTCCCTGCCCTGCCCATTGGGTTCTCCACATTCTGGATGGCAGGTAGGGTGAGCATGGTTGGTGGCTGAGACTCCCACCACTCTTCTCTCAGCCAGTTAGGTCCCTTTTGCCTTCACTTCCTCCCCACCCAGGGCCCTCTGAGGCTGCAGGCTTCTTGGGTGGAGATAGGACTGTCTCTGTTCATCTCTCTACAGTTGACGACTGGTAATGAGAAAAGAAACAGTGCCAGAGAGGAGTTTGCTCAATTCTAGAAATCCATCAATGCTAAAAACTTTCATTGTCACCAAGAAAAGATTCATAAAGGACCGGTACGGTCATGGTGAATGCCTCTCTTTATATTGGAATCAGACTGACTCATCAAAAGTACCTTTACTTTTGTATAGACAACAATCATTACTAGTACAATTCCTACCCTTTGATGTTGCTTAGCACCACGCTCATAGGCAGTAGCTGAGTATAGTGCTAGGCAGTGACTGAACCATGCCTTGAGTGTCAGAGCACTGATGGGCAGAAAGTGGTGTTTTAAGGTGTCGAACACCAAGTAATTTTTATCCAAAAATTTACTTGAAATGTATAGACTACAGAAACAAGAAATGATAGGCCAAATCTTAATAGTTGCCTGTCTTAATGCTAGTTAAGGAACATGACTTTGATTTATTGTTGTCACTTGGGGGTGGTTCTCACCATGTTTTAAGGGACACCACAATTAAAGAGAAGCAAAATAATCCTGATTATTATCTTGAGTATTTTATTATTGAAGAAAGGAAAAAAGGAAACCAAAACAAAATAGAACACAAAAAATAAAGAATAATTTCTTCAGGTACAATTCAGTTGCTTCAGTTAGTCTCTCTGTGGAGAGCTTTCAATAAAGATTACACATTTTGGGAGTGGGTCTACCCTGCTGTGGACACTCTGTTCTAGTTAAACTGAAACTTAAGTATATTATTCCCAAAATCAGAGTAAGTCCTATATGAGTGTAACATGGATGTTAGATGTCTATAGATGGGCAAAGGGATTTCACTTAAGGGTCCTTTTTGTATAACCTGAACAGTTTAGAAATGGACAAAGGCAAGTACTCTTATCTAAGACCTTTGAAACCAAAGAATTTTTTTAACTCACTTATTTAAAAGAAGCTATTCAAGGAGTGATGTTGAGACAGGCAAATTAATGATTATTAAGCATTTTAAATTCAAATTAAATCCCACTATTTCTTTGTCTTTCCAGGAACACCTAGTATAAAGAATCTGATATTTGACAGGAGAAGTTGTATCTTAAATTACAATAGAGTTTCAATAGCCCATTGTAAATATTACAAGAAACATTTAATCCCTTGCAGTGTTCTTGCTAACTCCATTTTATCAATGATGCTGAGATCTGAGTGATGTCATTGTCACACTGTCTGGAGTGGTTTATGACCATGAATGCCCACCTCAGGGCAGACTGTCAAAAAGAAGGCAGAGACCCCAAACTGGCTGTATATTCTGTAATTAGATTTCACCAACCCAGTAACAAATGTGAATTCCTGAATACAACAACAATCTTGCCAGGAGACAGTCCCCTTGGGCATTCCAGGTCTATCTTGCCACCCAGGCAAGCTGGACTCTAGTGATAGTTGGTTGCTATACATCGAAGATCGTAAAGGATTCAGATTGCTTCCAGTCCCAAGAGACCTGTCACTTAACTCCAGTCAATTTGTACCTCAGACCTCATAGCAAAGACAATGCTTGTAGCCAATTGTATAGTAAATTTACTAAGGATTTATTAATTAAGAGAAAAAAATAGTTATTTATAAGTTAAACCAGGCAAACATATACACAAATGAGTCAGTCTATTGTTCTAAAAGGTGACAGAGCAATAGTAATGTGTCAGCACAAAATGTCTTTTAGGGCTAACCCATGTTGACCCTGAGGATCTCTGCTTCTGTTTCATAGCTCCAGCCCTGCAAGAGTACAAGCAGCAGAAGAGATGAAAAAATTTCTTGTTCACTACCTTTATTTCCTTCTTCCAGAGTTCAAGCTGATGGGAAGGGCCTTTTTGCATGTAGCCTCTTCATGGGCGTGGAGGGGCAATTAACAAAGTCTTTATATTGTGTTGGCCCATTTAATTTTGGTAGCTGCCTTAATGAGCAGGAGATGATCTCTTCGGACAGGTTGACAGGTCCGGAGCAAACATTTTTACAGTTAGAAAGCAAAAAGTTAAATATTACCTTTATAGCAAGTTATAAAGATATTATAAGAGAGATTAATGCATTCAGCAATTCACAAGCATTTCATGAGGTATAAACACTGAGCATATTATGTTCAACACCCATTTTAACAACACTAACACACAGGTGAAATGGACTGGTTTCCAGCAATGAATTTGTCAGTGATCAGCTGAGGCCTAAAGCCTTGGCAAAAGCTGGCTCCTCGTTTGCCAGCATCACAGTGGTCATATTGCAGAAGCAGTGCTGGGCTGGAAAGTTGCCTCCTGATGTTGCCTGGTGGCTTTTTGTTGTTCTTAGCTGTCTTATTGCTGTTTGCTTATAGCGATGAGTTAAAAGGCTCAGGTGAGATACAAGACCTATGAGTATAAGAGAATAGGCATGTGTAGGAGTGCATTAGGCTAAGGAAAAGCAAGAGCATAAAAGTACATGTCTTAATTCATAGGAATTTATATTCTTCTCTTTCCATAGTCTCTCTGAAGGTAGAAGAGACATCTTCTCTTTCAGGGACTTAACTGGCTTCAAATAATAGCTGCTTTCATCTTTCACTGGCTCTGCACCTTCATTAGATGATGTTGATAGCATATTCATGAGCTGAGGATGCTATTTGCAATGCATATGCAGCAGGGTTGTATTTCTTCAACTTTATGGTGGTATTGTTTTTGTCTTTTTCTGGTGAGAAATTCTCAGAACACCTTTAAGGTTGGAGTATTAACTCTTTCTTTTATTCAGTTAATATTTTGAGATATCCCTTTAATTCCATCAAGGTGTAATAGTCATTAAAATTCTGTTTCAAATTAATCTAAACACTCTATTTCCTGTATAAAAATCTGCTAGCTTCTAAAACGGCTCTTTTTAAACTTAAATGATCCCTAAAGAGAGTCTTTAAATGTAATTGGTCATCAAAAAAGATACTGTATTTTCTTAGCATCCTTGGAGAAGTTCTTGTTTTTCTGAGTTTGGTAAGGAGTTGCATAAGCATTGCCAGAAAATTATAATTTCCCAGATAATTAATTTCCCAATTAATATAAATATTTTTTACTCAGATTGCTTCTTACATTAGTAACTAGTTATAGCATCAAATGACCTTGCTATATTTGTACATAAAACATCAACTACTCACAGCCATTTACTGTTAGAAGAATGTTTACATTTAGAAACAAAATATTTGAAAATATACATGTCGAAAGAAGCTTATACCATCTTGAGCAGTTGAGACAGCAAAGGTTTTTCACCTTTAGGTGGAAACATGAGTTGGACGTAACCAATATCATCTTTAATACATTTCTCAACCACAAGTGTTCTCTTTAACATCTGAAGATTGCAAACTTTATTGAAGAGGATCTATTTTATTAAACACTAAAGATATTCCTAGAATCCTTTGGCTTTAAAAAAAGGCTTTTCTCTTTGCAAAGAGGTAGCCTAAAAAAACACTTTTCTGACTTGGTATATAGCTGTGATAAGACATCCTAACCATCACTTCTTTTGGCATATGTTAAATAAAGAACATTCTCACAATCTTTTACACAATCAGGCCTTTTTCTAAACATGAATATATTACCAAGTTTTTAAATCTCAAGATCATGTCTGAATGTCTTCTATAGTGTAGAAGGGGAGAGGTCTCCTGTTCTTTGAGAAGATGTTCTTGTTCAACTTTTTAACCAAATAATTCTTAGCTTTACAATATACTGTTTGTAGTACATTTACAATTTGCAGTTGGGCACACATCAAATATTCTGTATGAGGCACAATTCACAATAACTATAATTTATATACATCCTTCAAAACCTAGTATAAGAGAGGATAAAACATTAAAGCAAAATAAGTGATTAAGCTGCATCCCAAAATCAGTGTGAACACTTGGAGATAATAAATATGATTTTATGGCTTAGGAGATGTCATTCCCTTGACACCTGGTTGACAGAAAGCAGAGCATTCCTGAGAACTTCCTCAGTTAGTGTGAACAGTTCATCTAAGTAAGTAACCAACCACAAACATAAGCATGCGAACTATCATAGTCTCCAATCATCATGTGTGTGAAAATAAGTTTACTTATCTCCTAAGAGTCGGTAAAGGTGAAGCAAAGATTGTAATAACCTAAAATATAAGAATGAATATTTTTAATAAACATCTTTGCATCAATATTGAGGTCTACCCCCATCAGCATCCATGTGTGCCCAATCCTAGTCAACTGGGTGGCTCAGGTCCACACACAGAAAACCTGGAGGAATCCCTGATAGTGATGCGTGCCATACTTGGGGACCATATGACTATGGACAAACTGGAACAAATTTTTTCTGAAACGTACCCAGAAAATAGCCTTTTTCAATGCTATCTGGACTCTGCCATAACCAAGGCTTCCCTTGGATGTTTCCCAGACCTTATTCCTTCTTAGGCAGACCCTCAATAATTGTCAAGAGTTCTGGCTAAGAAATATGTATCTCATGGCCTCTTCTGTATGCACTGCTTCTTTACATTTGATTACAGAGGGCTTCAAAAGAGTAGGATAAAAATTTTTCCAGTGGAAAGTACTCAAACATGAGCCCATTTGAGAAATGAATATAAAGTTATGATTTTACTTTAATTCTTCTAACTGTACAATAAACACCACAATTAAGAGATACGTTTGATAGATTTTGGCACACTCCAGTGCATAATATAGGCTATTGTAATTCTGCTTTTGAA
The DNA here is from genome assembly GCF_015237465.2 of Chelonia mydas. Classification (NCBI taxonomy): domain Eukaryota; kingdom Metazoa; phylum Chordata; order Testudines; family Cheloniidae; genus Chelonia; species Chelonia mydas. The sequence continues at coordinate 87,941,331 of NC_057853.1, read as the reverse complement.
ACAAACAAACAAAATATTAACAATCTTAATCAGACTAGACTTGATCTTGGCCAGCCATAATGCAATTAGAGTTTTAATTGCCTAGCAATTAAATTTTTCATTACAAAGCAATTTGCACTTACAGTTTTAAGTTACAAATGCTTAACTGCAGTCCAGCATTACCAATGATTTGGGAAGCAAAACTAGGTGTCTCATGGAACAGGGTGGGGGAGGGGAGTTATTTATTTGGCCTATGCAGATTTATTTGGCAGTCATGCTAAGCCACAATGTTCTTATCAACAGTGTTCAAGGCACGAAGACCTGCAGGAAATTGAGTCATTTTGCAGTCCTCAACAATGTGTGTCATAGTTTGTAGCTGTCCACATAGACATAGTGGACTGTCTCTAAAACACCACCAAAATTTCAGTGCAGCACGGAAGGCAGGTAGGAAACAGTGTGAGGAGGAAGTAGAATAATTTTTGTTCAGTGCATAAACACTTTAAGGCAGGGCCTGTCTGCTACTTTATTTTTTTACAGTATCTAACAAATTGGGACCCCACTCCTGGTTGGTCCCTAGGAGCGATCATAAACTAATAAACATCATTAACAAATGATCATCATTAACATCGTCTACATGCATCCGACGAAGTGGGTATTCACCCACAGAAGTTTATGCTCCAATACGTCTGTTAGTCTATAAGGTGCCACAGGACTCTTTGCCATGATTAAAAAAGTTAATAGCAGTACTATAGGAGGCTACAAACTTTCATGGACCTGCCTACAGCAACTGACAGATCTGAATTGGGTGTGAATACTGGTACCAGGTTGTCCACATAATTTCAGTTTGTGATTTTCATAATTTTAAGAGCTTTTTGTTTAAATTGTTGTCTTCAATGCTACGTTTTCTTTTGAATTGTACTTGGCAATCTCAACTGTAACTTAGCTTCTTCTGTTTTGGAACTGGAGTATAGTAGAATGGGCTCTGCTAAAAACTTTTATTTATTTATTTTTTGGAGTCCTTAGCCTATCAGAAATTTTCCAACAAAGCTCTGTTTCGTTGGAAAATGCTAGTTCCTAGAACCTGAAACATTTTGTGGAAGCATCTCAGATTGGATGAATTTGTGGTGAATCAAAGGCAGTGTTTCTGCCTCCTTTCCTTCCTGCTCACCAGACAGCTTGAGGATAGCCATGCCATGTGGACTGCCCTAAGGCAGGGACCCTAGTCTTTCAGGATCTCTGGTTATGAGGAAAGAGCCATTCCAGAGTTTTCAGGGCTCCCTGCTTGCTAGAAGCTATAGGATCCCCAGTACAGGGCAGTGCATGTGGTGGGACTGCCAAGCAGCCAAAGACACAGGGAGCCCAAGCAGCTGCTGAGTGAAATTGACATTCTTGTCAGTTCCAGGGTTGCTAATAGCAAGAATGTCAATTTCACTCAGCAGCTGTCTGAGGCCTGGGGAGCTTATTTTGTTTCAGAAACACCATGTGTCAGTGTTTCTGAAACAAAATAAGTTTGGGATTTCTGGTTTCAGCCAGCTTGGTTAAATTTACCCTTGTGTTTACCATATTCCCTATGCACAGTGTGGGGAATAGTCTATAAGCAGTAGTATAGGAACATATTGTGAGGCAGTAAATATTAAGATTTTAATGGTGCTCCATGGGAGTGGAGAGCTGAGAGCCTGGGTAGCAGCCAGGCTCCAGCTGGGAGCTGAGAGTCCGGCGGCAGCTGAGCTCCCAGCTGGGAGCTCCACAGGGAGCTGAGAGCCCAGGCTCTCAGCCCCCCACACTGCTCCTCTTAAATTGATACACATGTTCCTGGTGAAGATGCGCACCACTGACAGAAAGAAGGTAGCATGGACATGAAAAACAGCCGTAATTACTGTGGTGGCTGTAAGTTGATCTAACATTGGCCGACTTAGTTGTGTAGAGTAGACTTGCCTCAAATAATACACTCCAAACAGAAAGAAAAGATATAATTTAACAAAGCTAAAATGGTATGAGGTTAACAATTTACATGTGTTCATTGTCTAGCTATTTTCATATCACCACACAAGAATTTTATTTCAACCCAAATCTCTCTGGGGATTTCCCCTTCTCTGAGTTTCCTTTCATCATACTCTTTGAAGTGTCTGTTGTTTTTGTGGAACTTGCTGGCTGTGACAGTCCCTGCCCATTCTGTCCAAGTGGGGGAGTCATTACTGTCATGACTTGCCCAGCCTCAGCTTCCACAGTTATGTTCTCAGTTCTGGGTGGCAGCTATGCTGAAATCTAGTATCTCTGATATTTTTTAGATGGTTCCTATAAACCTCTGGGTTTAGTCCTGGGACCTAACTATATTCTATACCCCACTTCATTTATCTGGGTCAGAAGTGTATAAGCTACCTCCCAAGGTTTATCCAACTTACAGCTCCTGTCATTCTTTCTCATAGGATTGTGGAACTTGAGCAGGTCTCCTCTCTTAAAAGTTTCCCCATATGTACTTAAATAGAGTCTCCATTTTGTCAGAGGCTATTGTCAACTTTTTCCTAGCAAAGGGGTCAACTTCTTGGATTGTAGGGTTTCTACATAGTCCAAATAGGTCACATCATTTTGTTTCTCTTCAGGAACTCAATACCAGAGGTTTGCTGGGGTCCTTAGCTCATGCTGAAAAATGGGGAGTGATGGGGCACACTTTGTACTCATTGACTATTGTTCCATGAGCCATCAAAAAGAATGGAATGTGCGGGTCTCATTCCCTAGCCACCAGAACCCCCCAAAGTCCTACTGAAACTTTTCACCATCCCATTCAATTGTGTATGTGCTGTGATTGTGTGTGTTTTGTGGATGCCCAGAATCACTCAAAGCTGTTAACATTTTGGATTCAAAGTTTCTACCTTGATCTGTATGCAGCTCACCCAGGATCCCAAATATGGTGAAGAATTCATTCACTAGGATCTGTGCTACTGTCACAGCCTCTTGATTTCTTATTGGACAAGCCTCAAACTGTTTTATGAAATAGTCCATAGCTACCAGCAAGCATTGATGTCCAGTTTCTGTCTCAGACCAGGGCCCAAGCACATCAACTGCCAAGCACTCTATTGATGGCCCCCTGAGATATTACTACAGAAGAGTTCACCTTTTTTTAGGGGGAGTGTGCTTTGCAATGCATGACATTTCCTGCACCAGTTTTCTACATCCAGTCTGCATTTTACCTAATGGAAATTATCCCTTAGCATGGCTAAGGTTTTTGCAACCCTAAAATGTCCGACAGTTTTAAGATTGACATAATCTCAGAACCTCCTTTTTCAGTTAGTACCTGTATCCATCTCCTCTACAATATTTCATCTTTAAATTCCAAGCTTTCCCACTGTGACCAGAAAATTTTACTGTGGTATTGTGAGAGGTCGCTATATGCCAGGGTAACTGTATTTGCCAGTTGATTTTCCAATCACACTCTATCCTGATATCAGGATCCTTTCTTTAGGAAATGTAATTGCTCTGGGACCTGTTCCTGTAACCATATCCCGATTGTATGAAACAGGAACATGGGTACTTCTGTGAATTAGAGGAAGAGAGGCACCCCCATTTCCTTGAGCAACTAATTCCTTGCTCTCCTGCCTAGGGCAATGTTTGCCATTAGCCTTCCAACAAGGCCATCTGGACAAAGCATCTGTATAAACATGCTTATAGCTACCAGGCCCATGGGTAATTGTGAAATCATAGCACTGCAGTCTCTTAAATCACCTGGCATGCTGTCCCTCAGGTTTCCTGACTCTGAAAAGCCATTGTAGGGAAGCATGGTCTGTCCTGACCATAAATTTCCTCTACAAATAGCGATGAAAATGTTCTATAGATTTAAACTGGCTAGGAGTTCCTTTCAGGTGGTGCAATAATTTCTCTTGAACTTAGATTTTTGCTATAATAAACTACCTACCCTCTCAAGTCACTTGTATTCTCCTGCCAGTACTGCTAAACCATGAAGATCTAGCACCTGTATCCAATAAGAAAAAGTGTCTGAAACATGGATAGGCCAAGACAGGAGCACTTGCCTAGAGACTTTTTCAACTCTGAAAATGGTACGTCACACTCTGCTGGTTTTCCTTTCTCATCCAACCTATGCAGTGGTTTTGGATTATTGGCAAACCTAAAAATGATCTTTCTGTAACAGGTGCACAACCCTATAAAACTGCACATCTGGCCAGCTCCCCAGCACTCGCAATTCTTCAGAGCCTCAATTTTCTTTTTGTTGGTGGAAATTCCCTTCTTGCTAATTGTGTGCCCAAGGTAAATTAACTCCTTTTGGAAAAACTCCCAATTCTTTGTGTTCAGTTTCAAATTGGCAGCCTTCCATTTATCACAGACTATTTGTAGATGTCTGGTCAAATGTTTTAGCATGCACCAAGATAGGATCTAGGTATAATAATAAGTAGGCTAAGAGGGGCATGTCATGTAATACTCTCTGTTAGCCTCTCAAATATGGCTGGTGTATTACACAAGCCAAAAGCTATCACTTTAAATTGCCACAGGCCCAGCCCTCCTATGAAAGCAGTTTTTCCCCCTCTTTCAGATTCATTTCCACCTGCCAGTACCCACTTATAAGATCCAGTGTGGAAAACAATATTTAACCTGCCACAGCACCCAGGGTATCATCTATTTGCAATAATGGATAAAAGTCCTTTAAAGTGACTTCATTTGGTTAGCTATAGTCTACATAGAATCTGATGCTGCTATCCATTTTCTTACCCAGAACTATGGGTAAGGCCCAAGCACTGGTTGAAGGCTAAAATATGCCTTCCTGATAAATTACCTCAATGGCCTGTGCTCAAATCTTCATCCAAGATTTAAAATCCTGTTGAACACAACTCCTTTTGGACAATTGAAAATATCTATAGCCTGTTAGTAAGGCGAGATGGGTGAGGTAATATCTTTTATTCGATCAACTTCTGTTGGTGATAAACACGCTTTCGAGCTTACACAGAGCTCTTCTTCAGGTCTGGGAAACATACTCAGAAGGTCACAGCTAAATAAAAGTTGGAACAGATTGTTTAGCATATGTAATTAACACATTTCAAGGAACCATTCAAGGTGAAGTGGTCCATTAACATCCTTCCAGTCATAAGAGGGAAAGAAAAGGGGGGAAGGAAGAAGTCCTCCACCATGATGACTACATTAATGAAGACAACTCTGATACCACCTACTGTATAGAATTCATATAAGACCCCACATCATAATTTGCCCAGGAATTTAAGGATATCCTCAAATCCTTCCTCCAAACAACTCCATGAGAAACTCTACAAACTCACCCCCATGAACCCACTCTCAGGGACCATCTACATGTTCCCCAAAATACATAAACAAGAGACCCGGGCAGACCCATCATATCTGGCCATCGCACTCTTACTGAAGGAATATTGGGACTCATAGAAACCATCATCTCATCACACAAAGGGCCAGCTGTCTCCAGGACACAACCAACTTCCTCCACAAATTCCACAATATTAATATTAATATTAACCTCCCCCAGAATACCACCCTTGCCACCATGGATGTCACTTCCCTATACACCAACATCCCTCCTAATGACTGCATAGCTGCCTGCCTCAACTATTAATAAGAGAATGGACAACCCTCAATATTCACCCCTAAGACATCACCAAACTCATTCATTTCATCCTCACCCGTAACAATTTTACATTCAACAATGAACATGTTGTCAAAACTATGGGAACAGCCAGGGGTACTTGAATGGCTCCCCAGTAGGCCAATCTCTTCATGAGCCACCTATATGAAGAATTTCTGGACAAATGCACCACCAAATGGATGATATACCTAGGATACTTCAATGATATTTTCATTCTCTGGTCAGACAACTTGAACTCTTAGTGTCTTTGCTAGACACTAAGAAATTATGGGCTGAATAAAGACACTGGATTTAGGGCTTATTACAACAATTTATAACCTACTATTCTCTTCTCTCCTCCCCCAACCTCCCGCCAGCTGCCTTTTTCATTTTCCTTTCCCCTGTGTGACTGAAGGGATGTTAATAGGTCACTTTACTTTGAATGGTCCCTTGACATTTGTGTTAACTACTTATGCTAAACAATCTGTTCCATATTTTGCTGTGACATGCCAAGTATGTTTCCCAGACCTGAAAAAGCACTCTGTATAAATTCGAAAACTTGTCTTTCTCTCCAACAGAAGTTGGTCCAAAAAGATATTACTCCACCCATCTTGTCTCTTTAAAAACCTGGGACCAACACAGTAGGACCAACACAGTAGCACCAACACTGCATAAACTGTCTTAGTAGCATTTCACTATTTTGCATGTCCTGGGCAAAGGCAAGAAGTGAAAATGCTAAAGTACACTGAGAGAAACCTGACCCACAAAGGCCAGGAACCATTGGACATTTTCTTAGAGAGCTGGATCTCGCAAGTAATCGCTGGATAAACATCTGAATATATTTGTGTTTAGTGGTTTTTACAGCACCATGCAAATTTATGGATCTACGTATGCAATAAATATAGCATATAAAATATCCTCTCTTAGCAACATGCCTGTAAGTGTACAGGCAAAAAAAATAAAAAGGATTAATATGATACATTTGAATATTTTTTTTAAAGAAAGCAATTAACTCTATATAAGAAAGTTTTACTTTTTTACTTTTTCTTCACTTAAAAATTAGATCCTTCTAGCTATGTCACTGAGGCTCTAAAGAATTTTGCATCCTGTGTAATGTAGTTAGTCTACCTAACCCTCGGTATGGATGATGCAAGATCAATGGAAAACTTTTTCCATTTAAGCTAGCTACTGCCTTTCAGAAAGGTGGATTAACTACACTGATGAAAAAAACGCTTCCATCAATGTAGGAAGCATCTACACTGTGAGACTACAGCAGCATAGGTGCAAAGCCATAGCTGTGCCATTGTAGTAGCTGTAGTATAGATGTGATTCATTGGTTAAGCACTTTGTAAACTGGTTGTAACGGTTATGGTAAATTTACATCAATATAACAAAGATCAACGTTTGACCCCACTGCAGCTATATGAGAGAAAGTCCCATTTAAAAATGGCCTAGAGAATCCAGGAGTACTTGTGGCACCTTAGAGACTAACAAATTTATTTGAGCATAAGCTTTTGTGCCCACTTCATCGGATGCATGCAGTGGAAAATACAGTAGGACGATTCTATATACACAGAGAACATGAAACAATGGGTGTTACCATACACACTATAACAAGAGTGATCAGTTAAGGTGAGCTATTACCACCAGGAGAGAAAAAAAACCTTTTGTAGCGATAGTCAAGGTGGGCCATTTCCAGCAGTTGACAAGAACGTGTGAGGAACAGTAAGGGGGAAGAATAAACATGGGGAAATAGTTTTACTTTGTGTAATGACACATCCACTCCCAGTCTTTATTCAAGCCTAATCTGATGGTGTCCAGTGCTGCTACTCTGCAACCTAGATAATCCAGTTATCTTTTATTTAATCTGTTTACTGAAACACTTATAACAATTAGATTATTTATTTTTGTCATTCTTTTACTGTATTTTCTTCTACAAAATCAGTTTGTGGGAGAGATATGCAGAATTCAAACCAGAAATGAACATACTGTGGGAAAGAGGAGGGGGAAGACTGCATGAAAAGGCTGAAGTCATTTTGACATAAGTAGAGCTAACTTTAAATAACACAATCGGACAGAGAGCCTCCTGTGGAATGGACAATCTTCTGACCATTCTGACAGAAACAAAATATTTTGAGTAGTGTAAGATGGTCTGAGCAGATTCAGACTGAATTTTTCACAGTTATTCTGTGGAGAGTGATTGAAATGTCTTTGTTTCTAGAGTTCTCCACATGTACTATACCACCATGTTATTCACCATCTTTATTTTTCTCTAAGAACACTAAGCTGATAGCAGTTTCTAGGTTAGTGAATCAGATTAATAAGTATTCCTTGTGATAATATACAAATAGACCTGATAAGGCAAAGACATGGAGATTTTGCATTCCCACTTCAGTATTTTGCATAGATGAAACTACTCTTCATAATTCAGCTAATACTGGTGCATGGTTTATCAGGGTGTGTGTGGCAGTGGGTATTTGGTACAGTGGATTTTATGTGCACATATGACATTTCTAGTGAATTAGGTGAAAACAAAAATAAACTATTTAAATGAAATGTTGCATGAACTCCTACCACCTGTGCTGCATAAAAGGGGTAAGCAGAACTGTTGTAGGTTATATTCTTTTTCTATTTGCGTTCTTCGGGATGTTTTTTAAATGTTCTGTTTTGATCACAAAGCTATGGAGAAGCGGCCCCTAAGATCATGTCTTTACACTACAGAGCCTATTTTAAAGCATAATTTCAAAATTTTTCATATTTTGGATTCACCTAATTTATTAGCTAACTGGATCTTGGTGCTGTTTTACAATTTAAATTACATGTACACACAGCAAAGCAGAAAATCGGTTATTGGCTAGATCTAGTTTTATTGTCACTATCATTCGCTCGCCAGTCTGGGATGACCATATCAATCACCAGTGTTGTACCTATCTCAGCTCAGTGTTGTCTCTTCTTTTCAAAGAAGGAAAAAAGACACCTCATTGTTCAGCATTCAGGAATATTTTCCTCCTTAGATGGAAACATATAATTTCATTTAGCGTTGCCTAATGTGGCATTTGATCAGGGCACCAAGAAAAGCATGGCAATGATAAAGCAAACGTGGTCATTCCATTGACTCCCAGTCAGGGTCTGCTGCCATTTTAAGACACTTGTACTAATCTTGAAGCCATTAATATATTAGGTTCCAGCTAATTTGACACTGCATCACCATCTACGATCCTCCAAGACAATTATGATTATTTGGGACAATGCAGTTAACAAAGCATCTGAGAGCCAGAGCCAAAGCCTTCTCAGTTAAGGGGATCCATGTTTGAAACAAAACACCAGGGAAGTTGAGGTGAATCCAGAATCTGACTACGATAGGAAGTGCTGCAGAACCTTCTGTTTGATAAAGCTTTATACCATAACCAGAATGACATTCACAATGTCAAATGCTGTGTCTCTTCTCTTTGCCCACTCCTCCCACTCAATAAAAAACACAAAAACCTAACTAAAGCAAAGCTTTCCATCACCTGAAAAAAGAGAAGAGAGAGACTCCATGAAAGGGCTTTGCTATTGCCAATCTATCTTATGTGAAAAGTGCTCAGATATTGCAGTGTTGTGTGGCAGAACAAACCCCTAAGATTGATAGATAAGGCAGTTTTGATAATAACTAGAGCTAAGTAAAATAAGTTCAGCTTGAAATTCAACCCATTTTCAAGTTAGCAGTATGTCTGCAAAAATGCAGTGTTCTTCAGTCTTTTTTGTCTCAATTAAAATGTCTCTTGCTTTGTTCATTGTTTTGCATTACCCAGATGTGAGTGGAAATTACACTTCAGATTTTCAAATTTCAAGCTGGATTGATTGACTTCATTACTTGGTCCCAGAATCTCTTGGTATTTCTTCCAGTTTTCTGATTGGCTGGATCCACTCCATATGTTCAGAATATATTCTTCTCCATGGAAGATAATGCCAACCAGAAAAAAAAGAATCACAAGTGGATCAAATTAATTCTCTTATTTATACCTGTACTGGTCCATTTACTTTTTAGGAGATGAATTTGGCCTATTTTCTGTTTCTCTAACATTTAACATGTAAAATGATTTAACTATACAGGTTAGGAACTGAGTACTTTTTCCAGTATATGAAATTCTAATTAAACTATACATTTCTTGTATCATATTACAAGTGGAACAACCCCTGCAAATTTCTTTATTTGCTGTGGTATCAGAGCACTAGTATATTTGTCTGTTTTATTGATTCCTGCCCTCCTGTAGGCTATTGTCCTTTCTATCCTTCACTTACGCACTCTGAGAACAAATTCTTTGCACTATTGGCATTAAGCCTCATGTTTATTAGTGTATTGCTCTGTAAGGGAACACATGCCCCAGAAAAGAATTGGAATTCTGTTCTGAACCAAAGGCATTCCTGACAAAATGAAAAGGCTCAGGAGATGCCACAGCAGAGTGGGTCCTACATTCACAAAATCAGCCTCTTCTCCAAACAGATACAACTAGAAAAGAATTGTACTGGGAGGCTGAGGACCAAGCTTGGAAGCTACTTAAATAGCTTCTTGAGCACTGGCTTCTCTCAAACCAGACAATTCTGCCTCTAGATCTATGGGAGTTGATACCCCAAAATCTAGGTCCAATTTCCTAAACCCAACAAGGAGATCCCTTTTGTCAAGGAAGCACTTTCCAGAGACCGACCAGGGTTCAGGTTGCCCAGGAAGAAAATGAGGTGGAGGGAGGCGGTGTCTGCTGTTGCTGTTAAATTTGGAAAGGAGGATTCTTCTTGTGTTGGTTCATCTGGAAATAGATGAACATGCTGCCATGGAGTCCATGAGAAACAGCAGGAGGCTACTGAGGATTGGAAAACCAATATTAATTGCTAAGAGATAGCTACAGATGGAGGTCAATCCACCTTATCCCAGTGCACTGCCAGTGACAGCATCTCAAGTTTTCAGGAAGCAGAGCAGCAGCTCCAGCAGCAAGATATACACTGAAATGCTGTTCTTACTTTTACATTTACTATGTCTTCAGAAGTGTTGTGATGTTGCTGACATACCTCTCCACCTGAAAATATCCAAATGTGGAATACAATGTGTGACAGACCCAGAATGAAGGACACAAATATTTTATTCGTGCAGGAAACTTAAAATGACGTGGGGATTCATTTCATTAGCATTACTGATTGTTTTTTTTTTTTTTTATAATCTTAATTTCAGGATTCTTTATTTCTTTTGTAAATTTTCAACAATATAAATGAGGAGACACCAAATCTGGGTGGAGTGCAGGTAACTTAGGGACTAAAGTGAGAAATATTACTAAAATTGAGGTAGGCATGCTAATTGGGAGCAGTATGGAAAGACAAAACATGATAGTCTGTAGTCCTGTAACTGAATGTAGTGTATAGATCAAATTCAGTGCTGCTTAGATTAATACCAGAGGAATTCTGCTCTTTGGGACAATGATAGTGTTCCACATGATGTTACTGCAGCAACTCTGCTCCATATGCATGTACATATACAGTACCTTTTTGTCTAAACGATGCCTGCTCTTTTGATCCTGCTGCTGGTAGTGTTTGATGCAGTGTGATGCTCTTGATCTCTGTGCCCTTCCTGCTTTGCCTAAATTCAGTCATTCTCACTTTGTTCTTTTTGTTTAATGCCATACTGACAAAAATGCTGGTACCTGACTTATCAATGTTCTCTTTTGTTGAGAATATATGTGAAAAAGACAATTCATTTTACAGCTACTACATGCATGGGGCCAGATCCAATCGAGCAATGTTGAGGATATGGCACATTCAGTATCATCAGATCACAGATAACAGAGCAGCAAGAGCAGAATTTCTCTCATATTATGTGCAAGGGGTATAAATAAAGGGGAGAACAGAAGCAGTGAAGTGCAACGTCCAAGTATTGGAACAGGATAATGGTTAAGGTGACTGTTGACTGTTGAAAATCAAAAACCCATTGTAGTGATGGTAATTAGGTCCTCAATAAGTGGTAATGCTGGAATTTTAGTGGCAGAGTTGCCCTGGTTAGTTTTGATACCACATAGTATTTTGAAGTGTATAATGTTTGTGATGACCCAAGTATAAGAAGATGATTTACTGTATCTTCTCATGTTTTGGATTATATTATGTTTGTACATTTGCTTTCCACTTAAGTGTTGTTGTTGTTGTTTTTTTAAGTTGGAGTTGTGGATCCCTTCTGAATCAGTACTTTTATTAAGCTTTATGTTGTTTTTGACCTCTTCCCTATCATAGCCTGGGATCTAGTTTTTCCTGGGCAAAGGCTTGTGATAAAATCTGGCCTTTCTCCTGTCCTGTCCTCTAAAATAATTTGGGGGGAACCCAGGTCATAATTGAGGGAAGGAGTGTTGAGTGGTTAGAACACAGAATTGCCAACAAAGGGCTGGAGAATTAGTGCTGGCTCTGCTAGTAGCTTGTGTGACTTTGGACATTAAATTAACATCTGTGTGCTTTCGTTTTCTCACCTATTGTAAATGGAGAGGCTAGCATCACCCTACTCAATAGGTCTGTGAAGACTAGTGTTTGTAAAGCTCTTGAAGACTCTCAGGTAAAGGTGCTATCAAAACACAGAATATTACTTATATCATTAACAGTTCACAAGGGTGTTAATATTCACTAGTGAAATTGTAGTTCCCAGAAATAAATGAAGGCATCTGAAATGAAAATGCTGAGTTCAGAAAGGCAAAATCTGTAAAATGTCTTAAATACAGTTGTTGCAAACGACAAATTTGCTAGTTTGTCCTTTCTCATTATTCCATACTGTAGATGTGTATGTGTAGATTGTGTAAATTAAACTGTACAAAGTCTTCTTTCCTAACACAGAGCCCATTCTTCTATTCAAGTTAATGGAAGTTTGGCTGTTGGTTTCAGTGGTTGAACCCATGTTATTACATGGATAGTGTACTGCCAGGATTCCTTCTAACTTATTCCTTTTAAAGAGCCTAGTCCTGCTAAATTCTTCCTGCTCCATCCATTTTGTTAGATGCTCAGGAGGCTGGCTCAGCACCTCTAAAATCAAGCTCATATTAGTGGCAGTGAAAAATAAGGTTGTGGTGTTAATTGATTATGAATTGAGCTTGTGAGGAACCAAAAAACTGTGGTTACAGTAGAACCTCAGAGCTACAGACACCTCAGGAATGGAGACTGTACGTTACTCTGAAATGTTTGTAACTCTGAACAAGACATTATGGGGTGCTCCTCAAGGAGGACTGCTTGGAGCGGGGGCTCACATCTGTGCCTGCAAACTTCAGCATCTTCACCTCCTACCTGGAAGTGGGGGTGTGCACAGTTGGTTCTAGCCCTTGCCTACAAGGGTGATGAGTGAGGCACCCTTGGTCATCGCAGTGTCAGAGGTCATGCGGTGCAGGCTGTGGGCCTTTAAAACTGAGCTGCTCCTCCAGAGCACAGTGTACAGGCAGGAGCTTGGGTGCCAGCTCCAGCAGCAAACACTCCAGACCAGGTTCCAGCAGGAGCTCAGGAAGTTTCTTTCCCAGGGAGAGAAGGGAATTGCGCCTGTGGCTTACAGGACAGCTTCAGACCCCAGCATTACTCCTGCTGCGCCTGCTGGGGGGCTCACAGCTGTGTCTGTGAAACGCAGTGTCTTCACCTCCTACCTGTAAGTGGCTGCCCCCCCCCCTGTGTGGTGAGTTAGGGGTTGAGACAGATGTGCCTACCTTTAAGGTGCAATATAGGCACAGTACAGTATTTGCTGGTGGGGCGGGAGGTGTTTGGGTGGGGTTTTTTTTTTTTTTTTTGGTCTCCACCGCTGCCTGATTGTTTACTTCTGGTTCCACATGGTACCCGGTTGATCTGTCAGTCCGTAACTCTGGTGTTTGTATCTTTGAGGTTCTACTGTATTTCCAGGGAAAGTGTGAGACATTTTTGTAATAATGGGTGACAGACAAAAACTGTGTGTGTTAATATCAATGTAAAATTAAATATAAAAACACCGAAACCCAAAGGCCAGTTTCATCAAAATGATAATGGGTAGAAAACTTTGTGTGAACTAATGAACAGATGGGATTCTCACTTGTTACAATTCAAGTAACAAATTTTAATATATTTATAGAAAACAAACACTTTAAAGATAACTGTCACATGTAAATTTGGGAGATGCAAATATCCTTCTGGTTTTTGTATCACAAGAAGTCCTCCACAACTTCTTGCTAGTCAGCATTTTGGATTCATTCCTTAGATGGAATATGTCCTATGGTCATTTTGCATTTTTAATAAAACCAACAATTTTAGTTTGCATTTACGAACATAAGAACAGCCATGCGGGGTCCATCTAGCCGAATATGCTGTCTTCCAACAGTGGCCAATTCCAGGTGCATCAGAGGGAATGAACAGAACAAGTAATCATAAAGTGATCCAAATGGGCAGGGAATCAAAACCATGTTCTGAAATGTCCCTCACCTCTGTTTGTCAGAAACTGGGAATGGGAGACGCTGGATGGATAACTTGATGATTTAAATATTGTTTGAGTTGGTGGGTTTTTCAACAAATTAAAATTGTAACCTGTTAGAGATCCACAAAACTTGTCTGAGAACATCCAAAACACTGGCAATTGATTAGCGGTTTCCATGGGCACATACAAAAACCTGGATTTCATCCCTCAAATGTGCCGCTCCTTACAGCCACCTCACCTTTTAAATTCTGTATTTATCTATGTATCTGCTGGTTATATTACAAGATCAGTGTCAGTCTTTCAGTGAATAGAAAACTCGAGGCCAGTTTTCTATTGTTAAAATTCTCATTTGTTGTTTTTTCACTTTTGAATAGAGCTGAGTGAAATTTTTTTAGGTCACTGGCTTTTTATTTTGTAATGGACCTGAACCTGTTTTGAGCAAGTTCCTGCCTTCCCAGAGATTTCAGGAAGCCTTTGATTTTATGCTGAACTCTGCAATTTCTACTTAAAACTCAGAGTGGAATGTAGTTGGTACAAACACATACAAAACAAAATAATAGTGCTAATTTTTGTCATTCCCACCACCCATGAAGTGAAATCGGTGAATTTATCTTGACTCTGTTTCTGAATTCTAATGCATAAGGCAATCATTCATTCACTACCTCCTCCATTATCCATTTTGGTTTAAAAAGTCAGCCCCTAAAAGGCAACTCTCCAACTTGCATATTGATAGAAAAGGCTAATTCAATAACAGAATCATGAAGATGGTTGTGGGATTCCCCAAAATCAATTGGGACCATATTGCACCATTGAGTTTTTAAACCAGTAGTGCCTTCCAACTAAAGATTTCAAAGTACTTTGCAACAATTATCTAGTAGTCCTCACATTACCCTGAGGTAGGACAGCAGTACCTCTACTTTGTAGATGTGGAAACTGAGTTATAAAGAGGTTAAGTGACCAAGGTCACAAGGGAACTCTGTGGCAGAGCTGGGAATAGTGTTGTGGCTTATGACTAACTGTCACATTTTTACCTTATATAATTATTACAGTATATCCTTCCTGGAGAATACACAACATACAAAAAGAGAAAACTGTAAAAATATTAAGGTTGCAAAGGAGTTAAGGCCCCAAACTCCAGCTTGTGCTTGAGTTAGGTGACCCAGGGTCATATGGCTGCATCAAGAAGGTGGAGCCTCTTATGAGATGGGCTGCCTGTTTACACAGAGATGAGACTGGGAGGGAAGAGGATGGTTTTCTTGCGGTAGGGCTAGAGTGATGGCTTGCCAGGACTCAAACTATCCTGGTGGAATGAGAGCAGCAGGGAGCAGAAAGAGCTGAGAAGCATAGTGGACCAGTGAGCACTCAGGTGGAGCCATGATACATGGTTGGGCCAAAAGAAGTGTCTGAGGGCTAAAGGGAGCTTACTGGGTTCAGAGAAGAGCCAAGTGACAGCGGGAATGGGGATGGAACCTGTAACCTTGTCCAGCTAAACTTGATGTAGAAAAATAGAATGGGAATGTGTGCTGAAAGGAACATGTGAAGACTATCTGTGACTTGAATGGCTAACAGAGCTGTTTGTGGTGGAACCAAATGTCTCACTACAAGAAGAGGCATGTTGATCAAAACTCCTGGGTCTGTGGGAGTTGTTTGGAGAGTTGGACTGGAAACTGAGGTGCAGTGGGTTATGCTGACTCTAGTAAAGTCCCATTCAGAGCTTGAACTCTGTGTAGAATGTTGGAACAATGGTGATGCATATGCTATGTTCTGTAATGATGGAGGGTGTTGGGAATATGCCCTAAACAAACCGTTCCGTGGATACAACAAAACAGAGTTACCAGTTTTCAATAGCTTGTAACTTGTCCAAGTCTGAACTGGCACCTATGAAGTCTTGATCCCAGGAGTATCTTCCTGCCAGACTTCAAGGGCCTTTGCAAGTCACAGAAACTTCAAGCTTTTCAAAAAAGCTATTTTTGATGAAATTGTTAGGCAAGCAAACCCTAGCTTCTGCTGCTCCCCCTTTAATAATATGGAGAAACATATCTGTAAGTTAGAATTGAATTCATAGTTTTCAAATGGGAAGAGAGAAGTGGAATACATACAGAATTTTAAAATATAAAATAGGGAGAAGGTTAAGTTCTAATCTCTTGGTACACCACTGCTACCAAGATCAGACTCTGGATGTATATTCCTAAGTATAAAAAAAATGGGATTTGACATTGATTATAAACATAACCTGCTTTCTGAAGCAAGAGATCACATCTTGGACAGTATGACAGAATTTATAGTGCTTTCAAACAATGTAATCTCTTTAACCATTACGGAAAAAATTGGTGGCTTTATTTTCTCTGAAACCATTTATGAGCTGTAAACAGTCAGGCAAAGTCATTCACTTTGTAAATATTTGTCATTATCCTTTCTGCAGAGCACTCTGTGGAAATATCCATGCTGTAGCTCTGCAGAAACTCTGCAAAATCCTCTAATAATCCTGCAAAATTCTGCAAGGCTGTACCAAGTATGTACTTTCACATTCTGAATTTTTTTTGGAGAAGCACTGGAAATTGTGACATCTATTAACTGATCAGGTGGAATAACAGTACAGTAAAAGCTGTGTTATCTGGCACTTTACCACCCAGAAAGCTCTAGAAACCAGCATTTCAGATATCCATTAGAAGTCTGGTTGGCACGGGGCTGGCAGGCTCCCTACCTGGGTCTGTGTGGCTCCCCGGAAGTGGCGACATGTCCCTGCTACTCCTAGGTGGTGGAACAGCCATGGGGGCTCCTTGCGCTGCCTCCACCTGCCCCAAGCGCTGGCTGTGGGTGGAGGCAGTGTGCAGAGCTGCCTGGCCGCGTCTCCGCCTTGGAGTAGCAGAGACATGTCTCCAATTGCAGGGAGCCGTCCAAGGTGAGTGCTGCCCGGATCCAGCACCCCAAGCCTCCTTCCGCATCCAAACTCCCTCCCAGAGACTGTGCCCCAGCCCTGATCCCCATCCCGCATTCAAACTCACTGCCTCCATTGGTAAGTATTACTCTTAGTTAACTGGAATTTTTGACTACCCAGCATCCCCCCATTCTCCCAACATGCCAGATAACAAAGCTTTTACTGTACATGGTCTCAAACCACTCCAACAGACTAGAATAAAATACATCTTGGAAATAAAGATTTTAATGCAGTTATTAAATGAAAAATTTCCAAAAGCTGCGTGCCTAAAGCATAGACCATGAATACCAGGAGTGAAATTCTGGCCCATTTGAAATCAGTGGCAAGATCCACACATTTCAGTTAGCCTGGGACTTCACCATTGGTCTTCTATGCATTCTGCTGTATTCTACTATACATTCTAACTCTACTATACATTCTACTGTACATTTCCACTCATCCCTCTTTATTATGTATGTTGATGAACACACTGTTTATTGGGTATTTGGCAGTGGATGATTTACAGGGCATAATCAGTGGCAAGTATTAATATCTGGTTTGAGTAACACGGTATCTTTAGACTTTCATTTCCCCTTTCACTTTTACAGCATTGACATACAATTTATTTCCTGCTGTTATGTTAGGACCTGCAAAATTGTGCACCCCATGCTGTACTGACCCACAGTAAGTGGAAAACAGCTTCCCAAGAGAATTCCATAGAGCCCACCTAGGCGGCTGCAACTGTGTTGTGTGCTAATAACATGGGTGATGATGCTTGAGACTGCTGCTGATTATAGATTGGGGTTTCTTTTGTGGTGATGGTGAAAGATTTGGTCTCAGTATTGCAGGTTTATTCTACTACCCAGGATTATTTACACATGTGGGTTTGAGGCAGCTTTTGAAGAAAATGTGAGTCTATCCATAGTAGTTCTTCCAGTATTAAGCTACTTTTCTACAAAAGGGACATAGAAGAGATTGTTTTTCTCTTTTGGGCAGGTTGTTTCTAATCTTCTAAAGCTCTGCTCTGCAACCACTCTTCTCTGCAATGGCAGCCTGGCTTCAGTGCATGATAGCAAACTTAAATGAAATTAGATTTAACTGTTTTTATAATCTAAAGGGAAGACACATAGCAATTTGTTTGAGAAACTGCGACAAATAAAATGTGGATTAGGTGCTGATGCTGCTCTCTGTGGTATTTACTGTACAATACATGCAGGAGTTATCACAAGAAAGGTCTGCTTTTGTCAATTCATTGCTTTCCTATAAACAAAATATGTGGTAAATGTGAACAGCATGTATAAACTTTTTCTGTCTTGGCCTTGGTTTGGATCTTCAATTTCCTTCATTCTACATAATCCTAGATACATAATCTGGCACCATGCCATTATTCATTATTCTTTTTTTTTCTTTTTGTGCTTCCCTACAGAGAACAGCTGCCTTCAGGAGTCTGTCAGTAGTGCATTAAAAGCAAAGCCAACCCTCGGGGCTGCTGCACCTTTACGTAATTTCCGTTGTCAAGAAACAACGATATGCAACCGTTGTTTTGTTTTTCTTAATTCAGATGACTCTAATAACAAAAGCTACCTGTAACAGTTTATCTTTTTCCCTCTATTTAATGTACACACTCAATGCTGGTATCTCATTGTTAATACAACCTACACAAAGCATGTAAAATACATGATTAAATGAATAACTTGACCCAAACTGTGATTTTTAAGGTGATTGTTTCTATACTTTTTCTGAAATATGAAGCTGAATTTTTCTTTGGGCTTGTTTACGCTGTCTGTTAGTGCATGGCAAGCCAAGGAATAACCAAACAGCACTCTAGCTTTTGCTGCACAGAAACTGCCTGCATGTACCCTGCTACCATGCATTAGAAGTTTTGTAGTTCACTTTGGCATATTGCCATTTCAAACAGATCATGGAGATAAGCCATTTCTTGCAATATTTGTTTTAGTTTTACGTCGTCTAGTTTATTTGAATAGCACAGAAGTAACTACACTCTGACATTTCGATATGAGTTCCACCTTATCAATTGCACAGCAGTGGAACCACAAGACTGATTCGTAGTTTGAGGATTTATTACATAAATACACACATTAAGCAGCCAGTATGCATGCACAGGAGGGATATACACAAAGAAGCTATGTGTGCCTATCCTACGCTCTAACACTTTAAGAATAGATGTGTTTTTTACACAGTTTTTCTTGAATTTTTCAAAGTATCATGAAGGGCATGTTGGTTCTTCATTAAACACAGCCTCCATTGTATTCAACTGTGGACCAGAAGTTGATATATTCAAGGTGTGTGTGTGTGTGTGTGTGTGTGTGTGTGTGTGTGTGTGTGTGTGTGTGTGATTGATGCACAAATCTGTGCACACACGAGTGTGAATATGCTTGTTTGAGATGGCCATTTGACTCATGCATGACTCAGTGGAGGCCACTGATTTAATGTAAGCAAAAAAGTGTTACATTCATGTAAAGTCAAAATTGGCAGAGGTGATCAGCTGATTACATCTCATTTGTTTGTTTATTGTTATTGTTTGAGAACAATCAAACATGAATTCTAAATACCAAACTTAGGTGCAACAAAAAAACAAAACAATTCAGTAGGGTACTTAAGCGAGTGCCTAACTTTAAACATGTGAGTAGCTCCATTGATGTTAATGAGATTACTCTCATGATTTAAATTAGGCATGGGCTAAGCACCTTACTGTATCAGTGCCTTGGAAAATGTCCATGTACTGTACGTAATACAAAAATAATCTGAAATAATAGAAATAAAATAGCATTTATTCTCACATAAAAAGTTTGCTTTAAAAAGATAGGGTTGAAATTACATTTAATTGGAATCCAACTCATACACCAATTATCCAAAATAACACTTTTGGTAGAAAAATTGTACACCTTTAAAAATCACCCAAACATTAAAGTCTGAAAAAGAACAGATTCCCCCTTCATTGCTCACTATAAACCTCATTCAATTTATACTGTCCACCCCAATTGAACATCAACCACTCCATGCACACATTTTATTCCATAATAGAAATATTTGGTTGATGTTTACTGTTGAATTATTTGTTAACTATCTAAAAAGGAAATGGTACATTAAGTTATGTCAGAGTTCTATATGTTTTCTCGTAATGTGAGATGTTGATAGAACAGAATAATAATATGGATAGTGTTGGAGTGATTGTTCTGCTTGTTCTGAAATGTGTGTGTTTATAGGGTGGCTTAGGTTTATGTAAATGTTTGTAGATTTTGTATTCTTGAAGTAGATGCAGCCATGTATTCCATTTATGTGCCGGTGCACAGAGCACACGGGAGTTGCCTAACAGCATCCCTATAAGAGCACTACTGCCCAGACTCACTCATTTCTTTCTCACCACCCATGGTGAGAGTTCATACTCTGTGTGGTGTTTTCACCTCACGCTTTTGGTCTGTTTTCTGATAATTTTTTTTCATGTATATAGTACTTAGTACCTGATGTAAAACTTTGTGTTTAATATAGTATTAGAGTAATTGACTGCCCTGTGTGATGCCCTCATTGTGAGTTGGGAGTGGGGAGGCAATGAGGGCATCACAATGAGGTGCTTCTTGTCTCAGTGAAGGATGCATTAAAGACCTGTGCTCCATCTGCAAGTCGTTCACAAAGAGGACTTGTGAGATACTTGTGGCTGAAGCAGCACCTTCTTGAGCAGGCTATGAGACCTCCTTTGGCACCAAGGCCTTTGTCTGATCTGCAGTTGACTTCAAATCCAGCAAGTGATGTTGCTCCACATTTAGGCTGTGGTGTTTTCCCCAAAGAAGATGGCAAGAAAGAAGTCCCATAAAACAAAATTGGGACCATTTCAGGGCTCAGGAAGACTCCTCCTCATTTACTAAGAGGAGCGCTGGCTGGCATAGTACACAATCTGGCACATAGGATGGAGCAGATCTGTCCAACCACTTCCTGGTATTGTGCCTGTACTCTCAACTCCATTACCAGCCAGGAGGTGTCCATTGAGTCTGCTACTGATGATGCCAGTGCCAATTATTTCCACATTGACAGCATACCAGGAGGCATCAGACCGGCCTTCAACCTGAGCCTGCAGGGTTTATAGGTGCAGCCACGCTTCAACCCTCCATCTGACATCCTTCTGATGCTTGCTTACCTGAGACCTGTGAAGCTCAGCCCCAGTTTGAGGGTCTGCAGCTGAAATCCTTTTTGCCAGTCCCAGAGCAGCTGATTGGCCTGCTGGCCCTCCTTAAGCCAGTAGCAGGAAAAGGTAGCTGTCTGAACAAATTGGCTCCACTCTGTTCTGGACTCTGTGCCCTGTTCTGCTCTCCTGTCTTGATTTCCTAGCATCTGATTTTTGGTTGTGACCCTCCAGTTTGTCTCCTGACTCTGACTTCCTGCTATCTTGACCCCGCTGACTCCTATTCAGGGAAGGGGTTGGAATGGGGGCAGGGAAGGGGTGGGAAGAGGTGGGGCAGGGGCGGGGCCTCACGGAAGGGGTGGAGTGGGGGTGGGGACAGTCAGTGGTGTGGCCCTCGGACCAATGTACTAGTCCTCATGTGGCCCTCATGGTCATTTGAATTTGAGACCCCTGGTATAAATCCACACTTAATGACAAAAAGTCCAAGAGGATGGACTTGATGGCAAGAAAGATTTATACCTCTTCTTCCCTGCAGATGTGCTTTGTGAACCAGCAGGTATTGCATTCTAAATAGGACTTTGTTAATTGGGTGGCCATATCTAAACTTGTGGATAAGTTGCCAGAAGCCTCAGCGAAGAGTTTAGGGAATTAATTTTACAAGGCTTATATGATGGCCAAGACCTCTTTGCAGTGGGTTCTGGATGTGGCGGATGCCTCATCCAGAATTAAGAATTGGCTGTGACAATGAGGAGGGCCTCATTGCTGTAGTATTTAGGCATTGCTCCCAAAGTGCAGCAGACAACTGAAGATTTACTTTTTGATGGACGAGTTTTGTTTTCAGAAAAAAAGATGAAACACTGCACCCTTTTAGAGACTCCTGAGCTACTTTGTGTTCTTTGGGAGTATATACTCCAGCTGTGAAGAAACGCCACAATAGGAGCAACCGCAGCAATACCGCTTGCAGAATTTCTTTGGACAGTCCTCCCTTCCTGTAAGGCAGTGGGGCTACTCCAGGAATGGCCACAGATCCCAGAGGAGAATGTCCTCTGGTTCTGGGTTTAACCAGCTGGCCTCCCCCATCCCCCCCACACCCCATCCCCTGGCATTCAGGAAGGGCCCATTTTGACTCGTGTCCTGGACAGGAGTGGTGACCTCTCCTTGTCTGTCCCTTCTTGGGGGACTGGCTGGCTCATTTTTGCTTGGGACTCAATTACCATGAACAACCTGGATTCTAAGCACCGCCAGATTGGGTTATGCCATACAGTTCCTCTCCATCCGTCCTCTCTACCCCCCATACCCCATTCCTCTTCGAGGACCCCTCTTACAAGATTCTGCTTCTCAAGCAGGTTCAGTCTCCAGTGACACTGGGGGCTGTAGAGAAGGTCCGCCTTCAGCACTGGGGATGGGAGTTCTACTCCTGGTATTTCCTGATCCCAAAGCCCAGGGGAGGGATAAGAACTATCCTTGATCTCCGTGATCTCAACAAATACATCAGATATATCACCCTAACAACTATCCTCCTTAGCTTTAAATCACAACGACTGGTTTGCTGCCCTGGACCTTCAGGATGCTTATTTCCACGTAGCAATCCTTCTTAGTTTCAGGCAGTTACTCATGCTCGTCATGGCTGGCCAGCACTAGCAGGACACTTTGCAGCCTTTCAGTCTGTCTTGCACCTCCTGGATTTTATCAAGTGTATGATTATGATAACAGCATATCTCAGGAAGAGGGGAATTCATACCTTCCTGCATCTGGATGAGGGAAAAGTCCAGAGAAGAAGTCCTCTGTCATGTTCACTTCACGCTATGCCTACTTGATCATCTAGGCCTAAACAGTGGGAAGTCAGCTCTGGTTCCAACTCAAAGAATTGAGTTAATTGTGACCCTGCTAAACTTAAGCTCAAGAGCAATTCTACTGGCTGAGCAATTCCAGGCAATTTGCCACCTGTGTCTGGAGCTGCAGTCTTAACCCTAAACCACAGCTGGGTAGGCCATATGATTGTGTGAACACAAGTAGTCCAATATGCCAGGCTGTGCCTGCATCCTCTTCAGATGTGGCTAAAATCAGTCTATCATCTGATTCGTCATCCCTTGCACAGGTCCAACTTCCCCGCCAGTCCTGGACTCCCTACTGTGACAGACAATTTACAATGTATGCGAGGGCATTCCTTTCAGTCAGTTCCCACCAGCCAGGACTATGGTCACCGATGCCTCCTTACTAGGTGAGGGACAGAATCTGGGATCTCTGACAGTTCAAGGCCTGTGGTCAGAACAGATCTTTGAGCTTCATGCCATCTAGAATGCTTGTCAGATCTTTGATGATCACAGCAGGAACTTAGTTTTCATACTGTCCGACAATACCACTGTAGTGAGTTATGTGAACAGACCAGGGGGAGTAGACTCCAGTGTGCTGCAACAAGAAGCAATCAGGACTTCCTTTCTTGCTTCAGGGAAAATATTATCTCTTGGCTAATCATTTACTGGGGAATCAGAATCACCTGGAGGTTCACCTCAGCAGAAATTTCCACCTGAATCACAAGTGGTCTCTGAAGCCCCGTGTCCTGCAGACCATTTTTCAGTTTGGGGAATCCTGGTGATTGACCTGTTCCCCATGAGAGATGACAAGAAAGGCTGTTGTTTTGCTCCTGAAGAGTTTTCAGTCCAAGCTCCTTGACTGATGCTTTTCGCTTGAGCTGAGAATCAGCACTACTGTGTGGTTTCCCCTCCCATTCTGATCATCCCACAGGCATTTCTCAAGCTGAACTTGGACCATGTCAAGCTCTTTCTCATTGCTCCATCATGGCTCAGGCAATGTTGGTTCTCCAGTTCCTCATGTTATCAGTTCAGCTCCTGTATCCCTTCCCCTTTTACCCCAACTTCCCGACTCACTGTCCCAGTCAGGCTTTGCATTCAGCTCTCTGCAATCTCACAATGTGGAAGCTGCATGGTTTGATGAGGAAGAGCTTCTGAACATCGTTCCTATCTGGCAAATCTTGCTTAATAATAGGGTGCTCTTATTGGGCCCGATTGCAAGTTACCTTGGCCTGTTATTACAGAATAGTCCGGATGGAGCTAGTAGTGAGCTGTCTTTGACTGGCCGGGCTGGCTTGCAGCCACTTCAACTGGATAAAGAAGTGAAGAGATAAGCAAGGCCCAAGAGTGTTAAGTGTGGGAATAGAAAGCAATAGTGTTTCCTGCCAGAGCCTGCTTGTGGATGTGTATGCCCCCGAGAAAGAGATGATGATAAAAATGGCTATGAGAATTGCTTTAGATGAACAGACTCACCTGCGGACCTTGGCCATGTGGGTGCCCAGGAACTCCCCATGCTGGAGCAGTGCCTGCTATGAGCTCTCAAGGACAAGCTGGAGGGTCCGGGATCGTCTGTAGCAGAAGGGGCATAAGCACTGATTCTTGCTTGCCTGCTTGCGTGCTGGAAAGCATGTATTTAGTAACGCGTGAAGGCTGGGTAACTTATTGTATTTGGACAATAAAACCGGTTATACTTACATCTGGTGTGGCTTCATTGAGTGTATCTGAGCCCCCTTTTGGCATGGCAGCTCTCAATCACAGCAGCCTATTCAGCCAAGTGGAAGTGGTTCTCAAAGATGGGCAGTGTAGATTTTGTGAAAAGAGACCATTAAGATCATCTGGTCTGACCACCTGCAAAACACAGACCAGAGGATTTTATTCAGTAATTCATGAGTGATGAAGAGTTGAATGGCAATATGGAATTGTCTATTCATTCATAGAGTTTAAGGCCAGCAGGGACCACTAGATCATCTAGACTGACCTCCTATATATATCGCAGGCCGCCACCACCACCCAGCATCTGAGCACTTAACCCAACAACCAAAATTAGACCAAAGTATTATGACATATAGAAGAGTAGACTATTATGTGTCACAGGCAGAGAATGGGAGGGAGCAAGGTGCACCAATGCCTGAGGCCCCCACAAAGGCAGGGAGATGATTAAGTGAACTACTCAGATAAGCTGGGCAATAATAATTTCCTCATTATTTTTTAAAGATTTAGAAGTTTTGTAAACTGTATAATATTTTTGCAAGGGTACTATATATTGATTCCCATAAAATTCACATTCAACCTTAACTGTGTTTTAATGACCGGGTGGGGGGAATGGGATGTAACTTCTCATATAAATTATAGTTCATGATGCCACTCATGCCTGTTGCACCAGAATTTTCATGATGCATATGAAATTTCACTAATTCTTGCCAGCAGACATTCTGTAGAAAGGCTTTTGCCTGTGGAATTGGGGGGAAGAAAGCTACATTTGTAGAACCCTACTCCAGAAAGAGAGCAATAGTTAAGGAGTGTGTGTGTGTGTGTGTGCGTGTGTGCGTGTGCATGCGTGAGTGTGTGTGTGTAGGTGTGGTTGGGGTTTTTGGTTCGTTGTGTCTTTTTTTCTTCAGTATTCACCTGTGTCTTGTTTCCCTTTCTTGTGAGCTTTTGTCTCACTATAAATGGCAACACTGGGCATAATAACCCATGCGTTCCCCCCACATTTTACTATACTTACTTTTCATGTTGTCCTTTATGAATCGTACTTCAACACTATTTTTAAACCAGTATGCATATAGTAGGTGATGTGGCTGTTTTCTTTCAATTTTCCTCCTCTGGCAGTCTTTTCTCTGTAATTGTTCGAAGAATATAAATTGGCACTGACCTCCTTTCTTTCTCTGCAGCCCTTTCTTTTAAATACTCCGTATAGGCCTACTATATGAGTACTGTTGGTAAGCAGATAAAGCAGACTTGCCCGAGAAAGAAAAGATACTCTAAGATGTGAATTAAATAATGACCATGAGTCAAAGTAATTTTCCTTTTGATGATAGCTGCCTTATTCATGGATGAATGTTTTCAAGGATTACTTTTTCTGTTAAAATAGAGCAAAATTAGTCAATATGTTTTTCATGTATGATGTTAAACGTGAATCTTCTGATTTTTAATACAAAACATCTGAGAGAATTTCACTTGAAAGGCTTACGTAAAATAAACTACATATTGTTCTAGTGTGCCATTAAGCTTTTGTCTCCATTAAGAAACTTCAATAATCAATACCTCTTTATAAGCTTTATTTATAAAATAATTGTTTCCAAGGATTATGATATAATTCGCTTTTAAATTAGTTTTAGAATTAAAGGATTCTGGTACTCTCAATTACATTTTATCTAGAACAAATTTTCAGAACATAGCTGAGAAAGAAGCTTGCAACTTAAAGTGGTATTTTTTCCCCCACAGATGGAAAGGTTGAAGTGACAAAAGAAGGTGTGAAACTGTGTACCATGGGACCTGGCAAAGTATTTGGGGAGCTAGCCATCCTTTACAATTGCACCCGGACAGCAACCGTCAAAAGTAAGACAATTTTAGAATTTAAAAGCTTCAGAATATTTACACAGCTATTAATGCTTGACTTGAGTACACTTAGATCAGTTATCAGTTTCATAGGGGGTTCTTGACTGAAAAACATTATTAAAATATTTCAGTTTTATTAATTCAGTCCCCTTTTTCCAAATTTTGGATATTGTAGCATGGATATGTTGTACCCTGCTATGTGTTTCATTCTTTGCAATTCAGCAGAGTTGAGGTTTTCTTTGCTGGAAGGACTTTATAAAAAAGAAAAGCCAAGTTTCTAACTTCTTAAGTTGTGTTGTGTCTGCAATACATTTTCCTCCACTCAAGCTCTTTAAACTCATGAAAATGAGAGAATATTTTCCCATATGAAACAAAAGGAACTTCAGTAACCAAGTTGTCACCGAAGTATAATGAACGCTCCCTCTTCTGTATGTTGGAGTGGCTGATGGCAGCTAATAGATACAAACTGTTTTGGCATCGTCCACTTTATCATTCCATTGTTTCACTTTCTACTTCTGCTAGGAAAGTCCGACAACGAGCTTCACTGACAGTGATTTCATTTGTTTGGTTTGAACCCCCTGATGAAGCTGCTTGTTTTATGCAATAATTTAAGTCTTTTTATGGTGATTATTCAGTGCACTATGAATTTTAAGAAGAAAGGAAGAAAATGTCTCACTTGTGCATGACATTCAGCTCCGACTTTGTTCTAGTAGAAACATCCCACATTTGTGTTGTGACTTACGTTAGCTCATACAAGAGTGCAGCCTGTGGCTAATTCAGTGCCTTCTCTTGCTACATTCTGAGGGCTAAGCAGGGGCCCCAAGGATCAGAAGTTTGGTAACGAAGAGTCTGGCTAGGAGGGCAAAGACTGAGATAATCATACCATATGACTTCAGGTCTTGAAAACGTGGGTAGTTCTCTTTCTAAGGTTACCATAGGATTTAGTATGTCCGTAGTCTCCCATTGCACTCCAGACTTCCCATTGCACTCCAAGACACATTCTCAGCCAACACACCACAGTGTGGAGCCAAACGTGGCTTTGGTATTGAGATGGACACAGAATGGCACGTTCCTGTCTTTATTTTCCCCACTCCATGGTGACGTATTATATGATGAGGATGCTGGAACTTCAAATGTGGTTGCACCAGATAAGAAAATGTCCAGTAGCTTACAGGTTTAGCCTTCAGAAAGAATTCTATAAGAATTAGAGATACGTATTTTTCTGGACAGGTCAATTTCAACTCTATGAAATAGCTGGTTAATGTATATTGGAATGCCCCTGATTCTAAAAGTCCTTTTTTCGCAACACAAGCTGACAAGCAACTGGATGGTGCTCATCCCCATGTTAAATTCAGTTGCCATTTTCCATTGTTCCTCTGTAAAACAATGTGTTCTAAGAACATGCTGTGCAAAAATGTGTTGCGAGGTGTGAGGGAAATTTTTACCTCATACATGAGAACTTTTTAAAAAAAATGTGTCATGTAAAATGAGATTACAGGTGGTCATTCAGACTTGTGTTCACACATTCAGAACCAGGGATGGTAAAATACACTGACAGCCCTTTCTGATCTTGAAAATAAGAGGATGGTGATAACCTGTGAAATATAGACTCACAAGGTTTCTATAAGAGATAACAAATAAAGAATACTTTTGTTTTAAAGACTATCTTAAGGCAGTGGTGGTAGATAGGTAATTGGAAGAATATGGAAGAAAAAGGTAATATAGAAACCAGTGAGACATGTCAGACTCTATGTGGAAGAAAAAAAATTGAAAATGCCCAGCCTAAAAAAAAAGCAGAATTATGGCAGAAATAACAGAAAGGTAAAGGTAGTTAAATGTCCTGGAAGACCAAAGCTCTTCACAGTCACAGACAATGTGGCCCAAGTAATCAGTGATATGTCATTGCAAGAGAATGGGAATGAGAAGAAGACAATGAATTTCTAAAATAGAAAATAAGGAGATAGTTGTTTGTTTGTTATTATTAATGTTGACTTTTGTATGCTGTTCATTTCCAGCCAGCAAATGAACAGACAAGAAAACAGTAACTGTATTGCTAGTCCATTGTTCGTTTTATTATACTTATTATTTCTCACTCTGTCCTTTCTCATTAGCTTTCTTCTAAACTGTTGATTGGTGCCTAGTTGTAACTGCATCTTTCTTTGCTTATTAAATTAGGGGCAAGTAAGGTCGGTACTATTGCCACCCTGCAAGACCTTTTCCTTAAGAAAGAAGTAGGAAGCATTATTATTAAGCATTCTCTTGCTTTCCCACTGGCATATTAAAATGGTAGTAATTATGCACCTTCTTCTGTAGGCAGCTGTTGTGAATGTAATCTCATTTAGAATGCTAACAAGTGACTTTAATGTAATTTCTCTCTCTCATTATTGCACTAGTAAGTGAGTAGCAGTCATGACTATAATCAGCTCTATATCCTTTCAAGTCTAGTGACATGTGAGGTCACCATTTGACTTTTTTGGAGCCATTTTGGCTAGACCTACATGTATATATCCACGATTTTGAGGTGCATGGAACAGTTTAGGAGACATTATTGACTAATAAAGTTAAATTATAACAATAGCCACTGACAATCTTATTAAAATATCTGTGGGTTTTTTATTTTTTCTGTGTTTAAACAATAAGTAAACATACTTGTTAAAACTCTAGAAAGTTAAGTGCTAGTAAAAATAAGTCTGAGGGGAATGATTCAGCTGAAACAAGTACCTTGGAGAGTAAGTTGCTAATCCTTTATTTGAGGAAGTAGGTTGACTGAATAACTGTGATGAAAGTAAACATTCATCTGATTTTACTGATGGTGATTATAAAATATACCAAGGGATGTATTTTGTCTTTTATGAAAAAAAGTTAAAAGAAAGACTTTCTGTTGTAAACCACTGTCCCCATGCCTCTCCCTCCTCCTATTCAGGACCTCAAACTTAACCATGAGCAGATTAAATTTGGCAATCCCAACCATACCAGAAATAACTACTTATAAAGTTTGTAAAAGCAAATTTTAATAAGAGGTACAACACTTTAAATACACTCACACATGAATGTGATGAATGAACCTGTCTTACTGATGAAAGGTGTTCCGCGGCTGGTTAAAATAGGGAAATAAACAGATTTAAGTCTCTTGTGATCAACTGGTGAATGCAATTCTTTTTTTCATCACTTCCAATTAAAAGTAACTTGACTTGCGATGTAAAAGAAAGAAATTGTGATGAAAATGTTCAAGGCTCTGACAACTAAATCTAGGCATTCCTTCAGCAACAACCAAAATCTGCTGATTTCCTAGCTAGATAGAGAATTGCAGGGAGCTCTCACAGAAGAGGCCTGTCATTTTGTCTTGCCATGGCCCAGACTTAAATTATAAAGACAGATGAGACTACTATGATCATCTAGTCTGACCTTCTGTATACCACAGGTGATAGGACTTCCCCGAATGAATTTGTTTGTACTATAGCATATCTTTTGGGAAAAAAAACAGCCATTTAGATTCTCCATTACTGGAAACATTTATCACAATGCTTGGTAAGCTATTCCAATGGCTAGCTATCCTCATTGTTAAAAATTTACTCTTTACTTTTAGTCTGAATTTGTCTAGCTTCAATTTTCAGCCACTGGAACTTGTTATACTTAAGTGTGGTGGAATGAAGGGTCATCTATGCTCAGATATTTTTGTTCTTTATGTAGGTCTGTGATCAAGCCACCCCTTAACCTTCTCTTTGTTTAGATAGACTCAAGCAGCTCAACTTGTTTATAACAATAATGCATATTTTCTATTCCTTTAATAATTCTTGTGGCTCTTCTTTGAAACCTCTCCAATTTGTCAGCATCCTTCTTGAATTATTAGCACCAGAACTGGACACAGTATTCCATTAGTGGCCATGCCAGTGCCAAATACAGAGGTAATATAACCTTCGTAATCAAGATTCTTCTATTTATACATCCAAGGATTGCATTAGCTCTTTTGGCTATGGCTTTGCACTGGGAGCTCATGTTCAACTGATTATCCACCAAGAGCCCCAAGTCCTTTTCAGAGCCACTGTTTTCCGTGACAGAGTTCCACCATCCTGCAAACCTACATTGTTTGTTTGTTCTTAGATATGACTTTATTTAACCATATAAAAACACACATTGTTTCCCTGCATCCAGGTTACTGAGCAACCTGGAAAGCCCTATATCAAAGACCTATCCTCTTTATTATTTACTATTCCCGCAATCTTTGTGCCATCTGCAACATTTATCATTAATGGTTTTGTTTTCTTCCAGTTCATTAATAAAAATATTAAATAACATAAGGCTAAGAACCAGTCCCTGTATGACACTGCTAGAAACACCTAATCAGTGCTGCTAAGTAAACATCAGATTGAATGAAGGTGTGATTCACTGGGAAAATAGTCCTAAGCAGGGTCTGAAGTTCCCTGGGGTGCTGATGAGATTTCCTGATCATTCTTGACTGGTTATTCAGTTCCCTCATGAAGTCTGAAGCAAGAAGAAATTAATCCCTTTCTTCCTCGTGCTCAGTATTACCAATTTCCAAGCTGGCTGATGAATGCTTCTACCCCATTATGCATGAACCGATCATTCATATTCTGTCCTGAGAGAACAGCTCCACTCGTTAGATGTCATCAAGGTAAGCTAAGCATGCCACCCAAGATAAATTATTGAAGGTTTTAGAGAGGGTTGATAGCTGATCATTCAGAGAAACCAGCACGTGTACTCTGAATTCAGAGTGTCAAACTGGTACTTCATCTAATAAGTGCCACCTCACATTAGTATTACAGGAGTTGCAACTGCAGGAAACTCATGCCATTGCAGAGCAATTTAAACTGTCCAGAATTCATTGGATGACCTTTATTGAAGCTCACTAGTAGCACACATTTTTAAACACTTTCTTAGAAGCACAAGCCTGATGGTCTATGAAACAGTGAAACTATGAGACATAGGTACAATGTTTGAGATCTGTGTAATAAGGATTTTGTTCTTAGTTGTTGCATTGGCACCATGCATGGGCACTGCACCACATCACTCCGGCTGAAAGTGAGAATCTTTGACTACTCCATGAAATGTCCTGAATCTGCATTCACCTGTTGTGTGTCCTAGCATAAAAGAGGATATTGTCTTCAGTAGAAACACCAGAAATATACCTCACAAGAGCAGGCTTAGCACCAGAGCCTTCAGTTGACTGACTTATCAAGATAATTTGCTGAAAAGTCACTTTTTCTGAGAATTGAAAGCTGTTGTTCTTAGACATCCTTGGTCATCTTATTAATAAGACATGAAAGTATAATCAGCAAAGTAAGTGTTTTCAGTTTGGTAGATATTTTATGCCTCCGATAGTTTTTAAAGTCATATCTATTGTGCAGGAAAGGATAAGAGCTTTTGAGAGGCGTGCACCTTACGTTGCAAGCTATTTGTAGAGATACCGGCTCAGTTGCCTGAAATATATGTGACTATTGACATTTCCAATTTGAGAAATCTAGTCTTTTTTTTTTTTCTCCAATGTTTTCCATGACTGATGTTTGATCTCTAAATATCACAATATCTTTGAAGGTTTCCTACTCTTGGCATCCAGCAGTTCAGAACACACTATGGTTTCAAATCAATTGTTGTATAATCAGTTTTCATTGTATTTCAACATTTTTGTTTTTTTTCCTTTGAGCTGGCATTGGGAAAAGTTGCCACTGTCCTTTTCACAAAATGTCCTACCTTCTTTGAATGAGAATAAAGTTCCAACAAATATTCAGTTGCATATGCAATGCAGTCATGTAATGCTCAACAGCACCTTGGGGCCTCATGTGTTGATAGGTCACAAAATGTGAACAATCTCATCAAGTTTCTTTGTATGGATACTTCCACTTTGATTTTGTCCATAATAATGTTATTAATGGGGCTACATTCTGTGTTAGTCTACACTGATCCATTAGCAAGGATTCTCAGTTTACAATATAATGGCCTTAAAGGGGTAAACCATTACAGAACTTATGTATCTCTTTAAAAATAGCTTAAGATGCATTGAATTTATATTTTTTTGCAGGCAATCTGGGACACTACCTACCCTACACATTTTAGTCGCAACCAACATATTGGGAAAATCTAATCTAAGGGAACTACTACAGATATTTCTTTATTCGATTAATATTTAGCACAATATTGTGAAAGTTTAAAGGAGGGTAGGTTTTAGTCTTAAGGATGAGAGAAGAAATAGGGTCTTTTGCACTCCACCAGCATAAGCTGGCTGTAGTGGTAATTTAACCAATGTAAGGGTGAACTGCCTTTTGGTGGCACAGAGCTAGAACAGGGGCTCTTATAAAACTCAATATCCATGTTTCCAGTGAAGCAGAGAAAAGGGAGTTTAATCAAGATATCCTGTGCTATTCTAAGCCTCAGATGCAATATTGGTCCCTTGTAGCTGTGGTAGCCAAACATAACTTACAGCATCATAGAATAGCTCAAAAATGATGGAGTAATGGCCAGCACAGAGCACCATCAGAATCCAGGGAGTGCTATAGAGAGACTTAAGCTATTTTTGACCATCACCCTAAGACTTATGTTCTATACAGAGGATCTGGCCTATTGAATTCAATGTACCAAGATCATTTTGACTTCAGAGAAGATGTTGGCCAAATTAGACCGTTTTATTGGGAAAAAAATCATTTGTTCTCACAACCTAAGGTGCAAAATTTTAGTTAGAAATTAGGTGAGGAAGCAATGATACCATAAACTCTTCCTAAAGAAAAGGAAATTATGCCAAAAATTTTAAAATAGGAGTGTGAACAAGCTCCTATATCCATACTTAAGTGCCTAAAGTATTAGTGTCCAGATTGAAGTTTTGATACCCAACAGCTCCTATTGCCCTCAATGGGTACTGCTGAGTGCTTGGCACTTTTGAAAATCTGGCCATTTATTTAGATACCTAAATATGATTTTGGAAGCCTAATTTTAGACTCATAATTTTGAAATTTTTCTTTTGGTTTGCAAATACTAGAGCAAAAAGAGGATGTGGAGAGTCCCCTTTATATGTCTCCAAGTGTGTCATTATCATGGTTTTTCTCAAGTACTTTGCTGGCCCATGATTTCACTTTCACCACAAATACCTCTAAAGCAAAACTGACTACTCTTCTTGTATTGTGTTTCACTCAAAGTTCTTTCAAGGCCAAAATACAAAACTTGAAGCTGCAGACAGCTGAAAGTAGAAACATAGCAGAAAGGACTGAACTTCAACAGTGTTTGCCTTCTCCCCTTGTTCCTTGAAATCATGAGAACTCATGTTGAAATTACCAACCTGATCCTAGTAGTATGCCAGAATAAAGGGAAAACAGCCCTGGTTTTTAGTTTCTGCAGATATGCATCGCTCTATATTTGGTAGTCACTTTAACCCTCTGCATGGAGCAACGTTTTTCACAGATAGACATCTGATCACCTATATATCCTACATTATTATTGCATCATCTACATGGGAAACTACTTTAACTTCTTAAAATGGTAACAGTTAAAACTGTAGTTTCAGGTCACTCAGAGACCACATTGTTTGCAGGAATAATTCTAAAAAGAGCATTTTAGTATTTTATTAGTATTCTACATAGCAAATGTAGATTTTGTTTGTTTGTTTTATTTGTAGCTACAATACTTATGCCAAATAAATATATTCTAAGGAGCAAGATAGCAATAGGATTCTTAATATTTCACTCCAGAATCGCCGGCTCAAATTTGACAGATTGAGATGGTGACTAAGAGGTCTTGTCCCCTACAGACTGTTCAAAATGAGCAGGTAGACAAGTGTCTGCACCACAAAAACACCATTGCAACTGACGCTAATCAGCAATCTTGCTGGCAGATCCAACAGAGGACGAAGACTGGCTATGTTATTGGTTGGTATGAATAAGCCTACTCATCTCCAAAAGTAGCTTGCCAAATCATGAGAAAGCAAATTGGTGCAGTAGCTTACACTGTCCATGTTGTACTTGCTTCATGACTTTGGATTTCTGACTGGACCAGAAACCGTTACAATGCTGTTTTCTTCACATCCTTTTATAGCCCCACTTCCTCCAAGCTATTTCTGCCTACTGCTGAACAATACGTAGTGGCTTCCCTTTGCACCTAACCTTATAAGTTAAGTTGTTGTATGAGGCGAAGAGCTACTAAGTGGTTGTACATTTAAGCATCTCTGAACACTGTTCATCAGCTGAGTGTTGGAACAAAGCCAGAAGTCAAAATTCAGTTGTTGTTTAGAGAGGTATTCCATTGCTCTTCCAATACCAGCAACATATGCAGCTATTAGCAGAAGCAGGCTAGATTAAATAATTTTGGGGTCTAGTGCATTATGGAAATGACCCCCTATGCATACTTTACATAAACTAGAAAGCAAAGCATCCTTTCCCCACACATATGGAACCTTTGAGCACCAAATACCCCTACAACCCTGCACCAGCCCCCACTTATCCTGACAGCCCACATGCACATCCCAGCTGCCCTGACATACACCCTGCTCACCAGCCCTTCACCCTGCAGCCCTCCAACACTCCCCATTCACCCCATAGCCCATGAACAACTCATTCTCAGCCCCCCACTGACTCATCCCCATTCATCCCCACCTACTTTGCTCAGAGCTCCACTCCTGCCCTAGGCTAGGGTGGCTCCACTTTCTCCCAGCACCAATCCTGCACTCAAATGGCCCCAAGCCACTCGGGTTTGGCATGGCTGCCCCCATCATGCTGGAGGAGTGGCTGGCCCAAACTTGAGTGAGCAGTGTTGCAACCCAACACAGTGGTTTGGCCTGGCTGCTCCTCCATCATGATGATGATGGGGAGAGGGCCAGTGAGACTAAGCCAAATTTGAGTAAGTGGTTGTGTGACACATGGTGTCACAGAGCCAATCAGTTTTTTCATTAGCTTTTGTTTTGTTTAGTTGTCTTCCCTCCCCACAAGTCACTGGGGCCTCCTGAGATAGGGGCACTGTGTAAGAACACCAAGTACACATTGGTTAATCTGGGCCTCAGCAGAAGTATGTGGTTTGAACGAAAGGGATTCAGGGAAAGTCATGTGGAAAGACTCCTGGTATAGACAGACCTTGGCTGCACAATCAACCCAGTCGCTCTCAACTCAGTCACATGCTGAGCTACATAATTCAAAGCCACCCAGAAAACCAGTTGAAAGGACAACATAGAACAATCAACTCCCCTATTACAGAGTCATGAACCTTGGATACAAGCAAGATAGTGTCCTTGAGGGGGATGGAGTGTATGTAAGAAAGACACTGACTTCCCCCTTTGTCAGTTCTCCAGACTATACTTTTTATTTGTTATTTGGATCATGACCTATAAGACCTACAAACAAATCTGCTGTGATATGTAACATTTTGCTAACACAAAACTTAACAGTAACAAATATTTTGTGAAAGTGAAAAATTAAAATCTAGTTGCTGAATGAGAACTCAGTTCAAAAAGTGAGAAACCTAAAAATCTTAGAAAAATACTATTAGGTAGGGATAAAAGGAGAGGTCAGAGCAGGTATTTTACTTCTAATGCAGCATACTAATTCACAGATTACACAAGCGTAATATTTTATGATATAGATGCTTCTAAATAAGAAACTGAAACAGCATGCATTCCAGGCGACTGACAGAGAAAACAATTAATTATAAATGTAGTTATCATCTCTAGGTGTAATGAGGAAGAGTGATCCTGCACTGTCATACTTCTTCCACCACCCTGGAGAAAAAATGAGGTTAATAGATA
This sequence comes from Chelonia mydas, assembly GCF_015237465.2. Classification (NCBI taxonomy): domain Eukaryota; kingdom Metazoa; phylum Chordata; order Testudines; family Cheloniidae; genus Chelonia; species Chelonia mydas. Next base: position 87,905,171 of record NC_057853.1, on the reverse strand, counting down.
AAACCTTGCTAATTAGGAACTTTCTCTACATCCTGATAGGGAACTAAGTAGAGGAAAACTTTGTTCTGCTTATTCCTCTGAAAGCAGAGCCTTATTTGCCACTGAAAGAATCAGAAAGAGAGCGAGAGACCAAGATAGATAATGTAAAAATTGAAAGTGACTGTATTTATGAGGAAACATTAACAATGAGGCAGTAGCAGGTAGTGAGTCAAAGTGAAAAAGTCAACTTGTATGTACAATCAAACTTTTTAAAAAAAATCAATATTTGATAAAGGAGTAGACTTGTTTAGCCGATGAAAATTTGTTTCACATGAACAATGCATTGGTTGTTATGACTCTTAAAGAATAATCCCAATAGCTCTAAAACTCAAGTAAATTTTGAGAACAAAATAGTGTTAAGAATGGAATAGATTATCAATGCACAAAAGAAAGATGTTTTGTGTGTTTAAGAGATGTCCTCTGTGTCCAAATTATACTTTTTGGAGTAGGCATAATTCTTTATATATATCCATTGCCCCTTCATGAACTACAAACATGCAGATGTAACTGTACTGAATTCAGAGGGGGCTACGCTTAGCCTGAACTGAGATCCATATGTTTAAGAACTTTAAATATGAATAAAATAGAGAAGCATAAACCAAAGACATTAAATTATAAGTTATGCAAGTCTCTTTGTTAGAACTAAAGTTGCTTCTCCGCAAACAGAAGAAGAATAATTGCTCCAGTTTTTATGCCTATCAGAAATACTAATTGTACAAAAATCACCTCTACATTGCAGAGCTAGGGGAGCAATTTTTCTGTTTTGCTGCAAGCTAGGATAAGTTGGAACTACTCTTTATTGAGCCCTCTGGATATCCATCTCCAGCATAATAGCCAGCGACATTTACAGAGAATGGCATTACATTGACAAAGATAATTTGCTGAGAAAACTAAGACAACAGACTTTCAGTTGTCTATGAAAACAAATAAAGCTGCTCAGGGTAAGAACCATTTTAAAGCCTTAGTAATAGAAAGTTGTCTTTTACTGTGTTTGTTATATAAACCTACTGTGGAAAGTTTATTCAGTGCTCATTGAAACAATCAAATTGCTGTAAGAAAGATAGCAATGCATTCTAGGTATTCAGATACTTGGTTAAAGTCTATTGAGTATTACTTATATTTGTCAAAGAATAAAACATTGCAAAGCCTTCAATGAAGATCAGGCCTCAATGCATTTTTCATTATAAAAGGATGAGTGGCCCTCTACATGCTTCGTGATGGGTAAGTGAGAATACAATACTTAGTTTATAAGTAAATTTTAAAAATCATGTTAATAAGTGGAACTAATTAGCAAGGTTAAAGCATTTTAGAATATTTGAAGGAATAAACTTGCCCTCGTGCTGTTGATGTGCAGAAACAATTCTGGGGACAAGTGATAACTTCAGTCTCCAGGGCTGTCAGTCCATGAGCGTTGCACGCACATACATAAAACTCTTCTAGAGGTTTTCATTTTTCTCTCTTACATAAATGTGACAAAATTTTAAGTTCTACAATAGTTTAATATGTCTCTGCTAATACAACATTAACTTAAAGTTGTGGAAACCAAACAAGAATATAAGCACTTGCCTCATCTTTTTATTATTATTTTGTTATTTATTTGGAAATGGAGATAAAAACACAGAACGGAATGACCGTGAAAATATTTGGATTTGGTTCTGATTGTGATTAAGCCTCTCAGAAATGTTGGCCTTTGTTTAAACTTGTATCCTTTCAACATGGTTAAAACATTTTGTAAGCATGATGTCAATTTGTAGCCTTGGATTTCAGCATTCAAATCAGTGAATAGAGTATCAGGGCAATGCATCATGACATGATCTCAGTGCAACTCTAGCATTTCCAAATTTTTACTACAGATGGTTACATTCCTAAACACACTGTACAGTTCTTGTTCATCTCAAGTTTTCTTTATTTTCACCACAGTTTTCAAACTTTTAAGCTGGAACTAGTCTCCAGCCCATGGACTGAATCAGAGTTAACTGCTGCAAATACAGATATAAATAACAGCAGAGGGAAAAGAAATGTCAGTGTATAAAAAGGGGGGAAAGAGATGTTCTCAAATTATGAGCAACTCAGCAACTGCAGCGTGTCATCTACATGGCTCCATATGGAATTCAAAACAGACCGGTCACTGGGTCTGTTCCCCTTTCCCTCTTCTTCTAATCCCTCTGCTGCGACCGAGGGGTTAGAAGATATGGGAAGGGGGAGGAATTCCCAAACCTAGCATGAGATGGACAAAGAGGTGTTCTGGGAACCCCAGGGGTGGGGGCTTGGGAGCCCTGGACTCTCTCTGCATGGACAAGGGGCAGGGCCCAGTGCCAGCGATAACAGGTCACAGCATGGTCTGTCTCCCTGCCAGGAGGATGCCACTCTCTTGGGGAGTAGCTTGGGTACTCAAGAGGAAAACTGTCCTACTGCTGAACTAACTATATTAGAGGTTGTGGTGCGGAGAGGGGAGTGCATCCAAGAATTGATTCAAGTTGTGTCTGCTGTTGCTTCAGAGGTTGTATCAGCAGCATTACAAGGTTTGTGGGTCGCACAAAGTCAGGAGGTGAAAGAGCTACCATCAGGATGGGAGGAACAGTGTGAGAGGCACTGCTGACAGGTGTCTGTGATCAAATTGGGCGTGGTTGCAGGACAGTAAGGCTCAAGCGGGAGAGGTAGATTGTGCATGGTGGGGGGAATAATGGATTTGCCTCCCAGGGATAATTATGGGGCAGGGGAGAAAGCAAATTGGTGCAGGAGCTTGCACTGTCCATGTGCTTGTGACAGTGATGGTAACTCCAGTGTGGCAACTCGTAATGGTATGGGGGACTGTGGTGGGGCTCAGGGCCCTTACTCACTGCTCCACATGGGGGAACTAAATGGGAGAGGGAATAATAGCCATTTATCCCCTCCTTACAGGGCAGGGGACAATGAAGCAAGCAGGGTAACAGACCCAGCCATTAGGCTAATGGAGGGAACTGGTGTCCTAGGTGCTGGGTCTGTAATAACTAGGGTAGGCCCAGCAGTAATCAAGCAGTGATATGATACATTTAGGGGCATGGCTTGGTTTAATTATGATGAAGGGTTGAGGGCTGCAACACAAACTGGATTTGGTGGGACATATCGTATCATACACTGTGGTTAGAGTGAATGACACCATGAGGGCATGGTGGTCACGCTAGCACTGGCCTGTTCATTCTACAGGGAGCCAGCTGATGCTTGACGCACATAATGACATCTGGTCAACATTTGACAAAGGTGGGTGTTTTCAGAGCATCTGCATATTTAGACAAATGTGCCTTTGGGGCAATACAGCTTGACATTGCTATAGGAGTCGAGGGGGGGCCGCAGTATGGTAACAGGATGGGGGGGAAGTTGGGTTGAGGAGAGGGCGAGCTGAAAGTGGGGCGCTGGACAAAAGCTCCATCTCTGATTAAACTGGGAGTGTTAAGGGTTCTCCTGACAAAATAGATGGGGCATATTTATGGGCCAGATTTACTCCAGGGTTTAGGATCCCCTGAATGGGGGAAAAGAAGCCATGTAATGTCCAAAATAAGTTCTCAGTGGGGCTAGGTCATATTGTAATGAAAAAGATTGCACAAGAATTAAAGGCTATTAGAGTGGGAAGGCCATTCAGTCATTTACCTATAAAGAAGTTGTGGGATTTTCCCCTAGGCTTGGTCCCTAAGAAAGCCCCAGGCAAATATTGCTTGATGCATCACCTCCATACCCACAGGGCAGCTCAGTTAACAATGGAATTGACCCTGGCTGAATGTTCCATTTGCTATTCCTCCACTGATGAGGCTGTGTGCATGATTAGTCTTGTGCTGAGGGGCATTGATGGTGTAGTGTGTTATCAAGTCTGCTTTTCAATTGCTGCTAGTGTATCCTTCCGAGTTTCACCTTTATGAGTATGTTTTCCAAAGGATTGTATTGTTTGGAATAAATCTAAGTCGATGAGATGTTCACTATCTTATCTGGCATTTAAAAAATTGAGAAAAATGCTCCACTGGGCAGCAGTGTGGGAATCTGGTTTATAGTAGGAAGTGCACTACAGAGATGACTTTTTGTTTGTGGGCAGAGTGGATTCAGACAAGTGTGCTAACCTGATCGATACCTTCCAGGCTCTGTCTGATAAATTGGGGATACCTCTTTTGAAGTTTAAAATGCTTCAAGTGGAGTGGGTTCAGGGGTATTTTACCAAGGCAGGTGGTATGCTCAGAAATGTCCCTCCAATGGCATACAAAAAGGGAAAGTAAAGGATACAACATTCCTGGAATATTTTCCCATTCTAGGTGTCAGTGATGATTTGGGGAACAGTTTTCTAACAAAAGGATGTGTTTCTGATGTGACAACATGGTAGTTGTACATGTTATCAATTGCCAGTCCTCTGGATCACTCAGGGTTTTGAAATTGGTCTGGGTATTTGTAATCCAAATGTTTATTTTGCAAAAACGTGCCCACAATAATGGCATAGCTGATGCATTGTCTTGTTTTCAGATGGACAGATTTCAGGAGCTGGCACCAGGAACCAGCAAGGAACCTAAACAGATGTTGCTAGAAATCTGGAATGTTGGCAAATGATGGCTTTCAGTGTAGTGCAGCAATCAGTGGCTCCCATGGAGATTTAGGAACTATGAGGGAAGTTTTAATGGTTTTGTGCCATTTCAGGAGAGGGCCATGATGTGTCTGATCCTGAAAAAACAGGTGTGTCAGTACGTGGTGTCACTGGCAACCGCGGGGCTGGCATCATTGACCATTTCCATTCACCTATTGGATCTTACATAGAGAACATAAGAATAGCCATACTCAGTCAGATCAAAGGTCCATCTAGCTCAGTTTCCTGTCTTCCAATAGTGGCCAGTGTCAGATGCTTCATAGGGAATGAACACAACAGTGCAATTGCTGAGTGATTCATCCCCTGTCGTCCAGTCCCAGCATCTGGTAGTGCGAGGCTTAGGGACATTCAGAGCATGGGGTTGCATCCCTGACTATCTTAGCTAATAGCTATTGATGGACTAACCCTCCATGAACTTACCTAATTCTCTTTTTAACCCATATATGCTTTTGGCCTTTACAACAGCCCTTGGCAATGAGTTCTATAGGTTGACTGTGTGTTGTGTGATAAAGTACTTCCCTATGTTTGTTTTAAACATAACTGCTTATTAATTTCATTGGGTGACCCCTGGTTCTTGTGTTATGTGAATGGTAAATAACACTTTTTCTCCAGGTTTCAGAGTAGCAGCTGTGTTAGTCTGTATTCGCAAAAAGAAAAGGAGGATTTCACCTTAGCGACTAACCAATTTATTTGAGCATAAGCTTTTGTGAGTTACAGCTCACTTCATCGGATGCATTCAGTTGAAAATACAGTGAGGAGATTTATATACACACAGAACATGAAAAAATGGGTGTTACCATACACACTGTAATGAGAGTGATCACTTAAGATGAGCTATTACCAGCAGGAGAGCCGGGGCCGGGGGGGGGAACCTTTTGTAGTGATAATCAAGGTGGGCCATTTCCAGCAGTTAACAGGAACGTCGGAGGAGCAGTGGGGGTGGGGGAAATAAACCTGGGGAAATAGTTTTACTTTGTGTAATGACACATCCACTCCCAGGCTCTATTCAAGCCTAAGTTAATTGTATCCAGTTTGCAAATGAATTCCAATTCAGCAGTCTCTCGCTGGAGTCTGTTTTTGACTTAATAGCAGTGCAACGGGGGCTATGGGCTGGGGCAATTCAGGCAATTGGGAGTTGGCATTCTAGTGCATGCAAGACCCATCTGAGATCTCAGGCTGGGAATCAGAGATAATTTTTCTGGCGTTTCTGTTTCAGACAGTTGCAGGTGCACCAGGCACATGATGGTGTGGATCTGCAGGCAGGGTATTGTTTACTCTGCACATAGGCAGGCTTCTGGGTTGTTTGGAGGTTCACAGCTGGGCCTCAGTGGTAAAGCAATCCTGAGATGGCACGGCAAGCTAAGGGACCAGCTGAAGCCCCTTATATTTTCTGTGGTGACCCAGGAGCAAGCACTGAATGTGATTGTGGTTCACGTTGGGGAGAAATGATCTGGGGAGGTGTGAAGGTGTTGAACTGATGCTCAGAGCCAAGACAGATTTGGGATGTATCCTACTTTTTCCAGGAGTAAAACTTATTTGGTCTGATGTTGCAACGCAGGGCTAAGTAAGGATCTGTGAAGCCCCTGTGGGTCGACAAGGCTAGGAGCTGTGTGAACAAAGAGGTGGCCAAATCCATATGTAGTCAAGGGGGTATTGGTAATTTATCATGTGGGCATAGTTTACGGGGCACCAGAGTGGTCCTGACTGGGGAGCTGATACGTTTTTGGTCAACATTAAAAAAGGTTTCAGCAAACGTGTGGAAACTCAGCAAGGTATGGGGAGGAGGCAGCCAAGCTAGCTGCTTACGCCTTCTGGTAGCAGATGTCCAGTGCAAGTACTCGATGGGGAATAGATTCGATGATCAGATAAAAGGATTTGTAAAGGATTTAAAGGCCATATTCTTTGAAGAAGTGAAGACGGAGTTCAGGGTTCCTACAACTGGTGTGGTAGGGAGTCAACTCCTGCAATCCTTTATAGCTCCTTTATCCTTTGTATAAGGAGGGGTTGGTTGGGACCGGGGTGGGTAAAGGAGAGGGCTGATGACAACCCCCTGAGTATATGGAAAAGATTAAGGAATTAGCTGCTCTGTATAATTTTATTTGCCAGGTTCTCCCAAACATTTAAGAATAAAGTTGCCGCCTAATTAAAACTACATCCAGTGTATCCTGTCTTTTCTCTGGCATAGCTGAACAATTGAGGAAGCTGAAGAGCAGGAGGCACCATAACTGAGTGATGAGCCTGGGGAGGATTAGATAAAAGGACACTATTAGATGAGATTTAAAAAAAAAACACAACAGCACTGTGCTTCTTTGGATGATAAACTCATGGATTTGTGGAGCTATGTTTTATGTACTCCATGTCCTCCCTTAGCACTTGTAGGAGTCTGTAGCTGCTTTGCAATTATATTAAAATGTAGCATATGTCTTTTCTAACTGTATACCGTAATTTAGCATATTGCCTTTTGTATACTACTAAGGATTATCTGAGCAGAAGGGTTGGATTTTTATCACTTCATTGTAGTTTGAAGAAAATTATCCATTTATCTTCAAGAAAAGTGGAAGAGCTGCTCATCCTTTCACCTCTGATGTTTCAGCTCTAAAGACTCTTACCAGTGTTTTTATTATGCTAAGTACAACTAGCTTCTGGTAAATAGTCAGATTTGGCAGAAAGCATCTGTTTCCTTTAATAGCAAATTAGTAATATAGTAGGAATTAGTTGCTTTTTATTACCCACTAATTTTCTCCTTTTGAGGTTCATGCTGCTAAAATACTCATTACTCCCCCCAAAAGTGTATGTTTGTCTATTGTGTTCACTCCTGAATACATTTCTTTATTAAAACGTGTCTCTGTGCATGCATGCATGGTTTTGCGATGAAGTGCGGGAGATGGGTGGGCGAGGGAAGGAACAGGGTGAAATAGGAGGGGGGGGAGAGTGTTTTGGTTTTTTTCAGTCTTACCATCCACACAAGTTAAAAAATGAGTCAGTTCCCCCAAAATCAAGAGATTGGCATAAAACTCATGAAAATAAAAATAAATTTTGAGGGAGTTCTTATTTCTTTGCACTGCCTTCACGTCACGTAAGGGCTAGAAACTTACTTTTTACAAAAGAAAGCCCACACTCATGTATTGACTTGAATTCAACAGGCAGTGCTTTAAGAAAAGAACTAGTTATCACATGATTCACAATAAAAATGCGAGAGTTGGCAACATTGTATTTGGCACTTTCTTCAACAGTATATGGCCTTCCTGACTTCTACTGACATTGATCATGTAACTTCACAGGCAGTGCAAAGAAAAGGCACTTTATTCACAAGTTTATGAACTTGTGTAGATTTAGTTAAATGGAAGCATGTGGTGAGTTGGCTGCTCATGATGTAATGCTGCTGTGTTGAAGGCCTGTTACTGCCTCCAGTAGTTTTCACTGTAGATTTTTTTGGTGGTTTGATGTTTAGTTTGATTTTTTTTAAAAATCCCTAAGACTAATTTTTCTCCTTAAACAATTTTGCAACTAAGGTATCTCTGAGTATCTTTTTGCTTAGCAAAATTCTGATTTTCATTTGTTTAACTTAAGTCCCTAGATCTTTTGATTATTTTAAATTTATTTAAAAACTTTTATTTATTTGTTATTCTTCAATTTTTAATGCTATCGTTTATTATGTTGACCTGCAGCTGGCTTCCTCCCCCCTCCACCTGCCTGCTTTTTCCTAGCTTTTGTCTTGATGCTGGGAGTTTTATGGTTTGATTTTATTATTTCCCTTTACACAGCTCATTTTACCTTCATTGTTTGTTTTTGTCTGAATTGTTTGCCTTCCTCTCACTACCATTAAACTTCTTCTGGATTATGTTTTTACACTGATTACCTGCTTTGTACATGCTGCTCAAAGTTTTCCCCTTGGCCCTTCTAGTTCATGATGTGTGTTAATACTGTTATTACCTTTATTAGATTACTATGTATACTTTGGAGTGGGAGTTGTTATGCATGTGTTCTCTATTAGCAGTGCTCATTAGATTGGAGGAGGAAGTGGTGATTGTTTTTGGAGCTGGATGAGCTGTTTGAGTGAAGATATTAAGATCTTACTTCAAGGAAGACGCCTGTGGGTGTTTTTGTCTGGCTTACAGGGAATTTATGGTGCAATTAAAGTTGCTTGCAAAATTCAGAAAACCTTCTGCAGCAGAGAATCGGAGTATTAGGTCCTGATTCAGTAAGGTACTTAAGCATATGAATCTTGTTGAAATCAATGGAACAATTCACAGTTAAACTTAGATACATGCATAAATACCTTGTAAATTTGGGGCTTTGGTGAGTTTTGTTGTGTGCTGTTTGCCTGATAACTTTTGCAGTTTCACTCCAGTTTGTTCTAAATATTCTTGGAGTTCTGTATTTAAAAAAATCATAGATTCCAAGGCCAGACGGGACCACTGTGATCATCTAGTCTGATCTCTTGTATACCAGACCATAGAACTCCCCCGCCCCACCAACCCCCCCCCCCCCCCCCCCCAATATAAAAACCTAGAGCATACCTTTTAGAAAAAAAAATCTAATCTTGATTTGAAAAATGTCAGTGATGGAGAATCCACCATGACCTTTGGTAAGTTGTTCCAGTGGTTAATTACTCCCACTGGTAAACATTTAGCCTTATTTCCAATATGAATTTGTTTAGCATCACCTTCCAGCCATAAGATTATGTTTATATATTTCTTTGACAGAATGAAGAGCCCATTATTAAATGTTTGTTCCCCAGGTAGAATGTGATCACTTCATCCCTCCACCTTCTCTTTATTAAGCTAAATAGATAGACTCAAGGAATGCTATCACTATAAGCAGTGTTTTCTAATCCTTTTAATTCTTATGGCTTTTCTCTGAACCCTCCAATTTATCAAAATCCTTCTTCCCAGGATAGTGTCCCCATCCTGTAAGTGTGGCCTACAAACTTTGTTCCTAGATGTGTACATTTATATTTAGCCATATTAAAACACACATTGTTTTCTTCCACCCTTACTAAGCAAAATTACTGTTTTGAGTTAACAATATTTTATTTACCAATATATTTTGGTACTTTAATTTTTTCAGGATCATTCGCTAAAAAGTTCCACCACTATAGGTTAATAGTTAGTATTCACAGAAATTTCTGTACTGGTATATATTTATTATATCTCTTATGTTTTCTCTATTGTCTACTGCACTATAGAACTTAGGAGTCAGTTCAGCTAGGTGTCTTACCCTCCACCCCAATAGCTTTATCAACCAATCATCTGCTGTGATGAATTTTATAACTAAGGACATCAACAAGATTAATTGGTACATTTCCTATTGACAAAATTTGGCCTGCAGACCTTTACAACAAGAGTATTTCACAATATGTGTCACGGTGTAGTTCCATTGACTTAGTAAAACTACATGAGGAAGTAAAAATAAGCACAGCAGTAACCACATGCCCATAGTTTCTGGCAGTCTTTTTTGATCATCTCATCACCCAGCAGATATTTGATTACATAAGTTAATCAAAATTATGGCTGTTGTATTAAAGATGCACGTTTGTTTTTGGTATGCATGCTACCATTCTGGTTTTTGCCTCCATTTCCGATATTGTTTCTGTAGTGAGGTGGCAAAGCCTGACTTATCTCAGTTCTGAGCTGCATCTCTCAAGAGATGTGTGTACCTGGAGAGATAGCCTTGGGGATCGGAAGAGGGGCTTTATTCCACCTTTGTATGTTATGCTAGGGTCTGATTTGGCTCCCACTGTAATCCAGAACAGTGTCATCTGGGTTGCAGTGGTTCCCAGAGATTGTCAGGCAGCCTGGGATAGCAGAAAGGCAGATCAATTTGGCCACATCCAACACTCCACATATCTCCTCTAACATACTCCCTGACCTGTTATGCTGGTCCTCTGGTGCCTTGGGAACACCACTGTGCCAAGGGAGATCCTTAAGAGATGGGGGATCTGGCAGCTGAATGTCCTTTGTACACTGCAGTAATGGTTTAAATGGATTGTGATGCAGTCTAGCTTAGGGCTGCAGTCTTATGGGAATATTTCCTGTTATTTGAAGAGGGCATCTATTCTTTGCTGAAAAAATTGTTTTTACCATGAAGAGGACCCTAATAAAAATGTCTGTCTTTATAACTTATCCTCCATGGGAAAAGAATCTGAAAAGGTGAAACAGAACAGCAGAAGCAACCCTCTGTAAAAATTTCTGTGAGAGGTTTCAGTGGGTTTCTGTGAGAGGTTTTAGTCATAGTTCCAAGTCTTCACTCGTCGTGGTTTCTGTGACCTCCTTTCTCTGCTTTATTGCAGCATGGTATTTATTATAGCTCTGTGTCTGCTTAAATAGCTCTTCATGTTATAGTTACTTTGCATCCATGAATATATCAGGCCAGATTCTCCCTTCCCTTATGCTCATGATAATGGGGAATAACTTCATTTACATCATGTAGTACTCCTACTAGTTACAAAATTATTTAATAATGGAGCAATAGCCCAGCAATAGATTGGGGATCCTATTTGATTTAGTGCCTATGTTACTTTTCAATATATGTTAATTGTTTTCTCGTTAGTTGTAAAATTTCTTGAAGAGGGGTTGGTTGGGTTTTTTTGGTCCTGTATTATTAATTGTCTGCAGCTTTCCTTCAGTATCTACCTTTAGGCCTTAAAGAGGTATTATAATGAAAGTACCTTTAAAACTTTCTGATAGTTTAAATAAAGAGCAACAGTTATAATTAATACTACCTATGTTTGTTGTGGTTAGCATTTTAAGATGGATCATTGAGGAACTGGACATGCTTCCTTACTAATTTTATCTTGTAATGATTTTAAAGCACCTAGGAAAATATTGCACTGCAAAAAAATTCAGACCATTAGATTTCTTGAAGAGCATAAACCAAACTTTTCCTGTAAAGGTAGTTACTGTGGAATGTGTATCTGAAGATTTGGAATTAATGTATGTTTTTATAAATTCTCTCCTGTGTAGTAAACATGTAACCTATAGTCCGATGTCCTATGGCAGAAGAGAAACCTTTTTCTCTTCAATTATATTATTTAAAATAATTTTACTCCCTCTTCAATGTAAATCCAGGTTAAAGAACAATACTGACTCCTCTCTTTAGCTATCTCCAAATTAGAGCAAAATTCATCACGTCTGATATCGGGAAGGTATCATTGCCATTTAAGGGAATTTAAGCATTTCAATAGATTTTTAAATACTTCTGAAAATGTAATTTTTTAAATTGTGGTCTTAGATAATCTGGGAAATTTATACAGTTAAACGTATTTAGAAATAGATTATGACCTTTCTCATTCAATCCATGAAGAAGTGATGAATATTAAGAGCAGCTGTAAAATAATTACTCCTCAAGAGCTTCATTTTCATCTTTTTAGTCATGCCTCTAAAATATTATTGATGCATGAAATGATAAGGCTAGAATAGTTTTGATAAATGAGATGATTGAACTTTGCTAATGATATAAAACCTTTGCTTTGAGCAGGATTTGACACACAAAGAAATGCAATAATATGATTTTCACTGCACATTCACTTACATTCTCATCAACACATTGTTTTCCTTTCAGACTAAAATATAGACGAATGAGATTTTATGATTATATGGGCTCAATTCTGCCACACTAACATGAAGTAGTGTCTTAAACTGCTAGTGTGCCTGTTGAAATCATTGATGCTAACTGCGGAGTAAGGGACTAATCAATGTTAAGATAGCAGAAAAAGACCAGTAGAAATGATCAACCTATTTTTGGAACAAGAAAAACCTTTCCAAGTCTATTTCTCCATCCAGAGCCACTTGAGAAGAGTCTGCTAAAATGAAATTAGCACACACTGTATTACCAAACACCCACAGAAAAGTAGATTATTTTTATCGGTATTTTTATCCTAAATTATCTGAAATCAGGTTTCCTTTGGCTGATAGCAGACGTATTTTTAAATCTACATTTCTTCATTATGGGAACTACACTTTTCTCCCTGAAATACCGACCTATCAGTCCAACTCCCATTAAAGCGAGTAAACAAACAAAGAAAATGCACTTAACAATGGCCTTTACTGGAATAAGATTGGACACTTAATTAGTCAAAAGAAATATGCATGCAGTAAATATCACCTTCAATACCAGAGCACAGTACTGTATGTCTCCGTGTTGTTATGCTGCTCATAAGAAAGGATCATTGCTCACCTGGACAACCAAATAATAACAAATGTCTGAGCATAGTAATAGTTGAAGGCCCAGGCTCTTGTATTACAATAAGTATACTTTTGTGAGGCTCTTGTATTAATGAAGATCTATCGGGCATCCCGACGACACCTGTACCTCCAACTTGAGCAGTTTTATGCCCAGGTATATAATGTGTCAATTTCAAAGAGTATAAACATGTTTAAAGAGAGTCACTTTTTAATTATTTAAGAGCATGAGTCCAATCCCACAATTCTTTTGCTGTTGAAGTAAATTAGAGTAGTGCTTGACTGAGGACTGCACCAGTGGACCCTATACTAAATTGTTAGATATTAGAGGTTTGGGGAAGTTTGGCAGTGTTTTCACTTTTTCAGGCTTGAGCCTACTCTCAAATATGCTGGTGCTGAAGAGAATGTATCCAGTAACATTAGCAACTGTGCTTGCAGATACATGCTAAATAATTGATTTTTGTAATATACAGGTCAATGCAGCCATGTGTCTAAAAGGAGTCTTGAGCCCTTAGCTTATCTGCTCTGATTTCATAAATTTAATATTCTTATATAATTACTTGTTGAAAACTTTAACCAGTTCTATTAAATGTAAAGGACATCTGGGGAAGTAGCTCATACCAATGACTTGACTGGGTTAATTGTATTTAACAAACTCTTTGCTGGCCCACATAGCAGTCTCAGAACTGACCTCAAAAAATTATAAGTACTCTCAATGTATTCTGAACCTTACTGGGCTCAGAATTTCACATGATGTTATAATGTAACGTTTCCTTCTTTTTAAAATTTATATTGCTATCAGTTTACTAGTGTTTAACTGTGTTTTAGCAACAATCCATTTTTAACAAATGTCATGATTGTGCTATCACAATTCTGAATTATAAAATATTACACAAGGCAAATTGGCAAGATTTTTCATTCCTTCTGACTTGAGAGAACAGTCATCACTTAACAAATAGAAAATCAATAATTTGCAGTTACATACATTGACTTGTTAATTTTTTATTAAAACTATTCCTTCTACTTCACTTATGTCCTCATCCTACTCCCACTGATGTCAATGGCAAAGCTCCAAATTTCTTTGAAGGAACAAGATCATGACCACATAGAACATTAATTGAGCAAATGTAAAAACAAGGTCTCTGAGACCCTATAACTATGATATCCATTAAAAAGTCAACCTTACTAACATTTAGCACATGCAGAGTAATTGTAGCAATGTCAGTCTCAACGTTTAGTACACATTTAGTATTCAAAGTTTAAGGAATTACTGCAGTATTTGAAGTGACAGTGTGGAACATGGTTGAAATGGAGCTTGCTAAAACACACACGAGTCTTAAATCAAGAAAAGTGCAAGTAGAGCTGACTTTTAAAATTCATCATGTTTAGAAATTTTAAACAACATGGTCCAGTGCATCAGCAGCTCTAAGACCAATGCAAGGAGAAGCCTTGTCTAATTTACAGAAGTTGGTGTTTAGATAATAGTAAACTTATGTTCTGCAAATGAACCATTCTTTCGTCCTTTGGTTCAGTGAACCACTTTGAAACCATAAGCAATTAGCTTGAAATTAGCTTGAAACCTACTTTCATGCTCATTTAAAAAAATCTCTTCAGCAAGTCTTTCTTCCTCAATCCCCTTGCTCTTTTTACTCACTCATTCTGTAATTATTTTAAATCTTGAGGTGAGGTGGTTCTTCCCCTTTTGTAGAATGTTCTCCTTCAAGGGCTAATCTCTCTTTAAAGCAAAATTAGTATGCAACACATGAACACTTGTATTCTTTTCTCAGCACTGGTTAAAGGGCATCACTAGATCTATAAAACCTTTTAAAGAGCACATACAAGATGTCAAAAGTGCATTCATTGACAGTTTGCCATAGTTTGTTGCATTATATCATGCTTTATAAGGGGGAAGAAGAGACAGGAAGTGTAATTCAGTGCAATCTAAACAGATACTCCAGTTTACCTATAAGAGAAGCACCCATTGTGCAAAATCCAAATTATGTAGTGCAATAACAACAAATCAAGATATTCATGATGTTAAGGAAGTTACAAGTTTCCCTTGCTGTCCATACTGAAGACACGTAGGCTGGGTATAGTAAAGTTGAAAGTCAGAAACTACACTTTTCTTTACTATGGACATTCAAATGCACAAGCAAAGCTTACAGATGGGGTTGCTTCAGTCAACAGCTGGGAAACCAGTGTCTGACTGGATTGTCATAGCAAGGTTTACTACTGCCTAGAATAAATGTTGCATAACAGTGACCTGTGATTATGCACCAACAGAAGCAGTGGAACAGGAAGCTGATTTTATGAACAGCTGGCTCACGTTGCAGATGAGTTTCCTGTTATGATTCTGATAGTGGGATATATGAATGCACAGGTTGATAGCAGACAAGGTAAGCAAATGAATAGCGTTGGACAACATTGTATCAAGAGAGCAAACAATAATGAGGAAAGATTAAGAGTTTGCTGTGAGAAGCACAATCTGATTATTGACAGGTACTGGTTTTCCTCACAAAAATGTGCACAAGGTTATATGGAACTCGCCAGATTGTCAAAACAAAAACCAGTTTGACCATGTTGTTATCAGTAAAAGACATTAGATGGTCACTGTTAGATGTTAGGGCTCGTCTACACTACAAAATTAGGTTGACTTAAATTAAGCCAACCTACAGTCACTGTAGTAAGTAAATCAGCTATTGGGTCCATGCTACCCTCATTCTGCCAGTGGTCCGCACCAGGAGCGCTTACACTGACGGAAGTGAGGCATTGTGGGGCATCAAGAAGCCAAAGTGTGGGGCACTGAAAACTATGTGGGGTCACAGCTGGACCTCCCCCTCCCCTCACCCCAAGGCCTACAGCCCGAGATGTGAGCCAGCAGTGGGTCTCAATGTCACAGCAAGGAGCCGACCAGTGGTGAAATTGACTTTTTTTTTTTCCAGTTTCATGGCTGCTATTTCACATTTCTTCTCCAGCTCTGGCTGTCAGCCCTCATGGGGCTCACAGCTGGAGTCTCTCGACCCCACCCCGGGCTGACAGCCTGAACTATTAGCACAATGCGGGGCTCACAACTGGAGCCAGAGACCAAATGTAAAACAACAACAGACACAAAACTGACAAGAATATCCCTGCTGTAAAATTGAGCCCAGTGCAGGGCTCACAGCTTGGGCTGTCAGGGCTGAGGTGGGGAGAGGAGAGCTTCCACTGTGAGCTCCACACCAGACCGCTCAGGCTGTGCACCCTGGGCTGGGGTGGGAGTGTTCCTGCAGTAAGTCCCACTGCCAGAGGTAACAACCTGGATCCTGCTGCCTCCTCCTAGTGAGGGATTGAGTGTGAGGGAGGAGACCCGGAGCCTGGGTGGCAGCCGGGCTGGCTCTCTTTCTCCGCATCCATCAGTGGGAGGCGGTGGCCAGGCTCCAGTCTGTCAGCCCAGCGGCTGGGCTCCAGGCCGTCAGCCAACAGGCAATGTAAGTAACAGTGTGTACACAGACACTGCATCACCTTAATTACATTGACCTAAGCACTATGCCTCTTGCAGAGTTGGAATTATTAGGTCGATGTAGTGGGTGACTTACATTGGCGGGAGCACCATTGTAGTGTAGACACTTACATAGTTATGTTCACATAAGGCAGTTTATGTTGACCTAACTCTCTAGTGTACAGCAGGCCTTAGTCTATAGAAGTGCTGGGTATGTCAGTGATAAAAAACTACTAATGGGAAAGGTTAAGTTCCAGTCCAAGAAAAAGATGGGCGCAAGTGCAACTGGAGCCAAATCTGATCTCGATAAGTTAAAGGTTAGCTCTGTGAGGGTGACATACAGGGTGACACCTGGAAGGAAATACCAGATGATTGGTACCACTGTTGCCTTTAGACATTTCTGAAGAAAGGAGTTCCTGACAATCTGAATAACTATAGATGTATAAGCTTATTGTCAGTACCAGGAAAAATCATGAGGAAATAATTATCTATAGATTAAGGCCAATTTAGAGGAAGCAGTAGGCAAGGAATAGTGCAGCTTCAGACCAGGCTATAGCTACATTGATCAGATATTTATGCTCTAATAATTGATGGAAAAAAGTGATAACTGGGACTAAAAATGTTTGCTATTTTCATCGACTTCATAAAGGCATTTGATGAGGTTTTGAGAGAGGAATTATAGAAAGCTGCAAAATCATATGGAGTTCCAGATAAGATAACTGCAATTATAAAAGCTATGTACGAAGACTCCTGCAGTGCACATAAGAATTTGACTCAAACCAGTTATTTAATTTCCCACAAAGTTTGATGGAAAGAAAGGGGTTATGAAATCACTGTCACTTTTCATCATGTTCTTAACCTGGACATTAAGAATTTAGATGAGTTGGAGAGTGTGACATTAGATGATCTAGGGTTAAACTCCTTAGCTTTTGCAGATGATGTACAACTGGAAGACGTTTGAATGAATGATGATACTCTTCGCAACCTTGGAAAATTAGTGTAGTCGGCTTGGATTTAAAATAAATGGCAAGAAGACAAACTGGTTGCATCTTGGATCAGGGACAATAGATCAAATGTTGAAATGCAGCAGCTCTGAAGTTGTATAACAAGTAGAATCTTATGTGTAACTAGAAAGCTTGATCAGTGCTGATGGTTCCATCAAGGCTGAGATTAAAAGGAGATGTGCCTTAGCCACAAGTGCTGCACAGAAATTGACAAAGTTATGGACTGATTAAACATTACCTTTGGTGCCAAAGTGAACATTTATGAAAGCAGCGTACTAACAGTATTACTCTTGGTGGCCTCAAAGCAGCTGCTTTAATTGAAATAGATATAAGAACTCTGGAGGAAGTAGAGATGAGTTGTTTGGAAGATATGAAGTGTAAAAGTGGGAAAAAATTCAGGCAAATGAAGTTAGGAGGGTAGGATGTGAAATCTGGGTATGGGATTGGCTGCAATCAAAAAATTATGATAGTGGGGACACTGCAAAACACAAACAGATGATGAAGGCAAAAGAAAACAATACAAACACAACCAAGGTCAGTCCAATCTAGAAGCTGACCACCAACCAAATGGTAGGACGTTGAATGTAGGAACATGACCAAGTTGGGCTTAATGGAGGAACAAGCCAGGGACAAGAATTAATTTCAATGCTGTACTGCTCTCTGTGTTTGCAAAACGGCTGTGGGATGAAAGGGAGAAAATATTCACGCTGTAAATTATGGCAAGAAGTATTCTCTTCTTAAACATCCCCTTGCATCACTCAGGTTAATGTTTCCTTAATTCAAATTGTTATGCTATACAAAGCACATGGGATCGTTTATAAGAGAGAAGGCAAATACGCCATATTTATTGAAAATACAACAGTTAGCATATGCTTTTCAGTCACACACACATACACATCATGCACACAGTCCTGCCAGTTGATGTTTTTATAGTTACCAGTCTGGAGTCTGGATCAATCTAGTGGCCAGCCAGAATGGTCGCAGAGGGGAGCTGGGCTTTGTCGGTCGCAATCCGATGCTCCTGGAGTAGTGGCAAGACAAACCCAAAATCCCATGGCAAAGCACTCTATTCTTATAGTTCCTTTTCTCTGTTGAAGACTGTGGATTTTGCTGTGTCAGTTTGTGACAGGTTACTCCTTAATTGGTGTATCTTTTGATGTAAACATTCCAAAACACCTCTGAGAGGGTTATCCTGTCCTGGTTCCGATTTAATCAATTGTCCTGTCTTTAGGGGTGCCAGCCTTCACCTCAGGGTTGTCAATTTGCCCTTCCTTCATTCTGGATGCGGGTTGATGATTTTCTGGTGGTGTCAAGTCTCTTTACTCCTTTTTCCTTGACCATCTGGCTATAACAATGGCCTTCACACCTTATCTTTTCCTGATGCATACATTCCTCATTCACACAGTCTTTTTACAGGTTTCAGAGTAACAGCCGTGTTAGTCTGTATTCGCAAAAAGAAAAGGAGTACTTGTGGCACCTTAGAGACTAACCAATTTATTTGAGCGTAAGCTTTCGTGAGCTACAGCTCACTTCATCGGATGCGTACTGTGGAAAGTGTAGAAGATCTTTTTATACACACAAAGCATGAAAAAATACCTCCCCCCACCCCACTGTCCTGCTGGTAATAGCTTATCTAAAGTGATCACTCTCCTTACAATGTGTATGATAATCAAGTTGGGCCATTTCCAGCACAAATCCAGGTTTTCTCTCCCCCCCCCCCCCCCACAAACCCACTCTCCTGCTAGTAATAGCTTATCTAAAGTGACCACTCTCCGTACAATGTGTATGATAATCAAGGTGGGCCATTTCCAGCACAAATCCAGGGTTTAACAAGAATGTCCGGGGGGGGGGGGGGGTAGGAAAAAACACGGGGAAATAGGTTACCTTGCATAATGACTTAGCCACTCCCGGTCTTTATTCAAGCCTAAGTTAATTGTATCCAATTTGCAAATGAATTCCAATTCAACAGTCTCTCGTTGGAGTCTGGATTTGAAGTCTTTTTGTTGTAATATTGCAACGTTCATGTCTGTAATCGCATGACCAGAGAGATTGAAGTGTTCTCCGACTGGTTTATGAATGTTATAATTCTTGACATCTGATTTGTGTCCATTTATTCTTTTACGTAGAGACTGTCCAGTTTGACCAATGTACATGGTAGAGGGGCATTGCTTGCACATGATGGCATATATCACATTGGTGGATGTGCAGGTGAACGAGCATCTGATAGTGTGGCTGATGTTATTAGGCCCTGTGATGGTGTCCCCTGAATAGATATGTGGGCACAGTTGGCAACAGGCTTTGTTGCAAGGATAGGTTCCTGGGTTAGTGGTTCTGTTGTGTGGTATGTGGTTGCTGGTGAGTATTTGCTTCAGGTCGGGGGGCTGTCTCTAGGCAAGGACTGGCCTGTCTCCCAAGATTTGTGAGAGTGTTGGGTCATCCTTCAGGATAGGCTATAGATCCTTAATAATGCGTTGGAGGGGTTTTAGTTGGGGGCTGAAGGTGACGGCTAGTGGCGTTCTGTTGTTTTCTTTCTTGGGCCTGTCCTGTATTAGGTGACTTCTGGGAACTCTTCTGGCTCTATCAATCCTTTTTTCGACATCTCCGACTCAAGGAATATTTCCAACATACCTCTGAACAATATACTAATCCACAGAGACCTCCCTACCAACACTACAAAAAGAAGGATTCTAGGTGGACTCCTCCTGAAGGTCGAAACAGCAGACTGGACTTCTACATAGAGTGCTTCCGCCAACGTGCACGGGCTGAAATTGTGGAAAAGCAGCATCACTTGTCTCATAACCTCAGCCGTGCGGAACACAATGCCATTCACAGCCTCAGAAACAACTCTGACATCATAATCAAAAAGGCTGACAAAGGAGGTGCTGTTGTCATCATGAATAGATCGGAATATGAACAAGAGGCTGCTCGGCAGCTCTCCAACACCACTTTCTACAAGCCATTACCCTATGATCCCACTGAGAGTTACTAAAAGAAACTACAGCATTTGCTCAAGAAACTCCCTGAAAAAGCACAAGATCAAATCCGCACAGACACACCCCTGGCACCCTGACCTGGGGTATTCTATCTACTACCCAAGATCCATAAACCTGGAAATCCTGGGCGCCCCATCATCTCAGGCATTGGCACCCTGACAGCAGGATTGTCTGGCTATGTAGACTCCCTCCTCAGGCCCTATGCTACCAGCACTCCCAGCTACCTTCGAGACACCACTGACTTCCTGAAGAAACTACAATCCATCGGTGATCTTCCTGATAACACCATCCTGGCCACTATGGATGTAGAAGCCCTCTACACCAACATTCCACACAAAGATGGACTACAAGCCGTCAAGAACACTATCCCCAATAATGTCACGGCTAACCTGGTGGCTGAACTTTGTGACTTTGTCCTTACCCATAACTATTTTACATCTGGGGACAATGTATACCTTCAGATCAGCGGCACTGCTATGGGTACCCACATGGCCCCACAGTATGCCAACATTTTTATGGCTGACTTAGAACAACGCTTCCTCAGCTCTCGTCCCCTAACGCCCCTACTCTACTTGCGCTATATTGATGACATCTTCATCATCTGGACCCATGGAAAAGAAGCCCTTGAGGAATTCCACCATGATTTCAACAATTTCCATCCCACCATCAACCTCAGCCTGGTCCAGTCCACACAAGAGATCCACTTCCTGGACACTACAGTGCTAATAAACGATGATCACATAAACACCACCCTATACGGAAACCTACTGACCGCTATTCCTACCTACATGCCTTCAGCTTTCACTCTGACCACACTACACGATCCATTGTCTACAGCCAAGCTCTGCGATACAACCGCATTTGCTCCAACCCCTCAGACAGAGACAAACACCTACAAGATCTCTATCAAGCATTCTTACAACTACAATACCCACCTGCGGAAGTGAAGAAACAGATTGATAGAGCCAGAAGAGTTCCCAGAAGTCTCTAAGGTGTCACAAGTACTCCTTTTCTTTTTACAGTCTTTTTACAGAGACCTTTGAGAATACAAACAGTGTCAGTTTATTCTGAATCTCCTTAACATAGACACAATACAAGATCCTGTCTTTTACTTACTAAACCTTAAAACAAAGAAACGTATATTTAACTAGAGTGCCTAATTTGTCATACATATAGGAAACCCTAATATTAAACATTTAGACATTAAAACTTATCCTAAAACAAAAGGTGACCATAATCAGTCATAAAGATTGTTCTGGTCTGTCCCTGCCTTAACATCAGTACAGACACTGGCAGTCTGTCAGATGCATTCCTTCCAATGTCCCAGAAGGTCGTTTCTTTCTGCTATTCAAAAAGGGTGGCTGGTAAAATGAAATCAAGACGTACATTAGTACCTCTATTCTTATAGTACAATTATAAAATGCTCTCCTACATAATCCTTCTTTCACATTCATTTATTGTCCCTTAAATATTTAAGTCAATTTTGGCAAAGTGTTTTATTCCAGAAATTCTGATTCCTAGTGCCATATAATTAAGTGTGAAGTAAATTATGTTTCAACTTGAATAGTTAATTTTAAAGGCAAACAACTGAAGACTTCTCAGTTACTTCAGCAACATGCCATTGACCCAGTCATGGAGATTTGGATATGTGGATGATCTTGAACTTGTCATCCAAGCAAGCACTTTTACCCAAGAGGAATGCATCCTCACAGAAAATCTGAAAAAAACTGGAGGAGTACTACTGGTTATGGTGACTTCTTTCAAATCCTCAAAAAACAGCTGTCTTCACACTCCACCTGAGGTAACATACAAAGAAATACCCATATGTCACCTTCTGCAGCCAAACTCAGTCATGAGGTTGCCTGAAGTATCTTGGAGTAGTTCTGGATTGCAGCCTTGCATACTGCCAACACCTGGTGAAGATTGCTACCAAGATAAAGGCTAGGAACAATATAATCTACAAACTAGCTGGGACTAGTTGGAGACCAGAGGCTCACACCTTGGGAACAGCCACATTGGTCCACAACATCTCAGCAACTTACTATTGCGCTCCAGTACAGCTAGGCAGCGTATATATGAAACTTGTTGATGTTCAATTAAACAGTACTATGAGAATTGTCACAGGAGTGCTTAAGTCACCACCAACAATATGGCTTCTCATCCTCGTGCACATCTTATCACCATCCCGCTGAAGAGAAGTAGCAATAATACAAAAATATAACCATGAAATACCAAAACCAGACTTGCTCATCTGTGAAGCTCTCCAACCCCCCATGAGATGCTGCTTTAAGTCCAGGAACCTCTTCTGATTAGCGGCCGAAACTTTTAAAACCTCATGATTGACACCAAAAGACAAATATGGAGGCTATGAGAAAATAGCAGGCTCAAGAATCAAGACCTGATTACCGACCAACCACCTGCCTTCACCATGACACATAAAATATGGATCACAGTGAACTGCATTCAAACCTCACAAGGGCATTGGAAACTGAATATAGATGAGAAACTTGCTTAGGCAAAGCTTGTAACTTGCTGACATTGTTTTAATCATCGAAGCATATTATGACTTTTCTTTATACCTTATATTTGGTATCACTTAATCCTATGTCCTTTTGATAAATAATCTTGTTTTACTTTTACAGTGAACAAATTCAGTGCTGTGATTGAAATCAAAGTGTTTGTCTAACCCTGGTTAAATTAATGAGCTGCAGTGTATTGTTTCTTTAAAGGAGCAATGAATTTAATAATTTCTGTGAGTATTCTCGGAGAGGGCTGGACACTGCAAGGAGACCTGTCTGGGGACTGGGTTGGTGGGGATCATTGTTTGTTACCTTCAAAGCAAGGTTTGGATTGGCAGAGTCCTGAAGAGTTTGCTGTCTGGGCAGACAAGCTGCTGTATCAGGGAGCTGTGTCACAGTTTAGTAGTAGCAAAACTTTCACTTCCTGAGGCTGGGGTGGGAGTGGTAACATGGTAACTTAAAATTCTGGGAACCTCAGCAAATTGTCATATGGGCAGGAAATTTTGGGGAAATTCAGGACTGGGAGGCCCTGAGGTTGCAAAAAGTAACTGGGCGGAGGTATCTGGGTGTGACTGCATGCTTGTATGCTGGCTGTTGGTGTCAGGACTGAGAGTCACAGCATTATAGCATTTAAGGCACCTGAGCTGCAGGCCAGCTGGTGACACACCCCTTACTGGTGTGGGTTGAACCCCAAACCTTCACACTTTGTCTTCCTATAGGCTTGTATATTGACTTGCACATCTGGAGACCTAGTGTTAAACTAAAACAGTGTTACTTTCCTCCTTCTCCCAAAGAACACAACTGACCTGTAGCATACAAATCATTTGCAATCTGCTGCAATACAGGAAATGTATATCACATACAATCAAATTCCTCATCTAGCACTTTTGAGCAGATGAAAGCAGTTGCTAGTTTTTCATTTTCCTTTTAAGCTTTTGATAAAATACTAAATCACCTTGAGCAAAGCGAGACAGCAGTCCACCAGAGCAGGAGCACAATAAGAAAAGTTTAATTCTTCTGTGCAAATGGCCAAAAGATAGAATGGGTTTATTATGGACAAGTTGTAACGTAATATTAACCTTTCCCACATAGAGCCAGAATGAACACACTGTCAAGTTTGCCTCCAATAATAAAATACCAAGCCATCACTGAATGTAGATGAGGGTTGAGAACAACCTATTCAGAGGTCTGGACTATGGACACGGAACTGAAACAACTGCCCCTAAAAGCTCTTAATATGTTGTTACACCTTCCACAGTGCTTAGATGGTATATGCTTTATGGAGAGATTATGTGGGCTCTCTGCATTTCATACTGTCTTGAAGAGATTGGTAACCATTTGTTTCTTCAATTAAATGTAATGATAGCAGTGGCAGCAGCGTACGTAACTATACTAGCCTGTCGCAGAGAATCAGTCTGCAAAGACAGGAGAAGTTAATTTTTAAAATAGACTTTCATGAATATGGACCAATCTCTCTAACTGCTAGGAATTAATGTTCTCAATAGTGTATGAAGTTGTGAAAAAATCTGAATAGGAAAAGGAGGCTTTTTCTTCTCCTGTTTGAAAGCTAATTTTTCAGATTTTGCAGAATTCAATCTACATTTCCACAAATAAAAGCTATGGTTAATCTCAGACTCACATAGCTGTATTTTCTGAAGATCTATAAATTCTGGGTAACTTTTCCAAAAGCACCTAAGTGATTTAAGAGCCTCAGGACTTGATCCCAAAGAAGTCATTGGTGAAACTCCCATTGATTTCAATGAAGCAGGATCAAGCCCTAAGTCACCTTTGAAAATTGAACTTTGACTCCTAAGTTATTTAGATGCTTTTGAAAATTTTGCTCTTAATTCAAACAGAAATGTGTCTGTGCTTTATTTAATACTCATTGGGCCAGCTTCATCCTTAACATAATTCCATTTATACTGATTACATTTCCATCAGGAATGAACTATTCATTTGATTTTTGTTTCACAGAGTCCATTTTGGATGATTCTTTTATATACAAAGTATTTCAGAGAAGTGTTTTTTAAGTTAGGGAGAAGTGGTTGGGAAAAAGTAGTGAGTATATGTTAGCAAGCCTTCTTTTGAGATGCCATTGTGTTGCTGCAGTGATATATCAATTTAGAAAGAATAATTAGTGATTTATCCCAGTTGCAGTCGCTAAAGAGAGATTTTCTGGTAGTAGTAGGCAGCATTTGCATTAAAAATTATTTGTTATGCTTATTTCACTTTGTGTGTGTATGTATATATAGGTATATACACACACATGCATGAACCCTGACATTGCATGAGAAGGAGCTAAAATCTTCATTACAATAATATTCTAACTATAAACCGATAATCAACAATTGATTTGTAGTAAAGGAAAAAATGTATAGGTTTCTAATACAGTTGGATGCCACAGATGTGGTATTTAGCTATTAGTATTTGAATAATGTCGCTCTGTAAAGTAAATAGGCTAATATCTGTAATTTCTTTTCTCTTAGATTCTAAAAACGTTCCTGGCAAGATTAGATTTAAAATTCTTTAACCACCAATCTTTGAAATCTCTTGGATACAGCTTTGTCATGGGGCCAATGGCCCTCCAGGAGAATTAGGTCCTAATTGGCCCATGAGGACAGTGTGGACTACACCTGGGAGAAATCAGGTGTTCCAGGTGGTGCCCCTCTAGCTAATTAGAACTGGAGCAGCTGAATTAGGAGGCTGCTAGAATAGTATAAAGAGAAAGGTGCCCTAGGGAAAAGGGAACGCTTTGCAGGCAAGCTCTGCGGTTGCTGCAGGAACCCACAGGAATTGCGGGAAACAAGTCCTGAAGGAAGGTTAGGGTCAACAATAAGAGCTCCTAGAGAACCATCAGAGTCCCTGGGGGAAGAGCGATCCTGTCAGTAAGCTCCAGGAAGCAGGGGCTGATGTCTGACGGTAGAGCAGAGAGGCCTACGCTCTGAGTCTGCCTCCAGAGTAGGGAGTTGGAAAGCTGAAGCATATTCTGTAAAGTGAGAGAGACCCCTAGAGTGGGGCAAGTAACTGAGAAGTTAGTTCTCCAACAAGTAGTACATGATCCAGAGACTGAATCCCAGTGTGAGAGGTAAGAGGGACTGCTGGCAATTTACTGATAAGAAGAGGTAAGGAGAAGAATAAGACTGTGGTAAGGAAGAAACAGAAGCCTTGGCAAGTTTCTTTGTTGGTTTAGTGGATGTTGCTAGATAAAATCTGCCCCGGATACAGGAGTGATACAGGCAAAACCTGAGTTGAGACTGATTTATATGACAAAAAGGGGAGACTGAGGCATGGCATGGTGTCAGGGCTGTGACAAGGATAAATTAATCACAGAATTTTTAATAAAATATGAGCTCAGAGTATTAAAAGAGTGAAACTTACATTTCTCTCTGAATATAATTAGAGTGGGAACATTTTATTTGTCCTATGACAGCACTAGAAACCACCAAGACAACAGACTTTGACAACTATATTTACTTCATGGTGGTATTTGCAGAGACCTTTGCTTTTGAGTTGAAATGTAATCATGGTTTGAAATGTGTTTAACAGTTTTAATCTCTGTAGCCGCTCCACAATTTCAAGTAGAATGAGATAATAAAACATTGTCATTATAATCATGAAAAGAGAAGGCAGATAGAGTCAAGAGGGAGCGTCAAACACATGCTTTGATAATTATCTCGTTTTCTCAATATTGTTTGCAATCTGTGTATCTGACAACAACATAAAGTGCAATTGGCATAGTGGTGGGGAGTGCACTAGAAATGTAAACATGTGTCTCCTACCTTTTATATGACCCATAATAAGTATTCCAAATTGCTGTTGTTTTTCATGGAAATTTGGATTAAACTCTCATGTCTGAAGTCAATTCAGTAATTCAATTAGTAGTTCATACTTCTCATAGAAATTACCTATTGAGAGAGTAATATAATTTTTTCTATATTTTGTCTCTGTTCTTATATCTAGCATATCTATGTTCATGTTCAAAGAAAAATCCATAACAGACCCACTCAGATCCTCTTTTTTTTTTAAATTTAATTTCTCTTAAATGGAAGAGGGAGGGGGAAGTAACCACTTCATGGCTTGATATCTGTGTTAAACAAGTTGGCATGTGGGGATTTATAGAAATTGATGCTGAGTGATTCCTGGCATGGCAGAGAATCAAGCTGGAGTATTTAGAGTGCAGTAGAGTGTGCGTTGAGAAACTCAATGATGATTTTTATTTCCTTAAAGAGAGATCTTTTGGTTGAAGCTGTCTAGAAATTATTTCCCTGATGTGTGGAATGAAAATTACATTTATGAAACCAAATCATTAAAAGTACTACAAGTGCTCCTATTTAAATCATTTGAGTACCAGTGAGTTACTCCAATAATGCAGTGATTTGTATCAGTGTTCCTTGGAAATTTTGCAGGAGAACAGCACTCTCTCTATTGAAATGTTGCTACCAGCTTGGTGTATCTACCACTTGTAATAGTTTTTATTCTATCAAATCCTATTTGAGCTTAAGTGGTACATGGTTATCTTGCATACTCTCCCCAACAAAAAAGTAAATCCTGTGAACCAAAATCAAATGATAATGCAACATAAATGACCAACACTATAAGCCTAATAATATTATCATAGAATATCAGGAAGGGACCTCAGGAGGTCATCTAGTCCAACCCCATGCTCAAAGCAGGACCAATCGCCAACTAAATCATCCCAGCCAGGGCTTTGTCAAACCTGACCTTAAAAACCTCTAAGGAAGGCGATTTCACCACCTCCCTAAATAACCCATTTCAGTGCTTCTCCACCCTTCTAGTGAAAAAGTTTTTCCTAATATCCAACCTAAACCTCCCCCACTGCAACTTGAGACCATTACTCCTCGTTCTGTCATCTGGTACCACTGAGAACAGTCTAGATCCATCCTCTTTGGAACCCCCTTTCAGGTAGTTGAAAGCAGCTGTCAAATCCCCCCTCATTCTTCTCTTCTGCAGTTCCCAGTTCTTCTCTTATCCCAGTTCCCTCAGCCTCCCCTCATAAGTCATGTGCTCCAGCCCCCTAATCATTTTTGTTGCCCTTCGCTGGACTCTTTTTCCAATTTTTCCACATCCTTCTTGTAGTGTGGGGCCCAAAACTGGACACAGTACTCCAGATGAGGCCTCACCAATGCCGAATAGAGGGAACGATCACATCCCTCGATCCGCTGGCAATGCTCCTACTTATACAGCCCAAAATGCCGTTAGCCTTCTTGGCAACACGGGCACACTGTTGACTCATATCCAGCTTCTTGTCCACTGTAACCCCTAGGTCCTTTTCTGCAGAACTGCTGCCAAGCCGCTCGGTCCCTAGTCTGTAGCAGTGCATGGGATTCTTCCGTCCTAAGTGCAGGACTCTGCACTTGTCCTTGTTGAAGCTCATCAGATTTCTTTTCGCCCAATCCTCTAATTTGTCTAGGTCCCTCTAGGTCCCTCTGTATCTTATCCCTACCTTCCAGCGTATCTACCTCTCCTCCCAGTTTAGTATCATCTGCAAACTTGCTGAGGGTGCAATCCATGCCATCCTCCAGATCGTTAATGAAGGTATTGAACAAAACCGACCCCAGGACCGACCCTTGGGGCACACCGCTTGATACCAGCTGCCAACTAGACATGGAACCATTGATCACTACCCATTGAGCCCGGTGATCTAGCCAGCTTTCTATCCACCTTATAGTCCATTCATCCAGCCCAAACTTCTTTAACTTGCTGGCAAGAATACGGTGGGAGACCATGTCAAAAGCTTTGCTAAAGTCAAGGAATAACATGTCCACTGCTTTCCCCTCATCCACAGAGCCAGTTATCTCATCATAGAAGGCATTTAGGTTAGTCAGGCATGACTTGCCCTTGGTGAATCCATACTGACTGTTCCTGATTACTTTCCTCTCGTCTAAGTGCTTCAGAATTGATTCCTTGAGGACCTGCTCCATGATTTTTCCAGGGAATGAGGTGAGGCTGACTGGCCTGTTGTTCCCTGGATCCTCCTCCTTCCCTTTTTTAAAGATGGGCACTATGTTAGCCTTTTTCCAGTCATCTGGGATCTCCCCCAATTGCCATGAGTTTTCAAAGATAATGGCCAATGGCTCTGCAATCACATCAGCCAACTCCTTTAGCACCCTCGGATGCAGCTCATCCGGCCCCATGGACTTGTGCTCGTCCAGCTTTTCTAAATAGTCCGGAACCACTTCTTTCTCTACAGAGGGCTGGTCACCTCCTCCCCATACTGTGCTGCCCAGTGGAGTAGTCTGAGAACTGACCTTGTTCGTGAAGACAGAGGCAAAAAAAGCATTGAGTACATTAGCTTTTTCCACATTCTCTGTCACTAGGTTGCCTCCCTCATTCAGTAAGGGGCCCACACTTTCCTTGGCTTTCTTCTTGTTGCCAACATATCTGAAGAAACCCTTCTTGTTACTCTTAATATCCCTTGCTAGTTGCAACTCCAAGTGTGATTTGGCCTTCCAGATTTCGCTCCTGTATGCCTGAGCAATATTTTTATACTCCTCCCTGGTCATTTGTCCAATCTTCCACTTCTAGTAAGCTTCTTTTTGTGTATGTTTAAGATCAGCAAGGATTTCACTGTTAAGCCAAGCTGGTCGCCTGCCATATTTACTATTCTTTCTACATATCGGGATGGTTTGTTCCTGCAACCTCAGTAAGGATTCTTTAAAATACAGCCAGCTCTCCTGGATTCCTTTCCCCTTCATGTTGTTCTCCCAGGGTATCCTGCCCATCAGTTCCCGGAGGCAGTCAAAGTCTGCTCTTCTGAAGTCCAGGGTCTGTTTGCTGCTGCTCTCCTTTCTTCCTTGTGTCAGGATCCTGAACTCGACCATCTCATGGTCACTGCCTCCCAGGTTCCCATCCACTTTTGCTTCCCCTACTAATTCTTCCCTGTTTGTGAGCAGCAGGTCAAGAGCAG
Source organism: Chelonia mydas (assembly GCF_015237465.2). Lineage (NCBI taxonomy): Eukaryota > Metazoa > Chordata > Testudines > Cheloniidae > Chelonia > Chelonia mydas. Next base: position 87,875,427 of record NC_057853.1, on the reverse strand, counting down.
CTCTGCCCCTAGTTGGTTCCTCTAGCACTTGCACCAGGAATTGTCCCCTACACTTTCCAAAAACTTCCTGGGTTGTCTGTGCACCGCTGTATTGCTCTCCCAGCAGACATCGGGATGATTTAAGTCCCCAATGAGAACCAGGGCCTGCGATCTAGTAACTTCTGTTAGTTGCTGGAAGAAAGCCTCGTCCACCTCATCCCCCTGGTCTGGTGGTCTATAGCGGACTCCCACCACAACATCACCCTTGTTGCTCACACTTTTAAACTTAATCCAGAGACTCTCAGGTTTTTCTGCAGTTTCATACCGGAGCTCTGAGCAGCCATACTGCTTTCTTACGTACAGTTCAACTCCCCCACCTTTTCTGCCTTGCCTGTCCTTCCTGAATAGTTTATATCCATCCATGACAGTATTCCAGTCATGTGAGTTATCCCACCAAGTCTCTGTTATTCCAATCACATCATAATTCCTTGACTGTGCCAGGACTTCCAGTTCTCCCTGCTTGTTTCCCAGGCTTCTTGCATTTGTGTATAGGCACTTAAGATAACTCGCTGATCGTCCTGCTTTCTCAGTATGAGAAAGAAGTCCTCCCCTCTTGCGCTCTCCTGCTCGTGCTTCCTCCTGGTATCCCACTTCCCCACTTATCTCAGGGCTTTGGACTCCTTCCCCCGGTGAACCTAGTTTAAAGCCCTCTTCATTAGGTTAGCAAGCCTGCTTGCGAAGATGCTCTTCCCTCTCTTCATTAGGTGGAGCCCATCTCTGCCTAGCACTCCTCCTTCTTGGAACACCATCCCATGGTCAAAGAATCCAAAGCCTTCTCTCCGACACCACCTGCGTAGCCATTTGTTGAGTTCCACGATTCGACGGTCTCTACCCAGGCCTTTTCCTTCCACAGGGAGGATGGACGAGAACACCACTTGCGCCTCAAACTCCTTTATCCTTCTTCCCAGAGTCCTGTAGTCTGCAGTGATCCACTCAAGGTCATTCTTGGCAGTATCACTTGTGCCCACATAGAGAAGCAGGAAGGGGTAGCGATCCGAGGGCTTGATGAGTCTCGGCAGTCTCCCCGTCACATCGTGAATACCAGCTCCTGGCAAGCAGCACACTTCTCGGCTTTCCTGGTCAGGACAGCAGATAGATGACTCAGTCCCCCTTAGGAGGGAATCCCCGACCACCACCACCCGCCTCCTTCTCTTGGGACCAGCGGTCATGGAACCCCCATCCCTAGGACAGTGCATCTCATGCCTTCCAATTGGTGGAGTCTCCTTCTGCTCCCTTCCCTCAGATGTATCATCTAGTCCACTCTCTGCATTAGTACCTGTGGAGAGAACATGAAAACGGTTGCTCACCTGTATCTGCATTGCTGGTACATGGATGCTCCTCTTTCTTCTTCTGGAGGTCACGTGCTACCAATTTTCTTCAGTCTTTATGTCCCCTCTGCGCAGCCTGCTCTGAATGGTTCATATTTAACTCACCTTTACAAAGTACTATGGAAAGAAAGAATTAACTTGTGGCTGCAATTCCACTAGTAAAGGCTGCCTGGGGTACTTGGTAAATCAGCACACGTTACTCACAACTACACACACAGAGTACAGTTCTCCTTCCTACCCACAATGAAAAGACCTCCCACTAACCCTGCAGTGCTGGTGCAGGTCTAGAACCTGCCAGTGTCTCCAAAAAATTGGACAGCATGGGGGCATGTGGGTGTGGCCCCTAGTGTAACCCAGAAATTAATCAAACATGTCATCCACAGATATCAGTGTCTTACAAAGATGAGTAGGCATTATCATCCCTATATTAGAGGGGCTGAGGCTCCTGGCCAAAGGTTACGCAGTCAATCAGTGGCAGAGATAGCAACAGAATGTTGATCTCCCAACTTCCTGGATTATGCCTGTCCAGTAAAACACATTCTGCCCTTGGAAAGGTGTCAACAACTTCCAGTTAAATCAGCCAATACTTTAAATTTATTCTTCATGTAAATCTCTTCGGTTGCTTTTGAAGATTTTCTTTTATTTTAAATCTGGTGTCTGAGGTTTTTTTAGCCTAGGCATTTTAATGTTTTTTTTTAATCCTTTCCACCTGATCTGTGTGATTTATTATTATTATTATTATTATTATTATTATTATTATTATTCCCCGCCCCACCACCTCCCTATCATTGTAAGAATCCTAGAATAGTCTTATTGCTGTGAGACACTCTGTGGGAAGAATGAAGTTTGTTTTGTTCCAAGGTTGGAGTTTTTTGGACTAAAAGTCCTTGTCCCTTATCTTCTACAGTAATAAAATCCAACAGCAATTAATACTCTAGTACATCATGTCTCTTAACACCCTGACAATATAACCATTAGTCCTTTAATTGATGTGGGGCCAGAGCCTCAGCTGTTGTAAAACAGCTTAGCTCCATTGTTGGATCATTTACAGCAGCTGCGGATCTGCTCCATCACTGCTAAATGCTGTTGTTCAGTTTTACTTCACATTCAAATGTTTGCAATTAGAGTATTAATATATTATAGTCTGATTTGAATTTAAGAAATATATTTTCTATGAAAAATTAATTATAATTAGAAACCGTGACCACACTTATATTTCTTCATGTCATTACCACAGTTCATACTTATGCTTTTTGTGAAACAGGCTCTGCAAATAATGAAGGTTCTTCTTAAATATTAGCACAATTTGAAACTGGCAATTTTTAGCAATCATTTTATATTCTGTATGGGGAGTGTGTGTGTGTACTATATATGGAAGAATTCATTATGTCACTCTTTAACAGTTTTTTAGCAGAGGTTGTCCCAGTTCAAACACCCACATCTGGGTACTCCAAACTGTGGTGTGTTAGAAATTCTTATCTGGAACTGAAAGTGATAATGGAATCTAAAAAGTTCCAACCCTTGGACACTGTCATTTTGCTGTTTTCAGTTTGGAAGACCTAACGACTCTTGTGCCTAGCACAAGTGTTCTGTAGGTCAAATCAGAGCCAAGGAATAAAAGTTCCCTGTCAGGAATTAAGCCTTTAATCATGTATTGCTTTTCCCAGGTGCCCCCCCCAAAAGTAGTAGATAGTGATACACGTTCAGGATTGATGCCTCTCACACTAAGTATACTTTCTGCTCACTCAGACCCCTCTAGATCTACTTGCTGTACCATATGTATGGGAGTCTAATTGGATCTAATTTATGTGCCAAGGAAATGGAAGAAAGCGGAGGTTAAAGTAGTTTTGAAGGCAGCTTTTACTTATACCCGCTTACATCAGTTCAAACATGTCTACATGGGGACCTTGTGGAAAGTTAAGATGAGTTAATTTAAGTGTGAAATAAAAGCACATTGGTGAAAGCCTATTAAACCCTTATATGGAAGCACTCATTTGCTAGTTAGGGGCCTTAGTTCACTGTAGCTTAATCCAGAGTTTTAGTTAACTTGTCTTAACTTTCCTGAATGTCCCTGTATAGACATGCCCTTTTATTTCCTTATCTGTGGGTAGCATGGGGCTAAGTATGTGTAAGGGATTCTTATTGAATGTAAAGTGGTCTAACTTATACCACTTATGTATAATTTCAGAATATGGCTCTGGAAATCCACAGCTATCACTGAATCACATGCATCAATCTTAGCCTGGGTTTTCCATTGACTTAAGAAAGTATAAATGGAAGTGAATTCTCCCTAGCTGACATGGATTTAAAGGATTAGGTAAACAGAAGCAAATGAAAGGTTGTCTTTATCCCCTTGAGATAACCAGAATCTGTTTTCTGTAATCAGTTTTTTAAATCTGGCAAGTTGGCAAAGAGGAGTGAAGTGCCAGTAACAGAGGGTTGAGCAGAAACCCCACAGGAAAGTTTTGTACTATAAAATTAACAATTTTGTTCAGTAAAGAACAACTCCCTAAGGAAACACTACAGAATGTTTCTTGAATAGTAACATTAGTGTAAATTGACAAGTGCCTGTGTAATCAGAGGAGTGCTGAGGGAGAGAAACAAAGTTCCTTGTAAATTGGTATAAAAATTGAGTTGTTAATTTATAGTAGCACAATAGTTGTTAAAAGGTGGCAGTTGGAGGTCTGCATGTTTGTTAGGCAGGTAAAGGACTCCTGAATCTAGTAACTACCTTGGAACACACAAAGACTATACTAACTGGATTTGCAAACTTCCTGAAACTAGGGATTAGATCAATCATTTGGCCAACTTTTTTCTCTTTGAAAGCATCTTCAAGTACTGACATTCTATCCACTTTCCCTGTACCGGGAGCCCCTCTAGAGTCCCACAAGTCTCCTTGGCTCCAATTTTGGCTATGACAGTTGATTACTCTTTTGTAGTTGCCACAGGTTTTATGGTCCCATAGAATATATAAATAAAACTGAAATTGGGGTTATAAAATGTCATTCATGTTTACGTGTTCCCTCAGAAGAGGAGGATGATTCCTTCTTTATTTGTTCTTAAACTACGTTACTTTGACAGTTTTTCTTCATCATGCTAAATCCAAGAATCCGTTACACTGAGTCATCAGTCTATTAATGGCTTAGTATCAGCATTACAGATGGATGAATAATTGATTTTTTTTGGTTTACCTAGCATACCAAAAATCAGGGAAAATCTTCAGTTCAGCTCCAAAAATGTTCAGAACTTGTAAGCTAATTTGAAAAGTCAATTTCAGACCAGCAAACCGTGTGTGTGTGTGTGTGTGTAAGCAAATTTGAAAAGTCCATTTCAGACCAGCAAACTGTGTGTGCATGTGTGTTCTCTTCTGTAACCATAAGCCCAATGTTTAGGGCACTTGCCTGGAATGTGAGAGACCCAGGTTTGAATCCCCACTCTGGAGTGGGGACTTAAACTTTGATCTCACCCTATCCTAGGTGAGTATCCTAACCACCAGGCTATCCTCTAGGGAGGATCTCTCTCAATCTCTCCCATTGATGCTGTTTCCACTTTCTACTTAAATATTCATTGGGCAAAAAGAGAGCTTGAGAATGTCTCTATAGTCTGGTATTAAAAGGCAGTCATCTGTGAATCCACATCTCCTATCTTCCAGGTGAGTGCTTTAATTACCAAGGGCTAGTGTACACTAGAAGCACTACCTCAGTGCGTCTGGTGAAGACACTTTATGCTGACAGAGAGCTCTCCTGGAAACTATACAGCTTGCATTTGAAAGAGCAAATGGAGGGGGGTGGGGGCAGCATGTCTGCCTACAGTAATTACATTCTAACATATTAAGGGAACATACTTACATCCCAATTATCATAATTTTATTAGGTTTAAGCATAATTTAAGGAGTTTTTAGTTGCACTGCCAACATATAAAGGTACAAAGATTAATGTGCTACATGTGAAAACTAATCTAAGTCTTAACATGAAAGATCAGAGATAAAAAATGAGAGAAACTGATATAGACAACAAAGAATACTGATTGTGATAAGCATGAGGAAGAACATTACTTAAGTAAGAATTGTTCTGAAAGCACTTGATGAGAGAAGGTAATATATTAATACTCTAATTTTCTATCACTTACAAAATAGCACACCTATCATTTTAGTCAACATGATCTCTTAAACAGCATTTTAAAGGAAACGTTTTTATAGTGAAGTCATTTTTGTCAGAGAAGCACTTCACTATAAAAGCAGAGATTCCACTGTAAGTGGAATTGCAGTTTGCACCTTGTAATGTATAGAAACATCCAGGACTTTTATTCTACTTTAGACAGAGTTTAGCTACAGCATATCTGAATTCACTAATAATGGATTTTTTTTTTAGCAAACCAACAACTTCTGTGCCATTTTTTCCAATATACAGTTTTGGGATTTAAGCAAATACTTTTTTGTTTTACCCTGTGCATTTTCATGCCAGTGAATATATACTGAATGTATCTGTTTTAAGAAGGACAACATACTTTTTTTCTGTTTTTATACCAGATTTATTCATGAAGCCAACTTTTTATATTTGCAATGAAATTATGGAGATGCCTGATGGAAACTCCAGAGATATAGTTAAGTTCTAAAAATCCTGTTTTTCCTCTACAGGTAGGTGTCCAATTGGTGTGAAGTTTCATACAGAGTGAATGTTTATACCCTTTACCTTTTTTGTTCTGTTTCTTTTCAAAATTTTTAATAGAGAATCTTTGAATTTGGACTCTGGCTGAAGTTTTTCTTTGGCAGTCATACTTTCCATTATCAGCTGATACCTCTTGACAAACATCGTCAACACAAAAATTGGTAGAGGTGGATCCTCAGTAGAACTCATGCAATGGATAGGTTTTTGTTGGATTTAGGGTCATTTTCAGTTGTCCTTAGTGTTATAACAGTGCACACCTCCCCCAACCCCCATGGAAGCCAGGAGCGCATTAGTCTGATGGACAGGGATCAGGTGCACGTAAGTCTGATTGATGTTTATGGAGGCTGAATGGATGCAAGCCACATTGATGGGTCTCAGTGTGCACTCAACCATTTCTATCAGGTGCTACACTGTTCTGTCAAATTTTATTTTATAACAGAAGTCTTTACACAGTTTCTCGTATATGAGGGTGATGTGCAGCTACTCTTGGGTAAATTATTTTCCATCAGCCACTTTTTTACACCCCTCTCTCAGTCCATCTTCTTCTTTAACAGCTATTACCAACCATTTAAAAAACAAAGGAAATTAGTAAATGAAAAGCCTTGGTTGGAAGCCATAAGGGTTGCTACACACACAATATATCTGACAGAAAAACATACAAGTAAGGAAATTGAAAGTTCAGCCACCTAAGGTTACATAAGCTCTTCCTCTCCACACACAGACACAAGTCTTACCATCACCACAGCCATTAGCATACAGCACAGACTGCTCACTCCAGCCTTAACTTGAGGGATTCTAATTTTCTATTCACTCTATTTAACCACCCTTCTGCACAAAAACCTTTACCAAACCACCCTTTCTTAGCACAACCAACTAATATACCAAACATTCACAGCTACTACTGTTGGGGAAAAATATATCCTGGTAAAAGTTTGTGTGCAGAAGGGCAAAAGAGGGATAATAACTAACTACTTCATAACAAATACCTTGTGTATTAATTATATTATTCTTTTGCTCATATTTCCATTCTACAGCAATAAAAATATTTTAAAATGTGTTGTATTTTATTTTTCATTGCTTAAAAAAGAAAAAGCTGATCTTACTAATTAGCATACATATATTTAACTTAACTCGGTTTTATTAAAAACAATGAGGCACCTTAGAGACTAACACATTTATTTGGGTATAAGCTTTCGTGGGCTAAAACCCACTTCATCAGATGCATGGAGTGAAAAATACAGTAAGCAGGTAAGGCAACTCCCATCTTTTCATATATATACTGCTTACTGTATTTTTCACTCGATGCGTCTGATGAAGTGGGTTTTAGCCCATGAAAGCTTATACCCAAATAAATTTGTTAGTCTCTAAAGTGCCACAAGGGCTCCTTGTTGTTTTTACTGATACAGACTAACACAGCTACCACGCTGAAACCTGTCACCATGCTAGGTTTTATTAGAAATCCCACACTTTTACCATACCATTTTTCCATTTAACTTAGTGTCTTGCTTCTAGAGGATGGTGAAAAACTTCCATAATGCGCCTAATTCAGTTGCTCGCAAACTGGCGTCTATATGGAGTGCTTGCTGGTGGTCTGTGGTGAGGTGGCTGATCGCATGGTACTGACTTGTCATCCCTTTTTTCCTACCTGCTTAATTTCTGTAAAAGACAGCTAAAATATTTACTTTCTGTCATGGTTACAGGGTGAGCTGCATTTTAGACCCCTTTCAGACCCACTCAGGTGACAGTCCTGGCTTCCTGCACTTTTCTCAAAGGTAAAACTGTGCGATCCAACAACTCTTAGACTGGATCTCTGAATTGCAGCCACCCTGTTCCCGAACTGTGTTGGCACGACAAACCCAAAATGTTTGGAACCTGTAAACCCTTACCTTTGGGAACCTGTGACCAGTAGCTGATTAAAGTGACTCAAAAACAGCTTCCTCAAAATAAAACATCATTAATTCACTCAAAGGCATATAGCATGCAGAGAAAACTGTTAAAACAATAAAACCCTATACTCCTATTTCCTCTTGTCTAAACCATAATCTTTCTTTGCAAGTTTTGAGAAGTTCCTCCACCTCTGGGGTGGGAGAAGCAGACTGTATTGCAGCAGCATTTTCTCCATCTCTCTGTTAGAAAGCCACATTCAGCAGCTGCTGCCAAACTACCTAACCCTACCTTTCTGCCTGCCTTCTTTAAGGTTTTAGTATCTCTTTGGATCCAGGTTTGGCCTGGGAAGAGTAAATGTCACCAGCCTAGTTGGAGCCAGGCTGCAGGTATTCCCCAATTAATTTCCCCATTGTTTCTGCAAGGAGCCTTGGCATTCTCTATCATAGTACCATATCTTTGTCAGAGTTTCCTTCTTTGGTTTAGTGCTATGCAGTCAGTCACACAGGTAAACTGTGATGCACATGAAATTGGAAAAAAAAGACAGATGTTTCCCTTAGTCTCCACACATTCCATGTAGTGAGTCAATGAGTCACTGTAGTTGACATTGGCAATAAAATAATTTACCTGTGAGAAGGAAAGTGATCTCTACATCCACAAATGGAGAAGGGAAAAGGTCCATCCAACTGGCTTTGTTTATTAAGATGTGGTTCTTGCTGTGAAAAAAATTAGAAACTCTTGACCTAACCAGTTGCCCAGTGCTATATAGGAGGTGTGGGGAAGCTTCCGTCTCCTGCAGGTGATCGCTCTAAAAGCTGAGAATTTTTCCATATCTGCTTTTCTTGCCCTTTAAATTCATCAACTGTCTCTTAGTTCATATATGTGTAGTAAGGGTCAAATGAAGGCTTGACCAGTTTTTACTATAGTCTGTGATTTTACTTGTAAATAGATAAAACATTATATTGAATCAATGAGAGGTGATAGTGTCATTTTAACTGACATTTTTCATAATGTAACCACAGTTCAAAATATTCTTCTCTTTTCTCGTTCTCTCCTTTTTCTTTTTTAATTTTCCATCTATTTTAGCGTATCATTTAACAGCCTCCAGGATCTGAAGGTCGGGTTGTTGCTTTTTCCATACTGGAATGTTCAATTAAGTTAGATAGAAATGTGTTTCTAGCTCATGTGGCTGGGGTGCTCAGGAGACAGGCTGTCACCAATATGATAGACTAAAACAAGGTGGGAAGCATTTCTTTTATTGCAAACAATCTTATGGTTAGTCCTAAAATGCAGCTGCTATTTGTATATTAGCAGCATCAGCAGCTTTGACTGTATGTGTTTTTGAAAGTGACTTGACTCTAGGGGAAATACAGTTTTAGCGAAATGAGTACCTTTTCATTAAAAAAGATATAGCTTGATCAAACCATGAACCAGGATTTTAAGATTTCAAAACTGTGAAAACGGCTTCTTTAAAAACTAAACAAAATTGCTTATCCACCTATACCGAAAGGACAGGAGACAGTTCATATGGATTTAATCAGGCTGCAACTTTATTATTAGATGTCTGAGGCTAGCTGGCAGCGCAGGCAACTCCATGTTCATTCAGATAATTACCCGGGGCTTCCACCAGCCCACCTTTCCATCCAGGTCTCCCAGCAACCCATGGGTTGGACCTTACCATCCATCCCCCCTCATAGGAGGGTTAAGGTGGGTTATAAGAAAGGGAGGTTGGCTCCCTGCCATACCAATCATAGGAGCCCCGACCCCGCCTCAGTTCCATTTCTTTATCCGGTACCTCCTTTTTAAGTTCTTTACCAGACCATTTATTTGATCACTGAATGCATTTCTTATAGAGTACCTGCTCTGGACATCTGCCCTACGCTTACAAATTGAGTTGTGACATATGGCCTAAACTCCTTTCCTCTTCACTGTAATAGGTCTTCACTGACACCTGCGGTGGGGAAGGTGAAAACCCCCCACTCCACCTAGGCCAATATGGGTGTGAGGGAAAAATTCCATCCCAGCACCCCTAAAAGTAGTGACTAGCACAATGCCTGCAGCAGATCCTAACCAAACATGATATTCACCAACTCGACAGAAGGGAGGGCAAGTGCTGCCTTGCCTGCTGCCTGGATAAAGGACTTCTAATGCCCAGGCTTGTGCCTTTTAAACCTTCCGCTATACGTTCCCAGGGGATGAGCCATCATCGCCAAGCTGAGCCCCCACCCCCTCGTTTTGCGGCAGTTTCTGACCTCTTCCCCTCCACCCATAAAGCACTTCCTCTGGCAAGCCCAGGGAACGTTCTCCCCTCCCCTACACACACTTCAGGTGTGGTGTGGACAATCTGTGGAAACTGAAATCTTCCTGAGCTCCATCATTATTTTTAAATATCTTGCTTTTAGCTGAAGTTATTATGCAAAAGAGATGGAGAATAACTAGACCCTTTTCATTGCATATGCTATATTTGTATTTCAAACTTTGGTTGACATAAGTTGTTGGCATAAAGCCATTGCAGTTAGTATATCGCTCATGCATATACTCCTTGTGTCAGTGCTGCGTGCACTCACCAGGAGTGCTTGTCAATGCACAGCGTGGTGCACCATGGATAGATATCCCAGTGTGCAATTTTCCATCATCCAATGCACTTGGGAAATTTTAGCAATGTGTGTGGAGCAGAAATGCGTGGCACAGGTGTGATTAGGAGCAATGGGACAAGTTCTCATTGTGTAATTTTCTCCATCCCGTAATGCCATCTGTATCCATTAATTTTTGTGCCTTTTTAAAAAATACCGCAAAACTTCTTGCTGCTGGCCATTTCTGACAGAAGCATGGAGCCCGTACACCTCTGCAGTATTATGAACATTGCAAATGCAGGATGAACAAGCAGAGCCACAGAAAGAACTGCAGCATTGGGGGACATGATGATGTTGCGAAGGACACATTGCTGTGGGTCATAGTAAAAACCAAGTCAAGGGTGGTGGCATTCATGGAGCAGCTGCAGACAGTGGAGAGCCACTTCTGGGCCTGAGAAATCAGCACTGACCGGCGGGATCACATTGTAATGCAGCTTTGGGACCATGAACAGTGGCTGCAAAACTTTTAGATGCAGAAGGCCACAGTCCTAAGATCTGTGTGCCAAGTTTGCCCTAGCCTTCCAGCACAGGGACACCAGAATGAAAACTTCACTGACAGTGGAGAAACAAGTGGTGATTAATCTGTGGAAGCTTACAGCACAGGATTGCTACCAGTCAGAGGGAAATCATTTTGGGATTGGAAAATCCACTCTCGGGGTCATTGTCATGCCCATGTTCAGGGCCATTATTTGACTCTTGCCACACAGGACTGTGACTCATGGTAATGTGCAGGACATATTGGATGGATTTGCAACAATGGGGTGATAGTCAGTATACATATCCCTATTTTGTCACCAGCCTGCCTTGCCACAGAGAACTTCAAAAGACAGGGGTATTTTTCTATGGTTATGAAACCATTGGTGGATCACCAGGGATTCTTTGCTGATTCAGTGTTGTCTGGTCAGGGAAGCTCCATGATGCTCACATCTTTAAGAACACAGGACTGTTCAGGAAGCTGCAATCAGGGACATTTCTTTCCCAACCAGCAGATTACCACTGGCAATGTCAAAATACCAATAGTGATCCTGCGGGACCCAGCCAACTACTGCTGCCCCAGCTCATGAAGCAGTACGCTGGCCACCTCAACAGCACCAAGGAAAGACTCATTTATTAGCTCAGGGGATGCAGAATGACGGTTGAATGCCCTTTTGATAGATTAAAGGGACCCCGGCATTGTTTACTCACAAGACCAGATCTGGATGAGAAAAAGATCCCCCTAGTTATAGCTGCCTGTTGTGTTCTGCATAATATCTGTGAGGCAAAGGCAGAAAAGTTGCTGCCAGGGGGGAGGTGGAATGGCTGTCTGCTGGGTTCCAACAGCCAGTCATAAGGAGTATTCGAGGAGCTCTACATGAAGCTATGTGGCTGAAGGAGGCCTTGAAAGAGCACTTTAATAGTCAGCCACAGTAATGTGGTATGGCATAATGTACTCTACCTGGTCCTGAAGTTTGGGGGGCTATTAGGAGCTTGGAGTACATTTATGAATATAACCCGGTCTGTTAATGCCCCAGTTATTTCTGTGATGCTTTCTCTACATTTACACTTATGCTGTGTTTGTCACTGATCCTATGCGTTCCACCACCCTGAACAATAACAAATAGTGTGTGCTTTCAGTAGTGCTAGGCATTCTGCTGCATATGTTGCGTAGGAATAAAGATGAACTATTTACCAAAAAAAGTAAATGTTTATTGCATACTAAAATCAGTGCAAAATCCAATCTGCAATTAAAATAAATACAATAAAAATTTCTAAAACAAATTAACGGAACAGAACTTAAAAAGGGAAAAGACTATTACTGTCTCTTTCAGTGGTAGGCATAGGAATGCAGCCCCAACGCCATGTGGAATACCGGGGGTTTGGGAAGTGCTAAAATGGAGTTCTCCACTGACTGCAAGCAGATGATTGTTGAATCTGCACTTCAACAAGAATCTGCAGTCATTTGTGTTTGCTGCCGGAAAAGCCGCATTATGTCCTGGTGCATCTTCCTCTCTGACTCCTGGGTCTTTCTCCTGTCTATTTCCCTCTCCATACTGTCTACAGTATTAACCCTCCAGGTCCTCTGTTCCCAGTCCAATGCTGCACTGGCTTGCAGGATGTCTCTGAATGCTCCCATGTCCTCTTCTTTCTCTTCACTGGCATCAGGCATTTGATGGTTGTGGAGGGGGACCCTTCAAGGCCACTATGGCAGTAAATAAAACACAAAGGTATTGTATGTATAGTCACAACAGAAAGCAAAAGGTAAGTTTCAGACCTCCATTCTCTTGCTTTCCTAAAGTTTTAAGCAAGGCATGTTGATTGACACTTCAACCCTTGGAGCGCTTGTGTGCAGCACTGGTCTCCACCCCCAAGCATGGTGAGTATGGCACAGCGGAGGCACCAAGGGATGGGGGGAGAGGACAAGGAGGGAATTGTTTAGTTGTGTGAAACAATGCAATTTCAGTCCCTATTTCCATGCAGGGCAATGGCTCTGGGCACTGGCGCTGTTTTCCATAGGCAGTGGTGATTTTAGCTGATATCTTGCTCCTGAAGGTAAAAATGGCACAGAGCGCAGCAGCTGCTGGTGTTCCGAAGCTGGCTGGGCCTGTATGCTGCTAGCCTGTTTACTGCAATGATGCCTGTCAAAGTCATCGCGGACTGGCATAGGAAAGGTGTCCTGCCATAGAGGAAGGAGTAATGCAGCCATCCCTAGAAACCTTCAGAGAGGATTGCAGAGTACCTCCATGACAGTTTCATAGAGATCTCTCAGGATTCAAGGGACTTCCCTGTGTAGATAAACTACTTTGCATGCCTCCTCCCCCCATAATTCTACAGGGGAATGAAAAGCAAATGACAATTCTATCTCTTTTGTACTACTACCTCTTCTAGTACAAGTAAATTAATGAAAAGTTAATATCTGTGTCCTGCTATGTTGGGGTCAGGAACCATCTGAACATTTAAACATTGAAATGGGAAATGCTTTCATAAACTTACCCGAAGTTCCTTCCGCTGCATTGGGGTTGCCCATGCTCAACTGGCTAGACTGTGGTGGAGTCTCAAACAGATCCTGGCTTGCGGCACAGCTGGAGCTCTTGGTCGCATGGCTCCTATCTTCTTCCTCTTTGCTGTTCATGTCATGCTCCTTGGGTATCCGTGGTGCTGTGCAGGGTAGGGTCTTTGCCAAGTATGATGTGTAGCTTGTTGTAAGAGTGGCAGTTCTGTGGTTCAGCCCCAGATTGACTGTTAGCTTACCTGGCCTTCTGGTATGCCTGCCACAGTTCCTGTGCTTTCAAGAAGTGCTACTTCTGATCCCTAACATACCTCTTCACCTGCATCCTTTGTGCAGTCTGCATTGTTATGACTGCTTCATAGCTGTGTCTACAGAACCTCTTCTTCCCGCAGGTCCAAGAGATCCAATATCTCCTGTCTGTTCCAAGCAAGAGCCCATCTGGAGTGTGCAGTTACCATGGTTTGTTGGGTTGCACACAACAAGGGTGTGCTTGCAGGATGTGCAATCAGGAAAAGGAATTTCACAAATATGCAGGGTTTTTAAAGGTGGGGTGGCTTCCAATCTCCATGATTCCTGGGCAATGTTCATATTTGTTGTTAGAGAGCTTATTCCTTCACTCTCCCACTTCCCTGTTCCTTCTTGCATGAACAGAGAGCAACAATACCCGAAGTTCGAAGGTGCAAACAATTAGATGTTTATTGGGGTGAACTTCCAGCAAGCTTAAATACAAGTTCCTTTTCTTTATTTTCAAATCCCAACTTACTTCCTGTTTGCCCCTAATTTATATAGTAATATTCTTAGCTATACCTTAACCAATCATTCTACTGAAATTTAACTAACCAATCCTAACATATTGTAACATGATTAGCTAACCAATTATATCCCACCACCTTAATTAGTTTACACCCAGCAAAATTAATTATACAGCAGACAGAAACAATCACAGAACCAGACAGAGACCATGCCAATAAACAATAGCAAAGTGGGAACTATAATGACAAAACAATACAGATGTGAGGATTTCACAACTACATCTATAAAGACATAAGAGTTTCCCAGCTGTGTTTATTGATAAGTGAGTTCTTACCAGACAGAAAACTATCAACCTAAATTTCCTTTTACATCTTCTAGGCACTTCCCTTTCTCTGGAGGCGATAGGCACTATCAGGACAGGATTGTATTCCTAACAGCCCAATAGTACCTTCTTTCAATGTGATTAGTTTGGAATGTGAGAATGTGACCAGTCACTTCCCAGCTTATGGCTGCCTCTGTCGCTTAGCCAAAGGCCTTAGCCTAAGAACAGGGCCTTAGACTGCCACAGTAAGAGAAGGACCTTACACTGGCAGACAGTGATTTTGATTCTTTCTTTTATACCTCTAACTAGCCAAGTGATAAGAATACACCTAAATTTTTAAAGTACAGGCCTTTGCAGACAGGCCTGAATATCTATATCCTAACATTTGTGACCAGAGTGGACAGTGTCTGGCATTGCGGGACGGGTATTGGAAGAGTGTTAGGGTTGACATACAATCATGCTTGGTCTACACTCACATTGTGTTGACCACAATATGTCGGACATGGCTCAAAGCTCTTTGGCGAGGTGGTGTTTTTGCCCCACTGTAACGGGGAGATTACATCGGTGAGAGACACATTTGATTGTAGACACATGCACAACTAGGTTGGCACAAGGTAAATAATTCATCTTTATGTCAACCTAACTTTGTAGGGTAGACCAGGCCATAGTAGACAAACTCACATTGTTAATATTATTGTGACTGTTACATTTCCCAGTGGGGGACACACACCCTAATGAATTCTTGCAAGGAAATGGCTGGCTGCAATAAGTCCTTTTTCCTGTGTGACTACTGCAGACTCTATTAGTGCACTTCATTTGTGACCGTCAGGGTTAAATCTCAGACCAGAATTTTCTGCTTGTGTTGAAGTGATATTATCCTCTTCATGTCCTGCTTGGACCATGTAGCTCTTATCTACAAATTTATCCATTCATTTACTAAATCAAGTTCCCTTAATCCACTGTGCCAGAGATTTCGGCTTCACCATTCCCATCATTTCCTTCTCCTTTGCTCCATATACCTGGCATAACAGCTCGCTCCCAATGTTCTGGGCTTCCTCCTCTTTATATTTAAATCCCTCTGGAAAACATGTTTTCTGAGAGGCTCAAAAAGGCTAATCCACATCAGCATTACCATTATAAATGCCAACACAGATGTCCTCTCCCTAATATAAATGTTTTTAAAATGTTGACAACATTCTGCTGCTACTGTCCTCTGGGCCACCCGGTGTATTGTTGCTTAATCTTTGTCTTTTAGATTTATAGCCTGCAGATGGATACATCTGCATGGATCCCTGTATGGAACCCTACTGAAGTGCATCTGGGTGATGAATTGGGAAGATGTAGCCCTTACATTATAAGGTCTCCAGAGAAATTACTGTTTTTGTTTTTCTTAAATGCTGTTAAGCACTTAGTCAGTGCTTAACAAATTATTATTAATAACAATAATTGGTGCTTCCCTGGAAACCAGCTTTGAGAGTTTCTGGAAGTTTGACTGAGCCATTAGGCACGATTCTAATCATACGCTGACAAAATCCATTTAAGTCAAAATAGCAATGTTAATTCATTGTGGATCTAGTAAACCTAGACACTCCTTCCCCAAAGTTCACAGTGTGTCAGAGAGTCATACTTTTTTTTTTTTCTGAGCTGGTTAACCCATCCATAGGTCTGGCTTGTCACCTATCAAAAAAGCAATGGCTTGCTTTACCAGCGCACACGTCCTCATTTCAGCCTATAAATACAGGGCCTGTGTATAGAGTATTCATGTTCTCATATAGTAGATCTTTGGTATCTCCTTATTTTGCCTGAATTTTTGACAGATGCTGCATTTTTAACCTTTCCATGTCCCTAATACAGTTTATCAAATAATTTATCAAGTTTATTGATTCCTTCACATAATCCATACTACAAAAGAAAGATGACTCAATTTCTCTTAATTGCTGTTCACAAACCACCTGTTGATGGATAAATTCTGTTAGCATCCTAATAGGTTTCAGAGTAACAGCTGCGTTAGTCTGTATTCGCAGAAAGAAAAGGAGTACTTGTGGCACCTTAGAGACTAACCAATTTATTTGAGCATAAGCTTTTGTGAGCTACAGCTCACTTCATCGGATGTGTTTTTATACACACAGACCATGAAAAAATGGGTGTTTATCACTACAAAAGGTTTTCTCTCCCCCCACCCTACTCTCCTGTTGGTAATAGCTTATCTAAAGTGATCACTCTCCTTACAATGTGTATGATAATCAAGGTGGGCCTAATAGGGTTATATTGTATTTCTAGGATTCATAGTTAGACTAGAAAATCCCATTATTAGTCCTGTGATTAAAAATATTGCTCTACAGAATAAGATTTTCCAATAGAAAGTCAAAGGATGTGCATGCTTACAATTAAGTGCTTACCTTTTTAAAATTGTTTGGGGTTTTTTGTGGCAGTTTGGGGCGGGGGGGGGGGGGAAGCATAAGAGGACATTTAGTAAAAGCACTTCAATGGATTAGATCAATTCAGAACACTATACTGATAGTCCTTCCACAATGTATCCCTGTTCCATAGAGAGAGTTATTCATAATGTAAATGTAAGAGAGATCTGAAAATGGTCCAACTATGCCACTAAATTCCTATATGAGCATTTCAGGTCACTTAATCTCTGCACCTCAGTTCCCCATCTGTAAAATGGGGATAATGATACTTCCCTATATTTAAAGGGGTTTGTGAGGGCAGATTCTCAGGTAATGTAAAGCAGTGTAGCCCATTAACTTTGCTCTTTACCACTTGAGGATCCCTCTCATTATTAATTGTGAAGCTACTAGATATTATGGTGATAAAAGTCACATAAGCATATAGTATTTCCTGAAAAACAGAGTCTATAAGGGAACTAAAGAAAACCATACATTCTTAGTAGTTTTTACTTGCATAAATGTGTTAAGCATGGCCACGGGTTTGGTGTGTGTATATATATATCACCTAACAGAAATAGAAACAACTTATCCAAACAGAATGGTGTATATTCTTTTCTTAGGTTGTTTTACAACCTCTTCTGATTTTAATGCACAAAAGTCACTAATCCCCTCAACACATTTGATTGTTATTATTACTTTAAAAATGCTATAAGTATAAACATGTTTCTGAAATTATAACATTTATGTTAATCAGTAAACATGGGGGTTTTGCAATTACAGAACTAATCTTTCTTGGGCTGAACATTCATATGGAAAGCCTAAGTCCAGGGGGAGCCTTGATGCCAAAATTATAAACCACTGCAAGTAGGATGCATAATGAAAATGAAATCCAGACAAGATTGTCACTGATAGTAGCACTGCTGAATGCCACTACAATATCATATCATATATTCACCCATACAAGCTAGAAACTAAAGAAAAATATTTCCATTAGGAGCAGAACCAAGCAAATAACTTGTTGCCTGCCATTTTACAAATCAATGGTGCAGTTCACCTTTGGTCTGGAGAATATAGGGGAAATAAATTACAAATTGTGCTATTTCCAATACAGACAGTTGATAATCATGATACAACTGACTTCTTAATGTTTTATAGCTGTACCATAAATGGAAAATTCTTGTAAATCAATATCCATGCCAGCCATCAGTTCAATTTGTTGCTCATTGAAATGGACAGTCTCCCTGTTATGAGGGGCAAGCTAAAAGAGAACTTCCTACTTTTTCATGCTTTGGAAAAATTAGACTGTGATTGGTTGAACCACACAGACTTCTTTAATATTTGTTCTTGGAAAGTTAAACTCACTCCTAAGCTAAAGGTTTGCAAATGAATTAAATTTTAATGGGAATTGGACATCCAAATCCCTTATGTGGCTTTGAAAATCTCACTTGTAAAGTTTATAATCATGCCAATGTTTCCAACAGTAGAAAGTGAAGTGATACATATTCTATCCTGTTCTGGTGAACAACAAATAATAATTTGCAAGACAGGGTAATGTAGTTAATATATTAAAGTATTTATGTAGTTGAAGACAACAGAAATGCAACAAGTGTATTTTCTGCCTCATACCAAAACTAAAAGCAGGCAGGGGAGAGGGAAAGGGAGATCAATCAGATGTCACTACTAAGGCCTTAGCTAACACAACTTTTCAAACACACCACCTTTTCCCCAATCTAGACTAGACCTAATGGTGTGCACCTGAATGAGGTCCTGTGGAAAAAAGAGCATGTGGTCATGTAAAGATTATACCATAATGTATATGCACAAGGGGAAGAATTATGGGTGTAAAGGCAACCTTAATTCTGGGATTTCCAAACTTTTGAGGTCTTTGCTTTTCAATTTTACTGTTCTTAGCTTTTTTTTTTTTTTTTTTTTTTAATGGAACGAACAAACAAACTACATATATGGTGATGACAGCCATGTGATGCATTTATTCACATACTCTTGATGACTACAACTCCACCCTGTCCAATGATCTATTTCCCTCCAGACTATTTCTAACATCTCAGATCTTGAAGCAAATGCAAACACACAAAAAGCCTACTACAAAAATATTTCTCACTTTTCCCCAAATTTAAAATAATACTGGACTGAGGCCTGTTACTGATAATATTCACCGCTGCCTCATTGACCGATTCAACGTCTAATATCTTGTCACATTTATGCTTTTGGAACAGGGAGATTCTCAGCTTTCCATGGAACCCAACATTTTCTTATGCCACTTATTTATGAATAAAACTACCTCAGAAAGTTTGTAGAGGTTTTTAAAATTAATTACGGTTTTCTGTTCCCTTAACAATTTAATACATGACACTAAAAGACTTTGGCTTTACTGATGGAGGGATACAAAAAGTGGCCTAAAATTTTAAAACTTTTTAAATAAATGCTTTTGATGTTTGAAATATGGCCTGTAAAGCACATACAATGGTGCCATGTTGTATAAAGGTTTTACTGACATTTATTTGGTGTGACCTGCATATCATTCCTGGCTTCACCAACATCAGGCAATATAACCAACCCAAACCCATGCCAATAAAACCTTTATACCATAATACACTAGTCTGTTTTCTCTATTAACCACCTGTAAAAGAAACACAATGGGAAAATATACATTTACATTGTTTCAGTGCTACTCAAATAGCTACTATCATTCATTTAAAATGCCCTGTATTATAGCAGTTGTCAGCCCATTTTGTCCAAGACTTACTTTAAAATAAAGGAGGAAAAAATATTGCCATTAGGACACTACCTTTGCCATCTTCAAAAGAAATGTCATTTTTCTCAATGGCAAAATGGCTGGACTTTGTTTTAAAGAAACAAATAATTGCTACATATAAATATGCCTCACAAATTACTTAAATATACATTTGTTTTGCTGCTGTTCTATTGATCTAATATTTGTTTTGAACTGAAGGACTAATGAATGAAGATAGATGTGACTCAAAGTGAAAGAACAAATTTAAAATACATTTTCTAGTCATTCATGCAAAATTTTAACCGAAATACCATATTTTATGAAGTAACTTGAATTTTGGCATTAAACTTTCCCAACTAATCAGTTTAGAAGCTGAGATGATTTATCTGTATAGCACAAACTGTGTGCTAAGCATGTTACAGACCAGGATAAAGATAAGGGAATAAATCTGGTTTCATTATATTCAATGGCAAAACTCTCATTGTGTTTAGGAGGGACAGGATTTCAGCTAAGATCCCTATCCAAAGACCTTTACAGTCTAGATAGAAAATGTACAAATATAGAAAGTGGCATGGACAACAACAACAAAAATAGCATGAACAAACAATGAAGCTGACTATACATGAGAGTGCGTCAAATGTGGAAAGTAAATAAAGAGGAAAAGTTGTGGGAAAACTTTATTGTCTTATAAGCAGCTTTACTAATATTAGGTATTACTAGTAGAACTGTTTGTAAATTTTTCATCAAAATGTTCTTTCAGTGGAAAATGCTTTTTGTCAAAATGGAAAAGTTTGGGGAAAAGTTTATATTTTGACAAATATTCCCACAGGAAAAAATATTTTGAAATACAAAAATTGGGAAAAATGTTATATCAGGGAATTCTGAAATTGTTAAAAATTATTAAGGCAACTGCTATTTAGCACTGATTAAAACATTTTTCTTTTCTTTTCTTTTCTAGATTTAAGTGTCTCTTGTTTGTGTTGTAATTAAACAGTTTGACATGTTTCTGTCTCTCTCTCTCTCTCTTTCTCCAGTTTATTAGCAACTTGTTTACACTGCCTTTCCCCAGGTGTCGATCCTATAATTGCACTCCTCATTTTCCATGTTCTAACTTGGCAAGGATTGACCTAACAAACTACTTTGCGGAGCAGTTAGTTCTGGATTGCATTTTAATGAGTGGTTTATTAGGATCAATTTACAAAATAGTAATATTTCCTACTATATTTGAATAAGTACCTTTTATGACAGCCTGGAAGAGAAGGCTTGTTAGTAAACTGGAGCAAAGAGTATGGTGTAACGTAGTCTGTAAAATTTTGATCTGCTGCTTCAATTATTTCAGTTCAGTAAAGCTTGGCTGAAGTCTTTTCTGGGAGCACACTTGATTCCACTTAAGACAGCTAAACTCTCTAGTTTTTTCTCTGACAAACATTAGTGAGAATTAAATCTTTTGGAACACTAATTCATGTAATGTAGTCATGCCCCAGTGTGACCACATACTGATAGGAGATACAAGATCATTTTACAAAGATTACAAATACAAATGTCCTGATCCATCCCAGAGGACATTGTACTTGTAAACCAATACGGGGCAGAGAAAGGAGATCAATATGTAAGTCTCTTGGAAGACACTCTTCACATGTGGAAATGCACTGGGATTTCTGTCTGTAACAGTGGCAAGGGTGATTTGAGATGAAATGAATAAGCTGAATGTTTAAGAACAATATAACTCTAACAGTATATATGACCATCACTATCTCCTATTTCCAATGCCAAGGTTGGGTAGAATTGACTTCTGTTGGGTTTTTTTGACCTAGATAAGTACCTAACATGCCATCCATCTCAAGTCTAGGACCATTTTACAGATGAGCAAATGAAGCACAGAGAGGCTAAGTGACTTGCCCAAAGTAACAGAGGAAGTCTGTGGCAGAGCAGGACCATGACTCCAGGTCTCCCATGTCCTCTGAGGGTATATGGGTTCCCTTTTTTGATGGTTAAAGTGTTGAAAGGACAAACTTACTTGGAATGTTATCCAACATGAAAGAAAAATCAATGTGTCTTGTTTGTTATTGGGGATAAAATAAGTAAAGTTCAGCAGGGGAGGAGAAGTATGGCCTCCCCTCTTCTATTAAAAAGCAGAAAGAATCTATGAGAGACTCTTCCTCCTCTGTGTGAGGGACCAACACTTCCACTTTGGCTGATGTAGTAAAAGCCCCCTTTCCTTTTTCAATCTACTTCAATGACTACTTATGATGATAACAATTAATATCCTAATTTGTTATGTGTAGTTTTCCAAATGAAAAGGAACATATTACTAAGGGAATGAATGAGGTATGTTGAATTTCGTGTTGATTTATAGCTGAGCTCTACACACCTGCAGGATTCCTCTTGCAGATTTATGACCTTACTCAACAATCTTTTTAGGGGAGAAGACTCTGCAGTCTCTCCCTCACCAGCTCTCCTCCTAGAACCATCCATATTGTGTGTGCAATATAGCCAACCCCAAAGGTTCAAAAACCATGAGACAGTCACTATAAAAACATGAAATTGCCCCCCAAATCATGGAATTATTTTTTAAGATTATATTTTGTTTTTTGGACTGTTGCTTGATTTTGTTGAACTCCCTCTGCCTATCCCCGTGTGTGCATGTGACAACTAATGTTTTCGGGGTCAGGTGATTTTGGCCTCCAAAACAGGAACTCTCACTCCTACATGTGCCCACCCACTGTCCAGCAATTTATTCTGCCCCTCAGCCTCCACATCAGTTCTTCCCACCCACATCAATTCTGCCTCTTCATTCGTTCTGTCCCCAAGGATCGCATCTCTGCAGCTCCAGGGAGTCTTCACCTGCCTCCCAGGACTGCTGCAGGGTCCCTTTTTCATAGACTTAAGGTCAGCAGGGACCATCATGATAATTTAGTCTGACCTCCTGCATATCGCAGGCCACAGAACCTCACCCACCCACTCCTGTAATAGACTCATAACCTCTGGCTGAGTTACTGAAGTTCTCAAATCATGTAAAAGACTTCAAGTTACAGAGAATCTATCATTTACATTTGTTTAAACCTGCAAGTGACCCGTGCCCCATGTTGCAAAGGAAGGTGAAAAACTCCCAGGTTGTCTGCCAATCTGACCCAGGGGAAAATTCCTTCTCTACCCCAAATGTGGTGGTCAGTTAGACCCTGAACATGTGGACAAGACCCAACAGCCAGACACCTGCAAAAGAATTCTTTATTTAACTCCAAGCATTCCGCATCTAGAGCCCCATCACCAGCCATTGAAGATATTTGCTGCTAGCAGTTGTGGATTGGCTACATGGCATTGTAGGCAGTCTTATCATACCATTCCCTCCATAAACTTTTCAAGCTCAGTCTTGAGGCCAGTTAGGTTTTTTGCCCCCCACTGCTCCCCTTGGAAGGCTGTTCCAGAATTTCACTCTTCTGATTATTAGAAACCTTCATCTAATTTCAAGCCTAAACTAGTTGATAGCCAGTTTATAGCCATCTGTTCTTGTGCCTATCTTGGCACTTAATTTCAATAACTCCTCTCCTCCCTGATATTTATCCCTCTCTCCTCAGCCTTCTTTTGGTTAGGGTAAACAAGAAAGCTCTTTGAGTCTCCTCTCAAGATAGGTTTTCCATTTCTCAGATCATCCTAGTCACCCTTCTCTGCACCTGTTCCAGTTTGAATTCACCTTTCTTAAACATGACCAGAACTGCACACTGCATTCCAGATGAGGTCTCATCAGTGCCTTCTATAACAGTACTAACACTTCCCTATTGCTACTGGAATACCGTGCCTGATGCATCCTAGGACTGCATTAGCCTTTTCACAGCCACATCACATTGGCAACTCAGAATCATCCTGTGATCAACCAGTACACCCACATCTTTCTCCTCCTCTGTCACGTTCAACTGGTAAGTCTCCAGCTTATAGCTAAAATTCTTGTTGTTAGTTTCTAAGTGCATGACCTTGCCCTTTGCACTATTAAATTTCATGCCGTTTCTCTTACTCCAGTTTTCAAGGTCATTCAGATCTTCTTGTATGATATTCTGGTCCTCCTCTGTATTGGCAATACCTCCCAACTTTGTCTTTTCTGCAAATTTTATGAACACACTCACACTTTTTATGCCAAGGTCATTAATAAAAATGTTAAATAAGATTGGGCCCAAGACCAATCCTTGAGGAACTCCATTAGTAACCTCCCTCCAGCTTGACCATTCACCTTTCAGTATGACTGAATGTAGTCTCCCCTTTAACAGTTCCTTATCCACCTTTTAATTCTTATATTAATCCCCATCTTCTCCAATTTAACTAATAATTTCCCATGTGAAAGTATCAAATGCCTTACTGAAATCCATATAAATTAGACCTACTGCATTTCCTTTGTCCTTTCTCACCTATCCCAAGATGGGTGTTGCAGGGAGGGAGACAGGAGGAGCAGAGGAGCCATCCTGTTACACTCAGGTTGGGCTGGAGGGGAAGATGCAAGCCACCCTGAGCTTCTGGGCTCTTTCTTTCTGCTCCCTCATACCATCTTTCTTCCTATGAGAATTATGTTGGCTTTTGTGGGGAGGGGGATAGAGCTTTGTGTGCTTCCTGCAGAAGCCCTCCTGGGTGTAGAATCTGATGCTTCAGAGGAGTATTATGCTTTCTGGAGTGTAGGGACTGTTTAATAATACCCAAAGTGTGGAAGCAATAGTAGTGGGCCACCAGGAAGAGATAGTTAGAGGGAACGAGTTAACTGGGCATTTCCCAAAACTACTGAGTCATAAATAACTCTCAATACTGAATTTGTTTTATTTCTTGAGTCTCGGTTTTTGTCTTAGCCTCAATTAATGTATCACATTAAGTGATAGTTTAATTACACCTTAATGGTGGTAATACTTCACAAGTTGGCTTTTGTTTATTAAAATTCACATGAACAGGTTAATATTTTGGGGGGCTGTCAAGGTTCCTTCCCCACTCTGAACTCTAGGGTACAGATGTGGGGACCTGCATGAAAACCTCCTAAGCTTACTTTTACCAGCTTAGGTTAAAACTTCCCCAAGGTACAAACTATTTTACCCTTTGCCCTTGGACTTCCACTGCCACCACCAAACGTTTATCTGGGTTTCTTTATTAGGAAAGCGTTGTTTGCAAACGTCTATCCCCCCAAAATCCTCCCAACCCTTGCACCCCACTTCCTGGGGAAGGTTTGGTAAAAATCCTCACCAATTTGCATAGGTGACCACAGACCCAAACCCTTGGATCTTAGAACAATGAAAAAGCATTCAGTTTCCTTACAAGAAGACTTTTAATAGAAGTACAAAGAATCATCTCTGTAAAATCAGGATGGTAAATACCTTACAGGGTAATTAGATTCAAAACATAGAGAATCCCTCTAGGCAAAACCTTAAGTTACAAAAAAGACACACAGACACGAATATACATTCTATTCAGCACAGCTATTTTCTCAGCCATTTAAAGAAATCATAATCTAACACATACTTAGCTAGATTACTTACTAAGGGTATCTCTACACTATGAAATTAGGTCGAATTTATAGAAGTCAGTTTTTTAGAAATCGGTTTTATATATTCGAGTGTGTGTGTCCCCACAGAAAATGCTCTAAGTGCATTAACTCGGCAGAGTGCTTCCACAGTACCGAGGCTAGAGTTGACTTCCGGAGCGTTGCACTGTGGGTAGCTATCCCACAGTTCCCGCAGTCTCCGCTGCCCATTGGAATTCTGGGTTGAGATCCCAATGCCTGATGGGGCTAAAACATTGTTGCGGGTGGTTCTGGGTACATATCGTCAGGCCCCCGTTCCCTCCCTCCCTCCGTGAAAGCAAGGGCAGACAATCGTTTCGCGCCTTTTTTCCTGAGTTACCTGTGCAGACGCCATACCACGGCAAGCATGGAGTCCACTCAGCTCACTGTCACCTTATGTCTCCTGGGTGCTGGCAGACGCGGTACTGCATTGCTACACAGCAGCAGCAATCCATTGCCTTGTGGCAGCAGATGGTGCAATAGGACTGGTAGCTGTCATCGTCATGTCCAAGGTGCTCCTGGTCGCCTGTGTGAGGTCGATCAGGAGCACCTGGGCAGACATGGGCACAGGGACTAAATTTGGAGTGACTTGATCAAGTCATTCTCTTTAGTCCTGCAGTCAGTCCTATTGAACCATCTTATGGTGAGCAGGCAGGTGATACGGATTGCTAGCAGTCCTACTGCATCATCTTCTGCCGGGCAGGCAAGAGATGAGGATGGCTAGCAGTCCTATTGTACCATCTTCTGCCGAGCAGCCATGAGATGTGGATGGCATGCAGTCTTTCTGCACCTTCTGCTGCCAGCCAAAAATGTAAAAGATAGATGGAGTGTATCAAAACAAGAAATAGACCAGATTTGTTTTGTACTCATTTGCAAACCTCTCCCCCCCCTCCGCCCCCCCCCCCCCGTCTAGGGGGACTCATTCCTCTAGGTCACACTGCAGTCACTCACAGAGAAGGTGCAGCGAGGTAAATCTAGCCACGTATCAATCAGAGGCCAGACTAACTTCCTTGTTCCAATAAGAACAATAACTTAGGTGCACCATTTCTTATTGGAACCCTCCGTGGAGTCCTGCCTGAAATACTCCTTGATGTAAAGCCACCCCCTTTGTTGATTTTAGCTCCCTGTAAGCCAACCCTGTAAGCCGTGTCGTCAGTCGCCCCTCCCTGCGTCAGAGCCATGGCAAACAATCATGCATCTGAGTTGAGAGTGCTGTCCAGAGCAGTCACAATGGAGCACTCTGGGATAGCTCCCGGATGCCAATACCATAGAATTGTGTCCACAGTACCCCAAATTCGACCCGGCAAGGCCGTTTTAAGCGCTAATCCACTTGTCGGGGTGGAGTAAGGAAATCGATTTTAAGAGCCCTTTAAGTCGAAATAAAGGGCTTCATCGTGTGGACAGGTGCAGGTTTACATCGATTTAACGCTGCTAAATTCGACCTAACGTCCTAGTGTAGACCAGGGCTAAGTTCTAAGACTCCATTCCTGTTCTGTCCCCGGCAAAAGCATCATACAGACAGACACAGACCCTTTGTTTTTGTCCCTCCTCCCAGCTTTTGAAAGTATCTTGTCTCCTCATTGGTCATTTTGGTCAGGTGCCAGCGAGGTTACCTTTAGCTTCTTAACCCTTTACAGGTGAGAGGATTTTTCCTCTGGCCAGGAGGGATTTTAAAGGGGTTTACCCTTCCCTTTATATTTATGACAGGGGCGAAGCCATCTTTTTGACTATTTACTATCTTCTATGAACATTAAATGCATTCTGGGTCCATTTCCAAATGTTTAAACCCATATAATTAAATTCATTGGTAGGGTGTATGAAAAAAGACAGTGTTAATACATCATGTGTTTGACAAGTGTGAACACAAATGTGAAGTGAATGCAAAAGTCATTTTGCTTTAAACTGGCAAACGGATTTGAGAGCATAAGATAGATGATGGATGTCAGGGAAATCAGCTCTACCTGTCTGATATCGTTACACTTTTCTAACTTAAATTGTCATTTAGCTACTTTTACAATGACAAACTGTATCTTAAGATCAGCTTTCACTATTACTGGCCTATTCCTTCTAGTGAGCCAAAATTCTAAACTGTCTGACATGTCACTTTTTTAGCACACAAAACATTTCTAAATCAAGAATGATTGGCTCATGAGTATGCTGCTCCTATGGATTCACTCTCCACTTTCACAGCAAATGTACACTACAATGGTTTACTATCATAGCTCCTTATGGAAGGCGCTGAAAGTTCAAATCAAGAATGCTTCTAGGCTGTGGGATTTTTTTAAAACAAAGGCTTTTTTGGTCAAGGAAAAGTGTAGACGGTAGCTGAGAGTTGTGGTGTGTCTGCGTGTTTCCTCAAGTTCAGTCTGATTCTGTTCAGCAGTCAAAACAATAATATGGAATACCTTAGAATTGTATATAATTGCTAGAAGTGGGAGGTCAGTTAATTATATTTGGCTCCTTTTTTCACCCGCATCAGAAAATTGGGGAGGTTTGTGTTATACTGTTGGATATACTCCCAGTCAAACTGCAGTGAGGCATTAATATCTCACAGGAAAAGAAGAACGAAATGCAAGGCACTATGTAAATGCCAAGTATTATTATTGTATTAACTCTCAATGCAGTTTTATGTCTGAAATCATAGGGCCAGAACCTGGTTTTATCAAAGTCAGTGGGAGTTTTGCTATTACCAGGATTAGGCCTCCAATACCTAGTTATGACACTGGAATGGAAAGTGAAGACAGATGGAGGAATATGTAATCAAGGCAGAGTAATAAACTGTAACAAAGCAGAGGGCGAAGCTGTATGGATCATTTTAACGTTGATACCTGCAGTAGGTATTCAGCTCTTGTTAAGACAGAGTGGGAAGAGATCACTAGCTTGAACAGTGACCAAGATACAAGACCCAAAAAAGAAGTGCTAGCATGAAGATGAGACAATATGCTTGATAGTAAAGAAATGCAGCTAAGGACATCTTGACCCTAATAAACAGCATGCTGTCTTATTTTCTGGATGCTAGAAAAAACCACCACAATAAGAATTTCAGATATCATGAAGAATGCGGTGAAATTCTCACTGATTATTGTCCACACGTCCACAATAACATCAATGAAAGAGATGCTATAATCATATCTACAGCATAATGTAAATTCCTTGAAATGAACCCTTCAATTCTGTGGCAAGCATCCCTGTGGCAATGTTAACATATTCTATCTCCATGACATCCCCAGCCCTCTCACTCTACAAAAACACACAATAGAACATAAAACTAGTCAGTGCTAATTGGGGAGGAGGGGAAGGGGGTTATCGTGTTTTCTAGGCAGTATGTCTCCTGTGGCATCAGCACTCACAAAGTTGTCCTGGAAGCGTGCATGATAGAGAAGGGGAAGCGTTTAGCCAGCTCCTGTGACCCATTTCCCTGGCTCTCCACCCTCCAGACAGCTCAGGTCACCAGCCTACATTTTTGGATACCCCTGGTTACCTGACTGCATACTGGACTCCAACTCTGGTTCTTTGACCCCTTATCTTGCTCCAGATAACAGCACCTGGGGCATTCTCTGTAATCCAATTAACTCCCCCTCCTGGGGAAAGCTGGAATGCAACAGATAACTGGAACAAGATCTCAGTAGATAGGTCTCTGCAAGGCAGAGAAACAGAAAACAAAACGTTAGGTGCCTGGTTATGACAAAATGCAAACTTCACAGCAAAAATTCTGAATTCCATAGCATTTTACAGTCAACTGAATCAATTTACAGCAATTTTTTCATGCTTTCAGGCAGACATCCCTGCATTGGTTTACACTCAATTCACATTTTAAAGGTAATCTTGAAATCATGAGGGCTAGAAACATTCTTTAAAAATGAAAAAAAAAAAAAACCCAGATTTTGGAGCATAATTCTGGAAGGGGTGAATTCCACAGCAAATTCCTCTACCACAGAATTGGAGTATATATAGTTCTGAGTATAGTCAAAAATTATGTCAGGAACATAGAGGCAAACTAGAACTCTGATACAGGTGATAAGAGACTTCGGGTATGTCTACACTACAAAATTAGGTCGATATTATAGAAGTCGATTTTTAGAAATTGATTTTATACAGTTGATTGTGTATGTCCACACTAAGCGCATTAAGTCGGCAGAGTGCGTCCTCACTACCGTGGCTAGCATCGAATTATGGAGCGGTGCACTGTGGGTAGCTATCCCGCAGTCTCCGCTGCCCATTGGAATTCTGGGTTAAGCTCCCAACGCCTGATGGGGCAAAAACATTGTCGCGGGTGGTTTTGGGTGCATGTCGTCAGTCACCCCTCCGTCTGTGAAAGCAATGGCAGACAATCGTTTTGCGCCTTTTTTCTGCACAGACACCATACCATGGCAAGCATGCAGCCTGCTCAGCTCAGCTCAGCTCACCGACACCGCCGCTGTTGTGTCCTGGGTGCTGCTGGCAGCAGACTGTGTAGTAGGACTGCTAACCGTCTTCATACACTGCTTCCGCTGCAACTCTGCTCTCCTGCAGAGGCCATACCACAGCAAGAATGGAGCCCGCTCAGATCACTGCGGCAGTTATGAGCATTGTAAACACCTCATGCATTATCCTGCAGTATGTGCAGAACCAGAACCTGCATAAGCAGGCGAGGAGGCGACGGCAGCACGGTGACGAGAGCACATGGACACAGACTTCTTTCAAAGCACGGGCCCCGGCAATTTGGACATCCTGGTGGCAATGGGGCAGGCTCATGCCATGGAACACTGATTCTGGGCCTGGGAAACAAGCACAGACTGGTGGGACCACATAGTGTTGCAGGTCTGGGATGATTCCCAGTGGCTGCAAAACTTTCGCATGTGTAAGGGCACTGTCATGGAACTTTGTGACTTGCTTTCCCCTGCCCTGAAGCACAAGAATACCAAGATGAGAGCAGCCCTCACAGTTCAGAAGCGAGTGGCGAGAGCCTTCTGGAAGCTTGCAACACCAAACAGCTACCGGTCACTTGGGAATCAATTTGGAGTGGGCAAATCTACTGTAGGGGCTGCTGTGATCCAAGTAGCCAATGCAATCACTGAACTGCTGCAATCAAGGGTAGCGACTGGGAAATGTGCAGGTCACAGTGGATGGCTTTGCTGCAATGGGATTCCCTAACTGTGGTGGGAGTGGGACCGGACCACCTTGGCAGCCAGTACATAAACCGCAAGGGGTACTTTTCAAAGGTGCTGCAAGCACTGGTGGATCACAAGGGACGTTTCACTGACATCAACGTGGGATGGCCAGGAAAGGTACATGACGCTCGCATCTTCAGGAACTCTGGTCTGTTTGAACAGCTGCAGGAAGGGACTTACTTCCCAGACCAGAAAATAACTGTTGGGGATGTTGAAATGCTATAGTTATCCTTGGGGACCCAGCCTACCCTTTAATGCCATGACTCATGAAGCCGTACGCAGGCAGCCTGAACAGTAGTCAGGAGCTGTTCAACTACAGGCTGAGCAAGTGCAGAATGGTGGTAGAATGTGCATTTGGACGTTTAAAAGCACGCTGGTGCAGTTTACTGACTCGGTTAGACCTCAGTAAAAACAGTGTTCCCATTATTATTGCTGCTTGCTGTGTGCTCCACAATATCTGAGTAAGTGGGAGACGTTTATGGTAGGGTGGGAGGTTGAGGCAAATCGCCTGGCCACTGATTACATGCAGCCAGACACCAAGTCGATTAGAAGAGCACAGCAGGGCACGCTGTGCATCAGAGAAGCTTTGAAAACCAGTTTCATGACTGGCCACGCTATGGTGTGACAGTTCTGTTTGTTTCTCCTTGATGAAAACCCGCCCCCTTGGTTCACTCTACTTCCCTGTAAACCAACCACCCTCCCCCCTTGGATCACTGCTTGCAGAGGCAATAAAGTCATTGTTGCTTCAAAACCATGCATTCTTTATTAATTCATCACACAAATAGGGGGATAACTGCCAAGGTAGCCCGAAGGGGCGGGGGAAGAGGGAAGCACCAGGTGGGGTGGTGGATGAGGGGAGGAGGGAAGGACAAGGCCACACTGCACTTCAAAACTTATTGAATGCCAGCCTTCTGTTGCTTGGGCAGTCCTCTGGGGTGGAGTGGTTGGGTGCCCAGAGGCGCGCCCCCCCTACCCCGGGGTCTTGGGCATCTGGGTGAGGAGGCTATGGAACTTGGGGAGGAGGGTGGGCGGTTACACAGGGTCTGCAACGGTGTCTGTGTTCCTGCTCCCTTTCCTGCAGCTCCACCAGACGCCAGAGCATGTCAATTTGATCCTCCAGTAGCCTCAGCATTGCATCCTGTCTCCTCTCATCTTGCTGCCACCACCTCTCATCTCGCTCATCCCCCCTGTCCTCGCTTTCATTTTCTGCTTTCCTGGACTCTGACATTGTTTGCCTCCATGAATTCTGATGAGCTCTTTCAGTGTGTCCTGCGGGTGCACACAACTGCTCCGGCGGGTGCTATTGCGCCCGCGAGCACAGTGTTGAGAACCCCTAATATAGTCTATGCACAAATGTGAGGAAGATGGGAAACCAGAAAGAACTGGAAATATCACTGAAGAGAGAGACTCTTGTCCACTTGGAATAATTTTAAGACTGATAACATGATTTCCATTATATTGTAAGTGGACACAATCTGCCTAAGGAAAAGGAAGATGAGATGGGTGTGGGGGTAGCATTAGGCCAAATGTATTCACAAATCCTAGCGAGTGTAGTTTGACAATGGAGGTGTGTGGCTGTGAAATTTAATTGAGAAAGATTACACAATGAAATACAGAGGAGAAATAAGTATTTTTTTTAAAAAATACTTGTTACATAGGTGTTCTCTCATACAATTGTATTACAATGTTGGATTGTTTATATCTTTTATTTTGATTACATTGGGTTATATTTTTTAGCTGTTCATTGTATTCCATTGCTATTACACATGGGTGGTTGTTTGCTTTCACTGACTATTTTTCCATTAGACAGTGACAGATGTAGAACTAGTGGACACAATATCTGAAAAGATAAAGATTAGGAAATACACATAGGTAAGCATATTTTATCCTTAATCATAACCACATCAAATCAATGTAATGGTTTGAAATAATATTTTTAGAAGTAACCACAAAAAAGACAAGATGCAAGAAAAAGCCAACATCCAGTAAATATCATGTTTCAAAAGCTCTGCAGTCACGTGAAAAGCTTTTTAAGTAAGCCGTGTAGCTGAATAAAACGGTATTTTTCAGTGTTTTAAAACAAAATAGTCAATTTACCTGAAAAATTAAACACAGATTATCTAAGTAGGACATTTACCTGAAATATGTTAATTTAAAATAATGCTCTTCAGTGTTTTTGAAATTCAAAATTAAACATAATCAGGTAAACAGTAGCAAATTCTTGGTGTAGTAGTTTATTGTAACAATCACTTATTTTTACACTATAAAACTAGTGGAGTTTAATTTTGGCTCTGATTTATTTTTCCTTGGGCCTCATTCTCCATATTTCAGTCATACCTCACTAATAACACCTGAACGCAAGCAACTGAGTAGTGATAAAATGTACAAGTGGTTATATACAAATGATAGAAATCTAAATACTAAGATGGGTGAACTAGAGTGCATATCATTCAATGAGGATATTGATATAATAGGCAACATGGAAACTAGGTGGAATAAGGATAATCAATGGTAAACGGCAATAACAGGGTATAAAATATATAGGAATGACAGAGTAGGTCAGGCCGGGGAGGGATTATATATAAAACATATATAATATATATAATTATATATAAAACAAAGCATAGTCAAATAAGGTAAAAGTATTAAATGGAAAAAAATGTACAATAGAATCTCTATGGATAGAAATTCCATGTTTCAATAAAAGGAATATAGCAATCAGATGATACTACCAATCACCTGACCAGAATGATGATAGTGCTTGTGAAATGTTAAGGGAGGTAAGAGAGGCTACAAACACAGAAGGTGCAATACTAATGGATGATTTCATATTGACTGGGTATACGTCACCTCAGGATGTGATTCAGAGATAAAATTTCTAGAGACCATAAACAACTGCTTCTTGGAGTAGCTAGTCCTGGAACCCGCAAGGAAAGAGGCAATTCTTGATTTAGTACTAAATGGAGCCCCAGGAACACAGTACAAGATGTGTAAATATGGCTGAACCACTCAGTAACAGGTCACTGAAGAGAAGCTAAATGAATTATTTGCATTGGTCTTTGCTGCAGAGGGTGTGAGTGAGACTCACACCCCTGAGCCATTCTTTTTAGGTGATAAATCTGAGGCGATGTCCCAGACTGAGGTGTCAGTAGAGGAGGTTTTGTAACAAATTGATAAATTAAATAGTAATAAGTCACCAGGACCACATGAAATTCACTCAAGAATTCTGAAAGTACTCAAATATGAAATTGCAGTGAATGCATCCAATGAAGTGAGCTGTAGCTCACGAAAGCTTATGCTCAAATAAATTTGTTACTCTCTAAGGTGCCACAAGTACTCCTTTTCTTTTAACTGTAGTACATAACTTTTCATTGACACAAACCTCTGTACCAGGGGACTGGAAGGTAGCTAATGTAACACCGGTTGTTAAAACGGATCCAGAGGAAATCCTGGCAATAACAGGCTGGTAAGCCTAACTTCAGTACTAGTTAAATTAGTGGAACCATTAGTAAACAATAGAATTATCAGTAAGGCTACGTTTTAGTCACGGGTACTTTTAGTAAAAGTCATGGACAAGTCATGGGCTGTAAACAAAAATTCACGGCCCGTGACCTGTCCATGACTTTTACTATATAGCCCTGACTAAATCTTGGGGTGGGGGGTATCTTGGGGGAGTGGCCCAGGGGGCACTGCGGGTGTTGGGGGGGTGCCACAGGTGCTGGGGGGTCACTGTGGATGCTCAGGAGGGCGTAGCCTGGCAAGAGCCATGGGTACTCGGGCAGGGGGGTGCCATGGGTGCCTGGGGGGCATGGTGGGTCTTAGGTGGGGGTTGGCGGGGCTGGGCCGGTTCCCTACCTGGCTCCTGGGAAGTGGTGACCTCCAGCTCCTAGCTCCGCATACTACCTCCGCTCCCCACCAACCCCTGGTTCTGCAGCTTTCATTGGCTGGGAACCATGGCCAATGGGAACTGCAGGGGTGGTCCCTACAGGTGGAGGCAGCATGTGGAGCTCGGAGCAGAGGGAGGGGAGTTCCTGTTGCCCTTCCGGGGAGCCCCTCCCCCTCAGATAAGCACCACCCCGCACCCCAATCCCCAGCCCTGAGGCCCCCACACCCAAACTCCTGCTGCTGGAGGGCGGGGGGGGGGGATGATGTGACTGCTCAGGCAGCTCCTGGGCCAGCTGCACGGGCTGCTACAGAAGTCACGGTGGTCATGGAAAGTCACGGAATCCATGATTTCCATGACAGACACGGAGCCTTAATTATCAGACACATAGATGGACACAATTTGTTGGGAAACAGTCAACACAGATTTTGTAATATTTTGTAATATGCCATGCCTCACCAATCTATTAGAATTCTTTGAGGGGAGTCAACAAGCATGTGGACAAGAGTTCTTCAGTGGATATAGTGTACTTCGATGTTCAGAAAGCCTTTGACAAAATCCTTCACTGAAGGCTCTGAAGCAAAGTAAGCAGTCATGGAATAAGAGTGCATATTAAAACCACAATGAATAATACAGCAGTAAAAGTAAAAATTATGTCACTGATGTCTAAATTTTATTATTTAATCTTATCATTTTCATTAAAGGCACATTTTCTTCATGTAATGCAGAAAAGATTATTTAGCATTCAGCTGTCTGCTCTTTGTTTGAAGTTGGTCATTTAATGGCACCAAGTTCTGACATCTAAAATCTTTTGGCAAGAACCTCATTTATTATGTATTGTGAGTTTAATTCATTATTTGTTTGACTTTATAAGGAGCAAAAGAAATAATGGATTATATAAACTGTGTGACACTTAATGAAGATAAAGAGTAACTTAATTTCTATGTTAATTCCTTTGACTGAAGTGACAGTATGCAGCAGCATAACCTTTAAGGTAAACTTAATTGCTCCATTTATGTACATGTATATGAAAATAATCTAGTTTAAATATCCATATACTCTGGATCCATTTTATTGCAGAACATCTCAATTCATACTGTTAATTGGAATTTTATAAATTTAAGGGCAACATTTCTGGAAAAACAATCTCTACTCATAATAGCTATTTACATATGTGCAATGCATATGATAGTAATGCTGTGAAGTTTTTTTCAAAGTGTGAATGGTGGTAGGAATACTCCCTGAAGTAAATTGTTCTTAGTTTTTTGGGGGTGCTCCCATGATTGTTAAGTTGCTATAGAAATAGGTGAGTTTTTGTCATGTTTCATTTTATGCTTTGTGATTTCCAAGATTTCAAATGTGGAGGGTATATCAGGGAATATTCCCATACCAAGACAGTGGCAAGAACATTTTCCAGGTAGAAAATACATTTAGATGCTGAAATATGTCACCGGTAAATAATTAGCTTTTACTCAAATAAATTTGTTAGTCTCTAAGGTGCCACAAGTCCTCCTTTTCTTTTTGCAGATACAGACTAACATGGCTGCTACTCTGAAACCTGATACTTTTCACATAGTATTTTCTTTCTTTAAATAGTAGCAGAAATAACTACAGTCATTTTATTTTTAGGGCCCTATTCAGGATTTCTTTCACAGGCAAAACTCTCCTTGACTTTAAAGATGGTTTTGCCTTAGTAAAAAGTACAATATTGGGCTTTTAACTGCAGTATTGCCAATCCTAAGCATTTTAAAAAATGAGTAAGGCACCCAAAATCATGGGATTAAAAAAAAATTGCTTCCTTTTATTTGCCTTCTATTTTTTACGCATTTAGGATTAATGTTTTCAAGATTTTCTTCCCAATCACAAGGGCTAGAAACTTCATTTTTTTGAAAAATGAAAGGTGAGATGCTCATATAATCACAAAACTCCAGGAACTGGGGCTTCAAGAAAAACACTAAATATTATGAGACTCCTGATCAGATTATGGGAGTTGGCAATACTGTGATCAGAAATAGTTTAGGAATTGATCTGGTAAGTTTTTTTTTTTTTACTTCCTGCATGGTGAATGTAACTTTGTAGTTGTTTTTGTGCATTATACCTTTTTAAGGTATGTGTCCAAACAGCAAATTGGCAAGTGTTTGCCATCGCGAGTAGACAGATGTTCCAGTGTAGCTCGACCTAGCACACAAAAAATAGTGTTGTGGAATGCAGGGGTTGGGAAGAATTGTACTCCGGTATCGAGCCACTGCATGTGCCTCATTACAATGAACGGAGGGCCCAAAGCTTCAAGTCCAAACTGAGTTTCCAGTGCCCGGCAAAGGGAAGAAAGCTACATAGAGCATACTTTAGCATTCTCTTTATTCTATCTATTCTAGCGTTCTATTTTAGCATGTATTTTCTTGATTTTATAACTGTTTTGATGATCTATGTAAGTCAAAAACATGGGCAAAATTCCAGTGCACCATGGATCTTTACATACAATATGGCTTTTTGTTGCACATTTCACATTCATTCTGTGTGTAGAACCCACAATAACAACAGTGAAAGCTTGAGAGTTGTTCATGTGGAATAACAGTGAAAATAACTTTACTGAAGTTTTAAATTCCAAAGGTTACTGTCCATAAAATAACTAATGTCTATGACAGAAAAAATGGCTGAGTTTAACTCCAGTCATCCTAAACTTCATATTTGAGACTTAATGAAGATATAAATAATGTTTAACCAAATTCAGGTCTCAAATTGTAAAGGGTGAACTTATATTTGTTCATTATTTCATAATTGTTATAAAGTCATGTCATAGAACAGGGGCAAGTAAGCTTCCTTGATTTCCATCCCCTCCAACTCCCCGTGTTCAGGGCCAATGCACAAGAGGGTGTTAAAAATGCATTCAGCAGGTTGCACTGAAACTGATTTTGGTTTTAGTATATTGATATCACCTACATAGGTCAATGTCTACAAGGCATTATGAGTGCATTACAGACTTCATATAAGTTCCAAAATTATCTTAACTGGCTCAGACATTCTGTGTTTTAGCTTATTGACCCATTTACTTATTGTATTTAGCACAAACATTCTCTTTTAAGCATGATGATTAATTTACCTCCCTAATCCTGTCTTCTAAAGAATGACCCCTTCTCTCCATGTGTTTAATGTCATGCCAGGCCCACCTACATGAGGCATAGCAGGGTCTTGAATCTGAGTCTCCCATATCCAAGACTAGTGCCCTAATCCACTGGGCTGGGCTGTAGAGCATGAGATTCATTCTCACCTTTCTTCCCCTAACCATTCACGATTGATGAGAGAAACAAGGGACCCAAAAACCTTTCCAATGAAAATGTTGGGGAAGCCAGTATATTTTTGCAAAATGTTTCAGCTTCAACCAAATAGC
Source organism: Chelonia mydas (assembly GCF_015237465.2). Taxonomy (NCBI): domain Eukaryota; kingdom Metazoa; phylum Chordata; order Testudines; family Cheloniidae; genus Chelonia; species Chelonia mydas. The sequence goes on along the minus strand of NC_057853.1, from coordinate 87,837,719 downwards.
ATAATTTATTGATAATGTTCTGACCAGTTCCAATACCTAGCAATATAATATTTTTTCAGCAAAACTAGGGAAAAGACTTCTTTATTTAAACTGAATATTGAATCATTATAAAGGACATTGTGCTTTTGACCAAATATTTACTTTTAGTCCATAACAGTAGCTAACCTGGAAAATTATGACACCGGGCCAATTATATCTCATGTATCAAATTCCATTGAAATAGAAATCAGTCTGAGGAGCTATATGTTCTGCATTATTAACAAAGTAACACAATGAAAGTTTAAAAAGAAAAAAATATATTAAAGAGGTTGAGAAATTGCTGTAGCAATTTTCATGTCAAATTTTTCACTGTTTGGCTTCTATATCATATTTCCTGAACCATAGCTTTGCAACTGCTAAGGCTTTTGATCCTCTGTAGGATATAAATAAGACAACTGCTTATTTTCAAGCAGCAGGTAGAGTGGAGGATGCAAACAAGCCCACTTTTGCAGGAATCAAGGGTTGCCCATTAGTAGCAACTGAAGTACTGATTCAGGTATAAAATTTAACATATCTCTTCACACTTGAAACTTGGTGCCCTCAGTATTTGATATATAATCCTGATTACTGGGATTGAAAATTTTGTCATCTTTGCATTAGCTTGCCAAGTGAGATTCATAGTTAAGAGTCGTCACTTCAATAAATTTTGTTCATTGTTAAAGCAGTGTTATATTCAGTAGTTGGCAGTTTTATCAAAGGAATAATGTGGTCATGGCTCGGTGCTATAGGTTTATAAAAGTCAAAAATCCTAATAAGCTTTGATTATGTCAGGATTTTTCATTCTTCTCAAGAGGAGCTATTCTGCAAGGTTATTTATAATGTACCTGAGATGTAGAAATGGTATCCAAATTTATGTGCTATTAGAGAGCAAAATCCTGAATTTTATTCTTTCAGTAGCATAGTTTCAGAACTTCAGTTCCACTGACCTCTTTAATGTGATTCTCCAGTGAAGTTTACAGATGGTACATATAGGTATATGCTGACCTGATAATATTATTTTTACTTTTTTCTTCCTCTCTACTTTTCTGTCCTTTGGTTGGAGTCGGGGAGGAGATAAACAAGAGGATAAGTACCAGGGAAAGTGTTTATCTTCTTTAGAATGTTATAATCCCAAAACTCAGTTCTGCTTACTGTAATTTTTTTCTCAGCTTGATTGTCATGTCTGGAATCTAATGCCAGTTTGTGGTGTTTAGGATCTGTAGCATTTCACAACATTGTTATTCGTTGTCTTTGATTGCAAACCATACTCTGAAATGACAGTTTCCTTGGCACTAAACTGAGTTCTCCAAAATTTAAAGATAAGACTTTTCACAACTTTTTGCTGCTGGCGAGGCCCCAGTGCCACCAGCAGAACCATTAACCCTTCCATACTCTGCGTCTCTAACACAAATTTAATTTGTAGATTGAGATTAAATTAAGCCACATGTATACCGTTGTCCAAAAGAGAAACACCAAACCTTACACAATCAGGTGTATTAGCTTCTTACCTGACCAACTGTTACCATGTCTAGGAAGATCCTGGTGTGTTCTGGCTTTTCCTCCGTGTTACTTGTTCTATCATTGTTTTTTGAAAGTCTACCTTTTAGCTCTTGCTGATTATCCTCTTTTGTCTGCTTTCTTCTATTGTGAGTCCTTTTGCCTGCTCAATGTCTGCTTCAAGTCAACTTTGAAGGGCATTAAAAAGTCAAAATCCAGATTTTGATGGCGGAATATTTTGCTTTTCAACGTGCATCTTCCCCATCTCTCTCTTGGTACCCTGTGCCACTTTTTTCTGCGATATAGATTTCAGAAAGAGAAAACTCTGGTGGACCAGGTACACTAATCTGGAAGTGGTATCCCTCAGGTTAGTGGTGTTCAGCATTATGACCACCCTTTCTTCTAATATAGACAATTGTATTACCCTAATATGTTGTCAGTTCTGTGACCTCTGGCTGACATGTATATATGAGAAACCATCAAGAAGAAAAGACTTTGACTTAGTCCTGTGCCAGCAATTCATTGCTGAAATACAATTATAGATACATTACTGGGGCTCCTGCTGGAGGTTTGATGTGTCCACAAAAGCCACATTTGAAATTTATATTACTGTAACTCAAATCAGAAACAAAATAATGTAATACAGACTTCATATCCAAGCAGTTACCTTGCTTGTAAGTTACAGAGCTGTCTAAAACTCAAGTGTTCCTTTTCAGACTGGTTGCGTGAATCCTTTCTTTGGGTCTAGTTCATTAGGTTTCATACCCCACAAGTTTTGTTTGAAAAATCCTAAATCTCAGACTGAAATGCAAGAGAAATGTGATAGTTTTGACCGTTTTATGATTTTGGTGCAAAACCGCATATCAGGTCACATTCAGTCCAGATTGTGTCCGAAAAGCCAACAATCTTTAGAATGTCTCTCCGTTTATATGGTGTGAGTTCCAAGTTTAAAACGACAACTGAAACCAGATAAGCAAGTTTTATGATTTTCAGTCTAGTTGTTAACAGTATACGAAGTGCAGGTGTGGGTTACTTAATACTAGAAGCACAGTATAATCTAATACACTGAATACAGAAGTTTAAATTCAGGAACTCCTAAGTTCTAATCATGGGTGTCTGCCAGATGATCACAGTGTGGTTAGGGCAAACTATTTAATTTCTATATGTATTGGCTTTCGCAAAACAGAGTAAACATTTGCCTACACTCTATGGGTGTAGTAAAGATTAGTTCGTTATTTAATATTTGTACAAGATTTTATCATACTTCCTAAATTCTGTAGAACTATGAGTTTACATTAAGAATTACTTAATTGCAAGTCCTGGTTTTTTTCCCCATAAGAATGCTATGAGTAACTTCAGCTTGTTTTGATAATTGATAGTGAACAGTTACTTCAAGATGTGAAATTACTTTTTTCCCTTTAATATCATTCTCTTTGTAGTACTTGGAGAGAAACTTTCCCTCTTTCATCCACTCCACCTCCCACCCCCCCTTCTTTGTTCTTTCTGATTTGAAACAACTTTCACCTGGTCACAAAAACATTGTATTAACAACAAAAAGTATAATATCTAATTTCAACTCTTTGATAAATATACAGTACATGACATTCCTCAAGGGCAAAAGATACTCTGCAAAATAACCACTGATAATCGAAATCCTAAAAAGAAATGCACAGTTCTTTCAATTAGTACAACACTTACATTTTCACTGTGTTTTCTTTCCTATAGTCTGGCCTTTTTTTTGTTGTTGTTGTCTTCCTTTTAGGGTTTCCTTGAGAAATATATATTTTGTATTCCTAAAAACACTTTGCTTCCTCTTCAGGCAATAGGGTGATGTTGTAGCCAGCCTGGTCCTTTCTCTGAATCTCCCCCCTCTCCCTTTTGCAGGGTGAGAAATAGAAGCATGGTGAATGTCTAACTGCAGTATTAAGACAAATATGTAACAACTGAGAATAGCAAGGTTTAAAGATAATATATATTACACACACAAATCTTTGTTAAAAGACCATTATTAAGGTTGCAAAATCAAGCACACAAAAATTAGGAAATGCCAGAATTAAGGTAGTCTGTGCAACCTTCGTCTGAGTTCCTTGTGTGCATGCATTATGATTAGAGCAGTTTGAATAATAGAATCATTTCATGCCAGCCCAAAACAAATATTTTTTGGTAAACTGAAAAATATAAAAAAAAACTTGAGGGAGTCATGTTGAACAAAATGCTTTGTTTGCCGAAAATAAAATATTTTGGTTTGGTTTTGAGTTTTACCTTTTAGAAAATAAAAATGAAGTCAAATTCTAAATTAAGTTGTTTTGAAGCAATAAAGTTGAAGCTTTTTTATTTAGGAAGTGTCCAAATGAAATGTTTTGACTTTTTGAGAAATATATATTTATTGAAACAATTCCTCAAATTTGACATGAATTCGTTAACTGTTCCTGTGAATCCGAATCTCTGTGTGTTGATAGGAAAAAAGGGTTTTGTCTGAAAAAAAAATTGCCCATCTATCTCTAATTATGAGGCAGTCTTTAATTACACATTCTTTTTTTCACAGAAAGCTACAGAATTTGCTAAGATCAGTTTTCCTGTATCCACATCACAATAATCTTTGTTCTAGACAAACAGAGCATTTGGCTCTTGGCAAGGTTCCTTCCCCACTCTGAACTCTAGGGTACAGATGTGGGGACCTTCATGAAAACCTCCTAAGCTTACTTTTACCAGCTTAGGTTAAAACTTCCCCAAGGTACAAACTATTTTACCCTTGGACTTCCACTGCCACCACCTAACTTTATCTGGGTTCCTGAAAAAACATAGTTTGGACACGTCTTTCCCCCTAAAATCCTCCCAACCCTTGCACCCCACTTCCTGGGGAAGGTTTGGTAAAAGTCCTCACCAGTTTGCATAGGTGACCACAGACCCAAACTCTTGGATCTTAGAACAATGAAAAAAACATTCAGTTTTCTTACAAGAAGACTTTTAATAGAAGTAGAAAAGAATCACCTCTGTAAAATCAGGATGGTAGATACCTTACAGGGTAATTAGATTCAAAACATAGAGAATCCCTCTAGACAAAACCTTAAGTTACAAAAAAGACACACAGACAGGAATATTCATTCTATTCAGCACAGCTATTTTCTCAGCCATTTAAAGAAATCAGAATCTAACACATACCTAGGTAGATTATTTACTAAGTTCTAAGACTCGATTCCTGTTCTCTCTCCGGCAAAAGCATCACACAGACAGACACAGACCCTTTGTTTTTCTCCCTCCTCCCAGCTTTTGAAAGTATCTTGTCTCCTCATTGGTCATTTTGGTCAGGTGCCAGCGAGGTTACCTTTAGCTTCTTAACCCTTTACAGGTGAGAGGATTTTTCCTCTGGCCAGGAGGGTTTTTAAAGGGGTTTACCCTTCCCTTTATATTTATGACAGCTCTATTACTTGGTTACCCCTCCATAAAATGAAGACCATTACCATTCTTACTTACAGTGCACATGCTTTGCCCTGTTCTTGTAAACCTGAAGCTAACAACAATTTATACATATATAGCTGCTCCAAGGAGGGTCTGTAAAAGCACCTCCTCCAGGAACAGGAGGGTATTGATAAATTGTATAGTCAATTGCCTGACAACACTTGGGTTCATTATGAAGTCTACTTAAGAAGCTAAATAACTATTATCAGGTTTTTTGCTCTAAGCCAATATAGTATAGGAAAAGGGTTCTATATGATATCAGTCTCTGAGAAGCCATCTCATGCCGTGATGTTACAACTACCTAATGTAGAAGATGTGCTCCCAAAGTTATACCCCTAAAACCATCTTTTTATACCCTACCTGCTCACAAGTAAAAGATACTGTGTAAGTGATCTAAAACTAGGTTTAATCTTTCTACCTTTTTTTTTTTTCTGGTACCATGGTGTACCCCTTATCTTTTTGCCCTGACAACATGCATTTCAGACACTAAAAGATGTGAAGTCACCTCCTAGGTTTGTACTAGGGTAGATCAATCATATGTCTTGCCCTCTTCCTTTGGGATATTCCAGTACAGACCTGTGAGAGTAACTCCTTTCTGTTGCTATGGTAAAGCACTCATCTCTCCTGATCTTGACAACTTCCCTATTTGCTCAAGCCCAAACTTATTTGCATGAATGCAAGGGATCATGAAATATTTAGCATATGTGAGCAGGGTTATATAAAAATAATAGGCTAATTTAGGCTATGTAACTTCTATTTATGCTTAATGCATGCAAAATATATGTGGTATGGGTAATTCAATCATAAATATGATATATATCAGTTTACAAAGGTAGACAATCTTCAGAGAAGGCTGGACCCATGGTTCCAAGGCTGCATTAGTAGCCCTGAATGAGAAACTTTATTGTAATGTGTTAACTGCTGTTCATTGCTGATAAGGATTCCCTATGAAAAAAGAGACATGAGTAACAAACAGGTTTTTTCCCCTGAATCATTTCACTTGTCATTGTTTACTTTCTTCAAAAGGATGTTGAGTGGAGCTGAGTGAGTACTTTGTAACAAATAAATGACAATTTTTGCTTCATTTTCTGTTCACAAGATGCCTGTTTGCAGATTACAAATTTATTTATTTCAATTTATACTCAGAATAATTTCTCTGAATGATTTCTGAGGCCAGATCCTCAGCTGGTGTAACTTGACATAGCTCCTTAGACTTTAGTGGAGCTAAACTGATGTTCACCAGCCGAGAATCTGATTTCTGGGCTGTAACCTGTACACAAGAAGTTTGCTGCAACTCTTCACTATTCAAAATTTGAGTTCTTTACTGGGGATACCAAGTGGCTTACATTGTGTTTTTTTGTTCCTTGCTTGGGTGAGTGTAACTCTTAGACTCTGATATAAGTTGCAAATACTCATGATTATGAATTTGAAACTTGATTTTAGGAAACATTCACAATTTTCATTTAAAATTCACTGTTTTTGCAAACATTCCTGTCAGTAAACTTGTTCACTAAAGTATTCATGGGCTGTGAAGAGAAAAGGTCTGAACACAATCAATTAGTTTTAAAATGAGGGTAATAGTAATAGAAAAGTCTGCTCTAATCTTAATCCTGTGAAGAGATGCACATAGGGACACTTACAGCTTTTCAGAATCCCAATAAATCAATTAGAATTTATAACGGCATAAAGTGTGTCTCTTTGCAAGATCAGAGCCTCTTTCAGTAACTGCTTTGAAATCCATGTATAGAAGGCACTATGGAAAGACTCCCATTGAGCTTGTTTGGTTTTGGGTCACGCCCTGTATAAATTGTAAGTATCATTTAGTATTATTATTTGATTTTTATTATATGAAATTCTTTCTTTAAAGTAAAACCTTTACTGGAGAGATTTTTTTCAGAAAGCTTCCAACTTGTTTCACAGCCTTACGCCCTCACCCCTCCACAACAAATACTCTCACCTATTAAGAGCTCACATACCCATAGAGTCATCCACAAAGATTGCACTGAAAATTAAATGATGTCTTAGGATTCTGACTATAGAAAAACTAAGAATTAATACATGGTGTACAATATTTAATAACTTGAAGAGGATTGCTGCTTTTGAACTTTGCGGTGCATGTAAATTATCTTGATGATTGACTTAGTTATATTCATTAAAATTTTCTCATAAAATAGATATAAATAGCACTTCCTTCTGTCAGGTATTGGTGTTTCACAAATACTTGTTCAGTGGACTTAAGGAACCTTTTTCTAAAGCTAGTTTTGAGAAGCATTGGTCAATCATAAGGCAAAATCATTTTGCTTGCTGAAAATGAACCACTTGTTAAATGAACCATGATCCATGATGAATATTTTTAGCATTCTTTAAATCAGTAGAAGTTGTTTACGTAACCCTTTGACAGTATTCAGTGGTTTTGGATTTAATGTTAGTGTCCATTTTCAGTCATTTCTGGTGATTCTTTTTTAATTCTCAAAATAGAAATACAGTGGGAATAATGCGGAATTATTAAGTATTAAGATGTCTGGAAATGCCAAGTGATTTTTTTTTAAAAAAGAATCAAATTACAATTGCTTTATAGCTTTAGATTTCTAGATTATCATCACTTATTTATAGGTCATTGTAAACTTGCACTGAGCAATTCATGTTACCAATTTTAAAAATAATATTTACCCAAAAACTATATTAAAAGAAAATAATTTAGATTGTCAAATCATGCACGCAAACAGTGCCAGACTTATGTTTGGCTGTGCTATCTTAATTCTACCTTTTTCTGCATCCAGTTTGTGCAATAAATGAAGCAGGTATCTGTGGAAAATGTAGCATGCACTGATGTAATTAAAGACTGTTATCATAATGCATACAGACAAAGGGTGGAAGGGGGGGAAAATTAATGTTGTATGGGTAAACTATGGAAGCTTGACATTTCCTTACTTTTGAGTGTTTGTCTTTGCGCCTAAATAACTAACTTTTTGTGTGTGGAATTTTGTACTTTTTTAATAAAGAAGGAAAAATTATATTATATACAGCTATAATAAATCCTCCCCAGCACTCCTCATGTATTGTCAGCAAGATCTGGGCCCTGAACCTTCAGCAGTGCAGCACAGAAGGCTGTTACCACAGCCAAGTATAGGCAGTTGGCACTATGTGCTGGGTCCAGGGTTGGCTGAACCCAGCTTATCTCTTTCCCCCACTCAGGTAGTTGGGGGAGCTCCTGTCCCATGTGGTGCCCCAATGGGGCACTGCTGCTTTGGCAGCAGCATGAGCCTGGTTTTTTTTTGTTTGTTTGTTTATTTTAAGAGACACAATGATCTAGTGGTTGGGGCACTAGCTTAGTACTTGAAATATGTGGGTTCAATTCACAAGGTTCCTGAGTGATGCTGGACAAGTCACTTAGCATATCTGCATTTCAGTTGCACATTTATAAAATGGGGATAGTAGCCCTGCATTACCTCATGGGAGAATGTTACATGTAGTGAGGCACTCACATATTACAGTGATCGGGAACATATACGTACCTTAGCTGGATTCAGTTATTTTGGCTGGATGCCAACATTTTGCCAACAAATGCAAGCAAGAGAAATGTAATGGCAATTTTAACAGTTTATAATTCAGAGACATCTGAGACAAGATTAAGGCATTTCTTTAAGCTAAGGGTTTTATCCTTGCTGAATTTCAAAGGCCTGTGGCAAACAATCTAGGTGTTAATTTTTTTAAAAAAAGAATCTTTTATAATAAGTCTCCCTTATTTCACAATGCCAAAAAGTATCTCAGTGGAATAGATGATTACTTGTCCTTTATTTTAATGTAACTTTCATGATGATGTAGTTAATTCCATTAGAATTTCCATCAGAAATATATTTTGTAAGCTTCATCCAACCACCAGATATATAGGGGATGCATCACTTAATATTTTTTTTAAAAAATCATCTATTTTGCTTGCTTACTTTATCTTATTTTCTAGATAAGTTATGATGTGCATCTGCCTATTGCAGTGAAAGATCAAGCTTTAAGAATCCATAATTCCTCCCCCAGACAATAACTCTGGGCTGAAATTATAGCATGTCAAATCTCAGCATATAGCAGATTTGTTTACTAGTTTTGCAAAATATTTATTCTGTTTAAAGTCAGACCTGCCAAAAAGTATTGAATGAAATTAAAAATTGGCAAGCAATTACTCTACAATATAGTCCAAAAAATTTTTTGTTTGGGATTTTTTTTTAAAGGCCATCTAGTTATTGTAGTTAAAAAGGTCAGTGACTGAGTTGGTGAACTTAGAAGTTTGACTTTACAATGCTGTGAAGTACTTGACAGAGTCCTCCTAATTCCTCACATCCTTCCATTTCTCATAAATAAATAAAATCCTGCATTCCTTTATTTGGCAACAGGGGGGAAAGAATGTTTGCGTATATAGGGCCCTCATTCAGACATAAAGTTCCTCGCAAAAACACATCAGGTAGGTGAAAGAATCTCTTTTCAAAAATATAGGCCGGGGTGGCCAAACCACGGCTGACGAGCTGCATGTGGCTCTTTTACAGTTAAAATGCTGCTCCTGGAGCCCCCCACACCTCTCCCAACTCTTGGCCTACAAGACTGGGGGCGGGGAGGGGAGGAGAGTTCAGGGCTCCTGCCGCCCTGCGGTGGGGTGGTGGGTCATATGTTACGTTTCACCTTAGATTTGACTGAATGGCAGTGGTGAGGAAGCAAAATTAAGTTTTGATTTTTAAAATAAAATTAAAGGAGATTGTGAACCAAAAAGTCAAAAAATGTTCCATAAAAAAAAAAGTCAAAAAGAATTTTTATCCGTTTTTTTGCTGAAAAATTTAACCAAACTCTATTCCTTCTAGTGATGGGGGAACTGGTTCTGGTAAAACAACTGACTCAAGCCCTCCCCAAAAACTTAAGATGAGGCGGAAGATTTTAACTTTCTTGTTGTTTTTAATTTATTTTTATTGTCATTTTCATATGCCTGTTCACTTTTTCCATTTAGTCAGGGCCTGAAGGATATTCTCACAGTAAAATTGAGCTGGCCAGAAACTATCTGTAATCTCTTCAAAAAGTCTATTCTCATGAGACTTCTAAGCTAATTTCTAAGATGAAGAGGTCAAGATAAGCTTTTGATAGTCATCTGAAATTTTAAATGTTTATCTGAACCAAATATTTTGCTATTTATAGAAAATTAATGTATAATGCTACATTTCAGAATTTTGAATTCTCTTGCAAGTCAATTAAACAGGAGTCTTCTTTGTTTCAGAGAAACCTTGTGTGCTCACTGGACATTAAGTATTCCTTAATTGCACTGCTGATTGTAAAATTTTATGTGGTTTTGATGTCTCTATTAGTATTCATCTGGAGAAAAGAGGTACACACAACAGTGACAAAAGTTAATTCTTTGAATGCATAATCAAAATGAGGGGATGCTAGATAGTGCTGATGGAGTCTGGTCTATAATTAAACGTCTGTCAGCATTTTGATTATTAATTACTATTTTCAGAATTTTGTAGCTGGTTTGTAAAGTTCTGTTTCAAACTGAAATGTAGATAATTTAAATTCATTTGAGTTTGGGACAAACAAAAGCATGCTATTGGTTGGGGCACCTTTTTGTTGCAGTGAAGACAAAAAAATCCCATTTACATTTCAGAAGAGAAACTTGGGCACAAATGGATAGCTAACCCTTGTGGAGACTGCAGATGTTTCATTCAGCTTTCACATTAATTCAGTGAAATCTGGAATTCTGTAATATTGATATTGCATTTACTGAATACATACAAACTTTAATACCAAAAGAACTCAAAATATTTTAAAAGAGCATCTTCAAATTATACACAGGCATTGCTTCATCACCACTGCCATTCAGTCAAATCTAAGGTGAAATGTAACATATGTTTAACAGTGCACAGCAATCCTACAAAAGAATTTTAAGATAGGAAGCGAATATTTCATCCAGCTGGGAATACTAGGGAATTTTATGTAGGCAGAATTTAGTTACCTCCATTGGAATTTTGTGAGAATACCACAGCTAAATTTGTACTCTTGCAAAGAGTACCATTGAAACTGTAATCACCATATGTTGCCAGGGCTTCACCTGTCTGTCTCGTTAGAAATAGAATAACACTGTTCCCCCTAATATCCTATTGGGGAATTGTTTGACTAGTTACTCAGAAGAAAGAATGCTACCTGTTAAATCACCGAAAATTCTTCCTGCATTATCTCAGCATTCTTTAGGGAGCTGCCATCCAAGAATTAATTTTGCCTGATCCTATTTAACTCTTGAGATCTTATGGCTTCAAAGTATGAGGTTATATAGTAAGGCAAGAGTTCTACGTGTTGGATATATGTATGACTTTTGTCAATTTATACCAGATTGATAACATTATTTTAACAAACTTTTTTGTAAAGAAATGTTGTAATTGTGATTTGCATAATGAATACATCAGCACAGCTTTTTTTGCATAAGGAAATAGAATCTCTGTCTTCAGACTTGTGGGAGCTTACCCCTCAAAGCTTCTGGGTCATGCTTAAGTTCCCAAAAGTATTGGGTTGGAAGTTTGCCTTGTTAAACCTTTCTCTCAAAGGCAAAATCTTGCTAACTAATAAATTGGGAGGGATTCTATTCTCCCCTTGATATCTGTGCATATCAATGGAAAATATATGCATGTTGATGAGAGAATTAACTCCTACCAACCCCAAACAGAGCAGTTTACAGGACTAAAGTTTAATCTTTTTTTTCCGATGAGGAAATGAATGAAGATCAGCTGAGGTTCCTCGTGTCCTATCTAATTGATAACATTAATACAAAAGCCTATAAATTCATTCAAAGATGAACATTTTTAAAAGCACTAATCCACTGGCATCACACTGCTATGATGTTGTCAGTCATTAATGTTTGTTTGTGTACAGATTAGAAGAGCAGAAACTACATATTTATATTTTACCATTAGCTTTTTCTGAGAGGCTGTAGCTAGACAACTAATTAGCAGGTCTTGAAAGGTTTTTAATTTCAGAAGATTACTTGATAAATTATTAATGCTGTCTGAATACAAGCAGTATGTACTGAAAATTAAATTATTGTTTTGGATTACAGAAGACAAAATCAATATTGGCTCTTAAATACAAAAGATTACCGTGTGTTTATATCAAAGTGGAGGAAGTAGCTTGCATGCTCCAGTGAAAACTTTACCTTTTCATGTAGCATTACAAAAATAAGCTGGTTTATTTGCTGTTTTAGTATCTTCATGGGATTTAGCAAAACTTACTATTTCTAAGTGCTTGGTGTAGTTTATTAACTGAAGCCATCAAACTGTTTTCCATCTACAAATCATTTCCTCCCTTCTCTAATCCCGGTTCCCAGACAGAGGCTGATATCAACCATCTTGAAATTATGGTATAGTAAAATGCTATACTGAGGTCTGAGCAGTAGTTGCAGTGGGGAACTGACCTGGTTGGTGGGTGGGGGAGGAAGGTTGTGGTGGTGGTGGTGGCTTAAAGTTAAATCGTCATCCCTAACATATCCTCATGCCCCACTTTCTTCACATGTCACAACTACCTCCTTACTGCTGAGCCCTCTTCCCCATCTTCTCTCTGATTCTAGCAACCAGACCACTCACGTGGCTTCTCTGTCCTCTCACCCCTACTATATACAGCAATGAGATTATTTTCTGAGGAGATCCATGCAAGAACTCAGTGAAATTTTTTGCCCTAAATTTTTCTCCTCCAGAAAAAAAAGTAGATTAAAGTTGACTGAAAAATTTTGTGAATTCATGTTGAATTCACCAGATTGTTTTGGATAGGGGCAAAAATCAAAAAGGTTGAAAGACTCCATTTTTACACTTTCTAAATTAAACATTTTGATTTTTTTTCAATTTTAAGTGACTTTTCATTTCAAAATATATTTCAATTTCATTAAAAAAATTAAAAACATTTAAAAAATTAAAAACTAAATTAAACACTTTTGGGTTGAACAAAAGATTTTGTTTTACGCAAAATATTTTTGACTTTTTGGTTCACCAAAAATTTTGAAAAATTTTAGTTTTGGGTTGACCAGAAGATTTTATTACTATTATTATTTTATTTATTTACAGTGGCCATTGGGGGAAAAAAACCTAGTTATTAACTCACCTCTAATCCTTGCCCATCGAAGGGTATCTGAAAAGGCTAGCAGAGGTTTCACTATAGTCCCATAGGTAGGATAGGGACCCTACACTGTATCTTTTCTCACAGTACTCTTCTCTTCTTCAACTCTTATCCTCTGAGAATGTGTGGCAGCAGCTCTTTCTCTCCCAATTACTGCAATAGTTGTTTTTGTTCACTTTTCGTTTCTGTGTTTGCAGTGAGGAATACACTTCTGATATCGCTAAGTTTACTCCTCTCCTTTGGTCTGAACTCCTGCTCTCAGAATGAGGAGTACTTGTGGCACCTTAGAGACTAACACATTTATTTGGGCATAAGCTTTCATGAGCTAAAATCCACTTCATCAGATGCATGGAGTGGAAAATACAGTAGGCAGGTATATATACACAGTACATGAAAAGATGGGAGTTGCCTTACCAAGTGGGAGGTCAGTGCAAATGAGACAATTCAATTAAAGTAAAAGTGGGCTATTATCAACCGTAAAATACCAAGGGAGGAAAAATCACTTTTGTAGTGGTAATAAGGCCAATGTAATCAGGATGGCCCATTTCAAACAGTTGACAATAAGGTGAAAGTAACAGTAGGGGGAAATTAGTTTTTGTAGTGACCCATCCTCTCCCAGTTTTTATTCAGGCCTAATTTGATGGTGTTCAGTTTGCCAATTAATTCCAGTTCTGCAGTTTCTCATGGGAGTCTTTTTTGGAAGTTTTTTTTGTTGAAGAATTGCCACTTTTAAGTCTGTTATCGAGTGTACAGGGAGATTGAAGTGTTCTCCGACTGGTTTTTGAATGTTATAATTCTTGACATCTGATTTGTGTCCATTTATTCTTTTGCATAGAGACTGTCCCGTTTGGCCAATGTACATGGCAGAGGGGCATTGCTGGCACATTATGGCATATATCACATTTGTAGATGTGCAGGTGAACGAGCCCCTGACAGAGTGGGTGATATGGTTAGGTCCTATGATGGTGTCCCTTGAATAGATGATGCGCTGGAGAAAGATCAAGCACTTATTCATAAGCTAGACAACCATATGAGGAATTCTGTAAACGATTTTCAGATACTTGATAAGGCATATTTCTTGTTTTAGCATTAAACTGTAGTATTTCCATTGTTTGAATACTGTTTCTAATAGCACAGAATTTTTTTTCCAGAAATCGCTACAGTAGTTCAGAAGCATCCCTTATGTAGACAACCACTATTTATATCAAGAAATCTATAACACATCTAGGAGAAATTCTCCTATTTACTTTTATATTAAGTTATTTCTTTGAATCCCATAAATATAACATAAGAAAGCAGCACCCGGAATATATTCTTGGTACTTACCATGGAATACTTACAAAATGTTTGGGGAAATAGATGATCCACTTGTCTCATTTATGTTAAAACTCTTCTCTGGGTTTTGATCATTTTTCACACTTTACATAAAATCATTGGTTTTATCACATTCAAGTGTTGTTTGAATTATTGCATCATTGTTTCCTTTCTCTGTATGAACTTTTGCAGTGTAAACAAATTACCAAGAGGAAGTGTTTGTCATTGTGGAATAACAAAGATTAGACTATCTGTCAAGTGAGTTGACTTAATGTGTGAATGCAATCAACCTGATCTAAATGACAACACATTTACAAACAAATTATGCTTCTGAAAGAGCATCATAACTGTGTGTTTTTTTGCATTAGAACATCATTTACATTCAAAATTATACGGAATGTCAATGCTCTTCAAGTTTTCAGTTCAGCTGAAGTATAAAAAGTAGCTTTGGACAGACCTGTGATTGATCGATCACCACTTAAGTGACTGGTTAGCATGATGGCCCAGTGACTGTTAGGAACCTCCTACAGCAGCTATTTTCCATTTTCCTCAACTCCTAATGTGAGTGTTCTCTATTTATCTATAAACCCACTCTGATGAGTAGTGGAAATGCAAAATTCTTCACATTGTTATGCCAAAGTACCAGAGATCTGTTTTCTGCATGAAGACGACTCTCCACGCACATACTGGTCTGTCTTCTGAGACCACCAACAATGATAAAACTAAGTTTCAGTTGTGATGGAATTGTTTATAATATATGTACCTGTCCTCTAAGAACTGGAATTAAAGAAATAATCTATTTCACATGAGTTACCAAACTGCCATCAGATGGTCTCAATAATTACAAGTGGTAAACCACAACAACTTTATAGATTCAGTTTTAGTAAACACTCAGTCTAGATTCTTTACCTGAAATTCCTCAACCTGAAAAATTAGGCTGGAAATCTGATGAGGACAGGGTTTCTTCTAAGATTTCACTTATGTTCTTGTCTGGCTAGAAATGCTTTGAGAACAATTTAAATGAATTGCCACATATGCAGTTCTGGGCTTACATGGAATAGGGAGAGAAATGTAATAATTTTAATACATTTTTTTCAAACTCCAAAGGTTTAGTTAAACTTTGAGTTGGTGGTTCTTTTATTCTAACAGTTTTGCCCTTCCCTACTACTGATTTAATCATATCTGTCATTTGTTTGATGCTTTCATTTTTGGTGCAGTCCAGTACAAACAGTACCTAATTAATGCTCACAGGTGAGGTTGGTAAACGTTGATATTCCTGTTTCACATGAGGAAGACGAGAGACAGAGAAGCTAAGTGACTTGCCGAGTCAGTGGCAGAGCCATGATTAGAATTCAAGAGCTCCATGATCTCAGCTTCATGCTCAGACCGTTTGACAGCACTGCTTCTGTCATACTCATGTGAGTTCGTTTTAAAGCAGTGAGCTAGAGGTGCAAGTTCATGTTTCATTAGTTAACCATCATGCCAAAATTGTTTTCAGAAAACTATTTGAATAAGTATCTTCCTCACCTCAGATGCATCATGAAAAGAAATAGCAGTATGTCAGAATAGTGTTTGATACTTAATGCAGTGGAATGGTTAAGGAGCAGTTCCTCTGATGTATTATAAAAAAAAAAAAAAAACCTCACCATGCAGTTTCTCTGAAGAAATTCTGCTAATATAATAAATGCTGGAAAATACTTTCTTATGCCTGCATAAAACTCCACATGTTTTATCTAAAGCTTGCCCCCTGGCGTGGATGTAGTCCTTTTTGCTTTATAACTCATACATATTTTTTTCTACACCTTCCTTACATGTTAAGAATCTAATGCAAAATTCTCCAATAAAAAGATATTTATATTATCAGTCTGTTGGTATGTTTATAGAGAAATAAGATCACTACCCAGTGAAGTGTCCTTGTTATGCAAAAATATTAAATCCTGGCTTGGTCACTGGCACAAAGGATAGCATTTTGAGCTGTTGTGTGAGAAACCAGGGCTTGGGGGCTGCCATGAAACTTTAGCTTCCTGGGTGACTGGAAACCAGGCATTATGCAGAAAGGATGTTCTTTGTGTTGAGGGAAAGGAGCTAGCTGAGTAGTCTCCATTTAGCAGAGAAGCTTTAAAGGTCACATAAAAGGCTGAGAGTTCTGGGATACAGAAATGGTAGAGGTGTGGTGCCTGAGATATGTCAGGAGTATAACTGGGATTACTTAGAATGATAGGGCGGGGTTTTTTCTCTCTTTTTTAAATATCTAGCCAGCAAAGCTGGAATTCTTTCCTAATCACTTGCCAGCCATTTGTTAAAAATAAAATTCTGAAAACGTTGGTGTAGAAATAACAAAAGGGATGCTGCATGGGGGGAAAAAAGCAGATAAGTTCTTATGTTAAGATACTACATAAAAGGTAACTTCTATGCATTATATCTTCCCCGTGAACATAGATTTCTAAAAACAACATTTCCTCTTTTGGGGAGAAAATTGTTTTGGCACCAAGGAAAGTGAGCTCTTTTACTTTCCAGAGCTAAACCTGAGGTGTACTCGTTGCTCATTATAAGAACTCTGTGTTGTTTCTCATGCAGGAAGTCTGAACAAAGTTAATATCACTGTGGTGATATTCAGGCTTGTTATTATAGATGTGCATCTCAGCATCACCCTTTTTTTAAATCTATTTATTTATTTAGGAAGGTTTAACAGATGTGGAAATCATTACCATATAAATATCAGAGACAGAATGATAATCATTACAACAGTAAGCTTTTGTTTAGAGAAACAATGTTTTGTAATACAATCATCAGATCTCTCTGTTTAGCAGGATGTTACCATTTTACACAGTAAACCTTTCTCCACTATGCAAGCCATGATGTTTCTGGTGATTTTATTAAGTTAAGTGAACCTTCTTATTACATCTATTTATCAAATATGACAGGTCTATTAAATGTTAAAATATATAAAAATATCAACAACACCACCACTCAACAGGTGTGCTGGGTTATTTTTGCAGTTCAATGTACTTTGCCTGAGTATTGAATAAATGGCAACCAAATATCTAAATATTTATTTTCCTGTGTCTATTTTGCTGGGTATGTAATTGGAGTATTAATATTTTAGAGGCTTAAAACTTGATTATCAAAATTAACCGAGGACTAAATTTTGTCATATAAAATCTCCTACAAGAGACATTTTGTTTCACCAAATTTCAGGAAAATTAGTTTAGCCAGTTATATACATTTTTAAAAGTAGCTGAGCAGATTAAAATAGGGAGCAAAACCATTAGCTTTTTCAATAGGTTCTGATTGTGTCAAACTTATGGCTAAGTTTTTTAGTCTTTTCAGTCCAAGGTACACGGTGTATGTGCATGTAATGGGTACATAAGTGTTGTGTGATTTTTCAGTGATTGGTGGAGGCATTTGGTCTGAAAATTGCAGCACAAGAGTGCTTCAGTGAGACCTCAGTGGAATGTGTTTAGAAGTAGAATTTTGTGCATGTTCTAAAAGTGCAGTATGAACTGTCACTAGTGTGACACCCCAATATTCCCCACTGTCATGTAATTAGCATATGTTTTGTATAAAGTATGTCCTGTGAGGTATCATTCTAAAAGTCTTGATCTGCTAGACATTAATATCTCATTGGATTGCATGTGTTATCCTTGTACGTGAAGTTATGAAGTTTGGCTATGTATTTGTTACATGAAACGTGAGGTTGAAAGCAGCCTTTCAGGTACAGCAATAAAAAGGCCAAGCAATGTTAGTAGCTTATTGAGGAAATGCACACAAGCACAAGGATTACCCCAGGAACTGTGTACAATAGAAACCTCTCAGAGATTGCAGTACACAATAGGAACTGTTTAACCCAGGTCACAGGAAAAGAGCTTTCCAGCAAGTAGGAAGAAGATATACAAGGGGGACAATGACATCATGAGGGGACCTCACTCTCCCTGCAACAACACACCTGAGGGGCAAAGAGTGAACTGAGGGAAGTGATGGTCCTGGGCTAGAAGGATCTTTAGCCTGTGTATGAAAACCTGGGAAAGCCAAGGCAACTTGTGCCTTAAGAATCTGCCAGCCTAAGTATCACTCAGGGGTGAGAATTTGCTAATTATATCCGACCTATCTAGTGTGTTAAGCTCAGTTTGCAGTTTTTTTTTATTTACTAAAGTAATCTGCTTTGATCTGTTTGCTATCACTTATAGTCACTTAAAATCTATCTATTGGAGTTAATAAACTTCTTTTTGTTTTATCTAAAACCAGTTTGTGGAATTCATAACTGGGGGGCAAAAAGCTGTGCATATCTTCTTCCACATTGAGGGAAGGGGTGGATTTCATGAGCTTACGCTGTATAGTTCTCTGTGCAGCACAAGACGATACAATTTTGGGTTTACACTCCAGAGGGAAACTCTCTAGCTGAAGCCTTCCCATGCAGTACTGATTTCAGTGTCTGTGTCTTTCTGCAGCTGTGTGTGTGCTGGAGGAGGCTTGAGGGCCTGGCTCAGCAAGACAGTGTAAGGGAGCCCAGCCTGATGGAACGGGCTGGCTCAGTGGTACCCCAGTACATCAAATAGCACTCCAGAGGGTGGGCAATCTGTCACAACTAGCATAACCTCTAGGTGGTAGCTGGTCCATGTGGACTGGGGGATGTGGACATAGCCACGGCACCAACTCAGCTATTAACATCATCTTTGGCATGTAAAGTATTTCTGGACATGTGCTTCAGCCCTTCTGTCTTGTTCAGAGAGCACAAGCTGCAGTGTTTAGGCTATGTCCTATATGCAGACCTGACTGAAAATCAGAATTTCTGTCCCATTTGGAAATTCTGATATATTGCCATTTGTTTTCATCTCAAAGTAGGAAAAAGTCAGATATTGAAATTTTTGGTGAAAAATAGTTGAGAAAAATTTTGATTCAGAAATGTCAAAATGTTTCTATTAAAACAAAACATCTTGACATTCCCAGATTGAAACTTTTCATTTTGTTGTGTTGAACCAAATCAAGTCATTTTGTTTATTAGAAACTGCATTGAAAAATCATTTGGACAGATCGTTCCTGACCAGCTCTATCTGTATGGATGTGTGCCGGGGAGTGCGGGAGGGGACATGGCCCTTTTGCCCTTCTCCGATCACCTCAATGCAAGGGCAGACACAATTTGGCTTTAAGTGTCCTCTTGCTGTTCTGTGTTATTGTGGGAGCATCCATTTGTGTGCACAAATCAGTTTATTTGATGTGCAGTTGCCTGAGCATACGTGCAAAATTTGAGTATGAACGTTTAGAAAAAATATTCAAATCTGGCTGAAAATCTTACCCAGCTTTTTTGAACAGTTAAAAGGGAATTCATAGAAAAGGACATCTTTTTTTCCAATCTCAGTTTAGGCTGGTCATGAGTAAAATCTGACTTTTGCTTGCTACTGATTTTTAAAATTTTCTTTTTAGAATATATTGTTTGGATGAAACAGAGTAGGAAGAACTCCTTGCAAGACAGAGTTTGTGGTGTAAATGTCATAATGTTAATGATCAGCATGTGCTATTTGCATGTACTTAAAAAACCCTCATATTATATTGCCTATAATATATGCAATTGCTTGGGCATTTAGACCAGTGTGATTCAACCTTGAACAGTTGAACGTCCAATTAGTCACTGAATGGAGCTTCAGAAAACCATAAAATAATCATGACCAACGTTCTGACATTGCATTGATTAAATTGTCATCATTACTCAAAGAAAGAATGAAAACATTTCAGAACAGTGTCAGGACTGCTATTATTTTGTGTCTCTCTGCTATTCCAATGGACATATTTTCTCTTTTTACCACACCCTTTCTGTTTGCTGGCAAAGACAGAGGAAAGCCTGACAAATTCAGTCAATTTTTGTAGAGCTCTCCATTCAGTTTTGCATGTATAACGGAGTGTGGGAAGTGTTCTTTTGATCATCAGCACTTGACTTCCTATGTGGTTAGAATTGTGGATTCAAGAAGAGCCTGTATGAAACTCCAAAGGGTGAGTTGGGACTCAAGGAGGCAAATTCTGATCTTACTTGCAGCCCACACAACCCCAGTTAAATCAGACTTGGCTCAAGGCACTGGGATATGTGATTCCTTCTCTCCTAAATGGCATAATGATAATAAGGGATGTCTTGTCAAAGGAGAAGGAGTATAAGAAAAAAGACTCCAGTAATCTACACTTAAGATAGGTTTTTAAAAATAATTTCTAGTCTCTATTTCTTTGTGTGTCTAGTCTGTCCATGACTTTGTAATCAGGTCCATGACTGCTTTTGGGGATTAGCCAGGATGACACTTAAAGAAACAGTATACTGTGTATATGTAAAATGAAGAACAGCAACAAAAGTAGAATGGAGAGCTACCATCTTCCTAAAATGAGGACATTTTCACCATACATTTTAATGCTATTGTTTTGCCTGCGTCCCTGAAAACTATATGGCCAGTGGACAAATAGAATATTCCATGCTTCAATAGGCCATAATAATGAGTTCTTCTTATAATATCTAGATGTATTTGTACATGATTTTTTTCTACCCTGCCCTGGGCAATGACTGCTATTTGAGATTTCATAGGAAGGAGAGCCCCTTCCATCAGTAATGTTCATAACCAGTTATGGATTCATAGATTTTAAGGCTTGAAGGGATCATTATGATTAACTACTTGGACCTCCTGCACAGCACAGGCCATAGAATTTCATCCAGTAATTCCTGCATCAAGCCCATACATTTTTGTTGAGTTAGAGCATATCTTTTAAAAATACCTCCTTTATGCAATGCTTCCAGTACATAAGGGGATAATTTAAAATCTGTTAAAGGGTTAACAATGTGTGGAGATGAATGAAGTGTTCGTCTGCAAGCACACCTTATCCCATGATTCTCCAACACACTATGTAGCTTGGGCTTCATAGAGCCTTTAAGAAAAGAAAATAATGTCTTATATAGGCTGGCTAACGTGTTGCTGACTTATGTGATCTCAGGGAGATTGTGTATCTATGGTTTCTTTTCTTGTTTTACAGACTCCTCCTTAAACCAAACATTTTTATTGGGTTTATTGTGGTCCGGTAAAAGAAAAAAACAATGTATGTATTGTTTACCCTGTCTGGTATATATTTTGATCTTTGCTTAAGACTCAAGCAGACCTTTAGAATATGGGTGAATAAGAAATACAACAATGTAACCGGAGTCCCGGAGCCGAGGGGGCACACTGAGATTACTCGATGAGGGCAAACTGCAAAGAAAGGGGCAGCTAATCCCCAAAATTGATGGATATTCCAATACTTAAATTTACCAAACCAGCACAAAACAGCTTCTACAATACCTTACTGGTTGCACAGAAGTCGAAACACAGTTCCCTTATAGCAGCCCAGCCTTGGGCTTCCACCCAGACAGCCAAGTCAAATATGATGAGAGTTACTAAAAATCTTATTCATCATATAAGAAAGTTCTACCAATCCCAAAGGATTGGACACATTACCTCCCAGGTTAATGAATATTTCAGATCTTACCCAAATACATGTTTATACCCAATTCTTATTAAGTTAACTGAAATTTATAAAAAAGAAAAGTGCGTGTGTATTGGTTAAAAGATACAAGTATAGTTTATAGAGATCAGTTTCATAGTAGAGATGGAGTACTTGTGGCACCTTAGAGACTAACGAATTTATTTGAACATAAGCTTTCGTGAGCTACAGCTCACGAAAGCTTATGCTTAAATAAATTTGTTAGTCTCTAATGTGCCACAAGTACTTCTTTTCTTTTTGCGGATACAGACTAACGCGGCTGCTACTCTGAAACCTGTCATAGTAGAAATGGTGAGCTTTGTAGTTGCAAGAGTTCTTTCAGAATTAGTCCATAGGATATAGTCCAATGGTCATATCCAGGGTGATCCAGGTGGGACTGGAGATCTCAGTCTTACGACTCAAGCTTCCCCTGCATAAAGCATTAAGCAGATCTGAGGGTTTTTATAATTTCCAGGCCGTCTCTTGACAGCTCGGAATCCTTAGGGGAACAATAGGCAATCATTGAGACTTTGAAGTAAACCTGTTTCCTAAGCATCACCAGTGATTAGCTACACAGATTTATATAAGGCAATTGCCTGTTTTCCACCATTTCACAGGTGATGTGCTATATATTTCAATACAGTGATATCAATATATTTACAGTTCATTTAAATATTAAGATCTCCTTTGGATCTCTGAATTAACAGAATACAGCATAGATAGGAACTGTCGGATTACATTGCTACTCTTGAACAATATGTATGTAAACACGCAAAAACATAAATATTATCTATCGATGTCCCTACAGGTTGAATTTGGGTCATTTATCCTGCAGGAGGCTTAACCCTTTCTGGCCACGTGTCACACAATCTAAAAAAGAGAAGAAAAGCCATGTGCTGTATCTATCTAGGCCACCACGGTATTTAGAAATTATCCTTAATTTCCTAATTGGTGAAATAGTGACATTTAATATATTCTCTTTAGTATTTTAGAACAATATTTCTACAGCGTTGTCCTCTAAGCTTACCCAATATGAAATACTCTTATCTTCAGATAGTAGGGTACTTGAATAGCATCACAAATATGTCAGGCTAAACTGTAACATTACCTTAGTATGAGGCATCCTATAGCTGTACTGCCACAGGAACTGTGATTCAGTCACAATTTGGTCCTTATCACTCCCTTGCTCCATGGGGTATGAACCCTATTTCAGCATTTTGCTGGCTCAGTTTACTTCCCACAATGTGCTATCTTACCTGCACTGGCTAGCACATTAGTTGGGGATGGGAAAGCAAAGTCAAGGCTCCATCCACTTCTTGCCCTTGCTTGTCCACTCCCTAGTCTCCCATGCAGGAGGTAGAGTAGCAGTCCAGCAGTTGTTCCTCTACCCAAGATACAAGTAGAAAGCATAGGGGTTCAAGAAGCACGTAAGGCAGAATGCCTGAGGGCCTTGCATTCCCGTTGACTTCACTAGGAATTGCAGGCACTCAGAACTGCACTGGATTTGGCCCAAAATGCTACTGAGTGCTTGTATTGAATGATACTGTGTGACAGAAAAAGAACGCTATAGTTAATAGCATTGTTTCCCTACATAACACAGCTTTGCTTATCTGTGGCATATTTGCTTAATTACTTTACAAAACTGATATTTTTAAACAAACAACAGAAGCAGTTTCCTTTCTAATAACATGGGAAACCGAGAAGATACTGTTCTCAACCTTTATAAAGAAAAAAAGATGAATGTCTGAATCTTTAAGTAAGTAAGCAGAGAATTTTTGGCTACTAAAGCTGAATGTCCTTAAACTTCCCAAGAGATTAACATTAAGAAAAAGAATGAAATTGTTTCCAAGATAATTTTGAGTAGATAGAAAATCAATTTAAAGACTAAAAATATTAGTAAATCATCAGAAGGGCTTTGCTACTTTTCTAGTCAGTGAAGTCCATTTCTCTCAGGACTATAAAGTTAAATGTCAGTGCATTCTGCCAGTGTTTATAGCATATGAAATTAGTGTATAAGAACTAGAGAAGGTTAAATGTACAAGTTAGGGAATAGTTTTTTAATGGAGTTTGATAGAGAAGAAAGAAGAGGGTTTTTTAAATACATTTATTGTTCAAAATTGCTATCAGCCATCAGAGGACTGCAGGACGGTAAGGATAGTGGCTGTAAAGGTAGGTCACAAGTTACTAGGATGGGAGTGATCCAAATGAGATGATGTAATGTTAATATTGGAGTAAGTAGGCTAATACCTATGTAAGCATCTGAACATACACAGCATGAACTTGATGTTTCAAGAAGCCTAAGCAAACTGAATTGAATGTTTATGCAGTTTTTAAAAAATGTTGTGCCTTCTTCACTGAAAAATGTGACTCCTCAGTATTTACTAAATGCTCCATGATGTCAGAAATGATATCAAACCAAAGATTGAGAAAGCACTTCCTCCAAGTCCACTAGATTTGCCTAGAAAACCTTCCAAGAGAAAAGCCAGTGTAAGCAAGTGTTTGAAATATTTCTTTTCACCATTGGGCTGCAGAGAATATACCTTCTGTTCAAGGAATGACATTGTTCCACAAGTAGGGCCATGCAGCATATGCTCTCTTCCATGGCCAGCCAGCAATCCAGCCAGCACTGAGTGAGTGGACAATGGCCTGGCCTATTTCCTCTTCCTTCCTCCACGGGGTGCTAGCAGGAAGCACACATACTGCCCGGGGGGGCAGGCTCTTTGCACCACCCTCTTTCCCACTGTCCAGTATGTGACCAAATATGCCATAAATGAAATGAAAAATTATCTTTATTCAAAGATAGGTCAACCAGTTAAAGTCCAAGCGGTGTATGTGCCTGTAGAGCAGCCAGATATTGACATAGATTCATTTGTAGTTAAAGTAACTCCATAGCAAACTACATCAGGCAAATTTGGCCCCTTATTAGTGGCAGAGTCATGTCCTTTAAACTGGAGCACAACATATGTTATTCCAAGGAAAACACATAATATAGTAGCGAGAGGAACTGTACAGAAATCTAAATCAAACTCTGTTTCATAGTGAGGAAAAAGATACTAATACAATGATCATTAAGTATTACAACTTGCACTTGGCATCCCTTCGTCAGTTACTCAAAGAGAACTAGTAATGAAAAATCTAAAAATATAGTTAACTTCTCTCATGTTGAAAAGGTAACTAGTAAGGATATTTTTCTTCAACTTTTCAGTATGCGGTAGGCCATATGTTGCAACTCTTTATTTAAGTGTATAGCGGATGTTCAGTGCAGGTACTCCGTAAATTAAGACACAAAAGAATGGATAAATGGCTTGGAAAAGGAATTAAGGAGAGGTGCTTGGTAATTGAGCGAGCTGGGGACAGTTGGGGACTCCTCTGATTGGTACAGCAGGGAGCCAACCCCCCATCATTATAGTCCGCCTTAACTCCTCCTATGAGCGGGGGTGGTTGGTAAGGTCCTGGCAAGGGAATTGCTGGCAGGACCTGGATGAAAAGTGGGGGAGCTGGTGGAAGCCCCAACCCCCCCAGAATTGGCTGGAACTGGAGGTTCCGGGCAGTGGATCTGCTGGAGGGACATGAACAGAAAGGTGAGGGGGGGGAGGCGCTGAAAAAAGCACTCCCTCCCCCCGGTGAATTGTGGGGGTTTTCACCTGCACTGCACATTTTATCCGCTGGGTGAGTCCCAGACATCTAATAATAAAGTTGCGGCCTGATTAATCCCATATCTAATGTCTCCTGTCATTCTTTCTGCATAGCCAGACAATCACAAACAGGGAGAACAGACAGCACAGTTGGAGAATTTTCAGATGTCTTCCAAGGCCTAACATGTCTGGAAGGAGAATATTGCCTTATGATAAACAAATCTGTGACTGCTGTGATCCATCCACAAAGAAAAGTTACATTTGCTCTAAGAGAAAAGTTAAAAACTAACTTGATAATATGGAAAATTGGGAGTTCTTCCCTCATTTGCAACATGATGGGATCTGAAATTGTGATAATTTAGTTGCTGAAAATACCCTGCTTTAATTGTTGAAGTGAGTGTGCACCATCAACAGCTCAAGTTGAGGGAAGTAAAAAAGTATTTTCTTAAAGATACACAAGAAGTTTTGATGTTGGTTTATGGCCAAGAATCATTAGGAGTCTCTTTGATAGTACTACATCAAATCTCTAGGTAGAAGAAATATGCAGTTCCAGTGATAAAACTCTCATGTTGTGCTTTATTACCTCTTAATATCAGCTATAGATATACCTGTTTGTGTCTCTGACATTTCTACTTTGTCTTGTATTAAGCATTATTTGACAACTAATACAGATGTTAGTATATAAGGTATTGTACAGCTACATATAAGCATTTGTGAGTGTATTTGCATACTGTTGTTTTTCCACACTATAAGGTTTGGTTTGGTTTTTAACTGGAACATGTGGCATTCTTCAGGCATTATAATTTGTTTTAGTGCCAATGATTTGTATACTACTTTTTGGAGAGAGTGTTTTGTTTTGAGTTGGTTTTTTTTCCTGGTCAAAGGACAATATAACTATTCTTGTGCAATAACCTATAGAGAGATAACTCCATAGAACCACACTAATCTGCACATTTTTTTATAATTACCCAAATAATGGTGCTGTCTTCCCACTTAGCTATAACACTTTGCTATTATATCTTTGCTGAAAAGTTTTCTGTTGCTAAGACTTCCTTCTTTGGCAGAGTGACTGTCCTAGTGAATAGTGGGAGAAATAGTAGACATGGTATATCTGGACTTTTAGTAAGGCTTTTGACACTGTCCCACATGACATTCTCATAGACAAACAAGGGAAATATGGTCTAGATGAAATTACTCTAAGGAGGGTGCACAACTGGTTGGCAGACAGTAATCAGCGTAGTTTATCAGGGGTCTCTTTTTGGATTGGTACTAGTCAATATGTTTTTTATTAATTACTTGGATAATGGAGTGGAGAAGTGGAGAGTATCTTATAAAATTTGTGGATAACAAGTTGGGAAGGGTTGCAAGCAGTTTGGAGGACAGGACCAGAATTCAGAGTGATCTTGATAAATTGAAGAATTGGTCTGAAATCAATATGATGAAATGTAATGAAGACAAGGGCGGAGTACTGTGTTTAGGAAGGAAAAATCAAATGCACAAATCCAAAACGGGGAAAAACTGGCCAGGCAGCAGTAATGCAGAAAAGGATGTGGGGGCTATAGTGGATCACAAATGGAATATGAGTAAACAGTGTGATGTTGTGGCAAAAAGGCAAATGTCATTCTGGGGTGTAGTAACAGGATTGTTGTATGTAAGACATGGGAAACAATTGTTCTGCTCTGCATGGCACTGGTGAGGCCATGGAGTAGTGTGTCCAGTTTTGGTCACCATGCTTTAAGAAAGATGCGACTAAAATGGAACGAGTCCAGAGGGTGAGTAACAAAAATGATAAAAGGTTTAGAAAACATGACCTGTGAGGAAGTATTAAGCGTGTTTATTCTAGAGAAGAGAAGACTGAGAGGGGACATAAGTCTTTAACTATGTAAAAGGTTGATATAAAGAGGATAGTGATACTGAGGCAAGGAGAAAAAGTAACCTGTTTAGTTTGTAGCAGGGGAGATCCAGGTTAGATGTTAGGAAAATGTTAAGCACGGAAACAGGTTACCTAGGGAGGTTGTGGTATCCCCACCATTAGAGGTTTTTAAGAACAGGTTAGACAAACACATGTCAAGGATGATCTAGATATACTTAATCCTGTCTCAATGTGGGGGGATGGTCTAGATTACCTCTCTATGTCCCTTCCTGCTCTACATTTCTAAAAATCTGTGGTTATTTTTACAAAATATACTACAATAAACCTTGGTAGCACTGTCCTTAAAGTAGTTTGTTAATGTTAATAATTAAAATTAAACAACATAAAAGGACAAAGTACATTATGTGGTCCATATTCTTGTTTTTTTTATTTGTTCACTTATTTGCTAATTTGAAAAATCCAGCAAATCCTGAGCTGTGTCTCAGCATTTAGTGCAATTTAGTGAAGTTATATTTTATAAACTTCACTGTAGGATCCTTCAGGAGAAACACTATATAATTAAAACAAGGTAATTATTATAGCAAATTGAGTCTATACCAGAGGCACAACCAGCATTTTCCTAAGCAATGAGCCAATGTTACCTGCCAGGTCCTCACCAGGCTCCTATCTCTCCTTCTGGAGTAGGTCTGGAAGCAGAAGTGAAGAAAGCAGCATGAAGAGATTGGAGCCCAGGGTTCTGGGAAGCAGAGAACTGGGTCTGGGAGATCCTGCGGGTAGGAGGAGCTGCAGCTCCAATCTAGCTAGTCTCTGACAACTTCAATCATAGCTTCTTTCCATCTCCTGCAACCAGCCCTGGAGAGAGACTGGCAGGACCTCTTTTCTCCTCCCTGAACCTCCTACCAGAGAGACCAGGCAAGACAGTGAATTTGTGGTAGCATCTCTGGGCAAAGGGGGGATCTGGGCCATCCCCTTGTTGCATCCCTAGTGTACACTAAAAATTTGTTCCATGTATCTAATCCTTTGTATTCTAATGCCCTGACTTCAGGATTCCAGTAATTTGCTTAGCTACTCATTGCTGATTGTTATAGCACCAGTTAAGAACTGGTTACTGGTATATCAAGCCTTTACTCCTCCAACAGTGAATAATTAACTGTATAGTGCAAGACTTAAATATCAGAAATAATTGCTTCATTAACATACTGTACATATGGATTATAAATGTTCTCCAACAGTCATGCAGTGGGGACCTAATTTTGTATACTTTTAATAGTCCGAAGCAAAAAATATTCAATCGTTTTAGTTAGAGCCTGTTATTGTACTAGTGTTTTGCAAAACTTGAGGGGAAGAGAGAAAAATCTTTAAATGCAATTACTTTAAAAATTCTAGTTGCTATAACAACAAGATGCAGCTCTTGATGAGTTTCCCATAATGTTTTTAAAAAGTTAAGTTGCCATAACAACAGAATGGTTTTTTTAAATTTTTGGTAACCAATATTGTTGGCTTTCAGAAGCAAGCTGGGTTTCTTTAAAAAAGCACAAAACCCCACATGCCTAGAGGCACACAGTACAATGTGGTTAATGTTCAGATGCTCCAATGGAATAAATAGTAATTAATACATTTAGCTGTATGCTTTTCTTTAAATTTTTAACATGGCTATTTACAATAATGAACAGTGTTACAGTAAATATACCTTTCTGGAATCTTAAAACCACTTCTCTTTCAGGTAATGAGTAATTTTTAGAGATACTCAATGGTTTTCAACCTGTAGGACCAGAAATACTTTGCAGTGAAGTGGATTTTAAAGGCTGGAGAACAATAGAGTGGATTCCATAAAATTGGAGAATGTAACACACTGCAGTATTTACTATTATCACAGTGCATTTCCTTAGTTGGAATGGGAAATACTAACAATATTGCATTATATTTAACTACGAGAAATGATAAATGTTCAGTTTGGGCCACTTTGAGTTCAAAGAGAAATAACTGTACAATGACACGTTCTTCATCTTTTTTTATTAGATTTTCTTTATGCCTTCTTCAGTTCTTTTCAACATAAACAATTTGGTCTCACACCAATAATATGAAAAAGTAATACTATTTTACATAACTAATTTTTATTACTATACATTTTATTACACCACAAGAGCTGTTTCTGTATTGACAAAATTATTTTTATATTGCTGTTCTTTTTATCTATTGGTTCTATGGATGTCAGGGTTCATATTTTCTGTGAACTCCAATTTTGAAGTGATCTAAATCTAAGTTATGTAACTTTCTAAAGAATTATTGCAATCAATCACAGCTGGAACAGCCAGTACAACATTTTTTCAATAGTAGGATCTCAAATTAGTAAATATTACATTTTTAAAAGTTATATTTTCCTATATATTTTTCTCTATTTTCAAAATTAGAGACAAAGACATATTATTTGAAAACCAGAAAAAAGTAAGAGCACACTGTAAATATGGAAATCATTTCGTAACATTGCAGACTAACTACATGTAGTATCCGCAAAAACAGCTGTAGCTCTCGAAAGCTTATGCTCAAATAAATTGGTTAGTCTCTAAGGTGCCACAAGTACTCCTTTTCTTTTTGCGAATACAGACTAACACGGCTGTTACTCTGATACATGTAGTATTACTCTGTAACATTGCTTTTACAGCCATTTCAACGTTATCCAAAGAAACATAGTAAATAAATAAAACAAGGTAAATCATTCATTTAAGTTGTTTTGGTTTAACTGTGCAATGTGATGTTCCTAACACATCATTGACTTGTCTAGTTTTTCTTATCACATCAGTCACTCCTTCCCCTCTCTGCCATGTCTCATTTTCAAGATGCCAAATCAAAGTATGCAGTGTGATTGTTGTCACATGTACAATGAAGGAAGTTTGTGCTTTCTTTTTTACTGACTGTTATTTTCCATTATTACTATTTTAGAAGTAGAAAGAGGCATACAACGATCATTCAGACTGAATATCTTTTTCTGAGTTGTGGATAGTATCGGTGTTCTGGCTTGTTCTGGAATTTCAGCTAATTTCAGAGTCATTCTAATTCGTGAATTTAAACAACGGATACTTGAAAGTAATCACTGGCTAGATGACTGACTTAACTTACTGGAAGTTGGGAACTTTTTTACAGTTTTCATGATAAAAAGGGATCTTCTTTTAAAGGTAGAGTAAATGAAAATAATATTTTATTTCTGCTGTAACTGTATTAATGTAGGACACAATTGTGCCATTTTGGCATAGCCATTCATAAAGAGTGGTGAATATTACATCATCCTTATGGTACCATGGGGAGAAATTCTGCTTCAGAGAACTGGAATTCTTCTTGGAATTTACCAGCTTGCTTATTTCTACCTCCTTCAGAAGATGCAGTTTATTCCCTCCACTGCACTGTTCTGCTGAGGCAGTATAGTAAGAGGGCAGAAAATAGCTGAGCTCCTCCCTTGTCATTCCTGCCTACTTTATTGGGATGCTGTGTTTCTCACTTGCTGTAAAGATGGATTATAGTTTTGCCTTGCACTTTAACCTCCCACGTATTAAGCCATTTAAGTTCCTTCCTGCCATTCCATGTCTGAAAAAGGGTCAAGCCCAGTCTTGCCCACAGAGTATTGTTGTATAAATGCAGTTCAGGTCTAGATAAGATCCATAACGAATATTTCCAAAATCCAAGGGTTAATTTCTACCTCATCCCATAATTCAAAACACACTAACTAAAAATACTATTCAGATAAACTTTAATCTAGAGAATGATGTGCATTTAAAATATACTGTACTTTCTTGGTCCAGAGCTGGGGGCTGCATGTAATCAGATTATTAGATCTGGTCAGATATTTTTGATTCAAGACCTCCAGTGACTGTTTAGATCACTACTGTGTGACAGAAAGAGGAGAATTTTCATTACCTGGTCATTTTAGTTAATGAGGAGCAGGTTTTCATCACAAGTATAAGGTGGTGGGAAGAAAGCATGTTCCATGGGTCCCAATGGCCTAGTGCAAGAGGCTTGCAATAGAATTTGAAGAGACATATTTCATAGGAAAGCCTGCTTGAAGAATTCATCAGGGAGGCTTATTTTGCCTCCTCCAAGTATCAGTTAGGGAAATAATGTAAATCTGAAGGTTAACACAGCTTAATTGGGAAACCGTTGTTAAAGGCGGGTATTTTTGTAGGCATTATGGCAAAGAAGAATGTTAAGGAGGGAACTGAAGGTGTGTAACCCTTCTACCAGGTGTTGGTGGCAGAAAAAAGGCCTCGGTTCTTACAATCGCAGAATCATAGGTTTAGAGGGGACCGTGAGGTCATCTAATCTAAACCCCTGCCAAGATGCAGGATTTGTTATGTGATTCAATTTTCTAGGGGATTCCTTCTTGTGACAGAGTGCTGAGAGCTATTAGCTGACTCAGCACTCTGGTCACTTAGGCTTTAACTAGTTTCCCCAGAGACGCCCTGATTGAGGGCTGTAAGACTTAGTTATGTAATCAGACTATGGGTTGATGAGCTAAAGGGCTAATTGTCCCATCATCTGAAAAGATAGTTAAAAAGCACAGGAAAAATGCATAAGGGAGGAGAGAGGGCTAGCAGAGCCCAGGGAAAGCCAGGTCTCCAGCTCATAGAGTCTCATAGACTTTAAGGCCAGAAGGGACCATCATGATCATCTAGTCTGACCTCCTGCACATCGCAGGCCACAGAACCTCACCCAGCCACTCACCTAGACCCATCACCTCTGGCTGAGTTACAGAAGTCCCGAAATCATGATTTAAAGAGCCCCCTCCTGATTTAAAGCTTTCATGTTACAGAGATGCCACAATTTACACTAGTTTAAATCTGCAAGTGACCCGTGCCCCATGCTGCAGAGGAAGGCGAAACCCTCCCCCCCATGGTCTCTGCCAATCTGACCCAGGGGAAAATTCCTTCCTGACCCCACATACGCTGATCAGTTGGACCCTGAGCATGTGGGCAAGACCCACCAGTCAGACAGCTGGGAAAGAATTCTCTGCAGTAAGTCAGAGCTCTCCCCATCTAGTGTCCCATCATCGGCCATTGGAAATATTTGCTACTAGCAGTCACAGATCAGTCGTAGGCAGTCCCATCATACCACACCTCTATAAACTTATCAAGTTCAGTCTTGAAGCCAGTTCGGTTTTTTGCCCCCACTGCTCCTCTTGGAAGATTGTCCCAGAACTTCATCTAATTTCAAGCCTAAACCTGTTTTTGGCCAGTTTACATCCATTTGTTCTTGTGTCCACATTGGTGCTTGATTTAAATAACTCTTCTCCCTCCCTGGTGTTTATCCCTCTGATGTATTTATAGAGAGGAATCATATCTCCCTTCAGCCTTCTTTTGGTCAGGCTAAACAAGCTAAGCTCATTAAATCTTCTCTCGTAAGGTGGGTTCTCCATTCCTCCGATCATCCTAGTAGTAGCCCTTCTCTGAACCTGTTTCAGCTTGAAATCATCTTTCTGAAACTAGTGAGATCGGTTCCTCTTCCTGAAGAAAGGGCTGATGATCGAAGGACCCTGTTGGTGGAATTGCTGCAGGGGGATTGTGATGGTATCTTGGTGGAGGTAACATAAATTTAAAAAACTCAGAGGTGTTGACAATCGACCCCTGAGGGATCCCAGGGCAATTGATGATCCTGCTCTGTTACACTTCTAAAGACTTACGTAACACTGGCTTTATTCCCCCACCCAGGAACCTGAGAAACTATATACACAGCCCTGGGCACCCTGGAATGGACGATACGTTCCCCAATCACAAACATTGAGTCCAGGGGTTTAAAACAAAGAGAGTTTTATTATTGGGATGAGGGGAAAAACAAAATAAATGTGGGAAATCTCAGCAATTAATAAATTAATAAATTATATGAAGTAATACTTCCCTCCTCCCCCAGATATCTTAACAATAGTCCCAACCTCAGTCCTCCTCTGAGAGTTGTGAGTGGCTAACGCATACTCATCACTTCTGACCTCCCCAGCTTGCCCACTCAGTTTGATTTCTTGGATTGGGAATCCAAGGATTCTGAGAAGTCAGTGCTGCTTGGGCTACTCAAGGGTGTCTACCACCTGACCCAGCTGAAGTGATTTCAGATACTGGATATGGAGAGCTGTATCAGAGTCCCTTAGGTAAGCTGTTGCACTCTTTGCAGCCTCAGCCCAAGGTGCCTCAGCTCTGGACCATCTGTCACCTCAAATTTGCCTCAGCTCCGCACCTGCAATTGCCAAAACTTGCCTCAGCTCTGCATTGTCCACTGTTTTGTGCTATCTCAGTTAAGCTCCTTAAAGAAGAAGCAGTGGTACTAGGACTCTTAACAGAGTCCTGACCACCAGAAAGGCACTCCTTCTTTTTTAACCCTGTCTAGGTTCCCTCACCCAACTGTATCTTGACTATGGTCTTGGGCAAGGTGACCCCTGTCAGACTTGGTGTCGCTCTCTTGTCCCTTCACTTCTCAATACGGTGAATAGTAAACTCAAAAGTTAACTGTATTTTAACAAAATGCCCCAAATTTCAACATAACTATAACGTACCTGAGGCCTGGCCCATTCACGCAACAGACAATAGTAGAGAACTTCCTCCTTAATAGAGTCCCAGCCCATCTGAAGTTCTCAAGCAGCTCCGGCCCGTTATTCTCTATTCACCAACAGAGGCAATAGTGAGCTCCCAACTTTCTAGCACTTGAGACCACAAGGCTCATAAGAGGATAATGAGATATGTTTACAAAGAGTTCTTCCCAAGTATGAGGAGCAACATGAGGGAAAATGTAACCAGTGGGTGAGGAAGACTGCTATAACTAGCTGGTGGGAGTCAACATTTCAGTCGTGAATGAGAGATGATATAATGTGTAGGGCCTTGAAAGAGAAGACAAGTAGTTTGTTTGATATGAGAGAGAAGGGGAAGCCAGTGAAGGGATTGAAAGAAAGGGGTGATATGATCAAAATGGTGAACCAAAAAAATGTTTTTTTCAGTAACGTTCTGAATGGATATGAGTAGAACAAGATTGCATTTGTCAAGGCCAAAGTCACTCATAGTTGAATCTAAATTATCAGAAATGCAGGATTTGTCCTCTAAGTCACACCTATCTGTTCAGAACAGGCTGATTGTTGAAGACAATGTGCTGAGGTCTTGAGAATACCCCAGCAATTCCTGCTCCACAGCCAGTCTTCCATTACCTACTGGGATACCTCCATATACTTTCCTGCATTCCTCTGGTATGGTTCCTCCCCTTACTTTCAGTGAAGTTGCGCGTCAGTTCTCTGTGTACTACAAACGGAGAAAGCTCTTTCTTTTTGTATCAGAAAGGAAAAAGTTGCCTAGTTTTGTAATCACTATGTAAGGTCCCCACCAACAATGAGTAAATTTGAGGTGTTTTTTTTCCAGGCTATTTTTTCCAGTTGTACAGCCACTCCTCCTCTCCTTCCTGGATGGACTTTTCATTTTCATGGAATCTTGTACCTGGCATGCTCACGTCTGGCTGATCTCTTCCTCCGCCTTCTGGAATGCTATCCTCTGGTCATTGATGTAACATTCTTCCCTGTTATTCACCTGTGTAGGTGCAGGATGCCTTGCCAATTCTTGGTTCCTGAATATCAAGTCACAGGGAAGCATGGGTTTGCAGTGTCCAAAAATAACTTCATGAAGAGGGTAATGGATCGTTAAGTGTCAGCTGTTGTTACATGCAAAGATGACAAAAGATGACTTCATATCCCAGTCTCATTGGTCTTCACTGGCTAAGACTTTAAATATAGAACCAATGGTGCAGTTTATTCTCTCCACTCCCCTATTACTCACAGAGTGGGCAACACTGGTCCTCACCTTGGTTATCTGGAGTTATCAGAAAACTTCATGTCACAACTGTGATTCAAATTCCTTCCCTGATCATTGCAGATGCACCTCAGTGGGCCGAACTGCAACACTACGTATTTCATCAATGCATCAGTAACTGTCTCAGTCCTCTTATCCTTCAGGGGTTGTACCATCACATATTTTTAACAGGTGTCACAAACTACCAGCAAATAATGATTTCCAGCTGGTGTTCCTGGTATGGACCTTTCATGTAAATCTGTATGGCCTTCCAGTCCTTACTAGAGTGCGGCATTTCCCCTAAAGGAGTTCTGCTTCATCTTGTTGGTGCTTTCCTATCTTAACAATTAAGACAGGAAAGTACTCAATCCTTAACATCTGCAACTTGCCCAGCCAAAAAAATGTGTCCAATACTTGGCTTATTGTATTTTCATACCCCAGATAGCCTACTGCTTCATAATCATTAAGAAGCTCCAATACCATTCAGTGTAAGGATACTGCCGAACCAATCCTGTTACCTTCAGACATCAGCAAGTTGATAGCCAGATCAATGAATAATAGCTCATGAACTGCACTGAAACTCCCTGCTCTGGGTCTCCTTCAGTAGATCTGTTGGTGCATTGGGGTCCATAGACTATTCTTGCCAGATATCTTCACAAAACCAAGCTGGGTCCATTCTCATTGCCCTGACCTAGCTTAGTACATCAGCCACCACATTTTGCTTTCCAGATTTATGATGAACTGTGAACATGTATTCAGACGGTTTGCGAATCAGTCTCCACAGGTGTCCTTCTGGGCTATGCTTTTTAAGGAGCCACTGGACTGTGGTCTGTGTACACTGTGAATTCTGTACATATGAGGGCCTCCGGAAGAGTCAGACGTGCAAGTGCTGTAACTGAATACTTGGTTTTCCTCTTTTAACTCGCAACCTCCAAAAGCCACCAGTCTCTGCCTACTGAGCTCATCAATTTTTCCAGTGCAAATCCAACACTGATCTTTTGAGGTATCACAGGTTACCATGAACGGATGGGATGGATCTGGGAATTCAAGCACAGAATAATTTAAAAGTCCTTCCTTCAGTGACTCAAATGTTTTTTGGTGTTCATCAGTCCAGACCAAGTTGTTCTCAGTTAGCTGGTAAAATGGTGCTGCTGTATGCTCTGTGAATTTTTTTACAAATCTCCTACAGAATCCACAGAGGCCTTCAACCCTCTGTATCTCCTTCACGTTTCATAGTACACAGTACCTTTTATAACATCCCTTCTTATTTTCTCAGGAATAAGCATGCCTAGTTTTTTAACCTTTCCTTTCCCTTATAATTTATAGACTGGATTTCACACTATTTGAGCTTATGCTATTCAATTGCTCTATTTTTTTCACTTATGGAAATAATGTTTTTACCATGTATTCTGAACAAGTTTAACCCTAAATGGAAATATTAGTTCCTTTGCAATCATATTTCTTGACATATATATATGTCAATCTAACTTTTATCTGAAAGGAATATGTTAATGAATCATGGGCCCCCAAATAGACCAGTCCTGAAAACACAGAATTTTTAAAAAATGTTCCCTTGAGAGTAGAAAATAACTACCTGGACTTCCAGAATGAAGCCAATAATAGCATTAATATCCTTACTCATAAGCTGAGTGACCCAGCAGCTGACACAAGACACAGGATTGCAATTGTAAAAGAGTATGTGTGTCACACTGTTCCTTGCTAGACTCCCTGTCACCTCCATTCTTGTGATCCCCAAGGATGGATGGTGTGGCGAGCATTAGCTAATGTATTTGGCCTCTCTAACATCCTGGGAGACCTTATGCAAAGAAGTTATTAAGGCAATTTGTGTTGTTGTTTTTTTAAAATGATTACATTAACATCCTAGATGTGACAAGATGTGTCACTTCTGAGCATGGAGGAGGAAAATCACTTTGCATATTCCCTCTAATCAAGTTGTAGAAAACATTAGAGTAATGCTGTCCTATTTTCATCTAGGCTTTTGTGCCACACCCATTTCTATGGCATCTGACTACCTCATCAGAATATCTGAGCACTTAATGGGTTTAGTTAATTTAGGAATGTCCCAATGAGCCAGATGATCAACAATGCATAAGTGAAGAAGGGCATTCATTTTGATATTTACATTACTTCTCATTGTCAAGTGAAATACAGAATCAATCTTCAGTAAAAGTAGTTCAATATAATGTCAGGGGGTATGGATCAGTGTTCATGTTGCATTCCCTGTCAGTGCCCGGCTGGGGAAACTATTTTTCTAGTTTGGTTCATTTCTGCAAAGATCAAACACTATAGGAAAAAATCTCCCCCTTTTCCATGTGTCAGGATTTATAAATCTGATACTAATAGAGCACTGGTTGCTGTGGTTGACCATGAAATATTAACAGAAATTTAACATGAGATTCATATTGTGCACAAATGACATTTATTGACATAAAAACACATAAGTAGTTAAACAATATAAGAGAGAATTTCATAAGTAACAACACAAGTGAGTAAAGATCATTTAGAATGAAATACAGTCTCTAAACTATATTGCTGTTTTGCTAACTTGGCCTGATGTTTCCGTCATTGATAGCTGGAAATGGAAAATGCTTTTTCGTTTGCTTGTATTTTGATATCAGGAGAAACTATAGCCCAGTAGGATGACAGGTTGAGAAACATTTTGTGGATGTATAAAACATTTAGACTGAGGCATTGGATCATAACTCCGCTAATGTTCTGAGATGTCAATCACTGTTTTATATTTTTTTCAATAAGTGTTCCTAGAACAGCTTTCCACTTTACATTACAGTCATCTGAAGTGAAGATACAATGTGACTGAATTATCTTACTGATGGTCTGGTAATGTTATTTTTATGACTGCCTAAAAGTTCCAGTTGTGTAGGGTTTAAGGTTTCATTCCATACCACTATTTTAAAATTAATATACAAAGACAAGCAAAAACCCATTTCTTTTTGTCTATGAAGGCATGGAAGTCTTTTCTGCTTTAAGCCACAGAAATCTTAGCTGAAAACAATTGGCATGGTACTGCATTACAGTGTTTCATCATAGTGGAAAAATCCAAACAATGCCATTCTTAGCAACAAGTAATATATCCAGACTGGGAAGTGAAAATAAGCATAAAATGCTTAATGCACAACACATTATAGTTATAATAGTATGTATATAAACATGGCCCTATTGTTGGCACCCAAAATGTGGGAAAAGAGAATATTTCACAGTTGTGCTTTCATTATCATTAAATCATCCTTTCTTATGCAAATGTTTTCAGAAATGGAGGCCACTGCCTTTAGTAGAATTTTTGGGTTTTTTTTTTATTTTTTGTTTTTAATGTATACTTATAGCTCAACTGGAAGCAATAGATGTTAAAATATCTGAAATTTTTTTACACTCAGTTTAATACAAAACATAAGAAACAGCAATACCAGTAAATCCAGTAGATTAAAGTTTTATGTAGATATAGTGATTCAAATTTTATGATGCCCGGACCCAGCACAGATTACAGCAGCCTGGGAGCCATTCTAAAAAGTACCACTTTGCAGCTTTCTCCAGGGGGATGAAAATCTTTTTTTTTCCATATTTTGATATGAAAAGAACCAACCACTTACAAAAGTGACCCAAAATGAACAAACTGATTAATCTGATTCTCCCAGATTCCCAGAGCTAAGATTTGTTCTCTCAAATGTTGCTAGTATTGACTTTTGTATCATTTTATTTTTAAAAAATCAGTTATAAAAGGGATTAAAGTTACTTCTAGTTTTAAGAAAGTTATGTATTATGTTGTTTTAAGGTTAACTTATGATTTAGGGCCACTTTGTGACCTTGACGCTCTTCTGAGGCAGATGGGTAAAGGAGCCGCTTTGTGCCCCTGCTTGAGCTCGGTGCATTGTGGGTAGCAGCATAGCAGGGAGATCAACTGCCACAGGGCTGATGCTTCCTCTCTCCCATTAGTGAGTCAGCATGAGCAAGGGCAAGGAGTTGGCAGAATTGTGGCTAAACAGCTCTCCCCCAACACGCTCGTCAGCACATCTGAGCAAGTGTATCAGGAGGAATAACTTGTTAATGGTTTAACACTGAGCTTCCACAAAAGTCTTCCCCTTTAGTCTGTGTTGAACTGTCTCCCCAGGGTGAATGTGCTGCAAAGAGAGGAAATGAGATAGACTGGGGAATATTACAGCACGTTATTCAACTGTGTTGTTTGAAGGTTGAGACTTCTGGGGATATCTCCCATCATGATTTTTTTTTAATACCTGCCATTTGGTACAATCTGACAATCAGAAGCATAACTTTGGTCTTCTGAAGTAATCTTATAGGTCCTAGAAATAAATCATCTGCTACTGGGATGGTTAGCAGCGGGTGAACTCCATCACGGACAAGAAAATCATCCCAACTTTCCCTGTAAATTGGTGGCCAAGAACCCATAATGGTCAGTGTATCAAACATCAGTTCTGGACTTTCATAGTAATATAATCTTACCCAACCCAACTACTATACTACTATAGAACTACTATAGAAACATTAAAAATAAAAGTGGGGGGGGAGGGGAATTATCTGCACAAGCTAATACACACATTAGTTGGATTAGCCACTTGATTTATTACTTTGCATGTGTGTCACATATCCAAAATTTCCACTAGCTGTTGTGTGGCAGAAGCTTAGTTTTTTTTCACAGTGGTGTATATATAACTGCAAACAACACAAAATAGGAGCTTTAAATTTGCTTTTTAATATTAAACTATCTAAAATAAATTCTGAAAGTAAAATTGCCATAACAGTATTCTGTAATTCCTTACCACCGCAGTGACTGTTGGTTATACTGTTTGAAAAATAGTCTGTTATACAATGTTTTAATAAGTTAGTTCAATGGGAGATAAGCATCTACTTTGGTGGTTTTTATATAAGATGTTGGAATGATGCTTGATACTGATTAGAGCTAGTCAAAAATTTTGGCTGGAATATTTTTCTGTTGAAAAAATGACAATTCATCATAATCTAAATACTGATTATTTGGAGGATCTGTTTAGACCTACAAGTGCTGTTAAAAGGACTGCTTCTGATCCAAAAATCTTTCCTCATACAATTGTTAAGTGGGTGAAGATGAGGGATTGTCTCCTTACTGTACCAGACATTAGGAAACCCACCCCAATTCCAAACCTTCTTTAAATGCCTTCTCTTAATCTGTTTCTGGTTCTGGTTCACTCGTGCTGACTGAGTACCAGCTCTGGGCATCTGCCGAGTTGTGACTAAATGAATTTTACACCTACCCACTGGGACCGTGAGCTGCTGAGTGGAAGGCAAAATAAAACCAACACTTCCCAGGCCTTTCTGGTAATGTTGTGAAAAAATTTCTTCCCGGATCTAAAAAGGCAACAAGCATGATGCCTACAGCAAAGCCCCAAAACTGAATCCTAATCTAATCCTGAAGTGAGCAGGTGGGAAGAGAGTGTTAAATCCCAAAGCACAATGGTGTCCCAGGCAAGAGGAAGAGCTATCTAAGCCCTCCCCATGGGTGTGCGGGAGCCAATAAGTTTACCCTACAGCCTTCAAACCAATCAATCAGCTTCAGAGGCCATAAAGAGGTTGAGTGCCCACAAGGACGGGAGGAGAGTTGCAATCCTTAAAGGGACCAAGGCTTTTTGTTCCCCCAGTCCCAAGGGACAAAGTATACCAACCTTTGAAGCTGGGTCTGGGAGAGCATTATATTTATTATGGGCACAAAAGAACAACATGTTCTTAACAAGACCAGGGAGAGAAACCTCAAGCACAAAGTAAGGGAATGACACTAATCAGGACTTGAGAGACCTGTGTTTAATTCTTACCTAACCCACAATGGATTTCCTTTGTGACCATGGGCAATCACTTAGCTTCTCTGTGCCTCAGTTCCCCATCTGTAAAATGGGGATAATAGTACTGTTCTGCCTTTTGAGGTATTGTGAAGGTAAATATATTAAAGATGGAGATGTGCGCAGAAAATATGGGATGGGGAGCATCATAAAAATACCTTATCTCTAGAGAGATAGTTATTTAAAATAATTATAATTCATATGTAGTTGACAAAACATTAAGATATGGATTTATGTTCATTAGCTTTACAATCATAATAGCACAACATCTTTGGAGGGCTGATAGGGTACATTAATAGTTTGTTTTCAAGTTAAAAATTGTGTATTAAAATTAACCTATATCCCTTTGTTACTAATACCTTAGATTAGGCAAAATGAAATGATTTAATACATCTACTTTACATTAATCATTTATGCTCTTTGTGTACTTTGCTCTCAGCTGGTCATTTTCACTGTTCATAATCAGTTTCATTTTCTGGTTCTTATGCATTAGCAATGGCACAAAGTTTAGGCTACAAATACTGCAGGGAGACGTATAAATGATTAAAAGAGGTGCTTTCATTTAATTTTTTTTAAAATGTCATGACATCTTTAAATTTTCTCTTTACAATTAGTAACATTCAGTGTTTTTAATGTACCTGAAAGATATAGGAGACAGTTTCTGTTCTCATTTATGCTGGCGTAACTGGAATAAAAGAATGAACTCAGCGTCTGGACCATGGTGTGTAATAGTGTGTGTTGTTACAGAGGTTTCTAACACAGGTGACTGATATTATGCATTTTTTCATATTATACTTCCTGTATTCCAATTCTTTGAATTTTTTTCACAAGTTTTATTATATTCAGTGCATTTCTTAGAGCCTTGACATCAGCCCACAAGAAAGTTCATGGAACATAAAAGGCAATATAAAGATTTCTTAGCTTATTAAAGTTGCCATAAACATACAATAAAATATTCAACAGTATGACACCTTTGTATTGGTGCAAAAAATTGTCCTTCTTTTCTATGAAGGCCTTAAAATCAGCTGAATTCATATTTCATAAGAATAGCAGTTGGTGATAATCAATTGAAATAATCTATAAACCACTAACACCGCCCCCCCCCCAACCTTATTTTCCCCTCCTTTCTCCTCTGTGACTGGAGAAGTATTAACTGGCCACTTCTCCTTGATTAGTCCCTTGAAATATGTGTTAACTAACCAATTTGTTCCACCTTGTATTTAGCTGTGACACTCTGAGTACATTTCCGAGACCCGAAGAAGAGCTCTGTGTAAGCGCAAAAGCTTGTCTTTCTCATCAGCAGAAGTTGGTCTCACCCATCTTGTGTCTCTAAATGCAATTTTTCTCATCTCTTCAGTGCCTTTTCATCTGTTAATTTCAGATGTTGACTCCCTCCTTCCACATATTTCTCCCCTCCCCCCCAGAAAATTCAGGAACACGGGAAAGAGAGAGAGAAAATGGGGATATAGAATCATGGGGGAGGAGGGGGTGAGAGAGAGAGAGAGAGAATGGGGACATGAAATCATAGTCTGTGATGGCAATTGCTTGGAGATTCGGTGGGCAGTGAGACAGGTTGTGTTCCTGAGCAATGCAGGAAAAAGAGCAGCATAAGGAAAAGACACAATGTGGTAGAAGTATGCAGCCAGTGTGGGGTGAAACAGAGCAAGCCAGGAGTAGAAGAAGAGAAGGTGGCAGGTGGGGGAGAAAAGTCTGAGAACCAGATGGTGATTAGTTACTCCCTGGCCTGGCATCATCATCATCTAAATGTTTCAACACTCCAAAAGCACCGCAAATCTTTTACTCCAAGAGAGGTTTCATTATGTCAGTGAAGTGACACTTTGGAACCAAGAAGAGATTTCATTATGTCAGTGAAGTGACACTTTGGAACCAAGAAGTTAAGATTAAGTAGACAATATGCATCAAGGCACAATGTTTTTGGTTTTTTTATATGTTTGTTTAAATAATTCAGTTGCATTGCTTTGAGTAAAAGCAAGACAAGCCTGGCATATTTCAAATGGTAAGTGCAAGGCCAAGTTACAGCAGGTTTCAAAGATTTTGGAATAAAATTGGTGCAGTGTGGTGTAAGAGCAAGACCAAGAGGATATCTCTGTGCACATCTGAAATGAAGCCCAGCCAGTAAAAGGATCCTGCACATTGGGAAATATATTGTGCATCGGTGCATTAAACAAGTTTTTTAAAGCCCTGTTGCTTCTCTCCAAATAGCAGCATTTCCCCAAATCCCATGAGAAAATTCTTAGAAGCCCTGAGCATATTTGTAGCTAATATAGTATTTTGTGATTTATAGTCCAATAAAATATTAATATAATACAAATTATTATGAAATTGACCACTACAGTAAAGCATAAATAGTTTGATAATTTATTCTAATTCCCTTAGCAAAAGTGTTTCTGCTTTGAAATTGATTGTATTAAATGCTGTCCTTTAAACTTTTCAATTAAAAAATCAATGCCT
Organism: Chelonia mydas; assembly: GCF_015237465.2. NCBI lineage: Eukaryota > Metazoa > Chordata > Testudines > Cheloniidae > Chelonia > Chelonia mydas. Next base: position 87,794,173 of record NC_057853.1, on the reverse strand, counting down.
GCAATGTGCATGAACCTGTGTAGCAACAGCCAACATCACAGCAAAGTAGTAAATCCCCTTTGGAATCACAAGCATTGATTTCTCCCGGCCCACTGAAAACTCATTCTTCTGGCAAAGTGAGATCCACAAAAAGAATTACATTTCTAGCAGTTTTGTTTATGTAACTATTAAACTGCTCAGAATCCTACAGCTCAGGGTACGAAGGGAGAATATTTATCAGTGGCAGAAGCTACTAAACAATAATACAGAGGTACAAAAGGCTTGCAAGGGAAAGATAAGGGAAATGCTTAAAACAAAAAAATCAGAATGAATTAATGTTATCCAAAGGAGTTAAAGAAAATAAGGGATTTTGTAGTGTTATGAGGGAAAACACAGACACTAGAGGGAGAATAGAGTAGGTCATTATTAAAGTATAAGGAAGATGAAAAAGATTAAAATCTGTATTTAACATGAAATACAAAGAAGAGAAGTTTGGACAACTACAAAAAATTATGTTAAAAATAACTTTTGATAACCGTCAGGTAAGGGAATCATTAGAAATTATGAATTTATACAAATCAGCCAGTCAAAATTATTCACATGCTATGATATGAAGGGAATTAGCTAATGGGTTTACTGTATCACCTTCAATTTTCTTTGAAAAATTATGGAATAATTTTCAAAAAAGCAAAGAAGAGTGACCATAGGAATGATTGCTTCATAAGCTAACTTCTCCCTCAACTAAAAGAAGGAACAGCATTTTTGGAAGGAAAATTACTAGCACCTAGACTATTGCTTTGAATACTGTAGGAGTGGCGTTATGCACCCTAGCAGTCACAGAAGGCAGCATTATTACTGTGGAAGTCATAAGCCCCAGCTCAGCAAGGTGCTTAAGCCTTTTTGAAAATTTTTGAGTAAAAAACCAAAAGGTTTTCACTTTTCAGTCATCAAAGTTTTTGGTTCAGGGAGTTTTTCATGAAAGAAAGAAAGAAGAAAATCTGCTTTCCATGGAAAATTTAGACAATTTCCACACACAAAAAAATTTCAATGGAAAATTTTGAGCCTGCCCTAGAACCAGGGCCGTATTTTTTCCAGGAGGACCCGGGTAGCGTGTTGAGCAACAGACTTGTTACACCTGAAGTAGAGGAGTACACTGTTGGCATCCTATTATCCCCTGCTCACACCTGCTGGTGAGGATTGCAAGACCACTCACATTTCCTAGACACTTTCTATCTGGGCTAATGCTGCCAATGTTGCTAGCTAGTCCTCCACCCTTCAGTTTCCCAATATTGACAGTCAAATTGTGTGTTTTTCCTTGTATAAGTGTCTTAGAAGGCTTTGTGCCTTCTGCTAACTGTACTGCATCCATGAAGTTCCAGCCTCAATTTAGCTCTAAACATCTAGAGGTTAATGGATCTGTTAGCAATAAACTGTATTGCTATAGAAAGAATAAGAAGACAGAGGCTTGTTTAATAGAGTTATTAATTTAGTGGATGAAAGAAAGAAAGCAGATGCAGTATATTTGGTGTTTAGTAAAGAAGTTGATCCTGTTTCGCATGTAGTCTTAATTAATCTCTTGGTTCAAATTAGCCTGGACAGGAAAACTGACTGACTGAAAACTGGCTTAAAGAATGGAAAAAGGACACTAGATAAAGGACAAAAATATGTACCATTTCATATAATTTCCACAAACAGAACACAATTAAGTTTCAAGCAACACAACTCTCGCAACCTGGCACAGTCCCTGTCTCTGGAGAGTCATTGGATCCCATTGCCTCTAAGCCCTCGGCTCTGGGTAGAACCAGGTCACTGTGTCTGTAAGGCACACTCTCGGGTATAGACCCCCATGTTTGCCATCCTCCTTTGGTGCATTGAGCTCTGCGTCTCACCTTGAACCCCCAAACTAGTGCCTCAATCCTCCCAAGCTTACACATGCTTCCTCAGTGTTGCACCTTGCTATGAGCGATCTAAGTTTCTCAATCAACCCTTTTAGGGACAACATGGCAGGCAAGCCAAGAAGTTTTTAAACATAGTCACTTTTACTATAAAGCACTAGAGAGTTTACAGATCTGTGCAAAATAATAGTCCAGGGAGAGACTGTCTGATTTCACTCATTCTGTGAATCTGAGATCTGGTCTGTCCTTCAGGAAAGGCAAAGTCCTTTCTGCCTTGTCTCTGTTAAGCCCAGTCTTCTGGCATGTGGTAGTAGATAGCCAGCCTTGCTCAGAGAAGCCCTCTCCTATACATTTTTGCCCATATATGCCATCTAGAATATGCCATATCCTTTGCCAGTCAGGCTTCTTCCACTGTCTTAAGGTGAAGGCCTGCAACTGAGAGCCAATCAAAGTTGATGGTTCTAGATTGCTCTATGATGGCTTTTCAGCCATAGTCATTCAGCTAGGTACCAAGCTGCTACTACAAAATAGGTGCTCTAAACCCCATTAGAAGTTAAGCTATGAAATGAAGATTAGAATCCAAAATGGAGGTTTGAAATACAAATTGGAATTCACAATTTGATACAGACATACCCGACTCTGCCACAACAACATGAAACACTCAGCAAAAATACACTTGGGGGTGAAATGGATAATATGTAAATTGAGCTTTTCAGAGCTACTCCTTTCTCACAGGGTAAAGTAGAGAGTTTAAATCCTCTAAGCCTTATACCTCTGAGATTTACATAAGGACACAAGCAAATTGGAGAGAAGACCCACCATACTTTTGTTTACTGCACTACTCTGCCCAGACTTCTGGAGACTTCTAGTCAATACTGAGCATACTTGGAAGATTAACATTTGCATTAGCATAATCGCTGCCTTTCTAAAATCATATAATCCACCTTCCATAGCCAATCCAATGCTAATAACATAACACCTATCTGTACACACCATAAGAGTGTTGATTTAGAAGTTAAACAGCAAGTTTGACTTTTAGAATTCCCTTATGGAGTTGTTTAGGTAAACATCAGACTTATTAACTCGTGTTAAGGTCTGGATTATTTCAGTTGGGGAATCAGCTTGTGTTTTAGTATTATTTCTTTGGTGCGACTCAGCAGGACTCTTTGGAATGAGGTTGCTTTGGTTTACCCCTTTTCCCTAGATGTTGGGCAGTGGCTTAAGACATAGGAAAAGAGAGGACAGACATGGGGGACTGGATGTTAGGCTCTGGCTCAGACATCAGGGCATATGTAATCTTTTGGCAGTTATGTTTGTCTTCAGGATTGAATTATGAATTACAACAACTCCCTTGATAGGACTGAGGCTTTGGACACATAGTGTGTCCTCTATGGAGATGAGGAATACTGTGGAGACCAGAGATACCAGTTTACTGTGTATTTAATTACAAGTTAAAGTTGTATTCAGTGGCCTTTCAATCCAGTTTTGTGTAACTTCGTATTTATTGGAGGCATCACAAGTTGCAATTCCAATGAGAGATTTTTTATATTCTATAAAACATTTATTGGGTGACAGGAATAATAATAATTTACCCTAAGGCCTCCAAAGATTGAAACCACTCTTATTTTTGGGTTAAAAGTTCATCCGTTATACTGAACAATATGACACCTAGGTGTAAATATTCCCCAGACCTGTAGCTTAAGCCTCTTCTTCTCTTCCAGGGGATGGTATCACCAGTATTTGGAGCAGCTTCTCCCCTCTCCTTGTGAAAGTTCAGTCTTTTTTTTTTTTTTTTTGGTGCCTCCATTCAGAGTGACTCCTCATTGTGCCATATATCTAGAAGAGCCATCCCTTGAGAAATCAGTGATAATACTCGTAGCTGGCAAGGAATGTAAAGCCCAGTACACAGGGGACAATAAAGTAAATAAAATAAGTGCCAGCAAAAAAATGACCTATTAAAAATAATAGTATAAAAGAGTTGTGATCTTTAATAGAATGGGAAAATAGGATCTGGGGAAAGAAGGGGTTAAAGTTAATTAATAATTAACCAACAGTTATAAATAAGCTGACTCTTCATCTCCTAACACTCCCAAATGCCTTAAACCCCATGTCTCTTCCTGGCACTTTCCAGAGACAGATGGCATAGCTGAGGTTGCATGGCCTGAGTGACATATTGTAGCACTGTGGTGTTGACAAGCTTAAATAAAAGTTACCTTTTTGTATACCTCTGGGTGGGGCAGAGGCCTCTCCCAACTCTAGTTGAGCCCACTGCTTTCCCTAGTCTGGAAACCTTCTGTGATCTCAAGTGGCTCTTGGTAGCCAGTACCAGGTCTCACATCTCCCTCTCTCTGGATGCTGGTCATGGCAGTTCTGGAGTCACCTGATCCCTGCAGCTGGACTCTGAGCAATGCAACTCTTCAGGAGGAGTGGCAGTTTAGCCTGAGCCTTGTTGCTCTTCCCGCTTCCAAACTCACCCCCAGCCCCTTTTTTTTCTGTCAGGCGGCCACTTCCCTTGTGAGCTTGCTGGGGGCTGTTCAGCCCTGGCTTGTCACTGGGCCAGTGGAAAGTTCATCCAGAGCAGTCCATGCAGAAACCCCTCTAATTGGCTCCATCAGGGGTTTCTAATTTATTCTGTCCCCACTCTGACTCCAAGCATGTTGGGAATGGGATCATAGGACTTTGGTCACCATCTTAATTGTAGACCTTTAGGGAGGGCCTTAGAGTCTTAGACTGGACATCCAAGATTACGTAAGTATTTCCCTGTGATAGTTCATCTAAATCCCTATTTAAAAAAACCCATCTGAGATTTTTATAAGCCAGAACATACAACCCCCTTTTAGGCCATATTCTCACATACATACATAATGTGATGAGTATGTATTTGCTTATAACCATATTCTCTAGTTGCTCACAGGAAAAGATCTATGTTTTCTCTGTTCCCAGAAATGTCATCATCCCAGTAAATTAAAAAAATTATTCTAATCAAGGTGTATTTAGACAAATAATAAATTATACTAACCATTTCACAGTGAAGTAACACACTGTACAAAGCTGTGTCTAAGCAATTACCTATAAAATGCAGCTAATAAAAACAGGGATCCTGGCTAGATAGATTTTACCGTTTTACTCAGCTTTATTTGTTGAAGAAAATAAGCTGCCAATGTATGGCCCCATTAATTTCCCTTTAGCCAATATTGCTTCCAGTGTTATGGGCCAGTTGTTCACTATGCCTGGGAATGGTCATTCTAAACCAGTCTAATTACTTTGCACCACAAAGTGAGCATGTTATAATGCAATGTGGTTTTGTTTTGGTTTTTTTGTTTTTTTAAAATTTATAAACAAGTAGCAGCATATGTCTGCAAAACTACATTACATTTAACTTCTGGGACTGGGAATCTCATAATTTAGATGACCACAAATCATAAGACAACAAATTCTACTGTCAGAATTTGAGCATAAGCCAATCACCATTCTCTTTAAGAGTTTGAAACAGACTGCACAAAATAAAATTCATTTAAAATATTCCATGTTTTGGGGTTACTTAGCTGGGATATAAATATCCTTCAACTTCATATATATTAGAACCATGCATAATTCAAAGTTTTTGTTTTGTAGAATTTCTATCACACTTAAGTACTTATATGGCTCCCATCTCCGTAGTATCTGAGCAACTCAAAGTCTTTAATGTATTTATCCTCCCAATATCCTTCTGAGATGAGAAGGTACTATTAATCCCCCTTATTCTAGATGGGGAACTGAGGCATAAAAAGATTAAGCGACTTGACTAGCATCATGCAGGATGTCTGTGGCAGAGCAGGAATTAAACCTGGGCCTACCACATACAAAGCTAGGGCTATAACAACTGGAACATCCTAATTTCACATGAAGTATTTTGGCTTTTTATGTTATGTAGTTTCTCCACAAATTTTGCTTAATGTGAAATGACAGCTAAATATCTGTTTTGCATCAGAATATATGAAGTTAAAATATCTGCATGATTTTGATGTAAAACTGATTTCTCTCAAAAATTGTGTCATTAATGCTTTAAAAAAGAGAGACAGAGGCCTATTTTTGAGCTCACAGCAAAATGGGGAAAACCATGGTATTTGTATTAGTTGTGCATTGTTTGTACAGTTCTTATAAAGATGCTGGATTTTTAAAACATATTTATCACTTCAGAGTAATAAGACATTTCATTAAATGATACAAAACAAAAATGTTCATACACTAAAATAATCTTTGTCTTAAAAGAAGAATTCTCAGAAAAAAAGAAAGCATCTTGAGGAACAGAAATAAAAAAATATAAAGGAGGTTATACTTACATGATATGTCTCTCCAATAGTAATTAGCTTTAATCTGATTTTTGTAAGAAACTAAATAAACTTAGGGACTAAATTAATTACTAAATATTTAGTAAAGTGTGTAGTAAAAGAAAATGATCATGAATCCTGAGTTAGGCAGGTAGACTGTAAATGCATAGAGCCAGATTCAGATAACATTACTCATGGTGTATAGTACTTTACTCCACAAGTAGTCCCACTGACCAGGTGGAGTAATGTGGTGTTCATTGTGAGTAAGCCCATAGAAATTGAAATTAACATTCCCAAATACTTTGGTGTTTTCTGATTTTTGTTCAGTTCTGTTAAGACGATTTATAATTAGGGCTGGTCAAAAATTCTCCATCAAAACTGTTTTTGACAGAAAGTGGAGTATGACTAAGCCACATTTTTTCATAAAAAAGGCTGTCTGCTTTCTATAGAAAATGTTGACTTTTTGTTAAAAAATGGAAGATTTGAATTTGGAAATGCTGTCATGGTGCCTCATTAGGGTTACAGTTTTAGATGCTTTTTGTCCCTGTTTTCTTCTATGAGCTCCTTATTGTCCGTTAAAATGCACTGTGGCCCTGGGACTCCCATAATGCACTACTTGCCTCACCAAGAAAAGAGCTCAGCATGTAGAAGAGAATGGGAGCATAAGGCCCGCAAGTGAAAACTCCCACTTCGGAGGCATTTCTGAATTGAAATATTTGATGTTTTGTGGAGAGGCGGTGGCGTTTGGGAGGGCATTTTCCAGTCAGCTCTGTTCATCACACGTCTAAGAGGACCCAAAACCCCATTTAAAGGAAAAGAGAAAGTTACTCATGAAAAAAAGCAGAAACATGATTTGCAAATAGTGTTGTGGAAAAAGATAATGGTGAGAAACACTGTAAACTCCTCAAAGTAGCATAGGGCCTTATCCAAAGGCCATGGAAGTCAAAGGAAGGACTCCTGTAGACTTCAAATGAACTTTGCATGAGATTCTTTGTGCTACCTGGTAGGCTTTGAAGTGCTTACAGTTCAATTGTCCCTTCTTGCAGGAAAACTCTCAGAATGAGACAGTTTAGGGTAGGAAGACTCCATGACAATTCTTTCATGAAGTTTTCACCAGATTGTTCCGCTGGAGGGGAAGAATGATCAATGGATAGGTCTTCAAATGTCTCAGATCCCTGGGGATCTGCAGCAGCCAGATTTCAACTTTGGAGGATGGTGAGGTGAAATGGAGGCAGCGCAGAGCTGGTACACGCAAGAAACTGGAGAATTCAGGGAACAGGATTCCCTGCATGCTCTTACAGTTGGGAAAAGGTAGCCTTTGACAATTTTTTATGATATTTGCTATTAGGAATATAGAGTGAACTTATTGTCTAGACCACTGTCTGCTACATTTTGTTGCTTTATTCTGCCTCTTCAACTAGCCAGAAGACAGTTCTGATGGCTCTTTGTTGAGATTTGACTTGTTAAATTGTGTTACTTAAGAACACTGTGAAAGTTTTGATGTGATTTAGGGTACAGTCTTTACAGAAGATAATACAGTAAGTTTGAAGGCTTTGATTGAAAATTGAAGACATGCTGGTAATGATCGATGTACAAGACTCTAATCTAACTGAGAATGCTAAACTAAAGATTTAAGAAATTGAATTGTTGACCTGGAAAACAGGCTCAGATTAAGAAATGTCAAGTTGGTATGATGTCCTACAGACATAGGGACAGCAAAATTGAGATATCTGGTTTTAGCAGAGCATAACTGGAGACAGATAATTTTGGCCTTCTTCTGCAGTGTGCTTTCAGTCATATCACTATTACATCCCAAACATTGTTTGTGAAATATATATTGTTTATATGAGACAAAACTTTTTTTGAATGTAGGATAAATATTTTTAATTTTTCATATAGTCTGTCTGTATGTGTGTTCTATATATTTTTATAGTGAGAAGCGGTAATCCACTCTGGAGGTCACAAAGAAGTGGATCAACATGACCAAGTCATCATCTGCCTTCTAACCCTAGAAGATCTTGAGATATAGAAATGTGAAATCATGACATTTATATGCATAGAAAAGCTAATTTGGGTCATTTTAGAGGACTCTACTTCTTATATTGTGACCTGTATATTTGCACTAAAGGTAAATAAAGCACACAGCATTAGAATAATCCATCAATCAAAAATCCATGTAGATAAAGCCTTTATACCACATCACATTATCTCTTCATGTACTCTCTATTTATTCTCATACATATGTCCTAAGTGCCATTAAACTTTTTCACAAAACCATACCATTATATGATACAACAAAAGCTACATTAGATATGTTTAAAAGTTTTAAAAATTACCGTGGGGCTTGTAACACGGTGGCTTGCTCTGAAGGACCTTGGCCTAGCCAACCCTGAATACACCTGGGTTGAATCAGGTGGTTCCACTGCAAGAGCAGCGGGATGCTGCAATGAGGAAGAAGCTGGAGAGAGAGGTGCGGTGTCTTGCCTTGCTGTGGTGTTGTGCGAGTTGCTAAGAATGCCAGAGGTGGTACACGAGGGAAGAGTTACCTCTGAGGACAGATCTCAGGACCAGCAGGGTAATTGTTATGCTGTTTTCAATTTTGGTTTGCTGTGTTGGGAAAATGAAAATGGAATAAAAGCCTGGCCAGAAGGGCCTGTGAGCCTTTATTTTTTTGGTGTGAATAGAATAGGAGAGTGGTGTGAAGAGTGGAGGAATTGTTAGCAGGATGCCACAGAATGACCCCGATTATGAGAGCGCAACCCTGCTGCAGGATTATTTCTTTTATTCTTCTGCATCTAAAACAAGGTACACAGGTCAAAAACAGTCATCGTGGCATTAAGATGATTTTGTAGGTGAAGTCTCCTTTTGTGGAAAACAGGTGAAAATCCTATTTCTTTATATTCATTATGAACTATTTCTACAATGACAGCAACATCAGGATAAAGGCATTGTACTAGGTATTGTACAAATCACAAAAAGACAGTCCCTGCTCCAGAGCACTCTCAGTCTAGGATTTAGACAGTATGCAACAGATGACTGACTAGACAAAAGGGAAGGGAGGGAGACAGAGTGACTTGTCGCAGTCTTTATTTGTTCTTGGTATTTCAACTGCTTCAGTCACCAGAGAGGTTCAGTCTGAGAGGACAAAGTAATCTGCTAGGTGTTTTGGAGAAAGAAGGTGTGGTTAAAAAGTCATATTGAACTACCTGCAAAGCATTTCAGGGTGTTCTTGCCTTTCAGAAGCAAAGCTCTAGGCAGGGCTTTCTGTTACTGACATGAATTTATTACAAGTCCTGTCATTTCTTGAAATATGCGGGAGGATATACTTTAGTGGGCATGGCTTTTTAGGATCATTTGTTTATTTCAATTTCTGTGTTTTCCTTTTATTTTGTTTTTAAAATGTGCCAGTACAAGGACCAAAGGCTGCCAAGGGCCAAAGATTGTATGACCCTGAAGCCTCATATTGTACATATGGAAATATAGGGCAAGCTACTTTTGAAGCCTTATTTCTGGAGCTCTGAAAATCCACGGATATCTGCTTCATATCCATGGATAACCGCAGACCGTTTTTGCGGATAGTGGATTGGATGCAAATACAACCGCTCTGGGCTCTACTCACTGGTAGCACCTGGCCCGCGGCATCTGGCTCAGGCAGCCCGGGGGGCCCAGCTTGCTCAGGGCTGGTGGCCAGCAGCCAGTGCTTGGGGCTGGGTGGTACATCAGAGTTGGGCCTGTCCAGCACCTGCTCACTGTGCCGCTTCCTGTCCAGCAACTCAGGCCCCTCAGGGAGCACCAGTGTCCCCACCATGTCCTGGCCTGGCAGCACTAGTTGTGCTCCCAGTACTGGGCCCAGCCCGCTGGAACCTGGGCACCAGGGCCTGCCTCCGGCCATGGGATTGGAACAGGCAGGGCCCTGGCGCCCCCCGTGATGCCATTCACACTGCTGCTGCTTGCCATCGCTAGTGAGCCCCCGGGAGCAATATGCAATGTGATGCCCTTTCCCCCTACCCCTCCCTTCTATGCTACCCCTTCTCCTCGAGACCCCACCCTCGCACTGCCTCTTCCCTGCAAGACCCCATCCCCACTCACTTGCTCCCTCTCCCCCCCCGCCCCCATTGCTAGCCTTTGTGAGATGGCTTGCTGCTGCGGATACAGGAAAAGATGTCTAGCAGATCACAGGTCAGATCACAGGTTTTTCCTGGGGGATGCAGATCCACACTTTTGTATCCGCGCAGGGCTCTACTTATTTCTAGTAGTATTTGAATAGTGATGATTGGTCCACATGCCAGGCATAGCAGGCTGAAACTCACAATCCTATTTGCTGCTTCTACTGATCTGGTGCTGTCCACTAAAGCTTTCCTGTTTACATAAGTTTTTTTAACTCAGAGAATTGGTAGGGAATGTGGAAACTTTGGAGTGTATTCCAAAGCAAGAGAATTGAATATTACAAACACTACAGTAAATATGGGAAAGGAAAGAGATATGAAAAATAATCCATACTAAGGTTTTAGTACCGTTATACAAGGAACTGGTGAGACCTCACGTGGAATACTGTGTGCAGTTCTGGTCTCCCATGTTTAAGAAGGATGAATTCAAACTGGAACAGGTACAGAGAAGGGCTACTAGGATGATCCGAGGAATGGAAAACTTGTCTTATGAAAGGAGACTCAAGGAGCTTGGCTTGTTTAGTCTAACCAAAAGAAGGTTGAGGGGAGATATGATTGCTCTCTATAAATATATCAGAGGGATAAATACCGGAGAGGGAGAGGAACTATTTAAGCTCAGTACCAATGTGGACACATGAACAAATGGATATAAACTGACCACCAGGAAGTTTAGACTTGAAATTAGATGAAGGTTTCTAACCATCAGAGGAGTGAAGTTTTGGAATAGCCTTCCAAGGGAAGCAGTGGGGGCAAAAGATCTATCTGGCTTTAAGATTAAACTCGATAAGTTTATGGAGGAGATGGTATGATGTGATAACATGGTTTTGGTAATTAAATATTTGTGGTAAATAGGCCCAATGGCCTGTGATAGGATATTAGATGGTGGGGAGGGATCTGAGTTACCCAGGAAAGAATTTTCTGTAGTGTCTGGCTAGTGAATCTTGGCCATATGCTCAGGGTTTAGCTGATTGCCATATTTGGGGTCGGGAAGGAATTTTCCTCCAGGGCAGATTGGAAGAGGCCCTGGAGGTTTTTCGCCTTCCTCTGTAGCATGGGGCACGGGTCACTTGCTGGAGGATTCTCTGCTCCTTGAAGTCTTTAAACCACGATTTGAGGACTTCAATAGCTCAGACATAGGTGAGAGGTTTTTCGCAGGAGTGGGTGGGTGAGATTCTGTGGCCTGCGTTGTGCAGGAGGTCAGACTAGATGATCATAATGGTCCTTTCTGACCTAAATATCTATGAATCTAAGACACTTAGTTGCTAGCATTTGTGGGTATCACAACATCATATGCTATGTACACACTACAACTGGAGAAAGCTATTTCTAAAATTCCTACCAGTTTCTTTCACTTACAATGGCATAAATCAGGATCAACTCCACTGAAACTTTTTTACACAGGTGTAAAACTGGTGACAGTAAGAAGAGAATCAGGCCTTTGGGTTTGGGTAAATTAGCTGTTTCTATTTACTGTATATGTAACACACTTCTGAACACAGATTCTGGTATTTGACAGCACCGGATTCTTTATTTCACTTAGTACAAACATACCTGTAGCACAGAGTGATGAAAGACTCAGAAGTGTGTGTGAAACGGGGCTCAAATTAAAATTTCTGCCCTCCAGTAAGCAAGAATAAGGAGTGCTTAGGAATTACCACCTCGGTAGAACACAGTGGGGTTTGTCCAGAATTTCAGCCACTGGGTGCTCCCTTTTGAGTATGCCTTACATATGCATTAAAGAAGAATTTGCCTAACATTGAGTTGGGAGAGAATGGAGCCCATTTTATTCAAATAATGTAATGTCATAAGTGATGATATCCTAAAGTGTTTTTGATATCAGCTTCCCCCTTAATGGCGTTCAAAAAAAAATGGACAGTTATTTGGATGCCAGAGGATATTTAGCTATAGTTAGGATTCCGTGATTTTAGTCTGGCCCCAAATTTAGCAATCTAATCCTCTGTATACACTCTGAATTTTCCTGCTGGACATATTCAATGAGGCCCTTAGGGAGACTTTGCCTTTTCACTGGGAGTAATGAATGGATACCATTTGATAGGACCAGGTTAGCTTCGCTCAGATGGGGCCCAATTTCTGTATTCTTTGTGCATCCACATCACTGTGGAGCTCATCATGTTCAAGGAGTGCAGGATCAGGCCAATGAACAGTGTCCTGTGTTAGAAGAAACACAGATGTTGTGGAAGTTTGGTACTTCCTGATGTTGCTTTCTATGTTTCTGTAATTCTTATCAGCTCAAACAGAGCCCTGCTTTAATTTCAAATATTTCAAGATATGGATTTAGAAACATTAATTTGAGATCCATAAAAATTGATGGTACTGATATGCTAGTCTGTAGTAATTCCAGAATAAGCTTCAGCTACTGTTTATGCCTTTATAAATAGAGACTAGTGGAAGGAGGATCACATTTTATATGAGTCCATCCCAATTGTAGTGCCCAACCCTTAAATGAAAAAAATACCAGCAAGATCCTGTTTCCTGCTGAGGTATTCAATGATCAGGTAGGTAAAGACAAGCCATCAGGAGGACAACTGTTATATCAGTGGTGAGACCCTTGTTACTGAGCTGATAGTAAGCAGCCCAGATGGAACCAGCATCACCCCAACGGGGCTCTCTAGTACCATATATGAATAAGCTCCTCAAGCTTACATGAGCCAATACTTCTGGGAAACGTTTTGCGTAAATTAGGGGGTTTTGCTTAGACTCAAATTGGCTTGAATATGTGGTATTCGTAGACATGATTGATTTCAATAATAATGTTTTAAATTTATTATAAGGAAAATCATAGGAAAATCGAAGCCTGTATTGTTGTACGTTTGACTTGTTTCCCTTTTAAGGTCCAAAGCATGAAACTAATTGAATAAATTAAAATAATTTATAAAATCAGCTTCAGTGGCACTAGAATTCAACATTTATGTGATGTGCAAAACCTTCTAGAGAGGTTAACATCAGGTAACTGTATCCATGATGAAACTCTTGTAGTCATTGAGTCTTAGTTTAATCATCTAACTTAAAAAATCTATACTAGAATAAAGAATTACATCCATATAAGTGAGAGGTTTGTTTTTTTTTTCTATTGGTTTAATGTTACCAGTTTAGTACAGTATCATGGAGAGGGAAATGCAAGGATTTTACCAAATGATCTTCAACAAAAGCTAATTTAATCAATGCAGATATAATTTTAATCACAGCATGTTGTAGCTATCACTTAGAAACCATTAAAATTGACTAGGGAGGCATAAAAAGAGTGGCCCAGTGAATGGGATGTTGGACAGGAAGTCACGAGATGTTTTGGGTTTTTTTTCTCCCAGCTCGGCCGCTAACATGCTGTGTGACTTTGAACAGGACAATTGAAACAGAGTGCGTGTGTGTAGCCGGATACACATACACACACACACACACACTCTCTCTCTCTCTCTCCCTCCCTCCCCAACAAAGCTCACTATTAAGAAGTGAGCATTTATTCACTTGTGAAATATTAGCTTACAGTGAACTTCTAAATATAGTTTTTTTTAAAAAAGTAATATCACAGATACTATTGTGTGGTAATTCGACACACAAATGTTGTAATGGTGACCACTCTATTCTGGCAGTACCATACTTAAGGCTGGGTTCTGTTTTGCACTGAACATGGGAATCCAGCTTCTGTTTTTTATGTGAAGATCAGAGTGTATCTACTCTAAATTTTCAATTTATAATCTGAGTACACCTTAAATTTGATGAAGATTTTCAAGTAATGTTAATTCGTTTGAGTTCTAATCTTTTAAAGATAAACCTAAAACAGTTTACTTTGTGAGTTTCAAAATCTTTTGGGCTTCTATCATAAAAACTATAAACAGTACAAAGTCATATATTTGTATGTAACTGAGAATTTTAGGAGTGTCTCTGGGTTTATATAACTTTTTAATTATCAAACTATTAATACTATTAATCATAACTGAATTTTATGCGCTGGCCGTTTACCAATAGAGAACATGATTTATATTGATTACTCCTGTCCTTTGATACAGTATGTGCCAGGCTTTTTGAAAGGCTTAGGAGAGTTTTGGCTTATGCCCCTAATAATATTCCTTTCATACAAAACTGGGAGCCAACAAAGTTGGGATCTGGCTAGTTATGGATCTGGCTAGTCCAGGGATAGTTGTTATCGGCTATGTTGATTAAGGCCAGGATCTCCAAGAAACTGTTTAACTGGTTTAGGAATGGGGAAATTTAAAAGAGAAATTCAGAAAACCAAGATAAAATTGATAGCAAGAAACTCAAATACTTTTGAACACTAGATAGCATAAATCATTAGTGGGACCAAGTTGCAGACTTCTTTATTTATAGAGACAGATGGGGAGGAGGGAAGAAGGTGTCACATTGTCTATGAATTATAATTCTTTTCTTTTGTGATTTGAGGATCCTGCAGAGAGCGAATACTCTAGTTTGATTGAATTCGATGTACAAATGTGGCCTTTTTCTTTCCACTACAGTTAACTTGCTCAGCAGATTCTTTAAGGATAGTTCATCTTGATTTTTTTGTGAAGTGCACTACATTGCAATAATTTACTCGGAATGCATATCTAGACTAGAAGTCAAATAGTTCTTAAGTCAATGCTTTTAAGGACAATAGTTTGTATACTAATTCACCCACACATTAAAGATCCCAGGATGTGTGACCCACTGAGCCCCTTCTGAGTAGTGATGAGCATCGTGAACTCCTGTTGACTTCAATATGCATTGAGGAAGGCTAAGCATATCACAGGATTAAATCCCGGAAGCAGATGTGTCTTCAAAGGGAAATTGGCTTAGTTGTTTTCTCAGCCAGGCATCTTATGATGTCTATACAAAATATTTTTAAAAAATGTTTTATCGCTTTTCAAATACAATTTAGTGGAACTTTTGAGAAATAGGGTTTTTTTTCCCTTATGCCATTGTAGTTTCTTCATCTGTGGACAAAGTGACAGTATGTAATTATATGCCAGTGTTCAACAGATAGAAATATGTTAATCCTGTTTTCATCAGACTGCTGAAAGATGACTTTTATTGAATAGTTAAATGTGCATAGTTTAATAATAATAATTTTCCATTAGTTTTACCTTTGTGGAGACTTACTTGAAAGGGTATTTCCTTTTCAATCTAAGTCTATTTCAGGGGAAATTAAAAAAAAAAATTACAGACTGAAAGTACCAGAGAAGTTGTTTGCCAGTGAATGAATCACACTAGTGCAGTGAATGGGCTTGTTTTACTGAGACCAATGCCTCATTCAGGGTCTGCCCACTGTTGCCTTCAATGGGCTTTGTAGCAGGGCTGTATAGTGTGCTGTGAATTAAAGTATAAGGTGTGTTTGAAAGATATGGATAAAATTATTGAGTAGCTGTTGTATTCACTGAGCATTATTCATCCTAAGCAGTGAATGAAAGACTATTCTTGTGGGGTTAAAATGCTATGTGATTATATATATATATATAAAGTCTATCATAAACTTTACACTGCAAGTTGCACAGATAACCTTGACTATTTTATTTCCACACTTTTGAAGGCTTCTCTTTGAGTTACATTGTGCCTTTGGCCCTTGCTCAAGGCCATGCCAAATGTGTTAACTGTGCTATCCCACGAGCAGTCCTGAATGGCAAGATGATTATGGAGCTTATTTTTCCTCAGTTGTTCTGAAGAGGAAGGAGTTGATTTTCTTCTGGTCTGTACCAACAGCAGATTATGACATTTCCCATGACGTACTGCCATGCTGGGATGTATGTATTGCCTTTCATCTCTGATGGGGAGTGAGCAGGCATGCAGCACCTTATGCCCCTGCATGCCTTTTCCCAAGGAATAGTAGACCATACCAACATGAAAGGGGGTGGGTGCTCTCATTTTCCTTTACCTGCATAGGCATGTAGTCCAAGTGACGATATAGCTGTTTGTAAACTTAATGTGTTTTTTTATGGAATACAATTCATAGTATGTAAATGCCTGAAAGGTGTTATTATATGAATATTGTTGTTCTTAGCTGGAAGTTCTTAGCATATCTTACGGCAATGTATAAAACCCATAGGTTACCATGAAATATTCAGAAAGAAAAGGAAAACCACAGAACATAAGAAAATTCAGCGTTTGAGACACTGTGATGTATAATTGTTAAACAATGTAGGTTTGAAATTGAAAACAAAGTAGGTAGTTATCAAGAAACCTCTTGAAGGGGATGATGGAGGGTTTTCACAATAAATAAGCAGGGCCGGCCCACAACATTTTGGCACCTGAGGCGGGGAGCTCAAATGACTCCCCCATGTCCCCTCGCTTGGACCAAAACTTTGAAAGGTCTCAATTCTGACTTCTTCCTGTTCTCATGGTGCTGCTCTGCTGCCCCAATAAAGGAGAACTAACAACTTAAAATGCCTTGTTCAAAAATTTTAATTAACACTTAACTTTCAAACGCCTGAACAGCAAATGTAACTTTTCTTGTCTGCATAGTAAACACTGGCATTTTTATCTGTTTGAATAATCAAAGTGGTGCTTTCCGTGCCTTCTTGGTTGCAAAGATTTGAACTGCTTCCTGAAGGTCCACAGTCTGGGCCAGCTCATGCTCTGTTGAGATGGTTGCAAGGCCGACCAGCCTCTCCTGTGTCATTGTGGAGCGTAGATGGGTTTTTATTAACTTTAGTTTGGAGAAGCTGCATTCTCCACTGGCAACTGTTACAGGAAGTGTTAGAAGTATGCGCAGAGTAACAAAAGCATTTGGAAAAAGGGTGGTCATCTTATTGGTGCACATATATTCAGAACAGCCTTTGGACTTGATTCTGCTGACATGTATCTTGAAAGGGCTTTCAGTTCATCACCTAAATCACTCGCATCAATATCGGGCATGTTATCATGTGTCAATACTGTCTCTAGTGCCCTGCATTGCTGGTGTCAGTCTTCTTCAGGTACAATGAGGAGTTTTGGAATATCATACAGCATTCCAAATATACTGCTGTGTTCCTCGAGCTGCATGAAATTTTCAACTGACTGTATTGCACATTTTAGCACCTGGTTAAAGAATTCAACTTTGAATTGTTGTTTGGGGTCTCTTATGGGATTATCCCATGCCTCGTAATCAAAATGTCTTCTTCGGTGACTCTTGTATCCTTGAGTGGGTGGGAAAATAACTTGAGCGTGAAGTTCCTCTGCCAACTTCTGTGCACTCTTCAGAACGTTTTGAAATCCCTCATCTGACCGGTGAGACTATAGGTATGACTTTGCTCTGACCAGTTGTTCCATTGCTCCAGATATATCAAGGTCAACACCTTGGAGTCTCTTGCTTACAACAGTTATTTCAAACAGTATGTCATGCCACAACACTAAGCCACATAGAAATTTGAAGTTATGTATGTTTCTGGTGATTCCATTTCCCTCTGCCACTGTTCTTCCATGAACAGTTCCTGTCATAGCATTATCCTCCATAATGGCAACTATGGCATCATCTATCTTCCCAATTTGGTGTTTGATAGCCTCCACTCGACTTTCCCATCATGTAGCACTCAGTGGTTTCCGTGTCAGAGAGGATGTTCCCAGATGTTGCTTCAAAATTTGCCATCAATGAGTTGATGCAGAGAAAAATTACATAGATGCTTTGAATTACATTAAAAAGTTCAGCTGCCTCACTAGAAGTTGATGTTGCATCGCTGACCACCAAACTCAATGAATGAGAACTGCATGGGACAAAAAAAGCTCGAGAGTTTAACTCTTGGATCCGTGTCTGCATTCCTCTGTTCTTTCCTCTCATGTTGGCACCATTATCTTAGGCTTGACCTCTCATGTCAGCTATCGCAATTCCCATATCTTTCAGCTTTTTAAGAAGCACATTTGTCATACCAGCTCCTGTAGTATCATCAATGTCAATAAATTCTAGAAAATACTCTCTAACAGTCATGATTGCAGGGACATTTTCACTAGGTTCTGTTGTTACAAAATGCACCATTAAAGTCATTTGTTCCATATGGCTGATGTCAGGTGTGCAGTCCAGAATAACAGAGTAATATCTTGCTGACTTCAGATCTGCCACAATCTTCTGTTTGACTTTTGTTGCCTGTAACTGGTAACTGATTTAGTTGGGGATTGGTCATGCTTTGAGCAGGGGGTTGAACTAGATGACCTCCTGAGGTCCCTTCCAACCCTGATATTCTATGATTCTATTATTCTAACTGTATGATTTCATTTTGAATTGTATTTCCAAGGTAGTGGTGTGTGTACATTTCTTGGATGGTGACTCTTCTTAGATGCTCCTAGAGTACAGCATCAAACTCAGCCATCAGCTCACAATTTTAAGGAAGTTTCCATTGTTTGGCACATACAGCTGATCTGAAGTGCCACGCAGTGCTAGGTTTTGGTTAGCAAGCATTCTCACAATGGCAAAGAGCCTTTTCAGAACATTTTGCCAGTAAAGAGACTCTGATGCAATCTTCTCTTGATGCTGATCCTCTATGGTGGCCTTTAACCTTAGTCTCAAGCTCTTTCCACCTGTGGAATGCTCTCTGGTGATTTTCTGCCTTCTCATGGCATGCCAGATTTCATGCCAGATTTTCCAGTCCTTCGTTCCTGTAGAACCCGATGTGGCTGGAACATTAGACTGGAAGAGTTTGCAACAAAACCAGTATGCAGCATTCTGGGTTTTTGAGTACATAAGCCATGGCCCCTCCACTTTATCACCATTGGGGATTTCACGCCAGTAATGTGTTGGATGGAAACTTCTATTTTCATTGTCTTTGGGGAACATGAAGTTTTTCACTTGCTGTGGCCCATGCAGTACAAGGAAGTCCCTCAGGCTACTGCTCAAGTGGGTCCACAGTCCTGGATCATCTAGACTTAAGGAACTAAATTCAGCAGCAGCTGTTTCTTGCACCTCCACCACACTCTTCTCTGATCTACACTTTTCTTCAGGAATGTGCATGGTTACATCCATTTGAGATGGAGATATGGATGCTGCAGTAGCTGCCAGGTCACCTGCACGCTGACTAACTGGAAGATCAGGCATCTCCTGACCACTCGCATCCTCAATGGGACCGGAAGGCTCACCGTGAACATTTGTGTCTGTGTCTCAGGAGAGCGCCTTCCTGCTCAGATAGAAAAGCTTCCTTTGCTTTCTTTCTTTTTCTGAATGCTTCCACAAGGAGTGTTTTTTTCTTTCACTCATGACTGCTGTTCTGTGCCAGCTATAGTGGCTCTCAACACTCAGTTGAAGGGGACAAATAAGCAGGCTGGTAGCAAGGCCTGAGTGAGGGAAGATATCAGCATCTTAAGGGCCTAACTGGCTCCTACTACTTCAGTTGACTGCTTGTTCTCCTCAAGTGGGTTCAGGAAGCAGCAGAAAACAGGAAGCTCCCTGAGAAACTGGTGTTAATCACTCCAGGATCCTGGGGGTGCTAGAGAGGTACATAAGAGACTCCTCCTTCTCTCTCTCCCTGCAGCTCCTACTACTTTCTGTTATTCCCTCTCACCTTTTCTCCTGCCTACCTGTTATGTCTCTTGTGCCCTCCTTCCTCCAGCACAGCACTCCACCATCTCTATGTATCTAGAGCAGAGAGAATACATATGCACCAGCAGCAGACATAATTTTCTACACTCTGGTCCTAGTGGAGCCCCCACACAGTCTGGCACCTGAGGCACCCGCCTCAGTTCACCTCATGGTAAGGCCAGAATAAGCAGGTTTTTCAAACTTCACATTACATTTTTACTGTGATATCGCAGGGACATGTACGTTAAAGACTTTGTCTACTATTAGGTGGCTTTTGAACTGTGTTTATGGTCTAATAAGAAAATCAAGAATGTATGAAAACTTTAATTATATAATTTAGAACCAAAACCATTTCCATTTATGCACAGATAGTGCTCCCTCTGTCATGAGCTAATGTTATATTTTAATGGGACGGTTGCAAGGATTAACATGTCATATGTATTGCATGCTTTGATGAAAGCAGAATTAATATTCTTAACTTTGATCAATGAATAATAAAATGGAATTTTATACATAGCAAAATATTTCTACTGTGAAATGTTTCTAATCTTTGTCTTGTTCTTAGATTCATATTCATAGCTAGTATTCAAGACCATTCAGAATATTATAAGCTTCAGGGTTTCAATAGAAACTATGCAAATGAGGTATACATTTTACTAAAACGGTCACAAAATATATTTTTTCATGTGTTGAGGTTAAATACTGTAGGCTTTTCAAATTTCAGACTAAATTACAATTGGCAGGGTTCAACTGATTTAAATCCACAAAAGGGGCTTAATTTTGTTGAGGAATAAGAAATTAGAAACCTTGCAGCTATTGAGTGATTTTGGTGGATTCCCTGGAATTGGTCCTGAATTAGATTCTTTAAAATCCAAACTTGGGGGTCTAGAGTCAAAATCCTATCTATTTTCAGTAGGCTTTGCATATCCCGGGGCACTGAGTCGAGCTTTATGTAAACAGTATATCTTGTTAAGGCTAGTATATATTCCACTGGAATTTAGATATCACGGCTGACAAGTGAGTCCTTGCAGGTGATACTTTGATGAAAATATCTTTATAGATACTGATCCAGTTCTAGTGGAAAGAAAATTGTAATATAGTAATACTGTCACAAAGAAGTCTACAAAAAGAAAAGGAGGACTTGGCACCTTAGAGACTAACAAATTTATTTGAGCATAAGCTTTCGTGAGCTACAGCTCACTTCATCAAATAAATTTATTAGTCTCTAAGGTGCCACAAGTCCTCCTTTTTGTTTTGCGGATACAGACTAACATGGCTACTACTCTGAAACAAAAAAGTCTGTACAACTGATTTCCAGTTGTTGCATCTTGCTTCCTCAGAGTGTAAAATAAAAGGAAACCACATTGCTTGTGTTTCAGAATCCTTGAGTTTTAAGCTAACATTTATGCTTCTGTGACTTTATGACAATCTTGTCTAAAAAAATTTTTTTTCCTTATACATCTGTCAGCATATGGTTTTGCTGTGATTTAGTAACCGGAACGTTAATGTTGCTTGGCTGCAAGAATAATAACTCAGGAAACCCAAGCCTCCAATTTTTGTAAAAACTTCCTTGTTGGATTATAGTCAATGCATTCCTCGAGGTAAATTTTTAAAAATGTAAGATTTAGGAGTTTGTTTATTTGAGGCAATAGGGTCCCTGGGATTCAAGATGTACTTCCTTTTATCCATCAACCTTTGTCAACAGAGCTGTGCCAGAGAGATGAGGCCATTGGATGAATTCCTGACCCCACTGAAATCAATTGAAGGTTTGTTATGACTTCAATGGAGCAAGAATTTCAGCTATTGTGTTCAGTTGAGGGTACACAGAGTCTTGTTCACACTTTCATTCTTAGCCCCATTCTGTAATACCTATGACCAACAACTCCTTCACTATTACCTCTATCGCAGCAGCAGCAGTAAATATGGTACTTACATCCCTGTAAGGATACTTCTTGGAGAAAAGACACAGGCACTGCAACCTGAAGTTGGTATGGAGGAGCAAAACACAGTGTGTGGAATTCTCCAAGTGGTCCTCATTTTTAATTTGTATGTATAAATGAACAGCAAAAAAAAAATTCTCAGTAAACAAAATTAAAGCCTGAACAGTGGCATCCCAGTGATAATAACTATAACTGGAACAGACTTTCCCCCTCATTTGGTCTAACCAATTCCTTTTTGCTTGCTGACTGAAGAATAAACTTGCTTTGGTGGATTTGAATAAACGGTATCTCAGGGACAGCTGTCACATCTCTGGGAAACTGCCTTATTCCTCTTCCATGGTCCCTCAAGGGCACCCATTCTAGGCTCCCAGCTCCTCAGTAATCAGTTTTCTAGGGTGGAGATCTGAATCTCTCTTCCCTCTGACCATGATTTTCCCCAGCCTACACAGTTTCCTGTCTACACTGTGATATTCCCAGCAAGCCAAGTGGCCTAAACAGGCCAGCCTCTGCACTTTGCACTTCTCTGCAGAGGTTAACGACATCATTTCCCACAGTTAATTTTCCATATGCTGCTTTCTAAGCCAGCACCTTTATTCTTCAGGTGAAAGCATGACAGAGAAAATATATTAAAAGCAATAAAAGAATTTTCACACATACTAATAAGCTTTCCAGAAATCACCCCCACAACTTCCACAAGGGCTCTAGTAGGAGTCAGTCCTTCCAATCCCAGAAAATGGTCTTTCTGTGGTTACAAGTTTATAATGGCCTTAGCTCAGAATGAGAACAACCATGAAAAGTTAATTCTTTCCTTTATACAGCTTGGGCCTTTGATCTTGGTGTAGGTGATCTGTAATAGATGATCATCAGACAAAGGCCCTTCCCGCAGGGTATAGCTTTTTTTGCATAACCGTGGGTGGGAAATTTGCATTCAGCTCCCCCTAGATATTTCCCAGGAAATCCATTTCACATGTGTTGTCTCAAAAGACCATTCTTGTCTCCCATATTGTTCAAGATAGTCCTTTGATCATCCAGGCCCACAATAATACATAACTTTTGTATTTAATACAATGGACTCCAAAGAAACATAATTCACTATTTTTTTTCAAGGATATTGCAGGAAACTGCCATACTGGTCACAGCAGTTTCCTCATCTGGAATGACATTTGTGTTTTCACACAAATATATTAAAACAATTTTTTTTTTAAAAATCCAGAATCCCTACTTTAAAAGATTTGCTGTTAAATGAATCAGCTATCATCAAATATATTTGTGTGGGGATATTAATTAAGAAGTTTTTTAGGGACTAAGTCATGTATTCTTAAATAAAATTTTCCTCCCACATACACCTATACTTTTCAATACCCATCAATATCCATTTAATTTCCCACTTTATAACTGCTCTTATGTCATTGATGTTTATTAAATATTCTATATACTATATCGAATTTACATTAGAGCTACTAAAACTTAGCTATGTCTGGTATTCCAAACCAAACCTACTTCTGATTTATGGTAACTCCTAAAAGAAATGAAGTTGCTGTCTCT
Source organism: Chelonia mydas (assembly GCF_015237465.2). Classification (NCBI taxonomy): domain Eukaryota; kingdom Metazoa; phylum Chordata; order Testudines; family Cheloniidae; genus Chelonia; species Chelonia mydas. The sequence goes on along the minus strand of NC_057853.1, from coordinate 87,770,851 downwards.
AGGTTCTAATTTTTTACAAACAACCGGAGTTAACAATCGGGAATGTTCTGTCTGGTTCAAAACTAGTAATGCTATAAGAATGATAATTTTTATAAGTGTATGTGTGTGCTTTAAATAACACATTTTTGCCATATTCCCAATGGTTGTGTTTAAATAAAGGCAATAACCTCCAAATTCTGTAAAGCTCTTAAGCACATACTTAAAAGTAAATACCTGCTTAAATCCATCACTATTCAGAAAAGCATTAGGACAAAACATGTGCTTAAGGGTCTGATCCAGCTCCAGTTGGAGTCAAAAATCATTGGTTCACTGGTGGAAGACCAAGTCCTAAATATTTTGCTAAATAGGGTTGGACTTAAGTAGATGCTTAAATGTTTTGCTAAATTGAGGCCAATATCTTGAATTCTAGAAATGAAAAATACAGGAGCCATTGAATTGTGACCTTAAAGTCATTGGACCTGATTGTCTTCTGTCTTACACCTTATATGGTCATTTTTTCCTGTATAAAGTGAGTGCAAAGTAAGTGTGTAATGCTACCAAATCACAGTGGTAGCATTTTGCGCTCTTCTCCCCAGATGCAAATGACTGCACAAGATACAAAGCAGTGGAGAATCAGGCCCATATTCTTAGGGATAAAGAGTAGAGAACACCAAGAAGATCTGGGCCATGTGGGTATATGTTTAATAACCTGTGAAGTGCTATTTGTGCAAGCATGTCTTTAACAAGAACTTTGATTAGCTAAATCCCTTAGCTCAAGCTGTGTCGACTCTTTGTAGATTTTAACTTATGTCAACAAACGGAAGATTAATTGAACTATTATGACGTTTTTTGTTCATTGGTGTAAAATAGGATAGTTCCATTAACTTCAATGGAGCCATACCCATTTACACATTTGGCCAAGTTTTTTGTTGGAAATGATTTTTGTCACAGTAATTTTATTGTCACTTCTGTCACTCTCTGCAGTTGAGTTTTCCCTATTGGGTGAGAAATACAGTCAGAGCCGAGAAATTCAGGTTTATTAATTGAAACCTTTATTTGATCCAAAAGCATGGTCTTACACTTATAATTACCATAAAAGCAATTAATGGCAGACTCAGAAAAATGTATACATCAATTATTTTTTCCTGGAGCATAGGCAAGTCACAATGAACTTCTCCTATGAGGTTCCACCTATCCGCTTACACTCTAGCATTTATATATCATTCCATATTATATGACCATCCAATCAACATTAAGCATTGTGTCTCACATAATCTGTACAATGCACATGTGCAAGCTTCAGTTTACATAAACTTTGCTATTTTCATGTCATGTCCGTTTTCCAATTCCTTATTTCCATTGACCACACACTGATAATATCGCCTTACTCAGTTTAGGGACTTTCTTGTTTTTGTTTTTGTTTTTTCCCCTAATAAGGGACTTTTTGGCAGAACACTTTATGTATTTGTTGTACTAATTACTTTCCTCTGATCTGTGTCCTTCAACGCAGTATGTTTCATAAACAAAACATCAACATTGTCCTGTTCAACAACTATAAGCATTATTAAGCAAGTTCATGTAAGGAGAATTTAGTAAAGCAAAATCATGTCAAGCAAAGATTAGGCTGAAGCCGGCTAGCCTAGTATAAATATTACGTGGACCATTGAAATTCCTTCACTATACTTGACCAATGCTTATGACATTTCGAACACCTGTAAGTAGGCGCTATCTGAAGTGAAAAATTCCATACTTCCCTTCTATGTCCAGTGTTCAGGCACAGAACAGAGAATGTATCAGTTCAAAATGTCTTTCTATTACAAATTAGCAGATATTTTATGTGGAACCTTCTCATTTCTGAGAGAATATTGTTTTGTCTGCAAACTCTCCACTTTGTTTCTGGCTGGTTACAGTGATCTCCACCCCATTCCCTTTTGTGTGTGGTTGTGTGTGTCCTGTTACTATATTTTGTCCCTTCTGCGAAGAGATAAGCAGTGTTGGGTGTTTAGAATGCATCATCTCCTTGCTGGTAGAGAAACTGATGACACAGACTCAGGATATTTCCCTTTAATTTATTTTATTCAAAAGACCTATTTACATTGAGTAAAGAAGGCAAAACAATAGCAAAGTTTCAGAGAGCTTTTTCCAGTGCAGGTCAACTTTTATCAGCAGTAGCCAGCCTGGCTTTGCCCAGTCAAATGCTTTCAGGTATTTTGACAAGTCTCACTTAGGTTTAGCCTTTTTTATGGAGTTACTATCTAATTATGGAGTTCATATCAGTGTCCATTTTCCAAAAATTCTGTAACACACATTCACTTCCACCTTTGCTATAACAATATTTATTTCACATCCCTCATTTTTTTATTACTACATTAGATTAATTTACTCATTTATTTGAGCCACAAACATCAAAATAATGGAAGAACCAGGAACATAAGAACATACATTTTTATAAGTGCTTTATGTCATTGTTTAAACACTATTTACTTCAACAGTATTACATTACCAAGGAGCTTTGATTGCTATGAGCAAGTAGCCAGACAATAAGAGGTTATTGAATCCAAGTGCTCTTAAAGCAAATAAATGTGATGTTTCAAAGTGTTTCTTAACGCTGGGTTTCTACATTAAATTACCTGCAGGATTGCTGATACATACATTTGACAAGAAAATTCTTAAGGACTTTTTACCCTAAAGGTTTTATCCTCCGTTTCACATACAACAGGTACTGCTGGGGTTTTTTTGCCTGTTTTCTTTGTTTTTATTGTTATCAGTGATCCTGAGGCTTAGCTTCAGTACACAGCAATCCACTGGGAAATTAAAAGGAAACTGATACTGGTAGTTCTCAAGTAGTATCATACACAGAGCTTTGTGAACTGCAGAAAACTAGCACTAGCATCTGGATTAGCAACTTGACAGGGTCTACAGTTTCCAGACTGGCAAAGAGGACAAGATGAATTAACTAGGCTGAAGTAGAAGGGTACTCTATGTGAAGGAGTCAACTAAGCATAGAGTTCACAATCAGAACAGCCTGGGGATAATCAAGGAGACTCCCTGCTTTGCTCTAGGATGGATCTATTTAAACAGAAATAGGAAACTGAGCAGGGGGAAAGAGACTAGAATTCTGGAAGGCTAGCCTGGCCAATCGGAGAGACATTGTTTTGGATTTTAAGTTTGGTAGCTCTGAACCAGGATCCTGAGGTAAGGGCCTTTGAAGTGTCATTTCACATCCTCCTTCCATGGGACTTCAAAGGAGGCACACTTCTTTTGACCAGTTTGTTTTGGCTTCTCTTTGTCCTGCTTTGTGCAAGCAGATTTATTGATGCCTCGTTGGGGGAAAGTAAAACGGGGTTCACCCGCAGTGCCACATCTTTCCACAAGGGGGCATGTAAGGTGGCCTAGCCGTTCACACATGGCTCCTGAACATGGCCTTTTGGGAGCTCTCTTCATTCAAGAAGGCTCATGGAGGAGGTCCTCTGGTTACTTGTGAAAAAGCAACAGGCAAAGTGTGACAGGAAGTGCTAGTTCCAGGAGGCACTGCTGGCCACCTAGCAATGTCTGCAGGAAGCACAACTGGCACAGCATGAGGGTAACCAGCGGCAGACTGGAAGAAAAGGGAATCTAACGGAGAGACCTGCCCTGGGGTTAACCCGAGCCTTGCCTTTACTGAGCCAAGCATTGATGACCCAACAACTTTGGAGTGGGTGACTACCATGGTCAGGTAGGAAAGAAGTTCTTGGGCAGTGCAACTGGTTCCCTAGCTTACCAGGAAGGCACACGCAGTCTATTGTGTGCTGAGTGTGGACAAAGCTCAGTTGTATATGGCTATGAAGAGGGCCATAATGGATCGGATCGGCCTTTTCCTAGAGCTATATCAGAAGTTGTTTCAGGCTGAACTCCTCTCCATTGGGGCAGGTGCACGTGCCAATGGCAAATGACCTTGAGACCCAATTACCTGATGGCTGAGTCTAGAGACCAAGACCGTGGAGAAACTAATGGACAATATCATCCTGGAGCAGTACCTGCACATCTTCCCAGTCTTGGTACAAGTCTGAGTTCAGTGTTTTTGGCTGGCATCTACAGGAGAGGCTGTAGAATGACAGGTTTCAGAGTAGGAGTACTTGTAACAGTGTTAGTCTGTATTCGCAAAAAGAAAAGGAGTACTTGTGGCACCTTAGAGACTAACCAATTTATTTGAGCATAAGCTTTCGTGAGCTACAGCTCACTTCATTGGATGCATACTGTGGAAAGTGTAGAAGATCTTATTATATACACATAAAGCATGAAAAAATACCTCCTCCCACCCCACTCTCCTGCTGGTAATAGCTCATCTAAAGTGATCAGTCTCCTTACAATGTGTATGATAATCAAGTTGGGCCATTTCCAGCACAAATCCAGGTTTTCTCACCCCCCGCCCCCCAACACACAAACTCACTCTCCTGCTGGTAATAGGTTATCCAAAGTGACCACTCTCCTTACATTGTGTATGATAATCAAGGTGGGCCATTCCAGCACAAATCCAGGGTTTAACAAGAACGTCTGGGTGGGGGGGGTAACAGCTCACTTCATGACAGAATGACAGAGGTTCCTGGAGGCTGAAGCTCTTACAGCTGGAAAGCCAAGCCTCACAATGGGCCAGCCCAACCAGAAATGATGGTGGGAGACACCCCCACAAGACCCCATAAAATGTTGCACAGTTGGTCCTCTCCAAGCAGAGAAAATTCTAGACCAGGGCCTGTCCATGACAACAGCCCCAGCTTGAGGTACTAGCACCCTAAAGACCCGGACCTTCAGGGGACTCCTAGTTCCTGCCTTTGAAGGACTGGTGGTATGCTATTATTTCAGGCAACCAGGGCACATCCAACATGAATGTGACCAATGGAATTTGACGATCTAGGGTCCTACTTTTGTCAATCTGGAGAAGCACATGGCCAACTTCTACAGTCAACCATGGGTCTTGTATGTAATCCAAGTAAAAAATGGTGGAAGGGCTGATGATTCGGGCTGTGAGCTAACCTTGCTTCAACGAGACCTGGTTTCACCCAAGTCCTTAGATCCAGAACAACCTGATCCAAATTTTGTGCATCTACTGGGAGAGTTGAATTACATAATCTTGCAATTGATGAACCAGCTAGGCTGTCTCCAGGTAGGAGAGGCAGATTGCCTACATTGGCCAGTAATCCTGGGATGGGACTAGAAACATCTCCCAGCACTCTTGGAAGGAGAATCTGTCCCCTTTGCCCAAACCCCTTGCAGAAGCAGGAAGGTTCCCACTCAGAGGATGGCTAGAATCTGTTCCCCATCACCTAATGGGACCATTTTGAAATTTTCCTGAAGTCTTGGAGCTTGCAAAAGCAGCAGAAGGCTGGGAAGGTTGGGCAAGTCTGGACCTGTGCTGAAGGTAACTCCCAGGAACTTGAGGATGACCCTCCCCAGAGGGTAGATCCTGAAAAGGGGACTGCTCAACAGATCAGATTTCTAATACTCAGGGAAGGGACACTACAGTGCCTTGAGTGAAAATTTTGACACTGTAGCAGCCCAACACAATGACCAGATACTCCAGGAATGTCTTACCCAAGTGGCAGCTCTCAGTGGAGTGTTCATGATGATTGATTTACCACCAGTTTCCCCACTTTGAGTTATGGAGGAACATACTGTACTGGGTGAAGAGACACCCTCATACCAAGGAACTCTGATACCAGCTTCTAGTTCCTAAACCTGCACAGTGGGAGTTTCTACAACCACAGCTGGGCACCTAGGTAGGCTTAAAACCAGGAAACATTGTTGAACCAGTTCTTTGGGTTCTTCTTTCTCCAGGCATATATAAAGAGGCAGCAGATTTCTGCCTCTCTTGTCCTGACTATCAGAGGGTAGCCCCAAAAGGCTGTGTCAAGCCCCTTTAATCTCCATACACCTCATTCAAAGACGGTTGGAATTGATATAACAGGCCCCCTAGAAAAGAGCGCCCAAAAACACAAGTTCATTCTGATACTCATGGACTTGCCACACAGCGTCTTGTGGTGTTTCCCTTATGAAATAACATAGTTTCCATGATTGTGCAGGAACTATAACAAGTATTTTCCTGGCTTGGCCTTCCTTCAGAAGTCATCACAGAAGAATTTTGTGTCCAATGTGCTCCAGCAGGTCGGGGACACTGTTGAAAGTAAAACTTCTTCATACCACCATCCACCACACTCAGACCAGAGGAAAACCTTAAATCTATGTTAAAGAAGTTTGTGGGGATGGAGGCTCCAGACTTGGACGAGCTGCTCCCCTATGTTTCATTTGTGATGTGCATGGTGCCGCGGGCCTCCACCGGTTTTTCCCTTCAAGCACCTTTATGGGAGGCAGGCCCAATGTACCATAGATTTGGTTAAAGAATCCTGGGAAGCCCAACCTATGCGCACAACCAATATCCTGCAATATGTCATCCAGATAAGGGAGGGGTTAGAGCACCTAGGCATAGGCATGGGAACTAGGGGTGTAGCAATACCTGATACAGGAAGATCCCATGTTTCACTGTGAAAAGTTTGCACGCGCTATCAGAATAGAACTAGCATTATTTCGTGATTCTTGAGATTCCTGGAGCTGTGCTGTACCCATGTGGTGTGAGTGGTAATTGCGCTTTTACACATGGCTTTTGAACACACGTTTTAGTTTCCTCAGCTGGCTTTCAGCACCCCCACTATAAAAAGTGTTCCAGAGCCACTGCCCTTAGTCAACTTGGCCACAAATAACCTCTCTCAGGCCAAATAGGTGCAGCACTACAATAAAGGATCTAAAGCTACAAAATTTCACTCACGAGATCTGGTGCTCCTACTACTTCCCAGCTCAAAGAGCAAGCTCCTGACTAAGAGACAAGATCTGTACAAAGTGTTCTGTCAGGTGGGACCCATACATTACGAGATTCGCTGCCTAGGCAAATGGAAACAAAGACATGTAAATCTGTTAAAACACTGGAGGATACAGGAAGACCTCTTCTTTCACCCAGAAGAAGGACAAGAAAGAAGACTTCAGGTGTGGAGGAAGTGCCACTGGGGAGTGGTTAACTAGCAAACAGAGGGCAAATGAATAATCTCCTGAGAGCCTATGAGGACGTGTTCTCCCCAATACCAGACCCAGCTAGGATTTCTGATATTTGGCCCCAGCTCTATGGAAATCAAAATGATGTTAAAGGTGGAGGTTATGGAGGACTTCCATAATCCCTGGTGTAGTCTGGTGGTCCTTGTGCCAAAACCTGATGGGACTGTCCGATTCTGCATTGATTTCAAGCAGGTAAACACCATCTCCAGCTTTAATGTGTACCCAATGCCCTGGGCTGAGGACCTGCTGGACCATCTTGGCCAAGCTCAATATATTACAACCTCGAATTTGTCCAAGGGCTATAGGCAAATTCCCCTTTCCCCTTACTCCTGGTTGCTACCCTAGTGTTCCTATTCCACATTGTCACAATGCCCTTTGGGTTACAAAGTGCCCCAGCTACCTTGCAGAGATTGATTGTCACACCCTCCCCATTACTACACATCAGCCTATTTTGATGATAATGTGGTCTACAGTTGGGACTAGTCCACCCATCTCTGGAATCTGGCTGTGGCCCTGCAGGCTGAGAGAGGCCAATCTCATAGCAAACCCAAGAAAGTAGGAGACTGACTTCTTGGGTGAATAAGGTTGAAGCACTATCTAACACTCAGACCCAAGAACTAATGAACAAGTATGATCTTTCCTGGGCCTAGGTGGATACTACAGAGGATTTGTGCTAGATTGTGCCTCACTGACTGCCCCTCATGGACCTTGTCAAGAAGTCAGCCCCAACTCTTTTAGTTCCAGGTGGAACACTATCTTGGAAAGGACCATTAGCATGTGGACTTCTTCTCATGAACAAATAAAGACACTGAGATATTTGATAAGTGCACCGACTACAAATCCTGTAAGGCACCATTGGGACATTTCTGAATCAAACTATTTCATTTTTAGGATGAAATATTTTGTGTATGAGTATGATCAGGCATTTCAAGAAATTAAGCACCTACATAGTAATCCCATTTTCCACATCCCTGATTTCTTGTGATAATTTATTTTGAAGATAAACACCTCACATTAAGCTGTAGATGCAGTCCTGTGTCAACATTCCAAGGCCATGAGCACTTCATCCTCTATATGAGTAGAAAGTTCCTGGACTGAGAGAGATGGCATTTGGTCCTTGAAAAAGAATATTTGGCTATACACTTGGCAATGAAGGTGATGAAGTACTACCTGATGCACAATTTGTCCTGGTCACCAGCAATGCTGCTCTGTGGTAGCTACAGACAATGAAGGACTCAAATGCCTGTATCACCCGATGAAACTTAGCCTTACAACTCTTTTAGTTCCAGGTGGAACACTATCTTGGAAAGGACCATTAGCATGTGGACTTCTTCTCATGAACAAATAAAGACACTGAGATATTTGATAAGTGCACCGACTGGTCCACTCAAGGGAGGAAGGAATGTGAATGAATGTAGTACCCCTTTAAGAGGCAGCCAAGTGTTCATGATCAGAACAGCCTAGGTATAATCCAAGTAATTCTCTGCTCTGCCCTAGATCTGACCTATTTAAGCAGGAAGCTGAGCAGGGGAGAGGAGACTAGAAGCTGTCTAGCTTGTAAGGAGAGGTGATCTCTCTCCAGCTCTGGATGGCTAGCCTCACTAGGCACAGAGACATTGGTTTGGATTTTAAATTGGGGAACTCTGAACCAAGGTCCTGAGGTAAGGGCCTTTAAATTGTTGTTCAAAGTTCTCCTCCATGGGCTTCAATAATGAAAACGTACTTTATTTTGATTTAAGTGGTTTTTTTTTTTTCGGTGAGGGAGGGAGGGAGAATGGAGGGGAGCTTCTCTTTGTCCTGATCTATTAAAACAGATTTACTGACACCCAGGTGGGTGTCAGTACCACACATGGCCACAAAGGAGCATTTCAGACCCTCTGTATGTGCTATCAAAAATGAGTAAACATTCTAAACTAAAAAAAAATAAATAAAAATTCACTTTTCAGATTAAATTGTCAAAGCCCACTCTCCAGAACACAAGACCTCTTTGCCTCACTGAATTCCTTAGTTTCGCAAAGCTAGAAGTCATAACCGTTCCACCACAACCCCTCACTTTTAAAACTCTCCTCTGTACCAAATACATAGATTTCGTCTGTAATGCTTACTTAATATAGTCCTGCTATTAATTAACTTTTTGTCTATAGATATTACACAGAATATTCATTACCTGATAAGACCAGTGTTCAATCAAGAGACCAGAGTACAGTTATTACTTTAACAATACTGCATTTCAAAATGTTGTTATGGAAACTTCATTCAAGGGCATCTGTTCCAATATCCCAGACTGTACAACAAAAACTAAAAAGTATGACTAGTAGGACTTCAGAGTGTTTCTTGTACTTCTCTATGGAAGGCAGCCCACACTGAGGAATGGAGACACTTTTGAAAGGGATCTTAAATAATGAGTGTATGGGAGTCCGTGATGTGGTATGTGATGCCACAGCTAAGTTTTAACCTAGAGTTGCTGCTGAAACACAATACTATCCAGAAGGCAAAGGTAGAAAAATCTTTCTATAATTCTGACTTGCAGAGTACACAGAATAATATGTAGTGTTTCAACAAGGAGCACTTTAATCTTATAGTTGATTCTCAGAATGCAGATATGCATAAAATTATATAAACCTAAAGTACATTCTGAGAATTGACCTGCAAATAGGCATTCTAAGCCTTCCATTATATTTCTGAATTTGTACATTTCTTCAAATGAACAGACTCATTATACACGTTTTGTGCACCCAGTGGTTCCCATATAGAATCAGTGAGTATTTAGGTCTTGAAAAAAATAGCTTTTCAATTTGTGTATTCAATACTTTTTCTTTCTGCTATGAAAAATTTAACCTTTCTTTCTTCAGTAGGACATAATGCCTTAGATTTTCATTTTTTCTGGCACACTGGCCAAATGCCCTCTTGTGAAAATGGATACTTTCAGTCTAGTAAACTGGGGAATTACTTTATTACTACATCGGCATGCTGCTTCAGTGTAGTCAATATAGCACTTACATAAATATCTGAAATCAACTATTGTCTCTGAGAAGAAAACAGCAACTTCTTTTATTTAAAGAGAGGAAAATATGACATTACTCTATTCTGTGGTGCATAAAGTCTAATGAGTTCAGTTCTTTAATAGTGATGTTAATGTCACAGTATCTTGGATGATTCAATTTCAAGGAAGGATGCATTTCCTGCCGTATAAGAATTGAAGGTTAAAAATCTCAGTGCAGTTAGCTGGCATTGATTTATTTCTAAACTTGCCAATGTCATTGCCAGCTTTGCCAGTAGCTGAATGTAATTAAACATATATAATAATTAGGTTATTTTATTTACTCTGTTAATAATTAAATGGAATTTGGCAACTCCCCCCCCCCCAAAAGCAAAAGTTGTTTTTTATAAATGTATTTATCTGGCTTTCACCATGTTTGATAATTTAACACACAATAAATATACCCCAAAAAGAAAAGGAGTACTTGTGGCACCTTAGAGACTAACCAATTTATTTGAGCATAAGCTTTCGTGAGCTACAGCTCACTTCATCGGATGCATCCGATGAAGTGAGCTGTAGCTCACGAAAGCTTATGCTCAAATAAATTGGTTAGTCTCTAAGGTGCCACAAGTACTCCTTTTCTTTTTGCAAATACAGACTAACACGGCTGTTACTCTGAAACCCCAAAAAGAGAAATTCATACCATTCCACAAAAATAGATGGAAATTAGTGTGCAAAAGCAGATCCCTTTCAGATTTCATTCTACTTTTTTCAGAAACTGTTAAACTGCTTGTTTGTCAAATCAAAACCTCTTTTTATTTATTTAGTTCTTTTGAATTTTGGTGCTCATCAAAGGGAGGGACTAGTAACACCAGCTAGAATAAAAAATTAGTGGAGGCAGGTGCTGAGACAGTTTCTTCAGACTGAACTGCTGCTACCCACCTTAGTCTTGACTTTACAGTACCCCTTATCTGCAGTCCAGAGCGACACCTTTTGTGTCCCTAGGCACAGAATCTTCAGCGCGCCGCCCCGCCCCCCCCACCTACAGCTGACCTCTGAGTTGCACACAGTTTTAGAGAAGTAAGGTGTTCCTAGAATGCTGGTGCCCCTAGGCACGTGCCTAGTGTGCCTAATTGGAAATCCGGCCCTACGCTATTGCGCTTATTTTCAATGGTGTCCTACATAAGATTGTCATCTCACAACAGACACCTTGTGCTCCTAGGCTCTGTGTGGGTGCAGGTTTTTGCCTTTCTGGAGTCCATTTCCAGATTAAGGCCTAGTTATGGTGCCATGTAGTAACTCACTCCCTCTCACCCCAAAGCATAATTCTTTTGAACTGTCCTTTAAACAGTAGAGGAAATAGACATTCTCAACTGCCTGTTGGTTTTCTCAGAATAATGTGCCTTTTTGGTTTTGGATGGCTATATAGAAAACAGGTTTAACATGCCAAGATTTTTTTTTTAACTTCATCCAAGGTATGTTGGTTTATAAAGTGGTTAAAGAAATCTGTATGGTAATTAATTGTCTTTGAATCCCTAAAGCCCAGATATGTCTTCCTCTAAGGACTTGATTCAGCAGCTACTGTACAGGAAATTCTATTGATTTCAAAGTTAGTTTTGCCTGAATAGGGGTTGCAAAAGTGGGTCCAGACTCCTACATTATTTGGGGCCTATTCAAAGGTGAAAGTGGGCCGGTAGGGGCCGGTATGGCGTACCACTAAGTGGCTGCCAGTACCAGCGCGTACACAGCCGATGTTAAAGTGCTGCTGTGGCAGCATTTTAATGTCACTGCCCCTTCCCCCACCAGGCCACCAACGGCGGGGGGGCAAAAGGGGCAGCTGCCCAAGGGCCCGGCAGTTTAAAAGGGCCCAGGGCTCCTGGCCGCCACCGCTACCACAGCAGCAGCTGGAGCCCTGGGCCCTTTAAATCACCAGTGGGACCCCAGGTGGTGTGGGCCGGACAGCATGGAAGGGCTGACTGGGGGAGGCTCACCCCAGTCCTGCCCCTTCCACCTGAGGCACCACCCCTTCTGGGGGCCCAGAGCCAGGACTCTCCGTACTGGTAAGTCTTTTATGTTACTTTCACCCTTGGGCCTACTCCTGCTCTTTAAGCCAGTGGTAAAACTCCTGTTTTCTTCAGAGGTGTGGTGTTGGACTCTTGATAATGTGAGCCTTTGGTAAATGTGACTGAGCTTATTTTGATGTAAAACCACAGAGAAGGGGAAAAAATACATATCTTTGTTTATGTTGAAAATTCAATGGATCTCAAATCATCCCACAGCCAACCATAAAAGATTCCAATTATGCAAATTTACTTTCTTTTCTAACGAAACAAAAATACCAAAGCCTAATTAGGACCATAAAAGACTGATGCAGAGACTACATGCTCAAATGGCAAGTGTGTGTATTTCAATACATTATTTACTGTTGTAAATACAGTACTACCTTGATGAAACCAATTGAAAGTCTCTTTGTTTTTCTATTAAATTGCCACAACATTTTGTAAGAAAAGTACTTTAATATTTGTCTAATTAGGAAAGTAATATATTGATTTGACTAATTTGCAATATTGTTTATAAGAAAGGCCAAAGATGGCATACAAAGAAACAAATAGCTGTATTATCTAGATATAGTTTTCAATAACTCTACTGAAAAGGGGCTTTAAGAGCTAGCACAAAGCAGGTCCTTTTCCATACAGTTTGGTTCATCATGTTCGAGATATTACATTTTTGTCTATTTTGTCTTTAAACAGGATAACTGTTAAGAGTTCCTTAAGGGCCTTTGATGTTCTGTGAAGTGTGGGGGGACAATATCACAGCTTTACTGTTAAATCTTTTCAATTAAGATCTGATTTGCAAGCTGACCCAGTAGCTTATAAATAGTGTTGGGGGTTGTCACTCAGAAGATTTGAGTTTTGGAACAAGTCTCTCCTACCTTTCTCGCCCATTGCCTTATCTTTTTTTTCTTGTCTCATCTTCCTGTTCTTTAAGCATTGTTCTTCACCTTACTGTTAAGTGAAAACAATTGTTGCCGAGCAGTGAGAGAACACAGCATCTGGCATGTGCAATGCACAGTTGTCCACTGTTTTCACACATGGCAGGCAATCAGGGAAGATTTCTGTGATCTGCCTGTGTGAAATTGTAATTCTAAGAAGCCAATTTTTGTGTGCTTGTCTCCTTTATTAGAACTAATCTAAATAGTCATTCCCGGTTAGAGAGATTTCACTGAATAAAAATCTTTAAAACTGTCTTACATAGAATCCGTCGAAGAAAATTCCATGCGTTTCACAGGTTTGTTTTTAGACTTTAATAATCTGTCAACAGTAATTGCGTTTTGGCTACATGAAGAAAGTCTTTTCTGTGCTGTTTAAGTAATCAAGATCAGTACTTAAGTGACTATCTCATCAGCAAAGTTATTTGAGTACTACACGTCTTGACTGCTCAAAATATCAAATGGAAATAATCACCACCTATTTTTGTTTGGGGAAAATGACTTTTTTCATTTTCCATTCTTAAGATTCATATTTGTATTCAAAAATCAAGACCATAACCAAAGAGTTTACACACTTTCATAGGTGTAAAGCCTAATATACTTTTTTTTTCATAACACTTTACACAAGAGTGTTGTGCAACTCCATGTGTCCTGGCTAAATTCCTGTTTGACAATTCAAACAGCGTTGGATTTCTGATCCGTGGCCCATTAAGTCAATGAAAAGTCACCTACTGATTATGGTGGGCTTTGGATCAGACTCTTTTAGTCCCAGTCACAATGAACAAAAAGGTACACATTTTTCATTCACTTTCTAAAGAAAGGGTAGAATATCGGAGGTCTTTATTCACCAGTACAAGTTGGGTTATCCTATGATTGATGCTCCCATTAATCTTATTCAGGCCCCAATTCTGCAATCCCTTGCTCACATGAGTTGTCCTTATGTAAGCAGACTCAGGTATTCATATAAGTAAATAAGGTTTTCAGGATTGAGCCCCCACTGTTGACTAAATCAAATTTAGCTTGTGTGAGCTGTCTTTAACTAGCTAGTTATTTAATCTATCCTTCCTCAGATCTGTGGTATTTGTAAGGCATCTATAACCTTGATAGCACAAATATCACCCCCAAAGTGGGGAAGGCTCCCCACTCCTGGTCACTAGGTTAAGAGCTCGAAGAGGGGATTTATTAATACCAGCTGTAGTGATTAAAGTTGCCTGATCATTGGTGTGCTGTGGATGTGTTCCTTCTTGGGTAAGGGAGTTTGGGACTCAGGAGGGACATTATAATTAATATTTTTGTTTCACTCTAGTCTCTTGTACTGTATCTCCACTCCTCATTAATGATCTTGGGGTGGAATTATTCATTTATTATTCATCTACTGTCTAATGGGAACAGGCAGGGTAGACAGTGCAGCTGAAGATTGTATGGTAAAATATTTCTTTTTTTTTCACCAGTGTATTTAGTGCAAGGGGATGCCTGAAATTTTGTAAATATTTTTAGCAGGATGCATTTCTCTGCCTTCTGTGTCAGGGTTAGAACAATGGCTTTACCTGGATATATGTGTTGGATATATAGCATGTATCCTCAAGTGCTGTGAGTTGTCTTGCTAATACAAATAACTGTATTTGAGTTGTCTATGAATCAAGCAATTATACCCAATTCATCTTTATGCAAGTCTTATTCTGACATTTAGGATTCACTATTGCTAGGTGCTGAGCTTTCTGGCTCTAATCCAGCAAAGCAGTTAAGCACAAGCAGTCCTATTGACTTCAGTGGAATTTACTCATGTTTAAAGTTAAACATGTGCTTGAATTCTTTTTGTCCTGACTTCTTTGGGCCTTGTATTAAACTATTAACAGAGCAGTGAAGGCATGTATAGTGCAAACAAGAGGCAACTAAACAATGGAGTAGTGATGGTGAACACAGGAACAAAACTAAGCAGTGACTCACCAGTATTGGATACTTTAAAATGGCAGCTGCTGGCTATGTCAAACAGCACATTTGCCTAACCTGACCCAGTGATAGTATGCTAAAAGCTCCTCCCTCTAGATGCACCCTCTCACCATCCTCTCAGTTGCATTTCCTCACAATTGCAGTTGTCTCCACCCAGTCTGCAGCTCCACTATCTAGCTCTGTATTCGATATCTAATGGATGAGAATCCAGAAATGAACGAAAACAAATAGAAATTACTCTTAGAATTGCATAGAGAATTACATCCTTTCAATAGCATTCTACAGGCTGATTTACAATTATATCAGTGTTGTTGTTCACAATTAAATTCTATACGACTTTTCCACAAGAGGTATTTCTGAGAGGCTGGAATTTGATGTAAGGGCTGTGCTGATGCATTCTAACAGGCCAAAATGATTATCATTCAAACCGTGAGGCTGATTTATTATTATTATTATTATTATTATTATTATATATTCACACGTATACTGAATACTTAATGTTTTGTCAATGGTTTCTAGCTAAACTAAAGTATTAAAAACAAAGAAAAATTCAAAAGAGGTAGTTAGTAGTTTCCCTGGAGTTTTTCAGCCCTGGAATTCTGTTCTGTGACTTAAATTGACTAAAAATACATTTAACTCCTCAAAGGACTCTCTCAGAAGTCAATAGGAGTTTAACCATTAGGCGTATCTTGCTCCCATTAATCTCAATCAGGGCATGTTGTTAATATGACAACATAACTGAACAGAAATTATTGTAGGTACACAGCAACTGAATATGGAAAATATCAGTTGAGCATGGAAGAGACAAAGAATTAAGTAGCTACAGTGTGCATGAACCAAACTTTGTGAAATTATTAGAAATCACAATGATGAATGGAATTCTTGATAACTAACAGCATTTCAACATATAGCAGTTAGCTGTCCTTCATGATGAAATTTGTTTTAGATGCTGAATTAATTATCCAGTAATTTTTCTTTTCTGTGACTGATTTACTTCTTAGGCATTGCTGTTGCTTATATGTTATACCCACCCAATCAAATAAAACAGTTCATGATATCAAAACATTTTAACCTAATACTTGCCAAAATACCCAAAGTTTTATGCACTATTTTATTATTACTAGTGTTTGTTCACAAAAATATATATCTCCAGTGTACCACAGTTAATTTGTAATATAAAAATACTGACATTAATGGCATTCTGTTTATCTTAGAGAACTACAGATTGAGGTGAAAAGTGCTGTGATTATGAGGACACGTTCAAATGGTCAGTCAGGACATAGAATTAAATATATTATAAATTAATGCAGAATTATGCTAAATAATAATAAAGCAGGAAAGAAGATGCAAATATTAAATATGAGAGTATAGCTGCAGAAAGGTGGGCCCTGGCAATGCGTCTCCCAGGTCCCCCTAGCTTCAGTGTGAGCTGAAGTTTCAGCCAATTTCACTTCTACTTATGAAGCTGTAAGTTGTGCTTACTGTATTCAGACCAAATGGTAGAGAGAGTGCTAAACTGAAACACCTAAAATTCAGGTGAATCTTCTCATTTTTCCCCCTTATCAGGAAAATCTCCTTGTTTCACCACACTAATTATATAATTAATAAGCATAATGGCTTATTAAGCATTCAATCAGATATACAAAAGCAAAGCTCAAGTAGAAGTTCTATTCAGTATATTAAATAAAAAATATTTATGAGAGAGACAGTTGGCATGCTAAGCAAGCTGTTTGTTAAATTTGTGCCAATATACATAGGTAGTTATGGCAAAATTTCTCAGGATCTAACTCTTTAAACTTGGAATTCTGTAGTGAAAATTTGATATTGCTACACTAACTTCAAAGTAATCAAGCTAAGTTTTGGTATAAATATTAATTACAGCTATCATGCATATAAACGAAAAGAATTACCATTGCAATAGCCATATCCAAAAAGATAAGAAGTGTCTTATGTAATCAGTAAGTAACACTAATGCATGGAAGAAAACAGGTTGTACAACTCTGATGAAAGATGATAAAACTGCAACTCAAAGGTAAAATGCTTTTGCAAAACAAATATACATTGAATGATTCAACTTCTTGTAGTTTTGATCTCACAATTGTATTCATTAAATTATCCAACGACTAGCTATTGGATTTTCTTTTATTTTTCCACGTGTAAGGTAATACACTGATTACTTTGGGGGCAACATAACAGCTAACTCTCTACTTTATAATGAAAGATACTAGTTTTCAGTAGAAGGCTGAAAACTCACTCACAACTTCTGAGACTGAGGCCCAGATCCTGAGCTGCTGTAAATCGCCAAAGCCACTATCACAGCCCTGGTAAAGCTCCCCTGTGCTGGACACTCACAGGTGTCTCTGTGATTGGGTCCCACACAATGGGCTTTGAAGCTTCTTGAAACGAGCACAGTCCAGGCACTGTCTCTGGCTTTAGAGAGAAAATTCATTATCTCAGAATTCATATATTGTACATAGACATTCTACAAATCGTCAGAGCCCCTTTGGCTTCAGTGTAGTCCTGCAGGATATATATCTCAGGATCTGACCTTTCAAGTCTAATCTGTGCATCCCTGTTGTAAAATGTCTGATATTTTCCATTAGGAGAAATACAAGTTTACAAATCAGAAAACTGTGACAGCCTATAAATCAAGAACAATGTGAAGTTCCATGTTAAATTGTAGTTAGGGCTGCCAACCCTCCAGGATTGGCCTGGAGTCTCCCAGAATTGGCATCTATCTCTCAGTGACTATTGAAAGGAATCCGGGAGATTTTAATAGGATATTTTAAGAAAATGACTTTGTATCGTGTTGGGGAAAAAAATCTCCTGGAATAGCTTCAGTCAGAGTTGACAGCCCTAGCTGTAGTGTTTGAAAGACCACATAGTCAGATTTTTAGGGGCAGAATGGCCATTAAAATGATCTAATCTGATTTCCTGTATGACCAAGGCCATATAACTTTATCAAGTGATTCCTGTGTCAAGACCATAATTTATGGTTGAGTTACAAAACCTCTACTCAAAATCACTTTGAATTTCAGAGGAGTTGGGATTCAAATCTGGTTTTAGGGATGTGTAATAGATTAGTTTCCAGTTCTGATTCAGATGCAGTTGTTCTCATGAGATTTCACCACAAGTTGGCAGAAATCTCACATAATGTGTGTGTAAGCAAGGATTCTGTCACCTAGGGCCTTTTTCTCATAAGAAAACCTCATTAGATTTTAGCATCACTGAATTCAAACTTTAACCCAAACTGTAGCCCTGGTTCAGCTTTAAAACTGAAGTTTAATCTAAACCTAATCCAGATCTGAGCACAGGCTTCTTGACATAAGAATGTAAGAATGGCCCTACTGGGTCGGACCAAAGGTCCATCTAGCCCAGTATCCTGTCTTCCAACTGTGGCCAGTGCCAGGTGCCTCAGAGGAAATGAACAGAACAGTTAATCAGGTGGTCCATCCCATGTCACTCATTCCCAGCTTTTGGCAAACAGAGGCTAGGGACACCATTCCTGCCCATCTTGGCTAATAGCCATTGATGGACCTATCCTCCATGAATTTATCTAGTTCTTTTTTGAACCCTGTTATGGTCTTGGCCTTCACAACATCCTCTGGCAAGGAGTTCCACAGGTTGACTGTGCATTGTGTGAAGAAATACTTCCTTTTCTTTTAAACCTGCTGCCTATTAATTTCATTTGGTGACCCCTAGTTCATGTGTTATGAGAAGTAGTAAACAACACTTCCTTATCTACTTTTTCTACACCAGTCATGATTTTATAGACCTCAATCATATCTCCCCTTAGCTGTCTCTTTTCCAAGCTGAAAAGTCCCAGTTTTATTCATCTGTCTTCATACGGAAGCCGTTCCATACCCCTAATCATTTTTTCTGAACCTTTTCCAATTCCAGTATATTTTTTTGGGGATAGGGCAACCACATCTGCACACAGTATTCAGGATGTGGGCGTACCATGGATTTATATAGAGGCAACATGATATTTTCTGTCCTATTATCTATCCCTTTCTTAATTATTCCCAGCATTCTGTTTGCTTTTTTGACTCCTACTGCACATTGAGTGGATGTTTTCAGAGAACTAGCCACAATGACTCCAAATCTCTTTCTTGAATGGTAACAGCTAATTTAGACCCCATCTTGACCCATCTTCAGTTATTACTATCTAACAAAGCTGTGCTTACACTTTTAGCTTAGTTTGTCAAAAAAATATTGAGATCCCCAAAAGTCTCTCAGCAGGAAGCATCAGTTGTTGAAGACTAATAGATGCCACACCATTTATACCAAAGCAGCTCTGTGGACCCCATTATGTTGCTACTTTAAAGATCCAAAGAAATTAAATGATATTGTTATATCTCTGCTACGCTCCTTTTGGATAAATCTCTATTTCACACAGCATACCACCACACTTTAGCATTAATTTGTACCCTTGTTAGTTTTCAGCAGAGAAGTAAAAAAGAGTGAATGTGTTTTGAAAGAGAACTATATTTTCAACCACATAGCTGGTTCCTCCAGATTAGAAGTAAGGATTTCATTTTAACAAGATCCCTTGTTCCCTTTAGCTGGAGAAAATTTTTAAAAGGAGAAAACACCTTGTTTGACAGTCTTTTGAGTGGTATTAAAGGTGGTAATAACCTTCTGGAGAAAAGAGAAGACTTCAGTAATACAGCCAGAGGTTATGGGCCTATTGCAGGAGCATATGGGTAAGGTTCTATCACCTACAATGTACAGGTTGTCAGACTAGATGACCCTTCTGGCCTTTATGGACTTGTCTACACCACAGTAAAACACCTCCAGCTGGCCACGTCAACAGACTCAGGCTCACAGGGCTCAGACTGCAGGGCTATAAAATTCCAGTGTAGACTGTTCAGGTTTGGGCTGGAGCCCAGGTTCGGGGGCACTTCCCCGTTGCAGGTCCCAGAGCCCAGGCTCCAGCCTGAGACCCAATGTCTATACTGCAGTTCATAGCCTCATGAGCCTGAGTCAGCTGACACAGGCTAGCCACAGGTGCTTTATTTAGGGTGACCAGATGTCCGCTTTTTAAAGGGACAGTCCTATTTTTGGGGACTTTTTCTTATATAGGTGCCTATTATCCCCCACCCCTGTCCCATTTTTTCAGTTGCTATCTGGTCACCCAGCTTTATTGCATTGTAGACATACCTGAAGTCTGAATCTAAGAGAAGCAGGGCAATCCTGCTACGTGTGCAGAAATTGGAGAAACACAGAACTTCAGTGCCCAGCACTACCACCTGCCACTTTTCACAAACACTAAACTTTTAAACTTTAGTTTAAAATTAGCAGACTTTTTTTTAAAGTGAGAAATTACTTCCAACAACTTTTATTGTACTCTACTTTTACATAGTTTCCATACCAGATCATTTATATATTTTTAAAAGTTGTCTTAATGTGAAAATTCATGAAATATTTGTAAACTATTTTTCCATCACTTAATAAAGTAAGGAGTTAATTTCTTTTGAACAGTTGGTAGATGCTATACCATGTCATTTTGCCATTTCATTTCAGATGAGTAGCCAGACTGGCAGTCATAGTTTGGCTTGCATAGTAGAATAGCTAAGGTTTGCCTAATTATTAAATATGTACCACACGTTAGATTGTAAATATATGTATACACACAGTACTCCAGGATAGCACCTGAGATCTCATTTGCTCCATTTCACTTCAGGATTTAGATCCTTAGTAATAGTTGAATAGGTTAAGATGATTGGTGAACTATATCAGTTTGGAAAAAGTATAAGCCTTCCCAGACCTCACAATACTGTTATAATGCATGCATGATTACAAGATACTGTTTTTTTTCTAAGAATGAACTTAGCCACGCTACAGAGAAACACAAAATGGATTCATTCATTACAGGTTTCAAGGAAACTATAATCCAGAGGCACATTGCATGTCTAACGAAAGGTTACAGTTTCCATATAATAATCATGGGTTT
Organism: Chelonia mydas; assembly: GCF_015237465.2. Lineage (NCBI taxonomy): Eukaryota > Metazoa > Chordata > Testudines > Cheloniidae > Chelonia > Chelonia mydas. Next base: position 87,749,920 of record NC_057853.1, on the reverse strand, counting down.
TGTGGTTGACTAATAAAATGGCTGTAAGACAGGGTCACTTTGTTGTTCATTAAAGAGAATAATTTCTTCAATACATTTTTTCATGCCTTTCCCAATGGCTCTTACAGGAATAAGATGTCAGAAAAGAGTAGAGTTCAGAAAAGTTTTTAGGTTTAGACAGTGTTTTTTGTTTGGACTGAAGACAAAAATATGCTCTGAGGCATAACCCCACGGGAATGTTTAGCACCTTTATCAGTTACTTTGTTTAGCAACTTGACAGGCAACTGACTGAAGTAGGTTCACTCTGTTTACTATAACCAGGAAACACAGGGTTGCCTCGGGGCCATGAAGGCCCCTGAGCTGGAAATGTATTTTTTAAGGACTTTTCAGCTTTTTCATGTGAAAATACAAACTATTGAAGGTTAAATCATTTTGTTTGACTCGACTACAGTCATTAAAAGTAATAAAGCTTGCGACTTAAACATATGGGTGTTAAGCACTACGATGATGATGCAGAATCCAATTTGACAGTGAGATGTTCAGCAACGACAGTGAAGGTGTCCCAGAGCAGGGCTACTATGCAGTTCTTCTGCTTGAAACATGCAATTCTGTGCCGAAGAAAAAAAACATTTCACGGTCATTTCCTTGCTATTCATACCCTTATACAGTACACAGGCTGGAGGAAGCTACACAGCAGAGATGAGAGTGTGGGCTGAGCAAGTCTGGCTCCCTCTCCATAACTCCCCATACTTTGTTGTCTGTGTGTGATATGCACTGGGCAATATATGTAAAGTAAATAGTGACTCTTTTTACTAAAGTACTGGAGCAATAGGCATTGTGTGTAGGACACTTTGTCATCAGTCCTGCTTGTTGGATAGTCAAGACTATTTCAAAGACAATTTTATGCACACTAACGTGCTGTCCCCAACAGCTGAAGAGCAAAAGAGCAAGGTACAGGGAAATAAATAGCTTATAGAACAGCCTACTGAAGTGTTAACATCCACAATTACCATTTCACAGCATCCAGTATACTGTAGTTATTTTGTGTGCTTAGAAAAGCAAAGAACTCTGGGATCTCAGACATCATATGGTAGTTACTTGTTTATGCGTGACGACTTTATCACAGACATGACCTCAGACTGAACTGCACAGAGGAAAGCAACAGGTGTTCCTGGATGACCTCACTTATAGGATAATTGAGAGAAATTGAAAGATGTACTGCTGGCTTTGGGTTAAGGATGGACCAAATAGGACAAACTAAAAATAAACATTATTATAACTTCTGCAACACCAATATGTGTTATCTCTGTAACCCAGGACATGGACTCCTTTGGCAATGTTGTATATTCTTATATTGTACACCTGACGCCTCTCTTTTATACTTTCTGCAAGAAAATAATTTGTACCTATAGCGTGGTATGCACACCCTGTCTTCCTTTGGGGCATGGCAGGGTTGTGATACCACCATGGTTACAGTCTACCAGACAGTCTTTAGGCTGAAAGTGGCACGGTCCAGAGACCCAATGCATTAAGGGGTCAGGACAGTGCAGCCCAATGGCCAGTATCAATACAGTGGCCTTTGCATTCAGGGCTGTGAGGCCTAGCAGCCAGAGTCAATACAACATCCCTCAAACACAGGGCAGTGCAGCCAGTACCTGGGGGGCGGGGGGTGCACTGCCTGGGTGGGGGCACGGCAGCCCGTGTAGGGGGGCCCAGGCCCACCTGACTCCACCCACCGGGCCCCGACCCAGGGTCCTAACAGCGGTGGAGCGTTCTGTCACTGTGTCAGCAGGGAATCCCACTGAAACACACTGACCTCACTCGGGTTGGAGGTACCACTTGTTCTCTTTCCCTGGGGTACTTCCTGAAGCTGTAGTCCATATGGCATTGGAGTCTCTGGGCTCGTCAGTGTGGGTGATATCCTGGGGCTCCGTTGGCCACCTGCCTCCTGTCCGACTCTCGGAATCTCTGGCTCCCACATGCAAGGGCTGGGATGGCTCCTCAGCAGGAGCCTCCCCCAAAGGGTCTTCCCCTCCAGCGGTCAGCCAAGAATGAGCTGGGCCGCTCCTTTTTATACTGAGGTAGCAGTTGGAGCATGCCCAACATGGTCTGAGGGGGCGGGACTTCCGCTGCCCATAGTGTGGGGTTAACTTCTCTTGTCCAGTGTGTGGTATGCACAGCCTGTCACAGTACCCTTTAACAATTAGTTTGTCTTTAATAGAATAAAGGTATTTACAAGTTAAACATTAAACAATGGACACTATATTATAGTATCCAAGAGACCACAATTACTTCTGAGTTTTATAGAGGAAAACTGATTTCTTACTTACCAGTACTGTGGGCAGTTCTGACATTTTAATGACAGCCATTGTAACTTTCTACTAGCTGCCCTTGTATGTGTCCAGCAATAGAGGAGAAAGTCTGCAAAAATATTGGTTCGATATATGCAAATCAGCCAACCAGTACCTTGATATTTTTAATGCATTATTAGTGTTTTCTGAGCATACATCTTGTGCTCCACTATATGCTACATTAATGTTTCACCCTGAAATATTCTGGGTTTGGGGAGCGGCCATCAGTGCCTACCTTACTGTCGACAAGTTATCCCTGTATCACACGCTCAAGGAGTCAGCGTCTTCCTCTCGTGCGCCTAAGCCTGCTAACACCCATACTAGCATTCTACAGTTGTATCTGATCATGTTTTGGAGAATGGAATTTCCCTGATTTAACTTTTGCTTTAATGAATATCTGGAACAATGTGCAGCTGCTTAGCTTCTTTCTTCATTTGACAATACAAAACTGCATCCAGAGTGACTCTCATTATTCGTTAGACCTTGAAATCATTAGAAAACCCCCCTGAATCATGTCTCTTCCAGCTGCAGCCATGAAAATGTTTCATTTCAAGACTGTTGAATGATTTAATTGGCTAGTGTATTTTTCTGCCTTTCCTTGTCATTTCTGCCTGGTTCCTTGACAATTCTCTGAAGAGAAGCAGCACGTAACTGACAGCAAGAAACTCCAGCATCGGTGGCCACATGAATAATTGCTGACATATTCCTACAAAAGCTTAATTTGTTACCAAACAGAATTGCTAAAAAATGCTGCCAGCAATTTGGGGAGTTTTGCCAAAAAATGCAAGCCACAGATACATTTTAAAATTAGAAATGCAAATATTTGAAGTAATTTAGTGTGGTTAGTGTGGAAACCGTATTGTGGCACATGCTTATGCCAAATATTTCTAAGCAGGTGAAATATGAAAATAGATTGCACCATAGCTGCTTTTACAGAGATGGAAGAAAGGTAGCAAACAAAATGAAAGTTGCTTTTAATGTGTGAAATCCTGGGCCCACTGGAATCAATAGGGTTTTTGCCATTAACATCAATGGGGCCAGGATTTCAGCTAGTAGGTTGTTATGAAAACTTGATTCTGTGGAAGGTATGTTAATATAGCAAAAGTAAAACGTTTGCAGGTAAGTTGTATATTCCAGTAGGAAATCCATTAGTAAATAATACTATAGTTTTAGAATAAAAATATTGAATATACATTTACGTTTTTTTCCCTCACTGAACATTGGAGGTGGATATAACAATTCTAAGGTGTACTAAAAATCACGCTCTGCCATTTTGACTACTCCTTTTTGCTGATAGTTTCTTCACCCCAAATATACTGATCTTTACATGCATTAGTGATACGACTTAACTGTATCACAGTTTTCAAAAGGAGATTTGTGAGGTGGCAGTAACATGATATCCCATGAAATAGCTAGCATGTACAGTTAAATGACTATGTAGTTACTGAGTTGGTGCTATTGAATAGTGCACCTCATATTGTAGACTACACTGTGCACATGAACATATCAGGTCTCCTTAATTAAAAGCATAGAAAAATTCAAATCTTTTTAGTACTTATGCACATGCATAACTTTCTACTAAAAGGTTTTACAAACAAGAAGAGCAACACTACCATACTCTTTCCCAGTAAGAGCTTAGGTTCAAATCTGCATTATTAGGCCTTTTATCAAAACATTCTCATATTTCACTTAAAGACAATGAGACCTCTCTGTATGATGATCTATTACTGTACAGGACACCTCAGGTATAGGTACAGGACACAGTAATAAAACACCTACGGCTGGTCCCACAGCCCAGGCTCTAGCCCAAGTCTGAATGTCTACACTCCAATTTTATAGCCCTGCTGCCTGAGACCTGTGAACTCAAGACAGCTGACATGGGCCAGCCACAGGTGTTTTATTGTGTTGTAGACATACCATTAGAGCAGTGGTTCTTAACCTGGGGTGCGTGCACCCCTGGGGGGTGCAAGATGCCCTTTCTGGGGGTGTGAGACATGCCAGATTTTTTAGAAGGTAAATCATCGAAAACACAAATAAAGCATAGGCATATAAGTACAACTATTTTGTTTCATCAAACCTATGTATTTATTAACATTATAATTTTTTAATGATTACTGTAATCTGTAATATACAAACAAAAATATATCTAGGTTTAAAAAACTGACCTACTTCATCGATTTTTGATAAGGAGTGTGAGAACATATTTTGAGAACCAGAGGGGTGCAGGCTGCAGTAAAGGTTAAGAAACACTGCATTAGAGGCTAATGAGAAGTTTTATTTCTGTTTCTGTATGTACTCTTTTTTTGCTTCTTGAAAGAAGAAGGTATTCTTAGACCAAAAGTTTCAACTTTGTACTCATGTGTTGGTGGAAGTGTAAATGTAAAAAACAACAATTTGATCTCTGCATTTTAATCTACTCAGATACAAAGCTTCCAATGATCACCCATACATGTTTAGCTTTGTAGACATTTGTGTTTTGACAAGGGGAAATTTCTCTAGGGTGCATATCCTTTTTATAGTATGCAAACAAAATGTATGTGTGGTGTTTTCTGTGTATTGTTTTTTCCATGGTATCATTGTATATTACAATGGCACAATTTCAGTGCAAATAATGAAATTAAATTATTCATAGAATGGATTTCTATGCTATGAATCTTTGTGGTCAAATTTTGTTCTCTGGTTAGAACACTTCCTAACAATTTACATGCACAATTTATTGTACTATACATTAAGACACTAAAAATGTTAAAACAAAGATAAACATTTAAAACTAACAGCAGTAAGAAAAAGGCAATTAAAACATTTTTTAAAAAATTGTTCATCTAAATTAATCACTGACCAAAACTAAAAACTCTGCCCATAGTTCTGAAAATACATCTCATAATATCGTCGATACAATTACATTCTGTAGCCCTTTCTTTAGGCAACTTATGTATAGCCAAAATAATATTGCACACAGCAGGTTGCGTCACGGTCTGTTAGAGAAAATAGTATAGGAGGAGAAATCTGAAAGGGGGAGGGGGAGCAATGCAGCCCAACCAGTCGCAAGATTTGCTGCAGAGCATTATCTCAGAAGAGCTCTAACAGCTCATTATATCCAGTGGACATTTTGACAAAAATACACATCCAAAACCCCCTGCTGGTCCATTGAAAATAGTGCATTTAACAGAAATGATCTTCCTACAAAACTGGTGGCTTATAATGGAAATACAATCATCGAAATAGACTGCCCAATCTTTGGTTGGACAATATAATCATTTGTTCTCCTTTATCATTGTCACATTGTATCACAAACAGCTTTGTCCTAAAATGTGACTATAATACTCAGCGGATCTGTTACTAATTGAATTGGGGGGAAAGGACAGCTAGAACAGCAGTGGTGGAATTCTTGCTCTGAATTGGATCAATTTTGGCAGAAAAAGGTTTTGAAACTTATAGTTTCAGGAGGTGGATGCAGGAGATGGATATAAGTTTCTCTATCATATCACCTGCAAAATCCTAACAAGCAGACCTGTTAATTACTTCATTAATCCAGAGACCAGGTGGGTGAGGTAATATCTTTTATTCGACCAACCTCTGTTGGTAAGAGAGAAGCTGCTCTTCAGGTTTGGGAAAGGTTCTCGTAGCATCACAGATAAATGCAAGATGCTAAACAATCTCTTCCATCTTGCACTTGGCTGCGATGCTCGGAGTAACTTTCCCAGACCTGAAGGGGAGTTCTGTGTGGCTCGAAAGCCTCTCTCTTTCACCAACAGAAGCTGGTCCAATTAAAGATATTACCTCACCCACCTTGTCTCTCTAATATCCTGGGACTGTCATGGCTACAACTATATTGGCAAACATTTTATCAATAACTTCCCTATTCCCACAGGTGGAAGATGTTATATTTTTTAAAAATGGCAGGTATTATATCGAAACATATAAATAAATGTAACACTACCTTTGATTAATGGACTTTGTCTACTGCTTGTTTTAAAATTTAAAATCAAGGGTCTTGTTGGCTAGTTGTGAAGAGCATTTCTTACCCTCTGCAATTTGCAAGAGGCTGCATCCTTTTTCTTGCAGGTGTGGACCTCCACCTGGTTACCCTGGTATCAGTCTTCTCCAGGTTATATTATCAGAATGACAGGTTTCAGAGTAGCAGCCGTGTTAGTCTGTATCCGCAAAAAGAAAAGGAGTACTTGTGGCACCTTAGAGACTAACAAATTTATTTGAGCATAAGCTTTCGTGAGCTACAGCTCACTCCATCGGATGTCATGTGCATACAGCCTCAAACGTGTGGGGGGGAGGGGGGAGAGGAAGCATAGTGGCTCCTTTAAGGTTCCCTTGGAGTTTGGGAGGGTGGGTGGCTGGCAGGCAGGAGTTGGGGGAGGAATCACCTGAGTGGGTGAGTGAGCCAGTGGGGTTCAGGAAAGTCATTGGCCCCAGCACACCTGGGAGAGGGTATACACACCCTATCCCTCCAGTCTGAGCCCCCTTCCCATGTCTTGAGCTCAGGGACCTGGGCGGGTGGGCAGGGTTGGGGGGTTAGGAGGTGGCAGGTATCCAGTGCAGATACTCATTCCACGGGGGGACCTGTTCCCTGATAAGTCCAGTTCTAATATCAGTTTAAGGGGAAGGTATGCTCTAAAAAGCTGGGGAATAAGGCTGGGTCTCCTAATGTTTGGTATAGTGAAGAGACAACCCCTTTTCCCCAATACCTTAACTCTCATTTGAGGGAAGAGTGGTGGGGTCCCAGAAGTGGTCTGAGATCAATTGTGGAGGGGTTGAGGGACTGATGGCAACCTTACACCAGGTGAAAATGAATGAAGGATTAAGGAAGGAATGATGACCTGCATTGTGCCACTTATTGCCAGATGACTTAAATTAATAGAGTTGCAGTCTAATTAAACTACATGACTTGCATCCTCTCTTTCTTCCCTCATGTCTGGGACAAAGAGCTTTGTATGGTTCTATCTGTCAAACTTCTATCCTCCTTGAGCTCCTTGAGCTAAACTGGATACGAAATGAATCCAGGGTGAAATTCAGTGGTGTTGGTTTTGACCTATAAAGTTTTTATGGTTTGAACCTTAATTGTGTGACATGGCAGCAGCTGCAATTGTCGAAAGTGCTTGAGTTAACAACCCTCTGATTTAATTAGAAAGGCTTGTGACAGGATATTCTCTCTCAAATTTATCTCTCTTTGGTTTGCTTTGGTTGATCAGAAACCAGATTTGGCAACCTGCAAGACTCACCTGTTTTCCCAAGCTTTTCCAGTAGGAGCCAAAGGTCTACTTTGGGACTAAGATTTGTAACATGCGCCTTGCTATGCTCATGGTGTTTAAAATTTGTATTTCGAATGGGTGTAATGTGTTGAGAGAACCTGATGAGTGCAACTAGAAAGCAATCGGTATTAAATAAATAGAGAAAGAGGGCAATGGTAGAACTTGATATAGAAGGTATGATTATTAATACAATAATTATAATTTCTATCACACTGAAAAGGAACCTTGTGTGTGTGCACAACGCGCTTGAGGCTTTTCCCACTATACGTTTTAGGAACCTTTCTCGTACTTGTGAACAGTATGAATTGAAGTGTTATGATCTGTTTCTTCCTGTTACATATTTTGCATGAGTTTATATATAGTATTGACACAAAATATTTTGATTATACTGCATTTAGGGACAAATAGAACTTCTCTAGTCAATAATGATGATTATAATCATAGAATAAGTTACACTGAAGAAGGATAAAGTAATTGGGCTTGAAAAGAGTCTGAGAATCCAAAGGATAACATCTGCAGTGATTTATAAAGAATTTGCAACAAAAGTGTTCTTAAATAAAGATATTTACATTACTGGAGTAAGTTGCTGCAAACAAATCAGTACTAAACTCATCCAAAAGCTGATATGATTGCTTGAGAAATGGTGGAGCTGCCAACAGTCAGTGCTGATATTTTTGAATCTGTCGTCACTGCAGATGTGATTGTGTGAACCGTGGCACCTCTAATTAAATAGTGCTCTTTTCAAAATAGTTCAAATTCCACTATTTTAATTTTGGTTTGAAATTTCTGCATTGATGGTCAGCTGACTTGTTTGATTGGTGCTGCATATTGACATTTTTACCTTCAACAAACATTGAAAATATAATGAGAAAAACTTGGTAGTGGAAGATAACTGCCATGCTGATTTTCACAGCCACTGAGCTCAATATTTTCTATTTACAGTAAAAGCAAGCAATTGATTCATTTTAGATGTCTCTTCACAGAGGTTACCCTACTTGGAGCTGGAAAATTACTGGGAATTAAGGAGAATGTTAAACAACATCTACAAGGATAAACATTTTTAAATTAATGGGCCCAGATAACTTATACCAAAGAGTCCTAAGAGAGTTGACTGAGGCCATTTCTGGCCTGCTGGTGTTAATTTTTAATAAATCTTGAAATACCAGTGAAATTCCAGAAGACTGGAAGACAGATGATGTTTTGTCTATATTCAAAAAGAGCAAATAGTATTACCTGGATAAGTGTAGGCTAGTTAGCCTGACAATCACTGACAAAATAATGGATAAGCTAATTCAGGATTCAGTTGATAGAGAATTCAAGGATAGGAGTATAATTAATGCCAGTCATTATGGTTTTATGGCAAATAGACCTTCTCAAACTAACATGATTTTATTCTTTGATAAAATTACAAGTTTGTATGATAAAGGTAACTGTGCAGATGTTATATACTGTAAGCTATTTGACTGACTACCGCATTACATTCTGATAAAATTAGCACTATATAATGCATTAAGAACAGGCTAACTGATCTCAAAATTGCAGTTGTAAATGGGGATGATGATCAAATGAGGGGGTTTCTCGAGGGGTTTCACAGGAAAGGGCACTAGTCCCACCACTGGTCAATATTTTCACCAATGATCGGGTAGTAAATATATAATCATAAATATATAATGATAAAATTTGTGGATACAAAGATTCTCAGAGTAGTAAATAATGATGAGGACAGGGCAGTCATTTAGAATGATCTGTGTAGCATCCTGCATGAAACTTCGAGGGAGAAAGACAGGTTGCAGGAGGGAAGTGTTTGGAGGAGGCACAAGGAAATTAGTCAGTATGCACATGGCTTGAATGCTAGCTGCAGTTGCAACACCTCTATAAATAGTTCTCTTAATAAAGAGCCAGTTTAGCTCTTTACAAGTATGAAGTCCTTTGATTTTAGGAAACATGGAGTCAGATTTCAATCTTGTGAGATCCGCAGCAAGGAAGAGAGTGTGATTTACAGGCAAACAAAGCAGCTCCTATAAACAGAGCAAACAGGCAGCATGGAGGCACTCAGACTGCTGGGAAAGCTGTATTTCAAGACAAAGAATTTTGCAGAAGCAGGGAAACAAAAAATGATTTTGTATACAGCATGGACCATGGGAGGCAAACATGAAAAAATGAAGATAAAACTTTTTAAATTATATCATTGATGAAAAAGGACAAAAAATGAATGAGACACTGTTGCCATGAATAGTGGCAGAAACACCTGAACGAATGATAAAGGTGTCTGGTAAGTACTGTGATCCCAGGAAGAAAGAGGCTGTATAGAGGAAGCATTTTTTACCTGAAATCAAGAAACAGAAGAAGGGATAGATATGTTACGGAGCTGTGAACTCTGGTATTAACGTGCAACTTTGGAGACATAAAAGACTCACTAATTAGAGACAGGATCATTTGTGAGACATTTGATTCCAGTTTACAGGACAGATTGTTGAGAGAAACAGAGCTAACCCTAGAAAAATGCCTCTAAATAGCATGGTCAACTGAACTGTCCAGGGAAAGGATCAAAACAATGCCACCACTAGTGCAGAACACGTACACCGGGTCATACTGAAGGAATCCAGAAGACAGGACAGAGACAAAGCAACTGAGAATGAAGCACCATGAAAGGCAGAAGGAAAATCCAGCCTGAGACTGATGGTGCAAGGGGAATGGGAAACAGAACCCTTTATGTTGCAGCTATCCTTCGAAGAAAAATGTAGCAGTACATGAAATAACTGAGGATGTAGAGACTTCAGATCAAGAGAAAGATGTCTTGCAGTGTAATTTTAATAGAGCCAAAGACTCTCAAAATAAACTGCAGAAGAAAGCTGCCAGCCATTCAACTGCCATATTTGTATCTGTACTATTAGATCAATGACCAATTGGCTAGCAGCTTTCTGCATTTGAATCTATTCAAATCACTCTGCAAACATCTTCCTCTTCATTCAAAGTCTCTATGTCCTCAGTCAGCACTTGGCCACAGAATAGTTTTATTGACTGTCACCAGCATTTGGTCACATTTCTCCATTCTAATATTGTTGCTTATCAGCGTTACTAGGATTACATTGCACCTGGCTCCACAATCCTAGCAATACTGAAAAGCAGCAATGTTAGAATGGAGAAAACAGTCAAGTAAACTGAAGATCAGTATTGATTCAAAATCACTGAACAGAGAACTGAAAAGAAGTAACTACTTCATTACTTGTGACTGAGGACATACTACCTCATCTATCCAGGTCAAAAGTGTTCACTATTTGTGATATCAAGAATAGATTCTGGAATATTGGTCTAGATAAGCCATCCATCAACCTAACAACTTTTGTCATACCCTTTGGCAGGTATTGCTGGGTACAAAGGCCTATGGACACTAGCCCAGAGGCAGAGGTGTTCCAATGTAAACTGAACCAGAGACTCCCAGGCATCAAGATTGTAGTGAATGAGATTCTTAATGTAGTAGAAGGAAATGTAAAGGAAGAGGCAATCCAAGAACAGAGTACCAATCTGCAACAACTCTTAAACAGGTGCTGGGAATAAAATATTAGGCTCAATGCAAACAAGCTGAAGCTGAGGAGAACTGAGGTTCCCCACATTGGACATGTGTTGACTTCTGTGGGATTCTAACTGGACCCAAAGAAACTGAACCATTAAGGAAATGTCCAAACCAAAGGATGTGAAGGGAGTCCAGTGATTTATAGGGATGGCCAACTATCTTTCCAAATCCTGTACACACCTATCACAAGCTTGTGAACCCTTGAAACAGTTAAAGCACAATGATGCAGCCGAGTAATGGTCAGAGCCCCAAGAACAGGGATTTAAAAGAGTAAATAAAATCATACGCAAAGCATCGGTCCTTTGAAGAAGTAGCACTGATACAAAGCCAGAAGCCCATAGCATTTGCTGGTAGAACCGTGGCACGGACAGAAAGGGGATATGCCCCTGTTAGAAAAGGGACTACTGCCTGTGCTCTTTGGAATGGAACAGTTAATTGGTTTGCTTTGGGCACAAGCTGGTTGTGCCGTCTGATTACAAGCCGTTCCTGAAGCCTCTGCTGACTGCACCCAAGCAACTGCCACATGACATTGAGACTCCAGTGTGATGACATGAGGATAAAGTATTGCCCAGGAAAATCACTTCTGGTGGCAGACACACTGAGCAGAGCATACCGTCTAGAGCACAATACCCTGTCAACTGATGTGAGGCTCCTGGCAACCAAACAGGATGGGGTGCTACAGGCAGAGAAATGATTCACTCTCCAGGGTTGGCCAGATTGCAAGGAGCAAGTGCCCTTTACTAACAGTTGAGGGATGAGCTGTGTGTGCAAAATGGGATCTTGCTTAAATAATATTAAGCATTAATCCCCAGCAGATTTAAGAGTTGTTATCAAGAGGAGGGATACGTGCCTCACTCCTGTGTATAGATGCTTGCCTGAGACAAGCCAGGCCGTGTAGCTGTTGGACAGTCATGAATGTCCAACTGAGAGTGTACATGAAACAGTGTGAAGAGTGCAAAGAGTTTTTAGTGATTAACAACAGAAAGAGCTCTACAGGCTCATGAAATCCCAGCCCTAACCTCAGAAAAAGTGGGAACAAGCCTGTTCACTTCTAAAGAGAGGGACTACATGAGAGAGACCAGGTAGCTGAGGTAATCTCTTTTATTGGACCAAGTTCTGTTGGTGGCATGGACAAGCGTTCAAGCTTCTCAGAGCTCCTCTTCAGATCTGGGGAAGGTAACGAGTGTCTGAGCTAAATATAAGTTGGGACAGATTGCTAAGCGTGAGGGGTTCACACATGTTATAGGGATCATTTAAAATGAAATGGCAATTAAGGATTATTAGGCAGTTAGACATTCCAAGACACTACTGATTTGCTGTCAGGACCACGACATGGGCCATCTAACCTAGTGGTTAGATCAGGGTGGTAAAGCCTAGCAATCAGAGCCAGAGTCCAAGCCATGGGGTCAGAGTTGGAATCAGAAACCAGAAACAAGCATCAGGTTCAGTGCATCAGCCAGTCAGGAAGTCTCTCAGTTGTCAGACAATTTCCTATGCCTCTTTCTGGCTTAAATAGTGTGGGTCAGCCAGTGGGTGAGGCTGATTGTGGTTCCCCAAAAAAGATCCTCATGGGCGGTGCCTCTGGAAGTAGTCAAAATTCTGTTAGCCCCTCACTTCCAGCAGTTCTGAATGAGCTGTCCAGTAGTGAACAGGGTGTGAGGGCTGCCTGGGACCCAGGGGCCCTTACATATCCACCAGAAACTCAACATCAACAGCCCCCCAGCCCCGAACGTCTCCAGGGATGTCATCTCCCTATACACCAGCATACCTCACCATAATGGCATCACTGCCTGCCTCAAATACAAACATTTTGCCAAATTCATCCATTTCATCCTCACCCACAACAAACACTTTGTCCAAATCATGGGAACAGCCATGGGTACTATAATGGCTGACCAATATGCCAACCTCTTCATGGGCTTCCTTGAGGAAGAATTTCTGTAAATTCTGAGATACAGAGGTAATATTTTCATCCTCTGGACAGATGATATAAATTCCCTCAGATTTCCGTCACAACTTCATCAACCACCATGCATCCATCAAATTCTCTCTAGAATGTTCCCATACTAGCATCAACTTCTTGGATACCAGGATCTGATTCAATAATTGAACCCTACAAACGACTATATATAAGAAACCCAGGGATCACTACACTTACCACCACAGATCCAGTAATCATCCCAGACACACCAAGAAATCTGTTATCTACAGCAAGGCACTCAGATACCACTGTATATTTGCTCCAAAGAGAAAGTCTTAGATAGACACCTAAACACACTAAAAAAGGATACTCCACCAAAGTACTTGTTTGCATCGTGGAATGGGCCATAAAAATACCCCGAGACAACTTGCTTCAATACAAAAAACACAACACTGACATCTAGTTGTCCTACCACCCTACACTGAAACCCACACGGGGTCTCATCAAATAATTACAAACGATACTTGATGGGGACAACTGTACTGAAAGAAATCTTTCCTGAATCCTCTCTTCTGGCCTTAAAACAACCCCACTCATCATCTGAAGCAAGCTCACAACAGTCCAGGACACACCAACTGAAAGCAGCATCGGACCATGACAGAACAACAGATGCAAAACCTGCAGACATATCTCCATTGCTACAATGATTAGCACTCCCCCCCCGACCCCCGCACAACACACCTTTCAAGATCCCTGGGTCCTACACATGCCTATCACAACATGTGGTTTACCTCATTCAGTGCATCAAATGCCACAGCAACTATGTGAGTGAAACCAGAAAATCACTATGTTCTTAAATGAATTCTCACAGAAAAATAATAAAATACAAAAACACCCTGTCACCCATGGGTGAACAGTTTTCTTTAAGTGACACTCCATATCTGACCTCTCAGTCCTTGTCCTCAAAGGAAACCTGCACAACACTTTCAAAAGAAGAGCCTGGAAACTTAAATTCATAACTCTGCTGGCCACTAAAAACCATAGTTTAAATAGAAACTCTGGTTTTATGGTTCATTACAACAATTTGCAACATACCCCATTGTCTGCTAACACTTAATTGCCCACTTCAATTTAAATGGTCTCCTACAGCATGTGTGAACTCCTGATGCTGAATAATTTGTCCCAATTTGTATTTAGCTCAGACACATTGGTTACCTTCCCCAGACCTGAAGAGCTCTGTGAAGTTTGAAAGCTTGTCCCTTCCACCAACAGAAGTTGGTCCAATAAATACATTCCTTCTCTTTCTCTTTCTCTCTCTCATCCTGGGACCAACATGGCTACAACAACACTACAAGGAACTATATGGTCACAGTAGATTACTATTCCAATTTCAGGAGGGTGGATTAGTAACCAAAGGAGCATCTTGCAAGGTATAGCATACCTGACACACTGCTCAGACAATGGGCCACAGTATATTGCAGCAGAATTCAAGTGATTCTATGCCAAGTGGGATTTTGAGCACAAGACCTCTTCACTTGGGTGTGCACAAGGCAATGGGAAGGCAGAGTCAGCTATGTATTAACCCATAAAGGTATTTAGGGGTCATAGTAGACAAGCAACTGAATATAGGCTCCCAGTGCAACTCTGTGGCAAAAAGGGCTAATGTGATCCTGGGATGTAGTGAGTAGTAGTAGGGAGGTGATTTTACCTCTGTATATGGCAGTGGTGAGACTTCTGTTTCTAGTTCTGGTATCCACATTTTGAAAAGGATGTTGAAAAATAGGAGAGGACGAAGAAGAGAGCCACAAAAATGACTCTGGGGCTGGAGAAAATGCCTTACAATACAAGATTGAAGGAGCTCAATCTATTTAGTTTATTTAAAACAACAACACCACTGAGATATAACTTGATTACAATGTGTAGGTAACTTCATGGGGAGAAAATACTGTGTACTAAAGAGTTCTTTAATCTAACAGAGAAAGGCATAACAAGAACCAATGGCTGGAAACCAGGCAAATTCAAATTAAAAATTATGGGCACCGTTTTTTAACTGTGAGGATGATTAACAATTGGAACAAACTACCAAGGAAAATAGTAGTGTCCCACTCTTGATGTCTTCAGATCACGACTGGATGCCCTTTGGGAAAATATCCTTTAGCAAAACACAAGTTATTGTTCAGTCAAACACAAATTATAGGCTCAATACAGGGGTAACTGAGTGAAATTTCATGACCTGTGATATACTAGTTTGAGGTCAAACTAGATGATCTAATGGTCCCTTCAATGCTAAGAATCTATGAATTGCAATTGACTTTAAAATATAGTTGAATTGGTTGTAATTTGATAGGCACAATTCAAGTTTAAATAACAGGTTTCTACAGTGAGTGTCTGACATTGAAAGTAATGAGGATGCTGGTTCCCTTGCTGCACAGTGCCCCATACTTTCCAGATGGGCACTGTAAGAATGAACAATTCTGAAGATAAGGGAGTAGCTGTAGGGGTCAAGTCTAACATGAAGTGAAATAAGGAAAGCAGAATGGAAATGACAGCATCCTCTATTAAAAGAAATTCTGGCATACACAATTTAACACCAGTTTTACACTCTGCCTGGAAGAAGTACAATATTAACTTCATTTGAAGAAAGCATTATCTGCTACCTGACAGCAGGGACCCATACATGTTTTATAAGAAATAAGAAGCTGGACTGCATGGGGACATTTAAAATAAAGTGGCTTTCACTAATATCTTTGATTTGCAGTAAATTAGCCAAAATATATTTTGAACATTGTGTACAGCATAAGCCAAACAAAATAACACATCTCACCGCTGTACATCCTACAGCATCTATTATGCCAATGAAAATAATAGTGCTGCCATTAGAGAGTTCTAAAGTCATATTTTGTGTGGCACTACAATGGTTAGTCTGAAGTTCAAGAGTCCCTTCTGTGTAAATAAATTGTTACGGGAAAATAACTGAGAAGAAAATAAATAAATACTTCAATTAGAGCTACAGACTGTAATCTTGTCCCATTTAAGCCAGTGGGAGTTTTGCCATTTACCTCAATAAGGCCTGAACTCACTAACAAGGTTTTAAGAAATAGTTAGTCAACACTGAATACCTAGAACATGTATATCACTTTCACATCATACAGTGGACCAAATTCTGCCCTTGGTTACACTAGAACAAATCTGGAGTAGCTCCACTGAGAACAATTGCGGTACTCTGGATTTCCACTGGTTTACAGTAAGAGTAGAATTTGGTCTTGTATATTTATTTGCTACTAGTTTTGCTCATAATCAAACATTTATTACATTTATTCTTAGACTGTAAGCTCTTCAAAGGCAAGCATAGTCCCTGCTTGTATGACACTAAATCTCTAACAGACTTCACACAGAACGACCTCTGCGCCCACTGAGAGCTTCACTGACTTCATTGCAGTTGTGCCTCATGCAATGTCGTCCCTACGCTGCTCAGACCCTCTGTTGCCATAGTATAAATATTAAATAAGAACACTAAGTAATGTAAAGAAAATTATTCTTTCAACTTAAATCTGTACTTCTTTGAGTCCCCCAGGCCACATGCAACGTCCTCAGAATCCTGCAATAAAAGACTTTGTTCCAAACGTGTCTTGTTTTGGAAAGTCTTTTTAGGCTTTACAAATGGGAAATTGTTGATATTTTTACAGTTGATTCTGTCTTTGTTGGCAGGAAATAGATTTTCTCTTTTTGCCAGGGAAAGATTCAGAATATATCCCTCTTACCTCATTGCCTAAAATGTGTTTGGTGATGCCAACAGCCCAGGAGGTGAGAAGGTAGCCAATTTTTAGGAAGCAGAAGTGAAAACAAACTGCTGAAAATGTTCTTTCCATGCTGGTCTTAAATGATCTATATGACACACTGATCATGATTAGGCATATACCAGAATCAGAAGGTAGAGAGATGTCATCTAGTGCATCATCTAGCTAATGCAGGATTTTTCCTGCATTATCTTAGCTTTAAACATTTTGTAACGGTGTGACAGGATTTAAGATTTCCCACAAAGGGATTGCCAGGCTCTTCTGTTGACCTACCTTGTCAGCAGCAGAGACACCCTTGTGTAAAGGTGTTGCATACTTCTGTGTGGCACACTGTTGCAGGTACAGTTGTTAATTTCTCCAGGATAAAAAGTGTGGTGTGGCTTCCCTTTGTCCCAGGAGCTAGGAACAGAGATAGGGAGAGGCCTCTAGAAAAAGCCAGGTTGGGGTGGGTGGGGAACCTGATTCAAGTTACCAGTAAAGTCAGACCTCAGGGAGGAGGGTGTAAGTTTGACATTTTACAGTATTGTGTGGACTTTATTTGCAGCAGAGAAAAAATGCTCACGCCATGTTAAAGTGATTTTGAAAACCCGCTGAATCTTCCCCACTGAAATATATGGAGGGGCATTAGCTGTACTGTACTTATGTAATAGGAAGGATATGCTTTCTGTTAGTCTCCATCTTTTCACAGTTCAGATAATGTCTGGGCTTTAAAATACAAAACTGTGGTCATACCTATTGATTTGCATGTGATTTATTCTTGAGAGTAGCTCAGTGAAATATTTTTGTTCCATTCAATGTCTTATAGATTCTTCTCTCTTCTGTCAAATTGATTGCCGTTTCTGAACAAAAAGCAAGCATCTCTCCATGTTACCACAGTTTTTTATTACTACTGTTTGTGAATGTTTCCTGTGAAAATATACACATGTATAGATAGTATGCCTCTTTCAATTAACTAGTTTGACATTAATCAGTGAGACATGGCCCAATTCTGCACGTTCTGTGTGTGGAATGCCTGCAAGATTGGGCCCAAAGTTTGGTAGGCTGAAGGCTGAACATGACCTATTGTAAAATGACTCAAAAAGAAAAGAAGTACTTGTGGCACCTTAGAGACTAACCAATTTATTTGAGCATAAGCTTTCGTGAGCTACAGCTCACTTCATCGGATGCATACTGTGAAAACTGCAGAAGACATTATATACACAGAGACCATGAAACAATACCTCCTCCCACCCCACTCTCCTGCTGGTAATAGCTTATCTAAAGTGATCTCTCTCCTTACAATGTGTATGATAATCAAGTTGGGCCATTTCCAGCACAAATCCAGATTTTCTCACCCTCCCCCCCTCCCCCAAACTAGCTCACGAAAGCTTATGCTCAAATAAATTGGTTAGTCTCTAAGGTGCCACAAGTACTCCTTTTCTTTTTGCGAATACAGACTAACACGGCTGTTACTCTGAAACCTGTAAAATGACTGTTGCTTTGGACAGTGAGATGACTATCATAATGTATTGTTTGAAGGCAGAAATAAAAATGCATCATCTCTTAATTCCATGTGATACATCGATATGAAATCTAGTAAAACATATCAGGAGTCTACATCTCAATTATATTTGCTTTTTCAAGAAAATATAAATATTGTGGAATCTGGACAAGTATAAAGTGAAAAGGTAAAAATTAAACTGCTAAGGCCACTGTCACTGATGTTTAATATGCTCTACAGTTTGTAGATAAATAAGAACAGCTCTCTGGAATAACAAGACAAACAAGTTGTGTCCAGAACAGTTTGTTTTTAGCTTTTTGCAATAGCGTAATTGCAGAAAACGAGTAAATTGAGAGCCTAGAGTAATGAAATGTATAGATATTTGCTGAATCTTTTTCCCCAGTAGGAACTACTCAGGGCTCTTGCTTATTCATAAAATATTTGCATTGGATTTCAGTAACCTACGTTGTTTGCTGTCAATCAGAGAATGCGCTTAAAGGATTTTTTTACCTGGAAAATAGAAGAGAAATTGAAAAAAAGTATGATATAAATTGAATGAAGCTACTCAAGACACTTAGCCCTTGGATAAACTGTAGATCTTTCTACCAATTAAATGTAATGTGTTATCATGATAAACGCAGAGATACTGTTGCGGCTCAAGTGCACCCTGTCCCTTCTTGGGATGGGGTGGGGGTAATGATAGTCTCGCGGCTGAGTATATACAACCATCCCTTGTCTTGGGATAGCTTCGCCTAGGGGCAAAAGTCAATATGGCTGCCCTATCTCAGGGCTGCATGGCCTAGTGGCCAGAGCAAAAAGGGCAGCGCCGTTCAGCGGGGCTGTGTGGCCCAATGTCCAGAGTCAGTATAATGGCCCTCTTCAGTAGGGCTGTTTGTCCTGGCAGCCGGTTGGGAGAGTGGGCCACCACTTTGGGTGGGGGGTGTTGTGGTGGCTGGATAGGGGGATCCAGGCATTCCCTGCTCCACTGGGTCCCAGCTCAGGGCCCTGTCAGTGGCAAGTATGGCTGCCACTGGGTCAACGGTGAATCTGCCCGAAACATGATGACCCCACGTGACACAATAACTAGTCCCCCTGAGTTACTTCCTACCCTCTTCCTCATGCAGTGTTTCCGGCATCCCCGGGCTCCTCTGTCATTGTGGTTCCCAGCAGCTCTGACACTGCTTGGGTGTCCGCTGTCTGGGGCTTCCATGGTTCCCAGGCTGGAGCTCACAGCGTGTGTCTTCTCTCTTTGGTAGTCAGCCTTGAATGAGCCGATCTGCTCCCTTTTATATCTAGTCACCAGCCAGAGCGTGTCAGCAGGACCGCGGGGGCATGTCCTTCGGCCCAGAGAATAGAGTTAATCCTCGCAATACCAATGTGGGGTAAGTGCACCCCATCATACGTACTCCAACTCCCCATTTTAATATATATAGTAAATCATCCTAAATACACTTGCAAACTGTGCCACCAAGCAGCAACCAAAATTACTTTATCAGAAAACAATACAAATAAATATTAGGGATTAAATTCTCTCTGACCAACATAATGAAGACTCAGCAGTGAAATACAGGCTAGGATTTAGCCCTTGTATTGTAATAAGTAAATGAGATGTTAAGGAACAAGTTTGGGGTAGCTCATAAACGTTGTTAATTATTAATGTCTCTTCACCGTAGTCTCTGGCTGCATTTTAAAACACACAGACTAAAAACGTTCCCTTTCCTCCCTGTGCAAGACCTGATCCTTTTGGCAAAACTACCATGGACTTTAGTGGTAGTTCTCAATCCAGTGAAGCATGTGAGCACATGCTTTACTTTAAGCATGTACATAGTAGTATTGAAATGAATGGAACTATTTGCACTCTTAAAGTTAGCATATGCTGAAGTGCTTCATTGGATCAGGTCTAGAGTGCTCTGCAGTGTCAGCACTTTACAGGATTAATCCTTTAGGGAACAAATACATTGCACCTCCCTCTCTGTATCAAAAAGTCACCCACTGTGAAAGGCCCTGAGACAAGGCAAACATAGCCAGTTAAATGGGATTCCAAAATCTGCAGTTAGTATATGGATAGGTATCATTTAATGTTAGCATAGAAGTGTCTGTATTAATAAATCTCTGAGCATGGGCAGAGAGACGTATGTGTTTCCAGAAGCCTGAGCAGTCTTAGATTGATTGGATTCTGGGGCAGTTAATAAAAGTATGATACCTTTCATATGATACCTATTCATCTTGAACAAAGAGTTCAATCTCAAATAAATTTATTCTGGAACAAATAGACATGGAACTCCTCCAGGACTTGCTTGGACACACAGTTGGAACTATTTGAGCTGTTGGAAGTGGGATTTAAAATAGCCACCCTGTACAAAATAAAAGCAGATGCTTTTAGCACCAGACTTCCTCCCTCTCTCCTTTCAAATGTGTTGTATCAGCCAGGCAAGGTACTAACAAGCTTCAACAGGACTTCATTTTCAAAGTGGAAACCTCTTTACCAAGCTGCTGCTGCACCCTCTGTAGCTTTCTCCCAGCCTCTCAACTCCTCCCCCTCCTTCCTGTTTCCTGTCCTTTTACACTCCCAACAGCCAGTGCTCCCAATTCTAATAATTACAAGCAACATGTAAACACCACAAAATGCCTCCTTAAAACTCCGTTCTTCCCAAACTGTCAGCTTTAATCCAGCAGACTCAGAAGTGTCATTCTTCTTTCATCTATTTTTAAAACCTGCTTTACTAAATCCACTCTCTGGCCAACCACAACATCTTGTGTCTGATTGTTCACTGTGTTGAGCACTCTTTGCACTACTCCACTGGTGCAAAAGGGCCAGAAACTTTATGCATATGGACAGGTGCCAATTTCCTATGTCGGAGTGGTGTCTACGTGGCATAGTAGCTCAACACCTTCTTCTTCTTTTCAGTCACTGGCATATGAGATATCCATGCCCCAGCTATTCCTGGTTACCAGAATGACCCTGAGTATGCTGTAACTTATTCTCGCGACTAAACCAGTCTACCGCTGGCCCCAGAATCATGAAGCCACCTTTGTTTTCCCACCTCCATCACCTCTGATCAGTTCTCCTTTCCCTACCTCAGTGTAAGCAGGGATCTTTTCCATCCTAGTTGT
Source organism: Chelonia mydas (assembly GCF_015237465.2). NCBI lineage: Eukaryota > Metazoa > Chordata > Testudines > Cheloniidae > Chelonia > Chelonia mydas. The sequence continues at coordinate 87,728,440 of NC_057853.1, read as the reverse complement.
TTTGTCCTAAAAGAGGTCTGTAATAATTTTTCTCAAAGTCCCACTCCAGCTGTTCAGTGGTTTGGGAAACACCTTAAGGGTATAGCATGATCAAAAATGATCTCGTTAGAATGTCAAACATTGCTGGTATTTTTAATATCATGGTTGTTTTTAAACTACACAGAAGTTATGAATAATCTTGAGAGAGTTATCCCATCAAATTGCCTAATATCATAGAATCCTTCAACATTTAAGATCCAGGCCAAGACTTCATCCCTAATTTTTGTGCTTGTCATTTTGCTTTGCAGAAAAAGATTTCTTTACCTTTAACATCAAATTGATTAAACTTTGTTGAAGTGCTAGAAAAACTTCCTCCATGAAGTGGACAATCAAGTTAATGTTTTCTCTGATATTTTTGTATTTGTATATAAAGATTATCATTGTATGTAAACATGTCCTAGTGTATACTCCATCTTCATAGTAGACAGTATTTACTAAGAAAAATATTTTTTTTAAATCTGCAGTATTCCACAATGTAAGAAAACCAGTCTATAGGACAGAGGCCTTTCTTAAATTTTGCAGTTAGTGATTTCTCAGACTGGTGCCAGTATCAAATTTCTAGAAGACTATGAAGCTAAACACATCTATTACACTAGCAGATCTTAACTATGTTGTAACATCAAGATCTACAATTTTAGAGGGGAAAGTACTTGAAATATGAAGGGGAATCTGGGGAACCCTTTAGTTCCTGTAGCAAATTCTATATACTGGTAATGTCAAGTGTTTTCATGAATACCATAACTGAGAGAGGTACTGAAATGACGTTTTGCTGCTTGTTAGCGTGTATGATAAATGAGTTTTTCTTTCTTTTCCTGATTTCATACACCTTTGCAACTCTAATTAGAATGGAGGTTTTTTAAGAGCTGTTGTAACAATAGAGATTGTTTTGTCAGAATGTGCCAGTTGTCAGTTTCTCATACATATTGAAGTCACACCAGACCTTTGTTTTGGGCTTTTTTGTTGTTGTTATTATTCATGAATTAAAGTATCCAGCAGTGCAGAATTGTAAGAGAAAGTGTCTAACTGTGTAAATGGATTTCCACATGGCTTCATGCTGGTCTAGTTGCTTCAATAAGCTTTTTAGGAAGCCATTTAGCCATATTAGCCATTCATTGTAATAAGTGCTCAACCAATGGTGAAATATCCCAGAAATAGTGCCTTTGGAACAGAAAAGGGCAGTAAAATGATGTTTTGATGAATGTTAATATAATTAATTTTCCTTTTTCCTATTTTGTTAAACTGTGAATAATTATTTTTATGTTCCAGATCTTTTTAAAGCCATTTTTGGTGATTATAAATGGAAAATGTATTTCCTAGTCATGTGTGTTCTTGGTTCCCCTTCACTAACCAAATCCCAAAGCAAAGTCATCTCGGTACTTATTCAGAGGTGAATTCTATATTCAGTCCTGCCTGAGACATCAAGCTGTCAATGAGAGATTTGTCTGAGTAAGGACTGAGGGAGGGATCTTCTGAGCTGCCCAGCACTCTCGACTTAGTATTGAGAATATTCAGAACTTCACAAAGATCCCAGTTCATAACAGTTCTTCAGCATATGCTTAACTTTAAGCACAGAAGAAGTCCCACTGAAGTTAGAGAGTCTACACATATGCTTAAGTATGCTGAAATAGGATCAACATAATAACAGCCAGATATAACCCCTAATTACTAACTATAAAAGCTATTTCATGCCCATTCTGCAGAGACTATATTCAATTCTGGTGATTATTCTGAGGAAGAAAGGGAAGGGATAATTGCCACCAAACACATTTCTAAGTAGCAGTACTATTTTATATGATATGGGAGTTACAAAACAGCATACATTAAATGAGGTGGAACATCTTGTTGATATGAGAAAGGGAGCATGTCTTGTTGATGGAGCAGGGAACTAAGAGGAGGGAAACTTGAGTTCTGTTCATAGTGTCCCATATGATGATAAGCACGACACTGAAGATTTCTGTGCTTATTTCCCCTTCTGTGAATGGGTATGATACTTTTATTGTGAGGCATAATTAATGTTTATAAATTACTTAAACAGCCTTAGAAGAAAGGCTTCTGTGTGAAATGTATTAGTAGAATAGCAGCCATGATCTGGTTAGTAGACTGATTCCTCCTATCTTAGATCCAATACAGAGTAAAATGGTCTTTCTTCCAAAAGTGTGCTTCCCAGACTTTCTAATCATTCTTTTTAATTTTCAACACTATTATGTGTTTCAAGGGTAACAGTTACTTTAAGAGAAAGAGCTATGCTTTTCTGCAGTGTTTTAAAAAATTAATTTCGCTCTACTATGAATCAAACTAGTTCTGAGTCTGTGCAATGATCTCTTGAAAATTCATTCCAAGTTCTATGCCATCATTTACTGTCTTGCTACTTATTTAAAAAATCACATCTGATACTGAGTCATCTTTTGTTTGCATTTTGAAAGAATTTTTCTTTTTTGTAAAATGACTTACACTGTCTTGGTTGATCCAGACTTTTTTGAGCAGGGGTGCTGGAACAATGTGTACAGTGGGGGTGCTGAGAGCCATTGAACCAAACTGTAAACCGTGTATATGATGGAAAACACTTCAAGCCCAGGGGTCTGGCAGCATCCCCAGCACTCCCAATTCCAGCAGCTATGTTTTTGAGTTTCTGGGAAGCAGGGAGGAGAGGAAGCAAAGAAACAATCAACAGTTTAACATTATATCCATCCCCACTCAAAAGCATCACCACTTAAAGAATTTTCAAAATTATTCAGCTACACTGAGTGCTTTTAAAGTTTTTGGGTGAAATCTTGGCCCATTTAAGTCAGTGGTTTACATCAATGGGGCCAGGAATTCAGCCTTGCTTTTTACCATACTGAAAAATACCTCAGAATTGGGGTATTTCCTATACTTTAAATGAGTAATACCCCAAATACTGTGGAAAATTTAACTAAAGTATGTCAAAATTTTAATGGTATCAAATATATATTCAACCCACTTCTATTTTTCTCAGTCCTTGGCAGCAGTGACTCATTAGGTTATGAAACAAAGAGACTAAAGATCATGTTCATCCACTGTACTAGGCTTGGGTTTTTTTACTGTTTTACTAGCTAACCTACTGTACTGTCTCCAGAGATCATTTCCTGAAGTACAAGTTTTGCATAATTTTCAAATATGAAGTAGTGGAAAAAATCTACTCTTTCAGCAGCACTAGCACAGATGATTTGTGCAGCCTGAAGTTTGAAAAAACAACTATGCAAACAGCATATATCCACGGTAGCATTACACAATGTTTGTTGTTAGAGAAAGCTGGAGGCAGAGTTCTCATTTACTAATGTATCTCTGGTACCATCCATACCAGTTTCCCGTAAGCTTAAGATTGCATATTTATGATACTCATTGTGGTTTTAAACTACTTTGACTAATCAAAAAGTAGAATATAGAAGTTTTGTAGATCATTTACTAATTAGTTAATTACACTGTCATTATTTCAGTTTATCGTTTACAAACACATACAGTACTATACTAAATACAATTTCTTAAATATTTTTCAGTTTTAAGAAAGTTTAATTAAAAACATGGAAAGACTTCCATGTGAGGTAAATAAAAAAGATTAACGCTATATATTTTGCAGAGGAGATGCATGAGGTAACATGCTGATGGTATGTAAAATAAGAATAAATTAAAAAACAGAAATTTTCCTGTGGCCAGATTATTCCATAACCACCCATTATGAAATTTCTTGAACCATTCTTTGAAGCATTTGGTACTGGCTATTGTTGGTGTTAGGATGCTAGTTACATGGATCAGTGATTTGATCTGGCAATGCAAATTCTATGATCCTCTGTAATATGTAGCAAAAAACTATACAGAATACTGACAGTATAGAAGTTAACTGATCCAAAATTGTTCTCATAAATTATCTTTTAAATACTGATCTGCACACTGCAGATGAAATCCAGCCTTGCTGAAGTCAACGGGAATTTTGCCTTGACTTCACTGGGGCGGCTACAGTGTTTCCATCAGTCAATTGCACTTGACTTACATCCTCTCTGCAGATATTCCACCTTTTGTTGTGATATCAAGAATTCTCAGAAGCAAAGGGGAATCAAGTCTGGTCAGCTCATAGTTGGGTGACATTCACTGAACATCTTGGTGCTGCAGAAAGTTGTGATTCACTAGCTGGACCTCTTCTCTCTGAGTCAAAAATAAGAGTGAACAATACAACATTGACAGGTTTCAGAGTAGCAGCCGTGTTAGTCTGTATTTGCAAAAAGAACAGGAGTACTTGTGGCACCTTAGAGACTAAAAAATTTATTTGCGCATATGCTTTCGTGAGTTAGAGCTCACGGATGCATCCGATGAAGTGAGCTGTAGCTCACGACAGCTTATGCGCAAATAAATTTGTTAGTCTCTAAGGTGCCACAAGTACTCCTGTTCTTTTTTTGAAATTCTGATCTTAATTTGGACCCTGAGTCATTTCTGCAAAGACACCTCCAATACTTCATTACAGACCTCTCTGTCTTTCCCGAGCTTTACGATGTCTCTGAAGCTAATGATAAGACCACAGAACTGAAATGGATTTTTAAAAAAAAACTATAAATAATTTTATCCTAGGAAATTGGTGGTGAAAAAAGTATATAGGCAGATGTCGGCTAGAGTTAATGTTAGGTAATCAGACAAAAAGTGCTTATACAGAATTGTACATTTGACACTGTACCAAAAAAAAAATATTTCCACTGGATTTGTTAAAACCTTGTGAAGAGGATTTTGTGCCTTCTGTGCATTCTTCCTGTTATGTCACAAATCTTTTATTTAGTACACTTCCTTCAGTCATATCCTTTCCATTTGACCAAAGAAGTTCCAGTAGAAAGCTGTTTTGGGTTAAACCTGCTTATATAAAATGTTGTATTTTAGTCTGTTATTAATATTTATTTTTATCAATTTATCATTTTGGCAGTCAGATTGGATTAATCCATTCTTAATCCATTAATCCATTTGCTCATATAGTTGTGCATCCAAGACCTTGGGACCTCTGCATTTTATCTCAGAGAAAACACGATATCTAAAACAGTGTTTGTTACCACGTGTCCTGTCTGATCTGTTCCCATCCCATCTAAATTAAATGTGGTGTCAGCACTGTTAGCAAGCACGGTGATTCTAGCATAAATAGTTATAAAGAAAACTTTCTTAAGAAATTAATGTAACTGTCCACTAGCCACTACTACCCTTAAGGGGCAGACTACCCAGTCACATAAAGCTACCTGTGTTAAAGACAGGTATGATAAAAATACTTTAAATGAAACACTTATTAAGGAGACTTAAATACAATAATACTTCAATTAAGTAAACATTTATAAAAGACTCCTTCAGTTGAGACATTCTGAGTTAAAAAAAACCTTGATTTTCTTCGGTGTTGTTTTTATTTTATTTTTATCTTAGCTCTTATTTACTTATGTTTTAAAACTGGGACATTTTATGGGAAAAAAATGTATCATCACAATATTAAGTTTGTGAGATCAAGCATAGAAAAGTCAAGACATTTCAAATTTATTGAGTGATGTTCTGGCTCCACTGAAGTCAATGGGAGTTTTGCCTTCGACATCAATGGAGTTAGTATTCCACCCATTGTTTCTAAGATAATATTAATCATGTTGTTACAGGTCCTGATTCTGCTGTTCCTATGCAGGAGAAATGTCCACTGACGTTAATTGGAGATAGGCCAAATCAGGCTGTCATAATATTTTCTACTGAAGTGGAAAAAGTAGTTTGTGCTCATGGAATTACACGCTGTCTCCTAATTCCTATTCCCCCCACTTTCCACTGGCTTCTGTCCTCCAACGGCCTTCTCTCCAACATCTCCAACCACTACTATGTCCCTCTCCCCCTCTATTTCTATCCCTCCCCGCTCCTGTCCCTGTCCTTCCCCATCCTTTAGTTCCTTCCACCCAGCTTTCCCCCATATCCTCCCCAAACCCACCCCATTGCTTACCTCTCTGTACCCCAGTGTGGCTGATTTCTGCTCCTTCTCAACATTGCCAGCAGACAAAGGGCAGGCTCTCAACATATAAATTCTCACATCAGTGGAGCTATGACAACTTACACCAGCTGAGGATCTGCCCCTATGTACTTAGTAAATACAACCAAACTGACCCTGAAAATAACTACTCCTAGATGAGTGAATATATGAGTTAAATACTGATCTCAGTTACACAAAATAAGCATATGGAAACCCTGCCCACAGTCACATTAACACAAACTAATTTGCCAAGACACAAAGGACAGTAATTTGAGCCTCCTATAGAGTGCAGAATAGCACCTGGTTTACGTATATGGATTTTTTGTTTAAAAAAAAGGGCAAAACTGAGTCTTAGAAGGTAATATGATGCATTAATATATAGCACATGCTAATGCTCCTGTCATCACTTAAAAAACCCTAAAGCAGTTTGTAACATAGATGTGTAAAAATATGTGCTTGAATGTAGCGTAATATGCTGCCACAAGTGAAAGGGGGATTAGATTCCAATGTTGGGACTCACTTTTTTGCCCCTCTGTGGGGTTTTCCAAGCTACTGCTGAGGCCTTAGGATCTTTTCTCCTTCTCATTTTTCCCCCTTTTATTCTTAATGTTTTGGAGGTGACAGCTTCTTGTACGAGTAAGATATTAGACAAACACAATTACTTTTTAAAAAATGGATGTTATTTTCCCCTTTGTAAGTGGATTGGGTGATACAGTTAGACCTTAAGAAAATTAGCCCATGAGCACTACCAAGAGCAAAGCCATAACAGAGGCAGATTGCCACCCCATGGTGCTGTGGGCCCCACGCCGCTCTGGGAAGCGGCCAGCACCATGTCCCTGCGGCCCCTGGAGGGGTGGGGGGAGACAGACTGCTCCACGTGCTTCACTTGCCTGTGGGTACCCCGCACCCACCCCCAAAACTCCCATTGGCCTGCACCTCCTAGAGCACATCTACACTTCAGTGGGGAGCCATGACCAATGGGAGCTTCGGGGTAGGTACCGTCAGGCAAGTGCAACATGGGGAGCTCTCTGCTCTCCATCCCCCAGGGGCCAGCATGAGGTTATCGGGTGGGTTATCCAAAGCTCTGGAGGGCCAGATCCAGCCCGCGTGCAGTAGTTTGTCCACCCCTGGTCTACATAATACTTAGTCCTGCCATGAGTGCAGGGTACTGGGCTAGATGACCTCTTGAGGTCCCTTCCAGTCCTACTATTCTATGATTCTATATTAAGTATTAAACACACACTAGCCTGACATGAACAATAGCTCCTTTTAGGAGCTATGGAGGTGCATCATTCAGTGAGATGCTCTTTGGCAGAATGGCTTTTGTACACACTGTAACTTCGGTGGTGTTCTGATTCTCTCTCCTTTTCCTTTCCTCTTATCCCCTCTTTGCTTAGAGAGGTTTGGACATGTAAGGGTACACTACAACTGGAGCATATCTGGGATCAGGACACCTAGTTACCTAAGTACAACCCCCCCAGATACTCTGGGTATGTACTTGGACAGCTATACATCTGTTTTTAGCACTCGAGGTCGAATAGAGCTAGCATGTCTATCTATTCATACTGAAAAGCACATTCCCAGCTGAAGTGTAGATGTGCTCTAGGAGGTGAAGTTCAGTCCCTGGAATGCAATAAGTGAACTGTTTTCATAGCTTTCTGTGCATTTTATCAGTTTTGGTTATTGACAATTTTTCCTAATACCAGAGAAAATGAAAAAAAGCAGATTCTTGGTTTATTTTGTTGAAGAACAACTGTAGTCTCTGTCTGACTGAAGAAAGATGCATTAATGTTTTCCTGGGTCTCTGCAGCATAGCTTTATCTTTAGTCATTCAAATATAAAATTATTATATCTTTTACAGAATATTGGATGACAATTTACTACTATACGTTTCAGTTAGGGGAAGCATTGAGAAGACATTAGTATTAGAATAAACTGATATTCTTACTCATCAGTATTAGAAATTGGAACAAAAGTGTTTTAGAGTGCAGTCACTTATCTTTTCATTCTACTCCAACTAAGTACATTCTCTCCATAGCACTTTTTGTAATATCCATACTTGGAGTCTGCTGGTAGTTCATTCGTGAGGTATCTGGAAGGGTAAAATAATTTAATGTGGTGCTTCTATGTAGTTAGATGGGCATATGCTTTTCATCATTTTATACGATATAAACTATATGACATGAGTAGCTGAAAACCAAGGTCTCCTAGATCAAAGTAATTTTACAATAATTCCTCAGAAACTTATGATAAAAAAAAGGAAATTGCTTAAATTTCTGTTGGAAAGTTTTACAACTTGCCCCTTCCAAAACAACCCCAAAGACCTGAAGATGCTAATATTTATTGTACCTGTTGTTTACTATATACGCTTCATCACGCTACTCACAGATCATTTGAACAACTCTTTGGATATAGAAGGTGTTACGTTCAGGGGCATAGTCCAGACCAGTGGGGGGTGGTGTCAGCACCTCAGAATGCTCTGTTGCTGTGGTTCTTTTGTCGGGATGCTTCCAGCCCAGCATACAAGCATGCAGTACTTTGAGTGTCTGTGTACTTTTCGGCCCTAGTTCAGTGCTCTGACCCCAGCAGCCTGCCTACATCGCAATGTCCCCACTTTAGTCTCTATAACCCAGTTACTACATGCAGGGAAGACACCAACATGCTCCCAGTCCCGAGTATTCCCTGTGTTGTCTGCCCTGAAGTGTCCAGCCTTTTCCTGGAATACTCAGAGGAATAATAATATGGTTTGTTTGCTACTTTTAGAGAGACAAAAGCATATCACAGCTTATTAACTTAACTAGAGTAAATATCCCCTTTGTTGTAAACAAGTTTATTAACAAAAGGACATAGCTTAAGTGATACCAAGTAGAAGGAATAAAGTTAGAAAGGGTTACAAACTAACAAAAGTAAAACTATGCTTTCTAATGGTTAAGTCCTAACTTAAGAAGCTACAGTCTTTGTTCAAGGTCCTTACAAATCTTCTGTGCCCAGAGACTTCAACCCCCATGGTTGAAGGACCCATCTTTCTCAGCTTGCAAGAGCTCTAGCCCCTTGTGTATGTCCAGTGATGGATACCAAGATGGCTTCTCCTCTCCCATTTTATATCTTCCCAAACTTACTGTTTTATTCCCAGACTCGGGATATCATCACGCTGTTCTTCCCTTCCTGTGGGCTTCCCATCCTCCAGCTGATTTGTATGTAAATGGGGCTTCCATTGTTTTTGGTCACCAACTTTAAAGCATAATATCATTAAGTATCCATATTTCCTCATATAGTGTTAATACATGCATATCTTTCACAATCATATTCATCACCAGTGTGTCAGTAGATTTCAGAAAAGACTTTGCTTGGTACCCTTTCATAATACAGTAATATTGTACACAAGCAGTTGATTAAATGACTTACCATTTGATGTTCAGTCCCCCGGTTTCTATAGCCAAGGTAAAATTTCTCCCTGCTGCTGGGGTATAGATGCCATGCTGTCTAATCCCCCGTGGAATAATTTTGTTTATCTTATACATAAATCAACCTTCATTGTGTCTTCCCGATGAGCAGGCTGGACAAACAAACAAATACATGTTTCTTCGCAAGCGCAGACTGGCTTATGCGTCGCTTGCCAAACACATTTTAAAAACTAAATTCTAGCACATATTCATAAATTTTTGCACATAACCTGTGCATACATCACAGAAGAATATTAATGATCAGTGAGTTATTAGTGTTCCAATGACATGCCACCTTTTAGATGCAGATTATGACAACATTGTGTTAGGAGCAGTGAGTGTGTCAGGCATGACCAGAGCTGATGACAGAATGGTGATCCACAAATGGGCCTGTGTGTTACAGTAGGCTAAAAACTACACTGAGAACATGAACTCAATATACTATCCCAGGCAATGAGAACATTTCAATTCCAATAAAATATTCAGCTAGTGTTGTAATTTATTTGTGATTGAGTCACTCAGTGATCCTTGGAAAAAATTAAAAGGTTTCACTAAGCAAATGAAAACTGGAATAGATAAGAGATTGTACGAGCAGCCTCAAGAATTTAGCTTCTTTTAAAATACTACAACTGTTTAGTGTTTTATCAGTAGGGGTTTGTCTGCATGGTGAAGCTATTGCAAAATAAACTAGGGTGTGAATTTAAAGTACTTTAAAGTGTGCTTCCCAGCTCAGATGGACAGATATGCATTAACTCTGCTCAAGCTAGCACACTAAAAATAACAGTGTAGCCAAGGGTAGCACTGGTGGTGACTTGGGCTAGCCATCTGAGTACAAACCTGATTCCCCACCCACCCTTGGCTATGTACTTAGCAGCTAGCCCGAGCAGCTGCCTGTGCTACTCCTGGCCACACTGCTATTTTTAGTGTACTAGCTCAAGCAGAGCTAGCTCACATCTATCTACCCAAGCTGGGAAGCACACTTCCAGCTACAGCATAGACATCTTCTAACCATTCTTTTTTTGTGGTTTAGAGCATACCAAGAGCTATTCTGGGCTGTTTCCCCATGTAGCCAAGTCCTAAATCTTGTGATTCTCTATCCACTGAGCCGTCTGAGATTTGACTTCGATTGGCAGAAAAATACACTTTTAAAGAAAATTTCATCAGAAAATATAAAAATCACATTTCTCTTCATATGGGGTGTTTGAATAAAGGAAGTTTATCAGGATATAAATTAATTTAGATGGACATTAACATAGCACGTTAATCACTTAATCTTTTCAGTTAATTCCACCATTTTATCTTCTTTCTTTGCATTTACTTTCGTACGTTAGGGTATGTCTACATTTTGAGCTGGGGGTGTGATTCCTAGTTCAAGGAGATAGAAGCGACTTTTGATCAAACTAGCATGCTTAAAATAGACTATAGCTGCAACAGTTCAAGCAGCAGGATGGGCTAGCCACCTTGAGTATGTGCCTAGGGTCTTTGACAGGCACATTCAGTCAATCCCACATCCTACAGCCACGTTCTATTCTTAGTGCACCAATTCAATCACAGCTAGACGAAATATGTCTGCTAGAGCTGGGTGGTGATTTCTTTCCAGCTCTGGAAGGTTAACCTGACCAGGCACAGAGACTTTGTTTTAGACTTTTACTTTGGGAGACCTGAACCTGGGTCCTGAGGTAAGGGCCTTTGATTTGTTATTACGTGTGCTCCTTGCCTGGGGCTGCATTAAAGGAGACATATTTCTTTTGACTAGTTTGTTTTGGCTTTTCATTTTCCTGATCTGTGCAACTAGATTGGTTGACACCCAGATGGGGGAAGGTAAGGTAGAGCTCACCTGCAGTGCCACATCTGGCCAAAAAGCTGGCTCACCCCATTAGTTAAATGTCAATATTAAATTAATTCATTCATATTTTAACACTGAATTTTTCTGAAATGTTTATGTAATCTCTGCGGAAATACATTTTATATACATACTGATATCAGAATAGTATTGTTTAATTAACAGTAGTACAATAACTATCAAATAATAGTTGTCCCACAACTATATCTTTTAAATTCTGTGTATTCATTTGGAAGACAAAGGTACATAAAAGAAAGTTGAGTTCTAACTCTAGTCTTTCATACAAGAATAAGAAGGGGAAAATCAACCTCATGGACTATTACTGTCAACCTTGTATCCCTTTTCCCACATGTCTTTTTGTTCTACATCAGGCTGTCATTGTTTTCCCCGACATTGTGATGTGTGAGAGAGGATCTGTAGAGGCTCCATTTAGATGCAAAGGCTTCCTGAGTCGATTACACTGGAGGATGAAGAGACCTAGAAAAATCAGAACTAAACTGACTAAGACCCAAAAGCCTGTAAAGTAGTATTACCTTCTTTTAATTTAAGGCTGTGGGTGAAATCCTGGCTCCATTGCTGTCAATGGCAAAATTCCCATTGATTGCAATTGGATAGGGATTTCATCCTGCATGTCTTACAATAATGCGATATGGCATAAGGCCCTGATCTTGCACTGAGAACCATGAGGGTGGACCTATTTACACAGGTGCAGAGGTCCACCTGCATGCTTATTGGCACAGGATCTTTGGCTTACATTTTAACTCTTTGATTCACAAAACTAATGTCCCTGAACATATGTATAGATGTCACAGATGGTTACATTGCTCTCTGAAAGTGTGCTGTTGTTTGGACATCAAGAAAACTGATGAAAGATGGTATGTTATGCTAATCTTTTTTTATGGATTCTTTGCTAAACATGATGCATGTACAAGGTTAAAAACATTAAATATCCATTTAAAAATTACTTTTGACGATATAAATAGTTGTGGCTGTTATGCACCTTTTAGGCACTCCATGGAACATTTAAAAATAACTTCCAATCTCCTCAAATTATCCAAAGGCTATAAATTCTTACTAAAGCCAACAAATTGAAACACGTTTTGAGTTTCTAGTTAAGTTGTTCTTAAGGTACTACAAGCCACAAAAACATTAGTAAAATTTCCAAAGGTGAAGGAACTAAAATGTTTGTACATTCATATCTTATTAAAAGCCTAGTCCAATTTGCCTATACTTTCCAGAAAAAGTTCACCCTGATATACAAACATAAATACAAAAATTATACTGGATTGTTTTACTGTGTTCCTCCTGAGCTAAAGTCAGGTTTATAATGGAACACGTGATTAAACTATAACCATGGAGAGGTTACAGTGTCTCCGTTGTGAAAAGAAAGCTTCACTTGTATAGTTCAATGCTGTAAGGGCAAACCTATATTGACTTTTAAAGTGAATAGCAAGCTGCTAAGAAAATGAAATAGGTTTTTTTTTTTTTTTTTGAACAGTTTGACAGCAAATGACTTTATCATAGCAGAAAATTTTGATTTTATTTAAATAGCATTAGATTTACACCTTAAAATAGCTTCACATACTTATAAGAATTCTTATGGTTTCTAAGGAACAGGTAAGTGGGTGAATGTTTTTAACTCTACAATACAAAATATGGAAAGCTCAATGCAAAGTTTGAAGTCACTTCTTAATCCAATGTAAAACATACGCAAGCACAGTCTATCCTCTAATTCCATATTCACTCCATCACTATTTTTGCAATTCAGCACCATACCAGTATCCATACATTCAATGACGCATTGAAAATCTAAGCATGAAAGATAAATGACAGCCATACAATGTGCCAAATACAAACAATTTTGAAATTGCCAGACAGAGGAGATAACTTAAATTTTTGAGTTTCTGCTTTTTCATTTCCAAAAGAAAGTGACTGTTTTAGAAGGACATCTTTTCCTGCTTCTAATGAGTTTACACAGCAGGATTTTGCTGAACATGGAGGATGAAACAAAGTGACTAAAATAATCAGCAAAGAATGGAGAATAGGGAGGCATTCTTCAGACTTTTCCTGTTGATTTGCTAAACAACCTGTGAATTATTCCCTCCCCTTTGGAGGCAAGTAACCTCTATAAAAATGAGTTATATTACTTGTATCTTTTATCAGAGAGAATCGAACACCCAGAAAATAGATGCCAATTTCATATTAGTTTTCTTTTTTTACTTGGCCTGTACGGCACTATTTTTACTGAAATATGTTGGTAACTATAAAAAAAAAAGTAATACCAATGTTTTATATTGCACTTGTCATCAGTAGATATGAAAGCTCTTTACACAAGAGATCAATATCAGTATCCCATTTTACAGATGGAGAAACTAAGGCACAGAGAGGCGAAATTACTTGTCCAACATCACCCAGCAGACTGTTCATATACATTTGACAACAAAAAGCTAAATATTAAAATGTAGCTCTTGAATGTCTGTCTTTGAAGTAAAAAGACTTCAGATCTAGTCTAAGAACGTACTTCCACAACATAATTTGGAGAGTCTAAAACCTTGTAAATGCTGCTTTTGGTGGTTTCGTTATAGGGATAACAGAATTCTTAATTAACCATTGTAGCAAGTGAATGTCATTCCTATTGATTAGGACATCATAATAAATAAATAACAGAGTTACTGCTAATGGACACATTACTAACATAACAGACATTTTAACAAAATAAAAATGGAAGTTCCCTAAAAGCAGTATATTCAATTGTATTTTTAAACTATTGGTTGTATCTGTATGTCGAAGAGCTCTCATCGCTATAGATTGATTGAAGATTTAAATATGCATTGCTTATTAATATATAAGGGAATTTCAGGGTCTAAATAATAAAATGATGCACAAATGTACTTCTCATTCAAAAAGAGTGATGATATTTTAAAAAAACTGTACGTTGTTGAAAATTAGCTCTCTACCAGAAATTGTAACACTAGCTCATATCTGCCAAGAATTAAGGGTTAGTCTACGTGAACATTTTGATCACATGAAGCTGAGATGTGACTGTCCCTGTGGAACTTGCTGATGCACACTGACAGTTCATTAGTGTGCTTTGATTCAACCCCCAACTGTCCGCAATCTATATGCTCTGACAGACAGACAAGCCCGAAGTCCCAGCAATTTCATTTGTTACCAGCAGTTTCCATTTTCTCTTCCTTTTGGACACACAATGTGATGAGTCAGCCACTACTATTGACATGATGTAGGGTACACATATATAAAATATAGGCTGGTATAAAGACCTATATCTGGGTTGGATTAATTCAGACTGTGTGAATGCAAATGGCAATTACCCGGGAATTTTATTGTATTTGTTTCGGAGTAACAGCCGTGTTAGTCTGTATTCGCAAAAAGAAAAGGAGGACTTGTGGCGCCTTAGAGACTAACCAATTTATTTGAGCATGAGCTTTCGTGAGCTACAGCTCACAGGTGAGGGGGTGAGAGAATCTGGATTTCTGCAGGAAATGGCCCACATTGATTATCATATGCATTGTGAAGACAGTGGTCACTTTGGATGGGCTATTACCAGCAAGAGACTGAGTTTGTTTGTGGGAGGGCGGAGGGTGAGAAAACCTGGATTTGTGCTGGAAATGGCCCAACTTGATGATCACTTTAGATAAGCTATTACCAGCAGGAGAGTGGGGTGGGAGGAGGCATTGTTTCATGGTGTCTGTGTATAAAATGTCTTGTGCGATTTCCACAGCATGCATCCGATGAAGTGAGCTGTAGCTCACGAAAGCTCATGCTCAAATAAATTGGTTAGTCTCTAAGGTGCCACAAGTCCTCCTTTTCTTATTGTATTTGTTAATAACTATTACCAGATAAAGCAATTGCTTCCTTGTCTACATGAAACTTTAATTGTTTTATTTTGCACATATCTAAAGCATTTAAATGTGTAATCTTGGAGCATTACTGGCGTTCAGGTCACATTTGGTCTGGACATCTGGACATTTGGTCACATAGACATACAGGGTCTTATTTTCAGAAGTCATAGGAATTGTGGATGCTCTGCACCTCGGAAGATGAGATCCACAGAACTATGCACTACAAAATCATGAGTGAGCATACTCTCTTCTTGTTCACATTAATATTTTATTTTCATTCTTGGACGATGACTCATATGGTTTTGGCAATATCTATGGCCTTCAGAATTTCTCTATTTGCAGTTCACTATAATTCTTTACTGTCTCTTTATATTCTTACTGATGGCTGACAATTCTGCGTTTGAATGAGAGCAATGTGTTTTGTTCAGGAAGAGAAACGATGCCTAGCAGAAAGGCAAATCACATTCTCAATTACATTTGACTAGAATTGGGAATTTGGAGTACGTAGGAACTTATTTTGAGGACTCCCAGACAAAAAATAAATAAAAGTGGAATTATGGTTGAGAGTACATAAAATATATTAGAGATATTATAATTATCTCAAAATCCAAGCATTATTAACCAAGGAAATTCAGAGTTAAGCTTAAACTTAAAAGAAATCCAAAATATTAAAATATGGAAGTGCACAATTAAGGCACCCAAACAACCTTAACTTTGCTCTGTAGTGACATCATGCAATAACCATATAATTAAGATGAAGGCATGTAGTTTGTGGTGCCAGATTAGATGCAATTGATTTTTGAAGAGACATTCAATGTTTTCTCCCTCATGATGTTTAGATGACCTATCCTTTATAAGAAGTCTTGAGCCCCTTTTTCTGATCACAGATTACCTGCACACCTCCATACTTGTTGAATTAATCTAGAATCATAGAATTGTAGGACTGGAAGGGACCTCATCTAGTCCAGTCCCCTGCACTCATGGCAGGACTAAGCATTATCTAGACCATCCCTAACAGGTGTTCGGAGATTTTTAAGAGCAGGTTAGACAAAGACGGAGATTCCACAACCTCCCTAGGCAATTTATTCCAGTGCTTAACCACTCTGACAATTAGGAAGTTTTTCCTAATGTCCAACCTAAACCGCCCTTGCTGCAATTTAAGCCCATTGCTTCTTGTCCTATCCTCAGAGGTTAACAAGAACAGTTTACCTCCCTCCTCCTTGTAACAGCCTCTAATGTACTTGAAAACCATTATCATGTCCCTCCTTAGTCTTCTCTTCTCCAGACTAAACAAACACAATTTTTTCAATCTTCCCTCATAGCTCATGCTTTCTAAACCTTTAATCATTGTTTTGCTCTTCTCTGGACTTCCTCTGTTTTGTTCACATCTTTCCTGAAATTTGGCACCCAGAACTGGACACAATACTCCATTTGAGTCCTAATCACCACGGAGTAGAGTGGAAGAATTACTTCTTGTGTCTTGCTCACAACACTTCTGCTAATACATCCCAGAATGACGCTTGGTTTTTTTTGTGAACACTGTTACACTGTTCACTCATATTTAGCTTGTGATCCACTATGACCCCCATATCCTTTTCTGCAATACTCTTTTCCAGGTGGTCCTTTCCCATTTTGTATATGTGCGACTGATTGTTCCTTCCTAAGTGGAGTACTTTGCATTTGTCCTTATTGATTTCCATCCTATTTATTTCAGATGATTTCTCCAGTTTGTCCAGATCATTTTGAATTTTAATCCTAGCCTCCAAAGCACTTTCATCCCCTCCCATCTTGATATTTCTGAAAACTTTATAAGTGTACTCTCTATGCCATTATCTAAATCATTGATGAATATATTGAACAGAACCGGAGCCATTGATGAATATATTGAACAGATCCCTGCAGGACCCCACTCGATATGCCCTTCCAGCTTGACTGGGAAACCACTGATAACTACTCTCTGTGAATGATTTTCTAACCAGTTATGCACCCATTTTATAGTAGCACCATCTAGATTGTACTTCTCTAGTTTGTTTATGAGAAGGTCATGTGAGACAGTATCAAAAGCCTTACTAAAGTCAATATATACCATATCCACCACTTCCTCCCATTCACAAGTCTTGTTACCCTGTCAAAGAAAGCTATTAGGTTGATTTGACATGATTTTTTCTTGACAAATCCATGCTGACTCTTACTTATCACCTTATTATCTTCTAAGTGTTTGCAAATTGATTGCTTAATTATTTCCTCTGTTATCTTTCCGGGTACTGAAGTTAAGCTGACTGTCCTGTAATTCCCCAGGTTGTCCTTATTTCCCTTTTTATAGATTGGCACTACATTTGCCCTTTTCCAGTCCTCTGAAATCTCTCCTGTCTTCCGTGACTTCTCGAAGATAATCGCTAATGGTTCAGATATCTCCTCAGTCAGCTCCTTGAGTATTCTAGGATGCATTTCATCAGGCATTGGTGACTTGAAGACATCTAACTTGTCAAAGTAATTTTTAACTTATTCTTTCCCTATTTTAGCCTCATTTTCACTGGCATTCATTATGTTAGATGTCCAGTCATTCCTAACCTTTTTGGTGAAAACTGAAACAAAAAAGCCTGTTAGCACTTCTACCATTTCCACATTTTCTGGTATTGTGTCCTCCCCCCCACTTCATTGAGTAACGGGCCTACCCTTGGTCTTCCTCTTGTTTCTAATGTATTTGTAGAATGTTTTTTTATTACCCTTTTATGTCTCTAGCTAGTTTAATCTCATTTTGTGTGTTGGCTTTTCTAATTTTGTCCCTATATACTAATCTAATGTGAAAATAATAAAAATTTTCAACATGGCCACTACAGCACTGCAGGTGTGTATTTTCTCATAAATATTTGAGCTGGTATTTGTGATGCTTTTGCTTTCTGCAAATGTTATAGTTGATAAAACTCACAAATATGAATATTTGTGAATTAGAGGAGATGTGAATATCAGCTAAGTGATTTTATGGCTTTTATTCACAAGAATATTTGTGAATTCTTTATACCTAATTCCATTTCCCATAGTTTCTCTCTACTGGATATGAAGTTTGCTTGAGTTACTTCCCAAAAGCAAAAGTAGAAGTGGTGCTCTTTAAAGAGGAATTCTGATTCTCTACGTATTCTTATTTAAGCGCAGCACCATTAGAAATTTTTTTATAACCAAATTTCTAAGTTAATGTATGTAAAATGAAATTTGAATTTATTATCTAAACCAAGTCAGAGGTGATACTCTCAGAGGACCATTTTGGAGCCTGCATCTGTGCTTTCACTTCAAGTGAGAATACAACTTTAATATGACTTATTTTCCTCTCTCACGTTGAGCACTCCTATTCCATAAGACAGTACAGTTGTCTGAACATGCAACAACAGTAATACTTTTCATTGTAGTGAACATTTTCTGAAGTCACTGTTAAACTTTCACAAATAATTTCTACAAATGATCATTTAATCTGTCTACAGCAGGAATTTTAGAAATATCATAGTATAGGTGCTTCTTAATACAGAGGTTGGTCTCATGGCCACTGTACAGCCACCTCAGCTCCTGTTGTGTAGACCTTCTCCCCTCTCATTTATGATTGTGAGACATCCCTGTGGCAACTACAGCATTTGCCTCTGAAGAAAAATATTTAATTCACTTTTAGCTGTCTCATAATGCAATTTGACAGATGAGAATAGGAAAGAGAGTCAGCACCATGAGACCAGCCAGCTCTGTGTGGATGAATGAAAGTGCTTTGTGGACTACAAGTGTTCCTCATTCCCTAGTTGGGGACTTCTGCTATAAAGCATATGATGTGTTTTAATAATCCATGATTGAGAAATACTGGAATTTGTCATAGACACTGAAACCAAAGTTTGGGGGATAAATCCTCATTAAATCAGGTTTCCCCATCCCCTTTAAAAGTGTTCTAACATCAAGATATAGTAGGACAGGGTTCTTGAAAAACCCTTTGACGCCGGTGGAAATTTTACCATTTACTTTGATGGCAGTAGGATCAAATCCTACTTTAACTTTGCTCCCTCTAAATCATGGATAAGTCTAAATCAATTCTCAAATCATGTGGTATCAGTAATAGTGTATATGACATAACTTATTGTAGTGATTAATAGAGCCCCTTTTTTCCTTTCCTTCACCATACACTGTAAAAACTTCCTATGTGTATTTCTCCAACACTTTCAGATGACACAGTTCTTCCTAAGGCATTTTCCCAAAAACCCACATACGATGATGAGATCTTTGAGTAAAATTAGATCTGTTTTTGGATTGTGCATGTTCAGTCCATTGCCCAGTAGATTAATTTTATGTTAATAGTTTAAGTTTGTAAAAGCTAGTAATTTCCGTGTTCTCATGAATAATTAATTTCCTCTGCAGTTCACAAAAGGTTTTTCACATTTCAGATTTGCTAATTAAATTTTCCCCTTGTCTTGTTTTTTCCAGCTCTCGTAAATGTGAAACTTTGGGCTATTGATCGGCAATGTTTTCAAACAATAATGATGAGGACAGGCCTCATCAAGCATACTGAGTATATGGAATTTTTAAAAAGGTATGGCACATGTTTACTTTTTGAAAAATACATTAAAACTCCTGTCCTCACTTATGGCTTTTGGTGAGTGCAGTGTATTGATTGTCTCCTCTTCTAATGTGTTGTTAAACCACCTATATGCCATATCATACAGAAAAAAGGAGGAACACTGGAGATAGTAGTCTCATCACTGTTCATCTTCTAATTGTAAGTTATTGGTTTGCATCATCATTTGCAAAGAGGACCACATCAGAATTGCACCAAAACACAGTTTGCATTTTAAAACTGAACATTTATGAGAGTCATTCAAAACTACTTCATTAAAGAAAATGCATATCAAAGAAATGAATTATAATTATAATATATACATGAATTCCCAGTAGAAAAAAATCTAGTTTATATGCTGTTTAGGAAATCATTCATTTTAAAGTGCATTTTTGTTCCTCTGTCAAACAGATACAAAGGCAAGTGAAACAAAGTTTTGTTGTATAGGCTTCTATAGGGAATGGGTCAGTGGACTAACATAAAGTTGTGTCTTCTTCTTCAAACCTGAATTTAATCTTACAAATTTGATTCAGTTTCTGCAGCCATCTCAAAGCATCATAAATCTGCCTTACTTTAGTAATGCATAATGCCCCAATAACTAAGTATATTATGGCAATAAAGAATGAAGTCAGTTTTATGTTGATGAAATAAGTTTTAAAAGGCCAAACTCTGCAGTTCTTTTTCTGGAAATTTACCACTTGAGGTCAGGGTGAGATTACAGGTAGCAACTTAATCACTAAATACTTCATCACATGTTTTTTCCTAGACAACAACCTTTCCCATAGACTTTAGTGCTACTGAATCATTTCCATTCCAGTGCTCGTCCTTGTCACTGTGTGTCACATACAAGGAACTGGTGAGAGACTGGATGCTATGACTGAGTTGCTGAATAAATACATGGTGGAATCACCATTTCTCTCCTCCTCATAAAGTTTTGGGTGAGCAGGGATTCTCAGATTTGGCCTCTTCCAAAAAGAAATGAATTTTATTTAATTGCTGTTTTTGATTGTTTTTCAGTTTGCTTTCAGAAGTAATCATGACTATTTCAGTAATTTTATGATTAAATTTATTTACAAGGTATTTCCAAACCAGACCCTTTTAATTAAATGCAGTATATGATACAGAAGTATTGCGAACAGTAAAAAGTAGTGCAATAAATACTGAACAATGTCTCTGATGAATAGACATTTTTATTGACAAATTATCCTTTCTGCTCTACTTTTTTTTCTTTTGTTCTAAGATGAAACATATATCTACCAAGATATATACTTCTTGATACTGTAACATAGTGGGGCTGCTAACATTGAGATCACAAATATTTTATATTATACAGTTTCATGTGGTTAATTTACTTTGTTTCTGACTTACTTTTCACACATTTTACACATTTACACATTTACATTTACATTTACACATTTACATTTACATTTACACATTTACACATTTTCACACATTTAAAGTGTACGATTATAAAACCATATAAAATACATTTACCCTTTCTTTCAAAAATATAATGTATGTAGAGGTAAGCTGAACTGACTCTGGAAAATTCAAATGAGGACTCTGGAAGAAGAAGGGATCCTGTGGGGGAAAAATAGTATGTAATTATACAGTTAAAGACTGTATTATAATGGGGGAGGGAAGGGGCGGGCAAATCAAGGTGGCACAGACAATGACAAAGATCCATAACTGGAGCAGAAATAGTTCAGCATGACTTTAGACAAACAGGGAAAGTTGTCACAGTGGGAAGGTGTAGGAATTTGACAGTCTGTTCAGAATGCCTCAGTTTCACAATAAATGTGAGGTGGAATAGTTCCACAAAGGACAGGGAGTGACATAGCTGACAGATTAATATTGTAATTAAACTCATGGCAGGAGTGGTGGGGGGAAAGATTTTCAGAGACATAAATGGCAGCTAGGCACCTAGCTGCCGTATGTGCCTTTGAAAATCTCCCCCATAGATATCTTCAACTGGGAATCAAAAAACAATTAACTGGCCTGAACAACTTCCAAGTAGGACAAAATATGTAGCAAGAGGGAATTGAGAGTACACTGGGAGTTGCCAGCTTCCTAAGAACTACTTGCAAGCCTAGCCAGTAGGTTGTTTCATTCCCCCATTCTTGGTTCTCTTTCTGATTTAGTGGGTGGGTAGCTCTACCTACCAATCCTCTAATTTCTCAATAATTCACTAGTTTTGGGAATTAACTCTCTGCTTTTTAAGTCTTTCTATTGTATAAACATTTACCATGTCTCTCAACGTTTTCACTTCTTATATTTCTGTCTTTTCTTTCTACAAACATTGTATCATTCATTTCTTTGTTTCATTATGCCCCATGAGGTTTTATCTCCTTCATAAGGTTTTCCCCCTGCATGGAATGTTACCATCTTTACAAAAGTTTTCTTGAGAGAGCGAACAAAATCTCTAACTTTTTGTCACCATATTGAAGATTTTTCTAAAACCATGAACCCAGATGTTAAATGTTACCCTTATGTATTCCAGTGGATTACAAAAGTAGATGAATGTAAGATCAGTTTTGAAGTTAAGGCTTTTTGATTCTTTTTCAAAGCATAAGCTATATACATGTTAAGCTCTTAAGCTTTGAGCTTTAATAGAGCTTTTCAAGAAGATTGTCAAGATTAATTTGGATGCATGTTTTATAGAGCCTGCCCAGCTTTAATTTGAAGGCAAGCAGTGTGAGACAGAAATTGAGAAGAGCTTTCTCATACTATTTCTGAGGTTTTTTTTCTTGCAGCCCATTACAGTGTGGTGCACTGTGTATTCATTCTTATTGGGGATGATATTTAAAAGCAGGCAAATATATTTTGCCTTAAAAGTTGATATTTAGCATTCTTACAGCTGTTTCTATCTGTTCATCATTTATAGCATGAGACAAGCTATTTGCGCAAATGTCATCAAATTCATTTCCCACTTTTATCTCAAGCTCAACACAAGTAAAATTAAAGTTTTTCAGTTTTTTTTATTTTTAATGAAACATACAGAACATTGTGTTTTAAGCTATATCAATCCTCATTTTTTTAATGAAGGAAACTTTACTTTAAATCCCCAAGATGAAGGTATGAAGATTTCATTTGTACAGCTTTTGTCACTAAATTAATTGTAAAAAACTCTTGTTAAAAAACACAATGGCAATTCTTCTGACACAGATTTTCAAGTGGAACCTTGTTCACATGAATTCAGTAATAATAAAGTATTATTTTATGGTTTCGTGTTATCAAAAAGTTACAGTTCATTGCTGTGACATTACAGTCATGAAATATGACAGTGTTCATCTTAATTAACATAGTTTTACTTCGCAGAAAAACGTAATAGAAATTACACTTTTGGTGAATAAATTAAAGTATTATACTCACAATTTGACCTACCTGAAATCCACTGTGTTCCATACTTTTTCTTTAAATAATGTTTCCCCTTTTAAACCACAATTGCCTCAAGTGGTTGGTCAATATTTGGAGTCTGGCTGGGTTGTTTCCATTAGGAGAAGTTGATGATATGAGCCAGGTTATTGTTCTGGTGCAATTCTGTTTATTTACAAAGAATGAACACAAAGTCCTGTTTTCCTGAATTCCATAGGAACAAACAAAAGGGGGCAGTTTCCTTGTTCAGAAATCCAAGCCTGCCTTTCCAGAAAGTATTATCCCAAAAGAATCCTTTCTCTTGACTTTCTCCCAGGGCCACACTTACTGCTTTTCTTGCTTTCTTCTCACTTCCCCTTGGCTTTCTAGTTGCTTTCTGCCCCTCGTGCACATCGCTGCAACCAATCAATCCACCAGCCCTTGTATTGGATTTGCAATCAGTCCCCAGGAAAACACCTCAGACCATGTGGTTTAGCTTCTACTCAGGCCTTGTCATGCTGCTGAGGCCTTGGGTGGTGGCTTTTATAGTTTCAACTGTCACCACACAATAGGGCATTTTATTTCTTCTTCCATTTAGCCTGAATGAAAGGTGCATAGTACCACCCATCAGCTTTAACCAGCTTTTTGATTGATGGCA
The DNA here is from genome assembly GCF_015237465.2 of Chelonia mydas. NCBI lineage: Eukaryota > Metazoa > Chordata > Testudines > Cheloniidae > Chelonia > Chelonia mydas. Next base: position 87,704,678 of record NC_057853.1, on the reverse strand, counting down.
ACCATTAACATCTCCAAGTATAACAATAATATGCTATTCAGCTGATAACTTATTAAAATAGCAAATATTTTATAGGACATACAGAAAGATTTTTGTGCCCATTTTTGACTTTTATCCTTCTAATCTGTGGTAATTAACACATGCTGTTTCCCTAAATTGTGTGCATCATAGAAGGAGATAAAATGAACCCATGCCGGTTTCTATATCACCAGAAAGGAAGTGGAAAGTAAATGATTGCCAAATAAAAAGGGAAAAATCAGCATGCACATAAATGTTACTTATCTTTTTGAGGTGATGTTGGTGGGAAGATTTTTCTTTTTCTTTTTTCGGTGGTTTGTTACTGGTTTTCACAAAGATGAGACACAAAAATACTAATGACTCAGAAATTTTAGTGATAGTACCTTTTTGAGTTACTGAGTGAAACCAGGTATGTAGGGCATAGTATGATGGCTATTTATGTGAATCATTTTGATCCCTCTGAAGTCAATGGGGGAGGTTTGCAGTTCATTTCAGTGTAAGTAAGATGGCTTGATCCTGCAGGCCTTGCTCTTTGAGGCCTTTTCAGGCCTATAATTACATATTTGTATGTATGCAAGAGTAAAAGTTACACCAGTTATTCATTTATAAACATAGGTTTCCAGCAGTTCATGGTATGTCTATAAATACACGCTCAAGGAAGGGATTTTCAAAACTAAGGGGCAGGTTCTCAGCTTGACTTCAATAGAGCTATAACTATATACCAACTAAAGGTCTTCCCCATTGTCCCTGATTTTGCAGCTTGTTCTGTGCGATGTCAGAGTTCTGTGCAGACTCTAGGCTTAACCCGCCTGAATCTCATAATAGGGTCAGGGCCAAAGTTCATAACAAAAATCTAAATAATGTTTAAAATTTATAAAGCAAAAATGGTTCATTTTGACTTTATCAGTTCTGCATATGCAGCAATTACTTATGTCAAAGTTCTTCTGCTAAGGATTTTATTTTTTCACAATTAATTTGCATAGTTTAGTAAATTATTTGCGGTATATTTTATTTCTAGTTATGTCATTCCACACCAACTAGGTTAACATAATGATCCTCAATGAGGACTACATCTATATGAAAATCAGGTTTAAAACTTAATCTTTTTATGGATCTGTTTAACAGGTAAAAATGTATTTCTCCACTATCTCAAATCTTACAAACAGCTGTATGGATTTTTTTCAAGCTTGTAAGAAAAACTCATTTTTAGGCAGGAAACAAGAATAGGACACATCTGTTCAAAAGGTAAATATATCTGAATTATTTTTTTGGGGGGGTGAAAACAGAAGATTACAATGGAAATTAAACTATAGCAGGAATACACAACTTCTTTTATAAAAATATACAGTAGCTAGAAGTCAAATTATAAAAGTTTTAAGGAGTAGCACAAATATCTACTTCCCAATAGACTAGAATGTCTCAGAAGTGTAAATATTGTACTTCTATAAAAACTGTCTAAATGTTCCATGAAAGATGCCTAAATGTTCCGATCCATTGTGTAAACACTGAGTCATCCAAGAGTCTGGAACAGATCCTAAGAATAAACTGAACATGTTCTTTGTAACCTTTAGAGGAAGGAATCTGACTTTAGGATTGGAAAGTTAAAGGAAGTTATACTTAAAAATCTTGATTTCTTATAAATAAGCCCCAGGGTATAATGCTAACAGAGAATAAAAAAGAAAATGAAAATCAGTAGTGTCGTGTCATTCAGAAGTTTTCATGTTCTGGCTTTGCAACATTAATGTCACCATTGTAATGTTACTAAAGCAATGTGGTTTTGATATTTAATACTCTGTTCTAGCACTCTTTCTTGATATTATCCCAATCCTGAAGTCCTTTCTCAGGCCAAATTGGCTTCAACTGCAAGCTTGATCTGAGAAATAACTGCAGGATTGATCTGATTTTATGCAAGAAACAAGGAAATATTTATTTAAGCCCAGATCTACAAAGGGACTCGGGCATTGCAACACTGAATATTGCAATACGTAACTTTTAGAAAAATCACAGGGACAGCAATAACACAGTCCACAAAATCTGATCTGAGTTAGGCACCTACGCTCCCTATACAATGAATGGGGAAAGATAGGTGCGTAAGAATGTGATCCACAACAACCAGCATGCTAGGCAGGGAGCCATCTAAGATAGTCAATGAAAGATGCTGATCCATGGGACCTACACATACTGTCACAACATGTGGTGTACCTCATCCTGTACACTAAATGCCCCAATAACAACTACATGGGTGAAACCATATAATCATTACACTTTCAAATGAACTCACACAGAAAAATAATAAAAGGCAAAAACATCTAATCACTTCTGGGTGGGTGAATACTTTTTTCACAAAATGATCACTCTGTATCTGACTTCTGTCCTCATCCTCAAAGGAAATCTGCACAACACCTTCAAAAGGTCAGACTGGGAGCTTAAATTCATAACTTTGCTAGATGCTAAAAATCATGGTCTTAATAAAGACATTGGATTTATGGCTTATTACAACAATCTGAAACCCATTAACCTCCCTTTTTTGTCCTTTGACTGCAGAGGTGTTAGAGAGCCACTTTACCTTGAATGGTCTCTTATATTATTTGTTAATTATTTATGCTAAACAATCTGTTCCACCTTGTATTTAGCTGAGACACTCTGAGTATCTTTCCCAGACCTGCAGAAGAGCTCTGTGTAGCTGAAAAGTTTATCTGTTTCATCGACAGATGTTGGTCCAATACAAGTTATTACCTCACTCACCTTGTGTCTCTAATCCTGGGACCAACATGGCTACAATAACACTGCACAGAAATCTACATAGTCATTGAGGTACTGGCAATTAAAGTATATTCACTTACTATAGATACCAACCAAACTAAGCCAATTTAAATCAGAAGTATCTTAGCCAAATTAATAATGACTACAGTAGGAAAAATTCTGCATATAAATTGGAAGAAGAATTGCCTTTTCTCCAGACTTTTGGGAAAGTAAATAAAGCAAATTTCTGCTGGTGCTGTTGCTTATTTTCACCATAAATGAAAAATAAGTATTGCCAATGAAACTATGAGTTGTGTTCTGTGTCTAATTATTTTAATTAAAACTGTGTACACACACACACACACACACACACACACACACAAGCACAAAATGCCTAATCATGTAAAATAAACATAAAATATTAACTAAAGTGCCTGTAAATTATAAAAAGGAAATGGTGACCCGAAATGAGAGAAGATTTGGGTCAGAGGGACTATTGAATAAAGGAAGAAATCCACTAGAATTTTTCATAGCTTGAATTTGTAGCCCCACAATAAAATCCTTCAACAAACCTCAGAACAAAAAGTTAGTGATTCATATACAGCAAACCTAGGTATCAGTTTCAAGTGTGTGACCAAATATTTCAACATATCAATGGTTTCTTCTATATCAATTATACCTAAAGGTTCTTTTACTTAGGTAAAGTAAAAATATGATGTAAGCACTGATGCTGCAAAGACTTAAGCATGTGCTAAACTTTTCACATAGAGAGGAATCCCAGGAACTTCACTGGGGTTCCTCATAGGGTGTAAAGGTAAACATATACATACATCTTTGCAGACCTTAGTCCTTTATTTTTCTTTTAGATAATTCATATATTTCAGCTACGGTTACTGAAAATAGGCATGTTGCAGGGGAAGAAGCACCCATTTTGGTTTTGTAGTTCTCAAATTAGCTTTTTACTGGTACTACAAGTCTGCATGGGATTGTGTAATGGAATGCTTAACTGTCTTATACTGTTCAGCCACTATGTGTGTAACATATCTTAAACTCATAACAAATAAGCATTCCTGGCAGTGCATGAAAAGATCTTATAGTGAATGTGTCTGGTTTATCTCACTGTGAAGGAAGCTCTGGTACAGAAGTCTGATGTGCTAGTAGTGGTCCTCCAATCTGCTGAACGTGATATGATGGCAGAAGTAAACGAATGCCAGAGTTGAACAGAAACATGAGAAAAACAGCAACAAAAGTTGCAGACAGAAGGGTGGGGGGAAGCAACAAAGGTTGCAGGATCTTATCAATATGCTATTCCTCAGTGTACCACAGAGCTTTAGCATGGACAGCATGAAAGCAGTATTTTGCAAGATTTTGCATTGCTACAAAACACCGTCAGGAAACTGGAAATATTCAGGTATCTTTAATGTATGCTATGGAGAAGCAGGCAGAGTATAACTTTAAATCCTTTGACTTTAAAGAAGACAGTTACAAAGATGATTATGAAAGGTTTCTGACTATGTTTGATGTATACTGCATACCTCAGATAAATGTGGGTTATTAAAGAGCTTGTTTTCACCAGAAAATTCAAGAAACAAAGGAAAATGCTAAACCTTTTGTAAGAGCTTTGCATGCATTGTCAGAACATTGTGATTTTGGGACAGCAAAACTTGAAAATGTCAGAGACAGGCTGGCTATTGGGTTAACAGACAAGAACCTTTTTGCAACAACTCCAGTTAAAGAGTGATCTAACCCTACCCATAGCAATCCAAATAGCAAAGCAGTCTGAACTTGTGAAACAGCAGAACAAAAGGCAGGAGCAACTTGAAAAACGTGAAATTAGTTTAGAATCTATAAACTGACATTGCATGCGTGGTAAAAGTTACCATCAAAGCCGTGAGGCTATAAAGAAATTCCAGACAAGTTACAAAGCCTTTCAAAATAAATGTACCAGACATGGAAAAATATATAGCCCAACAGGTGTATGGTTAGCCAAAAGCACAAGATGTAATAAATGTACAAAATATGGTCATTTTACAGCTGTTTGCCATATGAAAGCTGTCAGAAAATGGACTAATATCATAGACAATCAAGAGCCATTGTTTCTGGGGTCTATCATGTGGTGACACAGAGCCTGCCTGGAGAGCGAAATTTAATATTCATGATAAGACTACTAACTTTAAAACTGACTTAGGAGCAGATCTGATTGTCATCTCAGAAGGGATTTACAATCACCTTCCACCCCTGCCAGAGCTAAAATCAACAGACACAGCCTTGATTAGTTAGTCTTGGAGGTATTCTGAACTGCAGAGGCCAGTTCTTCATAGAAACAGCTTACAAAGACAAAAGCTCTCCATTCAGCGTGAATGTGATCAAAGACCACCGACTTTCTCAGCTACGGTGTGGTAGCCATGAAGGTGTGAGTGAGAAAGCTGGAAGAATTTAACAGAGTATTTGATGATATGGGATTTTTGAAAGGAGATCCACGACAAATAAAATTAAGAGACAATGGTGAACCATACAGGATACAAACACCTCTACCGGACATATCTTGGAAGAGATTAGCTGCAGATTTATGCAAATTCAGAGCACATTATTACTTGATTGTAATGGACTGTTTTTCACTTAAGATGTTGCAGTGTTATTGAGAAACTGAAGTGCACTTTTGCTTACTATGCTATTCCAGAACAATTAGTGATGGACAATGAACCACAATTTACTGCATCAGAATTTGTTATTCCAAATGAAATAATATTTTGATGATATTACTAGCAGCCCACATTAACCACAAGCTGTACAAACAGTCAAAAAAATCTTAGAGCAAGACGATCCATCCCTTGCTCTTCTGAGTTACAGATCAATACCTGTAACACCTACTAGATATAGTCCAGCACAACTCCTAAGGGAAGACAACTCAGAATTACTGTTCTGACATAAGTTCTTTTCCAATCTCCAGAGTGGCAAAATCAGATAAAAAGGCAAAAAGACCTTACAAACACTTTTATAACAGATGTCACTCAGAGAGCTGCCAGGTCTAGAACCTGGTGACAGTGTTTGTGTCAAACTAGATGAAGAACTCAAGCTATCATAAAGAAAAAGAATTATTATAGATTATGCCCAGATCATACGTGACTGAGGCTGACAGTAGAGTTTTCAGCAGAAACTGTCAATCTCTACAGTTTGCTTCTCAGAATAATCAAGTGAGGAAACTCTATGATGGCAGATGCAGAACAGGAAAAGGACTCAAAATTTCCAAACTAACCACAGCCAGTTGTTGCAACTAATGGACAGCCAGATCAGTTGTTACATATTCGGGTTGTGTAATTAGAAAACCAGTATGATTCAGAGACATTTAACAGACTGATCTATACTGAATTTTAAAGATAGCGTGATAGAGTAAATTTTGGAAATGGTAGGTATTTAAAACTACCATTGGAAGTGGAGGAAGTAATGGAATGCTAAACTGTATTATACTGTTCAGGCATTAGCTGGTGCCAAGTGTAACATAGTTTAAGCTCACAACAGTGATTCCTGGCAGTGCCTTAAAGGCTCTCATAGTGAATATATCCTGTGTATCTGGCTGGGAAGGAATCTCTGTAGCCATTCCATATCTGGTACAGACACCTGACCTGCTAGTAGCAGCCCTACAAACTACTGTGTACAAGGTATACATGCCAGACGGCATCTGGGCCTGAAATTCAAACAGCAAATAAGCAACGAGTGTGCTGATGAGGTTCAGCTAAGAGGATGACTGATCTGCTGAGTCCCAGTCTTTAAAGGTAAGAGAAGGGAGCAGCAGTGAGAGTGAGGTAGGGAACTGACTGAGGTGTATGTTCAAAGGGAATGATGTTAATGAGTTATAATGTGGGGGGGGGGTGGAAAGAGTAGGGACTGAGAATTATTTGGATATCTGTTAGAAAAGAGTACAAGAGTTGGGCTAATATTTGGAGGGAGGAAGAAGGCTGTGCTGGAAAATGGGAATCTGGGAGTAGGATTTGTATGAGGGAGACCTCTGTAGGGGATGCTTGTGACTATACCTATGTTTAGTTTAAAGGCCTGATTCTGTGAGGTGCTGAGCGTCCTCCACTCCCCACGAGCCCACAAAACCTCTCAGGAAGTGCTGAGCATCTTGCCCGTTCAGGTCCTTATAGAATAGCTTGAAAAGAGATTGTGATGTGAGTTTTTTGGTATGTAAGCTAGGGGCCTAAGGACAGGTCTACACTACAGCAGGGATTGACGCTCAGAGATCGCTCCAGCGGCGGTCAATTTAGCGGGTCTCGTAAAGATCCGCCAAATCGACTGTAGATTGCTCTCCAGTCAACCCCTGTACTCTACCCCGACGAGAAGAGTAAGGTAAGTCGATGGGAGAAAATCTCCCGTTGACCCCTGGCGGTGTAGACCCGGCGGTAACTTGACCGAAGATATGTCGACTCCAGCTACGTTATTCATGTAGCTGGAGTAGCATAGCATAGGTCGACTACCGCGGTAGTGTATACATAGCCTAAGTGTGGAAAGGGAAGTATTTCTGAAATAGAGAACACACAAAATCCTGCCTGACTGTTCTGTGCTTTTTTTACTGTGTTCCTTTATATTTAGTTTGCAGTCAGAACACATGAGGATATTTTGAAGGAAGTTTATGTTTGCAAGCAGCTGAATGTAATAAGGTGGTTTTCACTAAACCAGAGAGCACACGCAGCCAGTGGAGCGGAACTGAAATGATGTGCTGAAGTATCAAACTGTCAATTTCATACTGCCCTTTTAAAGAATATTTTTTCTGTTTCCTTTTTCCCTTGCGGGGGAGGGGTGGTCAGGTAAAGAATTTCTTAATTGTGCTTATAGTGAGCAACTCTTCTAGCCATAATCCAATTATATGAATCATAAGTCAGTATTTAAAGAGGATGTAGAGTAGTTGGTGTCTTTTTTTTAAGTGTGGAAGGTTAACACTAACTGAGCATGTTTCTGACATTTAATTGAATGGAAGATTCCAGTGGTGCCCGTATCTCACCAGCAAAAGTGGGAGGAGGTGAGGAGAAGGGAAAAGATTCTATGTTCCCATTACATAAAATAAATTGGATACCTAATTTCTCATACACGGAAATTTGAATAAAGGGTGGTAACAGATTCTCCTAACAAGTCTGAATCTGTCTTCCTTCTTTCCCTACTGGGAAGAATAGAAATAGCCAAAATGAATATCTGCCCAAGAATGACTTATGTCGTTAGCCTGTTGCCTTTCAAGATTGCTCCCTTGCACTTTGCTTAAATAAAAAGGCTTATCATGCAATCTATAATAGGATAAAAAACAACCTTGCTTGTCACACAGGACCCTTAAAAAATGCTGGGCAACTGGAGGTTGCCAGATTTGAATCTATATTAACCCGCATTCCAAACACATCCTGTTGTAAGGTGGTTCCCCTCCAATAGGTCAGAATACACACCAGCCTGGGTTGAAATAAGAAAAAGCTTAGCTGTGCCTTTGGTTCCCTCTCTTCTTTTATATACCTTAAAAGGCTACCCATATGCTTAAGGAAAAATCCAGTCTTTACATCTGCATGGGGCATCCTGAAATGCGTTAAGATGACTACAGCATCCAGTCTGACTAATTCTCTTCTAATACCACTATGGGATAACCTGTGCCTCAGGATCAAGGCCAACTCCATGCTTAAGGCAATTCGGATGGAAAAAGGATTAACAAAAATTAGCCATATAATACATGATGATAGTTACAGATTAGACCCTGTAATCAGGCAACAGCAGTAAACACACAGTTATATTGATGAACAAACAATTTGATTTTGTCAACCAACAGCAGCGATAAAAGTGGAATCACAAGACACCTCATCTAGATTCTGAGATCTCAATATTCAGGGATTCAGGCATGTAACTGTAACTCCTTCAATTAGATGTGTAACAAATATCAGCTACTGCTGTCTCACACTACTTCCTTTCAGTGGCTATGTTCCAGGATCAATGGAAGAATAGGGGACAATTGGTCTGTTTCAACTCTCTTACCGCTAGAAGAACACGTTAAGAAATATGGACACAAAAGTAACTTTGAAGGAATTACTTATAGGTGGCTTAATGCTTTGCATTATGCTGTCAATCTCAGCCTCAAAGAAAAATGTGAAAAACAACCTAGTTTTATTATCACAACAGAAACCTGGGAGGGTTTCTGGCTTAAAGTGAAAGATTCTCGTTCTATAACCTTGTGATTCTTCCAGAACAAGATATTAAACAGTACGACTGGGCTCCAGAACATTTGTTTAAGGCTAGACTGGCAATACACAGTGGTTGGAGATGCAAACAGCCACATGCCAACCTTTTACGCACATCTCTATACCTATCAAAAATGCATGTGTGCTGGAACACCACATTCAGTGCTCTCTCAAAAACTTTAAGCATTGCTATCTTTCCTTCTCCAAGCCTGTGTTTTTTCAGGGTGTTGAGGAGTTTATATTACCAGTTAACATAAAGAAATTGATTGTAGTAACTATTTTAGTTGCCAAAACAGTTATTCTGAGCAAATGGAAACTGCAATTCCTTCCCCACATAGAGGCTGGCTTAGTGAGCTCTCTACGACCGCATTAACGGAAAAAAATGACTCTAATATAGATGCATGGAAAAATATGAGTCTATCTGGTCACTCATGAAACTATTGCATACTTTTTCAGATTAGTATATATTAGTCCCCAGTACACCTAGGTTATGTTCTCACTCACTTATTTACCTATTTAGTCACTTTAATAATTGATGACCTCTATGGCTTCAGGGGTTGGTTTGGTTTGGTTTGGTTTTTTTCTTCTGGGTTTTACAAGTAATGAACACTGAATTTAGTTTTTGTATGGTATATCCATCTTGTGCATGTATCGATGTATGTTTTGTTTCATTATGTGTTTATACTTTATATAAAAATAAAGTTTAAAAAATCTGTTAAATCTGCAGGGATTTATATAACACATCACAGGCCTACCTAGAGGTGGGAGTCTGATTTTGAATTAGGTATGCATTGTATTTAACAGACTGATTAATACAGACTTGGGTGGATCTATATTCTCATCCTAATGTGGAGAGACTTCTGTGCATCACTAACCTTAATGTTACTGGCAGTTACATGCATGAATCCCTGAATATTTAGATCTCAAAATCTAGATGAGGTATCCTGTGATTCCACTTTTTATCACTGCTGTTGGTTGACAAACTCAAATTGTTTGTACACCAATGTAATTGAGTGTTTACTGCTGTTGCCTGATTATAGATTCTACATCTGTTGGTAAGAATACCATTAACATGGATTGACTTTCTTATTTTCATATTGCTCTGCATACATTTAGTCTGCTGTCAGTAAAAGGATTCAACATTTAGGGTTTTTTTATATTTCCATATGTACTCATTGCCTCTTAGCAAGTGTACAGTAAAGCACCGGGACCCTGCTCCATTACACACACCTCGGACAATGTCATTTAAAATTCTGATCTGCAATTAAGCAGTAAATAATTAAGTAGTTCATAATTTACAAAAAGAAGGTGGTAGATGGTTAATTTTCTCCCTAGTGTCCATCTGTGGGGCAATTTGGGATTTGCTAAAATGATGAATAGATATGTCTGGTAGGAAACACCTTGTTATAGAACTGCAGAGTATATAAATGGAAGCTACAGCCTGTACAACAAAGGCCACAGGTGGTAGCTGGTAATAAGGCATCTGTGGATCTTAAGGATTTTGAAGTATTTGACTTTTTTTTTTTTTTTTTTTTTTTACTGTTCTTTCTCTTCAGCCATGAGTTTTCTCACTGAGATAAGATCTAATTTGCTAGGGGGATTGTTCTATTACAAGACACAACATCTTCACATTTCAAAGGAAAACAAACCAAGAACCTTTTCTTTTTACCATGCAAGTACTTTTTCCCCACCAAAATTACTGTAGCAGCTGATATGAAAAAGCTCAAAGAACGTGGTCCAGCTAGACACAATATTCTGTTTTGTATGAACTCACTTATATCCTATTTTAGATTGTCTTATTTTACAGGTTACAAGTCAATGCAGACAGGTGTGTCATAAAATGGATTTTAAAATGGTACGTGCGTGTATGACTATGAAGATTTTATGGGCCAATTTGTATGAAACGTGAAAATACCTAGTTTGATCTTTAGTCAGATTGACATTACTGCATAAGGTCAAATATAATCAGAATATAGCTTTGTAACATTTCATACATAAGAAGGCAAGATGGACTGTATTGTAAGAGATGTCGTCATATAACGGTGGAAAATAGAAACTGTGTTCTGGAATATCGATCCTGTATGATAAATTCAAAATATATTCTAAAAAGAATGTTATGAGAGATAAATGGATTTCATTATTCAGTGTAATCAGGATGTATTGGAAGCATCAACAAATCCTCAAATGAGCGCATTGCAATAAATAATACAGATGTTGCACATTGGTGCTAACCATTCATCATCATCATCATCACTCCCATAACCACATTGGTTGTTGGGGCACCATCACTGATGAGCAATCAACCAATTGTCTCCACCCCTGACGATTGTGTGTCAGTGCTTGAGTGTCCGTGAAGTCCATTCCTGTCCACTCTTTTATGTTGTCAATCCATCTCGTCTTCTGTCTACCTCTTCTTCTCTTCCCCTGTACTGTCCCTTGGAGGATGATCTTGGATAGGCCAGATGATCTTGTTACATGGCCGTACCACTTCAACTTGCACTTCTTTATGGTCGTCAGGAGGTCTTCATATGACCCAATGCATTAGGTGGTGATGTTGCAGACCTCTTCATTATGATGTAGTCCAAGTAGGAGATGCCCAGGATTTTATGGAAGCATCTCATTTCTACTACCTGTATTTTCCGTTCAAGTTCTGCCATAAGGGTCCATGTCTCACATGCATATAGAAAAATGGAGATGACCAACGTGTGCAGCAGTTTCAGTCTGGATTCCAGGGAGATGTTCTTATTCCTCCAAACTGGCTTTTGTTTGTGCAGTTCTTGCCTGAATTTCTGCCTTGGATCCTTCATCAGTGATGATTGCCCCCAAATACTTGAACTGTTTCACTGTCTCCAGCTCTTGTCCACTGACAGTGGTCTCCAGCTCTTGTCCACTGACAGTGGTATCATATTTGTTCGTCATCAGCTTGGTTTTCTCTGCACTGATTTCCATGCCACATTTTGAGGAAGTTTCATCCAATCATTTCACAAGGTTGGCAAGTTCATCTTCGCTGCCTGCCAGGCCATCAATGTCATCAGCAAACAGAAGATTTGAGATTGTTTGCCCCCCAATGCTGACTGTGCATGTGTGATCTGCTAGGCCATTGGTCATTTTGCACTCCAAGCAGATGTTGAACAGCGTGGGTGAAAGAAATTACCAGACTCCAGTAGTGGTGCGAAACCATTCTCCTATTGTTCCATTGACGAGAACGGCACTGCTGGCCTTGGCATACAGTTATTTAATTATAAGAATAAGCTTACGACCAACATTGTACTTCTTTATGGTTGCCTAGAGAACTTCATGCCATACTCTGTCAAACGCCTTCTTGAAGTCAACAAAGACATGGTAGATGTCCTGCTGGTGTTGTAAGTACTTCTTTTGGCTTCTTTTAGATGTGGGGCCATGAGCCTTTATAAGAAGTTATTTTTTTATTTTTGTCCCCAACTCACATTCACATTTTTCCAACCCAATGCCATCTTTATATTTCTCATTAATTATGGCTTTTTCCCTTGCTGAATATCAACATTTTCAAGCATCCTTTGGCATCGCTGGTATTACTCTAGACTCATGCTCATGTAAATGAGAACAGAGTCCGGCCCCATGGCTCTATTTCAATGGCTCTTCAAGCCCATCGCTAATGGTTACATGTCTGACATCTCAGCTGTCTAGAGAAGGAAAACTGCTGTCAAGAATTTTTGTCAAAAAAAGATACTGTCTTGATTTTCTCAGTACTAGCTACTGTTTCAGTGAACAGACCACTGTCTGAGCTGCAAAAGAACCCAGGCTTATGGAGTACTTACAGACATACACTGCTGACAATGCTAGTAAATAAAAAATTAAACCTAATCATAGCTAGCCACAAAACATCAGACATACGTGCAAATGTGATAAATAGTTAGATTGTATTTCTAGTAATTGTACTAAAGAAGCTGATACTGTAGCGACATTTTGACAATGTTATGTGGACATCTGTTGCATATAGCAGGGAGATTGTCTTTTCAATTGTTAACTAACATTTAGTAGAGGTTTTGGGGTTTGCTTTTTTAACTAGAAAGATGAAAGCATGAATTCACATACAAACTTATTATGTTTGAAGAGAATTTTAATATTCTGTAAATCTATTACAATGAGGCAGTGTTAACTGATGAGTATATTATGACCAAAAAAACGATAGACTGCAGAGGTAGCATGAGCTAGTGAACAGGTTCTGGGACAGATAGCTAGGAATTCCTGAGTTCTAGTCCTGGCTCTGCCTATCATTAGCCAAGGCCACACAGCAAACTTAATTATGTTCGCTGGGCCTCAGTGTAAAGCCTTTAGTCAGAAAAGTCTCAGTGACTTCAGTAAACTAATATCGGCTCTCAGTTCAGAATTAATCCTCTCATCACACCCCTAAGATAGGCAATTTAATATTAATGTTAGAGAAACTGGCATAGAGGAGACTTCACTCTGGCATTGACAGCGCTCATTGACAATGCCATCTTCTCAATGTGTAAAATGCAGCTGATACTATTTGCTAACTTTCCTCAGAAGAGTATTGTAAGGACTGATTTTTTTTCTATCAAATTCTTTTTGATCCTTGTTTGAAATCACTCAAGGCCAAATTCTGTACTCAGTTACACTGGCGTGAGTCCAAAATAATGACCCACAACACCAGTAGCAAGGAAGTGGTTGTAGTGCAGCTGTGCTCTGAGCCTGGCAGTTTCTATGCTGGCAGACAAGTGGCTCCTCTGCCAAATGCCTTTCCCACCGATAGCTTGCAAGCATCCAGCCCCATTTGCTGCAGCCACCTCTCACCTGAAACAGAGTGCTGAAAATGGGTGAGGAGCCTGTGCTATATACAAACAGGCAGAAGAGGAACAGCAGAAGGAGCATGGACTGAAAGAGTGGGCTGAAGTCAGAGCCATGGGAAAGAGGTATGCAGAAGTGAGCCATGGGGGAGAAGGTACAACAATGGAAAAGTAGTGGGAACTGAAATTTTACAAGGATTGTGTCACTGGCACCACCTCCAACTTGTATCTCTTTCTTGGCCCATAGGTGATTCCACAGATCCACCCATGGTGCACCTTTTGAGACCATGCCTTTTACAAAGACATCTGCATGGTGTTAACTCTGCGGACACTCCCTTTTCTGCTACTCTGTGGAGTTCAAAGACTTTGATCTCTTCAGGGGTGGCCTGCATAAAATGATCCGTGCTTTAATCCATGAATCATATAGTCTTGTTAAAACCAAATGAAAAACAGGGAGAAAATCATATTAAAACAAAGAAGCAGTTTCACATCAGAATGTTCTTCAAATTTCAGTGGGGTAGTCTGACCAGAAGTTGGTCCAATAAAAGATATTTCCTCACCTACCTTGTCTCTCTCATATGCTGTGACCAGCATGGTGGCAACAAAAGCACTGACAATCTCTTGCAACAGCTCTTTACCCAGTGGTGTATTACCACACCCAACAGGCCCCACCATTATATCTCTTCTTATGCCTAAGTCATCCTTTGAAAGTAGATATTCATAATAAATGTCTGAAAATATTTGCATTCCCTCATCGAGGAGATCATCCAGAGGAGAGATGCTGGATTGTCTGCTTTTAAAAGCTTTATTTTCTGGACAGATAGCTCTTGCCCTGCTAGGTGATATCTATTCCACATTCCTGTGTCTATTCTTAGAAATGTTGCTCATGGACTTTCAAAAGCTAGTTTTCACAGCATTATTTTCTATGTTAATTATCAATTATTGACAGAGATTCTATGTCACAGAATGTCTTTTTTCCAAGTAAAATGGGAGCCTGGGGGATGCTTAAGGGTATAGTGTGTATCCTGGTGAATTTAGCTTATTTTTCCTCTATTTTTCTTTTCCTCCCCCATTTTAAGAAGTAAATAACTAAACTTTGCCAGAATGTGTACAAACCACTCTGATGACACTCAAGCCCTTAGTTTATTAGAAGAATTGTGCCTAGAAATATTTTTCACATGTCAGGAGACTATTCTACAGATTTGTAGTTTTATTGGTTTTTCTGGTACAAACTTTATTTAACATTATTCTGATTAATTCTGATAAACACCTCATAAAAATAATATTCTGGTGCAACAGATGACAGATTTTATTCACATTTGCTGATGTCAAAAAGCTACATATAACAGACAACTAAATAGATGCTTAAACGGTACCAAATAGAATAGTGAACCAACCTTCACCCATTGAAACAACAGATGTGGAAAACTGCTTTAATTTAACTCTGGATTTTTTAAAATTAATTATTTGTCATGAATTTTGAATCAAGAAATTCTATATCAATTATCAATGCATAATTTGCTTCTGTTTTGGTCTTGCAGTGATAGTAAAATAGGCACTGGAGCAGCTGGGTTATTGTAACATAGGTGTGGTCTTCTCCTATCACACATGTGGACCTCTTTTAATCTGTGATGTCTTCTCTTCTTGTTCTTTTTGCCATATACCTTTGTGAATGTTATTTTCCTATGGTTATGTTGTAATATCTCTTCTACGTTCTCAGTTTTATAGGATTGCTCAGTTATTTCTGAGCAAAATAACATAATTTTTAATTGTAAAATCTTAAAATAACCCAACAAAATAAAATGTGCAAAGTCAGTTAATCACTTCCAGCTGTGCACCACACAGCTCGGGAACAGAGGGTATAATATTTGGAGCCCAGTGCATAAACTTTGGGTGTTGTGAAGGGCAGTGGGAGGTACACAGTGGCAGTGATTCCTACTGGTCAGGGTGAGGTATGCCAGGTTGTCTCAGGTGTATCTTTTTTCACAATAGTGCCACTGTATGGGGCACTGTCCTTTTAGCAACTCAGCCCTCCAGCTCAGCCCTCCACACATTCAAGTCCACCCCTTTCCATAAATGCGTAAGTCTTCAGAAATCAGCAAGGGCTTCAGACTTCTGTCATTGTTCCCTCTTTAGAAGTTAGTAGGGGAGCCTGGGCCCACACTCTTCACCAGGCTCTGAGCCAGTGGCCCAATGGTAGGTAGCTAAGCCCTGTATTTTGAGGAGCTGTGCAGCGGCCTCCCCGAAGGCACTCCCACCAATGTTTCCTCTTCTCCCAGAGTAAAGTAAAGTACTGAACACAAAATTTAATTTTCTCACCTTCAAGTGTCACCAGTCTCTCCTTTTCAGGCTTGGTTGGATCAGTATCTCCAAGCATCAGGCAGCAAGAGTTCCTGGGACACTCCTTCCCAAGGTCACATGTCTGCCCCCTTCCACTGCCTGCCTCCCTCCTGAGCTGCTCTGCTTCCCTTTTTAAGCTCTGCCTGCAGCTTGTGCGGGCTTTGCACATGCTGCAGGGTCGAACCATCTGGGCCTAGAGCTGCTCCCTTCTTTTCCACTGTGGGGTTTGTGTACTCCATCCCAGGTGGATTCTGAGCAAAGCTATATCTGTCATTTTCCAAATGGCAATGCCATCTGAATGACCAAAGCAGAAAGAATCAAACAGTTTTACTGCACTCCCCTTGCTAAACATACTCTAGATAAATGGGATAAAAGTAACTTAAATGTTTTGATTCAAAACTATCCACTCTCTGATGATATCATCAGATCTTTAGGTCCTTTCTGCTAGTATGTGAATCTTGTGGTTATAATAACTGGAACTAGAGGGAGCGCTTGCTAGTGAGCCACCTCCTTGGAAATAGTAAATGTCTATCTTTTGAGAACATCTGGAAAAGTTTCCCATGTGCTGGGATTTCCTTGTCCCAGTATTTACAAACCAAACACTTTGCCTCTGAAACCAAACAAACTAAAGATCTTAATAAAAATTTTGTGGAATATCAAAATCCTACGGTAGGAGAGGAACTTCTCAGGTTCTCCACACCACCATTAGCTGCAACTAATCGACTTCTCCTTCATTCCTAAAAAAATAGATTGGGAGTTAAAGAATTAAAGTTAGTTAAGGTTCCCTACATGGCCCTATGTAATAAAAATCATAAACTCACTTAACTTAGACGGGGCTTATCGTCTGTTTTATATTTTAATGTCACACACAGTGTCTGTGCTAACACTTGCACTAAAAGCTATCGTTCTCTATGCAAGCTTGGTTTTCCAGGGTCTTGAGCACTCACAACTCCCACTGATGCTGAAATATTATGTTTTTGTTATTGTGATTCTAAATTTAAATGAGTTTTTAAAATGTAAACAAAATTTTTAAAATTGTTTTATTAAATGTAGCCACAATTTTTCAGTCTGATGCTTTGATTTGAAACAGTACATTTCTTTACACTGGAGCAATTAAAAACATGATCTTTCCTTTCAAGATCATATAGCCATTCATGCAAAATGCCACAGTGGGAAGTAATACTGCATTTTGATGCCCACCACAAGTAACAAAAATAGGTCAAGCCATAGCAGCTTTGTTGCCATGGTGACTATTTAGTATCCAGTTGAAAGAGGGATGTGGGTGACTTACTGCATAAGTGCTAGGGTTTTTTACATTAGATGTACAATCCAACATTAGGTTTTAAATCAAACAGTTTATTTTTGTGAAGACCTGGTAGGAATCAATATTGTAATTAATAGTAGCCCACTTCTCTAATCCTCCTTTTGTAGTTTGATATCATTCTCATTCTCTTTTTAGAGTTTCCTACACCAAAGGATATGATTGAGTTTGAATGATCTTTTTGTGTCTGGGGGCTGGGGGATTTTCTCCTGTCAGCAGTGGTGAAATTGTCATAGCCTTAGGGAAATCTTGAACTATGTCTGTATCTTCACTAATTTGTGAATCTGACTTATTTTTTATAATACTGTGCTAACTTCAGACTCATAAAACCATCTCACATTTAAAAATTACACCCTAGAAGGGGGAACATAGAAGCAGAACTCCCTGGAATAGTCATAGTAGGAACAGAATGCATTTGTTGACTTTTTATCCTTCTATTTGCAGAACCTACAACTGAAAGGACACATAAGGTTCTTGGAGTGGAAAATGCAGTAGGCAGGTATAAATACACAGTATGTGAAAAGATGGGTGTTCCCTTACAAAGAGGGGAATCACTCAGTGCTAATGAGACAATTCAATTAAGGTGGAAGTGGGCTATTCCCAACAGTAGAATACCTTGTAGTGGTAATGAGGCCAATGTAATCAGGGTGGCCCATATCAAACAGTTGCCAAGAAGGTGTGAGTAACAGTAGGGGGAAATTAGTTTGGGGAAATTAGTTTTTGTAGTGATTCATCCACTCCCAGTCTATACCCACTGCTATGGGTACCCGCATGGCCCCACAGTATTCCAACATTTTTATGGCTGACTGAGAACAACGCTTCCTCAGCTCTCGTTCCCTAAAGCCCCAACTCTACTTGCGCTACATTGATGACATCTTCATCATCTGGACCCAGGGAAAGAGGCCCTTGTGGAATTCCACCAGGATTTCAACAATTTCCACGCCACCATAAACCTCAGCCTGGACCAGTCCACACAAGAGATCCACTTCCTGGACACTACAGTGCAAATAAGCGATGGTCACATGAACACCACCCTATACCGGAAACCTCTATACTCCTCTAGCTTTCATCCAGACCACATCACACGATCCATTGTCTACAGCCAAGCTCTAAGATACAACTGCATTTGCTCCAATCCCTCAGACAGAGACAAACACCTACAGGATGCCTATCAAGCACTCTTAAAACTACAGTACCCACCTGGTGAAGTGAAGAAACAGATTGACACAGCCAGAAGGGTACCCGGAAGTCACCTACTACAGGACATGCCCAACAAAGAAAGTAACAGAACACCACTAGCCGTCACCTTCAGCCCCCAACTAAAACCTCTCCAGCACATTATCAGGGATCTACAACCTATCCTGAAGGGCGATCCCTCATTCTCACAGACCTTGGAAGACAGGCCAGTCCTCACTTACAGACAGTCCTCAAACTGAAGCAAATACTCACCAGCAACTACACATCACACAACAAAAACACTAACCCAGGAACCTATCCCTGCAACAAACCCTGTTGCCAACTCTGTCCACATATCTATTCAAAGGACACCATCATATGACCTAATCACATCAGCCACACTATCAGAGGCTCGTTCACCCGCACATCTACCAATGTGATATATGCCATCATGTGCCAGCAATGCCCCTCTGCCATGTACATTGGTCAAACCGGACAGTCTCTACACAAAAGAATAAATGGATACAAATCAGATGTCAAGAATTATAACATTCAAAAACCAGTCGGAGAACACTTCAATCTCCCTGGACGCTCGATAACAGATTTAAAAGTGGCAGTTCTTCAACAAAAAAACTTCAAAAACAGACTCCAGTGAGAAACTGCAGAACTGGAATTAATTTGCAAACTGGACACCATCAAATTAGGCCTGAATAAAGACTGGGAGTGGATGGGTCACTACAAAAACTAATTTCCCTCTACTATTACTCACACCTTCTTGTCAGCTGTTTGAAATGGGTCACCCTCATTACATTGGCCTCATTACCACTACAAAGTATTCTACTGTTGAGAATAGCCCACTTCCACCTTAATTGAATTGTCTCGTTAGCACTGACCCCCCCACTTGGTAAGGCAACTCCCATCTTTTCATGTACTGTGTATTTATACCTGTCTACTGTGTTTTCCACTCCATGCATCTGATTAAGTGGGTTTTGGCCCATGAAAGCTTATGCCCAAATAAATTTGTCTCTAACGTGCCACAAGTACTCCTCATTGTTTTTGCTGATACAGACTAACATGGCTACCACTCTGAAATAAGATTCTTAAACTGTAGTATATCTTTGTGGGAGAGCTCTGTCAGAGATTTTGAGCTGTTTACAGTTACCACAGGAAATCTCTTATTTTTCAAAATTAGCCAAGTGTTTTTGAGGAAACTGCAGAGAGAGCCTTTATGTGCAACTTCCATATACATTATAAGAGAGAGAAATCTGTAGTAATGTTCTTAATTGATCTGTTACACATTGAGCTGATTGATGCAAGATTTTTTAAGGAGGTATGGTATGGTGTTTGCTCCTCTAATAGAATTTGATACAGCAGCTAGTCCTCAGCATCGAGAAAGGTCTGGGGAAAAAAAAGAATTGAGAGTTGAGAATTAGGAGGGGATGCAATAATACTGAAGTTTGATTAAAAGGTATTACAAGGTAAAGGGTAAGTAGTAAATGTAAAGATTTAATAGGCCATGAGACATGGCCACTGTCTCTTTTATGTCTGAAGATTGCATTGTACTGGCCAAAAAACACCTGCAGAAAGTCTGAACAAAGACTTTGGACTCTGGGATGATTGACTGAGATGTCAGCATTTTGCAATATGTAATACAGAGCTCATAAGGGCAATAAAATATTAACATCTCTTTATTTTGAGAGTTACATTTGTACAACAAATGTTTGTTTCAACTTGCTACAAAAGCTAAGAATTTTTTAGTGAACACTTTTGCAGCGTGGAAGGCCTATTTTGTTGCTATTTAAGTTGGTTGCTCTAAATAAAGTCTGTATCATCCTGTTTGTTTTAGCAGTGTTGTTGTTAGTAGTTGTGGTGTAGTACAACCCAGAAAACACATCAGGATTGGGGTCCTATTGTGTTGGAAGCTGCATAAACAGATCATAAGTGACATTCCCTACCTGAAGAGTTTAAAATTTAAAACAAGCCAGAACAGGTGGGTGTGACACACTAATGAGTAGAGGAGGGAGGATGGGGTAACAGTGATAGGAGCATAGAATCATAGAAATGTAGGGTTGGAAGCAACCTTGAGAGATCATCTAGTCCACTCCACTGTGCTGAGGCAGGACCACCCATCCTCATTATAACAGCTCTTAACACAACGGTTATCAAACTGTGGGTCGTGACCCTGTTTTAATGGGGTTGCCAGGGCTGGTGTTAGACTTGCTAGGGTCTAGGGCCAAAGCCATAGCCCAAGCCCCACTGCCCAGGGCTGAAGCCAAAGTCTGAGTCCCACTGCCAGGGCCCAGAGCCCAAGGCCTTCACCCCTGGTAGTGGGGCTCATGCTACGGGCCCCCCGCCCGGGGCTGAAGCCCTCTGGTTTTGACTTTGCCTCCCTCCCGCCCCTGGGATGGCGGGCTTGAATTTAGGCTCCACCCTCCCGCCTGGTGTGGCAGGGCTCGGGCTTAAGCTTTGTTCAGCCTGCCCAGGGCAGCGGGGCTTCAGTGGGCTCAGGCTTTGGTCCCTCCTCCTGGGGTCGTATAGTAATTTTTGTTGTCAAAAGGGGGTCGTGGTGCAATGAAGTTTGAGAACCCCTGCCTTAACATATTTGAAGACTGTTATCAGGTCCCTTTTCAGTTGTCTGTTCTCAAGACTAAATATGTCCAGTTTTTTCAACCTTTTCTCAAAGATTTTCAAAACTTTTCTCCAATTTGTCTACATCTTCCTTAAAGTATGGTCCCCAGAACTGGACATAGTACTCCAGTTGAGCCCTTACCAGTGCCATGTAGAGCAGGACAACAACTTCCATGTCTTACATACAACACTCCTGTTAATACACCCCAGAATTATATTAGCCTTTTCACAAGTGCATTACTGTGTTTCATATTCAATTTGTTATCCACTCTAACCCCACATCCTTTTCAGCAGTACTGCCACCTAGACAATTAGTCCCCATTTTGTAATTATGCATTTATTTTTTCCTTCCTAAATGTAGTATTTTCACTTGCCTTTATTGAATTTCAGCTTGTTGATTTCAGATAATTTTCCAGTTTCTCAAGACCATTTGAATTCTAATCCTGTCCTCCAAAGTGCCAGCAACCCCTCCCATCTTGCCATCATCCACAAATTTTGTAAGCATAATTTCCACTCCATTATCCAAGTCATTAATGAAAATATTCAATAGTACCAAACCCAGGACAGACTCTAGATCACAGTTACCAACTTTCACGTGATAAATACACACCCTGACTTTCAAAATAAGCCAAAAATCAAGCTAATCCCATTTCAAACAAGGCCCAAACAAGCCAATCCCTGAGAACCCCAACACTCTGTGTGACTAGATCATCCTGGCGTGCAGTCTGGGATTGTGGTGGGCCCGATGTGCACCCCTGACTCTCTCCCTGCCCCGTTTCCCCTCCTTGCCCCTGCTTGCCAGGAACTGATGAAAAAAAAAACAGAAGAAGCAACGAGCTACAAGCCAAAAATTAGCCAACAAGCAACTCACAAGCCAATTAAGCCAAAAACAAGCCCAATTTCTGGGTTTTTTTCATGGGTTTCGAATGTCTGCCCTAGATACATCCTCCCAATTTGACAGCAAACCACTGATAACTGCTCTCTGAGTACAGTCTTTCAACCAGTTTTGCACCCACTTTATGGTCATTTCATTGTGATCTCATTTCCCTAGTTTCCTTATGAGAATGTCATGTGGGATTGTGTCAAAGCCTTAGCAAAGTCCAGATATATCACATCTACAGTTTCCCTCTTACCCACTAAGCCAGTAACCCTTGGCAAAGAATGAAATTAGGTTCATGAATGTTCTTGACAAATCCATGCTGGGTATTTCTGATAACGCTATTATCCCCCAGGTGCTTACACACTGATTGTATAATAACTTGTTCCAGTCTCATTCCTGGTATCAAAGTTAGACTGACTGGTCTCTAAATTCCCTGGATCCTCTTTGTTCCCCTTTTAAAAGACAGATACTACGTTTGCCCTTTCCCCAGTCATCTGGACTTCACCTGTCCTCCAGGAGTTCTCAGAGATAACCACTAACAGTTCAGGAATTCCTTCAGCTAGTTCCTTAACTACTCTAGATGAATTTCATCAGGTCCTGCTAACTTGAATACATCTACTTTATCTAAATATCCTGTAACCCATTCTTTCCCTATTTTGGCTTGCATTCCTTCCCCCTTTTTAATATTAATAGTGTTAAGTACTTGGTCACAACTGACTTTTTAGTGGTTCCTTAGAGTAACTCAGTACAATTTGCAGGTTTTGAGTCAGCTTGTGATTTGAGATCTAAATAATTGAGATACTAATGATATCTGTAATCTCTACTAGCCACCAGCTGTGAATATGAAAGGTTGTTAATACAATCAAGATGAAAGTCTAGTTTACTTTGAAAAGAAAGGAAAACCAAAGGAAATAGTGATCTAAATTACATTTCTGAGGATTAATGAATAACTTCCCAGCTGATGTAATATATTTTCTTCTATATAGTTATGTGTGAGCATGATGAATTACAGTGTGTAAATGGATATTTGGATTTACAAATGAAAGAACACTAACAACTATAATTTAAGTGTGTTCAAATTGTTTGTATGGAAGCCACTTGATCACTCTCTCTTTTCTGCTGAGAGACTGTATAACATTTTTGGGAGAGGAACTGTGGTGATGAGGAGTGAACTATTGCTATTCTTTGTGAGCTTGCATACAGAAGTGTTTGTCCTTTTTTCATCACTCATCATAGATTATTCACAATCATCTTACAGCTCAGTATGCTCATTAATAAACTTGAAGAAATTAATTCCTAATAGCCCACATAGAGAGGAAACATACTAATGCAAAAATGATAATTGATGAGTTCTTTGTCTCTCAGGGGCCATTCTTGTTCCCAGGCCATTTAATAAACCTCTGCTAAAATTCAGTTAAACATGAAATAATAAGTAAGGTATTAAAAGATCAGATTACTTCAACTATTAACAATTGCTAATAAGCAGAAAACACTTAAGATAATGTTATGACACAAAAAAATGTGGCTTCTGTAATGGAGACCCTATAAGGATAAGTTCATGTCTCAATTTACTTTCTTTCAAACAAAAGTAAAATAGTAAAAGCACTAAGAAGCTGTGAATACAGTGTAACTAATTGTGACTTCATCTGGAAATTGAAATCAAACATATTCAATTTAGATAGTTTTGTTCTGAGAGGATATTTTTTTAATCTTTATAGAAGATCTGAAGAAGATAATTGTTGATTGCAAAGAAATACTGTTAAAAAATAAAAACATATTGAGACTGAAGATAAGCTCTTTGAAAGGCACCTGGGAGTAAAGCAAAAGCCACCAGATTTCTTGTATATGTATTGCATGCTGAACTGTATTAAAGTTTAAGGGCCAAATGCAGAACAGTTGCTTTCATTACAGTTAAGCTTTAAATTTGATTATCTGTTAGTAAGTAGGCAATTAGACAATTCTTTGAAACATTTCAGCAAGGAATATTGTGTGTAATTCTCTTTTCCACATTACATAAAGATGCTGTAGCTACAGTCAGATTTAATGCACTTTGCATTAGAGATTTAGTCTTTGGAGAAAGAGCAGTTAGTTTTTGGTGTATTTACCTGGGTTTAGTGAAATACTGCGACAATGTTTCATTGCCATGATCATACAAATACTATGTTGTATAATAATAATAATAAAAACTTTTCACATTTTTAGGCATATAGGTTGAGAACAAAGACTATTTTAATGTACTGTAGTTGTAAAATAAAATTCCAGTATTAAGTCCTCTAAGCATTGTTGTCAGTGTTTGTCTTGTTTGTTTGTTCGTTCTTGCTGATGTGGATGGAAAATGGTTCTGCCTACGGTTTGGTAGGCCTTATGTGATGGGTGATTTGGTAGGTGTGACAATTTGGAGGATCTGTCTGTACAACTTGTAAAATTCTGCTTGAGATTGTGATGCTGTTCTTATGAAAATTGCTGTGGCATGGAATCTCTCTATATATAGCCTCCACTGCTGACAAGACTGTAAACGCTCATCTCCAAGATGAAAGCCAATGGAGAGTCATTAACCTTAACAACTGTGCACTAAGGAGGTTGGTTGGACCTGGGAGAAGCCACTTCCTCTAACTGGTCTGTAGGGGGCTACGTAAGAACGTGCAACCCTGGGGATTCTGGGCCACTGATGCTTTTACATAGCCACTGGAGGCTTAGACTGGGCATTTACTGGAAGACCCACGAAGCTAGGCTTGACAGGAAGCACTGCTCAAAAGGGCCTGAGTGGCAACCTCTCAGAGCCTACTGATTGGCTGATACTAGTATTTAAATCAGGAAGCCAGCCTGAAGAACTGTCTGAGCAACAACACAGACTGGCTTCCTGCTTCTGCTCCAGACCCTGCTTGCAATATACTCTAGGTTCTGGGATCTGACCTTGCGTAGGTCTCGACATTGCTATTCGATTGCTGTCTATAACCTGGTGCCCAGCCCCAACTTCCTAATATTCTGACCCAGCTCGACCACAACTCTGCTATTCATCTGCTACCTTGGTGCCTGACCCCAGATTCCTGGTATTCTGATCCAGTGTCACAACTGAAACGTGGTTGGCATGACCTACTAGTCGGAGCAGGGGCTGGGAGTCAGGCTGGGTCAAATATCAGGTGGTCAGAGTCTGAGGCAGGCAAGAGGGCAAAACTGAGAGTCAGGTGTCTGGAGGCAGGCAGAGACAGGTTATAAAGAGTGTAACAGCCAGAACAGGGATTGCAGGTGAAGCAGTCTTAAGGAGGGAGAACCCAGGACTGGGGTCTTATGGCAGAGTTTAGCTTCTATTCTGGTAACAGTTTGCAGATCACTGGGTGGCATATTAGAACTTACTAGCTCTGAAGAGCCCTATAGACTAGGGTTAAAGACCCATGGTCCCTGACATCTGGCTTGACTCTGACCGTGCTATCTGCCTGCAACTTGGTGCCCAACCCTGACTTCTGACTCAGCTCACTCGTGACCCTGCTACTCATCTCCTGATCACAACTTAGCAGCTGACCAGGGCACACCAGCCATCCACAGCCCAACCATGACAGCTGTAGTTTGGAGAGTGGAAAATTACCAGGACAAGGGAACCAGATAATGGTGGCAGGATATATAAAGTTGAGGGATTCAGAGTCATGCAGGAAGCTTTGAGCATGAGAGAGGGGAAAACACAGGCAGACTTTCATAGGAGGGGAGACCTACTTTAGCTGCAGGACCAACCAAGCTCAAAGCAAGCTGACTAGGAGAGATAGAGGTTCCATGATTGACAATACAAGCTGGATGGCCCCACAGGACTCGGATCCCAGCAAGGAATGTTCTAGGGTGGTAAGGAAAGTGAGGAGGGGAAATGTGTTCAGGGTTTATTTCTGTATAGATCTCTGTGTTTCTCATGGTTTAGAATCCTATGCAAAGTCTCTGTGTTTTGTGTTACACCCCAGAAAAAGCGTACAGCTTGAGTTCTGGGTGATGGTGTGTTTAAGCTACAGGAAGAGTACTTATCCCAGAGGCTGGACATTTGGGCTGTGAGATTTCATGTCTCAGGAAGGAGTGCTAGATGGACAGTGTGCACCAGGAGTTTTCCTAGTCATTCCAAGCTAAGGAGAGTGCATGGACTCTGTTCGGACTCTGGAGGCTTACAGCACATGGGATCCCGAGGTTGGATCCCCTTACAGCAATCTGAGAGGCCAAGAGTGGGCACTTGAATAGATCTGTAACAGTAAGCAAAAGAACAGAATCTAATATAATTGAAAGTACACTTTAGCCTGACTATCTGCAGAGAAGTTAAGGCATAAAGATGGCAAGCAGCAGCCTTGTTCTGGGCTTTTTCTACAAAAAAAACCTCTGAAATACTGAGAAATACTGATGTATCCAGAAAGGAAAGATATAGTCCAGATTTCGCCTATGTGAGTTTTCGCTTGATACTGCTAGTTGTTTTGTAAATAAGGTTAAAATTCACCGTAATGTTATCAGGGAATGTCACTCAGATATGGTGATTATCAGTGAGATTTCAGAGGAGGTTGCCAGCCAACATGAAGTACATAAGATGGTCAGCCACGAATGTGGTTGATTTAGCATCTAAATATTTTGGCTTAAATGTTTCTTTCCATCTCGTAAATCAAAACATTTAGCTTCAGAGTCCTCTGATCTGATGTCTGCATTGCTGTTACAGTTCTCATAAATAATATTATCTTTGGAGATGTCAGTATGGTTGTGAATGGCAGATCTAATTTTTGTCCTGTATTTTCCTGGAAGTAAATTTTCTGGGATTTACCCAAAATGTTGAGGAGACCAGTAGTTGTTAGTAAACTTTTAGGATAAATACCTGTATAATGTAAAGTAGATCTGCTGGGTGGTTGATATAACTTGCCCTACTGTACATATAGCTTTTTGGAACATTTTCTAATATGAAATCATGAACTCATATCTTAAAATATGTGTGGTCATTATCTGTGCCCTTTTATCCTCCCTCACATCAGGAATAGGATAAATTCCATTTCCCCATCTCAATTACATATTTAGAAAGTGCATGCATTTATCTTCAATGTTATGGAAGAAGTGCATGTTTTTTTCCATGAAACCGTAGCATTTGAGGGAGAAGCTGACCCCAAAATGAATTTGAGTTAATGCCTTTGCCTCTGGCATTGTTTCTTTGAGTCCAAAGAATGTTCTATGTGTTTGATTTTTAGTACAGCAATAACATGTTGATCTTCTATTTTTTGTACAAAGTATAAAACATCCTTGGATGTACCGAATCCATTAATGTACTCATACAAAGACCACTGAAGAAGGAGTATCAAAGAGTTCAAAAGTCACAGAGATAAAACAGTAATAGAATGTGCTTCAGTACAGAAGACCCTGGGAGTTCCCTTTGCACTCTTTCCAGCAGGACAGGGGACAGCTAGTAGTAATATAACTTAGGTGAAGGAATGCAGCCAGCACCATCTCTTGTGGTCTGGTAGTTGGCTCTGAGGTACTGCTGTATGGAAAAAACGGATATTGCCATTCACAGCTATGAGGAAGATGCTGCGTTCATGCAGAGAACTAGGGTAATTTGTAGAGAAACACTGGGAGATGGCATTATACTGGCATGCCATGGCATTAGTAAGGTAAAGTCCTTACTGGTGTTGGAACCTTTAGAAAATAGTTGCCTAAGACTTAAATTATGAAGCAGCAAAGTGGTGTCATGCAAATTATCTCCCCATAGAACCTGTCTGACACCAGAATGTGTCATTAAAAGTATTTAGCTATTTTTAAAGATTTCAACTAATACATCTCCGTCACATCGTGAATACTAGCTCCAGACAAGCAGCAGACTTCTCGGTTTTCCTGGTCGGGGTGGCAGATAGATGACTCAGTCCCCCTGAGGAGGGAGTCCCCAACCTCCACCACCACCCACCTTCTTCTCTTGGGAGCAGTGGTCGTGGAACTCCCTTCCCTTAGACAGTGCATCTCATGCCTTCCAATCAGCAGAGTCTCCTTCTGCTCCCTTCCCTCAGATGTATCATCTAGTCCACTCTCCGCATTCGTACCTGTGGAGAGAACATGAAAACAGTTGCTTACCTGTATCTGCATTGCTGGTACATGGGCGCTCCCCTTTCTTCTTCTGGACGTCACATGCTGACAAATTTCTTCACCGTCCTTCTGTCCCCGCTGCGCAGCCTGCTCTGAATCTTCAGAATGTTGTGCCCGTAGAAGCTTATCCTGACATCTGTCCAGGAAATCTTCAGTTTCTCTTATGCAACACAGGGTTGATACTTGTTTCTCCAGACCTTGAACTTTCTCTTCCAAAATGGAGACCAGCTTGCACTTTAAACAGACAAAGTCACTTCTGTCCTGTGGAAGAAAGACAAACATGGCACATCCTGTGCAGGTAACAACAGCTAAACGCTCACCATCCATATTACCTCCTATCTAAGAGCTTCCTCAGGTGTTGTAGTAACTACTCAGAGAAGCCTGCAAGATGAAAGCCTCAGTGGGCTCTCCCCAGGCGAACTTCCAGGCAAACTCCCTCTGTTAGCCCTTGTTCACTCACTCAATAAGTTGCCATATTTTGTTCACTCCCTCTGAAGCATCTGGTCTGGCCACCATTGGAAGAGAGGATACTGGGATAGATGGACCATTGGTTTGACCCAATGTGGCCATTCTTATTTTCTTAACCTCAGCCAGCAAGGCAGGATGTCCAAAAATTACCTCCTCTGGGGAACACTAGCATGGAGGGGATGGAGAGTTGTCCAAAAAGTTCAACCACTGTGCACTCCCTTTTGCGTTACTGTGCACGCCTTTTGTGCATGCCTTACATACTGAGTACAATACTGTATTTGGAAAATCAGTTTCTTGATATTACTAACAACTGGAAATCCCATAAATAACTGAAAACTACAAAGGATAGTAAAAAACTTCAGAAGGACTTAATGAAACTGGCAGATCAGGTAGCATGTGATACAAGGTATTAGATTAGAAAAATACAAGGTAGTGCAAATTGGGAAAATAATTTGAACTCCTTATATAGACTGATGATGATGAGCTCCTAGCCAGCAGAATTCTCTCCATAAAAAGAACAAGAAATTCTCATAGCTCCATGAATGTGCTTACACAATGTGCCTCAGCAGTTCAAAAAGTAATCAGGATGGTTGGTTGCATTTAAGAAGGTATAGAAAATTATATAATTTTCTATCTTTTTTGTATTAAAAACAATGCTACCGCATTATCTGGAGTGCTGTTGAATTACGGTTGTATCAAGAAAAATCTAGGTGAGATTAAAATACCCAGAGAAAGGAAATGAAAGTGGCTAAAGGTTAAGTGGTTTTGCATATTACAAGTGACTGCAAAGAATGAAATTATTTTGCCTAGTAAAGAAATGGCTAACAACTTATTGGCTGAGGTACAGAACAAATCAATAAGATACTCCCTTTTTTAATACAAAAACTGAGATACTGAACATTTATATAGAATATTTAAAATTAACAAATGGAAATGCATACTTTTTGTAACACTGGCACAGGAATGGAATGACAGAATAGGTTATTGAGAGAAATAATTAAGCAGGGTATTTGAAAGGTCTGAGCATTTGCCAACATAATTTTTAGGAGCATAACATTTGCAGCTCTGTAAACTAGAGTTAAATAAACCCCTTGAAAAATCAGAGTCCTTTCTCAGGACATAAGACAAGTGCACACAGAGGTTTGGAAGGAACGGACATACCCTCCACCACCTACAGCCCAGCTGTTCTCACCCACGCAGTATGTGCAAGGATGAAAGATCATAAGAGCCATAACTGAAGTCTTTTTGCTCCCCGTGTGTAAGAATTGCTACTGTCTAGTATTGCTAGTGTAAGCGGGGGAATAGTCCCGCTGTTGTGGGGAATTTTCCTGGCTTCTGCACTACCCCGGTGAAGTGGGCTAGCGAAAGGATCTGAGTCCTCACTTTCACTTCCTTTACCCAGTGGCCTCCCTGCCCTTGAGGACTCCCCTTCCGCTCTCCTGTCTGGCAGAGTCCTCGTAACCCCAACAAGGCTGGGCCCAGGATTCATGGGGGGCTCGACCCCCAACCCTGCTGTGGTCACCTAGGACAGGGGCTAGGGTGTCCCCACTCCGGAGTACTCTCTCTGCCCTGGTCACTTCTCTGACCCACTGACCATTACATACAAGTTAAAGCAAATGCACGTTATTTAATCAACAATTAATTTTAAAAAGAATAAGGAAAAATGGGAAAGGTTAAAGGAAACCCATCAACCCGCTCTGTGGCAGGGAACATCACAAACAGTGTCTCTGGAATGTCAGGGCAGTTCACAGTCTGTGCTCCTTGTAAGTCCCAGGCCTCCTTCTCAGGCCCTGGCTGTGCTGCAGGGATGCTGTGGGTTGGACACTTGTTCTGGTGGTGGCCACACGCTCTCAGGCTGTAAGTGGTAGGACCCTTCTTCCCAGTGTTGCTCCCGCCCTGTCGGGGTTACGATCCAAGCCTGGCCTGCAGAGCCTCTTGGCTGAGGTGTCTCCTTGTGCTGGGCCCGTTGCCCAGGGTCCCCCTCGCTCTCTCCAGCTGCTCACCGCACCCAGCTCCGGACTGTTCCAGCCCCAGCTCCACCACTCTGTCTCTGTACTGCTGCTGCTCTGCCTCTAGCTCCCTGGGCTGCTTCTTTGGCCTCTCTGCCTCTGGTTGCTACAGCTCTGCACCCAGGACAGGTCTGCTCTGCAGGCTGCTTCTGTAACTCTGCTCCCAGCACTGACCTGCTTCCTGGGCTGCTTTTCGGGCCCCTCTGGCTCTGGTTGCTGCAGCTCTGCTCCCAGGGCAAGTCTGCTCTCTCTGGGCTGTGCCTCTGGCTTTGGGGCTGCAGCTCTGCTCCCAGGACAGGGTCTGCTCTCTCTGGATCTGGCACAGCTCTGCTCCCCAGCTCAGCTTGGGCCCCCACTTTCTCCTTAGCTCGGCCCCACTCTGTCTGACCCAGGCAATTCCAGCTCACACACGGAGGACGGGACCTCCCTGGCCTCCTGACTCCCTGATTAGCCTGCCTGCCCTGTCATTCAGGCTGCCCTGGAGCATTGGCCTCTCCCCATTGTTCCTGGGGGCTGTCAGTCTCAGGGTCCTGATTCCTCATCGACCCTTCCCCCTTTTAGTACTGGGAGCTAGCAACTAAACACCCTCACTGAATGTTAATAAGGGGGCAACAGTCCCATTACACTAGCATCCCAAAGGGAATTAGGAAGAGAGAAGGCTCCTGAGGCATATAATCTCACTTGGGCTTTCCCTGCATGTCTGGCAATTTCAGGAGACATTTTGATTCCCTGAGGCAATATATGTCCCCTGGAAATCTACCCATACCAAAAGCCAGTGGCTTAAAGGCACAGGTGAGCCCAATTTATTTAGAACTATAATTAGGAAATGTGTCAACTGTGTGGCCATTTTCAGATATTATTACCATAATGAGAATTTGTTATGAAAGAAGTTAATATTTTGATTACATGCCATTTATCATGACATTAACATTAGTCGCATATATATATATGTTCACACTCCTTTAAAGTAACTACAATGTGTCAAACAACTAATAGAATCCCTGCCCCCAAAAGCTTACGCTATAAACAGGTACAAGCAGATGCAACACTTAACAATATTCCATGGTACAAGCTGAGAGTAGCTCAAAATCATTATATGTTCTTAAACTGCTGTCCAAAGAGGGATTTGAGAATTCAGCCCAGTGTCCAGGAAGATGAAGAGTGGGATGAAAAAAAAATGCACTCCTTTAATGTGTAAATCTGAATAAGAAAAAAGCCTTGTATCTTCACAATTAGGTAATACACTCTTTGGGGCAGGGACTGTGGGGTTTTGGTTTGTTTGTTTAATTCTGAAAAGGGTCTTAGCACATTTTCCCATGCCATGTAAAGAAATTATAGTAATAGTCATGTCTGACAGAATGGCTGTCTGACTTTTAGGCACCATAACATTTTTCTTGCCATGTTATGTATATAGTATATAACATGATACATTTTTTTCCAAATTAAATACCAGTATATAAAAAAGCCTGGTGAATAGCCCTGGAGGGATATTTAGAAATTAGACCACTAAGCACCCATGCACCCATGCAAAGCCAGAAATTCAGTGTTGAAAGCACTTGGAGGCTAATTTCAGAATCAGATTTGCATTTGCTTACATCCTATCTGCAACACAAGGCTTTTTTTTAAAACTGCTACCTACTATGTGTATTGTCTCCCTATGTAAATATCCACCTTCTTAATTCATACTGAAGAAATACCTATTAAAAATTCCAGAACTCAAATTAGGTTGTACCACTCATTGGAAACAAAAACAAACAAAAAAGAGGGGAAAACTTTACAGGTTCAACCAAGGAAAAGCAATATAAATGGACATCAAAGAGTCTTCTCTTAGTCTGCTCAGCCAGAAAGAAATTGATTGAAATAGTAGTTGCATATGCTGAGAGGTATTTATGAAATACACTTGTGTTTTGTAATCTGTAGGCTAATAATCCATTAACTCGAAATAGAATTGCTTGATTTAAAAGCTTCTCTAATAATTGTCATAGTCAGTTATATCTAGTATGCAATTGCTTGGTTTTGATGTGTTAATATCAGAACTGTGTAATAAAAACAATGTAAGATCTGTGTTGCTGATGTCAGGGAGGTATAGGAAAAAATAACATGCACTGGGTAGAATTTAAAACTATACATGTTTTCCTTTCAAAGGCGGGATGGCAGACTTGGTCTAGGCAAAATGGATGCAGTGCACCCAAGTGAGATCTGATGTTCTTCGTGTCCTTTAAATAAATTATCCATTTTGCAAGCAATGAATAAGTAAATATTTGGGAAAGTAATTGATGCTAGATGAATGGAGAGTTTAATTTCATAACTTAAATTGCATTTGAGGCATTCTTACATATATTTTTCCAGTTAACAATTTCTTTGCTTTGAATTTATTTATAATATATTGCAGGTGTGTTTAAATTGTGTTTTCAAAGCAATTGAATTTACAAACTTTATTTTGAATACCCTAAGCTTATCCAATTATTTCTTTAATAGAAACTATGATCTAATCTAAAAAAAGCTGGATGTTATTTCTGTGTTGTTGTTGTTTTAAACTTCTTATACTGGAAATATAATGTAACACAATGGAGGCATACTGTCCACTGATAATGTTAGACACCTGAGGAGTAAGGATTATACTGGCAGGATAAAAAAAATTGTAATTACAGGCAGCAGAGAAGCAAATTGTTCTTCTATTTTCTTTAACTCAGTGGAAGAGATGAAATGTATTCTACAGGAATATAAACCACATGGCAGGGGTTCTCAAACTGGGGGTAGTGACCCCTCAAAGGGTCGCGAGATTATTACCTGGGGGGTTGTGAGCTGTCAGCCTCCACCCCAAAGCCCGCTTCGCCTCCAGCATTTATAATGGTGTTAAATATAAAAAAGTGTTTTTAATTTATAAGATGGGGTTGCACTCAGAGGCTTGCTGTGTGAAAGGGGTCACCACTACAAAAGTTTGAGAATCACTGGAATATGGGATCATGCCAATTATATGGAAAAGAAAAAAAGGGAGAAGAGAGTTGGAGAGACTTCCTACTGTTTTCCCCAAACTGAGGGTATCCTCTGGAATAGATGTACGCGGAGGAAGCGTGCCTCTGAACTGTCTCACGTTCCCAAGCCGTCCATGGTTCTCTTAGCAGCAGGACCCTGGTACATCTAAGCTGCTCCTTTTCTGGCCAGTGTTCCTGGCACCACATTTCAGTGGACTTCTTGAGTGCCTCGATCGGTGCTTATTCTATGAAATGAAGTGACTTTGATGTGTTGACAGGACCATAATATACCCACAACTTTAAGGCATAAAAGAGATTACGGTAGCACAGATACTGGCCAAGTTGACCTTGTACACAAAAGGATTGGGGGAGTGCAGCCGAAGCAGCAGCATTCGCACTAGATCTGGTCAGGTGTTTTCAGCAAAACAGGTTTTTTGTCCGAAAATGCTGTTTTGTTCAAACTGAAACTTTTTGCAGGAATGTGCCAGATTTGACAAAACTTTCATTGAATGGTTCTCAGGTCCAGGCTGACCACCTGCCACTGAGTAGCCTGGTATTAGAGTACTCAGCTGGAATGAGGGCGATCCAGGTTCAAGTCCTTGGTCTGACTTCACAAAGCGGTGATTTGACCCTGGGTCTCCCACATCCCAGCTGAGTGTCCTAATTGCCATAGCACTGGCTATTTTGGATTGCGGGGGCTGGTCTTTGTCTCTCTCATTTTTGATGAAAAACTTCAAAAGATCTAAGTTTTGCCCTGATGCAGAACTGGAAAATTTTCGAAATCACAAACCATTTTCACCACATGGGAAAATAATTTCCCACCTATCTCTAGTTCCCTCCCATCCCTCAAGTGCCCCAAAACACTGCATTACTGGGGCTCCATGGCATTTGGGAGGTGGTGTCCATCCAGCTGAGGATCAACCTCCCTAAACAGCATCAGCTACAGAATTTCTATTTTATAGCTCAGTGTGATTTAATGTCTACAATTTCATCATTAACTCCTGAACTGTTTGGCAACATGTCAGAACTCTCCCATGGGCAGCATGCCAGTGGCACTACTGCTCTTTGGTTATCTATTTTGCAACAGTTCCTGGGGAATAACATAGAGAGGACGTAATTGAAGGGCCACAGACTATAGGCCCATCTTACAAACCTCTCTCTGCAGGCAGAATAAATTGGTTTCCCCAATAATTTTCCTCCTTCTATAGGAGACAAGGATTTGTGTGAGAGCTTATAATTCTGTAAAGTGCTGCAAATCTTATAAAAGGTGCTATATACCATAAATTAATTTTTAAATTGGACTACATCAACAGTCTTTACTCGGTCTTCATCCAGGCAAAAATCTGCTTACCTTCAAGTGGAGTTTTGTCTGTGTAAAGATTAGAGTCTGTAGGATCTGTCCCAATAATAATACTAATAAAAGCAGCTATAAGCAGTGAATTAAGAAGACACACCATTTGTTAGTTTTAAAAAATTCACACAAGGTAAATGTCCTGAATTACAACCTAAAGGTCAGTAATGTCTTTTCCATCACTACCTCTAAAACCAGCAAATGAGCACACAGCAAAGACACTGACACTATTCTTCAAATAGTCAGGGACTTGCTGTTAGTATATTATTGCCTCCGGCAAATCTTGAAGTCAGCATCCCTTCCGTATCTCAAAGCAAGGATCAATTATTAAAGCACACTGTTTAAGATGTCCTTGTGATGGTGCAGGTTAGAAATTTAAGAGGATGTTTTTGATTTCTGCTGATAGGTTAGTGTCATAGTAATTATTTCTAGCAATGACTTTTTGGATATCTTGCAACACCTGTTGAAATATTCATTGCTTTCACAAAGACAGTGTGTGGACAGAAGGGTCTCTGAACACATCTGTTAGGCTTTCTAGAGATACAGAACAAACGTGTATATTAACATCTGCTCTTTGTTGGATGAGTCTACAGAATTCTGGTTGCTTTATCATAGTGCAATGGAAAGGAACAAGGAATGTCTTGGTTTTTTACCCCTCTTTTCTTCATAACTATATAAAACCAACTATTGTCTGGTGAGGAGTGTACTAAATAGCTTCCTCTAAGGCCATTACCAATGATGTTACATAGATCAAAAGTGCTTGTATTTGTATGAGAGTTGTTATTGTCACCCTACCCATGGCATTTAATTAGCATAAGATGCTCTGGTTCAGTGCGTGAGAAACTCAAGGTCATTCGTGAAACTAGTTCTCCGGCAATTCAGCATGTGATACAATTGGTAAACTGAGGGTAACCCATATAAGCTCTGTGTTGTTCCCTAATAGGAATAGTTACAACTGTGCAAAGCATTTTACGAGTATCATTTTCTCATTATTCATTGTTACAACATGCTGTTCTGACCATTCTTGGAGTCATTTTGAAAATATAGACACACATTTTTTCTCACATTTGCTTTACCAATAATATAATCAGTCGATATTCCAGAGCTTCCCGGAGAAATAACTGTTTTTTTCAAATGAAGAGTCTGATCCTATGAAGTGTTGAACCAAACTGCAGCCCCTTTTGGGACTCAACTTGGTTTCAATGGCTTTGCAGTACTTTTGACTCTGACTCCACAACTGTGAATTTGTAATTTTTATTTTTTTTTATATTTTTCAACACATTGCTCCTTTATATAATTCTGGGAAAAAATGCATGGTGAACTGGTAGAAAATATCC
Organism: Chelonia mydas; assembly: GCF_015237465.2. NCBI lineage: Eukaryota > Metazoa > Chordata > Testudines > Cheloniidae > Chelonia > Chelonia mydas. Next base: position 87,668,362 of record NC_057853.1, on the reverse strand, counting down.
CTTCAGCGACATTGGAAAAGCAAAATATAACATGGGGATCGTATTAGAGCACTGAAAATAGCATGACAAATAGCTTCTCTGTGCACTGTGGAAATAATATTGTCACTGTCTTCACAAAACCAATGTTATTATGGCAATTTACTGTCAAATGTAGTAGATAAATCCATTACACTGAGATTAGATGTTGACAATATCTTAAACCAATTTAAACTGAGCATCTAGTTTTGGGAAACATAACAAATGGTCCACATATACATATAACTTACCTACATGCACTGTGCCTCCAAAATACTAACCAGTCTTTAATGACTTTTTTAAGTAAAAAATTTAGAAATGATCCAAGGAAAATCCTAGTTTTAGCATCCACTGACACTAAGGAGATAAATCAAAGCACATCAAGACATTAGCTAATCTATTGGTACAAAGAAGTGGTTTTGTTTTAGTTCACTGCAGTGTCATAAGAAGGAATTCTAGTTAATCTAATACAATTTTGCATGCTCATTTTAACATTTTTTGTGCCAGGATTTTCAAAGGTGCTGAAGGGAGTTAGGTGTCCAAGTCACATTAGATCTCAGTGAGATTTCAGCACCTAATTCCTTTATGATCTTTTAAAACCATTTTACCTATCGTCCATATTTTACTTATCCTTGATTATTTATGGAGCATTTAAAAGATAAACTCAGCTTGATACAGTAGCAGCTAATTGTACTGGGCCACAGAAAAAAATGGTTTATGACTGACTTCCGAAATTTGGGGATCATGGAAATGAAAGGCATGCAATATAATGAGACCCCCAAGGTGTCTTAAATTGGGCATCCAAAAATTGATGCACTGAAAATTGTTGGATACTTTTGAAAAATGCTGTCCTTTCACTAATGAGACCACTCCTGGGAATTTCTAACTGTTACTCAGAAATAGTCTTTCTTGATTATTAGAGATGAAACACATGAAAAATGGATTAATGGGTTTATATATCTGCCTATTATTCCCCCTTTTGGACATGACAGCGGCTGTTTTTAAAAAAATTGCAATACTTCCTGCAGGATTTCAAAATTAGATGTAGAGAGAGGGCTGTCTTTCATAATGAGCCACTCTCAGATGGAGACAGGGTGAGAGAAAAACAGACTCAGGAAGAAAAACTAAATTAACTTCTGACAAAAGAGAATACCTGAGAAGCCTATTAAAAATTAGAACTCTATTGACCAAAATAGGGTGATTAATCACTGTCATAAATATAAAGGGAAGGGTAATCACCTTTCTGTATACAGTGCTATAAAATCCCTCCTGGCCAGAGGCAAAACTCTTTCACCTGTAAAGGGTTAAGAAGCTACGGTAACCTAGCTGGCACCTGACCCAAAATGACCAATGAGAGGACAAGATACTTTCAAATCTGGAGGTGGGGGAACAAAGGATAGGTCTGCCTGTGTGATGCTTTTGCCGCGAACAGATCAGGAATGAGAGACTTACAACTCTTGTTAAGTTACTAAGTAATCTCGCTAGAAATGAGTTAATTTCCTTTTGTTTAATAGCTGGTAAAATAAGCTGTGCTGGATGGAATGTATATTCCTGTTTTTGTGTCTTTTTGTAACTTAAGGTTTTGCCTAGAGGGATTTTCTATGTTTTGAATCTGATTACCCTGTAAGGTATTTACCATCCTGATTTTACAGAGGTGATTCTTTTACCTTTTCTTTAATTAAAATTCTTCTTTTAAGAACCTGATTGATTTTTCATTGTTCTTAAGATTTGGTGAGGATTCTTATCAAGCCTTCCCCATGAAAGGGGGTGTAGGGGTTGGGGGGATATTTTGGGGGAAGACATCTCCAAGTGGACTCTTTCCCTGTGCTTTGTTTAAAATGCTTGGTGATGGCAGCATACGGTTCAAGGACAAGGCAAAGTTTGTACCTTGGGGAAGTTTTTAACCTAAGCTGGTAAGAATAAGCTTAGGGGGTCTTTCATGCAGGTCCCCACATCTGTATCCTAGAGTTCAGAGTGGGGAAGGAACCTTGACAATCACATTAACTAGTGCTTTGAAAAGTAGAGTCTAGAATTACAACGTCTGCCCTGTGATTACCGCATGTCCCTTCTCTGTAGTGAAATGACCATCGGATTGACATAGCTGTGAATCCACTGACCTTTCCCCTCGCCTGCCTCACTCTCAATGCAGTCAAAATAATATGGTGTATTCTAATACTGTGGAACTCTCTTCCACAATAATTAAATGCTTCAATGACTCCGTATGAACTCCTCATATCTGGTCCATACAGACATGCATACGATTAAACCACATTGGTTCTACTGCTGTCAGGGTCCTCTTCCCCTGTGGAAAGGGGAACAATGTTTGTTTCATAGTCAATGCACACTGGTTTCATAATAAAATATGTGGGCTGTAAATGATCAAGATTTGTTCCACACATTGTCTATTGGCCAGTGTAATCCATCTGTCAATCTAGGTATTATCTTTTCACCACAGGGTGTAGAAGTTGTTAAGAGTTCTAAGAAGAAGAACGTAGTCTTTCACTCTCATTTCCTTTCATCAGTCTCTTACTAAAATAAAAATCAGTGCAGCAGGTCATCTAATTATTGCATCCTTCACACTTTTCTACATGTTACAGTCTTTAGTAGATACATAGGTAATTGTTTTTGGAGAGAAATCTTAGTATGAGCCATTTTCAGTAATGGAAGTAGTTTATTTACCAGAGTAATGACTATGTTATGGTTGGCAGAGCTGAAAAGGCTTTGTAGCCTTTTCATTTTCATTCTCTTCAAGATGAATGAGTATGAATGATTTTAGAGCCATTTTAGCTTTAGCACAGCAGGCAGGTCATCTGTGACAATCACAGAGCAAATAAATTCTCCTTTCCTAAAAGTGGTGGTATTGAGCTGATTTCCCCCAAACCAGATGCAACTGTAATTAATGTGTGAGTTTAGGAGCCCCACATTTCTTTGTCTTTTTTCTATGCTTCTTTGTAAGCAAAGTAAAATATACTGTGAATTGCTGCAGGAAGACTAGATTTGTTTTATCAGTCATAATTGTGATAGAGTATATATGGAGTCTTTGGAGAGCTCAGATCAAATCTTAATTCATCTTTTTGTGGGGTTGTTTTTGCCATTCCGTGCCCATTTACTACCTCCCCTCTTCCACCCCTCCAAGAATATCTGTGACGCTGACAGAAAGGAGGAGTCGTGTTTCATTGTTTTCACGGTGTATTTCAGTGTCACGTTTGACAACACAGGGCTGCCATGAGTCAAATATCTCATGTGATACTCAGACACTTGACAGCCCTTTCACACATTTCCACAACTAGGCTGAGATATTGACCTATAAGCAGGGCAGTAGGGGTGGCCTGTAATTGCTACTGCCAGCTACCAGGGGCTGCTGCTCCACCTACTAGATTAGAGCAGGGAAGGAGCAGCCAGAAGTGGAGGCAGCAGGAGCATCAAAATCAAGCATGAGTGGTGACAGAAGGTAAGGTGACTAGGCCTGGATCTAAGAGCCCTCATTTCCCCCACCCTTCCAAATTCTCCTCGCAGACACCTCCATGCAGTCCCTGGTCAAACCCCAGCTTCCCCTCCCTAGATATCCCCACCAGGCTCCCTCTAGCCATCCCCAGCTGGCTTCCTCCCCAAAAGGCTTCCTGCACATCCCCAGCAGCTAGGTACAACCTCCAGACATTCTAGCATCCCCCAGACACTTCTCAGCATGCACCCAACTACTTAGAACTTCCAAACATCCTCCAGCACAGATGCACCCACCCAGCGTCCTATCCACCATAGCTGCAATGATTTGTACATTTCCATATCCTACCCCAAACTGGGGTATATTGATCATAATCTGAAGTGTATATGTCAAGGTTCCTCCCTCACTCTGAACTCTAGGGTACAGATGTGGGGACCTGCATGAAAACCTCCTAAGCTTACTTTTACCAGCTTAGGTTAAAACTTCCACAAGGTACAAATTAATTTTATCCTTTGTCCTTGGAATATCCACTGCCACCACCAAACTCTAACTGGGTTTACTGGGAAACGTAGTTTGGACACGTCTTACCCCCCAAAATCTTCCCAACCTTTGCACCCCACTTCCTGGGAAAGGTTTGGTAAAAATCCTCACCAATTTGCATAGGTGACCACAGACCCAAACCCTTGGATCTGAGAACAATGAAAAAGCATTCCGTTTTCTTACAAGAAGACTTTTAATAGAAATAGAAGTAAATAGAAGTAAAGGAATCACCCCTGTAAAATCAGGATGGTAGATACCTTACAGGGTAATTAGATTCAAAACATAGAGAATCCCTCTAGGCAAAACCTTAAGTTACAAAAAAGACACACAGACCGAAATAGTCATTCTATTCAGCACAATTCTTTTCTCAGCCATTTAAAGAAATCATAATCTAACACATACCTAGCTAGATTACTTACTAAAGTTCTAAGACTCCATTCCTGTTCTATCCCCAGCAAAAGCAGCATATAGACAGACACACACACCCTTTGTTTCTCTCCCTCCTCCCAGCTTTTGAAAGTATCTTGTCTCCTCATTGGTCATTTTGGTCAGGTGCCAGCGAGGTTATCTTTAGCTTCTTAACCCTTTACAGGTGAGAGGATTTTTCCTCTGGCCAGGAGGGATTTTAAAGGAGTTTACCCTTCCCTTTATATTTATGACAGTATAGTTATATGCAAATTTCTTACAAATATGTACATTGGCTCTTTAAATGTTTACATGAAATGTCCCACATGGAAGAGCACAGAATTTGGCAGCTCTGGAAATAAGGGCCTTTCTTGCATTGGGTTGTACTTTACTCCACAAGCAGTCCCACTTATTTCTGCTGGATTGTGTTACACATACCAGACAATATATGTAAAGGTGACAGAATCTGGCCCTCAAGGTAAAAGTAGAAGCTAAGTCTCTATGAGGCTATTTTCCATGGAAAGCGGTGCCAATATTCTATAGATAACTTCCTTGATTATTTTTCAGAAGTATTTTGTACAAGCAGATCAGGTAAGCAAAAGTAAATCTAAAAAGAACAGAGATAATAATGGAGAAGGTAGTTTTAGATCTGTGCAGACACCAGCTGGACTGTCTGTGGTGTGCTGCTTTGATACACTAGTTCCAGAAGGCAAACACAAGACCAAGGATATCGCAGTAAATGTATGTTTTCAGACTTCAGTGGATAAGGTTCAGCTCAAGTTATTTCCTTCTCATTTTAAGACCATGATTTATCATGAGGATGACTGCGCCAGCAATTTATTCCTTGACACTACTTGCAGACAACTGGACAGCTGCCCGTTGGATGGCATTTCTAGCTCAAGTTCTTCAGAACGTAGTTTTTTGCCAGTAACCTAAATCAAGTGTCAGATTCTACTCGGCAGTATTTATCTTGAAGTCTTTGAGCTCAGAAAGGCAATGCCCTTTTGGCAATAGTGGGGAAGGCACTTGCTGTGAAGAAAGGATAAGCATCGTAAGATACTTTGATCCTCATTCCACTGTGTTGATACAAAAATTAGTTTCAGGAAATGGGCACAGACTGCAATTTTATTTCCTTGTATTGATTTATTTTGAGTTTTAAAATGCATGTAACTATGTGGCTTAGGTGAAACTATTGTAACAATTGCATGTATTACAATATAAACCAATGGGAAATTGTGAAGTCTTCCTTTTGTAAGTAACCGACTAGGACTATCTGTAATACACTCTAATGCTATACATACCCTCCTTTCAAAAGCTTAGCAAAAAAAAGTTTTTGCAGGTTTTGCAGCATGCTCTTGAAAGTCAACAGATGTTTTCTTTCTTGAATTGAGAAGGGAAGTTAGTCAAGGGCATCCTACTAAAAACACCCTATTTCCAGCCTACTCCAGTTTAAACCATGCAGTGACTGCGTTAGCTGATCTCACCACACAAGGAGATAGGTGGCCTCTTGGAATCTAAACAATTTAAATGCTTTATAGGTCAAAAATAGCACTTTGAATTACACCCAGAATGAATTGGAATCCATTGTCAGCCTCTGAGCAAGGTGTGGTATGATTTCTGTAACAGGCACTGCAAAGCAAGCAGCTTTCTATATTCTTCACTTCCATGCAGAGCACATAGCATTAACCCAAAAGGAAAAAATAGTAATCTTAGGTATCTGATACCAGAACATCCAGAAGGAGTTTGATAGCCACATGAACCCAGGTCACAAACAAGGGAGCCAAAACAGCCTTCTCTGTTTCTTCTTCTTTGTTCCTCAACCTACAAGCCATGTCCTCATGTCTCCCTGTGTTGTATCTCAGCACTAATCCAAGACTTCGTTGTACAGATGTGTTGAACAGGTGGGTCAAAGAATAGAAACCCTTTGAATGCCATATAAAAGAACCCTCAGAGCTGATTATTACAGTATTACTCCTGATATCTTTCAAAAAGAAAGGATCAGCTAATGGAGAAACCATCTATCCTGCAGTGTGTATTGACAATCAAAGAACACGTTGTGGTTAATGGTTCTGAAGACAGCAGATGGACAAAAAAGTCTTCATAGACATTTGAACTTCATTCACCACTAGGAGGAAATTATCAGCCAACACAACTAATTCTGTTCTCTGTGCCATACCCAGACTTAAAACCTAAAATCACTTGGTCAAGGAGACTAAAGGAATTCAAATACGGTGTTCATCGTGGCTTCAATAATGGCAACAATTTGCTATCTATTCTATTACTTCAGTCATCATTTTGACAAAGCTTAGTATGCCAATTGGTAAAAGACCAAGGTTTATTGGCCCATTTTGTTAAAATTCAATTTCCTTACACTGTCTTGAATGATGAAAAAACTAACCAGGTAGAAATCCATACAGAAGAGGTGTAACATCTTGTCAGTCCCAACATTTCATATGCTGACATTTCTGAGTAAAAAGCTGCAGCTCCTCCTACTCAAGCTTCCCAGCCTCAGCTGTCATTCTGTAAATATAACTCTTAACCACACTCTACCACTACCTTTAAATGTTTAGCTTAAAGGCATCTATTAATTGGAATTGGTGTAAAGTTTTTCAGGAAGGTCATTTATGTTGCATGCTATGGTTTCCTACCATGGTTCAGAACTGAAGTACCCAAGCAGAATTTTATATTCAAGTGTCAGCAGTCCACCAGGTCAGCTAGTGTGAGCTCTGCAACAATATCCATACCCAATTATTACTGCCTAAAATGGTCATGTACGTTGTAACCTGATGTCATGTAGAGCAGACACTAGGGGATGGATTTTCAAGAGTGCTGTGCTCTCACTTCTACAACTGATGCCAAAGGAAGCTGTTGGGTGCTCAGCATCTGAGAATCTGGATCTGGGATTGAACAAAGTCTCTTATCCAAAAGCCCTATACAAGATGTATAAAATACTTTCTATAAATATCTTTGATTACAGGACTTGGCATATAATAATTGAGGAATAAGTAAAAACTATGCAAGCCAGCTCTGTTTTAATTTAAAATGCAGAAAATGAAAACTGATGATCTTAACATAAAAATGGAATTAGTAGCTCTGATCCATAGCCTCTTACAAACTTTGCTATAGATATGTTTGAATTGATAAACACTAGGTTTTAAGACTCTTGCTGTCTTTATTAGTTTGCTCCATACCTTTTGAAATCCCATCTGAACTGGTTATGTACAACTTCACTCCTTCAGTTCTTAACCACTAGTCTGAAAATTAGTTACTATGCAGGGGTCCCATCTCCGTTCTCTGAACAATAATTTCAGTTGAATTTTGGGGTATGCAAGTAATTAAGTATTAGCATTCATTAGGGACAGATAGAGTGAGTACATCTAAGAGCATTCCAGCTTTGCCTTATGTAGCACCATCTCAATACCTGCAGTGTTTCCTACAAGAAACACCTAGGCAATGACATAGATGTTGACAAAATGTGATATTATCTAAGGCAACTGGAAAAAATAGTGTTCACTGTAAATAGTTCAGGAGAAAACATGAATGTGCCTGAATGGGCATTGCCAGTCTGCTATAATGATGAGACAGCCTGCTAGAGGAGTCCATGAGGTGGGAGGCGAGAGTCCATTTGCTTCTACATGTCTGGCCAAGAAGAACCTTGCGGTTCAGAAACTCATCTCTAAAGTCCAAGGAGAATCAGTACCATTTGTTTCTAGATAGCTGATCCAGAAGATTCCTGGCCTTCAAAAGCTCCTCAGACACTGGAGGGAAGGGGGAAAAGAGAGGGATATCAAATTTCTCCTGCTCTTTGGGGAGAATATCTACAGAAAACAGGGAAGTGAAAGAGGTTGGGATTAGGTTCTCCAGCAAGTGGGTTGAATTTTGTGACCTTGACGGTGTCACTCCCCTAGTTAGCGTGAACTGATGCCTTTCCATTTAAGATCTTACTTTATGAGTTTGCATTCTAATCTTTCTTTTTCTGAAGGTAACAGATTTTTCTTTATAAATTAACATTACATCCAGAATAATGTTTATTCTGTTTTACATATTTTCAGACTTTGCCTTCTCCACTTTTAAGCAATCAACAAAAATAAGGTTTTTTTCTACTTGCAGCCTTCTGAAAACATTGTATGTAAAAAGTTAGAAAAATATTAATATTAAGCCTTGTATCACCCCAGTTATTATCTTTCTACTACATATCTTTTTCTTCATGACCACTTTTTTCTTATCTCTTTGCTAATGCTGTAGTCCTTGCCTATATTATTCTTTTTGAGTTTAGCCAAAATTTTCAAACATGGTTGACTAAATATGGGTTCAGGTGCCTAATTGAGGGTGCTCATACTTGAAAATATTGGTCTTTGTAAGTAAATGTGTTGTATAATATAATATCAAAAATTTTCCTGAAATCCAACTAAGTCTATTTTTTTCCTCATCTATCAATTTGATAATATCAGTAGAAGAGTTATTCATGATTTTTTATATATCAAGTTAATTATCCAATACATTTGAGTTATACATTTATAATGTTGCACATTTCATAATCTTATCCACCTTCATAATCTTGTTCCTTATCAGTGTATCATCATCATCTCACATCTCAAAATCCTCATAAAATCAGGCTCACAGATCAATAATTGTTTTTTCTATCCCGTTTCATAAATATATTCTTTCTACATTTTATAAACTTGTCCATCACTGTGGTATCTGAGCATCTTCCACAATGTAAATACAAGCTAACTATATTACCACCCTCCAGTCATTTAGAAGCACCCTGGTCCTTTCTGAGCTATCATAAATCCTTTCTAAAGGCTTTCTGTTTACTAAGATATTTAATTTTGTAATTCTGGGATATAATTTGTTTGGGACTTGTGCTTTGTCAACATTTCTAATTGTCTAATTATCTGCTCCATTGCAATGAAAAAGCTTTCCTTCCTTCACCCTTTTATGTTGTGAACTTAATTTTGTTTAAATACCCTAAGCTTTTGACAGTAGGACTATTTAGTTCATCGAGATTGTTTGTCTGATACAACATACACAAAGCCATTTCTCTTACCTGCTTAAGAAACAGGCTTCATAAAGGTTTTTTCTCTACAACTTAGACTGTAATGGATCTATTACCTTCATTGTAGCAAAGTTTTTGCAGAAGATTCTGTGTTCTAAAAGGGAAAATACTTTCATTAAAAATGTGGTGTGCTAAATTCTGTCCTAATTCTGATTTCGGTGAAATTTCACAGTGCAAAATTTTGGACAGCTATCTTTTGTAGGAAATAATACTCTACCAGTTCATTCTTTCTGATTCTTCTTGTGAGAATGGTAAAGCTGGAATAATGAATGTCTGTAATACATGGATATCAAAGCAATAATTTCTGTCCCATCTTTTTACTTTGGTCCACAGTATAGTAGCAGCAGTGTACCTCCATTAGAAACAGTGTTTTGCAGAAAAAATACTGTGAATGACAGAAGCTTGCACTTACATTTTGGCAAATGTAAGGGTTTTTAAAATGTATTTATTACTGGAACAGCAAGCACTTAATTACTCTGAACATTTCTGCATCATTATTTTTATAGATTGGATGGGATCCATATATTTAGATGTTTGCTAAAGCCTTTGGAAATTACTGTCAGTATCTAAGTGATCCAAAGCCCATTGAATTCAATGGAAAGGGTCTCATTGATTTCAGTAGGCTTTGTAACAAGTACTAATTGTATATGTTATTTATCTCATGATTTAATAAGTGGCCAGTTGTGCCTCAATTAGTAATTAATAATACACAGTTGATTTATACATATTTCATTAATATTGAATAAATGATGACTGCTTCTGTCTGCTTTAAGTACTTACTATAAACCATGTCACAGAACACATTAATTTTAAGCTCATATAAGGACAAATTCTGGTAAACACATGCTCAAAAATGTTCATTGGGAGTTTCGCATGAGAAGGAGATTTGGCCCCACATACGATACTGTTGCTATTTGGTATGGAGCATATTATAAACTACCATAAATAGTGTTAATGTTCTGTTAATTTGGGGATTTATCCTGGGAGTATTTAGCAGCCACAACTGCCATAAACAGCAATGGGAATTACAGATGCTTCACTCCCTTGCAGGACTGAGGACTCACAGGAGCCCAATTCTGTGAGGTGCTGAGTACCTTTAACTACTTTGATGTGCAACAAGAACAGTCAGTACCTCTCAAGACTGGATTTACTCCACCTGCATAGAACCAGACTTTATATGGCTGGAATATTGACCACTTAGCGAGGTGAAATCCAGCTCAGGTCCAGAGTCCAGGACTGCAGCACTGCCTCTTTCACCCCTACCCTAGCATTAGGTTGCTAATGTGGGCTACAATCTGTGGCCATGGTACTCAAAACAAGTATAATTGGGGACTGGAACTTTGGGATCTTTGGTCCCTCCCTGGACCGTTTCTGGGTTACCCCTTGGCTTTCCACACTGGACTATATGGGGCTGCCAAGAACGATCTGTGCCTCATGTGAGTGTGTGCACACCCATGTGTGGCTGTCCTGCCAGCAAACCCCCAGCACAGTCCTTGTGGAAGGTTTCTGCGATGCAGAGAGCCTTCTGTTGGCTCTCTACACTATGGGAGGATTCTATTTCAGTGATCTAAAAAAAGCCTGAACCCACATCTACCGAGGCAAAAATGACTGATTCATTTAGGGTACACTTTACCCTGTATAGAGGGCCCACCCAAAGCCTATACACGACTCATCTTCCACCTACATTCTGTTCTGACAGCTAAAGTGGAATGTAAATGATTGGCCTTGGGCTGGCCCTTTGCACAGGATGAATTTCATCCATAATTTGCTGCATCTACTAGCCCTCTCTCATACAAGTATTGTTAAAATGAAGAGAACATAGAAGCCTAATATGTCACTTAGTATAGTTATAAAAATATTTTAAATTGGCATTTAATTAGAAGAATAATGTATTTATCAGCGAAGTTTTACAATGGTGTTAACATTTAAATCTAAAATAGGATTGGAAATGTTAATCAAAGTTAATGAAGAGCGGGGTGGGGGAGGGTTTAAACTGTAACACTTTAAAAAAATCAGATGAAATTTATTTCAAGTGGTTTAAAAGATCATTTAAAACATAATCCAATGTGAACACATCTCTGTGCTCACTCTGAAATGAACATGATTCACATGAAGGAAAAATAGTCTGATGGGAGCAGAGACGAGGGACCCGGGTCATGACCAGGGACCCAGGGTTTACAAATGGTAGTGGGTATAAGCCACCTTTTTAATGTTTTTGTTTACTCCTGCTTGGCAATCAGAACCAAGATTTTCATAAATAAGACCCTAAGATTAGTCTCCTATATCCTGATTTTGGCTCCTAAATAAATGGGCTAATTTTCAAAAGTTTGGAGCATCTAGTAGCTCTCATTGAGGTGAATTGGGAGCTGCTGGGCAATAAGCAATTTTGAAAATCAACCTAATTATTTAGAATCCAAAATTTAGATTTAGGAGCCTACATTTAATTTTTGTGCTTGAAAACTTTGGCCCAAGTGTTGTGGCCCACTCAAGTGTGCATAGAAGCTGCACTTAGAAGAAAGTGAGAGCAGGGGCAGCCAAGAAGACAAGCCACTCGGAAGAGTTTGTAGCATAGTTTCATTTAGCTGATTCCCAATATGAATTTTTGAGAAGATATTCACATTTCACCTTATACAGGAAAGGCGTAGCTTCAAAATGTTTGTTCTGTGTAGCTTCCTGTTCTGTAACCATTGAATGTCTCAATTATACCCAAGGAGACTCAGAGAAATAAGAATTCACTGTGTATGCTGCTTTTATGATGATCAATCCTGAAGAGTTATTATTAAGAGCTTATTAAGCTAAAATTGGTAGTTAAGAACTACAGTACAAGATTGAGTCCATATTGATTATAAATAATAAAGTTGTTTGGCTCTCGTGGAACCTTGTTGATTAACTGACTTTATGAAATAAACTAACTTTATTAATTAAACAATAGTTCTTTTCCATTTTATATTACAGTGTTCCAACATTCCAGAGTCTTCCTGAAGAGATACTCAGTAAGCTTGCAGATGTCCTAGAAGAGGTAAGTGATTTTAATTCTTGAGGATACTATGAAGTCCATGGCCTGTAGGTCCTCTTGTAGAAAAATCTTCTAGGCTCTCTTCAGAACTCACAGCTTCACAGTTTTGTTCCAGATCATGGTTATCTGTTCCATTATTTAGACATAATGAGCTTGGTTAAACCCTGAAGGTGCAGATAGTGAAACTTGCATCTTTCTACATTCACTGGAGGACAATATCAGCCTTGGAGGAGGGTGGTAACAGTACGTCTATTGCCATCCCGTTGAGATTACAGCAGGGTAGGGCAGATGTGTCCAGATATAACAGATGCCCTGCTGGAAGGGTCTGCCCAGGAGCTATACCAAATTAATTTTTTTCCTAGATGAAATCCTGACTCTGCTGAAGTCAATAGGATTTTTGCTACTAACTTCAGTGAAGCCAGGATTTTACTGCTGCTCCCTTCACATCTTTCTGGTCTATGCTCGCTGACTCTGGCCCTCCCAAGTGGAGTGGGGATTGTGGCCAGCCTGCTCCACTGCTCCCATCCTCTGGCAGACTTTCCACCATGGGGTCAGTAGCCTAAATCAGGCTCAGCATACAGATTTGGCTCATTTAGTCTGAGAGGGAGAGCAGTGAGCATTTAGGAAACTTATCTTGGGAGTTTCTTTGCTAATTTAGGGCCTTAGCCTGCAAGTTGTTGAGTGTTTTCAACTCCCAAAGCGGTTAGTACATTCTAGGAATAGGGCCATTTCAATACTCTCTTGGCTTATGAATTTGTTTTCACTTTCCTTATGCTTTGTACATGTGCCACACAAAATATATTTTGATTTAGTCTTTGTATACAATCTAGCAATAAGACATTTGATATATTTAGTGACATGCTTTTAATGAGTCCCTAACAGGACTTGCAGCATTTTGGGGTTCCTGTTTGCTCTCATAAAATTAATTTAAAATAATTACATTGCATATAGCATAGTTTGTATTTGCCTATTTAACTGCCCATTTTGCACATCAGAATTACACACTTCTGTATATTACAGGCATAATTAATGAGACCATTACAAATTTAACTTGTATGCTTTAAATGTTTGATTTTTTTCCACAACTTGACCAACAAAACCAATAGTATAGCCATGTAGCAAAAGAATGAAGGCATAATACTTAAATAGTCATGAAAAAAGCTGATTTTTTAACTTCTTTTTACTTCTGCAACGTATATTAATATGCTGTTACTTTTCCTTTGCTTTCTTTTGTTTAATATGTGAGAAAATTTTGCAACCTCTGTTTTTATTAGAAATCTAAGCAAAACATACATTTGTCAGGCACAGTAAAGTAATCATGGGGCATTTTTATTTCCTATGTTGCTGCCAGAGAAATGTTTGTAGTATTTTGAAAAATAGCCATAATAATTCAGAATGCTGTAAATAAACCTGTGCCAAATTAAATCTGTGTATATCAAAAATACATGCTTAACTGGAAATAGTTTAATTTATTTGGATCATGTTAACAATATTAAACTCTATACATCAATTTTAAATGAAAATATGTAAAGTCAATAAAATACTTTTCTAGCTACACATTAGCTGTCAGGGGAAAAAAAACATGATGAACAAATGAGACACAAAAATATAAAAGTAAGTATTCCTGGGAACGCTTATCTAGCATTACTTCTGTTAATTTTACATATATGAGTAAAACTAGCAAGATTTGGCTCTTTAGTTTTATGTTGATCTCTTGAGTTATAAGAAAATAGCTATCAAGAAAAAGGGTGAAGTATAGAAACAAGCTGAATCCTAACTGGAAAAAATAAAAGAAACACAAGTTGCATAACATTAATGGAAATGATGTTAGTGCTTTGGTAGGAGAATATATCTTTTTCTTTTTAAAGTGGTTTGCCCTGTGTAACCAATACCTGTATGGAGCCAATTATTTAATGCTAGACTGTACACTCCTCTATCAAGATAACTGGTTAATTGCATCTAGTCTGTACTAGATGATCCATTAGAGGACTTTCCAACAGACATTTTTACATTTCCTAAGTGGCGAAAAAACATTTTTGCTTTTCACTGTGTTATTCTTTGTTTTCATGTAATAAATTCTTCATAAACTATAGAATTACCTGTAGTACTTACTGCAAGGCTGTATATTTAATGTTTTACAAAATCAAACATATCTAAATGAATTAACAAAGTAATTGTATTTTTATCTTAGCTTTTACTGTAACAAAAATTGAATGAAAGTGACTGACTTGGTACAGTGTGAGGCAGGGAATAATCTCACTCTTAATGTCACAATTTAATACACTGTTTCTTCTTAAGAAACTCTGTGAATAACGCAGCACAGGTGCACTACATTTTTCTAACACCTTCTAAAAGAGCTGTTAGCTAAAACCCAGAAACTAAAGACCTGTATTTGTTATCCATTATCCAAAGCAATTGTGGAAATGTTAGGAAGACAGTGAGAAAATGACCATGTATGATAACATGACCACACCTTTAAAGTTGATAGAAAAATTAAAATTACTTATTTAGCAGAGATAAATTGAATGTGAATTAACAAAACATGAGTGCAATTCTCCTCTGTCTTCTAGTGGTTTCACACTAATGTAACATCACTGCAGTCGCTCATGATTTATACCAGAGTGAAAGCAGAACCAGGCCCATTGACTTGAATGTGAGCAGATTTGAGCCCCAATTAATAATTGTGTTGTAGTTTTGTCAAGTAATTTATTCATATTAACTAGGTAAATTTTATCTTTACCTGTACAGATTGAATTTGACTACAAATGTTGGGTGTAACCCATGTACTTGAAATCAATTCTGCTCTGTTACTAACCCAACATAGTTTAGAGCAGTCTCAAAGCTTCAAACTGCACCAACTGGTAGTGGCTCCCAAGGGCCATTATAACAACTGGGGATCACCAGAGAACACTGCATTTTAGACACACCCTTGGCATCTCCTTAAAGAGGCAGAGAACCAGAATTTTAGCTAGCTGATTCACACCAACTTTCTGCCCTTTTCTGATGCTAGGGTGATGAAAAGTGGCTAGAACAGAGCAAAGGAACTGTTCTGGTTTTTTTTTTAATTAAAATGATTATATTCATATATTTTTTGAAAATGTATGAGACTGAAATTTTTATTACCATTTTTCAAAGTGTTTGGTCACAGCTGAATTTTTTTTTCATTTATTTCAAAACCTGAGAACCTTTATGTTTTCAGGATTTGCTTTATGTTGTTTTAAACTAAGTCACAGTTGTCTGTGTTGAAGCAGATCTTTCTGGTCTCTGACTTTATTGGGTTATTTATCCTTGGGCTTGCCAAACATGCTAACTCTGTCAATGAGTAATATGTTTCTGTGGCTTATATGAGACTGATTTTTTCTTTTGTGCATTGTGGCTGTGCATATCATCTTCTAGTTGGTGGTTGTTTATCTATAATAATAAAATATATAGATATTTTCTATATGAAAAATGCTGTACATATTATCAAAAAGGCATATGGCTGACTTTTTAACATGACCAGTACATGTCAAATAGGATGCATAAGTGTATTGTGAGTCTGAATCATGTTGGGATTTTCCATTTGGCTTATCCAGAACATCTCATCCAGTTCTGGGAGGACATTTCATCTAGTTCTCTGGGAGCCCAAAAAACTTAGTTCAATTCCAGCTCATCACTCAGGTTACTTTAGGCAAGGACCAGATGTAAGGGGTTTAGGTACATAGTGATATCACAATTCCAATTCATGTTACACATCACACAGTTTATATACATTTTTCCTAACTACTAAAATCTGAATTTCTTGAATCTAATTGGTTTGGACATTGTATGGATTATGTAGGAACCAGTTCTTTATGTCCTTCCCTTATCTGCATTTTAAGTTTGTCAGTTATCCCACTTATCTCAACTTGCCCTGGAGATACTGTCTCCAGCAAATGGTCTGTCACACCCTTGTTTACAGATTCACTCAAAATCATATGGCCTGTCCACCTTTGTTTACAGTTTAATCTTTCACTCAAATTTTACGTATGTCCAGCAAGATCTATGCTGACAAAATGGCACCCAAAGACTGGCTTATGAACTCTACCAGAACTACTATACAAACAATACACCACAATATAAACTCTGCTTCAATGGGCATGCCAGCCCATGACTTCTTCCTACCCGTCTCCACTCCAAATTGACCAAGATTTTAGCAGTAGGAATAGACCTGAATGGGCAGATTAAAGAGATGTAAAAAAAAAAAAAGTGGTGACAGGATTGTCAAGAGCCTGGACAGGAGCGGGAAGGAGAATAGATAAAGATTCTCCGTGGTTGTCTGCCTACATATCTATATCAGCTATATAGTCTTGTGTTTGCCTATTACCAATGTAAAATCTACTGTCCAAATAAACTGTGTTTCACCGAAGGAAACTATAAATATTCAATTGCTATAAATATTCATTGACTATAAAAATTATGTACAAAAAGAGGGAAATTCAGTGAAAAATGAAATGGTTCACAATAGTTCTATAGATAGGACAGACATTTAAAAGTCCTTCAATATATAAAGCTGAAACACCTCATGTAAATATACTGGAACTCCCCCACCCCACCCCACCCACCCACCCTTTTGTTGCGGGAGTTCCAGTATATTTACATGTTTTTAGAGGAAGTCTTTGTTTTAATAGTTTCTATTTCCCTTAGCATATTACAAATTTGCATCACTTAGTTTTCCCTCATCATCCAGTTAGTAACTCACTTAAATTAATTTATGAAGAAGACAGATGATTTTTCCTATTTAGGAAACTTTAAAAGAAAATGTAATAAACAGTTCCTTTTTAATAATATGCATAACCAGTGCTTGTCTTCTAGCAATTCTTTACCATGTATGTGATTTGGAAACAGAAAAGGAATCTGTGATGAGCTCTAAATCAGCTCTATTGAAAATGTTAGAAAGTACTTTGAAGAGCCGTGTAATATGCATAGCAATTTACTGCAATTGGTGTGATTTGCAAACAAAAAATGACTCTGTGATGAACTGCAAATGAGTTGCCTACTATCAACATTTTGAATTCTATTCACAAAATATTTAAGGTATTAAAACATCCCTCATATTATGGTAAACTGGGAAAATGTTTTTGAAAACTGATCTCACTTTCTTCGTTAGTTATACCTGTAAAACAATCTACCAGAAGTTATCTCTGGTCTCTTGGTTTGTGTAGCAGGCCAACTTCATACCACCACTCAGTATCTTATCTCTGTTTCCCTTCTTTCCACCCCCTTGATCCCACATACACCCATATACCTCATGCTGAAGCCTACCCAAGTTACCGGAAATCCTAGTACCATAGCAGTCTGTATAGCCTCTTAGTAGAGGCCTATTTTCTGGGGGGCTTCAATCTTGAAGACAGTGAAAATTTTAGCCTTGTATACTCGTGTTTTGGTGGGAAGAGCAGGGGGAAACTTTGACTCAGCAAATACTACTTTACTTCCTGGCTGAGCTGTGGCGCAACCCAGAGAAACATAATCCTTAGTAGTTCCCCCAAATATTTGTACTAGACCTGTGCTGTTCCACATATTCATAAATGATCTGGAAAAAGGGGTAAACAGTAATGTGGCAAAATTTGCAGATGATACAAAATTACTCAAGATAGTTAAGTTCAAAACTGACTACCAAGAATTACAAAGGGATCTC
The DNA here is from genome assembly GCF_015237465.2 of Chelonia mydas. Lineage (NCBI taxonomy): Eukaryota > Metazoa > Chordata > Testudines > Cheloniidae > Chelonia > Chelonia mydas. The sequence goes on along the minus strand of NC_057853.1, from coordinate 87,650,229 downwards.
ATTAAACTGTGTGACTGGGCAAGAAAATGGCAATGAAATTCAGTGTTGATAAGTGCAACATAATACATAATCCCAACTATATATACGAAATGATGGGGTCTAAATTAGCTTGTGCCACACAAGAATGAGATCTTGGAATCATTGTGGATAGTTCCCTGAAAATGTCCACTCAATGAGCAGCGGCAGTCAAAAAAGTGAACAGAATGTTGGGAATTATTAAGAAAGGGATAGATAATAAGACAGAAAATATCACAATGCCACTATATAAATCCATGGTACGCCCACACCTTGCATACTGCATGCAGTTCTAATTGCCCCATCTCAAAGATATACTAGAATTGTAAAAAGTCCAGAGAGGGCAACAAAAATGATTAGGGGAATGGAGCAGCTTCCATAGGAGGAGAGATTAAACAGACTGGGACTGTTCCATTTTGAAAAGAGACTTGGGATACGATAGAGGTCTATAAAATCATCACTAGTGTGCAGAAAGTGAATGCGCAGTCATACTGTGGAACTTGTTTCCTGGGGATGTTGTGAAGGCCAAAAGTATAATTGGGTTCAAAGATTTAGAGAAGTTCATGGAGGATAGGTGCATCAATGACTATTAACCAAGATGGTCAGGAACACAACCCTATGCTCTGTGTGTTCCTAAACCTCTGACTGCTATAAGATGGGACTGGATGACAGAGGACGGATTACTTGATGAATTGCCCTGTTCTGGCGACTGTTGGAAGATAGGATCCTTGGTTAGATAATCCATTGTTTTGACCCAATATAGCCATTCTTATGTTCTTACCATGTACATAACATCACACTAGTCTAATCTCAAGGTGCTGAAGGCATGGATCACAATAGTTATCTTTAGTTGCTTCATTTAAAATCTTGTGCATCTTTTTGGTGATTGTTTTTTGGTTAATACTTCTTTTTAAACAAAAAGCTGATAGAACTGAGTAACACAGGACAAGATCTGAAAATGATCAAACAAACACAGTGAGCTGTGTTTATTAAAGATGGACCATGCTTCTGAATTACTGACATAGTTTGCTGTAATGTTAAAAAAAAAACTACATCATTCAGTTTAATAATATTTCTGTCAAATGCTCAACGTTCTCACCTAGCTTTTCCTAATTAGAAGCCTGATCCAAGGAAATATGAGACTTTCCATTGACGTCAACACACTTTGTATCAAGCCTTTCTTCCTCCCCGTCTCCCCCCACTTCTACAATGTAACATTAATACGTAGCACAAATTCTCATGATTACAGTGTTTAACTGAAACATAAAATTCTGAATATAGTTCCCCCCCTCCCCCGCTTCCTGGGCAAAGTTATACATGAACACTGTCAAGGTTCCTCCCCCACTCTGAACTCTAGGGTACAGATGTGGGGACCTGCATGAAAACCTCCTAAGCTTACTTTTACCAGCTTAGGTTAAAACTTCCCCAAGGTACAAATTAATTTTATCCTTTGTCCTTGGAATATCCACTGCCACCACCAAACTCTAACTGGGTTTACTGGGAAATGTAGTTTGGACACGTCTTTCCCCCCAAAATCCTCCCAACCCTTGCACCCCACTTCCTGGGAAAGGTTTGCTAAAAATCCTCACCAATTTGCATAGGTGACCATAGGCCCAAACCCTTGGATCTGAGAACAATGAAAAAGCATTCAGTTTTCTTACAAGAAGACTTTTAATAGAAACAGAAGTAAATAGAAGTAAAGGAATCACCTCTGTAAGATCAGGATGGTAGATACTTTACAGGGTAATTAGATTCAAAACATAGAGAATCCCTCTAGGCAAAACCTTAAGTTACAAAAAAGACACACAGACAGAAATAGTCATTCTATTCAGCACAGTTCCTTTCTCAGCCATTTAAAGAAATCATAATCTAACACATACCTAGCTAGATTACTTACTAAAAGTTCTAAGACTCCATTCCTGTTCTATCCCCAGCAAAAGCAGCGTATAGACAGACACAGACCCTTTGTTTCTCTCCCTCCTCCCAGCTTTTGAAAGTATCTTGTCTCCTCATTGGTCATTTTGGTCAGGTGCCAGCGAGGTTACCTTTAGCTTCTTAACCCTTTACAGGTGAGAGGATTTTTCCTCTGGCCAGGAGGGATTTTAAAGGGGTTTACCCTTCCCTTTATATTTATGACAAACACAGATTAGAACAAGAAAGATACATAGTGCTTGTGCTTAGCATTTCCTGGTTTTGCAAATATTTAGTGCTCTCTCTCCCTGCGATCTCTTTCATGGTGAATGCTAAGGGTCAAATCTCAGGTATCAGGCAATCAGGTATCTGTAATTCTATGCCCTTCAATGCATCATGTCACAATTACCTTCTAAATTTAGAACCCATTGATATTACGGCATGGCACAGAAGATGATGCCTTAAGCATATTTGAATAATAACCTTAGGGGGGAAATGGATGTGAGAGAAATTTCAAATAAATAAGGGGAGAGGGTCTTTGTGGAAGCAGCAGCAGCAAAACTGCTTTCTCCATTTTAATTCTAAAAGATAAAATATGGCATTTGCTCAAACGCAGTTACTGTAGTTTGTGGGCATTCTTATTGCCGAAAGAGGCTGTGGATTATAGTTAGAGCTGGGCTATTCATGGGAAAGATTATTTCTAAACGTTTTGTCAAATTATGGAAATATTTTTCAATCTCCATGTTTGCATTCCTTTGTTAATAGTTTTTCATGAACATGCCTCCAAATTAAGTTTTGTTTGTACAAATGGGCAAGGAAAAACACATTTTGGTCCCAATCCAAATTTTTTATGACTAATCAAAATATCATAGTAAGTGGTAGTGCAAATAGTTTATTAGCCATCTAAGGTAAGACTTCTAAATGAAATATTAGCACCATGTAGCAGAGCTGCAGCCACCCACCTCATTGCACATGGAAGCAGGGGCAGCCCTAGACTAGCTGCCAGCAACTGGTGCCCTAGGCAAACCATGCAATCCACCCCCAAAGTCCAAGGGCAGATCTAGGCTGAGGTTTTTGGTAAAGTGGGAAACATTTTTCCCCTTTTTTTCCTTTTAATGTTTTTTAAGCTTTTTTTTTTTAAACAGAGGCTTAATTATTCGATTTGTCCATCCGTCTGTCCAATCAGTGTTTCTGAGATCTGACAAAAGAGAGAGACAAAATTTTCAGAATAGATTTGTACACGACAGCTAGATGATATTTCAATCCAATTTCAAATAAAATGAATTAAAAATGTTGATTATTTTTATTATTACAAATCCACAATCATCCATTATGCTATCCTGCTTTAACTGCCGTTACCAGCACATCCAATATAGAAAGAAATAAGAAAACTCTTCAATGAACTTTAACATGTTTTTACGAAACGCTCCGAATAAAAAACACTCTGTGCTCTTAAAACATGACTTTTCTTGCTGTAAGTTTTGAAAATTCAGTCACTAGTTCTTTTAGATCCAGTTTTCCAGCTATTTCATGCTCTATTGACATTGTGGCAAGTCCAAGAAGTCTCTCTTGCACCATTGTTGAATGCAGATATATTTTTATCAATTCTAACTTTGAGAAGCTACGTTCCCCATTAGCTATGGAAACTGCAAAGTTAAAAGAATGCGTAGACCTATAAAAATGTTTGGAAAACTGTCTGTGAATTTATTTTCACAAACAAACTTCAGTACTTCTTCAAGAGTGGAATGTTTCTTAAGTCGTCTTGAAAAAAAGTCTGAACCTCACTACACAAATCTGTAGCATCAATGTCTTTTGAATATTCATGAGTCAATGCCGACTCCAGTTTTACACAAAATTCTCTTATCCGTTTTGCTGTTTTCTTTTGCAAGCTTTGGATATCATATAGAAATCGAAATACTAACTCTAGCTGTTGCATCTGTTGAAAACTTTCGTCAACAGAGTGAATAGCAGTATCAAGGACTGTGAAGTAGAAATTCACTTTCAACCTTTGTTTTGGGTTATGAATGGGTGTGTCTCGTTCTTCATATGAAAATGCTGTTTCTTTTGCCGAATGCGAACTGGCTCTGGTTCAAATTCTGTTGGAAAGTCTATTTCTTCAGCAAGCTCGAGAGAATCTACCAGTGTTCTTTTGAACCGTTCATCACTTCTGAATTCCTCCAGAATATTTTTAGTTTGCTGCAGTTTTTGAATAGCAGAATGTATGTTCAAGTTCTTTTCCTGAAGCTGCTTACTAGTGATGTTAATCTCGAAAAGGATATTAAAATGAGTGAAGTCACAAATTTTAACTTGGAAAGGCCATTTGCAAGAGCTTCTGCATCTGAACATGCCGTATTGCCAGATGATCCAGTTAAAGTAGTATCATCAGAAATTCCAATTAGGGCATCATAAACGTTTCCAAGTTCATCGTGAAGAAGCTTCAAAGCATCAATGCAACTCCCCCATCTTGTCTGACTAAGTGGTTTCACAGTTAGAGAATTCAGATGGTGAGTCAGAATCTCCCAACGTTGTGTTGAGCCTGAGAAAAACACATAAACATGTTGCACCAGGTCAAAGAGACTGCTTGCCTCCAAACAGCATCTAGCAGCATCATTGACAACCAAATTCAGAGAATGCACACTGCAAGGAGCTAAAAAGGCCCTAGGATTGATTTCCATCATTCTCCTTTGCACACCATTGTCTGTACCCTTCATATTACTCCCAATTATCATAGCCCTGGCCGCGTAAGTTTTCAACAGATAATGACATTATTTCAAGCTCTTGTAGAATAGTTTCAGTCATAAATGCTCCAGCCGTCTCCTTCAGTGGAACAAAACCCCCAAAATGTTCCCTTATGAGCACTTCAACATTATCTTCATCTGCAGACCTTTCCATATGCACAAAACGAATGATTGTCGTCATTTGTTCAACATGACTCACATCTGGTGTACAGTCCGGTATTATTGAAAAGTATTTTGCAGAATGAGCAGTTTCTACAATTTTCTTTTTAATGGCATTTGCTAGGATTTGAATCAGTTCATTCTGCATATTTTTTCCTAAGTAATGAACCTGTGTTTCATGATCAGTTATTTTACGTAGATGCTTCTTCATGACTGGATCAACATAGCTAGGTATTCAACAAATTTTAAAAAGTTTCCGTTACCTGGAGTGTATAATTTTTAATTTCTACCGTGGCCGCGGAATGCTAAATTTTGCCCACCAAACTCTCACTAAAGCAATCAGATGCTCTAATATTTGTTGCCAATATTCTTCTTTTTCCTTGATCACATGTAAATTTTCTTCATCAATAGTTTTTCCTTTTTTCAATCGTAATTAAAGTTCTTTCCAATTTTGAAAACATTCCAAATGTTCTGTACTTCTTTCATGTAAACAGAGAATTGAAGATATGTTTTTCCAGTCCTTCAAACCATTTTCAGTAAGTGATGTACCAACTGCTTGATTTCTAAACAACATGCAGCAAAAGCAAAACACAGAATCCTTCAACACTGAATATTGTAACCGGTTTCAATGAATTTCTTCCCCATTAATGAGTTTCCTCTTGTATGCTGAGCAGAGAATTTTCTTTTATTTCCATCCTTAGGGAAGGGAAATTCATGAACTTGTTCGGGTCCATGTTACATGAGAATTTGCTGCACACTGTCATTACATCTGGGCCATGAAGCTGGGTCCTCATACTGTAACTTGTTTGTAACTTCCTCAGCCTTTCTTCCTTCTACTTCAGTTACCGCATGTGTCTCTGAAGATGAATAAATTTTCTCCACTTCCATATCAGTCTGATGCTGTGAGCTGCCTTCATCTAGAAGTAAGTTTCCATCATCTTGAGTTTCCAAATTGAGTTTTTGTGGATGTGAGCTACCCTCATCTCAAAGTAATGTACCTTCATCTTGATGTTCCAAACTGCTTCCATGTGGATGTGAGCTAACCTCCTCTCCAAGTAAAATTCTTCCATCTGGATGCTGTGAACTGCTTCTATCTTTATTTGGATTAAAGAGAAGATATTCCAGGAAGGATCCCTGCTGTTTTGCTTCGTCCTTTTCCTTCTCAGCCTTTCATTTACGATACTCAGCTCCTGAGGGTTTTCTTTTTCCTCTTTCTGCCATGGGACATTTGAATATTGTTATGTACTGTGCTCCTGACTGCAAGCATTATAGCGTTAAGGATGGCTGACACACCCACCTCAGGGTTGGCGATTTAAACCACATTGCAGCCATCCCAACATGTCTTTTCACTGCTTAAAGGTTCAGTGAGTAGTAACATACACTCACTTACCTATTAAAACAGTTAGTTACAGCATTTACATGGAAACAAAATGACCTTTTTTGACGTAATAACCTTACACCGGTTGTTTGGAAAGTAATCCCCTTCCTCATGGTTACCCGCTTGGAGTGTGACGTCATCACTTTCATAGTCTATTAAGCGTTAACACTGTTACTTTTCTTTAATGGACCTTATTTATTACATGTGAACCAGTTATAACAAAGAAAAGTTCATAATTATACAGCCCGATAATAATGCTAAGGTATAATAATGGTTAAAGATACTCACATTTTGGATTTATAATGCTGAAGGACATTATTCTTTATTCTTTGGCACCAAGAAACACAATTTTCTAAAGTATTCACTCGATTCTTAACCATCTACCTGAGACATGTGTTAAAATGACAGTTCGACATATATCAACTCGCAATATCTCCGCTCTACATGAATTTCTGGCTATGCGACCTTGATATATATTCGAGTTAGGTGTCACTAGCATTGCAGTTCTTGCCGCTGGCAGATGTGTTTAATTGTGACTGAGTTATTGCTTATTAAAATTACAGAGTGGGTCATCTTGACCTTACGCCACAAATTAAAAAACAATTTCGCTAAAATATTGTTTATTTTTGCAATAAATAAAAGATTTGACATATTAATAAATACTCAGAAATGTAGAGATATGAATTATAATTCATATTCCCTCCGTACACACATGGGAATTGAAATAGTGACATCTTCATTATTTTATTTGTATTTTTTCATCTTTTTCTTTTTTTTTTCATTTCATTTTTTTAAATTTGATTTTTTTCCTCTAATTTGGCTCCCAATTTAACTTGGCACCCTAGGCGACCACCTAGTTCACCTATATGGATGGGCCGCCCCTGCATGGAAGTATATAAAGAGAGATATTCTAGTTCACCACCGGTTACTGGGCTGTATACAAGAAATTACTGGATGAATTTCTGCAGTCTGTATTATGCAGGAGGTCAGACTAGATGATCATATCGGTCCCTTCTGGTCTTAAAACTTGAGAATAATTGACTGTGTAGAAGATCTCACAACATCCTGTTTCTTCGGGAGCTTACTCCTCATTAGCATCAGTCCCAGTGTGTTCTGATCTAACCTGATTTGAAGTTAGGCATATTATGCTTCCTTTTCCACAGCAGAATGCAAATGTTAATGAAATTCACTGCAATTTCCCCATGCAAAATATATAAGAAAAAAGGGGATAACTTAATAGGGCCACTTCTCTCAGGCATTTTCCGTTCTTACATATATATATGAACGTGCAGGTGAATTCAACTCTCATGTACTCGTATGTCACAAAAAACAGAGAGAGACACCAACAAAGCTACAACTACACTGAATACAAAAAAACAAAGACATTTGGGGGAGAAAGGAAAAACAGATATTTTCTCTGCAGCAGATCACTGTGGTCTGCTGCTAGCAGAAGTGCCATGGTGTGGTGATTTAACTGTGCTGGTGATGCCCATTTTAGAACTTACCCTGGTGCCTGTATTGGACTAAAAAGGATAATTTGGCACACCCTTTCCTCCCCTCAGTTCTCTTCTCCCACTGTGAGTAATGATGACTATTAAAGAAATAGAACCATTCTTTCTTAGCACAGCAGAGGGACAGATTTCTTTAAATTTCCCCTGGGCCACAGCTACAGCACTGATATGCAGACACTTGTGGGGATCTGCTCATGAATGTCTACCCCACAACTAATGTTTTGTTTTATTTTGTTACCATGGTGAATGGTAACAGAAATTTGGAGATCAACAATCCAATAATATGCTTGTAAGGTGAAAAATCCAAGTTTGTTCACAAACAATTTGCAAAGTAAAACAGAATTTCATCAGAAAAATGGTTCAACTATTCAGTTTGAGCTATAATTATAGCATAATTCCCTTTTATTTTAATTTAGCAAACTTTGTTAATTAAAACCAACATTGAAGACACACTGCTACAATGAAAATTCATTAACAAGTTGATTATGGGATTTCATAGAATCATAGAATAACAGAGTTGGAAGGGACCTCTGGAGGCCATCTAGTCCAACCCCCTGCCCAGAGCAGGACCAATCCCAACTAAATCATCCCAGCCAGGGCTTTGTCAAGCCTGACCTTAAAAACTTCTAAGGAAGGGGATTCCACCACCTCCCTAGGTAACGCATTCCAGTGTTTCACCACCCTCCTAGTGAAAAAGTTTTTCCTAATATCCAACCTAAATCTTCCCCACTGCAACTTGAGACCATTACTCCTTGTCCTGTCATCTGCTATCACTGAGAATAGCCTAGATCCATCCTCTTTGGATCCACCTTTCAGGTAGTTAAAAGCAGCTATCAAATCCCCCTTCATTCTTCTCTTCCGTAGACTAAACAATCTCAGTTCCCTCAGCCTCTCCTCATAACTCATGTGTTCCAGCCCCCTAATCATTTTTGTTGCCCTTCGCTGGACTCTCTCCAATTTCTCCACATCCTTCTTGTAGTGTGGGGCCCAAAACTGGACACAGTACTCCAGATGAGGCCTCACCAATGTCGAATAGAGGAGAACTATCACATCACTCGATCTGCTGGCAATGCCCCTACTTATACATCCCAAAATGCCATTGGCCTTCTTGGCAACAAGGGCACACTGTTGACTCATATCCAGCTTCTCGTCCACTGTTACCCCTAGGTCCTTCTCTGCAGAACTGCTGCCTAGCCATTCGGTCCCTAGTCTGTAGCGGTGCATTGGATTCTTCTGTCCTAAGTGCAGGACTCTGCACTTGTCCTTGTTGAACCTCATCAGATTTCCTTTGGCCCAATCCTCCAATTTGTCTAGGTCCCTCTGTATCCTATCCCTACCACTCCTCCCAGTTTAGTGTCATCCGCAAACTTGCTGAGGGTGCAATCCACACCATCCTCCAGATCATTAATGAAGATATTGAACAAAACCGGCCCCAGGACCATCCCGTGGGGCCCTCCGCTAGATATCGGCTGCCAACTAGACGTGGAGCCATTGATCACTACCCGTTGAGCCCGACAATCTAGCCAACTTTCTACCCACCTTGTAGTGCATCCATCCAGCCCATACTTCTTTAACTTGCTGACAAGAATACTGTGGGAAGCTTACTGTGCGATTTGACTTGTTAGCTCCTTTTTAAAAAGTAACTTATTATTTTTGGGATTACTATGCCCGCTGTAGCACAGAGGAAATGAAAAACAGAGAATCTGAGTGAGTAATTGAGTTATTGATTCAGGGATTGGTCACCTAAACTGTACCCAGATATACTTGTTTTGTTCTGTGAGAACTGAGTGAAAAGTTTGATTTTCCCCAAGCATTACTAATTGCTCTAGAAACAGAAACAGAATTCAACCAGGTAATGTCTTGCGTGAATAATTTGGATGGAGAGTTTGAGATAATGGAGCAGCATGTCTCACACACAGAAACTGATCTGAAAACCCAAGACAAATAAGGGTGAACGCTTATTTTAACTTATTCAATAGCATGGTGAAGAACAATAAGGGAGAGTACTGCCATTTACAATAGAGGTGCTGGAAAGTCAAGTTATGTCTTATTCCTTGACTACTGATGGAGAAAAGGGGGACAACCTTATTGCTTTTTTTTGAAAGAGTGAATATCACATTCTGCAGCTACAAATTGAGGATGATCTGTCTCAGCAAAGCATATAGAGTTCTGTAGGGAAACAGCTGTGAGGGAACTATAAATGGGTGAACCAATAGCTCCAAAATCTTTGATCTATGAAATAAGGGTAGGATTTTCAGAGGAGTATAATCCCAGTAGAGGAAATGTCATAGTCCTTTTTTCACAGATTTAAACTCAAGCATGCAGACTTAAAAAAGAAGCTCTAGCTTCAGGATGCAATAGAGTGGGATAAGTCAGTACTGAATTATGAACTCCAGTTTTTGTTATATGTTGAGCACATGTCTTAACTTGCCTGAGGTCATCTTACTGCATTGCTTTTGAGATAGTGCCCTGCCCAGGAAAGGGGCTAGGCACCTTTTGAAGGACTAAGCCTTGCTATCAAGACTTCCGTCTAGTGCCATCAACTTTGAATGACTCTCGATGGCTGGTATTTATTCTACACAAGGGCCCTCACGTGGGGCATGCATGACTGGGGGAGAGGGGCTGGAGTATCCCAGTGGAGGACATGGAAGAGACAGAGACTCTACTTGATAGCGGGGAGTCCACCATCATCACATGTAAGGTGGACTTCTAGGAGAGTGGAGGCAGGATTCATTCTAGCTTGAAATGCTGACAAACCTCAGACTCACAAGAAGGGATGAGACCAGACCAGGAGAGGGTGTTCTCTATTATTTTTAAAGATCTGTAATTCTCAAATGTTCTCAGAGTAAAGTTTCTGTGGTGAGGAAGTGCCTTGGTGAACCCTTTATTCCTTGATTGCCTTCCATGTTGTTCTGAACGGGTTAAACAATTGGAATGCCCATTGTTTCTGTGGCACTCTGGGAGAATAAGTGACTGGGGGTCTCGGGAAGCCTGATGCTGACTTTGGGCAGCTGGTCAGTGGCACTCCACGTGCTAAAGAAGGATATCAGACAAGAAATCTGGGAGCCCTACAGCCCCAGAGCTAAAAATGGTGATTAGACTCTATCCAGACCCAGTTGGCTTGGAAGCACATTGGACCCACCAGTTGGGTCCAGTTGCAACAGACTGGTGATGAAAGTGGTGTATGGGGCCAGGTCATAATACATTGTCACGGATTTGGTGAGAAAAAAAATAGCTGTTTTGTACCCTGTAAAACTGTCTTCTCTTTATAAAGCCTACTTGTTTTCTATGGGGCACTGCAGCATTGCAGCTGAGATTTTGTAAGATTAAACGGGCAAAGCTTTGAGACTTGAATACAAATACTGAACATGTGAAATAACAACCCTGCCACAGTTCTTTCCATCTTGATATTCTGTCACCTCATTTAAATATACTATTTCTTGTCATCTGGTAATTCTAAGGGACACATGATGAGATTGATTGAAAGCACAACATCCTTGTTATCGTTTATTGTAATGCCACTCATCTGTTTTGTTCACAAACACTGAAGCTGAATGCAGGCCAAGTTGAACAAGTGCAACTTTATTAAACCCTGTGCACCACTCTATCCACATGGCTCAGTTGCTTCCACCTAGCTACCCATATTCCCTGTTCGGCTGGTGCCCAGTCAATAACAATAACATTCCCTCCCAGGAAATGTGGGCCCATATACTCCAGTTCTACCAATCATGATAAATCTTTCCTGTTTTTCAAAGATTTTAATATTAACAATAAAAATAATATTAATAATTGACACACAGGCCCCCAGCCCATGTCCCTTTGCCAGAGGTTGTTAGCACACAGCTGAGTTGGAGTCTCATCCTTACTATAGATTCAGCTGGTTACATCGTCTTTTAAATAGTTTGGTCTTGTCAACAGGTGACCATACAACAAGTGACCTAGCTCTGTCTTTCTGTCACCTGTCTCTTTGTCTAGCAAATTATCTCTCTGTAGAGTCTCCTCTCTCCCTGTAGGTTGGCCTCTGGATGATTCTGTTTCTCAATTCCATGATGATTTCTGTAGGATCCTCTCTGGCTGTTGTGTTTGCTGGCTCGTAAGTGCCTCCTGTTCTTCGGATCACTTTTTCCTCTTGCATAGTCACCTCATATGACCTGGGTACCACGGCATCCCTTCTAACTCTTTTAGTCCGCTCCTTGTACGTCTCTCTAATGGCTGGATCCTCAGAGGAGAGCCTGTCTCCAGGCCAGTAGGTCTTTGGCTGGCCTGTCATATTCTAGTGTCTGCTTTCTCTGATAGTTGGCAATATCCTCTTGGTATCTTCATTCTTCTGGCTGCAGCAGGTCTCACCTCACTGATAGCAGGATTTTGGTGCTTTGTCCCATCAGTGCCTGCACTGTACTGTTCTGGCACCCTTTTAAAAATGCTAACAAGGGTTCTGAACCAGAAGAAACACCCTAGCTGTTGTTTATTCTATCAGGCAGGTCATCTACCTCCCAAAAATTTGAATATTAGACCACTGTAATCAATTACTGCTGTCCCTTAAAGGTAAATAAGTCCACGCCCACCTTTTCCCATCGTTGGGTGGACAGCTCATGTAGTAACAGTGTCTCTTTTTCCTGGTATTTATTGTATAACTGGCAGTAAACACAGCTCTCTTTATCAAGGAGCAGAGCTGTGTACTCATTCCCCACCAGTAAACACGCTCTTAAGCCTAAGGCACCTGTCAATGCCCAGGCGTGAAGCATGTATTTTTTGCATGACATCCTTATGTAGTGAGGCAGGGACAACAGCTCTTTGTCCTGGAAATATCATTCCAGGACAAAATATGATTCTGCTCCTACTGGTACTTGGCTTTTGTCTTCTGGCCACACTGCTAGTATCACTTTCTTGACTGTCTGCAGTTGGATGTCCTTTTCTGTAGCCTCTTTTATTTCCACCAGCTTCACTGATGAAACTGGGAGATAGTGCAGCATGTTAGTGGATTGAGTGCCCTGATCCCCCTTCCCCCAACTCTTTGATATTAGGTGTACATGTCCTTCTCAGGATGTTGGCTCACCCCAGTAATCATCCTGGACAATATCTGATCTCTGCCTGGTAGCGCTGGATGCATATCAACATGCGCTGCAATTTCTTTCAGAGTAACAGCCGTGTTAGTCTGTATTCGCAAAAAGAAAAGGAGTACTTGTGGCACCTTAGAGACTAACCAATTTATTTGAGCATAAGCTTTCGTGAGCTACAGCTCACTTCATCGGATGCATACTGTGGAAAGTGTAGAAGATCTTTTATACACACAAAGCATGAAAAAATACCTCCCCCCACCCCATTCTCCTGCTGGCAATAGCTTATCTAAAGTAATCACTCTCCTTACAATGTGTATGATAATCAAGTTGGGCCATTTCCAGCACAAATCCAGGTTTTCTCACACCCCCCCACACACAAACCCACTCTCCTGCTGGTAATAGCTTATCTAAAGTGACCACTCTCCTTACAATGTGTATGATAATCAAGGTGGGCCATTTCCAGCACAAATCCAGGGTTTAACAAGAACGTCTGGGGGGGGGGGGGGGGAGGGTTAGGAAAAAACAAGGGGAAATAGGTTACCTTGCATAATAACTTAGCCACTCCCAGTCTCTATTCAAGCCTAAGTTAATTGTATCCAATTTGCAAATGAATTCCAATTCAACAGTTTCTCGCTGGAGTCTGGATTTGAAGTTTTTTTTGTTGAAGAATTGCAACTTTCATGTCTGTAATCGCGTGACCAGAGAGATTGAAGTGTTCTCTGACTGGTTTATGAATGTTATAATTCTTGACATCTGATTTGTGTCCATTTATTCTTTTACGTAGAGACTGTCCAGTTTGACCAATGTACATGGCAGAGGGGCATTGCTGGCACATGATGGCATATATCACATTGGTGGATGTGCAGGTGAACGAGCCTCTGATAGTGTGGCTGATGTTATTAGGCCCTGTGATGGTGTCCCCTGAATAGATATGTGGGCACAGTTGACAATGGGCTTTGTTGCAAGATAGGTTCCTGGGTTAGTGGTTCTGTTGTGTGGTATGTGGTTGCTGGTGAGTATTTGCTTCAGGTTGGGGGGCTGTCTGTAGGAAGGACTGACCTGTCTCCCAAGATTTGTGAGAGTGTTGGGTCATCCTTCAGGATAGGTTGTAGATCCTTAATAATGCGTTGGAGGGGTTTTAGTTGGGGGTTTTAGTTTTAGTTCTTGTTAAACCCTGGATTTGTGTTGGAAATGGCCCATCTTGATTATCATACACATTGTAAGGAGAGTGGTCACTTTAGATAAGCTATTACCAGCAGGATAGTGGGGTGGGGGGAGGTATTTTTTCATGCTTTGTGTGTATAAAAGATCTTCTACACTTTCCACAGTATGCATCCGATGAAGTGAGCTGTAGCTCACGAAAGCTTATGCTCAAATAAATTGGTTAGTCTCTAAGGTGCCACAAGTACTCCTTTTCTTTTTGCAATTTCTTTGAATCACTAAAGAATTTTCCCATAATTGTCTATAGGTGTTTGTGTTCTGATTGCACTATTACTGTGTGGCCGTAGGTACTTATGGAGTTGTTCCATTCCAAATACCATAGCCAGAAGCTCTTTTTCTATTTGGGCATAGCCCTGTTCAGTCTCTGACAGGGCTCCATAGTGTAAGCAACCAGCTGCTCCTGCAAATAGAGCCACACACAGTCTTTTCTCCAGTATCAGTGAATGTCCTGGCTGGTAGTACTTCAGGACAGGGACATCCATTACCCTTTGTTTCAGTGGGTCAAATGTTTGCTGTTGGGGACCTGCCTGGTCTCACTCGACATCCTACCTTGTGAGCTGATGTATGGTTTCTGCTACTGCAGCCAGGTGTGAACAGAATGTGGACAGAACAATTATCTTTCCTATGAAACGCTATATCCCTTTCACATCCACTGGAGCTGGCATGTCTCTGACTGCCTTGATCTTGTTGGCATCTGCTTTCAGCCCCTCTGCTGTGAGCAGATGTCCAATGTCACCTCACCCTGTTTGAGTTACATTTTTTCTGGGGTGAGCTTTATGTTCTTGTCCCTGCATCACTATAGACAAGCTTGTAGTTGTATATCATGGTCTCATTCAGCTTCTTTTGTATCATTGTTCACTTCAGCACAATGTGGATATAATCTGCACTTATTTTCACCCCAGAAAGTCCTTCCAGCACCTGGAAATCTTTTCTGGAACACCTCAGGTGTTGGGCTTGCATCCATCATCATGTGCAACCTCTGTAGTGACCAAATGTTGTTGCAAAGTTGTCAGCAAGCTGGACTCTTTATCCAGGCTTATGTGCCAAAACCCATTCTTCACATCACAGACAGTAGAGATTCAGGCTTTGGAGAGTTCTGGCAGAATGTAAACAACTGTGGGCAGTGGATAGTGGCATCTTATCAATGCCTAATTCAGTGGCTTTGGGTCTATACCAATTCATAATTTACCTGATGGCTTCTTTACCACCACCACCATGCTGCCTATCCAGACTGTACTGGTCTACAGGTACTATAATACCCCTGCTCTCAGACTTCTGATGTCCTTGCTTAGTGGACTACATAGTGCCACTACAATTTTAATTTATGATAAGCATGAAGGTTTCATTGTGGAGTCTACTTCCAGTCACAGCTTGCCTTCAAGGCACCTGTCTCCTTTGAAAACATCCCCTTGTGCTTTTAAAATTCCCTGTTGGGTGTGGGATGCCTAATTTTCCTTCTTGTTCTGAAGCTATAAATTCTGATGTTGCACCCAAATCAGATCCATCACTTGTATGGCTGTATTCCTCAAGAGGGGTCTGTGATGCTTACCATCCACCACCACAAACTTCAGTTGGTACCATCTGTTATTTTTCAGGGTAGTTACTATGAGTTTAAATTTCCCTACAGGCTGCATTACGCTCTCCTTTTACAATGTTTGATCATGACTGCTTTCTGTAATGCGTGTGTTCATTTCCCATTCATCCTGAGAAATCACATTACAAGAGGCTTCGCTATCAAGCTGCAATCTCACAGAGTCTTTCCCTATTAACATTGTTGCATGCTAGGAGGTTGGTATTGTCCCTTGTTGTTTTCATCTCCTGACATCCTGAACCTGATATACTCTCAGACTCAAGGAGAGACTCATGAGGTCATCCCTGCTGTCTGATGTGCCATCTTCCTCTTACACAGGTCTAACTGAATCTTCCTATGACCTTCTTCTGCTCTTGCACACACTGCTAAAATGGTTCAATTTGCCATGCTTTACAATGCTGTCCCAGTGCAGGGCACTTCTCCTTCACCCACTCATGCTGTCTCGCACCATAAATTTCTGTGATTATGTGTATTCAATTAATCAAATTCAATTTACCAAACGCATTCAATTTATCAAATTCATTGTTGATAAATGCATAGTAATGCACATTGGAAAATATAATACCAACTACACATATAAAATGATGGGGTCTATTAGCTGTTACCACTCAAGAAAGAGATCTTGGAGTCATTGTGGATAGTTCTCTGAAAACATCCACTCAATATGCAGTGGCAGTCAAAAAAGCAAACTCAATGTTGGGAATCATTAAGAAAGGGATAGATAATAAGACAGAAAATATCATATTGCCTCTATATAAATGGTATGCTCACATCTTGAATACTGTGTGCAGATGTGGTCACCCCATCTCAAAACAGAATATATTGGAATTGGAAAAGGTCCAGAAAAGGGCAACAGAAATGATTAGAGGTATGGAACAGCTTCTGAATGAGGAGAGATTAATAAAACTGGGACTTTTCAGCTTGGAAAGGAGACAACTAAGGGGCAATATGATTGAGATCTATAAAATCATGACTGGTGTGGAGAAAGTAAATAAGAAAGTGTTATTTACTCCTTCTCATAACACAAGAACTAGGGGTCACCAAATGAAATTAATAGACAGCACGTTTAAAACAAACAAAAGGAAGTATTTTTTCACATAATGCACAGTCTGTTAAACTCTTCGCCAGAGTATGTTGTGAAGGCCAAGACTGTAACAGGGTTCAAAGAAGAACTAGATGAGTTCATGGAGGATAGGTCCATCAATGGCTATTAGTCAGATGTGCAGGGATGGTTTCCCTAGCCTCTGTTTGCCGGAAGCTGGGAATGGGTAACCAGGGATGGATCACTTGATGATTACCTTTTCTGTTCATTCCCTCTGGGCCAGGTGGCATTGGCCACTGGATACTGGGCTAGACAGGATACTGGGATAGATGGACCTTGGTCTGACCCAGTATGGCTGTTCTTATGTATGGAACCCTAATCACCTACTCTCTTTTCTATTGTCTCACACTGCATGTATTTCTGGGGTGTTATGCTTCCTAGAGTTTTTATCCTTTGACTAGAGGCTTCCTCTGCACAACCCATGTCTAAGCATCTGTCTACTGTAAGATCACCTTCCCCTTCCTGGAGTGACTGCTCTCACAGATAGTGATCCCCAGTGTCACAGACTACCCTGTCCTGATTCAGGGAGTCTGTCAAAAATTGCCAAAAGTCGCCAGTGCATCTAAGGCAGTAACTATCCCCTCCACTTCAGATTGGTCTCTAATGAAAAACCTGTGTTGCTCCACAGTTTTTCTGTGCTTTCGGGAGCAATAGTTCTCCAGGGCTCCTAGGACTGCTATGAGGCTTCCAGCAGTGGTGAGATTCAAAGTGGTGCAAACCTCTCTATCTTTTTCCCCAATAAGGTAAAATAACAGTATTGCTTCCCAACTGTTGTCATCCTCCTGAATGGCCAGCTAAGTGTTCAGCTCGAACTCCTCCTTCCACCAGGTCCAACATGGAGCTAAGTTTGTGTTTGCAAAATCCAGAGCTCTGGGGGGCTTCAGACAGAGTTCCATGACTCTCACTGCCAGCTGCTGCATGTAAGAAAACTCACAGCTCTGATACTGCCACCATGTTTCATTAACAAAAAGCAAAGTGGAATGCCGGTTAAGATTAACAAGTGGAACTTCATTAAACCCTGTGCACAGTTCTGTCCATGTGCCTGAGTAGTATCCAGCCTAACTCCCCACATTCCCTGTTCCCCTGATGTCCCATCAATAACAGTCCCTTCAGGGCACATGAGCCCTCTGATCCAGTTCCACTGAACTTAATACATCACAAGTGGTATTATGTTGCCCTAAATTTTCATCTCCAGACTATACTGAATCGAATACTTTATGGATTTACTTTGCCTTGTATTAGGACACTGCCCTAGCAGTTTATTTTGTTGCTATTTCTGTTAATTTTCATATTTTTCTAATTCATTACGACTATTTATTTGAGCGAGGTGACTGAATTTGACCCATAATGCTCTATGGGCATTAACAGTCATATATTTTCTTGAGTCCATATTCAAAGCATTTGCAAAAGTGCTTGTGATTGATATTTTACAAACATACTCCCACATTTAAAGTTGTTAGGAGGTTTTTAGTCTTGATCAGAGGGAGGTATGTGTACATATCTAAGAATATCTAAGTTTATTGTGATCTTTCTAGTCCGAACATTTATCATTCTCCATTATTGGTACTATTACTGCTAACCACTCGATTGTTTGCTTTTTAATGATCTCTGATTGTTCCAGACATTCCATCAGTACATTTTTCACACAGATCATGTGCATCAATACATGACTTATAAAACCTTGGAACAGTAGGTCAAGGACAGACTCTGGTTTAGCTTGAAATTAATTTATTACACCAGTGCCTTCTTTAGAAGTCTCTTAATGTTGTCAGTTTTTTCAAGTAATCTATATTTAGAGTTAATTTTATGTTAAATTCTTTATAATCTGTTCATATCTCTTGGGAATAATGCTGGAAGCTCCCTTTCTTCAGCAATCAAAAGAGACAAGTCAGCTTTTAAAATCTCCAAACTGGACTTGAGCCACACTGTGACCAAATTTTGAATCTCCCCAGTGTACATTTTGAGCCGTATTGCAGTTCAAGATACCTCTTGCATTCAAGACATGCTTAGACAAGTGTCACAAATGTTGCTGTATCTGTTCCTATCTCAATGTGTTTTCCATTTATAACAGCTATTATTTTAATTTCATCAAAATATATGCAGTACATTGGCAGTTTTTTATCACCTTGACTGTTATCCTTTGCCATTTTAGTGAGACTGGGTTTGTCTTCTTTAGGTAATGCTAGTACATCTTCATCTGCTGACTATATGTTAGTTGGGCTTTTATTTTGCTCCTTCTCTGTAAAGTTTCCAGTATATTTGCTTCTCCCCTTCTCAGTTTTTAGGTAGTTAAATATTAATGAGTCTTCTTTTTCTATGTTACAGCTATTGTAATGATCATAAATGTGACCACTCCACTTATTGAAAGTAACTTCTCAATTTAAAATGTCTAAGCTAAATAACCTTGATCACATATAAACTTGACTTTTCTTTCCCCTGTATATGTTTTTCAACAGCTTCATTACTCCTTGTAATATTAAATGCTTTTTTGTATGAAGTCAACCTCAGCTAAGTGTCTGCACTGGATGTGAATGTTAAGCGAGCTACAAACCTATGATCATGAAAGACTTCTTCCAAATATACATTAAAATCAGAGGGCTCTGCTGATTTTAAAAAATGCTACCATGAAGAGATAACATCCTTTACTTTTAGGGAGTGAATTTTAAAATCTCTCAAGAATCAGATTGTCTTAGATTGAAAGCTCCAGATAGGATTCTTCAGGAGGCTTTCTAGGGGGCAGATAGATTCCGCTACATAGCAAATGAGTTTTTTTTCTTATTTCAGTTGATAAAAAGCTTGTTCCATTTGTCCAATATATTCCTGGGGGAATTCTGCACCGAAAAATAAAAAATTCTACTCACAATATTTTAAAATTCTGCATATTTTATTTGTCAAAATAACATAATATAATCATGCCAATTTCATTTATTTTGGTGATTTATTTCAAAATACCTGTCAGCAAGCATGTCTGTAATAGTACAGACAAAAAGTGATTTGGGAAATGTTTTTCCGGCAAATAGATTCCTTACTAGGCATAGTAATGCAGAACTTTGAGTAATTCATTTAAACTACAATACAGAAATGTATTTCCTGCACCCCTCAGAAGCAGTGCAAAGGCTTGGGGGAGTCAGGGGTCACAGAGGAGCTGAGGGATAGGGAAGGAGCCAGGGAGTGAACCTGAAGGATTATTGGGTGTGGGTGGGGAAAGTATGGAACAGCGTTTTTGTTTTAAGGGGGGAATTTTAGGGAGTTGGGGGCTTTCCCATGCAGACCCTGGCTGACCCGTAGCCTCTCCTATTCAGTCAGGCACATCTGCCCCTACCCCCGTGTACCTGCACCTCCTACCCCCTGTGGCCCTGCAGCCCTCCTCCCATTCAGCCCCGGCCTCAATGCTGTCACCCCACTAGCTCCTGAGCCCATGCCCCAGTCTGTCCTCCCACTAGCTCTTCAGACCCCAGTCTGTGACCACCCCACAGCCCCATGTTCCCCACTCTGTCCGTCCTGTGCCTCCTCACCAGGCCCTGCTGTGAAGAATGCAGTCTTTCCCTATCCCTCTCTGCCCACTGGCTGCCCTCTCTTCTGGTGCCACAGCAGCCCTGGTGGGCAAAAGGTGTAACTTCAGTGCCTCTCCAGCAGAATCTATATTCTGCAGAGAAAAAAAAATCTGTGCGGGGACATGAATTCTGTGCATGCACAGTGGTGTAGAATTCCCCCAGTATTGAACACAAACTGTAAAATCCATTGAAGTAGGATCATAAAGTTCCAGGGGAACTCAGAAAGAGAATTCCACATGCCATTGCCATTTGAAGTTTATCAAGAAATATCTTAAATCCAAGCCCTCTCCCTTCTCCCCCGCCCAAATACAGATGCTCTTTCAGAAGGCTGGCACACTGTGGATTTTTGAACTATTACTCAAACACAGTTGGTGCAACACAATATCTCACTGTGTTGCTTCAGAATACACACTAAAAGTCTGACCATTCTTGCAGGAAGTTGCAATATATAAAATGGAGCTAGAATAGCCAACTAACTTAAGGTATGTGTACAACAATATTATGTTTACCAAATGTAGAATCCAATCATTGTGTTAAATATTAGCTGCTTTGGTTTGGCTGCACTAGAGGAGATGAGGGCTCAAGGAGCCCCTTATCCACAGCATACCTGTGCAAGAGGTAGCCATAGTTTCATTGCAAAGTGTGAGGGAGCTCAAGATAGGAGGCTGGGCAGCATTGCTAAGTTGTGGGGCCAAGCATATAGAACAGCACTGGAGAAGCACATGTAACAATAAGTTCACAGGTAAATGCATTCAGCAACCCTGGAGTCATTATGCCTGCTTCTTCCTTCCAGAGACATGACATCTCAAGAGGATCCTATTGCTCCTTCTCCCTACTCTGCTAGTGAAACTGCAGCCTTAGTAATTCCCTTAAAGTCTATCAATATACCAAATTCCTTTCTGAATCCACAGATACAGTATTTAATTTTATTATTTAATATTTCTTGCGTCATCTGTAAGTATACTAGCATATCCTATTCCTCAAACGCTCCATTCTGTGTACACTCTCTTGACCAATTTATTTTAGCACCCTGCTACATTAGATGTATACAGATAACCCTTCCCCCATTAATAACCTCCTTACACCCAGCTCAGCTGGTAAAAGGAGGCACTCATTAGACTTTTTTTGTGCTGACCATCAGGGAGTAGGCTACAGCAGTGACACAGCTGTAGTTTCCATGGCACAAAAAAAGATGAATGCAATGGTGGTTGGAGTTACAGTATTCCAGTTTTCATTAATATATTTACAATAGGATTGTGTACATGCACTAATTAAAAATTAAATCAACGTATTTTAAATCCCTTCTGTTATCTTTCAGTGATAAGATACTAATTTGTAAAATTCCCACATTAAGATCACAGGGTCCAGTTTAAGCGACTTTATAAGCATACGTGTTTGTCATTTGATGGGATGGATTTCAGCAAGCTGTGGCTATCCGTGGAATATATTACTATATAATGTGGTCTGGTTGTTTCACTTAAACATCTTTCCCAGGTCATCTATCCCAGCTATTAAAAAAAATCTTCAAAGTTGCTATTTTTTATGACCATTCTCAGATGTGTTCCTAGGGATTCACAAATATGAAGGAAGGAGTTATGTAAATCTATAACTTAGTGTTTACACTTGCAGACTGGTATTTCTTCACAAATTTGCAAGATGAATGTGAACTTTTCAGTGAATACAGAACAGGAAGGTCACAGATAAACATGTGGTAGATCATATGCTCTAAGTAAAAATGTCCCCAGTGAGCAGGCTTTGCACTTTATTTCCCCGTACTTGGGTTAGCTAATTATTTGCAGTTTTATCATCTGAAATTTCTCTAATCTCCCACAGGTCTGGCATTCAAGAATCCCTGGTGTGTGTGGCAGAGGGAGGGGGAACAGAACATTGTACACTGTGTATCAGCCAATTATCTCCTTGAAGTGAACATTAAAGGATTTTTATTAGCTATTCATAATAATTATTTTATATAGGTTAAGACCTTTCTGCTAATTCAAAAGTTGGCAGCTCTATGACAAACAACATACATTTAGAGCATGACCACAAGTTTTGACCGAACTGGGGCATGCTACTCAAAAACTGTGTTTTGGGTGGAAATGGAATTTTAATTTTGATTTAAAATTTCTTTAAATGTGGTTAATTTTGCAGCTCTTTGTTCTATTTAGGCAAAATATATAAAGAATTATACCTTGTTGTAAATACATTTGCCTCATTTTTCTGCAGACAGTTCAAAATTTGTCTGGCTAGAACTGTCCTTTATTTCTACTGTTGACCTGCCTGTTTGTTCCTGTTTTCTGACAATCCCATCATAGGCAGACTTTCCTCCCAGGCACTGAAAAGAAGTGCTACTTTTGATAGTATCAACTCTTTGCAGGCTGAAACAAAATCCAACAGCTAATGAACATTAATGACCAAGCAGGCACCCCATTAGCTGGTATGAAGCATTAAGCAAATCTGTTTTTCAAGTGAAGAGAAGCAACAAAAAAGCAAATGGTGTGAGGAAGGGGAAAACAGTGGGAAATAAAAAAAAACCAAACCCAAAACTATTCAAAGGCAGTCCAGTCATATTTAATTAGAATTTGGTTTCAGATTTACCTGCCACAGGGGCCTGATTCTGCAATATGCAAAGAACCCTCAACTCCTGCTTGGCCTAATCCTGAGAAGTGCTGAGCACTTGCAGCTCCCTCAGGTGGGGAACTGAGAGTGGCAGAGCCCATCTGATAGCCCTGTACTTACAAAAAACCTTTCCAGCCTTAAACCTTCAGCCTGTAACATACAGCTGATGACTTCCAAACAGAGGAAAAATAGGTCCTGGAAGATGGCCCTCAAGAATGACTCACAAGGAAACGTGAAAAACATTCTGCCTAGAATCAATTCTGCTTATAGCATTTTTGAAATTTCTGTAGCTTTGTTGCTGTTTACAGACTACATTGGTATGAAAAAAGGGTGCAGGTTTTATGGTGCAGCTTGACTGAGTTTGGTGCAAGACCAAATGGGGGTGGGCCTAAGTGATAGTAAGGGCTAACAGGTACCTTTTGGTCCCTGATGTAAAATACAGCAGAAAGTGCCTTGTTTTACTTGAATTGCCAACAGTCCCTGACACTATTCAGCCATCCAGGCATCAGCTGGATGCAGGGTTGCACCATCACACGCTTTCTCTCAGGCTGTCCTTGCACCTACTGAGGAGAGTGTGGCTAGCACAGGAGCTACTATGGCATGTATATACCACTGTAGGATTCCTCCACACTGGGGCCACTTTACATGCACAAAGCAGATTTAAGAGCCCAAGAATTGGGCCCAGGATTGTTGTTGTTTGAGTTTTTCTCTGAAAGCTTATTCCAAAACTAAAATTATAATCCTCTATTGTGATATTGTAGTTGACTGGGATAGTTGACTGTATAATGTCACAAATGAAGGTTTAAGCTGTAGATGCTGTAGGTAAACATAGCAACAGGAGCAGATTAAGTTTAATAAAAAATGTTTTCAGATACTTCCTAAAGTATCATAAAAATACCAAACATCTAACATGCAGGCTGAATGAATTGTTTCTTAATTGCTTGCCAAAGGAGTCTAGTTTTCTTGCTGCTTCCAGACACCGGTCATCTGGGGCTATTATTCTTAATCTTTGCAAAAATGTCAGGTACTGGATCATTCCATTTTGGCAGAGAAAAACTGGGAGTGCAGGGATACATAACTCCTAAGCTTTATTTGGAAAATCAAGTTTGCCCTCCCTTTACATTAAACTCCATCCCACTCTGACTTCAGGTGTCTTCAGTGAATGGGCAGGTGGCCCACTGACCTCTAAATCCCAGGTATAGTACTATTGCCTCCTCAAGCAGGGGGCGGGGCTACTTCCCCTTTCTGCATCAGTGTGGAATACCATGAAAGGCACTGCAGTCCCACAGCTACCTCTTAACTGGCCTTTTAATTTATTCTCAAGCCAAGACATCCCAAAGTGCTCCACATTAAAGGAAAATCAATTCTAGTTCAAGAAATTAACTTGGTTTCAGATTTTGTCCTAAAAGTTTTGTACAGCCCTAATTGCTACCATACAGTCTTTCATCAGTGTTTGATGGATGCACTCACTTTGTCATCCTACTCCAATTGCTAATTTTCCTTTCACTGACCCTTCAAAGGACCTGACAAAAGTGTCATTAGAGAGAAAAAGAAGCATTTGCTGGTGGGATAGTATCTGTCTCTGACTGGGAAAGGATGAAGTCACAGCTACCAGATAAGCACAACTTAAAGGGAAAGCCATCAGGGTCAGCTGGCTTTCTGCCATCTTTCTCCCCAACTCTAAGTCTAGGAGCAGCCTGGACTCAACTTGAGCTTCCAGCACAAGATAAACAACGCATGATGGGCCATTATGTTCACCCAGGATCATAAGAGGACAGCACAAGCTAGCCATTTAGCCTCCCTGCCCCTTCCCAGTCCTGGCATGGCCCCAGAATTCCCACTATGCTGAAACAGAAGCAGCTGACATAAATGCCTTTACGTAGTAAGTCACCTACACAAGGAGAGTCCCCAGCTGCCTTGTTAGGGCAGAATTCTAGCTGCTTTTGTACTGGAGCCAAGGTTTTGGCCCTAAGGCTTTATACACTTTTACTTGCACCAGAGAACATCTGATTTCCAAAATAAGATGGCAAAAAGTCTCCTAAAATAAGTTTTTCTGGCAATGTCAGCAGTAAACTCAAGAAGAATTTTGCAATCTTTCTTCTACGTGACTAGCAGACATGTACCTCAGACCCAGGTACTTTTACTCTTTTTTAATGAATTTCTTTGTTCATGTGGGACGAGTAAAGGGGTCTATGGGCCACAGTAAGAAATGAGATCTGAGATGTAGACTGAGGTGAGCTAGGGTACGAGGCCTCAAAGGTGCACTTGAAAAGTTAAAACTTGATTCAATGAGGTGTCTGAGAGCTCTTGAGGAAGATAACTTTAGCCTAATAATGCAAGTAAATCTCCCTGGTTAAATTATGCCAATATGATTTTTTTCAGATTTCAGATTTTTTTCAAAAATACAAGATCTTTTGTAATATACACTCTGTGATATACATAGTTATATCCAATCAGCTCAAAGTGCTTAACATACATTAATTTTACCCCAGGTAATTATTTATACTCATTTTACATTAGGTAAAATGAAATGTAATGAGATTAAGAACTTGACCCTATAAGGTGCTGAGTGCCCTCAAATCTTGATGCAGTCAGTGAGAGTTTGAGGGTATTTGGGACCTCACAGAATGTTGCTCCGCAACTTACAGGTTCCATCCATATGTAATTTGCATAACAGTATGCCAGAGACAGTCAGGATCAAATCCAAGAATTTTGGTGTCCAGTTCTCTGCAGTAAACTCTACATGACGCTCCATCTCCAGTTTGTATCTTATGTTAGAAACATTTATATAGTACTAGGCAATGGCATTTGGACTTATTCTGATTTATTACCTGACCCTCATTTCTTCATAGAGACTTTTTCTGGTTTATTTTGAGAGTAAAGTTTACTAAGTAGTTTCCATCCTATAGGTCTTTTCATCTTGTCCCTGTGAGAATAGATTGTTACTTTGAGTTCTGATGCATATTTTCAATCTGTGAATGCCATAGATGAAAACAAATGTGAAATGCACCTTCTCTGTTCCTGTTCTGTTCAGAGAATGCTCTTCCACCTGCTTCGTTTGAACAGCAGTTTGTAAATATCTATTGTTCACATGTCCTGAAATATAAAACGAGGCTATTTTTTGTAATCAGCTTGCCTGATTCCTTCTTTTGCAAAGCTGTTAGAAACAAAATGTAATATTTATGTGGAAAATTTGTCCTACTGCAAGTTACCATCCTGGTGCTCTATGAGTATAATACAGTATTAATATGAAAAATAAAATTAGTGACTATATTAGAAACAAGGAATAATTAATTTGTAATGTATGTTTTTTGTTCTATCCCAGTCTTCTGTTTCTCTTACAGAGTTCATCCAATACCATTGCCCACAGTGACACCTACTGGTACCTTTAAGAAAGCCAGACTTTACCATAATATACCATTTGTGCAGTGAGACAATTAGTTACTGTCCCCTTGATTTTCCTTTCTTCATGGAGACAAAAGCAGCCATCCAAGGAATGGCTGTCAACTGCCACACCAAAACTGAGAAAGATGTTATACACTGTGTGCTAGGATGCCCATCTGTAACACTTACTGGGGCAATTAAACAAGATCTTAAGAGCAATGTGTCCAAGCCTCAGCTCTGTGCCAAGCAAAAGCTTGAGTTTTTAAAATGGCTAGATATTCAACTGTGGAGAATTAGGTGGTGCAGGTAAAATATAGCAGCTGGCAGGTGAGTGTTACTGCTTAGAGTTTATTTTTGCCTTGGGAAATGAGTACCTTTACTTGCTCTCATTTGAGTAACTTTCCATTTGTTCACCACCAATGCCTGCATATATATTAAACATTCAGTTAAATTCTTAAGAATGTATAAGTTATAGAATCTTATTTTCTAGCACTTATCCAGTGTTTTTGATATGTCAGTTCTAATAACGGTGGTGACTTAAAAATGCTTTTATGATAGCAGAAATAACTTTCACCCTTAATCCTTGAAATACTGGCACTGGACATCTTAATAGATAGCCACTTGACTAAGCAGCTGAAGGAGAAAAGGCATTAGAAATGGAGTCAGTGATGTTGCAAAAATTGAAATCTTCCTATTTCCATATTTCACAGCATGCAACATAAGGGTGTTTGAGATAGATTTCATATTTCCAGGGGGGTTGTTGTTTTTTTTGCTACTACAGGACTTTAGTGAAACTCTATCTGAAATGACTTTCCCACTTCTCTATGGGCCAAATCCTGACCCGTAGCCCTAATTTGTGACTGGGACACAAATACAGAAAACATCAGATTCACTATAATTCCATTGCCCAGGATGGGAAGAAGCCATAAAGGAGGGCTTCACATTCTTTGTGCATTGTGGATCAGCTCTCTATGACAACGCATTCTGGGATAGCATGCAAAAGTGTTGGGGTGGGTCTGCAATGATGTCAGTCCACTGGCCAAAATGCATATGTAGTAGTGGCTGCCACCTGACTGTATCAGTTCTTCATGTCATGGTCCCAGATTGGGGGAAGATTTTTTTTCCCTAATCCCTATGTATTTCCTATGTGCAAGCCTGTTTACTTGTCTTTCCTCATCAAATACCTGGGATGCCATCCTTTCTTGCAACCTTCAACATAGGGAAGGAGTGTATGGAGCCACAATTGAGAGGAAAAGAGAAGTGCATCTGGAGCACAGAAGTTCTCTGGCAATCTCCATTTACCAGAATGGTTCTGGGGGTTCTTTTGCAGCCAGGTGCAATTTAGAACAGCCCTGAGATGTGTCAAGTCAGAGAAGGTTCAGACAGGAGTTATATGAATGAGCTGGAAAACATTCCTTTCTGGCAGAGACTAAAGGAGCTCAATCTATTTAGTTTAAAGAGGGAAGGTCTAGAATCTTAGGAAGAAGTTATCTAATACCAGTTAGCTCTTTAATCAAGCAGATAAATGCATAATAAGATACCACAGCTAGAGTTAAATTAAGCAAGGTTCAAACTGTAAATAAGGCACACAAATGTTTAACAGTGAGGCTACTCAACCCCTGGAACAAGAATGGATATCTTTCTAAAAACAATAAGCTCTAGCTCAACCACTGGGTTAGATGCAGAAATCAGTGTATGAAATCTGTGGCTTGTGTTACCAAGGAGATCAGACTAGATGATGATGGTGGTTCCTTCTGGCCTTAAAAATCTACGAAATGAAGGAATATGATACTAATCTACAAAATCTTCAGAGGGTTGAGCCCAGGTTGCATCAGGTTGTGCCGTTCACATCCAGATCATGAACTTCTATGAGAGTTATGATCTTGGGGGATAATGGAAGTTTTAGCTTCATGAATTTAGGCTTGTGAATGTAGTAGACAGATATGTTTTGGTGCATGGCTTTAATCCACAGTAAATTAGAGTGACCATGAAATTTATCACCTATGGAACAAAATATAAGATTCATCTTTTGGGTGTAACTTCCTTAAAATATTTATATATATTACACATCCTTCTCATCAAAAGGAAGATCAGGGAAAAGAACAAAAGATCCACACTGATTGGAATACACATGCATTTTTGTAAAGCACTCATATACCAAAAACATGAACAAAGTATATATACTGACGGAAAATCAAAATTTGACCATATGTTACAGCATCAGTTACTGCAACTAAAAGTTTGCATGTTCATTACATGTGTGTGTTAGGATTGGATGAATTTTACAATACATTTATATTTGCAACTGTATATTGTTGGCTTTACATTATCTTATATAATATTAAATATAATAGTTTTTATCTTTATTTCCACTCTACAAATTAAAAACTTTTTTAAGGGGAAAAAAGAGTCGGACTAATGGAAAATAAAAAAATTGCAAAATACTTTTGCAGGGTCCACACAATATGGTCTGTTTGTATGTCTGATTGTCAGATCAGTTTCCTGTTCATGTACTTTGTGTTGTAGATAACTGTTTATTTTAATTCTACCTAGATTGTGTTAAAACTGAATTAGAAAGACATATTGCAAAGTACACTATTTATTCTAGCTTCTAGAACAGCTATTCAGGATGTGCTGGGATAAAGCCTGTTGCTGTCTCAGCAGATATTTATTTTCAGTTCATATGTACTGGATTATTCATACATTGCTGAATAGCAAACATTGTTAAAAAGGGAGTGGCGTATGTAGAAATACCCACATACTGCAGCCTTGTTTGCATTCCTCAACTAAGCTTCCTGTGATGCTTTATTGTATGTATTTAAAGTACATAATTATAAAGTAATATTAAGAATCTGACTTGTTCAATTGCTTGAATGAAACCTTCATGTTACTTTATTGGACATAAAACCAAACTGTCACCTGATATAAATTGTCTTATTAAAAACAAGAGAAATCTCCAAGAAGTTGCATTGACATGCTAATAGAATCAGATATGATTTTTGTGGGAATTCTTCACAGGTTTTTCCTAATTTCTCTTATTTCCTGCACCATGGCTGATATACATACCATTCTTCATTCTACTGTAATTTGACTGCATTTACTATTGGTTTTTTTTTTAAAGGCAGAATTATTTTGCCCAACTTGTGTGTGTATAGCAGTTGATTGTAGTTTTAATTAACAGGAGCTAAAACTATTGTTTTTCACAAACTGTAATAAATACAGACAATATATACGTCCAAAAAAAAGCCTGAAGTCTTTGCCTGCTGGTGTTCCACTTATTCTGTTGCACTTGGCATTAGCAACTTTAGCAAGTTGTATTTTTATTATATAAATTCCAGTCATTATGTGGATGCTTTGCATTAATAACGTTCACAGGCATGCAGAATGAAATACAAATCCTAATGTGCTTGCTTTAGTCAGACATCTTCTTTCATCACTTGGTGTATCAATGCTGGAAACAATTGCTTGCCTCCATTTTTGGCCTCAGGTGAATCTGATCTGTCTCATATGAAAACATCATATACAATTAGAATATGATAGTATAAAATTACTCTTTAAACATGCAAAATGTAATAGAAAATTATACCTTTTCTATAGAACTTTTAAACCAACCTATACATTGAATAGAGATTTATAGCCTTGCTGTATGCTTCTGTGTTGTTGCTTCATGTGGCAAGATAAGGGCATTATGGTCTGTACAAGATTAACAGGTCCCTGTCTGTCATGTGGATGCTTAGGAAAGGGTATAAAAGGAAGAGGAAGCTGGGTCAAAGGGGAACTAAGGAGTAGGATGTCCCCTCTCCCCTCCTGGTTGGTTAAAGCAGGGAAAACCTATGGAAACTGTTGCCCAGTGTTTTCCAGTTGATTTGGCTTTTTTTGGTTTGTGGACAATAAAGGAGAGAGCCTTAAAAAAAACTCATGTGTGAAGCTTTCTATCCCTTCCTTGGCCTATCAGCCTATGATTGGTTTAAAACCTCTATTCAAAAGTTATAATTCTCATTAAATTGTACAGGAGGTTTCCATAAGGGGTGTT
Source organism: Chelonia mydas (assembly GCF_015237465.2). Classification (NCBI taxonomy): domain Eukaryota; kingdom Metazoa; phylum Chordata; order Testudines; family Cheloniidae; genus Chelonia; species Chelonia mydas. The sequence continues at coordinate 87,619,956 of NC_057853.1, read as the reverse complement.
CCCAGTAATAAAGCATTTCTTATTCCACTTTGTATCCTTTATGACTGCTGTAGGCATAAACAGTTCCTGGGCACTACAAAATGTGAACCAAAATTTAAAAAAAATAAAGCAAACTAGTATTTGCCCTAAGTGAGCAAGGTTAGTTTGCTTTATGAACCAATCACTCTGAGGAAATGGCAATATGCTTTTGAATAAGGAGATTATAAAATTCCTTTCCTACTTTTTCCCAGTGGTGCATAAATGGAATTTACCTTTCCTGCTGAAACATTACCCTGCTAAATAAATACATGTGATAATTAAGGTGGGATGTTTTATATTCAGTTAAATGCTGAAAAGCCATGACATTTTAAAGAGCCAAATATTTTTATCTTCCTGGAACTGATTTTTGGTTGGTGACCTCCAATACAATTTAGTACTGCCTCAGCAGAATCACAGCAGTGCTCCAGCCGCATCCCTGCCATGATCAAGAACGATGGGGCACTGAGGGTTGGGCGTGATGTAGAATAGTCCCAGTGTCATTTTGTTTCCAACTGCTTTGTGTTGCTAGATGGCAGAGGATCTGGAGAAGGAGAAGCTAACTAAATGGCCAGCTCTGCAGCCTTGCTCACCTAAACCACCGACAGAGTCCAATGAAAATTTTTGGTATAGAAAGAATGAGGGTCAGACCTCAAATGAGAAATGCTGATACCCAATTGCAATCTGAAATTATCCCAGGATGCTCCATGACTTTTGTAACTATGAGCTGACTTGAGGTCATTCCTGTAATAATCTCTACCAAATGGAAGCTGGGATGAAAATTCTAGGCACAAAATTGTTGGTGGCAGAATGAAATACTAATATAAAGTGCTCTCATAAAAACAGAGAGCATTTTGAAAGCAAAACAGAAAATGAGAAGGGATTTTTTTTTCTACAGATAATGTTCTTAGTACCTTATTTTAGTCATACTTAAAAGGTTAGTATTTGACAACAACAAGAAAATCTAGCTGTGCAGTGTAAAAACCTTAGTCATTTTTACATGTTATACACCAGATGGAAGGGCAAAGGTCAGAACAGAATGAATCATGTTTAGCCTCTTTCTGTGGCCTCTTATTGTACACAGTAAAGAGAACTTTGATCCCCTGACTTCAGTTATTAGATTCTTCATCATCAGTGTGAAGCTTTGATAACAGATGTCTAGCATTAGAAATGAAATATTAGCTGGCATGTTGACTCCATATGCTTGGGGGCTATAACATCTACAGTCTGCTTCATTTTTCATATTCACATTTCCCACAGTTAGGTCAGAATTCACAGCTGTAGTGTCAGGAAGGCTCTTGATCTCAATGCCGCTAACAGTGCATCTGTACCTCTAGGAAGGGGAAAGTTAGAAAATTCTTCTATCTTGAATAGGCACAGTTGGCTGACATGGTTTTGGTCACTTGTAGAGTGATCTACTTGGGAAGTCTGTAAAGGTACTGTAGGATGTATTACTGACCATGTCTTTAAAAAGAAGGTGAAAAAATTAAAGAACATTTTCCAGTAAAGTTAAATAAAAGCTGTCACCTCTGATTGAGTTTTAATTTTGCAAATAGTTTAGCAAGTAAAATCTGACCTAATTAAAATATTGTTAGCCAGTTAAGTGACTCAAGATTGTTGTAATAACTAGAGAGGAAGGATTGTTCAGTGGCTAGGGACTCACCTCAGATTTAGGAGACTGGGGTTATAGTCCATGCTCTGCCACAGACTACTGCCTGTCAATGGGATTTTGGCTCCTAAGGAAGTGTTTAAATCATTTTTAAAAATTAGACTTAGTCTCCTAAAACAATTAGGCATTACAGTACTGAGGTCACCAATGCCTAAATACCTTTTAAAAGCCCCCATTACTGCAGTAATGAGGAACATATAAGTACTTAAGATAGGTAGAACTTGTGATTTGGTTCAGATAGTAACCATCAATTTGTACCAAGAGACTTCTGTATTAACAACTGAAAACTATAGCTGTCTGGATGTTTATCTAACTTCATGGGTCGGGAAATAGGAGCATGATTTCGTATTTCAGCCTTTGGTCCTGATTGCAGAAGCATCTAGAAAAAATACACGAATGATATTGAAGCTCAAAAACAATTTAGATGTGATGTGAGTTTGAGGAGAACTCAAGGTTCATTTTATCTAGTATTCAGAAATATATCCTAGGAGGTACATATCTGCCCGTTTATGCTTTAAGATCCCATAATAATGCTTGATATTATTTTTCAATATGTAATTGAATCAACCCACTGCCAGGGCTACCAATAACAAAGGAAGTATTTGTGGGAGAAACGCTGCAGGAACAAATCAAAGGTAATCTTTGCGCATGGCTACACTTGCAGATGTAGAGTGCTTTGAGTTAAACCCGCCTTCGGAGAGTGCAGTAGGGAAAGCGCTGAAGTTTGTCTATACTGACAGGAACAAGCGCACTGGCGTGGCCACATTTGCAGCACTTGCAGCGGCATTGGGAGCGGTGCATTATGGGCAGCTATCCCACAGAGCACCTCTTCCCATTCTGGAGCTGTGGCTTGTGGGAAGGAGGTGGGGGGGCGGGGCATTCTGGGTCCTGTTCCAACGCCCCGTGATACATCGGTTTGCATCCCTGTGCTTCCGTCCACATTTGGCGCCATCTTTCAACGGTTTTTGTACTGCGCGCTTTGTCTTCCCTTTCAGTCTGCAGGAATGGGGCCCGAACTGCTGAGGAGTATGCTGACGAATCTCGCCAGCATGTCACGTTTGGCAGTCGAGTTATTCCTTATGATCCAGACTGACAGTGAGGGTTCCGACGATGATATTGACTCAAGTAATGCATGTAACATGAGTTTGCTTGTGGCATTCACAGATATGCTCACCACCGTGGAACGCTGCTTTTGGGCTCAGGAAACAAGCACCGAGTGGTAGGATCACATCGTCATGCAAGTCTGGGATGATGAGCAGCAGCTGCAGAACTTTCGGATGAGAAAAGCTACTTTCATGGAACTGTGTGAGGAGATCGCCCCCACCCTGCGGCGCAAGGACACGAGATTGAGAGCTGCCCTGACGGTGGAGAAGCGGGTGGCTATTGCAGTCTGGAAACTGGCAACTCCAGACAGCTACCGATCAGTCGCAAGCCAGTTTGGAGTGGGAAAGTCGACCGTTGGAATCTTGTTGATGCAAGTTTGCAGGGCCATTAATCAAATCCTGCTCAGAAGAACCGTGACTCTGGGTAATGTGCATGACATTGTGGATGGCTTTGCACAAATGGGTTTCCCTAACTGCGGAGGAGCGATAGATGGCACATAAATTCCAATTCTGGCACCAGCCCACCTAGCCTCCGAGTACGTTAATCAGAAAGGGTATTTTTCTATGGTTCTCTAGGCACTTGTGGATCACCATGGGCGTTTCATTGACATTAATGCACGCTAGCCCGGAAAGGCGCATGATGCACGCATCTTTCAGAACACTGGCCTGTTCAGGAAGCTGCAAGCCAGGACTTTTTTCCCAGACCAAAAGATCACGATAGGGGAAGTCAAAATGACCATTGTGATCCTTGGAGACCCTACTTACCCTTTAATGCAGTGGCTTATGAAACCCTACACAGAAAGCCTTGACAGCAGCAAGGAGTGGTTCAACAACAGGCTGAGCCGGTGCAGAATGACTGTGGAGTGTGCTTTTGGCCGTTTAAAGGGCCGCTGGTGCTCTCTGTATGGGAAGCTGGACCTGGCCGATGACAGCATCCCCACAGTTATATCCATGTGCTGTACCCTCCATACCATTTGTGAAGGGAAGGGTGAACGATTCACTCAGGCACAGAACTCGGATGTTCAACACCTGGAAGCTGAATTTGAACAGCCAGCGAGCAGGGCTATTAGATGAGCCCAAAGTGGGGCTGCAAGGATTAGGGATGCCTTGAGGGAGAAATTTGAGGCTGAAAACCACCAGTAATGGGTAGTGCCGTGCATGGGAGTGAAGTGCAGTAGTTCCAATGTTCTTAGGAATCTGTGTTTGCTATGCTTACTTGCAGTGCCTGTTTCTTTCCTGGGCTAAGGTATCTTTTGCTTTATGCAATAAAAAAGAGTGTTTTCAAAGCCAAAAAATCCATTTATTGAAAAGAAAATGCATTTCTTGAAAAGAAACACAACTGCTTGGGAAACAGAAAGGACAAGGGGGTGGGGTGGGGAATGGTACAATCACAGATTTGCGTAAGTTCTGTTATCATACTCAGCCTTCCTGTTTGGAGTGCTGTTCAGTGAGTGCTGCAGTTCAGGATGGCTATACTGCATGGCGATGGAGGTTGAGTGCAGTGCATAAGGGTCATAGTTTTCAGGGCTGGGTGGTGAAGCTACAGGTGTTGGAGGCAACTGGTGGCGGTAAGAACCTGGATGTTGGGGAAGGTGGGTTGGAGGAGACATGGGGGCACAAGGGAAAGAGTTTTAGGACAAGGGCTGCAGTGGGGGTCGGGCATGGTAATGTTCCGCCTGCATGGCTACAAGCGCCTGGATCAAGTCTGCTTGGTGCTCCATTATGCTTATCAGCTGATCCGTGCTTTGCTGCCAGAGCACTGTGCTTTTGTGCCAGCGCTCCTCATTCTGCTGTCAGATCCTCCTTTCACTGTCCCGCCACTCCTGCACTTTTCGATTTTCATTACTTGAATGCTGCATTACTTCATGCAACATGTCTTCCTTGCTTCTACGTGGCCTCTTTCTGATTCTTTGGAGTCTTTCAGCCAGTGATAACATGGATGGCTGAGATCTCTGTTGCATTTTGCTTTTACAAATGCAACCTTCTTAACAGAGGCCTCATTGTTCACACCAGACAGAGTAATGATTCCCCCATACTTGAGGGCAAGCACAGTCTACTCAATAGCATAATTTGCCAGTCCCAAAGCGAGAGCATATAACCCACGGGAGTAAGCACAGGTTCAAAATGGTGAGTAAGCACAGGCTCAAGCATGACTGATAGTTTCACAGCTATACTGTCCTCTGGGTTTCTGTGCCTTGGGGAGAACCAAGAGCGGCAGGGTGCCCCTATACTGAACACTGTCCCCACATTTTCCACAGAAGTTCATCCTGGAAGATATCTTGCTGCTGAGGGTGACCTGGGAAGCAAGGGAGGGTCTTCTACTGCAATGCAGCTTCCTCCCTGGCCCATATGCAGCTTGCCTGTATGCAGCAATGGTCCCCCCGCCCCTCACAGGACAGTGGCGCGAACAAGTTAGCCTTACTGGGACAAGAACTACAGTGGCTCTCCCAAGAAACCTGCGCAAGCGCATTGCCCAAGTTCTGGATGAGACCTTTGAAGAGATCACTGAGGCAGATTACCATGATGTTAGAGAGCACATCAACGCCCTATTCCACATCTAGGCATGCATGCAGCCCTAACCCTCCTCACTGCAAGAGCCTGCACCGAATAACTTCCTTCCCAAAATAAAAGCCGCTTATCAGGAACCTTACCGCTCCTCTGGTGTTTGCATGTAGTGGAAAATACAGTGGGGAGATTTTATATACACAGAGAACATGAAACAATGGGTGTTACCATACACTCTGTAACCAGAGTGATCACGTAAGGTGAGCTATTACCAGCAGGAGAGTGGTGGGGGGAACCTTTTGTAGTGATAATCGAGTGGGCCATTTCCAGCAGTTGACCAGAACGTCTGAGGAACAGTGGGGGGTGGGGGAGGGTAAACATGGGGAAATAGTTTTACTTTCTGTAATGACCCATCCACTCCCAGTCTCTATTGAAGCCTAAGTTAATTGTATCCAGTTTATTTTGGGAAGGAAGTTATTCGGTGCGGGCTCTTGGGGCAAGGAGGGTTAAGGCTGCATGCATGCCTAGATGTGGAATAGGTTACAGTGTGTATGGTAACACCCATTGTTTCATGTTCTCTATGTATATAAATCTCCCCACTGTATTTTCCACTGAATGCATCCGATGAAGTGAGCTGTAGCTCACGAAAGCTTATGCTCAAATAAATTGGTTAGTCTCTAAGGTGCCACAAGTACTCCTTTTCTTTTTGCGAATACAGACTAACACGGCTGCTACTCTGAAAGATATTTATGTACAGCATGACAAAGAATATTACTTTCTATGGCTAGAAGGCCAGGAGGCAGTTAAATGAATTCTATATCAGTCTTGGAGTTCTCCATGCCACAAAAATCTTTAGTGGCCTGTTAAAAGTAGCTTTATGGCCCCTTTGTGTCACTGAAGTTGTACTTTGGCTTAAGATTGGGTCCAGAATATATATCATGCTGTTGTTCTGTTTTCTGTTCAAGTATGATATGGATATGTACTTAAAAAGTAATTTTAAACAATATAGTTGGGCTAATTAGTTATGTAGTCACGTAACTGATTTAACAGATCAGAAAAGAGACAATTGGGGCAATTAATGATGACAGCATAGCTGGAGTTTTCTACTTATAAATCTATTTTAGTAATCTGAATGGGGTTCTTAATTGATAATACAGTTTTATTTTAGTTTCATGTTTCATTGCCAGTTGGCTACAAAGCTGAAACAAGTTTTTTCAGAGGATTGGTTTAGTTTAATTTTCTCTGAAGTAAGATATTGGCCACTTCCTGAAAGACATGTCTAAACCTGTATAAATTGATTCATTTGGTATTTTGTATTTGAAAACCGGGAACTTGTCAGTATTCATTAACTTAATCCAAGACTGACATTCATTTGTCAGTGAATATAGGTGGGGCTCTTTTCGGATGTGGTGGTGTTTTTTGTATTTTATTTTTTGTACAGTAAAACTGAAATTCTCCCGAGGAGGCACAATCATACATTTATCCCAGGCAGACTTTCAAAGCAAATTATTCTCATGGCACAATGACAATTTGACACTATTGAAAATTACCATTTCTTTAGTAATTTTTTTGAGAGCAGAATCAAGAATGTTTTTCATTTTCACACATCTCTGGTAATGTAATTTTTAGATTAATTTTGCAAGTTTTGTCATTGGTAAGACTGTTGTAACACAACCTTAGGTATCTTATTCCATTTAGAAAAGTTGCTGTTTCATAGATACCTGATCTGATTTTAATTTCTATCAGAAATGTAATGAAAATCATTTTGTTTTTTTCCAAATCAGGTGCCAAAACAACTCAGTGGTAATAGATTACATTTATACACTCTGGGCCAAAGTCTGCTCTTGGATACACCATTGTAACTCCATTGATATTAATAGCTACTGTATATTTACACTGGTTTAACTTAAGCAAAATTTGAACCTCAGTACAGAATGTGTGCAGGCTGATAAACATCACAGTTTATTCACTGTACACTTTTTGAGAGAACATATTTGTAATTAAAATGTTATTTTATATCAGCTAATAGAATCCATAGATGCATAGAGAGACCTATATGTTGTGATAACTAGTGTTAAGTTTACTGATTTCCTATTCTTCAGGTATTAAGTCCTAACAGTTTTTACATCTAGAAAAACTAAAGGGATTGCAAAACTAAAACAAACTGATTTGCTTATTGTTTAGGTAGGGAGGATTAAGTGGTTGAGGTAAAACCTGATTCAGAATAGATAAACCTTCCAGTATCTCTGCAGCTGCCAATTTGTAGGGTCAACTCCCATTGACATTTTAGGGAGTTTTATTTGCATATGGAGAGGGGAGTACATTCCTTGATTCCTACCTTTAGAAGAAAATGTTTCTTGGCAGGTCATTGAAAAAGTTTCTGAATATCTCCAGTTAAGATGTTTTTTTATTCACTGTAATAAACTGGAAAATTAGGTTTGTTCCTCATGGCAATGCAGCTAGTTTGTCTGAATAAGCGTAAGAAATTTGTTACAAATTAAGGAAAATATATGCAATAAAATATGTTGATTTACATGGTTTACTACAAATTTCATCTTTGCAAGAAACTGCCAGTTTAATTCTTGTGGAACTGATCTATGGATTTCTGGAGGGAAAATTAGTGCTTCACCATTCTCATTCTTCCATTATAAAAGGAAACACAAATGAGAGAAATTAAGGAAACAGGGAAGGAAAGCACCACTTGAAGAAAAGTCCTGTTTTTTTACAGAAAAAAAAGCCTTGCATTTTTACTGTATTTCAGTTAAAAATAAAGCAAGATACACATTTCTTAAAAGGTGTGTAAAATCTACTATGGATATTTTACAGTGCTGTGGTACTAGCAAAATATGAGCAGTCTGGGTTCAGATTGTAGGTCTTCAAAACAAAGATGTTCTATCACAAATCAAAATGGAAACTAGACTCCATATACTGTAATGTAGACTAGGAATATTTTTGGACAGTATAAACAATGTAATACAAAATTTCCTTTCTCAACAGTTAAGTATAACTGTAGAGCACTTTAACAAAGCAAGGAGCTCATATAGGAAAAATAAGTATAAAAAAGAAGCAATTTAATCAATCGTAGTCCTGAGTCATGTGTATGAATATTTGGAAATAGACTAAAATGGGTAAACTGATTGGTTAAGATGAGGATATGGGACAGTGGATGTACAGGAATAGGTCTCAATCCTACAAAGGTTTATGCACATACTTAATTATAAGAACATAAACCATTGTGACTACTCACATGCATAAAGTTAACCACTTTCTTCTTTTGGTAACTGTTCTGAATCCCAATTGGAAGCTTGATTGCCTTTCTTAACTTCTCATTGTTCCAACACTGATCACAAGTATCAACCAAAGCAATTTATTCACTCAGTGCCAACTGTCTCATTTAATAAATTTTCACCTGCTTAATTGATTGTCTGCTTATTGGTTTAATCCTCAGCTATTTTTAAAATCAGGTTAACTGATTAATTATAGTATGCTGCTTGTGTATTCTACACTTAATTAGTTTAATCACTCAGATGACTCTCCACCTATCTAGTTGATTATACCCCAAACACTTACGGTCTGCTAACATCAATAATTTAATTATTCCATCCCAATTAATTGATTACTTGATTTCCTAATTCCACTATCACCATATTCCCCAATTAAATTGCTGTCACTAGCCATGCTAGCCATTACCTCACCCTTTCTTTATATCATACCCTTCTGGGGTGTCATCATCTCCTTTCTCCTTCTCCTTCATAACCCTCCACTTTCTCCTACCCTATCTCCACCTCCCTTTTCCTTTTGCCCATTCCATCTCCAGCTCCCATAGGCTTTACAGTCTCTATACTCTCCCCCCCGTGGCTCATCCCTTCTCTTCATTGCCATCTGTCTTGACCCATGCCCTCCCTTTATCTCCAGTCTTTCTCTTCCTACACCTATCTCCATCTTCATCACCATCTCTGTCTTTAGATACTTCCCATCAAATCTCAGACCATCACCATTCTCTTTCCTACTCTCTGCTCCCTCTGGAATGGCTGTTGCATCTCAGAAAACATCATTCCATCCATGACCTCTCTATATCTGTTTCCCTCTGTTTCCTTGCATTCACAGAAACTTTGATCTCTCCCTGTGACTGTACTGCAGCTGATTTCTTATTGTGGTCTCTCTTTAGCCATCCTCAAACGAATGTGTGGTGGAGGTGTTGAGCTTCTCTCCTGTTCCTGCTGTTCCCACCTTTTCTTGCTTCCACTTCTCACTCATACTGATTTGAACATCTTTCCATCCAATTATTTTCTTCTCTCTGCACCCATGTTGCTGTCTTCTACCCTACCTCTAATCTTCCACCATCTACTATTCTGTCTTTGGTTCTTCCTCCTCTTCTCCTCCCCTTCTCTAAACTTCATGCTCACTACTTATTTGCTCAGTTAGACATCTGCTTCCTATGCTTATGGCTGATAAGTAATATTTCTTAGCCTCAATCATTACCCTTCTGTAGATATGTATACATTTTCTGTACAAAAGATGTTCCGGCTCCTCTGTCATTTCTCTGTAGCCTGTGACCCACTGGTTTCAACTCTCAGCACTAATCATAAAACCATGGTAGCAATCTGGACACCAGGGATGGAGTATGATAAAGACCAGCCCCTGTGGTAGTTGTAATAAATGTTGAAGAGTTGATCAAAATCCCAGTTGGAAGTAGAGAATATATATACCTCAGCACCAGTGAGTAGCAGTAGCTGTCACTAAGGCTATTCACAGTTTAGAGAAACTGCATTCTAAAATAGTCTTTCATTCTACTTATAGCTATAGTATGGCTGTAACTAAAGTTAAAAGCATTGTTTGCAATGCTTTGTGTTTATTTGGGTATGGAACCTCTTTACTGGAGATACACTAATTTTTAAATAGATATTTTCTTTCCTCCTCCTCCTCCTGCAAGGATACAAGCTGCATTAAGATATGAAAGTATCTGTAAATTCAACTGCATAGATAAAGATAAGTCTTAATGGGCCCATCCAGCCCAAAACACTATATCTGCAAAGTCTGCTGATGTTCCACAGTTTATTTGGTATTCTGAGGGTCTTTCCTCTTGGAGGTAGCATTTATGCACAAATCCTCATTTGCCCAAGACAGTCTATAGTTCAACCAACCCTATGGCTTTGGGATGTCCCTAAACATGCTCATTGTTGCTCTGAGCCTCAGTGCCTTGATAGGGGCCAGACTTTTCACTGCCTGTCTTAAAGTCTTCTGGGAGACAATCTTAGAGGCCATGTGATCTGAAGACATGTCTCCTGCCTGAAAAATCGACTGTGGGACCAGAAATGTCAACCAAAGAGATAACAGAAAAAGGAGACAAAATAGTCTGGGGGTGGGGGGAAGGGAGGTCTCTCTTAATTGAAGGAGACCCACCAATGATCCCATGCAGGTCAGAGGATAGGGGAAAAAATCCCAGCTACATGTAATTTATTTGAAAGAGGCATGAGGGGCAAGAGACCCCTCTTTTCCCTCACCAGGGTTGTAATAACTTCCACTTCCTGAGTGGCGATGGGATGGGATGGGATGGGATGGGGGATGAGAAGGTGAGTTTAGAATCAGGAGTGGAAAGTCCTTTTACATATTTTTCCCATGACACACCTCTGACCTTTTTCCCCCATGGACCCTGAACCAACCTTCACCAAATAGGTTATCTTACATGGTCTTCTGGAGTTTACATACCTCATAAAATTGCATTTTATGAGTGATGAATAGACCCCAGTTGAATCTAGAAAGAAATATTAGGAAAAATCAACAAAAGACAGCTTTGGTGTTTTTAAGGATAGTGAGAAGATCGTGTGATTGAAGTGTACACACACTTAATGCAGTCATTCTTTTGCTCAATATTATTTGGCTTAGTGTGCTTGTTCAATAATATATGCGTATTTCTCCCCAAAACCTATTGCTATTAGGTTTTACACAACATACTGTGAAAAATACTCCTATGTCTCCACGGTATATAGACACAAAGATAGTGTAATGTTTTTACTGCTCTGATGGTATACCAAATATCAGAGGGGTAGCCATGTTAGTCTGTATCCACAAAACCAACGAGGAGTCCGGTGGCACCTTAAAGACTAACAGATTTATTTGGGCATAAGCTTTCGTGGGTAAAAAACCCACTCCATGCATCTGAAGAAGTGGGGTTTTTACCCACGAAAGCTTATGGCCAAATAAGTCTGTTAGTCTGTAAGGTGAGACTGGACTCCTCGTTGTTTTTGTTTGTATACCAATGACTTCTAGATAGATGGACTCAGAACTGTGCAGATGTGCTTAATAGGCCCTGATACTACCAGACTTACACATGTTCTCTTTTTGCTCAAGTGATGGGGCATCTGTGTTTGAAGGGGAAGACTTGAGTTCTGTTCCTACTGGCACCATGACATTCCAAATGGTCTTATCAGTGACAATTAAGAAGCACCTAGATTGCCGCAAATGTATTATAATAATTACACTAGAACCGTGCAAAGCTTTAGACTTGAAGTCAGCCTTGGTGAAAATCTGACCTATATTTGTGAGGCAGCAGGACATTGGAACATTGCGTGTATCCATTACTGTCCAATAGCTCTTTTAGTTTTAAGGGTTTTTTTTTTTACCCTTCTTAAAATCTACAGTCTTTTCAAAGTTGTTATTCATGCTGTATTTTGAGTTCAGTTCAGATTAATTGGAATAGATCAGATGAGGCCAGTCACATTTTCTAATATCACTGCTAGCCTCAGTTCTGTTTCCAGTGAACCAGGAACCCAGGAAAATGCATGCAACCTATCAGATGCAAAACTTGCCTGTAGTTTGCAACAAGAATTGAATGTGCGAAAGCCAGATTCATTTGAGCGTGAACTTCATGCCTTTCTTTACTCCCTTCTCTCCTTCATCACAATAGAGGGAGCGTCAGGGGATGGGTGGTGTCAAGGTTCCTCCCCCACTCTGAACTCTAGGGTACAGATGTGGGGACCTGCATGAAAAACCTCCTAAGCTTATCTTTACCAGCTTAGGTCAAAACTTCCCCAAGGTACAAAATATTCCACCCTTTGTCCTTGGATTGGCCGCTACCACCACCAAACAAATACTGGTTACTGGGGAAGAGCTGTTTGGACATGTCTTTCCCCCCCAAAATACTTCCCAAAACCTTGCACCCCACTTTCTGGACAAGGTTTGGTAAAAAGCCTCACCAATTTGCATAGTTGACCACAGACCCAAACCCTTGGATCTGAGAACAATGAAAAAGCATTCAGTTTTCTTACAAGAAGACTTTTAATAGAAATAGAAGTAAATAGAAATAAAGAAATCCCCCCTGTAAAATCAGGATGCTAGATACCTTACAGGGTAATTAGATTCAAAACATAGAGAACCCCTCTAGGCAAAACCTTAAGTTACAAAAAAGATACACAGACAGAAATAGTTATTCTATTCAGCACAATTCTTTTCTCAGCCATTTAAAGAAATCATAATCTAACACGTACCTAGCTAGATTACTTACTAAAAGTTCTAAGACTCCATTCCTGGTCTATCCTCGGTAAAGAGAGCATATAGACAGACAGATAGACCCTTTTTTTCTCTCCCTCCTCCCAGCTTTTGAAAGTATCTTGTCTCCTCATTGGTCATTTTGGTCAGGTGCCAGCGAGGTTACCTTTAGCTTCTTAACCCTTTACAGGTGAGAGGAGCTTTCCCCTGTCCAGGAGGGATTTTAAAGGGGTTTACCCTTCCCTTTATATTTATGACAGGTGGGAAGTGGAAGGGTCTGGCAGATTCTAGTCTCCTTCCATTCAGCACCATAGAATACAGTCCAGGGAGTGAAATGCTGACACTGCAATCTCTTCAGTTCAGCAACCCCTTTGATTGCAGTCAGGGAGTGATAAGCATGGGGGTCTGCAAGCTGCTAAGAATGCTCTTCCCTCCACTGAAAGCCTGGCTGAGATCAGGACATGCTCCGAGACGCCCTTCTTAGTCCTATTTGGAACCAAGTAAGATTTTCCCCAAAAGTCTGAGCAGATTCAGTGCGGAACTCTATCCCCACCTCTAGAGCAGTACCAAGGACCCGTGCCAGGATCCTAGGCCCATGCCATGCCAAGCTGGATCAGAGGGAGTGAGGAATCACCCAGCCTGCTCATATTTCAAGGAGGCACTCAGTAGGGACTTGTGACTAGTGGACAGGGAACAGGTCCCTGTGACCCAAGAGGACGGAGTGTGAAAGAAGGAACAGGGGAGCCTGTGATCTGGCAAGGGCAAAGTGAAGCATGGGGGCATCGTAGGGGGTAGGGAGGAGACAGGAAGTGGAACAGAGGAGGGCCACTTGCTCTCTTTCAGGAGCTGGGGAGCAGTGGTAGGAATTGCTGCAGAGGAGCTGTTCAGGAACAGTTTTTATTGATCGGGGAAGGGGGAAGAATTGGTTGGTTTTTATTTGAGAGATCAGAAACAACTGTTGTGGAGGAAGAGGACAGACATCAGAAATAATTGTCAAGAAGGGAGAGGACAAAGGGAAATATCAAACTGCCACTGTGACAACCAGCTGGAGCTCCTAGAACTGTGGGCCATGCTATTACCTCTCTCAGCCTCAGCAAATGAGAGCTTTGCTGTTGCTAAGCTATGTATCAGCTCCTTGACACACCAGCCTGACGGCCTTACCAGCAAACACTTCAGGACTTTGCCTGTCCAAACTTTGCCTAGCAGGTAACAATCAGTTAACCCCAATTCCTGAGTACCTCAGAGATGTCTTTCTGCCTGAGTTCCTCAGCCCCTCTATCTGTAGCACTCTCAAAACTTATCAAATTCACTGCTCCTTTAAAGAGACCGCATACAGCAGTTTATTAACTTAACTGGGATTGACAAACCCTCCACTTCACACAAAGCACTGAGATGATTTATGGTAAAAGTAAAACAAGTTTATTAACAAAAGGGTTTAGGTTTAAGTGGTACCAAGTAGAAAGAATAAAGATAAACATGGTTACAAAGAAACAAAAGTAAAACATTCTTCTGAGACTAACACTTAATCAGCTATAGTTGTTGTTCAAGATGGTTTCCCTACTTACAGCAACTTCTAAAGCATGTCTGGCTGTCCTAGCCAGGAGCCATCCTTACAGAATCAAAGTGCTGGGCTCTTTGTTTCCTCAAGAGATGGATAACTTGGGGGTTTGGACCCCTCTCTTTATAGTCCAGTAAACCTTTGACATGTATTCTTCTGAAGCGTTTCCCCAGATAAAGTTCCTCTGCTCTGCTGGGTATAGAGGCCATGCTGTCTGGTGTAGACTCCATGCTGGTTCTTCCCCAGCTGGTGATTTTACAGTTAAATGATGTCTTCTTGCAATCTCTGATACAAATGAATAGCCCACTGAATTTGGCCACACCTTATTTGAAGTGTTGGCCTCTTTCCTTTGTGTGGTGAAAACCTGTTTATCAACCCCCCTGACATGCCTGGTTTAAACACATTTTAGTCACATATTTCCAGCACATCTGTAAAGTTCTTTGTGAGTGAACCATACATATGCCACTGAAGAATATTAATGATCAGTGAATTTTTAGTGTTCCAATGATATTATTGCATGCCACCTTTTGGGTAATATCATGACTGCAGTGTGCCATCTGATATTCGGGTGCTCTTAGGGTCACACCAACCTCAGCTCCACCACTCATAAAGGGCACCACCAAGCACTGCGTAGCATACTCCCCTCGCTGCCAGGCACCCAACGGGGTCTTCTTGCCGTGTTAGAATCTTGAATTATAGAACTACCATGCCAACCACCAAAAGATGTAAATATGCAATTAAAGGAGTGTTTAATCTGAGAACATAAAATTGGGAACGTTTATTAGATCTTAAATGTTAGAGGTGATGGGATTTTTGTGGCTTTATTTGTTTGGAATCTAGTGGACTTATTTTGCACAGAATTCATTTTAAATTAGTAATATTTGGACATACCTTTCAGATCCGATGTTTCTTGGGCTGCACATTAAAACCTAAAGAAAAGAAAAAGATTAAGAAGTTATGCCATTCTATTTGTTAGTCTAATTGGAGAAACTGATATAATCAAATTTTGAGAAGCATGCTATTTCTCAAGTGAAAAGATGTGAGCATTCAACTCCTTTTGTTCCGATAAAATAGTTATTTGCTAGAGTAACGTTTTACCACTTACTGTTTGAACTACAGTTAGTGATTTTTGCAGTGCTCATTTACTATTTTATTCAGTGAATCACATAAGCTTTTCCTAAACTACGGACTTACACTTCGGAAAGATGCTAAAACAACTGCAGCGGCGATGAGTAAAAACTCAATATTTCCCACCCTGCAGTGATTTGCATTACTACAATATCTTCTAAAGCTCTCATGCTATCTTATGATAGTCCTATTAAATACAGTGGAACTACTGATATTCAAGAGATATCGTACTAATGTAAATGTGTGCAGAAGTGGGGCCTGAATCAAGGAAGACACCCAGTTACTAAAGGTACTAGAGGTGGTGAATGCTGAGATTTTATGTGATTTGATGTGGGAATGTTGAATATGTGTATTATTTTTAGCTCTATTGTTTTACTCTAGGGCATGAGAAAGCCACAGTAAATAAGCACTCTGAAAATAAAATGTTTACTTCAGAAGCTTCATAAAAATGAGAACTCTAAAATTTAATATAAAATAATTTTTGATCTTAATGTGCACATAGGCTCTCCTTAGTGGAGCTACCAATCTTATTTTTAAGGCAGATCAGTGGATTTATAATCCTTTAAGAGAACAATAAAGGTATTGGAGAATAATAAGTGCCAACTGTGAGAGGGAGAGAGATTGTGGCCCTAAGTTGCTGCTGTTCCATGCACTGGAATTCCCACTGAAGTTAATGAGAGCTTGAAGTGGCAGGATTGAATCCAATATTTATGCCTCATACAAATCATAGTGACCAGTCTTATCATGGGCCAGACTGTGCCAGCCTGCTACTTGGGTGCATGGGGCAGGGGGTTCAAGAAGCCACCCACTTTGCCTCCTGTATAGTTTTAAGGCAGTCACTGTACTCCTGAGAATGCAGGGATTGCCATCTACCTAAATCCCTTGGGGCACAACTGAGGGAGCAGGCTGAGGAGCCGTAACCCCTACAGAATGGCCAACTAAGCTGCTCAGGTATGAGGAGGTTGTATGCTGCACTACCCCTCCCAACCCCTCAAAAAATATAATAGCCGGCATGCTCCTCCTGTGTGCTAAGGAGAGAGTTTTCCCACTCACAGTTCTCTCTGCAGCCATAGGCTTTGTATTGTCCCCTTATGTGGTATTTTAAAGACTATGTTTAGCCCACATTTGTCCAAATACCATCTATCCCCTGCCTATATTTAACTTTTCTATTCTTCTCTTTTTTTGTGTGGAGGGGAGGGGTAAATTTAGTTGATGTTCGAAGGGACACTCGAGTCTGTAAGGCCAAAAACACCCCCCACCCCAAATGCAATTTGGTTTGTAGGGTGAGCTAGCAGAGCAATGAAATATTATAATAATTTTGCCCTTCCAATGCTTGAGTGCAAGATTGCGGTATATTTCGCTACCCTTTTGGCTCACAAGAATGAAACACAGTCAAAGCTGACAGTGAATGTTTGCAATGTGATCCCTCAAGAATATAACTGTGAGGACACTCAGTAATCTGAGCTTTTTTGAGGAGTCTTCAAGAAAAGAAAGTTTGATGCTTTATCAGTACTGCAGTTGTCATTCTGAAGAGTTAATAAATTATTTAAGATGAGATGTACATAACAAAAACCAAATATTTTGAAAATTGCTTACATTTGGAGCCCTGTCAGTGTGCCTTTAAATATTTCTTAAACCGCCAGTAACATAACACATTTAAACATACAAAAAAACAACAACATATCTTGGTATAAATGGATTATATATTCAGAACTGTCATCACAACCACATTACCATCACCTGTGCCTGTGGTGCAAACCTGTGGCTTATTAGCAGAGCAGTTGGCTGCAGTATGTGAAGCCAATAACTTCAAAACTAGCCTTGTAGTTTTGTTCCCCTTATTTGACCTTTCAGCATGTTTTGGCCCAACCACTATGCAGCTGACATGTCCTACATTGAATTTTAAACATAAAGCCTATTTTTCATCTTTTTAAAATGTTCTGAATATAAATGCATAAGTAAAAAGTATCCAGCTGGAGAAAAACAAGGTATTTTTTAAGTTTAACCATGCAGACGGTATAAGGAGTGAAGGCTTCTGTTTTAGGCTTGACTGAGCATTGACATAGTACTAAAAGCTTCTCAGTTTTTGATGCAGTGTGCTGCCACAGAAACTTTGACTGAGGCTGCTGAATGATAAAATAGGCTCAGATAATCATAATGGACAAAAGGCTGCTCCCTGCACCTCCCATACACTCTAGAGTGGGTGTTCAGAGCTAGAAAAAAAGCAGGCTTAAAGTCTTCCTAATGAGAGGGAAATGGGATTGTCTTTCACCTGGCCTCATACTGCTGTCCTTACTCAGAAAAAATCCCGTTAAGTGTAAGGTATGAATGTGTGCAAAGGGGAATTATAATGAAAACCCTTTTGGAAACATGGAGTCACAGTGAGTAGCTGCTATAATATTTATCAAGAGTAGAAATCTGGACCTCATACTCTGATCTTAATAAAAGTGTGTTGATCACTGTGCCCAGTCCCAGCCACCACCTTACTTTTGCAGCCCCCTCCTCCCCCCGCAAGAAAAAAAAAGAGTAAGGTTAAAGGAAGTTCAGTGTGAGATCACATTTTATTTCTCTTTTAATGTAAGAAATAAATTGTGCCAACTTTTACCTTCTCTCATGGGTGCTGTAATGCATACTCACTGAGAATCTTGGATGTGCTTAGACATCACAAGCCAAAGTATTGTATACAACTTTTTATAACCCATTTTATTTCACCTCATTAGGTTTCATTTGGAGTTTTCCCTGTCTAAGGACTTGCAGCTTCGGTCCAGAGATAACAAAAAGCTAATATAGGGCTCAATAAAATAGTTATTGTCAAACTTTGGTGCACCTTGCTACTAATACTCTAGATAACACAGGAGAACCTTACCATTTCTGACTGTGTCAGTCTGCAAATTGATAATCCGCAAAAATCCAACTACTTCTTAGAAAAGATTTAATCACCGAGGATGGAATTCACCCTTGCATCATAGGCTATATGTGGCACTCTGCACACGGATGCATTTCACCCAGAGTGCTTTAGTGGAGTCTCATACTAAAATTTCATTACTTTTTCAAAATATACTACGGTAAATTTTTAGTACAAAAAATGGACTCCATTCTGTGAAATGCGAAGCTGTTCCTGTGAGGAATTCAGCACCATACACCCCTGTGGAGCGGGTTGAGCATCTCAGAGGAGCTAGTCTGTATCTCACAAGATCCAGACCAATGAGTATAAAATATTTCTTTTGTAAATGTGTGCAACATCCTAAAATAAAGTGGGTCTTTGGTGGAGAGACGTACTTAAACATTACAGTGATGGGCACTATAGAAAACCTTAGGACAGACAGGCTGGGTCCAAGTATCATTTTGTAATGACCTACGTGTAAATTATGCTGATGGTTCTTCTAGGTTGCAAAGGGTTAATATTGATCTTAAAAGCCATTTGATGAAAGATTTATTGACTAACACACTTTGTGTGGGGGAGGGGATAATCTATTTCTTACTTGAGAGGAATAAAATTGCGTTGTTATGAGCTTTTAGTTTTACCCTTTTGATGGGGAGATGATATCAGGCTTGAGATGAACACAATGATCACTACTGTAATGGAGATCTCATTGTTTTGAGGTCTTGATTAATATATTTTTGTGTCTTATACTGTAAATATTTATACATATACTCATATAATACAGTGATTGCTGGGAATGGCCACCTATAATGGAAAATGTTTTGAAGTCACAACTATAATTCCCCTTTTCATATACTTATGCCTACCAAGTCGTGAACCTTTTGTGTTGTTTGTGTTGATAGTACTATGCTTTGTCTTTGAACAAAGATGCATTCATTTACTATTTTATTTTATTTCATTTTATTTTAATGTATCCTTTCAGATTTTGGAGTGTTCAGAAGAGTAAAATATACATTTAACCCCCCCCCCCCAAGTGTGAACTTTTTTAGCATTAAAAATGGCTGATGTTTGAAACTGGGTACACATAATTTTATATATAAGAAAGGCATTTATTTGAGATATGGAGAAAACAATTAAAAGCAATTGAAAAATCACTTCTGAGCCTACTCCTTGAACATATCAAGATTTTAGCAGAGTTTGAAAAAGCCCAATCTCCTCTCACCTTTCCCTTTGTGAAGTCACTGCACATTCACTTTGTCTAAACTAGGAGGTACAGGGGCTTCTTCTGGGACAATTTGCATGAGGATTATTGTAATTGTGTCATTAAAATAAACACAGGAAAATCCAAAAAATGTCCGTAGGAGATAGCTAGTTGCAGATGAAGAGAAAAAAAGTATTCATCTTGTACGTTTAAGGTGTTTCTGGACTTCTGCTGTATTCTGCATTATTTTGCAAACTCTCAGCTTAACTTGCTATATTTTTCTGTTGTGCAGACAGAGCCATCACAGTAACCAGTCTGCAATGGTCCTGTTAGCAAAATGATTGCAGAAGGATATTTCCAGTCAAGCAGCCACTGTAAAGTCTGAAATTGAAAGCATCCATTTAAATGACATTAAGTATAAGCAATTTTCTTTTTTTCCCTGTAAAATTAAATACAAAACAGATAAAAATGGTTCTTATGCAATATTAAGGTTGTACAGTTAAAAACTACAAAAAGACAAGAAAAACATTATTTCCAATAGCAAGATTAACTTGGGTTTTATCTACATGGGTTTGGTAATGCATTCTACAGTGGTATTAATATGTTACTGATTAATTCATCCCTGTAGACCTTGCTGGTGCACTTTAATATAGTGCTGTTTGAAACAGTACTATGTTAAAATGTGCTAGCAGGATCTAGACCGACCAATTAATAGACAAGATGTTAGTGCGCTTTAGTAGTCATACCCTGGTGGAGCACATTACCCCACCATATAGACAAACCTTTGGTTATATTCCTCAGACACAGTATTTTCTTTTCCTGTTTATTCCTGTTAAATATTTAGCTTAATATATTGATTTTTATGTAGGAAAATCTGTAGTGTATAGTATAGGATAGGATATGCAATGGAGTTGCAGAGAGTTGCTATTGTGAACTTACCTTTTGCATTTTCTAACATTGTTACTTTAATTCTGCAATGTTAACACTGCATTAACATTGGACTGGTTTTGCTCGTATTGTTTTCAGTTTACAAGTGTTCTGACCTCTCATGTCCTTATGCTGTTCTTTGGAAAAAATGAAAATTATTTTAGATATGGTTAATCTAAATCAGGGTTACCAATTATTGAGGTTTTCTAAGGACAAGCCATCCAATGGCTTGAATAGCTAATCAAACCTAACCTCCCTCAGAACACAAACATAATCATTGGGATGAGTATCCAGGACCCCTCCAAAACAGTTTTCTTTGGCAGTGCTCATAAGTACCTGGCACTATGCTGTAACTCTTGGCCTCTGATATCTTCTAGCCCAGAACTCAGTTAAATAAGGAAGCATTTTGGTGTGCAAGTCCATTTATTGTATTTTATATCACTATAGGCAAACAGATATTTGAAAATACTGTAACTTTCACAACTATTTATTGTAAATAGAACAGCTTATAATAGATATGCTGGCTCAGGAAAAAGAGAAAAGACTAAGGGCAAGTCTACACTAGCACTTATTTCGATACAACTTAAGTCACTGGGATGTGGAAAAGCCATCCCCCAAGTGACATAAGTTACACCGACTTAAGTGCCGGTGTGGAAGTGGTATGTTGGTGAGAAGCTTCTCCTGCCAACAAAGCTACTGCCACTCAGGGAGGTGGAGTAATTATGCTGACAGGAGAGTTCTTTCCCATTTCCATAGCACGTCAGTACAGCTGCGTTGCTGTAGCGATTCTGGTGCAGACTAGCCCTAAGCTATTTCTCAGAACTTGGTGGTAAAGTTTAGAGAGGTAGATATGTGCATGGGAGCTGAACAAAACTAAGGTTGAAATCCTGGGTCTGTTGAAATCAGAGGCACATTTTCCACTGTCTTCAATGCATCTAGGATTTCACCCTGAATGCTGAACACTTAGAGCGATTATATTAATGAAAAATTTGAGAAGTAAAGAATGAATCAATACCACAAAATTCAGATCTGGATCCTAGTTCAGATTTTGAAACCATCCTTCTCTCCTAAAATCAGGGTGTTCAAATCAGTAGTTTGATACATCTTCTGAATTATGTACTCCTGACTAATGGGCTACATTTTGTGATGAGCCTCCATAGTTATTTTACTAATTTACTAATTATTAGTTATTTTACTAATTTACTAATTTACTACTCCATAATTTTATCCCCATAATTAGTTGTAGGTACAGAATTACAGACTCAGTTAATTGTGCCAACTGCTGATGCTGACCATTATCATAGAATATCAGGGTTGGAAGGGACCTCAAGAGGTCATCTAGTCCAACCCCCTGCTCAAAGCAGGACCAATCCCCAATTTTTGCCCCAGATCCCTAAATGGCCCCCTCAAGGATTGAACTCACAACCCTGGGTTTAGCAGGCCAATGCTCAAACCACTAAATGACTATACCCATTTATTCAGACAGACAAATAATTAGCCTTCTTAATGGGTGCAGTTGCAGGTTCAAAAGATTGTGCGGATACATAGTTATATGTCTGCATTTTATTACAGATGCCAAATTGTGTCTATGAGATTGGAATCCAGGTTGGAGCCCTGTTAAAAATCAGGTCATATATATGTGTTAGTTTATATAAAAAGAAAAGTAGTTTTAATTTCTGAGAGGATTAATTTTAAAGCAGTGATTTGGTTAGCCCCATTAGTAAGAGTTTCAGAGTAGCAGCCGTGTTAGTCTGTATTCACAAAAAGAAAAGGAGGACTTGTGGCACCTTAGAGACTAACCAAGTTATTTGAGCATAAGCTTTCGTGAGCTACAGCTCACTTCATCGGATGCATCCGATGAAGTGAGCTATAGCTCACAAAAGCTTATGCTCAGATAAATTTGTTAATCTCTAAGGTGCCACAAGTACTCCTTTTCTTTTTATTAGTAAGAGTAACTTCTTTATAGCAACACTCAAAATAGAATTTATGTGCGGCAGTGTTTTTCAGTTTTAGGGCCAGATCCTGAACACCACTTCATCCTGTTTGTGCTACTCCAGCAGTGCAAAAGATGTTAGAAAACTGGATTAATTAGCTGGCTGGGGGTTCCTCTAGCTCTATGACACCTGTTCTTGCCTCTCATACCAATATAGGAAACATGTTGGAGGTGGAAGCAGGCATAGCTGGACAGCACCATAATTCTGGTCATTGTGGGTCAGTGGAATGGTCTCTAGGGATTCAAGACACCCCTCTCCTGATTCACACACCTTATGTTTCAGCCAGGAGAGGTGGTTGGCTGCACAGACAAACTGGGGCAAGCTCTTTCCATCCAGGAGCTTTGGGAGACATTTTGCAGATTGCCTCCTAGTGTTCCCTTTGGTACAATATGACTCATCACAACCACCAACATATGGCTGCATGATACAACCTAGCCCTCAGTTTTGCAGGGACATATACATTGTTAAAAGCATTAAGAAATGTAGTGCAGCTGCACAAACCAACTTTGAGATATAGAACTGTCATTTTCTGTAAGTATTTTCTTATCCATTGTCTTTTTCTTAAAAAGTAAAAGACCCTTTTAAAATTGTGCAAGTAAAGTGTTACTGCTAAATATCATTAGATTAACATCTTTTTTGAAGGAGAAAGTAGTTAAGGACATTGAAGTCAATGAAGTCAATGGTAAATGGGACAAAATACAACATGATTTTACAAAAGATAGATCGTGCCAAACCAACCTGATCTCCTTCTTTGAGAAAGTAACAGATTTTTTAGACAAAGGAAACGCAGTGGATCTAATTTACCTAGATTTCAGTAAGGCATTTGATACTGTGCCACATGGGGAATTATTAGTTAAATTGGAAAAGATGGGGATCAATATGAAAATTGAAAGGTGGATAAGGAATTGGTTAAAAGGGAGACTACAGCGGGTCCTACTGAAAGGTGAACTGTCAGGCTGGAGGGAGGTTACCAGTGGAATTTCTCAGGGATCAGTTTTGGGACCAATCTTATTTAATCTTTTTATTACTGACCTCGGCACAAAAAGTGGGAGTGTGCTAATAAAGTTTGCAGATGATACAAAGCTGGGAGGTATTGCCAATTTAAAGAAGGACCGGGATATCATACAGGAGGATCTGGATGACCTTGTAAACTGGAGTAATAGTAATAGGATGAAATTTAATAGTGAGAAGTGTAAGGTTATGCATTTAGGGATTAATAACAAGAATTTTAGTTATAAGCTGGGGATGCATCAATTAGAAGTAACGGAGGAGGAGAAGGACCTTGGAGTATTGGTTGATCATAGGATGACTATGAGCCGCCAATGTGATATGGCCATGAAAAAAGCTAATGCGGTCTTGGGATGCATCAGGCGATGTATTTCCAGTAGAGATAAGGAGGTTTTAGTACCATTATACAAGGCACTGGTGAGACCTCGTCTGGAATACTGTGTGCAGTTCTGGTCTCCCATGTTTAAGAAGGATGTATTCAAACTGGAACAGGTACAGAGAAGGGCTACTAGGATGATCCGAGGAATGGAAAACTTGTCTTATGAAAGGAGACTCAAGGAGCTTGGCTTGTTTAGCCTAACTAAAAGAAGGTTGAGGGGAGATATGATTGCTCTCTATAAATATATCAGAGGGATAAATACCGGAGAGCAAGAGGAATTATTTAAGCTCAGTATCAATGTGGACACAAGAACAAATGGATATAAACTGGTCATTGGGAAGTTTAGACTTGAAATTAGACAAAGGTTTCTAACCATCAGAGGAGTGAAGTTTTGAAATAGCCTTCCAAGGGAAGCAGTGGGGTCAAAAGATCTATCTGGCTTTAAGATTGAACTCGATAAGTTTATGGAGGAGATGGTATGATGGGATAACATGATTTTGGCAATTAATTGATCATTAAATATTCATGGTAAATAGGCCTAATGGCCTGTGATGGGATGTTAGATGGGGTGGGATCTGAGTCACCCAGGAAAGAATTTTCTGTAGTATCTGGCTGATGAATCTTGCCCATATGCTCAGGGTTTAGCTGATTGCCATATTTGGGGTTGGGAAGGAATTTTCCTCCAGGGCAGATTGGAAGAGGCCCTGGAGGTTTTTCACCTTCCTCTGTAGCATGGGGCACGGGTCACTTGCTGGAGGATTCTCTGCTCCTTGAAGTCTTTAAACCACGATTTGAGGACTTCAGTAGCTCAGACACAGGTGAGAGGTTTTTCGCAGGAGTGGGTAGATGAGATTCTGTGGCCTGTGTTGTGCAGGTCGGACTAGATGATCATAATGGTCCCTTCTGACCTTAGTATCTATGAATCTATGAAAATACATGTGACATTAGATAGACCTCACTGGTCTTTGGGAATGTTTTCTAGCATGCTGTGTAGTTATTTTTAACAAGCCAATTATTTCTAACAAGCCATTTGCAGAAATGTTCATTTACTTAAAATGAAGCTATTGTGTCATCACCCATTAAGATTTAAGCAGAAATGTCTTGTGCTCATTCCAATGTAAAATGTTTCCAAGAGTTTCCATATATTGATAAAAAATGATGAAAGTGAACTGTTGGACACTGATCTTGAAAATACTTATATAAAGCAGTAGCTATAGTTATCTATGAGTGTTTGCAGGATCAGGGCCATGAGGTTTATGTGGATAATAGTTAACTGAGACAAATAGTAAGAATTAAAGTACTAACTATTTTATCTGATATGGAATTTGAAAGGAAGAGAGAGACGAACGTAGAGCATCCGATTCTCAGATGGTGTAAATTGATGGAGCTATGCTGACTTACTACAGTTGAGAAACTGGTCAAGAGACTTTAAAACAGCTAATAATTGGATTGGATTAACATTCTCATTTTACTGTTCCTCCTAAGAGGCTTGATTCAAAGCCTGCTAAAGTCAACTGAAATCTTTCCATTGACTTCAGTGGGCTCTGGAAAGGGTCCCTGATGAATGGGAATCTGAGGTTTTTCTAATATATTCATAATATTTATTATATTCAGATGAATATTTTTGTTCATTTGTTCCATAAAAATATGCTTTGAATGTGGAACTTTTCTAAAAAATGTTCAATCATTGAGAAACGTTATTAATGTATTTTTTTTCTTTCTGACCTGTTTCTCTTT
The DNA here is from genome assembly GCF_015237465.2 of Chelonia mydas. Lineage (NCBI taxonomy): Eukaryota > Metazoa > Chordata > Testudines > Cheloniidae > Chelonia > Chelonia mydas. The sequence goes on along the minus strand of NC_057853.1, from coordinate 87,594,360 downwards.
GTAAATGTCATTCTCTGATTTACTCAATCACTTTTAGGTTTGAGACTCGGGGACCTTGAAAGTCAAAGCTGAGTGTTCATAGCTTCTCTCTCTCTCTCTCTCTCTCTCCCTCCCTCTCCCTCTTGTGACTATGAAAAATATTAGTTATGTGCTTACAAGTATCACAGCTTCAGGGTCAACTGCACCTTTGACCCTCTCCCTCAAGCCCCTGTCCCCCGCCCCCCAGTTTTCCTCTGGGACACCCTCTTAAGATTCCTGGCTGCCACCTGTCAATTCTCTTGGGCAGAGATCCATGTCTCTCACCCTCCAGAACAAGAGTTTAGGCTTGCAGTCCCTCTGCACCTCACTTTGGTTTCCTCAGCCGGTCTGACAGGGGTCCAGCACCTGTGATTAACCTCTCTCCAGGGACGGTAACAATATACACCAGTTACCCGCCAGCCTTCACAAAGTAAATTGCATTCATTCTTAAGATAAAAGCATTACAGAGAAAACATTTATTAAAAAATGAAATAACTTATACACATGCTAAAAGCTTGCCAGAATTCACCGCAACTCCAACCTAGGGCTCTAGTAGATTTGAGTCTTTCAAATCCCACAACTGGGCTTGCCCACTTGGTTACAAGTCCGTGTCAGTTTTCAGAACAGGAACAAGAACCCCCGACTGTCCAGTTCAGCTGTTTCTTTATATAACTTGGACCCTTGAGCTCCAGTCTTCAGGAACAGCTATTCACCAGTTAAAGGCCATCTCTTCAGGGCATAGCTTCAAAAACTGGGGTTTTTGCATAACCTTTGCATTACCTTTTTCATTGAACATAAAGGGAAACTAAAAAAAAATCAAACAATGAAAAAACTTATTGGTCACTTTATTAGGAAGAAACATATTGTCTAATGTTTCTGTGTCTTCTTTACATATTTGTACACATGCATCTCATTCTTGGTATGCATGCATCCCATGCTTAGGAGATCAGAACCTTTTAACTAGCAGTGTCCATTAGGATTAAGTTTGCATTTTGCATGACTCACGCTACCCCTTCCAATGGCATAAAGGGCAGAGTGACCCTAACTGTAACCATTCAGTTCCTTTTTACCACCCGGGACAGTGAGACTGGACAGTGTCAGTGTCCTCTTAGCTACTGTAGACTCTCATTATATAGTTGTTAGTGTAGTTACTGTACTTACTTTCTTTTATTTCTTATATTTTTGTTCTAGCCTGTTGCTGCACATGCATGCACGCGAACACACCCAAACACCCACACACAAATAAATAAAGGTAGAGTTAGGCTTCTGTTAGCTAGCTGCCCCAGTACTGGGGCAATCAACCCTAGGGAGTGAATCAAAATGTCCAGGTTTTAAAACTTGTGCATTGTGTGACATGGCTATCCCCTTGAATGATGGACACGTGGGGTGTATTTTTTTGCCTGGGGAGGGTCATATCTCCCACCCCACCCCATGTGTACAGTTTGTAAATATTTTTCAAAACACACACAGAAAGCCAGCAAGACATGTTTAAAACTGTTCCTCATGGAAAAGCCTGTGAGAGGAGCATCTGACTCTGAAGTTCTCCTAAGGCAGTGATTCTCAAACTTTTGTACTGGTGACCCCTTTCACATAGCAAGCCTCTGAGTGCGCCTCCCCCCTTATAAATTAAAAACACGTTTTTATATATTTAACACCATTACAAATGCTGGAGGCAAAGCGTTGTTTGGGATGGAGGCTGACAGCTCGCGACCCCCCCCCCCATGTAATAACCTCGTGACCCCCTGAGGGGTCCCGACCCCAAGTTTGAGAACCCCTGTCTTAAGGGAAGAAGCTCCTGTTCCTTCTTCAAAACTTCACTTATTTCAGAGGCTTCAGACAAGGATTCTGGTTGTTGAAGGAACTTACTGGCAGTTGAGGTCGCACTACCTTTTATACCCTCGGGACTGCTAGTATGGGGGTATGTAATGGCCTCAGTGGACACCGCTGATTAAAAAACTCTGATTTCCTGTGCATGGGATGCAGGAGCTCAAAAAGCAGGGTCTACATGTGCACAACATCTTTAAGAGCCACAGTTACTTTACTAGAACCCTTCTACTGTCCTCTGGGATAATCACACTTCTGCTTTAACTTCTTCTGTGTTGGGCTAAATTCTGCCATCCGTGTACTGCCGGTCCCTGGTATTATACTGAACCGTCAGACCAATTTCTGTGGCAAAACACACTAAGTTATGTAGCAGTGCTAATTTATTCTATTTCCATGAGATAACCTTCATCCCTATTGTCCCATGCTTACAAAAACACATTCGTGGTTCTTGGTATGTAAAATTAGTCAATTATTATTTCAGCAATGACTAATTTCAACTTTTTGCTGTTTTCTTCAGATGACTTGCCTCCATGGGCCTCAGCCATCAGATGGTTGTCTAGGCTGCCCAGCTAGGGAAGGGGAAGCTTGTAGCTAACTTCAGTGGCTCATCTCCCCAGCTATTTGGGCCTTGGCTGCTGTACTGTTCTCCAGAGAACCAACCTTAACAGCCTACATTTCTAATTTCTCCTGCTCCTTGGCTAAACTGGACTCCAGCGCTGACTCCCTCCTATCTAGCTCCCGGAAGTAGTGCACCAAGTATACAGTGTAATCCGATTAACTTTCTCTGTGTGGAAAGAAGGGACATCATCTGCCTCCAGAGCACTATGGCCTCTTTCTCCTAGACTCTCTGTAGAGCACTCCGTGGCACTGGATTCCCTAGAGTTAGGAAGCAACAGGCACATAGTAGGCTGGAGGTGGAGACTGAGTGTTCACACATTGCGTGGGAGAAGTGTTGCGTGAATGCATATGCTCTCTCTAGTTTGGCCTCACAGAGATAATGTGGGAAAATACCTAAATCCAGGACTTGATCCTCCAAACCTTTAGTCATACAAATAATGCTTGATCTCACAGGTAGTTCCATTTGTCACTGGGACTACTTCAGGAATAAAGGTTATTTGCAGAAATTGGCCCATGTTGTTAAAAAACAGTTTTAATGTATTTACTTCCTAAGTCCTGCTTGAATAACATTTTAAAATTCATTTTCTGATCAATGTGTGTCTTGGAGTCTTCTCCCTCCTAGGAGATATACCTTAATCACCTAAGTAACACTCAGGTTTCATAAAAATATACACAAGAGGGTGAATTAGCTCTCTTCACCCTGGGTGGCGCCCTCTGAAAAATACAATCATGGATATACTGCTACTGTGTGATCCAATTTTCTTGTCTAAGTGCAGAGTACTCTTTTCTGGAGTAAGGCAGGGTATGGAAGTCAAACACTTCGGAATTCTAATCCTGACTGGTGATGACTCTATTTGTGGTCTTGGACAAGTCAGATAACCATTATGCTTCAATTTTCCAACCATAAAATGTGGATATTAATACTTATTTACATACCTCATACTGGTGTTTTGGGATTTTTACTTAATGTGTGTAATGGGCTTTGAAGATAAGAAAGAATTCTATAAATGCTGAATGTTTGTTTATTTTTAAAGGCCCCCTTTCCAAATAGACTCTCTAAAATTTTTACTAGAGAAGACCCATTAAAAATTAGGTCCTTCAGTGCAAGTGTAGACAAATAACAATCCTAGCAGAAATGTAAGTTGGCTATGTCTCTTATCTGCTTAGCTGGTGACTAGGACATGACAACCTCATTAAACCTGCTTGTTCGCCTTCCTCTTTTTTATTTCAGTTTTTTTAATTCAGACGTCATTGCTTCTACATCTGTTACCATTAAAACTTTCAGAACTTTATTTTCATACTCTTTCATTCAGAATATTGTTTCTATATTGTCCGTGGGTTGGTTTTCTGTAGATGAAACTGAAATGTTAATGGTAACGTAACACATATGAACCAGCTATAAAAAGTGTTTTGTTGGTTAGTTCAAGTCATGTTGAATAATACTCCCATATATATGGTGAGCAAATATTACCATCTTTAACTTGCCTGACAAACAAGAAAGGCGAGGGAGATCATTATTAGTTCTATTCTTTTATATAGCATTATAGGGGAGCATGGCACTTTGCACAGATTCTTGCACCAAGGAGCATATAGTCGAAATAAATGGAAACAGTAAAATTAAAAAGATGAAGCACGAGAATGAGCAGAGTTGATTAATGATAGGAAGTGGGAAATTCTGAGAAAGAGTTAGCGGATTCTTGGGTAGTGTAGTGTGAAAAAGACATGGAGTCAAGCGTGAGAGGAGAAGACAAAAGAAATTATAGGGAGAGCATAGGTCTGGAGAGATAGAAACAAAGGATGAGATTAAGTAGCATGAATGCTATGTAGAAGCATAAGGTTGTAAACAATAAGACTGAAACTGATGTGGAAAGATACAGGAGGCCAGTGAATGATGGAATTCAGTGCGGAGTCAATGATCAGGATGCAAAGAGAGCTACAGTGTTTTGGATGCCCTAGAGACTGAAGTGCTTCGAAGGTTGCAAAGAAAGATGATATAGTAAAGAAGGCAAGAGACAGTTATGTTTCAGCAGATGAGAGAGAGAGAGTAAGGGAGATTTTAGAGAGCCTGAAGAGACAGGATTTGGAGAAAGCCTGGATGTGGGGGTAATTAATAGGGAGGAGTCAAATATGACAACTAGCTTGTGAGTCTTGATAATGGGGAGGCTGATGCAGAGGCAGTGTGTCCTGGTGAATAGAGCACAGGATTAGGACTCAGAAGTTCTGGGATCTATGTCCAGCTCTGCCACTGGCTTGCTGGGTGACCTTGGACAATTCACGTCACTGCTTTGTGCTTCAGTTTCCCCATCCGTAAAATGGGGATAATGATACTGACCTCTTTTCTAGAGCATTTTGAAATCTATGGATGAAAACACTTTTCAGAGGTAGATGTTGTTGTTGTTGTTGTTATGTTATTTATTTTGTTTATTAAAAAGGAGTGAAACAAAAGAGCTTGGGAGGAAAGTTTAAGTTTAGCTTTTGTCATATTGAGTTTAAGATGTTTGTCAGACTTCTAAAATGAACTATGATGCACTCAGAATGGCAAAAAAATATTGGACAAATGACAGAGAGCATAGAAACAGTGAGATTTGTTGACAATGAGGGGATAAGAGAGGGAGCAAGGGGGGATAGGAGTTTGAAGGTATATGATCAATAGACAGCTAATAGAAGGATTAGAGGCAGATAGGAGGATCACAATAAATAGGAAACATTAGGATTAAATGCAATTGTTTAGTACCCTCTGTGGTACGAGAATGTCACCTGTCACCTGAGCATTGCTCAGCAGAGAGATATTTCTTTGAGGCAGGTAAAAGTCTCTTTTAGAAAAAATAAATCTGCTTACATGTTTAGATGTCCTGTGATTGTTTATCCCAGTCACCTTTCACCACCACCTTTCAAAGGCTGAGGAAAGATCACATCTCTCTTGGTACTTTTGTTTGTCTTTCTGTCCACAGATTTAACAGGGATCCAGTGCACCAGTTGCATTGTGAAGATTAACTTCCCATCCAGAAGTTCTGGAAACTTTCTGCCCAGTATTTTCAGTGACTAGTGATATTCCTCAATTTTTGGGTGCCTCTCTTAAGGCACCATGAAAGGGTTAGATTTTCAGAGAATAGTGCTCAGCACTTTATAAAATTGGCCCCTTCAAGGGTTTCAGGTTGTTCACGCAAAACTTTATGAACTCAAAATCCCTATCATCAAGCCGTGTCAGGGACTGGGAGCTCCTGAGTTTGTTCTTGCAGAGTTTCATGGATTCCACTTGAACATTGTGGCTCTTCCAACTTTGCCACATGGGGGGCAAGAAGGGAGTTCTGCTCCCAAATCCAGAGGCTCATGAGAGACTCACCAGAAGCCAGGGCCTTCTGCACAGCAGCCAGAGTAATATTTCCATGGAGTTTCCCTTCCTGAAGAGTCATGAGAATTATTCAGCATTGGTGACTCACCATAAATTAATGTCTCTTTGATTATATTTTTTCTTTAGATTGTAACGGATATTCAGAAACTGGAGTTACCTTCTGATGCTAACATTTTCAGTTTTCTCTAACATTTTTGTCATGATCAATCAATGCAAACATTGTACAAACCTCTGTAGACTCAAACTAATTGCTTTTTAGGAAGAAAATATCTTTGTCAATTGAATTATTGTTTAATGAGACATGAATACTTGCCTCTCCTACCACAGAGCTATTTTACTTTATATTTACTTGCTCCTAAATCAAGTGCTTCCACAACAAAGATTTTTTTTTAGCTATATTCAGTATTTTACATGAATCCTAAAATATCTTTTCATGGTAGAGTGTTGTTACCTGAGTTCAAGGGAGACCAAAAAGACTGAGAGTGAAAATGATAGATCAACAAACTGATTTGGAAAAAATAAGGATAGTTCCAAACCTCAGCCCATTTTGAAGGTTCAGATTAGTTCAAATAAATTCCTTCATTTTGAGTCAAGGTCTTTTCCACCTATACTTCTGCTGATATACTACTTTGAGAACACAGCAGATTTGGCAGTCTTTGCTTGGCCTTGCTGCAGTCTTCAAATAACACGTTCACTAGAACTTACGTGTTTCAAAGGTTCATATTGCTATCTGGGGGAGCACAAGAGGTCTGAATACAGTAATCAGTACTGCATTAAGAACATAAGAATGGCCACACTGGGTCAGACCAAAGGTCCATCCAGCCCAGTATCCAGTCTGCTGGCAGTGGCCAATGCCAGGTGCCCCAGAGGGCATGAACCTAACAGGTAATGATCAAGTGATCTCTCCCCTGCCATCCATCTCCACCCTCTGACAAAAAGAGGCTAGGGACACCATTCCTTACCCATCCTGGCTAATAACCATTAATGGACTTAACCTCCATGAATTTATCTAGTTCTCTTTTAAACCCTGTTATAGTCCTAGCCTTCACAACCTCCTCAGGCAAGGAATTCCACAGGTTTCTTCACACACTGGGCGCTGTGTGAAGAAGAACTTCCTTTTATTTGTTTTAAATCTGCTGCCCATTAGTTTCATTTGGTGGCCCCTAGTTCTTATGTTATGGGAACAAGTAAATAACTTTTCCTTATTCACTTTCTTCACACCACTTATGATTTTATGACAGGTTTCAGAGTAGCAGCCGTGTTAGTCTGTATTCGCAAAAAGAAAAGGAGTACTTGTGGCACCTTAAAGACTAACCAATTTATTTGAGCATAAGCTTTCGTGAGCTACAGCTCACTTCATCGGAGCTGTAGCTCACGAAAGCTTATGCTCAAATACATTGGTTAGTCTCTAAGGTGCCGCAAGTACTCCTTTTCTTTTCATGATTTTATGTACTCTATTATATCCCACCCTTAGTCTCCTCTTTTCCAAGCTGAAAAGTCCTAGTCTCATTCACCACAAAAGCCTGATAAGGCCACCACCATTTATTTAATCTGTGGGAAATCTAGGTCAAAATTTTAGGTGGGATGCTTTAAGTTGACTTACCTCTGCATTTGCCTGTTATTGATCTGCTGACACCCAACACCTTTGAAAATCATACCAGTTATTTAGAAGCCTAAATATGGATTTAAGGACTTAGCTTGGAACATTTTATTTTTTTGTCTAAATTCACCTAAATTACATTGATTGGTGTAATACAAGGAATTTCATCTAGCCCATTTTTCGACACTCACTCTGACTGGATAGGACAGAATATTATCAGTTAATTTTAATATAAACCAGGGGAACAAATCAAGACTAATAATAAAACTTATTTTAAGTAAAAATGACTCCTAAATAAAGCCACTGATAACAAGAGTATAAAATAAGATGAACACCACAAACATAAATGAAAATATTTGGAAAAGGACCACTGTTACAAGCAGTTTATTACCATAGTTTTGGTTTGTACTGGATGCTCTTCAGAAAAATTCCTATGTCTTGTTCCATTAGGATACATGGATTGAGGACTGAGGATAAGGTATCCAGACAAAAGCTGGCACTAACAAAATAATAAGAAAAATGGACAAGACAAAATGATTTATTTTTCACTGTTATATTTCTTGACATAGGGTAATTCTTAACTCGTGACAGGTGACAGGCTTGGATAAAACTCATTCAGGCTTACTGCCTCCCTAAGAGTTATCTTGTGAAACTGCTGGACTACAAACTGAGTGACAGCCTGATTCCTTTTGTTCTTGTTAATTTTTCCACAGACGCATTATGAAAATGGAGAGTATATTATCAGGCAAGGGGCTCGAGGGGACACTTTCTTTATAATCAGCAAAGGAAAGGTAAGTTGTTGTCACCCCTTTCAAAGCAAATGTTATGTACAATGATGGTGTAACTCTGGGAATGCAGTGTCAATCAATCCTTTTCTTGCAGGGCCACAAATGTTACAACATTTCACATTTAATTAAACTTCTTGGCACAGTGTCAGTTGGGGAGAATGACCTTAAGTAAAAAATCCACACACACCCCAAAGGCAGATCTCACACACTGTTTTACACGTACTCACAATGAACACTTTTTGGTTCATGAAAAAAGTTGTTAAGCCACCTTGGTTGCATGACTAGCAAGATCAAGACTTTATTTACAGCATTTCGAGTATAGACATCATCTAAGACTGCCAACATGGGTGCCAGTTATGTTGGTAGGTCTTGTAACATGGATATATGCCTTCTAGGAATGAGACATAACAACTGCTATTGAGTTACATTTAGTCAGTGCAAAGTTGGGCTAGATGTGATCCAGAAATACATATTTTAATCCCTTGCTCTAAATATAATAATAATTATTTATTATTTGTATTGCTGTAGCACCTATATGTATACACCATAGATGGATAGAACAAATAAACACTGACTGAACACTTATTTTTTTGTTAAGATTTAAATCATGGGGACCCACAGAACTGCTAAGTTGTCTTTCTGAACTAAAATAAAATATATTGTACCATATTTCTATTGAAATTTCTAAAATTTGGTGCCCTCTTTGATGCCTTAGCCTCTACTCAGCAAGTTACAAGGGGGGAAATGCTTTAAACCTCTTTGTTTTCTTTCACAATCTTGGTAGCTTTAGACAATCCTTTTTTGACAGTTGAAAATTCCATTTTATTTGGTGTTAAGCTTGGCAAACACATTGCTCCTTACCACAGCAGGATGCAGATGTTCAAGGGAAGGCACTGCAATTTCCCGCTGCAGAGAATACATACTGAAACACAGATAAAACTAAACAAAAGAGGACAGATAAATTGGTTGGGTCAATCCCAACCTTCTTTTTACCGTTCTTATATCTGCGCAAAGTCAGAGGTTAATACAGGCAATTTATTATGAAAGGCAACAAAAAAGCCCAGATATTGGGGAAGAAAAGAGAGAGTAGTTTAGTTAGTTCTGACATGACTGCCACACATGCAGGGATGTCTTCTGAGAGAGCGTGTGACATTGCCAGCTCACAAGTACTGAAGCTAGTACTCTGTCTTGCTCACATTCTCTCTGTCTCTGTAACCAATATTTATCAAACAGCTGAAGTCAAATGTTCACTAGAGGGAAAAAAAGCTGTGTGTATTTTCCATGTGAATAAGTCAATCATTGGCAGGTTTTCTAAATGGAGTACATTATGGGGTGTGCATTTATTATGAAGCCTCAGAAAGTTCCTTTATGTTATCCTCTCCCTCCTTCTCCTGTACTCCTCCCCCTTCCCACCCCACCCCTGTATCTTTCATAATACTCTCAAGCTTTTCCAGCTTCTTCTGATCAGGAGTAACTGATCCCATCATAATCTTTTCCTTACCTCTCTGAAGAAGGAAAACCATGACACAAATGATCCCCACATGAACATTCCTTTCCAGACACACTGGCCTAATCTGTATCCTCCTCTACTCGAAACAGGTTGCACCCTATCCTCTGTACTCGGAAGAGTCCCCAGATCCCTGATTGGCAGATTTACCAGTCAGTGTGCAAAATAGACTGATATTTCTGTGCACGCAATTGTCATGGTCTGCCACTAACAGCAATGCCACAATGTTATGGTGGACATCTACATGGGGTCTAAATGTTTTTTTGGCAGACTCCCTTTTCCCTTTATTGCTTATTCCCATGTTGACTGTGAGAGCTGATGGGCAGCCAAGGCAGTTGAAATAAAACAGTGCTTGCTGAAATTTGCCTCAGGCCCTTGACCAGAGACTTGAGATGGAGGCTGTTACAGGGATTCCCACTGTGCCCTATTTAACTATTAGTGTGCACATTCACCCCACTACTACAGATTTCCAGAGAGGACTGTGGTGAAAGATGATGGATGGCGAAACTGGAGATCAGTAAATTTAATAAATGCCTTTGGCAAGTATATGAAATCTCTGCTGTATATGGGAATGGTGCCATGACAACAACACAGCACAGGCCTGAGTTCCCGGGACTCACCGCCAGAGCCCTGGCACTCAAACAGTTAAATAAGATGGATTATAGTATATGACCATACCTTGCACAAACATGGCCACCCAACACCCCAAACTGAACCCTGGGTCAGACAGTTAAATAAATCAAACAAGGATCTGACTGCAGCCCACGTGCCTGGGCATGTACATGCTGCATGCAATTAATTGGTTTGAATATTTAGAAGACCATTAGTTATAAAGCTGTTTCCAATTTCTGATATTCATATAGCTCAGTGTGTCCAGCAGTGATATCTTGGGCAAAACCTGACAGAACTGAACAAGAAAGGTCCTAAAAATTCCTTAATCCTGGCAGCATAGCCCCTCTCACAAATTACTCCTTTGGTCTCCCAGGGTATATCTACACTGCAATTAGAAACCTGCGACCGGCCCATGCTAGCGGACTCTGGTTTGCTGGGCTTGGGATAAGGGGCTGCTTAATTGCAATGTAGATGTCTAGGCTCACGCTGAAGCCCTGCTGCTAGGATCCTGCAAGGTGAATAAATTGTTTACTATCAATAGTTTGCACTCTTCTGCTCACCACATGCTGATAGTCTGGCACCGTTCAGTGCTCAGTCAGTAGAATGAAATCATGTGCCATGCTGTGCTGTAGCATGCCATTTTTCCTGTAAAAATCAATGTCACAAATGTAATAGGTGCATTATTGGTGCCATATTATCTGGTGATTAATGTGTATGATCACTTTAAACTGTGATCCCTTGGCATTTCTTTTCTAGGACACACAGAGGATCACAAAGAAACAGATTAAAATGTATTAAGTCTTTCTTTGCTTAGTTTTTTTCCATCTGCTACAAACAGTTTTATCCAATCTGTTATGCTTTCCCTACCCTCATCTGATCTTTGATAACTCACTGCAAAACTTTATTGTAGGCTGAGTGCTCATTAATGACTCAAAATCACTATGTTGAGCACCCATAACAAGAGACAGTAGACGGTAGAGGAAATGGGTTTTTTTTAGGTTTTCACAACAAAATTAAACTAGAAAGCTTTCCATATCCCCCATATCAGAACTAAATTAAACTGTTTGAAATCCCAAAATGCTTTGTGAATTTGCATATGCAGAACCTGAGATTTTCACGAAATGCAAGTGGGATTTGCAAATTTGATCTAAGGGTGAAATGTTGCCATTTTCCTCTGCCCATTAAATTTATTGCACTGGATGTTGCACCTTGCCCAGCATCCTCTCTCAATCTGACCATTTTAAAACATTCAGAGTTCACTCTAGTTAAGTCTAGGTTCAAAGAAAAGAATTGCCTCTCATATGAGGGTCATATACATCCCAGATCTACCTATCACCTTTTCAAGGGGTTTCTGAATCTTTGGTGGACTAATGGAGTGTGCTGTATCATCCTTAATACTAGTGGTATATCCAGAAAGGATTTGCCTTGCAGTGGTTGCTAGGAGTTTACCAATTTGTCATGGAGACACAACAAGCTACAAGGAAATCAGGGTTTCTTACTATCTTAATGCAAAGTAGAATGGTCTTCAGAAGAGCAATTAGAAGATATTAGAAGAAAAATTAAAAAGAATTAGCACCTCCAGTGCTGGAACTCCATCTCCTATGGATGTGAAGACCTCCAACCATTGTGTGTTGCCCACATATATTTTTTTAATCTGTGCCTACAGCAGGCTCACACTACGCATCATTTTTCAGTTGGGCTGGAAATCAACTTTTCATCTGCAAAACCTGCTTTTCTTTTTCACAGCAAAAAGGAAAAATGTCAAGGCACAGCTGCAGACTGCCACTTTTCATTCATTAAATTGGCAAAGGTGGTTAAAGGCTGTTAAGCCACATTTGCAGTTTTTAATTTTATTATATTGCTTTTTATTTTCATTTTTTAATCAAAAATACATGGAAGTTCTTTATTTCTGCTCCAGCTAGCATTTGGGGTCCATGACTGTGTCCTTTCATTGCATTCAATGATTCAAAGAGGAAGGGTTTTCATTCTGTAATGTTCTCTCTTCATTTCAGCTTGTAGACTGGTTTCCTGATTAGTGAATGGTGCAGAACAGAATAACCTAGAACTCTGTTAAAAGAAGCCCACATAATAAGTCCATCTTGTAATATAAAGATTTGGACCTCCAGTTCTAGAGTTGACTCCATACAAACAGACCCCTGGGCTCACACAGTCAGTTGCCAGATTGGGGCCTCAAACGCCAAAATAAATGAGAGGGCATGATTCATATTAATATTTTCCAGAATAATACATACCCCAATAAAAAGTAATTATACATTTCCATGAATGGCCTAAGAGGCTTGTTTAGGGAACTGGCCATAGTAGTACGCTTGATTACACAACTCTAAAATGGTGATTGGCAAGGCTCTAAGGAAGTTCAGGATACAGGAATTATCAAGTTAACCAGATAGGAACCTGAATCGGAATTAATTGAAAATGCCATCAGATGACTCATACATTCCCAAATGAGTAGGTTTTATTAATAAAACATTTTGGTTTTTTTCTTTTCCACAGGTAAATGTTACTCGTGAAGATTCACCCAGTGAAGAGCCAATCTTTCTCCGCACTTTAGGGAAAGGAGATTGGTTTGGAGAAAAAGCACTTCAGGGGTAAGTACTACAAATTATATAGCTGTTCAACTGTGATTCATTGCAGACAGGGATTCTGGAATAGCTTATTGGGGTCTTGCAGCTAGAAGATAGAACTGAATTCTAAGCAATCTTGCTGAGTCATTGTCCTGGAGGCACTGATAGCCAGTCTGTAGTGAAGGTTTGTTGCATTGGAATTTGGCCTTAACTTGGTATTAAAATCCCTGTTTTGTACTTAAATGTCTGAATGTAGACCTCAATTTGGGTCTGATAAGCTTTTCTTATTTTTAAAATTTTCCACCTTGTGGTATGTTTCATGTGTTGGGTGAGCACATAACAGCAGATTGCCTGTAAAGTGGTGGTGTGCACACTTGAGCAACTTAGACTGTTTTTAATGAAGTGTTTTGTTTGGGAGTTATAACTATGCTTGGAGGGAACTTAAAGATGTAAATAACAGTCCACCATACATGTTATATGTCCACCATATAATACTTAGTCCTGTCATGAGTACAGGGGACTGGACTAGATGACCTCTTGAGGTCCTTTCCAGTCCTATGATTCTATGTTAATATTAAATAGGAGTATAGAAGTGTAATACTCCATTTCTTCAATGGTGTACTAAAGGTACATAGGGAAGGCAATGTAGAGACTTTTTATAGGTTTAGATGTACAGTAGAACATTCAGGGATATAGTTGCATGACTCCTATTAATGTTAGTGGGCACCATACAGTTAAATCTCCCATTCTTAAAATTTACCTCTGCCTATAAGCTCTATGGCAACCTTTCCTTTTCTTTCTCATATTGTAACCTCCACATTCAGTCATTCACAAACCAGTCTTCCTCAAAAGAGCCCAAGAACCCTTTTAGCCAAATTTTGTGGCACTTCTGACATCTAGAGAGAACTGACCAACATTATTACCCATCTCAAGTGTCCAAAACTCATGAGTCAGAGGCAGGCCCACCAAAACCACGAGATCAGCTTAAAAACCATGAGCTTTTTTAAATAATAAATTTGAGGTTATTTTAATTTGCCTTCTGATTTTCTAACCTTTACGGTATACTTGAGTAATATATCCAAGCTTTTCTCTGTAGCCATGAGAGCTAGAAACTTTTTTTTTATGAAAACTGAAATTCTCAGAAAACCACATGACTCCAGGAGCTTGGGTTTCAAGAAAAACACCAAATATCATAAAACTTGCAAGAAAATTTTGAGAGTTGGCAACTCTGGGCCAAATAAGTCTGGAAACAAACAGTTCTGACAAATAGAAGAAGGCTCATAACGCACCTCTCAAACAACTTCTAATAATACAACTACTCCAGAGTTTAGGTTCTTATTTTTTAATAATGAATTTTTAAAAAAATTTTCAAATAGAGTTGTGTTAGCTGCTTTAGACTAAAATGAATTAATTCACAATAGGTATTAAACAATTTGTATATTTTAAAATATTCAATATAAAATGGCTTTTATCTTCTGAAATTAACCTGAAATCTTGCTATAATTGCTATTGTATTTTCAATGTATAGAGGTAGGATAATATGCTTTTTGAATGAAAGTGTACATATCTGAGATACTGCAGGCCCAGTTTACTAGTAAACTCAATAATGCTGTAGGTAGACTTAAATTTGATAGTTTGGAAGTATATCTGCAGCTAGATAAATAACTGACAAATGTATGTATGTATATATATGTATATATATATATGTATATATACATATATATATGAGATAAATGTTTAGACGTCACTGTTGTTTACAATGCAGGATGTGTCTATATGCTTCTATTAAATGTTTGTGAATATGAGTTTAATATAGATAGATATAGACAAGCAGTACATGTTTTCTTTTGATATTTTCTTTGTACCTAGTTAACAGCTAAAGATAATTTTTCAAAGCTTTCTTTGGAATTTTTAGTCATGTGACACCCATTGACTTCAATTGGAATTGTTCAACAATAACTTCATCCAATGCTGTGAAAATTTACCCCACAGTGATAATGTGTTAAAAATAAAAACTGAGGTTCATGTGTAATTTCATATGCATTTTATCCAGTTACAACTAATAGCAATAGGGAGTATTTTACTGTTTCAGCAATGCTGAATAGTTGCAGTCTTCATTATGCATACTGCTGCACAGAAGGAATTTGGATAACAAGTATTTTGTATGATACGTTGGAAATACTTATGCTGACGTACAAGTCCTGTGATAACATGATTATCCTATTTTTCTAGCCAGTACACCACACATTTCATTTTACACTATCCCAGTCACAATAACAGAAACAAAACAAGTCACAAAATTACCACAGCCATATTTTTTACAGTAATAGTTAAACTTCCCAACACATTTGCCTTTCAGTTTCCTGTCTAATTCAGTCTGAGATTACAATATATACTGTAGGACTAGAAATAGTCACTGTACATTATTTTTTGCTGTATTTCATAGTTAAATTAATTTTTGACAATTTTTTAATATTGATTATTTCTAGCAACAGGCAGGTGGCAGGATTTATCTACATAGTCCAGCAGGGAGCATGAACATAATGTAATGTAAACATCTATTGCACCTAAACAGCCCTATAGTAGCTTATACATTCTGTTGTGCTCTTTCTGTACCATACCAGTGGAGAATAACATCAGCAGCTGAATTCTAGCATTTTCCAAAAATGTGAGATACAAGGAATTCTAATCTGTAGTGTAGATACACTAATGCAGTGGTTCTCAACCTTTTGGGGCTCAGGACTCATTTGTAAATGTTTATGGCCTGTCACAACTCAGTAAATAGTCTTGGGGTGGAGGCCCTGGGGCAGAACTGTAACTAGGCATTTTAGCTCCTGGGGTGAGCAATCATATTTTGTGCCCGCCACCAGAGGTGACATGGGGGGAGGGGCCCCCAATTTTTTAGTTGCCCCCCCCAACCCAGACAGCCTGGGTGGCCTGCTGAGGTTCATCAGAGGGTGGAGGTGGTGCTCCCCTACCAAGCCCCACCTCCTAGCATCACCTGCCTGAGCCACCCTAGCTTTTGTGCTGTGAGGCTGGCTGGGCTTGGCTCTCCACTCCGGGCATTGCAAACTCCAGGGTTGCAGCGCCGCTCGGGTTCACCCCTGCCTTCCTTGCTGAACCAAATTTGTGTAAGTGGAGTTGTGACCTGACTCATGAGGTTGCAGTGCCACTCACTCAAATTTGGCCTAACCAGACTCCAAACCTGAGTGGTGCTGGGACCCTCGAGGTTGCAGGGAGGCAAGCCCAGCCAGGCCTTTGGGACAGGAGCCACCTGTGACCCTTTGAAACATTCTGGTGACTCAATTTTGGGACCCAACCCTCTGGTTGAGAACCTCTGCACTATTGTACCCCTTTCAGAAATCCAGTGTCAGTGTTTCTAGAATATGGTGTTCATTAAACCCATCTTCCTTGTTCCCCCTCTTTCCTTCCCTCCTGAAAGCTTCAAAATGTTATCTCACTGAAGCTCTCAGCTATTATTGACTAAGGATCCCAACAGTCACTTCCAGACTCTCATATGCCATATGGCAATGTAAAGCCTGCCAGGTCATTAATAACCATTGATAACTGCTGCAGAACCTTGGCAGTACATTTTTATAATTCTCAACAGATTGAACAAATATCATTATTCCATAAGCTATATGAGTACAGTGTAACAGCCCATTACAATTAACACCTGTGAATCAAATGTACTCTTCCTTTTTGCTGCTCTGTTGTTTCTGTAAATTAACTGTGGCTCCTAAATTAGGGATTTTCAACCACTTTTGACATCATTAGCATATTTTTATGCTGCTTTTCTTTGGAACTTGCCAAATAATGCCCCTTAAAATATACAGCTTCATCCTTTAATTTTCCATGTATTTTTTTTAAAAGGGGTTGGCAGTCAATGAAAGGATAGAGTAACAGTGAAGGAAAGAAAACTTTCCTTAATTTTAACATTCCAGTGAAATCATGTAAAAAGAAGTATTTTTTCCATTTAAATCTTTCATGTGGATGGAGGGAGAATTGTGAGGAGCTGCCCTTCTTCTGGGTAGATGAGGAAGGACGTGGCACTTGATTTGTTTAGCCAGGCATTTTGAGCAGACAGACTTTCCCCATTCCTGAAATTTCCTATGTTGTGAATTTTAGTTAAAGTTTCAGTATTGCCAACTTGCATTATTTTTAATGTAAGTCTCACAATATCTGAATGTTTCTATTATTTATCTATTTATTTGTATTACTGTAGTGCCAAGGAGGCCTAGTCATGGACCAGGTGTTGGACCATGCTAGGTGTTGTACAAAGACAGGGAAAAAAGGCAGAACAAAAAGACAGCCTCTGCCTCAAGTTGCTAACAAGTATAAGACCAGAGACAACAGATGGAGGTGTACAAGTAAACACCGTAACACTATTGCTCAATGTGATAGGCAGTGATCTCTGCACACCAACCAGACTAAACATTGTTAAGTTTTTTGTACGCATCACAGTAAAGGAGCGTGTTAAGGAGGGATTTCAAGATAGACGATGAGGTAACTTTGCATATGGGGAGTGCCTCCCAACTGTGTTGGGCAGCCTGGGAGAAAGCACGAAGTTGTTTGTTTGAAAATTTAACCAGTAGGCAGTGGAGACTGGCATCATGGGTTAAATGGAGGTGGACATAAAAATCTTGATAGGGAATGAGAGATGATAGATAGGGTAGGGATTGACTTTGAAAGGCCTTGAAAGTCAAACAAGCATCTAAAGTTTGATGTGATCGAGAAGGGTGAGCCAGTGGAGGGATTGAAACAAGGGTGTAATCACAGACAGTGGGTGAACCCCCGCTTTGGGGAGGCAAGCCCACTGGCCATGCCCCATCCCCCTGAGGCCCCATCTCCCGTATGCTGGAGCCCCAAGCCCCCCCATAACAGAAGGAGCCCTGAGGGCCCCCCCGTAACTGGAAGAGTCCCAGCCTGCCTACCCCAGCCAGACTGGGCCGTCCCCCCTCCCAAAGCACCAGTCTGGTCTTAGCCACACTGGGCCGAGCCACCACAACCTTGCCAGGCCGGCAATGCTAGGCTGAGCCACTGGGCCAGCCGGGGCCACGCCAGGCCCCTGAGCCGTCGGCCCCCGGCCACGCTGAGCTCCAGGCTGATCCGTCGCCACCCCGCCTCCGGCCACACTGGGCTAAGCCGCCGGCCATGCTGGGCTGAGCTGCTGCCCCCCACCCCAGCCACATCAGGCTGAGCTGCCGGGCTGGCCCTGGCCATGCCGCCCCCCTCCCTGAGCTGCTGGCCAGGCTGAGCCCCCAGCCCCACCAAGCACTGGGCCGGGCTGCTCCTAGCCAGCCCCAGCACACAGAGCCACCTCACTCCCCCGCCAGTCCCTCCCACCCACCACTGGCTCACCGTGTTCCCTCCTCACTCCCCTGCCCCCGAGGAGGAGGGACCCGGCAAGCAGTGGCAGGCAGGCAGAAGCAGCAGCAGCAGATGGTGGGGGCCTTGGGGAAGGGACAGGGGCATGGCCACTGCAGACCTGATGTCCGGCAGCGTGTCGGTGGCAGCTGCACCAGGGAAGGCTTAGCCTTCACTGGCATATTATACCTGCCGTCCATGGATGTGATATCGTCAAAGTAACAGGATAGGAAAATGATCTTCGCAGCAACATTCTAAGTGGATATGAGTGGGAGGAAATTGCATTTGTCAAGGCCAGAGAGCAGGAGGTTGCAGTAATTGAGACACAGGCTAATGAGTGCTTAAATGAGAGTTTTAGCTGTGTAGATGGATAAGAAAGGCCATATCTCAGAGATCTTATGCAGAAAGAATTGGCAAGATTTAGCCTGGACGTCAGGACCTAGCGAGAGGTCCTAGTGAAAGGCAAAGTTTTTAATTCTCATTAATTTCTGATTTCTACCTTTAATCTCATAAAGCTTTGCCCTTCTCCAAAATGGCCACCAATTCCCATTTCTGCAATGGAACTGAAGCCACAGTTTACCCTTGGAAGGATGGATGCCATATCCATTTAAACCTTTACAGGTGAAAGTGAGGCTGCTCCAGCAAACTGCTGAAGTTTGTGTTATGTAGGGCTTGCATTTAGGCCTCTCAGAGCAGGTTCTTACTGTAATACATGTGCTCATGTTGAAACCATATCTTTTTGGATCTAATTTTTTTAAGTATGTTCTTTGTGTATTTGTGTTAAATGTAACAGGCCAAATCCTAAAGTCAATAGCAAAATCCTACTGAGGTTTAAAAGCAGACACATTATCTCAAAATACTGCTTTCTACCAAATACAGTTTATCACTGATGGGGAAAACTCACTTTCTGAACCTTTCTGAAGACGTTCTAGAATACATTGGAACACCATTAAATAAAGAATTAGAAACCTGATACTCAGAGGTGCTGAGCATCTGCATATCCCATTGATTCATGAGGAGTTTGGGGCACTCAATATTTCTCAAAAGCAGGCCATACATACACAGCTTCAATTTTTGCTATCCAATACACTGAGCATTATATTAAAGAGTGTCCTTTGTGTTTCTTCATACTAGAAACACTGAATACGTATGTTATGGTAGTCATTAGTGTGATTGTGTGTTTTGTTTATTTCATAGAATATCAGGGTTGGAAGGGATCTCAGGAGATCATCTAGTCCAACCCCTTGCTTAAAGCAGGACCAATCCCCAACTAAATCATCCCAGCCAGGGCTTTGTCAAGCCTGACCTTAAAAACCTCTAACCAATGAGATTCCACCACCTCCCTAGGTAACCCATTCCAGTGCTTCACCACCGTCCTAGTGAAAAAGTTTTTCCTAATATCCAACCTAAACCTCCCCCACTGCAACTTGAGACCATTACTCCTCGTTCTGTCATCTGGTACCACGAGAACAGTCTAGATCCATCCTCTTTGGTGGTGTTGCTATTTCTGGTTGTGATGCTATTTCTTATTTAAAAAAAAAATAAAAAGATTATGGCATTTTTCACTACAGTTGCTATTTCAGTATTAACTGTTATCCCCAATCCAAAGTAGTTGCATTTACTCTCAAATTCACAACAATAAGCAAATGTTTCTAGGAATAGGAAAATAATGCTGGTGCTCTAAACCAAAAACAGGACTCTTAACTGTGATGGGTTGGGTCACAGAAACTCCCTTGGGACTGCCACCTGATGTGCTGGGACTACCTCTGAGCCTGTTTTCTCTGGCAGTTTGGGACTTCAGTACCCTGCCTTCTTGTGCCAGACACGCTAGCCTGCTACAAACACAGACCCAGGTCTGAAACACTTCCCCCAAAAGCTGCAGGATTAACTGAAAACAGCTTAAGAAGTGCTCCTGTCTCCAGCACCCAGATACCCAGTTCCCAATGGGATCCAAACCCCAAATAAATCCGTTTTACTCTGTATAAATCTTATACAGGGTAAATTCATAAATTGTTTGCCCTTTATAACCCTGATAGAGAGATATGCACAGCATATGTTTGCTCCCCCAGGAATTAATTACTTACTCTGGGTTAATTAATAAGTAAAAAGTGTTTTTATTAAATATAATTTAAGTGGTTCCAAGTAATAACAGACAGAATAAAGTAAGTTACCAAGCAAAATAAAATAAAATATGCGAGTCTAAGCCTAATACAGTAGGAAACTAAATGCAGGTAAAATCTCACCCTCAGAGATGTTCCAATAGCTGGACCTCTTGATAATAGTGACCATAATATAATTAAATTTAACATCCTTGTGGCAGGGAAAACACCATAGCAGCCCAACACTGTAGCATTTAATTTCAGAAAGGGGACTACACAAAAATGAGGAAGTTAGTGAAACAGAAATTAAAAGGTACAGCGGAAAAAGTGAAATCCCTGCAAGCTGTATGGAAACTTTTTTAAGACACTATAATAGAGGTTCAACTTAAATGTATACCCCAAATTAAAAAACGTAGTAAGAGAGCCAAAAAAATGCCACCATGGCTAAACAACGATGTAAAAGAAGCAGTGAGAGACAAAAAAGCATCCTTTAAAAAGTGAAAATTAAATCCTAGTGAGGAAAATAGAAAGGAGCATAAACTCTGGCATATGAAGTGGAAAAATATAATTAGGAAAGCCAAAAAAGAATTTGAAGAACAGCTAGCCAAAGACTCAAAAAGTAATAGCAAAAAAAAAATTTAAGTACATCAGAAGCAAGAAGCCTGCTAAACAACCAGTGGGGCCACTGGACGATCGAGATGCTAAGGAGCACTCAGGGATGATTAGGCCATTGTGCAGAAACTAAATTAATTCTTTGCATTGGTCTTCATGGCTGAGGATGTGAGGGAGATTCCCAAATCTGAGCCATTCTTTTTAGGAGACAAATCTGAGAAAATGTCCCCGATAGAGGTGTCATTAGAGGAGGTTTTGAAACAAATTGATAAACAATAAGAAGTAACCAGGACCAGATGGTATTCACCCAAGAGTTCTGAAGGAACTCAAATGTGAAATTGCAGAACTACTAACCGTGGTCTGTAACCTATCATTTAAATCAGCTTCTGTACCAAATGACAGGAGGATAACTAATGTGATGCCAATTTTAAAAAGGGCTCCAGAGGTGATCCCGGCAATTATAGGCCAGCAAGCCTGACTTCAGTACCGGGCAAACTGTTTGAAACTGTAGTAAAGAACAAAATTGTCAGTCACATATATGAACATAATTTGTTGGGGAACAGTCAACATGGTTTTTATAAAGAGAAATCATGCCTCACCAATCTACTCGAATTCTTTGAGGGGGTCAACAAGCATGTGGACAAGGGGGATCCAGTAGATATAGTGTACTTCGATTTTCAGAAAGCCTTCGACAAGGTCCCTCACTAAAGGGTCTTAAGCAAAGTAAACAGTCATGGGATAAGAGGGAAGGTCTTCTCATGGATTGGTAACTGGTTAAAAGATAAGAAACAAAGGGTAAGAATAAATGGTCAGTTTTCAGAATGGAGAGAGGTAAATAGTGGTGTCCCCCACAGGTCTGTACTGGGGCCAGTCCTATTCAACATATTCATAAATGATCTGGAAAAAGGGGTAAACAGTGAGGTGGCAAAATTTGCAGCTGATACAAAACTACTCAACATAGTTAAGTCCCAGGCAGACTGAGAAGAGCTTCAAAAGTATCTCTCAAAACTAGGTGACTGGGCAACAAAATGGCAGATGAAATTCAATGTTGATAAATGCAAAGTAATGCACAATGGAAAACATAAGGTACAGATAAGACAGAAAATATCATATTGCCTCTATCTAATTCCATGATACGTCCACATCTTGAATACTGCTTGCAGATGTGGTCACCCCATCTCGAAAAATATATATTGGAATTGGAAAAGATTCAGAAAAGGGCAACAAAAATTATTAGGGGTATGGAATGGCTTCCGTATGAGGAGAGATGAATATGACTGGAACTTTTCAGCTTGGAAAAGAGATGACTAAGGGGGGATATGATAGATGTCTATAAAATAATGACTGGTGTGGACAAAGTAAATAAGGAAGTGCTGTTTACTCCTTCTCATAACACAAGAACTAGAGGTCACCAAATGAAATTAATAGGCAGCAGGTTTAAAACAAACAAAAGGAAGTATTTCTTCACACAACACACAATCAACCTGTGCGACTCTTTTCCAAAAGATGTTGTGAAGGCCAAGACTATAACAGGGTTCAAAAAAGAACTAGATAAATTCATGGAGGATAGGTCCATCAATGGCTGTTAGCCAGGATGGGCAGGAATGGTGTCCCTAGCCTCTGTTTGCCAGAAGCTGGGAATGAGTGAAAGGGCATGGATCACTTGATGATTACCTGTTCTGTTCATTCCCTCTGGGGCACCTGGCATTGGCCACTGTCAGAAGACAGGATACTGGGCTAGATGGACCTTTGGTCTGACCCAGTATGGCCATTCTTATGTTCTTACATTTGTTATTATTTGTGCTGTAACTTCTACCTTCTGTAACCTCAAACATCTCTGTAGTGTATTATGCATCAGTACACACAAGCAATTCACATTAATGTTAAGAGTATTTTTATGTATGTAGGAGTGGTAAATCTCCTCTGTGACTGCCCAGAAATGTTTTAGGCAAATTTCTACCCTCAATTTAATTTTCTTAAATCATTGTGATCAGAATTTAGCTCTATTCATCTTTATAGATACAGGAACCTGTGTATAAAAAGAGGAGGAAATAAAACATGTAGCCATGTTGGAGTGAGAATTTGCTTTGGGAAGTTAGAAATAATGCATGTTGAAATGTTAATGCTTCTTTAGATCTCGAAGGCAGTCTATAGGGTATCAAAACTTTAAGGTGTTTTTCTGGATTCATGAACGAACCACATATATTCCCTAAAAAGTTTTCTGAACATCTAATAGCTGAAAGGCCTATGACCAAAATCAATATGTGAAACATCAATAAGATATTAGAACATTGACAGCACTATTGATTTTTTTGTATCCTCCTTTTTAATGTAATGTTTTTGTTTGCTCCTGCTGTAGACAATATTATGAGTCAGTTGCCAGAATAGCGGTTGCTTTCATTTTGTCTGCCCACACATCATGTATGTTGCTGGGGATATTTCTAGAACCAACTGAGCTTAGCCCTACTACAATTCTAATATTGTTTATTTTCTGCCTTTTTCATATTCCTTACACAGACAGGAAATCCTCAAAAAGTAAGACAGTTTGGTTCAGATAAGACCCAAAATATTTGGATGTCCATCCAAAACTTAAATGTATTTGAACCTTTTGAAACCTGCTTTCCATCTTCAAAGCCAACCAGATCCTTCTCCCAAGATAACCTTTTCCACCCTAGCTACCTGACCTTCATCATCTCACTTCCTTCCTATCCCACTCTTCAGCGAGACTCCTCTCATCCTGGAATCCCTTTCCCCTAAGTCTTTCCTTTCCCAAAGCCCTTACATATCTGCCTGAGCTAATATCCTATGTAGCCCTTCAAGGGTTATTTGATTTGGCTTAATTAACTGTCTAATCTGGGATTGACTATTTTTGATTTCTTAATGTTTAGAAAAGAGGTAATTTGTACAGTGAAACTGAGTTGCATGTTATATTGTTCATTTCCTTCTTCTAATTTACAAAACTCCCCACTTAGTGAATTTAACACCTCCCCTGTGACCTGAACATGTCCTAGAAAGACAAAATGCAGAAGGGTAATGGGTCTCTTTTTAAAAAATAATAATAAAATTCAATATCCTATTGAGATCTATCTCCTGTCTAACAATAGGAAACAACTGTTATCTCTCTCAGTTACTTATCAAATATTTCTTATTTTCCCCTTCATTTAACACACAGAAGTTGGGAGCTTATTACAAATCTCCTGTAGGGACAGAGAATACAAGTTTTAATTTACTAAATTTATTGCCATTTCTCTCAGCCCCTGTTTTGCCTGAACAGTTGTGGGTTGTAAAGTCTTTTGAATGTCCTTGACTAAACTTATCATTGAATATCAGTATGGTGTATCATGTTAGTTGGACATTTTGATTGCACAGCACTGTGCCTTCCATTAAAATCTTAGCAACAGTTGACTTATTAACCTGATTAATTTAGATTTTGTATATTTTTGATGTTGCTGCTGGAATGTTTTATTATAATCTGACATGTACTAGTAGCTAGGAAGTAGTGATCATTCAGGTATGTATGTGGCCAGCACTAGTCTGAGCTCAGACCAGGTTATTTGACAGTATAGTTGGGTTCTGGTTCTGGAAAGCAAAGAACTAGCCTCCCTGTTTTTTCAACAATGTGTGCTGTACAGCATACTGGTTCTCTCCACTGGCTCATTCAGTGCTATGCTTTGACTGTGCTAATATTGTCCTTACCTGCTGTTATTTTCAATAAAAACATTTTCTTCCGTCAGCGTCTGTTGTGAATTTAGACTATTGGAAAGGTGTGGGACGCTTTCGACTGACCAAGAGTGATGAATTTGATCACAGTGGAGATTTAAAATTACCTATTGTCCCATGGAGATATTACTGGGGGTCGGGGGGGTTGGGGAGGGATACTGTGAATCCTAGCCCCTGAACAGAACAGATTATATGCTGGAATACGTCTCTTTCCTGCATTACTGACTGTATCACCGGCAGGATTAACTTGTATTATGTAGCTGTAACACTAAGAACTCACTGTATTGGGCTGCTCTCGTATTGTTGAGTTCATTTCTGGGACTGGTTCCCTTTCTTCCTGAGCCACGTTTGGCAATCACAAGAGTCCTACCATCTATGGCAGTAGTTCTCAGACTCTGGCCTGTGAAGAGCTGCCCGGTTACTTTGTACTGGCTCTCTTTCTTCCCAGCTGCTAAATTGTATTAAAAGACAGCTAAAAATACATTAAACTTTCATAATTTTGCTTTTCTATGTGAACAATTGCTGCAGTTGCCACAAGGGTGTCATTATCATGAATGGGAAAGGGAGTGTGCCACGCTGTGAGACTGTAAGGAGTCCTCTCGATTAAAAATGGGAAGGAAGGTGATCTGAGCAATCCTGTATAGGAAAGAAGGTATCCATGGCACAATTAATCTATAAAGAGCAGATCCAAATTATGAAAATATTGGAGGACACAACCCCTACAACAAATGGATTGTGTTCGTAAAAAGCCATCATCCCATTGCCTTCTTCATGCCCAATAGGAGCTGGAACATTTACCTAGGTGCTTTAATCTCTGAAGGAGGAATGTTAAAACTACAGTTTTAACAAAAACAAAATCTATAGCAGCAGCAGGTTTTTGGATGGTGGTTAGGTTTTGGATAAAACAGCACATCTGAGCTGTGCAAACATTTTAAAATATATTCATCTTTTTATTAACCTTGCAACACTTTTAGCTAGATCAGCCAACATACCTCAATAAACAGGCACTGTAACTCCATCCCCTACTCCAAATAAATCTTCAGAACCTTTCCTGTACTTCTCTCTCCCACCTGATCCATCAGAAATGGATTCATGCTGTCAGGGAAACTGGTTGTGTTGCAGAGCTTGGACCAAGGGACTCATTTCCATCAATACAGGGCTCCTTGAATTCCCACCTCAGGCTTCTAAAAGGAGGAAAATATAGTACAAAAATATCTAGCAGAGATGAAACACAGGGCTTGAGGCTACAATGCCTGTTTAGAAAACCCTCAGTGAAATAAGGCCTGCAAGACTGGACAAGAAATAGTAAACAAAATGAGGTATAAACACGTAAGGACTTTCAGCTTTTGTTTTACAGGATGTAAAACTTGGGGAAATATTTTTTTATCTTCTTCCCGCCAAAGAAACTGAATAATGATTTTTTTCACATAATTGCAATTCATAATGATTTAGCTTTCTTTCCTATGTGCAGCACTTATTATGTAGTGAGGATAACTCAATAGATACATCTCTCTGGCACATGACCTGTAAACACCGATAAAAAGTAATTTGGCCTATCAACTACTCTTTACTTTTATACTAAACATTACACCATCTACCATATCTTTTACTGGACTTTACATGGACTTTTTTTCTTGTTACATTCTCCACTTAAGATAAACTAATGCATGTACAGTATAAAATTACTAAGATCCAATTTTCAGAATGTTTATATGTAATCGATGATCAACTGTTTCTACAAGTACTGGTCTTTGCAGAGTAACTGTGTTCTACCATTTGTGTGTCCCACTCCTGGACTCCAAGCTGAATGACCTAAGAAGCATATATATAAATTGTCCACCAATACCAGGATGATGGGTAGTTGTACTGTATATCAGAAAGTTTTGCTTGTGTTGTCCAATGATTATTCTTGTTCCAATTAGGGATCTTCTTGTAACCTTTGAATTTTGTATTTTTTCATTATTGAAAATTAATATTGGTTACTTAAACAGTGAACGGAGTATGAAAAGAAAGGGGTCACAGGATGTATTGCTTGATTTTTAAGATTATCCTTCTAGTGATCAACTTATCATTATTATGGGGATGTAGTTCACATTTAAAGGATAATGGAAATTCAAGAATGTGATCTAACACATTCTCTCTCAAATACATTATTTACTCTTAAGTAGTCAGGCAGCTGAAGTCATGTCATGTGATACTACAAATGTGATAATATCTATTTCAATTCAAACTTATTTAATGTTTGTTTTTGTAAGAGATATAAAGTAATATTTTCCCCTCATTTGGCGCTCATCTTAAATGATTTAGTGAAATTTGCCATACTGGGATCTCACTTTTCCATGAACTTCTGATTGTCACGGAGTACCCTTTCTATAAAGGTGTTCTGGAAATAGCAACAATCTATTTCAGTATCACTGTTGTTGACAGATAATTGTTTGACCAATGATCTGTGTTTTGCTAATCCATATGTTGGTGATATATGAAGGTAATATGCAACTGTGTTTGCCGATGATGTTGACTTTCGTATTTGTGTCTGAAAGCTGTACAAGTTTTTAGATTTGAGCCAGCTGGCAAAGAACAAAGTAGTTCTCTTCCAGGTCTAAACATGCCAAAGGTTTTCTCAGGACAAAAGCATATGGCAAGTACAGCACTTGAAAAACAATGAGATGTAGATGAGTTACAAGTATCAGAATAACACATACAATCCGTTATCCTAGTTCACATCTTCTCTTATGATCTTTTTGGTTTCTTCCTTTTGGCTTTAGGAACCACTTTTTAAATATAGCCTGCTTTGTAAAAGTGACTCACTACATGGATATTAAGCTGATTAGTTTGCCCAGGCAGAGATCGCTTTAAAGCAGTTACAAAATGCTCTTGCCTTCTCATGTTTCTTTTAGTGTGTTGGATAAGTTGTTTAGGGTGATAGCTTTTAGTCACCTAGATTTCAGTCACACCACCATTTGGCACATCTCACTGATTGAAATTTTCTTGAGGATGACTTCTCTAGTTAACGATGCTGCAATGGATTTTTTTCATGCTTCCTTCTTTCTCCATGCTTTCAAGTGGAAAAATTGTAAATATAAGTTGAAAATGATCATTTGAATGAGCTCCATTCAATGGCTTTGTTTTGATGGGCACCTAAAATGACTCAAGCTATTAGATTTATCGAATGTGGGTATAAAGCAGGAGATTGTTTTTCAGCTGCCTCATATACCTTCCCCAAATGTCTTGCCTCAAGACTCTTGGATTGATGTGAAATTGCCTAGGAAATTAGATGTAGATTTATTTTATAATAAAGCTGAATAAAAACAAAGTGTTCCAATCCAACAACATTAATAAATACTGCACTAAGAGTTAGGAACAAATGAATATAAACTGGAGCTAGAAGATCAGTGAGCACTAAAACTGGAGTCTTTTGTGTCTTATCAGTCGTCTGCCTTCTGTGCTGAATTTCAAATAACCATTTTGCATTTCAAAAACATGTTTACATAAAATACATAATAATGAAAATAATTTGATACTGATGGAAAATAGAGAATCATGTTAATAAAAAGAAAAGGAGGACTTGTGGCACCTTAGAGACTAACAAATTTATTTGAGCATAAGCTTTCGTGAGCTACGAAAGCTTATGCTCAAATAAATTTGTTAGTCTCTAAGGTGTCACAAGTCCTCCTTTTCTTTTTGCGGATACAGACTAACACAGCTGCTACTCTAAAACATGTTAATAAAACATCTGCAAATAAAGTATTTTCTGTGTGCTGAAACAAAAATCACAGATTTTTAATTTATTCCACCAAATAGAAAATTTCCTTTTGACAGGAGTCCATTAGAAGACAGTTACCAGTCTATCTAAAATGCCTGGATAGTTAGTTTATATACGTTTGTTAAAAGGAGAGTAGTAAAGTTGCCTCTCGGCTTGATACAAAAACACATTTAATTTCTACAATAAAGTAATGTTCAAAAACAGTATAAATCAAGTGAAACTAACAAATAATCATGTCATTTTGAATCTTACAAGAATATAAGAGGGCGGGATATTAATTGAATGTATGATTGAACAGAATCAAACCCCATGAACTAAAAATTTACGATACTTAAGAAGGTATTATATATTGTTATACCCAAAAGGCACAATCGTACAGTCTTTACTCAAGGAAAACTGATACTGACTTTAGTTGGAGTAGCAACACGTAATACTGGGCACTGAGATTTTGCCAAAGTAAAGACTGCAGAATTGGGTCATCAGATATTACTATTATTTTATTATTATGAATATACTGTTATATTTGCATATATACTGTATGGTGATTGCTCTTACCAACTTTACTGTTGTGTGGGAGGTCTTTATTTTGCCTTTGTTAATGTTATTTCAGAATTTGCAATATACCCCATCCCCAATCTAATCAATACCCAGGTAATATTGCAGATTCTGAGGTACTGTTGTTTAGTTATCTGAGGCATCTGATAAGTTTTAAATGGTGACTGCTGTTGTACTGGATATACATATTGCAATGTTTGGCAGCTGGGAGTGAGTCATAGGTTCATTCCTGGGGTGTGAAACTCTATAAGGTGAGGACAGTCTGTTGTTAGGGGGACCATATCTGGCTGCTTTCGTGTGTATAAATAAACAAAATAGTGTGGTTATTTAAATGCGCAATAATTAGGTCACATAGTCAATTTTAAATTTCATGTGCTCTGAGAACGTACATCCCAGAGTGCAGTTTGCCTTTCACTGTATACAGAATATGAAACTGACAACCCGGCAGTGCATAGCTGAGGAGATTTCACCAGACATGCTGGTCTTTTGCCAGTGCTGTGTGCGTCCTCATAACTGCTCCCGTCTGCCTTTCAAATGGCATCAGAAGGGGCCCAGCTGAGGCCTTTCTGCTGGGTTTTTGGGGATGTCTATTTTAAATCTCTTGCATTCTGAAGTAGAGATGTTTGGAAAATGGATTTTATATCCTGCAGAAAAATCCACTATTTTGGTATTTGTTTTGAACCCGAAATGGGACAAAGTCAAAATATATGAAGAACGTGTGCAGTTTTGAGATTTTAGACATTTCAGAATGCTGAAATGCCAATTTGAAATCAAATGTTTCATTTAGAATTTTCCAACTGAAAAATTTCTGAAATTTTAGTTGCAATAAAAAATTTCCCATAAAAAATGTCTGTGTTGTCGAAACCTCATGTTTCCCTGGGAAAATGTTGGGGTTTAAAATGTCAGCCAGCTCTTTCTCTCTGAATGATACCTCACAAAACCCCAGAGCATGTGAAACCTAACGCAACATGTGATATACTTATTGTTCTATAGCAGCTCTTTTTAAAAAGTCCCATTATAATCAAGCCATTGGTCTTGAATGCCTGATCGTTCTTGGATGTTAAGTGGGTGAACTGACTTTTGCGGATGAATATATAGTAATTCTGTAAGATTACTTAACAATTCAGAGTAAGATCCTTAGCTGGTGCAAATCAGCTATGTTCCTTGATTTCAGTGAAGCTACATCCTTTACAGCACCTGATCATCTGAGCCATTATGTTTAGACGAGGACACCAGTGCACGTATAGTATGTGGAAGCAGAAAATAGTGCTGGTTGGCTGCAAAAAGAAAAATATTATCCCCAGTATTCTGTTCTAGTCTGTTTTACAATCCCACAGCAACATCAAAGTGGAACACAACAGGGAGCTGGTAGACCAGACCTATTCTGAATGTTCTGCAACTCCTGCAGCTGAAATCCTGGTCCCATTGAATTCACAGAACTCCCACACTTTAATGAGGCCAGAATTTCACCCTCCATTCCTATCAATATCATTGAAATAATCAGCACTGGAGGGCTGTCTTTCTAAAACTTTGTAGTTTACAAAAGTAAATAAATAGAATATCTTTAGGACAATTTAAGAGTGTCTGTTTATGAGATAGGACAGCAACATATTGTACTGCTGCCATTATGGACTTCTGGATTCTCTGGGCTTGTGTGTAGTTGATCTCCTGTGGGAAGAATGCAAAGCAATTTAGACTTGGAGCATTTTCTTCTTTTGTTATCAATTTTTTTCTCTTTCTCCATATTTCTATGAGGCTCATTACTATTACTAAAAGATACTGAACATGAAAACAAACTTTACAGGTTTTTAGAAAAATCCAACTTTTAAAGAAACATTTGTAATTTTAATAAAGTTTAGATTTTGCCCAGGTCGCTGCAGAGAAGAGGAGTTAATACTATTGTAGACTTGATATTTTTAAGTATAAGTTTCTGTAACACCACTGTGAGTACATGTTGTCCCTGAACAACCTAGTTCCCTTTTTAAACTGCTATCATCTAGGTCAAGATCACAGCCCTGGAATGTGCAGCATCAGACATTAGCTTCAGATTACATTCTAAATACAATATTCTGCAATCCAAATGTCTTTATTTTGAGTACCAGATTATTAGTATATAAAGAAATAATTTCAGAAAGCATAAAACCAAATAAACTAATGCTAAAGAAAATTGGTATTCATTTTTTATAATTCTGTAATACTAAGAATATTACATGCCTTTTAATGGAAAAGGATGAGATCAGATCTCATTATGTTGGGGGCATTGGCTTTATTTTCTATTGGATAATAAAATTATTAAGTAAGTCATGGGGCCTAATGACAAATATCATTTTTTTCTAGAATTTTATCAGGTCCAGGCACAGACATGCTCATTCTCTCTCTTGTGCGCTTTCTCTCTCTCTCAGAAACAATGGCTTCTGTCTAAATAGCAGGGTCAATGGTTGACTTCAATGAGACATGCCTAAAGTCACATGTTTAATGTTAAACATGAAAGTGTTTGTAGGATTGGAACATTAATATAAACAGAACTGATCCCTATTTGAGTGCTCATTCCAGGATTTCTCTAAATAAAAAGATAATTTAAGATCACCCCTTTCAAGAAATTCTTATTTTAAATGGTAATGAAACCTCCTACACATAACAATCCCCTTTGACAACACTTAATTTAAGAATTTGCTTCTGCCTTAAATACTTAACAAACAGATTCATAGATTCAAAGTATGATTGTGGTCATCTCCTCTGACCTCCTTTATAACACAGGCCATAGAACTTCCCCCAAATTGTCATTTTTTAAAGGATTTGGTTGGCATTGGGTTGGTAAAGTTTTCAGGACATTCTTGATGTTGAGCTTAAGATTCAGCAGTCTCTCGCAGGATCACATCCAGTGAAATAGGAATATAGATGCCTAAATAAACCTTTATGCAAGCATGTAAAACTTAGTTGCATAAATAGCAATTCCTTCTTTAGCTTCCGGTCCTGCAAGTTGTTTTGCCTTACTCTTGAAGTTAGAGTAAGGCAAAGTACTCCATACGGGCCCCATAATACAATGGGGTCACGGTTTGTCCTATATGCTATATAAACAGTATATTCTGTACCCAAAACATTTTGGGTCAGATTCCGATATCCTTACAGTGAATTGTACCTTATACAACAAGTAATGCCGCTGAAGCTAATAGAACTACTTGTAGAGTGAGGTACCACTTGATGTCACTAATCTGAATCTGTCCCCTAGAGTCTGTTTTGCCAGTTCCCTTCCTTAATCTGCCAAGAAAACACAGCCACATTTTGGGCAATATGACCTTCATCAGAAATGTCTTCATGGTTTCACTCAGAACAGGGGATGCTAATTACTCTCTTGACTTGAATTTGCCCCTGTACTTTTAGAGCAAAACTTAATGGAGCAAAATAAAATATTTGTTTCCTGCTGTTCAGCTGTATTTATATTCTGTTCCATTCCTGTCAATGGCATCACTAATATCCATAGAGCTCTTGAACCTGTTTATTTTTCATCCAGTGCCTGCACCCCAAAAGGTTTTGCAACTGGCAATATGAAAGGATGTCAAAGCTGCCTGGGGTGTATTTGGCCACTGCAAGCAAGTAGGGAAGCTTTATAGCTCCGAGAAAACAAACATAAGATGACTCTCTAAGGAAACCAGGGAAACAAATCTATTGACGTGGGATGTAAAGGCTACATGTTACATTGTGCTAAAGGATAAAAATGTTTATCAAAAAATAAGACAAATCCTCATTTTTATTTAATTAAAGAGGTGGGTGTTTTACCTAGAATATGTTTGACATCAGCTGTTTGTTCATCTGATGTTCTAATGACATTTTTTCTAGGGTTGGGCACACTTACCATAATTAATTATGCAGAGTAATGGTATGTAAACAGTTGAAATGGCCCTGTGGAAAACACAGTTTGTGATTATGTTAGTTATGGGTCCTAGAGAAAGAGAAGGATTTGGTCCATATGAATCAATCTTACCTGTAAACAATGCCCTAATGATTGCACTTGACGAATGCTGTGTGGCAGCAAGGAGCTCCAGTCATCACTGTGTCAAGCTGAACTCAGTGATCAACTCTGTCCTTCGTATCATCACTGGTGCAACCCAGACAACTTCAGTCCCCAACCTCCCAACCCTGGGCTGGCATTGCTCTTCTGGCAATTAGGTGTGAAGGAAGGGCCCTGGCCACATTATTGTGTCCAGCCAACTGCCAAGACAGCTTACATCACAATTTCATCTCAAAGCCACATCAAAAACACTGGTTAAAATCAAGAGCCCCTTTTCTGAAACAGTTGAGCCTCTTCAACTGTACATCAGGCACAAACTTTCTAAGGAAAAGCATCAAAAGGTGATACAGGACTACATTTTGGATTGATCATGGCACATTGCTTGGGTGATAGACTATTCAGCTCTCCATCCCCTAGTCTCTCTGGATTAGTTCTCGCACTCTCTTCAGAACAACTATTTGACTCAAAAGATCCTTCTACGTTACAACAGGATACGTTGTGATCACGGGCAGTTTAACTTGCATCTTTATCATTGGGGCTTCTTGAGCTCCCTGTCCTGTCCCCTGTGGAGCTCAAGAACAGTGTGTCATCTGGTTTTGCACTGCCTTCTTTATCATCTTGGCGGTGGATGGATGTGCTTCATGTCTCCGGATGATGTTTGTATGATAGAGAGGCTACACTGATTACCCAACATGTAATTCATTCTTTGTGCCATCAGAATCCATATGCCAGAAAGGAGACTTATAAACTGAAGAAACAAAGTCATTTTCCTTTAGTCTTAGAAAGAATTATCTTGTGAGACTGGAGTATGTCTGTGACTGAGAGAGTACAACAAATACATAGGAAATATCATTTCTAAAGCATTTTGAAACAGTAAGTATAATTAAGGCAATTAACATGGAATAAATAAATGTTTTCTCACACCTATGTTTAATCTTCTTTTTAGTATAAATGACTTTCAGATTTTCATGGGTTCATATCCATTTTGCAGGTGATTGTGCAAATGGTTGGTAATAGTATAGGGAGCTTTTCACCGCTAAATCAGTGGTTTGATCCAGCCCAGATTGCAAATGACTGGCACAAACTATTTAAAGAGTGCTTGGTGGTCTGTCTGAAATAAGCTAGTGATGTCAGACTAATTTCTAGTGGGCAAGTGTGTTCATGTCACAAAACCCATCACCTGTTGTGGTACCTTTTTGTTGCTGTGTCAATAGAGAAGCCAAGGACTGAACAGGTTTAGAGCCTCTGATCCCTAAAAGTGGCCTTTCCTCCTCAGGATTGAGGCATATTAGTTGGGGGATGTGGAGCAAGAGCTGAAGGACTGTCACACAAGCAACTTTCATGAGTACTACGCTTTTTTTTTAAGGTAGGTTTTAAGGCTACCTTCATACCCCCTCACATGTTTCCTGTATCAAATATGGATCACCCTATATCTTGACAATCAACAGCATATTAAAATATAATTTTCCAAGAATTCTTGTCATTACCATAACCTTTTTAGGACTCTAAAACTGATCTATTTGTCTCTCCTTAACCTTGCATAGTGCTTGTTTGTGTCAGTGATAGTCGGAGGCATTTGTCCATAAAAAAGTAAAGGGCTACATTTTCAGTTACAACCTTTAAATGTGAAAAAGTCACATCAAATATTTATATACATGAGGTATCTAAGCCTCTTTCTGTCCAATAAGTGAACATAAATAGATGTGTGTGCACTCCTACAGCTGGCACCCCATTAACTTCAGTGGGACTCTACAAGGATGGGGGCGGGCTGCCTTCATTGGAACCACTTCAGACCTTAGAAATCAATTTGAGACTGGTTGGAAATGTCTTCTTTAGTGTTTTGGTATTTAAAAAATAAATAGACTGCATTATCAATATACAAACCCTGCCTTTATTTTAAGCAATCAAGAAATCTGAGCATGCCCTTCCAAATGTGCTCTAGTGGTCTTATTACAGCGACAGAACTCAGTGTGCATAGGCCATGTCACCTTTATTCTGATTAATGTAACTAATAATGTTTTACAACTGATTTTTTCTAGTGATTTTCTGACAAAAATATCCTGGGTATAAGCATTTAAATCCTCCCACAAAGGTTTATTAACACAAAAGACCTAAATAGTTAAACCTTGCAAATATTTAGGAATATTCCATGATTGTATATGCTTGACAATCAATTAACATATGATGGGAAGGCAATGATTACTCGAAATACTCACACAAATCATGCTTTTTGTTTCCATTTTAAAGTCCAATTTACCTTTGCTCTTTTAAGATCTATTGTTGTTTACTAGAGTGGGATTTACGTAGATCATCTGGAACACTTTGTAAATCAGTCAGTCTGTGGAATGGAAGCTGTACTGCCAAGTTCAGCTGTAACCTTCATAGCTTAAATTGTGGGAGAACCTGGTAACATGAACTAAAAAGATATTTATTATAGTGTTGTTCAGTAGCGCCACTGCAGACCAGGGACTTTCAGGCTTTCCTTTGTAATTCTTTATTATGAGAAATTTGTAACTTGTTGGGAAAATACTTTCTGAGCTGAAACTTGTCTAATAAGTATTTTAATTCATGGGAAAAATATCATGCAATGGTTTTGAGTTATAGAAGAATGTAAAAAGAAATAATTTGTTATTTATTCTGGGTTGTTCAGTTCTAGGATTCCCACAGAACAAAAAAGAAGATATTTAAAAGTCACAGGAAGAGTAATTAGTCCAATATGCATACTAAATGTGTTGCTTTTGTTGAAAAAAAGATTTAGGAATAATTTATTTTTTAAAAACAAAGAAATGTCCTAGGTGGGAGGGTTGTGTGCATTTGGTGAGTTGTAGAACTTATAGAGAATTTTATAAACATTAACTGTTTAATTGTCACAACCTACGTGTGGTTGAAAATGTGGAATCTGAGAGACGTTAATCAACATTTTCAAATGAGTGTATAAAAAAGAAGACACCTAAATCCATATTTTGCCAGCTAAAAAACAGTGCCACTCACCCATGGCTGTCACCACACCCCTCATCTGCACCATATCATTTGTCTTCCTCTCCCTTCCCCATCACTGGCTCCATCTCTCCTTCCTGGATATACTCACTCTTCTACAGTTCCCACCACTTCTACATACATCTGTTCCTTTCTCCACCCCAGTCTCCCCTTTCTGTGCCAACAGAAATCTAGATTCCACATTCTCCTCACCTCTGCTGACATTTTTACATTCTTCGTACAACTCTGAACCATTTAATCGTATTTTCCCTATTCATTATGATCTCAAGATATTATAACCATCCATGACCTCTTCATATCTTGCTCCCCCCAGTTCCTGGCTCTCACAGAGACCTGGATTCCTTTGTCTGACACTGCCTCTGCAGATACCCTCTCTTATGGAGGCCTCTCACACTCCCCACCCATGATCAAACTGTGATGGGGGTGTTGGCAGTGGTGCTGGAACAATTTTTATAATGGGGGTGCTGAAGGTGGAAGCCATGTATTTGGGGTTGTTACTACTTCAAGCATCTCATTTTAGCATCTATGGGAGTTAGGCTTCTTCTCTTCCATTCCTGCTGTTCCAAACCCTCCCTTTTCTTCCTTCCCATTCAAGTGAACACCACTGCTTCTGACTCTCCTCTCCTCTCCTTCTCAGTGTTGCTGTAATCTACCATCCAATCAAATCCTCCCCGTCAATCTTTCTCTCTGATTTCAACTCCTGCTTCTCTTTTCCTCTTCTTACCATCTCCCACACTCATCCTAGTGATGACCCATCCAACTCATTAGCTGCACTTTTCCTTGCTCTCACATCATTCAACCTGCAGCCCTGGTTCCCACTCTCCAAAAGACTTGACTTAGTCTTCATCAAGCACTTCTCTCTCTCTGATCTCTGTTGCTGAGTTCCCCCGCCTCCAACTGTCTCCTGGTCTCTTTCAGTATCACTCATCAGCCCCGCTCCTTTCCAGTCTTTCATTCAGCTTTTCTATGATTTCCAGTCCATCAGTGTTGATGACTTCTCATCTGCTATCAGCCCTCTCTCCTCACTCTGCTTTCTTCCCTTTTTGCATTGCATGGTGGTTAATTTTCTCCATTCTTCACTCTATTCCACCCTTAGCTTGTTTGCTCCTCTCTCCCATCTCAAGACCTGCCTTGCCAAACCCAAGCCCTGGCTCAATCACAACATCTGCTTCAACTGAGCTGCTGAGTATCTCTAGTGAAAATCCCATAACTTCTTCCACTACAAATTTGTTCTCTTCTCCTTCAGTTCTGCCATCTTCTTAGCTAAACAACAATACTGCTCCAATTGCATTGAATCCCACACCTGAAAACCGACCTGCCTTTTCACCACCTCTGACTCACTTCTCAGACCCTCCTCTCTTCCTGCCTCCTCCATTTGCGCACAATCTCACTGATTTATTCCAAGAGAAATTTGGCAAAATATGATGTGACCTTTTATATTAATGTAGAAGGAAGTTATGGGCCCAAAAAGTAAAAGGTATTAACATGACCTTGCCACTGTCCAAAATTAAACAGTTTTAAACAAGGTTCAGGGTTTGGTACACAGAGATCTCAAGCTGTTTAGAACCATGGCATACACACTATTAAAAATTCCTTTTGTCTTTTATTAAAGATACAGAAAAGAAGGGAAAACTGTTAAAGTATTTGAAATGTAAAGTATTAAGAGAGACTTTTATTTTAACAGCATCCCTTGTTCCCTTCCCTTTAGCTGGAAAAAGTTTTTAGAAGAAAAAAAAAAACCCTTCTCTGACAGTCTCTTAAATGGCATTAAAGATGGTATATAACTATTCTTGTGGGAGAAAGTGAAGAAGTTAGTTGAGAAGGGCTGGAGCTGTCGTTGCTGAAGTCCAATCCCATTTTCTAGAAGACAAAACTGGACAAACACACATAAAAAGGAAGAGATAACAATAGCAAAGATTGAAAATGAAGATTCTGTTTCTGGTGTTGACTCTTACTTGCAACCTTGCTGCTGGAAAAACATAAGGATAGGACATGGTCTTATTAGCCAGTTGTACTAGCCTGAGGCTGTTTGGGGCATTGCTTTTAGTTGTCTTCTGGTCACAGGTTTACAGCAGTGTTGCAAAAAAGACCATCTTGATTGGCTAAGCCCAGACTCTTATTAGACAGAAGGAAGGAAGGGAGGAAAATAAATAGGTAGAGCAGGAAAAGGACACATGGGGGAGGAAGAGACAAAGTTTCACATCCCAGATAGAGTTCAGGATTTAGCCAGAGCTGGTGAAGGTGGCAGTGTCATCTGTATTCCTCTCTCTGGCCCTATTCGGTAAGAACATCTCTCAGGATTAGGGCAAAGGACATGGTGAGGGTGGCAGCTATCATTGTGACACTTGTTCCTTCCCTTTCTCTCATTTTCCACCCCTGCCCCCTCAAAAAGTCTCTTTTTGAGGACTTAGAAAGCAGAGTGGTGGGTGGAATAGCCTATCCCTTCATTATTTTGTCC
This sequence comes from Chelonia mydas, assembly GCF_015237465.2. Lineage (NCBI taxonomy): Eukaryota > Metazoa > Chordata > Testudines > Cheloniidae > Chelonia > Chelonia mydas. The sequence continues at coordinate 87,555,879 of NC_057853.1, read as the reverse complement.
ACCAATTAGGCTTGATTTTCAACAAGCCAATTTTGGTCCATTAATTTCTGGTATTACACTTTTCCTGTTTACCAGGTGTGATCCCTGAGTTATATCAGTTGGCCTTTTTGTATGGACTAATTCTGTCTCTCTTTTGCATCTTTTCCCATCAACATTTATTATTATTCGTTATTGTGACACTTTATTAACTTTTATTCACTTTTCAAAATTGAGTTTACAATTAGGGTAAATGTCTAAGCCCAATTATTACAACAGACTTTCTCTTACTCCTTCAGCTCTCTCCTTCTCTCCTGTCACAGGCATGGAAGTTTCTCATCTGCTTTCCTCCTGTAACCCCTTCAGTGATTCTCATCCCATCCCCTGATCTCCCTTGTGCCAACTGTGAAGAGCTTCAAAAAGATCTCACAAAACTAAGTGATTGGGCAACAAAATGGCAAATGAAATTTAATGTGGATAAATGTAAAGTAATGCACATTGGAAAAAATAACTCCAACTATACATACAATATGATGGGGGCTAATTTAGCTACAACTAATCAGGAAAGACATCTTGGAGTCATCATGGATAGTTCTCTGAAGACATCCATGCAGTGTGCAGCGGCAGTGAAAAAAGTGAATGGGATGTTAAGAATCATTAAAAAAGGGATAGAGAATATCTTATTGCCCTTATATAAATCCATGGTACGCCCACATCTTGAATACTGCATACAGATGCAATCTCCTCATCTCAAAAAAGATATACTGGCATTAGAAAAGGTTCAAAGAAGGGCAACTAAAATGATTAGGGGGTTGGCACGGGTCTCATATGAGGAGAGATTAAAGAGGCTAGGACTTTTCATCTTAGAAAAGAGGCGACTAAGGGGGGATATGATAGAGGTATATAAAATCCTGAGTGGTGTGGAGAAAGTGAATAAGGAAAAGTTATTTACTTGTTCCCATAATATAAGAACTAGGGGCCACCAAATGAAATTAATGGGCAGCAGGTTTAAAACAATCTTTCACTGCGATGTGCAGCAGTGTACCCCTGCACATATATGGAGTCCCATTGACTTCACTGAGGGCAAAGGGGTTAATTCACCTGAATCACAATACAGAATTGTAGCCTAAAAGATACACCAAGTGCCCTCTTTTGGACAGCTTGAGGTTCTAAGAGTCTCTAAGAAAGACATTAATCGTTCGGCATTTTGCAAGAGAAAATTCTACCTAAGAGACTTAAAAACACTTTGAGCTCTGAGACAATCTGACTCTTTTGTACAGTTGGTTTATTGCCCTGCTGCTACAAAGCAATTGCAAAATGTTTAGGTTTTATACTAATCCCACTGTGTTTCTTTGTGAGAGATTTGACATTTTACAGATAAAGGCACCTTATTTCTAGTCAAGAAGTCACAGTGGAATACAGATTAATTTAGAAAAGTGTTTTGTAGTTGACAAAACACTGTACATGTTGGAGATTTTTATGAAACATCTTACTTAACCTTTGACAATATTCTTCTTCTTTTATTTTCCGTTTCTTGGAAGTGGAACATGGATTCCCCTTGTGGAGATCCTGGATTAAGGAGATCAAAGTGAAAATGGAATTATCTGAAATTATCCCAATTATCTGAAATCTTGAATCTTAATAAGGGGACACTGTCCCTCTGACTCTATGCTTCAGTGGTACACTAGGCCATTTCAGAGTTTATGTTGTTTGGAATTTTTTTCTAGCTGGCCCTATTAGCACATAAATACAAAACAGAGATGAGTCTGAGCCACAAGATTAGGATTCAGATTTCAACCCTCTGCAACCTCCAAAATTCAGGAGCTTTGTTTTCCGATAATCTTTATTTTTGAAACAACTTTATTTTACAGGTTTCACAGTAACAGCCGTGTTAGTCTGTATTCGCAAAAAGAAAAGGAGTACTTGTGGCACCTCAGAGACTAACCAATTTATTTGAGCATAAGCTTTCGTGTATAAAAAGATCTTGTGTGTATAAAAAGATCTTCTGTACTTTCCACGGTATGCATCCGATGAAGTGAGCTGTAGCTCACGAAAGCTTATGCTCAAATAAATTGGTTCGTCTCTAAGGTGCCACGAGTACTCCTTTTCTTTATTTTACAGTTATAAGGGCTCTCATCTTATGCGTGAAGTTCCCATTGACTTCAGTCAGAGTTTTTGGTGCATAACTAGGATCGCATACTTTATAGCTTTAAATTTCAATTCTCGGTAGAAAAAACCCACGTTTTTTAGAACTTTTTGATATCAGTAAACATCAGAGCTGAACTATTAGAACTGAGGGAGTTTAAGACATTAAATTGAATAAAGTGACATAGGATTTTATTGGTATAATAAAGAAAATGTACATCGTTTATAGGAAATAATTTGATCACCGTGTCTGTTTTAGTTTGACAAGATGATTGAGGTAGTATCTTTTATTGGACCAACTTCTGTACTACTTTAGTCTATCATATTTGCATGTGTTTGAGACAAAATAGAAGAGAAGGCTATAACTTAATACATCTCTTCACCACAATGGATAGTTTAAAAATATCTTTATTTGATGCACTGCTAAATGAGCTTACAACAAACTCACTACACTGATGTGTTGTCTCACTCCACACACCATGCTCAAATGCTCTATTGTTTTATGCATGCAGGATTTTCAAATTTACAGATTATCAAATTTACTACTTTACTGCTTTTCTCTTTGCCTGTGTTCTTAGAAGTGCGCAGCAGGCTTGTCTCATATATTCAATTATTCTCCTTATTTACAAAAAACAAAATAGACAGACTAATTAGTATAAAGTACATTAAGTATTAAGTATAAAAATATGCATTTAATTTAAAACAAATTTGGTAGGTTTAATGTTAGGCCTACTAGCCTTGACAGTCCTTCGCTACCATTCAGTTCTGTTAGGAGTCAGAAACCTGTAAAACTACTAACTACTGTCCGCAACTTTTAAATGTAATATTCGGACTTAACTCTTCAGAGTGGTGTGACCTTTAAGTTGCACTGCCATTGGAATATTACCCTAAAGGCATTGTGCTGGATATGCATTAAGATGCAATTTTATTAACTCATCTGGGAAAGGTGGCAGTAACTCATACAGTGCAGGTCATCCTTCCTTCTGGTAGTGGACTGCTCCCCATCCCTCCAGATGTGGTCCTCAGCCCATTACTGGGACTGCATCATCCTCCCCTCATATGAGGTTTTTAAAGATAGTAGGAGCCCTAGCTTTTACAGGTGATGTAAGAAGTTTTGGGGATCATAAACCCAGTAAGTGGTTCTGTCATTGGCTAGCCCGGGTGCCTTAATGCTATGCTGATATGGCTCAGAGCCCTGACACCAATAGCCAGCCTACACGCATAAAGATCTCACATCAGCTTCCACCGGCCTAGTTACTCCTTGCAGGGTGATCCCAACAGCCTCTTCCAGTTCCACATGTCCCCAGGTCCATCCACCCTGATTTCTTAACTACCAGACCCCTGGACTTTTCCCCTCTGGTTTGTCACACCCAAAGAAGTAAAACCTGCCCCCAGTTATAAGTTGTAAAGTTTAGTAATTTAAAAAAAATCCTGTTTTGCTACACTGAGGTTTGAGCCAAGACAGCTATCTCAAAGACTGAACTTTGTGTTGATGAGTTTGGTTTCTATGAACTCTCTTGTAGTTGCTGATGCCTATGAAAATGTACTTAAACTACATAAAAGTCTAAATTGTGCAATTTGTGCAAAGGCCTGCACAAAAGGGCTATTGCAAAGCTATAATACCCTGCAGAACCATCAGGGACTTCTTGCTTATGGTCCAATCTTTATGCCATCCATTCTTCAGATTTCTAGTTATAACTTCATGGTGTCAACAAGAGATGATGTTGCAAAGTGCAGATGGTCCTCTGCTGCACTTTTTCTCACACCCAACATCCTGCAGTGCCCTAGCCCTGTGGAAAGTCTACCAAAGAACCCATCAAGAGGTCCTGGACAAGGGAAAACAATTTCATTGAGCTTACATTCCACTCTCCCACACACATACTTTTCCAAGCCCCCCAACTGGATCAACGGGTGGCTTCATCCTCTCCTTCTACAAGGATGGAGATGACAATCTGGCCCTTCATTCACTTATTCTGAATCTTCCTTGTACAGCTGATTAATAAAGATGTTAAGCGGTGCTGGACCTAATACCAACCCATGTGATCCTGACATGAGGCATCCCTCCAGAGCTCAATACATTTACCATTACTCTAATTTATGGTCCTTCACACAGTTTTTATTCCATGATTTTAAGCAATTACCATCCCTCCATTGCCAAACCTGATGTAGAATGATGATGCAGATAGTGAAATCTTCTTGAGATTCAGTATTTTGTTTTTAATTGTCCTGGGAAAGAGAAAGGGGAAGAAATCTACATGCCAGCTATTAATATATGAAATGGGGTTTGATACACAAACTTGAATTCAAATGTTCAGGCACACAGAAAACAAACAAGATGAAAAGATTTTAAAAGTTTAAGATGTAGCAAATACTAGATTCTTTGTCTTAATATGGGTAATGTTTCTCACACATGACTTGTGGCAAATGCACCTAAACCACAAATAAATTCTTTCCTAATGCGTACATACTTTCCAACAATTGAATTGAATTTCAGGATACTAAATAGGTTTGAGATAGTGAAAAATAATGTTGAACATTATAAGGTCTTAAAAAACAACACTGGAGCTCTCTCTTCATTCCAAGGAATGTAATGGGGAAGAGAGAGGAGGGAGTCATAAGGCTAACACATGAGAGCACGAGGGAATGTACAGGATCATCATGGAACTGCTATTATTAAAGAACTCTTTTCTTCTGGGAAATCTCTGTTAAAAATAGGAGTAAATTAATTGGATTCTAAAACTGCTGTTGAGTGAAACTAAATTCACTACAAAGAAATGAAATTAAGTTTTGACATCCACCTCTTCCAAGATTATCATAATGATCTCTTGCATAACACAGACAATAGACCCTCTCCCAGTACTACCTGATTGTGAATTGTATTTGATTTACGCCTGATGCTGAATTAATAAAGTGATTGTCACAGGCATCTACTGAAGAATCTTCAGGGGGATGCAAGAGACTAGAACCATGGCGAGATCTTTGCAATTACAACATTTTACAACAGATAACTTCTTGCTATGCATGAGTTAATAGCAAAGAATAAAGAAGATATTTATCTGCATGCTTTTTCACCTTGAAAGACTGTGTGGTAGCAGTGACTTGCATTGAGGACACAATACTCATTCTCTGATCCTTAGATATGTGCTCCTCACTGATCTACCTCTGTGGGCCATTCCTTCCTGACCTTATAAATCTCCTAAGAATGAAAGAAGGTAGACAGAGGTCATGTGAGGAGCACTTGTTGGGTTGAAGAATATTGCTTATAACAGGGCAGAGAAGAACCACTTCAGACAAGAGTCTTGAGTGATTTAATCTTTAGAAAATTCCCCGAAGCCCAGCACTCAACTCTCAACACATCTGATTCCATACACACATCAGAAAACAGTTAATATGTTTATCCAAAGAGGGTATATTATAAGCATTAAGAAAAGGGATAATTTTCAGAGAGGCCTCAATTTGGTGTGTGTGTTTATGTTTTTCAAATGCAGCTTTGCACCTACTATGTCTACACTACGAAATTAGGTCGAATTTATAGAAGTCGGTTTTGTAGAAAGCGTTTTTATATAGTTGATTGTGTGTGTCCCTACACAAATGCTCTAAGTGCATGTAGTCAACGGAGTGTGTCCACAGTACTGAGGCAACCGTAGACTTCTGGAGCATTGCACTGTGGGTAGCTATCCCACAGTTCCTGCAGTCTCCGCCGCCCATTTGAATTCTGGGTAGAAATCCCAGTGCCTGATGGGGCTAAAACATTGTCGTGGGTGGTTCTGGGTACATATCGTCAGGCCCCCTTCCCTCCCTCCTTCCGTGCAAGCAAGGGCAGACAATCGTTTTGCACCTTTTTTCTTGAGTTACGTGTGCAGACGCCATACCACAGCAAGCATGGAGCCCACTCAGCTAACCGTCATCGTATGTCTCCTGGGTGCTGGCAGACACAGTACTGCATTGATACACAGCAGCAGTTTATTGCCTTTTGGCAGCAGACAGTGCAGTATGACTGGTAGCCGTTGTCGACGTAGTCCTGGGTGCTCTTTTAACCGACCTCAATGAGGTCAGAGGCGCCTGGGCAAACATGGGAGTGACTAAGCCAGGTCATTTCCCTTTTAAGTTTCGTCTCATGGCAGTTCAGTCCTATCGGCAGTGCACTGTCTTTTAATCAGCAGCCAGCAGAAGACGATGGCCAGTAGTCATACTGCACCGTCTTCTGCTGAGCACCCAGGAGATGACGACGGCTAGCGGTCGTACTGCACAGTCTGCTGCCAGCAAGATGTATAAAGATAGATGAAGTGGCTCAAAACAAGAAATAGACCAGATTTGTTTTGTATTCATTTTCTCCTCCCTCCCTCCGTGAAATCAACAGCCTGGTAAACCCAGTTTTGAGTTCTATCCTTGAGGTTTTGAGTTCTATCCTTGAGGGGGACATTCTGTCTCTTGCAAAGCCACCCCCTTTGTTGATTTTAATTCCCTGTAAGCCAACCCTGTAAGCCATGTCTTCAGTTGCCCCTCCCTCCATCAGGGCAACGGCAGACAATTGTTCCTCGCCTTTTTTCTGTGCAGACACCATAACACGGCAAGCATGGAGCCCGCTTAGATCACTTTGGCGATTAGGAGCACATTAAACACCACACGCGTTATCCAGCAGTATATGCAACACCAGAACCTGGCAGAACGAAACCAGGCGAGTAGGCGATGTCAACATGGTGACGAGAGTGATGAGGACATGGACACAGACGTCTCTCAAAGCACGGGCCCTGGCAATGTGGGCTTCATGGTGCTAATAGGGCAGGTTCATGCGGTGGAACGCCGATTCTGGGCTCGGGAAACAAGCACAGACTGGTGAGACCTCATAGTGTTGCAGGTCTGGGATGATTCCCAGTGGCTGCGAAACTTTCGCATGCGTAGGGGCACTTTCATGGAACTTTGTGACTTGCTTTCCCCTGCCCTGAGGTGCAATAATACCAAGATGAAGGCAGCCCTCTCAGTTGAGAAGTGAGTGGCAATAGCCCTGTGGAAGTTTACAATGCCAGACAGATACCGGTCAGTCGGGAATCAATTTGGAGTGGGCAAATCTAGTGTGGGGGCTGCTGTGATGCAAGTAGCCAACGCAATCAAAGATCTGCTGATATCAATGTGCAGGTCATAGTGGATGGTCAATGTGCAGGTCATAGTGGATGGCTTTGCTGCAATGGGATACCCTAACTGTGGTGGGACCATAGACAGAACCCATATCCCTGTCTTGGCACCGGAGCACCAAGCTGGCAAGTACATAAACCGCAAGGAGTACTTTTCAATAGTGCTGCAAGCACTGGTGGATCACAAGGGACGTTTCACCGACATCAACGTGGGATGGCCGGGAAAGGTACATGATGCTCGCATCTTCAGGAACTCTGGTCTGTTTCAAAAGCTGCAGGAAGGGACTTTATTCCCAGACCAGAAAATAACCGTTGGGGATGTTGAAATGCCTATAGTTATCCTTGGGGACCCAGCCTACCCCTTAATGCCATGGCTCATGAAACCATACACAGGCAGCCTGGACAGTAGTCAGGAGCTGTTCAACTACAGGCTGAGCAAGTGCAGAATGGTGGTAGAATGTGCATTTGGACGTTTAAAAGCACACTGGCGCAGTTTACTGACTCGGTTAAACCTCAGCGAAACCAATATTCCCACTGTTATTACTGCTTGCTGTGCGCTCCAAAATATCTGTGAGAGTAAGGGGGAGAGGTTTATGGTGGGGTGGGAGGTTGAGGCAAATCGCCTGGCTGCTGGTTACGCACAGCCAGACACCAGGGCGGTTAGAAGAGCACAGGAGGGCGCGGTGCACATCAGAGAAAACCAGTTTCATGACTGGCCACGCTACGGTGTGAAAGTTCTCTTTGTTTCTCCTTGATGAAACCCCCCACCCCTTGGTTCACTCTACTTCCCTGTAAGCTAACCACCCTTCCCTCCTCCCTTCGATCACCGCTTGCAGAGGCAATAAAGTCATTGTTGCTTCACATTCATGCATTCTTTATTAATTCATCACACAAATAGGGGGATAACTACCAAGGTATCCCAGGTGGGGTGGTGGAGGAGAGAAGCACAAGGAGAGGTGGTGGAGTCGGGAATGCCAGCCTTCTGTTGCTTGGGCAATCCTCTGGGGTGGAGTGGCTGGGTGGCCAGAGGCCCCCCCACCGCGTTCTTGGGCATCTGGGTGAGGAGGCTATGGAACTGGGGGAGGAGGGCGGGTGGTTACACAGGGGCTGTAGCGGCGGTCAGTGCTCCTGCTGTCTTTCCCGCAGCTCAACCATACACTGGAGCATATTAGTTTGATCCTCCAGCAGCCTCAGCATTGAATCCTGCCTCCTCTCATCATGCTGCTGCCACCTTTCAGCTTCAGCCCTCTCTTCAGCCCGCCACTTACTCTCTTCAGCCCGCCACCTCTCCTCCCGCTCATTTTGTGCTTTCCTGCACTCTGACATTGTCTGCCTCCACGCATTCATCTGTGCTCTGTCAATGTGGGAGGACAGCATGAGCTCAGAGAATATTTCATCGTGAGTGCGGTTTTTTTGCCTTCTAATCTTCGCTAGCCTCTGGGAAGGAGAAGATCCTGTGATCCTTGAAACACATGCAGCTGGTGGAGGAAAAAAAAGGGACAGTGGTATTTAAAAAGACACATTTTATAGAACAATGGGTACATTCTTTCACGGTAAACCTTGTTGTTAACATTACACACATAGCACATGTGCTCTCATTCCAAGGTCGCATTTTGCCTCCCCCCAGCACGTGGCTAGCCCCTCCACCCTTAAGAAAAGCACCCTATTTCAACCAGGTGACCATGAATGATATCACTCTCCTGGGGATAACACAGAGAGATAAAGAACGGATGTTGTTTGAACACCAGCAAACATACACTGCAATGCTTTGTTCTACAATGATTCCCGAGTACGTGCTACTGGCCTGGAGTGGTAAAGTGTCCTACCATGGTGGATGGAATAAGGCTGACCTCCCCAGAAACCTTTTGCAAAGGCTTTGGGAGTACATCCAGGAGAGCCGCGAATGCCAGGGTAAATTAATCATTAAACATGCTTGCTTTTAAACCATGTATAGTATTTTAAAAGGTACACTCACCAGAGGTCCCTTCTCCACCTGGCAGGTCCGGGAGGCAGCCTTGGGTGGGTTCGGGGGGTACTGGCTCCAGGTCCAGGGTGAGAAACAGTTCCTGGCAGTCGGGAAAACCAGTTTCTCCGCTTGTTTGCTGTGAGCTATCCACAACCTCATCATCATCATCTTCCTCATCCCCAAAACCTGCTTCCGTATTGCCTCCATCTCCATTGAAGGAGTCAAACAACACGGCTGCAGTAGTGGTGGCTGAACCCCCTAAAATGTCATGCAGCTCATCATAGAAGCGGCATGTTTGGGGCTCTGACCCGGAGCGGCCGTTCGCCTCTCTGGTTTTCTGATAGGCTTGCCTCAGCTCCTTAAGCTTCACTTCCCTGTTATGGCCTCTGTCCCTGGTATGGCCTCTGTCCTTCATGCCCTGGGAGATTTTGACAAATGTTTTGGCATTTCGAAAACTGCAACGTAGTTCTGATAGCACGGATTCCTCTCCCCATACAGCAATCGGATCTGTACCTGCACTACTGAGCATTAACACTTATGTGAATGAACGATAGATTCTGTCAGTCGTATGCACAGGTGATGGAATTTACACACACACACACACACACGTAAGTGCTCCAAATGTGCGCACACAGCTACTGGTGCTTGAAAACTGTGAAATCTACTGTTGAATATTGGACTTTAATTCTACATCAGTCACTGAAATATAAATCATTGAGGGAAATATGGGGGATTATAAAGACTGAGATGAAATTTGATCAAATGAATGTTCACAATAAAAACAAGTTACTTTTCATAAAGTAAATAAAAACAAGTTACTTTTCAATATATTTGTCCTGTACTGTTAACAAGGCATTGTTAGTCTTTAGCTTTTTAAATGAATTTAGTAAAGATATATGTTCCTAGTTAATATGATAAAATTGCACTGACTGATTCAAGTCAAGTATTTTTAATAAGATGTCACAGGTACAGTAATATTAACCTGCTAAAAATTCTCTTCACATGGAAAGTAAGAATAATGTTTTTAATCGATATCTTAGTCAAGTTTGATAAGACTGGTATTTGTAAAGAAAGATGGGGAGAGAGATGTGGGACTCTTGGGCTCACTCAACTCTAACTCATATTCTGTTGACAGCTTTCCAATCCCCTTGAAGACATTTTGGAACTGGTCCTTAATGTATGTGACACTGCTCTAAAGAATACATTTGGTATAGGGCCCAGGGTCTGACATGGTTTCAACCCTAGTATTGGTACACTTTTACCTTGCACAATTACAAACATTATCCTTTCCGCATTGTCTTTTACCTTTATTTCAAGCTTATATATGCCAACAGATGGAATCAGCTCCCCACTCTAAATCCTGAGCTTTGCTTGTTTTTTTCCAATGTGCCTTATTTCCACCTTCCCCTCCTCCCCACCCTCACCTCCCTTCTTTAAGCCTGTGTAATAGATTCTGGCACCATATTTACTTGTGCACCAGTGTCCAACTTAAAAAGTCACAAAAGTTCCATTTGTTTCTAAAGTAATAGTCCAGTCACTTGGTGCTGCTGTTTCATGTGCAGTTCCTTTGAAGAATTCTTCTTCACTGGTTCTTGTGCTGTTCTCTTTGTGGTACAGGGTGTGTACACTTCCTTTCTGTTCGAGCACATGTTGTTCCTGCCTGCAAACTCTTGCAAAGTGGTTACGTTTTTTGCAGCTGCAGCATTTTCCACATTGCTGAGGTATATGTCTGCCATCACAAGGGGTGTAGCTCTTTGTATTTCCTTTTTGAAATTCATTCTGACTGTTTTGGGTTATTTTTCAGATTTCTCTTTAGATTTCTAAAATCTATGTGGTCTCTGTAGCTAGTTTTCTGTAGCTTAGAGGAGTGGTAATCCTGTCTAATGGTTCAGTGTATCCGTTTCTCTCCAACTGCTTCCATCTGGCCTCTGTAACCTCAGATGCCTGACAAATTCTGATTGCCTTTTCTAAATTCAAGTTGGGATCTTCCATCAGTCTCTTTCTGAGCTTTATGTCTCCGATCCCCATAACAATCCGGTCTCTAATTAGGAAATATGTGAGTCTCCATAATTACATGATTGACTCAGCAGTCTGAGAACAGTCATAAATTCTTCAAAAGTTTCTCCCCCTTATGTGAAAATTGTATCTTTTAAAAGACTCATTCTTTTGGGGGAGGGGGGGTATTTTTCCTTTAATTTTTGCAGCACTGTCTCATAACTAGCCTGCTCTTCCTGGCTTAACTATAAAATATTTATATACACCTAGTGCATCAGGCTCAGCTATATTAAGGAAAACAGCTACTTTTTGTTTATCTGCTTTCTCAGTTGCTCTGCTTTCCAACACGTAGAGAATGAACTGCTGCTTGAAACTCCTCGGTTTGTCTGCTGCATTGATGAAGAGTTTGAACTCCGAGCTGCTCCATTTGCTGTCTTTGTCCTCTTCACCCTATTCCTGTTACCATGAAATATTCATGTGGATCTTATGAAGGAGATTTCACTTAGACAGAGCTAAGAGAGATCGTTCTTCATTACAAGTAAGACCTGGACCATTTGCAAAGTCTGACCATTCTCTAAGAGTCTCTGCGTCTCCCCACCTCCTTGTGCTCAGTCACACTAGATGGAGCCAGCTCCCAAGGATGGCTCTCTTAAAGAGATATCCTCAGACAAAACCCCCTGAATTTTGTATTTTAGGCAAATAATGTTTTTAATGGGATTTAGACCCAAACTCTAAACCTTAGCCAAAATATAATGCTGCTTCTGGATGCCACATCCTCAGCATGGAGGTGAAACATCAACAAAACATTTTCAGAAATGTTTGGTCTGGCCAGTGTAAATGAGGCCAACCTGTTTTAAAATTATTTTCAGAAATACTGTTCAAGCCTAGACCCCTGGCTTGTCCCTAACTACACCCATCAACTAGCTATTTTTGAAACCTGTCAGCTGGAATCTCTTTTAAACTAAAGATGGGCTTGAGCCACACGTTTCAGATCCAGTTTCAAACTAAAATCTGGATTTTCAAGATCTCTCAAAACTGGTTTAATTCCTATTTGAAGTTCTGATTCAGCCCATCAAAGAGAGTGATTGTAATCAGAGCATTTGGATCTGAGTGTGAGTCTCTTGCTCCTCAAAGTACACAGGTATTGGATTCATGATTTCTTTTCAGGTTCATTTGTGGTTTAACCAGAGTTCAAATTGGTTTACAAACATGACTGAAACCTACAGGGGGTGTAAGGGGGCAGAAAGAGAAACCACGGGTGAACAGTCAGAGAGAGGAGTGAGTGAGATCTTCTCATCTGAAGTGAAGCTGCAGAACTGGAATTAATTTGCAAACTAGATACCATCAGATTAGGCCTGAATAAAGACTGGGAGTGGTTGGGTCATTACAAAACCTAAATTTAATTTCCCCAATACTAATTTCTCCCTACTGTTACTCACACCTTCTTGTCAACTGTCTGTAATGGGCTACTCTCTTACCATTTCAAAAGTTATTTCTCCTCCCTTGGTATCTTGCTGTACATTGATTTATCTCGTTAGACTGACTTCACACTTGGTAAAGCAACCCACATCCTTTCATGTATTTATACCTGCTCCTGTATCTTTTACTTCATACATCTGATGAAGTGGGTTCTAGCCCACGGAAGCTTATGCCCAAATAAATTTGTTAGTCTCTAAGGTGCCACAAGGACTCCTCTGTTTTTTTACACAAAAAGGATGACCTCCTTATCACTGCACCAACATTTAGCATTCTTATAGTAATTGATATGTGAGTGTTTCGAGTATAAATTCCCTATTTCCAAAGATTCAGTACTCAACACTTTAAATTCACATCAGGCTGAAATATATCAGGCAGTGTTTTAAAATGCATTTTGAAAAAGACCTATTTGGCTCATTTAAAATACAGATGTGAAAAAGAAAGACTACGTTTCTGAAGTGATATTGTGGTTTAAAACGTAGCTGTAACACATACGATAGCTACTTACAATGGGGTTTTTACTGTGTGTTCTGTGATGCTAGTCACTGAATTCTGCATCCTGGTGTGTGGGTGTTCAGCAGTGCATGCCTTGTAAAACCAGTGACTGAAGCGACAAAATCTCGCTTATCAGGGGTAGAATTCAGTCTAGTGCCTATGAATTCAGAGGGGAAATAACTGTTTATCAGCATGCCCAAATCGATATGTTAAAAAGATACAATATAATGGTACACTGTTTGACTAGTTTAATAGAATTTTACAAAACAATTGCTTGGGAAAGGTTTCCACACATAAGAAGTTGGGAAATGGGACAAATTAGGTAAAGGGGTGAAGAAAAGTCAGCTGTGGTTGGAAATCAGCATACATTGGCGTACTGAAGGAATCCTATAACTTGGAATTGAAAGAATGGAGAAGAGATCCTTTAAGTTCCTGCTTTAAATTAGTGTTATAGTAATATAATATTCATCAACAAGACATTATGTGTAAGACATGGGGCCGAGAATGAAAATCCATCATATTCCTCTTGGTGACAGGTGACAACCCTAATTGCCCTCTTAACACTTGTATCATACTCCCAGCAACCTAATTTCTTGTAGGTCAAATGAATGGCATCCCCATTGGAGCCAGAAATTAGTTCATTTCTTTTTAAGTCAGTTCTGTGACCTGGATAGGATTTTTAAGACGACAGACCAAAGCTGTTCACATACAGTATTTATGATACTTGTAGAAAGACTGGTTGTAAAATTTAATTAAATATTAAGGCTATTTAAAAAACTCATATATCAAAAAATAACAAAAAATAATTCTTGCAACTGAGATTTTTTAGATTCATAAGGGGCAATTCCATTCAACAGTGTCTGTTTAATTCAGTACATTGTCATTTTTTCTTCTGCAGCTACTACAGAGTACAGCTGGAGTATGTAAAAGGCAAATAGGGAGTCAAATATTTTGCATATTGCATATTAATTCCATGATACTTCATTATTATTAATTTTGTTATGAGTATATTAAAAATTGCAATACATTTAAAAAATGAGGTCTCTATAATCCTACATTAAGTTAGACTTCTTAGTGGTTTGTGACATGACAGAACAGTGTGTGCTGAGGTACCCCCTCAGAGCAGGAGCCATTCATTGCTGGCTGGATGTTGCAATGGCTGAAAAAAGAAAAATAAAGTACATTTTTGGTAGTGTATCAAATGCCTTTATTTGCTTGGCTGTTGGGTGTGTTCTGCACAAATTGGTAATGTTATTGGGATTTGATTCTTTACCTGTCACTCTCGTTTCTTGCATTTACTCTTTAAAAAGCACAGCACTGGTATTCAGAGCAGCATTTATTTAGAAACTAAACATTCAGTTACCTGCTCTCCCACTGTTTGTGAGGCCATGGCTGACTGCTGCTGTAACATCCAGAATTGCTTATATGTGCACCCTCTTCCTCCAAGTTTGTGCTTTTCATTACTTTGGGATAACTAAGTGTTGGCTAGTCAGTCCTTTTGAGCTAGTATTGTGCACATTATAATAAAGCAAAGTCAATATGGGTGAACCAGAGCCACTAAATGTTCACAGTTTCCATTCAGTTTGGATAAGGTTACAAAAGTACAGATGCTGCTTATCTGAATACCAGAGAATCGGGCCGGGGGGCGGTTGTACTTTCTCACAAGGTTTCAAATGTTTTGTCATTTGGCTCATGTTGTAAATACCATGCAGATAAAGTATTTTGTTCATCTTTAAAGTATGTTGTTCATTAAAAAATGGGCTTTTCTTGTATCTGCAATAACAACAGTATTTGGAGACAACAGAGTTGAATAGCCTCCATCTTTTTTAGTTACCTATATTGTGCTTTCTTTCTAGTATTTTAATAGATAGATAACTCTAACCAAATAAGAATAGCAAAGTCAAGAAATTTTTATTCTGTGTTTGTACAGCGCCTAGCACAATGAGGTCCTGGTCCACAGTTAGAACTTCTAGGCACTATGGTAATTAAAATAATAAATAATATACTTTTTATGTTTTTGACTGAAAACTTGTGGGTTTTAATGTAAGGATTCCACATCCATCTGGATTTAGCAGTGCTTTTTGAAAGGCGCAGGGTTTTTAACCATTATAGGCCTTATCCAAATCCCATTTTAATCAATGGAATTTTTTCATTTACTTCAGTGGGCTTTGGATCAGGCCCAGTAAGCATTTTTTACTAAACATTGTGCTTAGATCTGGATTAGATTAAAGCTAGAGCTCAGGGTTCAAGTTTAAGACCAAATCAGTCCTAGTGGTTGTAGCCAGTGGTGAAGAAAATATTATAATTAGTTCTTGTGGGATTTCAGATACATCCAAATCAGAACCAGAAAATAGTCCACATCCACCTTCAAATTAGATGTTAAACCAAAACTGTTGGGGAAATTCTGGAATCAGAGGGTTTAATCCACGTAGCCTGAAATGTAAATAGGTTTGGGTTCTGAGTTTGAGGTTCTGGTTTAGGCTTGGCTACACTGTTTACTAATTGAGCCATTAGAAAATGGATACATGCACTATCCTTGACTTTAATGAAAAGAAACTTTTCACATCACCATCCATTATTCTAATAAACAGAGACATAGTGATTCCAAAATTAAATGCAAAGAGTGTATTTTTGGAAGGATCTTTTATTGGACAGCAATGCAGTTTTCCATTATAAGACTACAACGTGCAGAGAATGGTAATATCTAAGCCAAAACATCTAATGTGAAAAAAAACCATTTGAGAGAGACCAGATCAGCCATAAAAAGAATTGACCTGAATAGCCATGCAAGAAAAGTCTTGACCCTGCCCCACTCTGTAATCCCAAGCATGTGTTTATGAAATCTAGGTGGAGGAGTGGCTTATTTTATAGGCATGTGATAATAAAGAAAAATATAATTATCCATAACTATGAACAAAACCAATATGAAGCTAGTTTAGGATTTACCCCTGAAAGGCACTTTAAATTGTGGTAAACTACCTTTGATACCTGCCATTCAGGTATCTGGCAGCTCTGTCACCCATATGTTTTCCCTGTTTGAATATTTCACCATCACTCCAAATCTTCCATAACCACATCTCACCTCAGTTTCTGCTTCAGACAGCACCATTCCTAGTATGCTACTGCTCATTCTGCAGTGTCCCTTAGTTTCAAAGGAAGGTCTGTTGAGGTCAGTTTGGGAGCAAACCTCTGATTGTTGTGGGCTGTTGTAACTTCCTTCACTATTATGGTAAATAGCCAGTAAGATAGCATGCAACCCATGCGGTTCACAATCACATTCACTTCAAAGTAATGAAGAAAAGAGAGATAAAAGGGTTTGCACTTCAACTGCCTCTAAAAGGGAAGAAAAAGGCTTTTTTTTAAACAGTATAATAATTACTTTTCTGTAAAATCCTAAATGGAGAAAGTGCACCTATAGTTTTTACTGTGAGGTAGCTAGGTGAGGTTAGCAATACACCCCAGGCTCATGGTTGACCTAGCTTAGTTTACCTTATGGTAACACTACAGTCCCATGCTCATACTATGTTTTTACAACAGGATAGCTAGATAACTACTGCAGAGTAATTCTCTCTCTAAAAAATCCTAAATGGAGACAAGCTACCTATAGATTTTACTGTAAATTAGGTAGGCGAGGTCTGTTTATACCCCATGCCCCTGGTTGACCTCACTCTACTGCCTTGTCTCCACTAACATTATCCTATGGTAAAAACACACCTTTTTTGTCAGTAAAGTCATAGCCTCTGGCGCACATCTCCACATTCTTGGTGTCACAGGTAAATTAAGAACTACCAGCAAAATTTATGCCTGAGGATATTCCAAATCAAGCCACCAGAGTTAAACTCATTTTCTGGGCCTCTAATCTCTTCGAGAAATGGAGCTTTCATTCATTCTCTTGTTAGAAGCTCTGCCTTTTTTACTAACCAAAATGAAGAGGTTTCTACAATATCCTGAAATTCTTTCTTTTAAGACTTAACACTCTCATTCTGGGGATGATCTTGCAACCTCTTCTGATATCTGATCATCTCTATCTCACTCTTAGAGAAGAAACTACATTGTCTGTACCAAGACTCAGTTCCTTACAGACTGTAACCATTGGCCTAATTCTGCATTCCTTACACCTTGCTAGGGAGTCTATTTTATTCTGAGTGACTCAAAGAGAAGAGTGCCTCTTGTTGAATCAACATAACTACATCATGCAACATTGAGATTTTTCCTTGACGTGCTCTTGTCCAAGCATAAATCTGACAGGTCTCAGTCTGTGTAACAGTGTGATTTGGCCCTTAAGAGCCAGGAATCCTGAGGCTAGCCAACCCTGTTCAATCAGCACTATCTGTGGCATAATTAATTAGCTCCTTCCCAGTTTGAGGGGACTAGACTAATTAGAGTCAGGTGACATCCTGAAATACCTAAGCCATATAAAAGGGCTGAGAAAGCTCAGTTTGGGAGTGGGGCCACAGAGAGCTGTTAGGCTTCTGTGGAAGACTGTGAGTGAGGGTCTGCAGGACCCTGGGAGAAGACTCCAGGGAAGGAGACTGGGAATCAGAGCTCTATTTCAGAGCCAGAGAAAGACTGCAAGTTAGCCCAGAAAAGACTGGGAAACAAACCCAAAGGGCAGACTGATGAGGAACCCAAGTGGAGCAAAGGAACTTTTGGTTTTGTTTGGACTTTTGTTACCTCAAAAGGGGATGGAACCCATTGGAGGCCTCGGCCATGTGAATCTCCAGGAGAGACAGAAAACCCGTGTGAAGGAAATTGAGGCAGGGAGCACCTTCAGTGCCAGGCTCAGCAGACACAACCCATGATAGTCTTATTACCCTTTTCCTTCTCAACATATTCAAAACCCAAAGTATCTTTCCAGCCACACTTCTAAAATCCTGTCTACCTCTGGATTATCTCCCATTTGGACTACTGTAACTTCATTCTTCTTGGCATTTCTGACACTTTTATTCTCTTCCAGTTTATCTAAAATGACACCAACAGAGTCATTTTCATGTGTTACATTACCCCCTTTCATAAACCCCTTTCTCCTCACTTTAAAAGTCCTTGTCCTTGCTTCCAAGGCTCTTTCCAGCTCTGCTTCTGCCTACATCACATCATTTGATATGCACCACTCTGCTTAAGACCCTGCACACTGACAATTCTGCTTCACTCCATGTCCCCTTGTGCAAGTGCCCCACTGCCTTCTTTTTGTCCTGAATTAACTTCCCCCAATCCTTTGCAGCTTTTCAACTCCCCCAGATCCCTCCTCAAAACCCACTACCCCCCACCCGGCCCCCAGTCCCTATGATGATCAGTTTAGATTGTAAATTCATTCACTTGTTATATAAAGTGCCATGTACACCTATAATGCTATATACTGTACAAATGTTAATGGGTGGATTATTAAAATATAGCTCTGTGGTATTATCTACATATATCTTTCATTTGCATGAGATTTTACAATCTACTGTATATATGCTTTTTCATTAAGAGAATGTGAAGGAGTGTAATAATTGCTGTACAGGTTGGCTTTACATTTCTCCATAAATTGAGCTCTAGAATGTTTAGTCTCATTTGAGACCATGGTGATGATCTATAAGAGAATGACTCGGAAGTCAGCAGTTTCTGGTTTATTTTGTGTTCTAATGTATTTTGCTGGTGGTTCTTAAAGGCTGGAAGTACTGCCAAGAAACCGCTTCCGTCTACTTTTCTAACTTGGATATAAATGAAATAAGAAACCTCTTTGGGTTCTTTCATTTTTTTCTAATTTATTTTGTATTTTTTTCAGTCTTCAGCAAATGGATTTTTTTTCCAGGTTTTTCTGTACTTCCTAGGAGTGTAACCAGACTGCGCTCCAAATAGCACATAACCATTCTTCCCAGTAAACATCAGAGCATATGTATAGTAATCATGTCTTTTATAGCAACACCTAGTGTAAAATGTACCCATGTCATTACTTTTCTAACTAGTAAAACTGTGCATATAAGGATACAAATACTTTTACAAAAAAATGTGAATCAAAAATATGTTTCTTCTCGAGGTGACCCTCAAAGGAAAAAAACAACTTTTGCCCCATTTTGCTTCTTTATGATATATAATAGCTGGAAAGATTGCTTTTTGTTATTTTAAAAAGCCTTTTTCTGCTTGTAGTTTATGTTAGAAATTCAGGTCCCATCTTGGTTTTGAAGACTCTGGGATGACTAGAGAACTAGTTAAAAGGTGAAATCGTAAGAGCCAGGAGAATGAAAGTTGAGCAATTGAAAGGGGGAGGAATTTTTAGTCACAAATGCTTTGATTTTTAATTTGTTGTTAATGCCTATTTAGCTTGAGTCTTTTGGATAAAGGAAGCCTCTGTTAAAGACTCAGCACCTTCACGTCTTCAAGTTAGAGTCAGAACTCACAATAGAAATTCCTAAGACCTCCCTGAGGTCATCCAACAAAGCCAGGGAAGACTGCAAAGAAGTCTTCAAACCATCTTAAATATCTAATAGAGGATTCCCCCGCTGTAAGACCTCTGGGGTAGTGGGCATGTCTGGGTGAAGGGCTTGGCCACAGCTGAGCATCAATTAAACCAACAGAGCCTCCTTAGCCAGACCATAAAATCTGCCCCATCATGTTCTGTATTGAATTAGAAGAAAAGATATAAACTAGGCATCTAGTAATGTTTAATGAAATCCTGCTATCAATTGATGAAGAACTGAAGACTAAGTACTTAACAGCACTCATTAACTGATTGACTCTTTTTAAATGTATTCCTTACATTTCACAAATCTGTTAAGATGTTGCCCAGGCTTTGTAGGAGAATCCACTTTGTTTGTTAAATGAAAGTAAAAGTTGTACCATTAATGATTAGATAGAAATTGGGTCAATCCCAGAATACTGTTGCATTGACAGCCGGTGTGTTTTGAAGTGCAATTGTATCTCAAAGAAATTGAAGCATTAGTAGTTCAAAGAAGTCCTGAAAATAGTATTCTCAGTCATTAAAGGGATCGTTCACATTATTTTTCAAATATATAGATTTATAATTGTTACATCTAGACTTTGAATCATGATGGCAGTCCAGTGGTTTTCTTGAATATTTCATAAAAATATAACCTCCTCCCAAGTATGTTTTAACTAATAAACGAAAAGGTAAGGAACTCCATACACGTCTTGTTGTCTGTGAGCTTACCTGCCATGGTATTCACACTTTAAAGTAAAATATAGATTACATATAGAAAAAATAGAAAGTAAGCACTAAAATAAAGAAATTATCATAAGAACAAAAAAACATAAGAATGGTCATACTGGGTCAGAACAAAGGTCCATCCAGCCCAGTATCCTGTCTGCCAACAGTGGCCAATGCCAGGTGCCCCAGAGGGAGTGAACCTAACAAGTAATGATCAAGTGATCTCTCTCCTGCCATCCATCTCTACCCTCTGACAAACAGAGGCTAGGGACACCATTCCCTACCCATCCTGACTAATAACCATTAATGGACTTAACCTCCATGAATTTATCCAGTTCTTTTTTAAACCCTGTTATAGTCCTAGCCTTCACAACCTCTTCAGGCAAGGAATTCCACAGGTTGACTGTGCGCTGTGTGAAGAACTTCCTTTTATTTGTTTTAAACCTGCGGCCCATTAATTTCATTTGGTGGCCCCTAGTTCTTATATGAGGAGCTTTCCTGGGAATGTTCAAGATAGCATGGGAGCAATGGCTGCTCTACCTGTAAAGAACTGAGTTATGCATGGACATGTGACTTGCCCATGTGACTCCAAACTCCATCTTGCTGCTGTGATTTTCCACAGTAAGAACAAAAGGGTATCCTTCCACATGGCAGAGGATATAAAAGGCAGCTACATCTTCTCCATTTTGTCTTCAGTCCTGCTTCTTACCTCTGGAGGAACTTTGCTACAATGAAGCTCTGAACAAAGGACTGACTGACCCATCCAAGCTGTGGATGTACTCCAGAGACTTGATTTGAGCCTTCAGTTTATTCCATCACTGCTACAAGCCAGAACCAAGAACTTTGCCATTGCTGAATGTAATTGATTACTTTGACCAATTTTAGCTCTCATCTATATTTCTTTCTTTTTATGAATAATCCTTTAGATTCTAAAGGATTGGCAACAGCGTGATTTGTGGGTAAGATCGGACTTGTATATTGACCTGGGTCTGGGGCTTGGTCCTCTGGGATTGGGAAAACCTTTTTTCTTTTATTGGGGTATTGGTTTTCATAACCATTTATCCCCATAAGGAGTGATGCGTTACCTAGGGAGGTGGTAGAATCTCCTTCCTTAGAGGTTTTTTAAGGTCAGGCTTGACAAAGCCCTGGCTGGGATGATTTAACTGGGACTTGGTCCTGCTTTGAGCAGGGGGTTGGACTAGATGACCTTCTGGGGTCCCTTCCAACCCTGATATTCTATGATTCTATGGTGCTGGAACTGGAGTATCTGAGGGAATTGCTTATATGACTTCTGGTTAGCCATTGGGGTAAAACCGAAGTCCTCTCTGTTTGGTTGGTTTGGTGTGCCTTAATAATAAAGGACACCGAGCCTTGAGCTGTGAATGCCCTGCTCGAAGCAATTTGTCCTGAATTGATACTCTCAGTTGTGTCCCACCAGAGGCCGCATCGTTACAGCCTAGGAAGAAAATCTTCTGGAGTTGGAGGCAAGATATTCTTGGTGGCTGATCTTAAACTGTGGAATACATTTCTGGAATAGATTAGAAAAAAGCCCGTGTCTAAGCATCTTCAGTGTGAACCCCACTTACCTGTCATAAAAAATGAAGATATGGGGAGAGAGAAGATACAAAATTAGGAGGCTGGACAAGCTTATTGACTCCAGATCTTACAACGATTAGCATGAGGCTCAGGTCATGATTGTCTCAGGCCCATGGGGCTGTGATGATTACTGATTGAACTGAGTTTGGATATAGCTTTTACTGATAATCTTTTCAGGCTTTTGCTGGCATTTCCTCTATTTATTTCTTCCTATTGCAAATTATGTTGGGGAAGGATGCAAGATTGATGTTGGCTCAATTGGGAGTGGTGAGATAGGTATGTACATAGAGGCAAGAGTGCTCAAGTTCCAAGGGGACTGAGTTAAGATGAGCTGTTGGTGAAGGTCTGGAGTTGTGCAAAGTTCCCACAGTACACCAAGTGGTGTTGACACATCTGGGCACTGTGCTGTTGGTGTGCTGTGGGAAGGAGGAGAGGTAGTGAAGCTTCACCCCAGAGAAGTGGAAAGTAGCATGGCAAATGAGAAGCATTTTTATTTTTAATTCACAGATGTTATTTGGGTCTAGGCTGCATTTACCTTACCTTTGTTCAGAGATATTAGTGATAATTGTGATGCCTTCTGGAGCAGACCCATGAATTACAGCTGCTGAGCTAGTTCTTAGGCTTTGTCTTCAGTTGGAAAAAGATAAGCTCCCAACTTGAGTTAACTAACACAAAGTAAAATTCTAATGAAAACCAGGCAGTTTTTTTGTTTTCATCCATATTAGCAGCTTAAGTTGAAAACTGTGGGGGAGCCCAGGGTTTATTTGACCTGATAAGTCATGTGAAAACTACAAACTGCTTCGTCTTCACTAACATTTTTCCCTGTATTTAGTTAACTTATGTTAAGAATACACCTTTTCTCCTAGTAAGGATGAGGTCTTGGTGACAGGGAAGCTTTCTATGTTCCTGCCTGCTGGGTGTTTCTAATACATAGCATCTAAGTTCTGAGTCAGTGCATAGCACTCTGCATTAGCACTTGGCCTACAACTAGATACAAATTAAGCTGTTGGTTATCATCTGTAAAGTCTTGAATAGTCTGAATCCTAGGCATCTGAAAGACTGCCTTTTCCACTCTCCCCGCTATGGCTGTTACATTATGCTGTACAAGTCTTGCTGTCTGTCCCCCATGGCTGAACTCCTGGGGCATGGCTTCAGGCCATTTTTAGTGGAAAAATCTTGGCACTGAAACTTGCTCCCTCTTACTCTTTACCGCAGCCCAAGATTAACAATTTTAGGGAATCAGTGCAACACATATTGTTCATGTTGACTTTTTTTTTTTTTTTTAATTTAAGCCTGAGTTTTGGAAGAGTATACATCCCATTACTGAGTCCAGGTAGTAGAAGTTAGGGTCAGTTTAATTTGTACCAATTACTGCCAACGCTTGTTTGTATTAATTCCCTTTATATGTAATGATGGGGACAATAAGAATAAATGAAACCCCTCTATTTCAAAAAATATCATTACTTTGGTTACATAATTCAGTCCTCTGTAATTTCAGATCTACTGTTGGATAATAACAATACCTAGCTCTTCTATAAGGCTTTTCATCCATAGATGTCAAATGGCTTTCCCAAGGAGGTAAGTAACATTATCCCTGTTATATAGACAGGGAAATGGAGGCAAAATCAGTGAAGTGACTTGCCCAAGGTCGCTCATCACGCCAGTGGCAGTGCTGGGAATAGACCCAGGCCTCCTGCGTCCCAATCCAGGGCTCTGTCAAGAAGGCCACCCTGCCTTCCAAATAAATATGAATACTTAAAAATAAATACAATCATTACAAAGTCATAATATTTTTCTTTTAGAGCTTTTGGATAAAATATTTAAAATAAGACATTTCTAATACACTGGAATTAATTTGCATCATTCACCAAACAAAAAAGAATCAAAAGCACCCTAGCATTTTCCTATGATCCATTCTTTATAAAATAATATCCATAATTGTCATGAAACAAAAGGTAATTCACAGGTCTTACATACAATCTTGGCAGGATTTCAGAGCGTCCTTTGTAGTAGGATTTTTGAATTAAAATTTACTGTGATATTAGCAGTAAGTGTCTGGAGTCTCAGCATGATTTTAGAAGCTTCCAGCAGAGTAAGGGAAAGAGCAGAATTTTTGGATAGAAATACCTGTTATCTTGCTGGGTTCCTGGAAAAACTGTTTCAATATGACCCCCAAATCTTTAACTTTAAAAGCGTTAAAATAACAACAGTCAGAAGGAGCACACACAGCTATCTCTCTTTCCTATAAAATCCTCCCTGAGGCTAAATCTTTTCAGTTGGAATCCACTGTGAATGCAGCTAAATATTTGATACAGGAGTCCAGAGTAAGTACTATTTATATTCTACCAGATGGAATAGAGCTATGAATTACTGTAAGCGGTTGGTACATTTTTTCCAGCCTATACAGTGAATCATAAAACTTAATTTTAATGAGTAGAGGAAAGGAAGCTATAAATAATGCCTGTAAAACTTTGTTGTTGGACTGAAGTGAAATGGTGGGCTGAAGGAAATGTTTTTCTTTTCCAAAGCAGGTGTGAATTGTTGTATGAGCTAATTATATAGCAATGTACATAGTGTTGCCTCTAATGTTATTTCAGTCTGGCGGTGTTTCATAACCAAGTTTCTCTGGGATTGCATTTCTTCCAAAAAGTTGTAATTTCATTGAGTGCATTTCTTCTACAGCAATTTTATTAATTCTGTATCTTAGATAAAAAAAAATCATACTTCATTACAGCGGAAGCTTTTTCAGGTTGCACATTTCACAGGTTTTCGATGAACATTTATTTCCATATTTGATTACACACTGATTTAGGTGTATAACTATTATTTAGGCTAACAGAGTTATGCTCAGACATTGGCATCAAGGTGAGAATGTATCCCCAAGGTTTTCTTACCAGCATCTGCACTGCTATATACTTTATGAGAATACATGACAGATGATATAACTTTACAGCAGACATTGTTACATTGTTTTTTCTTTTCAACATTGTGAAAGAACATGGTCTTCCATGGTTTAATTTTATAAATTCAGGCAAGAATAAAAAAACATTTTATGTCTATAGGAAACTATAATATTTAGAAACATATCCCCAGTTTATAGGGGGAAATCTTTTTAAAAGTGTAAACAATCACAAAAAGCATAGTTCTTGCAACACATAAAACAAGGGAAGAATTTGACTTGGACCTACTGAAGTACTCCTGATTTGCAGGATAATATGGGAAGTGGTCTTGCAGCGGGCAGCAGCTTAAAAGACCTCTTTGGCTTTAGAAGAGAGGATATCTCTAAATAGTAGTAGAGGCATTTCAGAAGCACCTAAACTACAGGTCCCTTGGGGACTATGAATTACACACTAGTGACCAGTAATTGCCTGCTGTACGAGATTTAATGTGGCTCTGCTTTGTTGGATACAAATTGAATTTTGCTAATATTGCATGGTAGCTTGTTATGCACAGATGGTTTCTAAAAGAATAGTTACATTCCCTTCATTACAGTTCAGTTGGAGATCTATGCTTAACCATATTTCAGTAACAAATAATAAAAAAGTTTTTAGGAAATGTGGCATAAATTATATTCACGGGGTTTTATGTAAATTAGATCTATTTCCTCTCTTTCTTCCCCCTACTTCCCAAATGTGGCATGGTGGATAGGCCTGGGAGCAAAGGCTCACTTTTTAGGATCTTCAGCAACCTTCAGGCAGCAATGCCTTCAGGAGATATTGTTCGTAATTCGACTTCATTTCCCCAAAGAGATGTGGTGGCAACCTACATTGGTTTTTGTACTGGGGAAGGGCCAATGACCTGGGGAAGGGCCAAGGGCCTTTCTTCTGATAGCACTGCTAGCACAGACGCTGAAGCTAAGAGCAAAAACCGAAGGAAACTGGAGCGCATATGAAGAATGAAAATTCCACTGATCCATGCTTCCTTTGTTTGGGATGGCAAAAAGAGAAGGTGCCAGGAGCAGTAAATTGATTTCTGGTAGCTAATGGCAGGTGCCCAGCTTGTGAGCTGTGATTTTTCCACTTTTATTTTCAGAAAAATTACAATGACAGCCCATTTTAGGGTCCGAATCTGATACCCTTTCCATAGGACTGTTCCTGGAGGAAGGTACTACTTCACATGATTGGTTTGCATTTTGAAAGCTCTTGCTACATAGAAAAGGGCCAGGTCAAAATTTTCAAGCACCTACGTTACTTTTGAAAATGGATCTTAGGCTCCAAGTCATTCAGATGATTTTGAAAATTTTACCCTTAGTTTTTAAATAAAAAAAGAAGGAAATAAAGCTTCGGTATTCACCAGTCATAGGGAAACTTCTTAGTCTTTTTCAGGAACAACATTCTGATGTAGCTAAGATGCTAATGTATAACTTCCCAAAGATACCTTTCTTTATTTCATCACTGATCCTGTGCACTAGTTCTTGTCAAGATTTTCTTAATATACCTGATTTGAAGTTTGTAGAATGAGTCATTTGAGATAAGTCAAAGCAAGTAGAAATTAGAAAAAAAATATTGATGCACAAAAATGTTCAATATTTCTACTGTGTCCCAATTTAGGACAAGAAAAAAAATCTCAAGCTCTTGCAGGATGGGGGAAAAAACATTTCCTGCCCAGCTCTAATTAGTAGGTAACTTTTTACAGGACTTGTCTTCACTGCAGTATTATCTGGCAGTATAACTCAGGTGTTGCCCTTAACCCTCTTCTCATCCACATACCAAAATCTCTATCTCCAGTTAAGCAGTGCTTTAAACTGAAGATAGTTGGCCTGTTATGGAGCATGGGTTGCAGCCTGGGTGTTTCTGACATTTGAGATAGTAATGCAGTGAGGATAGAGCTGCGGGCTACAGCTCGAGTTAGCTCAATTCATCAGCTGCTAATCCAGTCACTTTGTGCTGCTAATCACTTTGCTTTAATCACTTTGCCTAGCTGTAGTGTTGTTCCACTCAAGCTAGGCTAACTCAAGAGGAGCATGGATAACACAAGTTAACTCTGCAGTGAAGACATACCCTTAGTGTGACAATCTATTGAAGACTCAGTCTTTTTATGGTCCATGTACCACTTTTCACTTTCTATGAAAGGAGAGAGAATTTTGAATCCTCTGATCATTATTAGTGCTGGTGAATACTGTAAAACATTTTAAGAGTTATTCACATTTTTAAATGAATTGCTTAATTGTGTTTGTACCATTTTTTTGTGTTCACTTTCCACAAATATTCTAGAACTGAGTTTACTGGTAACACAACAGCAAATTTTAAGCAAACTATTCACTGAATAAATAGTCTATTTCAGTACAATTTGTTTTTAGGATTACATTAATTTGATTATTTTGTATTATGGTAACACCTAAGAGCCAAGTCATGGACCAAGACCCCTTTGTGCTAGGTGCTATACAAACACAGAACAAAAAGACAGTTTCTGCCCCCCAAAATTTACAAATTAAGGCTTTGTCTACACTAGCACTTTTGTCAGTCGGGGTGTGAAAAAAACACCCCTCACCGACATAAGTTTCACAGACAAAGTGCTGGTGTGGATGGCCCTATGTCAGCAGGAGAGGCTCTCCTGCCAACATAGCAAACACCGCTCATTGTGGGTGTTTTAATTATGCCAACAGGAGAGCTCTCTCCCGCCAGCAAAGAGCGGTACAGTGGCACGGCTGTAAGCCTGTGTCTACACTGTCCTGCAGTTCAGCGTACAGGGGTGGGAATAACAGTGTGCACCAAAGTACTGCACTGTAACTCACCGGTGTGGATACTGCTGGCACAAGGTAAAATGTTCCTAATTCACACGAATGTAATCTTATTCAAACCGGATTATATTAATGAGGACTAAGCACCTTTTCATTCATACCTTCAACATCTACACTGGGGAGTTACACACTGCAGTTTGGTGCATCCTCCTATTCACACCCCTATAGTCCAAGCTGCAGGGCAGTGTAGAGAAGCCCTAAGTAAATATAATCAGAGAACAGAAATGTACCATGTAATCTATGTCTCCAATCAAAACTGCAAATTTCACATATGAAATATTTCACTATATTCATGAGCCGTTCATTGGAAGACCAAGAATTAGTCACAGAAACTATTCACAACTATGTTTAAAAATGGTTGTTTGTAGGCAATTTGTCAGCAGAAAAATGATTAAATTCACTGAAGTATACATAACGAATTAATCACCCAGCTCTAAAAGGTGAAATCTACCTGTATGCACACCTATTCTCCTCTAAAATGACCCTTAACATGAATTTCAGTAGTAGTACCCTGATTTAAAGTGATATAATACACTTTTAAAAGTTCTAGTAAACTTGGATCATATTTTTCCTTTTAGAATTTTCTGTTCATTTTATCAAGTATCTTAATTTGGGGAAGAATCCTGCTGACCCTGTAACTTGAGACATAACGTTTGTCGCATTGTATGAAACTGCTGAGCTTGATTCAAACAAATAATAAAAGGTTTTGGCATTCAGATTAGTTTGTCCCTATGTGCAGGTTAACAGGTGTCCGCTTAAGTATGTCCTGGCAGAAAGGATTTGCTACTACGTCTGTTGACAGCAGGCACATTGCACCAGAGCTGTAAGAGAGAGTACCAGTGATGAGAATACTGCCTTCTTGCATTAACTATATGCTTCTTTGTGGCTGAGCAATATACTCTGCTTACAGTTCCCAGTGATACACAGTAGATATCCCCACAGCAGCTGTGACCTTTTCCAAGCCTAGAAGTTTTAAGTTCCAGAGCTAGTCCAGAGGACAAGATGCAGGAGCTGGGCAGAAAGAAACAGCAGTTTTCATAAAGGCAAATGGTGGATGCGAACATCGCCTATGGATTATTCAGACAGTAAAAGTGATTCTTCCGATGAAGACTGCTGTTTCTCGGGAAGTAGTGAGGAAGAGTCCAATGATGAAGTTGAGAAAATATCAGAGTCAGTGTTCACAAAACAATACTTAAAAAATATTTCATGTTGGATTGTTTGCTTGTTCTGCATTGTAGCTAATGGCTACCTTTAAGTGGCACACTTTTAAAAACTTTTGACTGAAAACTTATTTTAGCATAAGTCTAAAGTTTTATTAATCAGTTGCATGTTTGTAGCTGTGAATGCAATTTTTATAACCTTAACATTAACTAGCATAATAGTAAGAGAATGGGTATTAATGTGTACATATGTTGTGGATCAATATATGTACTGTATTTTAAAGTTGATATGCATATTATACTGTACTTGTACTAATGTTTCTGTACTGCTAAGAATACAAATAGTCTTTTTCTTCTGCTTTTGAAAGTTTGAATAGGCATTTAATCTTAACTAGAACAGGATTGCCGAACACCAGTTAAATAAACTCCGTAATGTGGCAGTTGGCCAAGTATATGATATCCTTTTAAAAATGATTTAGCACAAAACTTACAGTATAGTAATGCAAAGGTTCTTACAAAATGCTGAAAAAAGCAAGGAAATTCTGAGCTTTCCTATCTCTGTTCAGTTCCAATAAATCTGTTTGTTCAAGGCAGTACATACTGTATGGCATACAAGCTAACAGAATCCGCGATAAAAGGGCATATGCGCTACAGTAAGGAAACATAACATTATGCAGGTAGTGGTGCTACAGCAACAATAATTTCCTTCCTGTTGTGGGGTGGTCAGAACCTTAAGATTTTTAACATAATAGTAATGGCATGATTTCCTTTTTTGAAAATAGTCGTGCCACAGTAGCATATAGACAACTGAATGGATATTGTTCCATTTTTACCTAATAAAGACTCTTCTTCAGCAGAAGCTGAGTGTTGTGGAGGCAGTTTTCTCAGTTTCTGCAGGAAGGGAGTACCTGCTTTTCTTCTGCAGCATCCCCTTTGGCTGAACAGTGTCTCCATAGATTCAGAGTAATAGTTATTCCATCATGAAGTCCCATATAATGAAAATGTTATGGCATCATTTAATGGCCTGGAGACTTGCACCAAAGTAATTTCCCCAGTGTTATTTAATGTTGTAGCTTCATAGTATGGCAATGATACAAGAGTCTCCAATTACATGAATTTTAATTGTTTGGCTTTTAAATTTAACATAAAATCAGCTTCATGATTAGGTCCTCATAAACTAATGTTAATATTGTTTTGCTTTCGTAATTGTATATCAAAACAGTATTACAAAGAGACCAGCATAAATTTCACTGCTCCTGCTACAATATGACGCACCATGTAAATGCATTTCATGTGTGGTTTTTTGGTTTTTTTTTAAATTGACAAGAAATGAATCTCCTTGCTCAATACACGGAGTTTTTCCAAACTTATGAATATCATGTTCTGGCCTGATTCACCACTATTTTGTCATCATTTATGCATATGTGAAGAGTGTGCTTAAAAAAGAAGACTCTGACGAGTACCAGTTGTAGACTTTTACACCCACTTTGCACAGGTTAGAAAGACTAACCAGGGTGCACAGGAATGAGGAGCATCCAGCTCAATTGCCAATGAATTTTCATCTGTAAAAATAATGACTTAGTTAACCAATGTAAACTGAAACCATAACCATCTCTATTTTTACCACTTTATAATTTGTAAATTTCAATACAGTTAAAGTCTCTTTTTATGAAGAAAAAATGGCATCTAGGGTGGCATTTATTCTAAGCTTCAGTTAGGACTAATGAACAGCTAAGGGCTTAACTCAAGTCATGGACCTGTTTGACTGAAATCAAATGTTATGATCTGTAGCCATGTATTGCAGTATGATGTAGAACAGGAGATTGAAGGATTCATTAATGAAGATTCAGAAAGTAAACTAAATGTATTTCTAGGTGAATGTAGGGTTTGAAATGACACATTTTAGTTCCTGAAGAAGGATTTAAAAATGAGAGTTTCAGAATAACAGCCGTGTTAGTCTGTATTCGCAAAAAGAAAAGGAGTACTTGTGGCACCTTAGAGACTAACCAATTTATTTGAGCATAAGCTTTCATGAGCTACAGCTCACTTCATCGGATGCATACTGTGGAAAATACAGAAGATGTTCTTATACAAACAAACCATGAAAAAATGGGTGTTTACCACTACAAAAGGTTTTCTCTCCCCCCACCCCAATCTCCTGCTGGTAATAGCTTATCTCCTTACAATGTGTATGATAATCAAGTTGGGCCATTTCCAGCACAAATCCAGGTCCCCCCCACCACAAACCCACTCTCCTGTTGGTAATAGCTTATCTAAAGTGATCACTCTCCTTACAATGTGTATGATAATCAAGGTGGGCCATTTCCAGCACAAATCCAGGTTTTCTCCCCCCCCCCCCCCCGCCCCCTCCTCTTTTTTCCCACACACACAAACCCACTCTCCTGTTGGTAATAGCTTATCTAAAGTGATCACTCTCCTTACAATGTGTATGATAATCAAGGTGGGCCATTTCCGGCACAAATCCAGGTTTTCTCCCCCCTCCCGCCCCTTCCCCCCCCACACACACAAACCCACTCTCCTGTTGGTAATAGCTTATCTAAAGTGATCACTCTCCTTACAATGTGTATGATAATCAAGGTGGGCCATTTCCAGCACAAATCCAGGGTTTAACAAGAACGTCTGAGGAAGGTGGGGGGGGAGGTAGGAAAAAACAAGGGGAAATAGGTTACCTTGCATAATGACTTAGCCACTCCCAGTCTCTATTCAAGCCTAAGTTAATTGTATCCAATTTGCAAATGAATTCCAGTTCAACAGTCTCTCGCTGGAGTCTGGTTTTGAAGTTTTTCTGATGTAATATCGCAACTTTCATGTCTGTAATCATGTGACCAGAGAGATTGAAGTGTTCTCCGACTGGTTTATGAATGTTATAATTCTTGACATCTGATTTGTGTCCATTTATTCTTTTACGTAGAAACTGTCCAGTTTGACCAATGTACATGGCAGAGGGGCATTGCTGGCACATGATGGCATATATCACATTAGTAGATGTGCAGGTGAATGAGCCTCTGATAGTGTGGCTGATGTTATTAGGCCCTGTGATGGTATCCCCTGAATAGATATGTGGGCACAGTTGGCAACGGGCTTTGTTGCAAGGATAGGTTCCTGGGTTAGTGGTTCTGTTGTGTGGTATGTGGTTGCTGGTGATTATTCGCTTCAGGTTGGGGGGCTGTCTGTAGGCAAGGACTGGCCTGTCTCCCAAGATTTGTGAGAGTGTTGGGACATCCTTCAGGATAGGTTGTAGATCCTTAATAATGCGTTGGAGGGGTTTTAGTTGGGGGCTGAAGGTGACGGCTAGTGGCATTCTGTTATTTTCTTTGTTAGGCCTGTCCTGTAGTAGGTGACTTCTGGGAACTCTTCTGGCTCTATCAGTCTGTTTCTTCACTTCCGCAGGTGGGTATTGTAGTTGTAAGAATGCTTGGTAGAGATCTTGTAGGTGTTTGTCTCTGTCTGAGGGGTTGGAGCAAATGCGGTTGTATGGCAGAGCTTGGCTGTAGACAATGGATCGTGTGGTGTGGTCAGGGTGAAAGCTGGAAGCATGTAGGTAGGAATAGCGGTCAGTAGGTTTCCGGTATAGGGTGGTGTTTATGTTACCATCGTTTATTAGCACTGTAGTGTCCAGGAAGTGGATCTCTTGTGTGGACTGGACCAGGCTGAGGTTGATGGTGGGATGGAAATTGTTGAAATCATGGTGGAATTCCTCAAGGGCTTCTTTTCCATGGGTCCAGATGATGAAGATGTCATCAATATAGCGCAAGTAGAGTAGGGGCATTAGGGGACGAGAGCTGAGGAAGCATTGTTCTAAGTCAGCCATAAAAATGTTGGCATACTGTGGGGCCATGCGGGTACCCATAGCAGTGCTGCTGATTTGAAGGTTGAATTTGGAGGTTGGATTGGAATTCATTTGCAAATTGGATACAATTAACTTAGGCTTGAATAGAGATTGGGAGTGGCTAAGTCATTATGCAAGGTAACCTATTTCCCCTTCTTTTTTCCTACCCCGCCCCCCCCCCCTTCCTCAGACGTTCTTGTTAAACCCTGGATTTGTGCTGGAAATGGCCCACCTTGATTATCATACACATTGTAGGGAGAGTGATCCCTTTAGATAAGCTATTACCAACAGGAGAGTGGGTTTGTGGGGGGCAGGGGAGGGAGAAAACCTGGATTTGTGCTGGAAATGGCCCACCTTGATTATCATACACATTGTAGGGAGAGTGATCCCTTTAGATAAGCTATTACCAACAGGAGAGTGGGTTTGTGGGGGGCAGGGGGGGGAGAAAACCTGGATTTGTGCTGGAAATGGCCCACCTTGATTATCATAAACATTGTAAGGAGAATGATCACTTTAGATAAGCTATTACCAGCAGGAGAGTGGGGTGGGGGGAGAGAAAACCTTTTGTAGTGGTAAACACCCATTTTTTCATGGTTTGTATGTATAAGAACATCTTCTGTATTTTCCACAGTATGCATCCGATGAAGTGAGCTGTAGCTCACGAAAGCTTATGCTCAAATAAATCGGTTAGTCTCTAAGGTGCCACAAGTACTCCTTAAAAATGAGAGCGGGATTTTCAAACATGCTCAGAAATGGCCTAACCGCTTCCACTAACATCTATAGTAAAACTCCCATTAATACCAATGGGACCAGAGTTAGGCCAATGCTGAGGGCTTTTGAAAATCCCACACTAATTGAGCCTCCCACAAGGCACCATCCCTTCCCAAGCTCCCTAATGTGCAGAGTGGAGAGTTCATACTGAACCATGCCTTGGATGTGATGTAGCATGCTGTATTTTGCACCCATCCCAAGGAGCAACATTGTGTGGATGGGAGTGAGTGCATCCAGGGTGCACTAAAGAAATAATCCCTGGACTCACTTAAGTGCCTGGCCTGTGATTTTCCTAGCCCTAGTACAGGACACCCAAGAGACTGGAAGCTTTGGGAATCCTTCTCTCCCTACCTTCCACACTACGCACAAAACAGTGACTATTTAGCTCTAAAAGTCATTAGTTATTGAGAATGATTCAGTTATATTTCTGTAATGAGATACTGTAAGGTGAAGTAAGGAGCAGATGAAATGTAGTTTATTGGGGAAGACATGACTCATAGCCCTGAATATACAGTACATATCTAATTTTCTGACAACTATGATTGTTATTGGCTTATATAAACAGTATATGGCAAAGAACAAACCACTCATTAGGAAAGTGAAAAACATGGCACATTACCTAACTGAATATCTGATGTTATCTACAAAGGGCAATTATATTTCTGTTATTTCATTTGTATGAAATTTTTTTTGAAACTTGAACATGCTTAAAATTTGTGTGAATTATGGATACTTTTCAGTGATCGATTAAACGTAAAACTGTGTAACATACAAATCTCTTCCATGAGATACTTTAATAATGACTCTAAACTATGAAGATTGTTAGCAGAAAGTTATATCTTACTTAAGAGATGTTTTTTTCTTTTAGGGAAGATGTCAGAACAGCCAATGTCATTGCTGCTGAAGCAGTAACTTGTCTTGTCATAGACCGAGAGTAAGTATATTGTTTTCTTATCATACGATACTGAATATCTTCAGCTGATACTCATTATAGTTCTTAACTAGTGACTTTGATCATTTTGCAGGGAGATGTTGTTTAACTTTCATTTTAAAAACTTGATTAATGACTTTGGGTGATACATTTATAAGATTTTATCTATCTATTATTAAACTGCAACTGAATAATGCTTTAAAAAAAACCCTTCCTGTATACAATTTAATTTATGAACAATTAAGAAAACACCGGGGTTCTAGCCAATATACACAAACAGTGGACGTTAGGACTGTCAGCTAAGCAGCTTTCATAACACATTCACAAGCCAGGTATATGTTACATAAAATAGACAGTATGCGTCATCATTCCCTGGCGATAAAGGGAAATTACTTAGCCCACTCATTTTAGCAAATATTCAATAAGAAAACTATGGACGAACTATCACATTTTATCTGAACAATTCTGTACAGACATTTTGTTTGTCTAGCAGCTTAATCGCAAGTACAATTAATAAATATAGTCATTCAAAAATTAATCCTAATTGGGTTATATTACCAGTTGGTCATTTTCCAGTCTAATATGTTTTCATTTCACCATTAAAAATGTTCCCGTACTAGTAAGAAATCACACATTTAAATTTAAACTTCTAAGACAGTAGTTAATCCACAGTATATATTGGCGATTCCTAGCAATGTTCTGCAATTAAGGGAAGAGTACTTGCATAACGCTATTTATAGCTCAAGGCAAGCATAACAGTTCTGTGGCCCTAGAGAGTCTGTTTTCAGCTTTTAATTGATTATTTTATATATGTTATAGTAAGTGGAGAAGCTTATCTTAGTACAGTGAAAAATCTATTTTGAAGTTTACAAAGTACATATTTAAAGCCTTGGTAAAAAAAACTGTTTACATTAATACCTAGAGGATTTTGTCTCATCTTATATATTATTCAAACTGCACTTTAATTTTAGAAGACACATCATATATTTCATTTTTCACTGGATTATATTTGTCTATATTATATTGTTATAATATCTATATTATTACCTATGCTTGCAAAGTCACCAGTGTTGTTCTAAGTTTGCATTTTTCTAATTTCAGTCATTTTTGAGTTATCTGCCTGCAGAATTTCTGATTAGAAAATGCAGGGGTTGCCATTTAAAAAGTCAACATTTACTAACAACTACTATACTGTGGCATATATGGTAATCCTGTGTTTATCTATACCTGTAGAACAGGAAATTATTTGGATATTTCACATGCTGCAGTCTGATAATTGTTGAGAAATACTGTGCAATTACTGAGTTCACATTCAAGTAACTCTGAACTTAGGCACCAGTTTTGTTCCCACTTTCCAAGAATATTTGCCTTTGGGCTGAACTAAACATTAAAACATTAAGCCTGAAAGGAATTTGTTTGAAAATGTGAGCAACATGAAGGGAGGTGCCAATGGAAATTAGGACTCTACTTCACCTACAGTGGCTGATACTGTGCACTCTATTATGGACAGAGCTGGGAGTGATGCCTAGAAATAAGTTGTCTGACAATTTCCATTAGAAGACCCTGTTTTCAGTAGCTTATTACTTTGCTAAACTTTAACCATTTGGGCTGATATTTTTGATGCATGCGTCTGCCTCAAACTGAATTGTAATGGAAAGTTCCAGCAACAATGATTAGCCATCTCCAGAAACAAGAAATGGAAAAATATATTGTTTTGCCAGTGTTGAATTCTTATGTCAGATTTATTTAGAAGCTCTAGCACTTCCTTGCTTTGAAGCAGGGACTAGAAATTTGGCAGGGAGGGTTCTGTACTCAGAAAAATGAAAAATGTCTTTTGGTAGCCTTGTAAAAATCCACACAAATTTGGCCAAATTATAGGCCTCTCAAGTTTCTGCTTGTACTGAGCATGCTCCAGCCCTGGGTTGCAGGGGCTGAATAGAACTTTCCCTGCAGCTGCTCCTTCCAACTGCCAGGATCTGCTGTGGTACCAGAATTAAGAGCAAGGATATCGTTTCTCCTGTACTCTGAATGCTCCCTTCCTGGAACCTGAGTAGGAGGAGGAAGCAACTAGAGCGAAATAGAGAACAGCGGAGAGTTCATGGGGGCACAGAGCTATGGGGCGACGGTAGTAGTAGAAGGGTCCAAAACCAGTAGAACACATTCCCTTCCAAACCCTGTAACAGAACCCAAGACTCCTGAGTGTCACTAGTTCTCTATTGTCTAGCAAATAACTGTGACACTATTTGACAAAATATGTATCTTATCCCCCTCTAGTGGTAAGATTGAGGATAACAACCTAGTCTTGCTACCAGTTACTCCATTAGCTAAAACAGTAGAAGTCTGCTGTTAATTTGAAGTTTCCAACCCTGCTGGATTCATGGACCCCAAACTAGAGAAGACTTGCAGTGTGTCAGTTTCCATTACAAATCCTACACACGGGCCATGTTCCAAATAACGTTTTGGTGAGGTTTGTGAATGTGGAGCAAGTTCAGAGTGAAATTGGGTTAAGTTTCAGCTGCTGGTGAGACTTTTGGGTTTGGGTGGAAATCACTCAGAAGTCTTGTTTTGCAAGGTTTAAGTCCAAACCCAGGCCAAAGCAAATACGTTTTGGATGAGCTCATTTCAACATTATTTCAAACCTAAAGAAATCAAAGTGTGAAAGAAGGTTTGCATGATTCACTGTGAACTGAAATCACCAAGTGAAACACAGCTCTATGTGCTAGGCAGTTAGGGATTGAACATAGAATGAAGTAGGCGAAATGGTATCATGTAACTGCTTGAATTACCATACATTCACTGCTTTCATATCTCAAGAAGCTTTTGTTTTAGTAAAGTAATAAAGTACTCACAGTGTCAAAAGATTACTGGCAACATATGCTCTGCAACAAAACAACTAACCTGGTCAGCATGATGTGATTATTAGCTTGAATGTTTATGTAAAGTTTGTCTTTGAACAATATATCTCCAGCAACATCTATTGATCTACAAGTCGAGAGACTAGAAAACTAACATTCTGAAACACAGAGAAAGGGAACAGTGTGCAAAATGTTAGCTACTCAGATCCCATTAAAGTCATTTGAGTTCATGCAGCTGAAAACACATGTAATTCTGAAAATGTACCCTTGATGTTAAGGGAGGTCTCCATTTTTTATTTCTGTCAAAGGCAAATAGGGAAGATGGAGATTTTACAAAATTCATTGTGAGTCACCACTCCTACACCATTTCTCCTGTCACTACCACCTACATAGTACAACTTATACCCAGACCCATTTCTCGGGTTACATTTCCTGACCACCTGATCTCCTGAATGCACAGTATATTAATGTTTCTTCAGACCATCATCTTGGCCAGCTTCGCACTTTAACCTGCCTGTTAAGGATGACACCATGAAAGTAACAACTCACAAACTTTTGTTAATCACTTGTTTTGCAATCTTATTGGTCCAGAGCTGCCAGGTTTGAAGCAAGCAAACTGCCAGTGTAGGCCAAAACAGCCCTCCCAACATTTGGGAGTCCCTGGTGGAGTTATATGTAGGCTGGATGAGCCACCCCTTAAAGGCAATAACTATTTCCATCCTTTAAGTGCAAGGTGCAAATGAACAAAGATCAAGCATGTCACCTACTGCCACAGTCTAGGTCTCTGGCTGGTGAGGCCTGACAATACCCACAGCTTGGCTGCTGCTTCTCCCTTCAAGGGTACTACACCAGCCAGTTGGTTCTCAGGAGTGTGTATGCTGTTTCTATCTGTCTCTCTATAAGAGTACTCCTGCTGCCCACTACCCTAAAAATATGTCTTCTGTCTTCAGAGGACTTAATTCAGTTTTCCTTCTCCTGGGTGAGTTGCCTGCCAGCAGCTAAAGGGCCCCACCTCCCCTGAGCAGCCTGAGCAGGCATCAGACACTCACTTTTCACACCCCCTCTTTTAATTTGTAAGACCACCTCCGTGAGAAGAGAAGTGGTAGGACTTCAATTGTCAGAGGCTGTGTGTGTTAGGCTGGCCATTTGGAGTATTCTTAATAGGACTGAGAGCTCATCTCTCACTAGGTCATGGCAACCTTTCCATTATCCTGATGGGGAAAGTAAAATAAGAATTTGAGATGACAGAGCAAATGAGGATAACAGCCTGCATAAAGGAAAACCACTCCTTGGGGTGCTGAAGTGTTCGTAGTGCTTCCACCTAATGGTAATATAAAGATCCATGCTCATCTAACAAAACTGACAAAAATGTCTGCTGGAGGAGAAATGTTCTTTCCGCCATCAATGAAATACAGGCTCAGCTGGCATAGTTATATGCTGAGCTTGGAAATCTTCAGCAAGCGGGTTTGACATTGAATGATAAATGCCAGCTCACAACAGAACAAATAAAGTATGTTGATCACTTCGTTAGTTTCTGTGGGAAAGAAATTTATCCAAATTATATGCAGCCCATATTAGAGCTTCAGGAGCCAAAAGATGTGGTAGATATCCAAAGGATCATGGGAATTGTGAACTACAAGGCAAAGTTTATATCACCACTTGACTGACCTTACAAAACCCTTCAGAAATGTTGAAAAGCCTAGACATGGGATTTTCAGCACCAAAAGGCATATGCAAGAACTCCATTTTCTTGTGATCAAAGGTATGGCATAGGTAAACATGAACATTTATGGTAGTCTTTTATTTGCCAGGTATCTTTGCTTATTTTCCCTTGTGGTTAAATTCTACCCACAATTGCAGGGTTGTACCATGTGTATATCTAAGGGAATATTTGCCTGTGTTTTGTGAAGCCCCGTGTTAAATGAAATAAAAATGGTTACTGTTAAAATATTTCCTCTTGTTATATTTCTGTTCATCCAGTTTAAATGGAAAGAGGCTTGTATCAGGGAATTTGGCTCTGGAAATCTTTGCACCTCTGGTCTGACACAGCCTGAGTTTGTTAACTTTCACTGCTCTCTGAAAAGATTATGTAAGCTTCTTGTGGAATAAGGATGCAATAAGAAGGAAGACTTACCAGTACTAATGAGTAGATTGGGAGGGTACAATTTGAAATTTTATGAGTAAGTTTTGTATAAAAATTGTGTAGATAATTTATACACTTTAAATATGGAGGAGCTGTGTTTTATAAACCAAATTAAAGAAAGAAAGGAGAGGATTTAGTTGTGACCATTCTGCATGTAGAAAAAATGCAAGAAGGGGAAGGGTGAGAAATCCAAAAATCATTTTTGGTATGATTTTGAATATAATTCATCATGAAACTGCCATATATTGCCCATCAGGTATACTGAGAGGGAATTTTGGCATTTGCCCCACAAGCTGAGCGAAAAATATTTATAGAGATGGGGATGAATCACAGGTTTCTTCCGCATGTAGGGGTGTTTGAAAGTTCTGATGAGGCCCATCTTTTATTTATATTTGCCATTTTTATAACATTTGCATTTACATTTGTATTGATCTTTTTCTGGTATCCCAAGATGAACTAAATATAAACGTTCAGGGTAAAAGAAGTACAAAATCAACAGGTGTAAATGCTTCAAAGCTGTAATATGACAGCCAATAAAACTTGAGCCACAGCTACTGCTAAAGTAGCCTGTTCATGATACAATGCTACATGGCGTTTGCTGTTACAGAATGATAGGTGCTCCCTTGCATTTGACAGCATGCAATAAAGTATAATATCGTTATTCCTTTTGTTGGTTAATTCATTGAGCAATGTTAGGCATTTTGTCAAATGCTTCATCCTTGTTGTCAGCCCTTTAACCAAATGACTGACAGGCTTAATCATTTGACTGACTGAGGGCCAGATTTTTAAAGGTATTTGGGTGCCTAAAGATACAAATAAGTGCGTAGTGGGATTTTAAAAAGAAATGGGAGTTAGGCTCCAAGGCACTTTTGGAAATCCCATTAGTCTCCTACCTGATCTTTATGTGCCTAAATACCTTTACAAATCTGGTACCAAGTGACTAGTATAACAGATCAGTTGTGACATATATGCAGTGTAGTTGTAGCCATGTCGGTCCCAGGATATTAGAGAGACAAGGTGGGTGAGGTAATATCTCTTATTGAACCAACTTCTGCTGTCTCTCTCACCAACAGAAGTTGGGCCAATAAAAGGTATTAGCTCACATACTTTGTCTGCTGACATATATGTTAAACTATTGATTTTAGTCTTCTGAGTCTGAAGAAGAAAGAAACAAAGAGAATAGTTAAATTTTTTGGTTTCTCTTCACTATCTTCTTCAATTACACGTTAGTTGCAGCAAAATGTCTTAACAAAACAGACCGTAAATAGTTCAAAGGCTGTTACCAGTGATGGGGCAAACAGGCCACCACTCCGGCAAGGAAGGGATCAATGAAGGCCAATGAGCCCAATTGGATTCACTCTGCTACACCTGTAGAAGATATCAGATGTGCAGAGGGGAATTATATAAAGGAAGCCCTGCTCAATTTAAGGCTGACCAGGAAGGAGAGCAGAGTTCTCAACCAAGAGCTTGACATAGCTTGCTGCCTGGATGTGCCTCCTGGTGAATGGGATGACCAGAACCAAGGAGACTTACCAAAAGGATTGACTGCATGAAGACAAACTCTGTGTAGAAAGTAGGAGTCCTGTCAAAGACTTGTTGCATGACCCTGTTTTGAGCTAATAGTATTCCCTTTCTTTTTGGATTTTAATAATTCAGCAGCTCAAATATTGGAACTCCCATCACAATCAAATGCATACACATGCCTGTGAAAATCAAACAACAAAATCTGTTAAGAACAAAGCTGAACTTCTAGGCAAAGAGAGCCACTGTTACTGAAATTTTGAGTTATGAACTGTTTTCTTCAAAAAGAAGAAGATTGTGACAATGAGAAAACTCTCAAACATATGGTATCAAATTTAAGCATAAATCTATTTTACTTGATTTCCTAACACACTTAGGTACAGTGTCATGACATATTTGTATTTAAACAGAAGGTGTCTCCACCACTGACCATCTTTTTCTTTAGTAGATTCTGCTATAAAGTCATTTGCATGATCTCAACCATTTTTGTTGAAACTTTGATATCATAAACACGTTTATATGTCTCTTCTGTTTCTCCTGCTGTGTCCTGGTTTGAAAGTTC
The DNA here is from genome assembly GCF_015237465.2 of Chelonia mydas. Classification (NCBI taxonomy): domain Eukaryota; kingdom Metazoa; phylum Chordata; order Testudines; family Cheloniidae; genus Chelonia; species Chelonia mydas. The sequence continues at coordinate 87,514,418 of NC_057853.1, read as the reverse complement.
ATATTCAAACACAAATATCATCAGCAGTGGGATTACAGAATATTGTTGCAAAAAAAAAAAAGTAAACACCATTGTCTGAGAGGAAGGAGAGGGTACAGAAAGCATCCTGCTACCCTTGTGCCCCTGTTTTGGGAATGAGTGGCTGGTGCTACATATCCTACAAAGGGGTGAGCTTATGACTTTCCCTTCCCGCCAGCCTGCAGATCTGGCCCCACTAAGTGCCTCATTCGCACTAAGACACAGTGCATTCAGGAGCACATGATGATGATGCTGTCCTCTCCCCAGCTCTTTTAGCAATGCAACAACTGAGCCCAAATGTGCTACTTTCTGCATGGAAATGCTTAGAGGAATGGGGAGGTGGTGCTGTGGTTTTTTTTCTGTTACAGATATCTCCTTACTCTAAAGCCCTTGTTTTAACTTCTGATGGGATGGCTGTGAATTTGGGGATTTCAGCAAGGGTGGCTGTGTCATCTCTCTATATGATGAGTTGTTTGACACACAGCTGAAGCTTGATGGAAAGTAAAACAGATTTCGTTCTATCCTAGCACCACTGATCTTATACAGGCTGTGGTTTATAATTAAACATTCTTTTGAGGTTTGTTTTATTAATAAGTAATGATATTCCCAAGGTCCTTTCAAGCCCATTCCTCTCAAAGCTTTCAGGAGACCTAAGGCTGGGGTAAGATTTGTTCATGGAGACAGTTGGATAGAAGAAGAAGATGTAAAATGCTATAAGTATCCTGGTACACTGCTGAAATCCTGGGGAAAGTCAGCTTGATGCAGTGATGGAAGGTTGGAATGGAAGAAAAAGAGATTATTCTATGGACCTTAGGATCCAGCTGTGTCCTAAGCATGCATTGTTTGAATATTTAAATAGAATATTAATAATAATAGACTAATTTTTGTAGTACTTCTAAATTTTCTTATTATTCTATTACATGCTGTTTCACTGTGGAAACACTTATTCATGAACATTGCAAAAAATAATTTTCATAACTACATTCAAGCATATCTAAGCTATCATTTTACTCCTCTGGCAGTTGGCAAAATACCAGGGGCATTACAAAATATATGGGGCATTACAAAATACCAGGGGCATTACAACAGCACCTCCTTCTTGCTCACATATTTGTAGGTGGTGCAAGCAAACAATAATATACATAAACTCATCTCTTCTTTCTCCTTGTCTCTTTCACGGATTTGGCCAGTACTCATAACCCCAAATGGCATATAGTTGGCACTCATAAGACACAGATGCCAAGCTGTGAAAGGTATTCTTCCAGAGACATCTGGCTGATTGGCAGGCTTCACTAGCAGTAATGCCGATGGGTCAGGAGTTGCCTATGTGTATGCCACAGGGTTATACTATGGATAAGTTTTGTCTGCTGTAGCTTTAGCTTTTTGTCCTTTGACTAACCTTACATTCAAATCTTTATAGAAGTGAAAATACTGTACAAATCGCCCATGAAATCTAGATTCAGAGCCCAAAGGTTTAATAAGATGTTTGTCAATGAACATATTTTGCGTATGTATGTTTTGATTTCACTGTTATCCAGATAAGAGTTTGCAGCCACGCACATGGCCAGGTTTTTTGCCAAAGACAACCCAGAATGTGTCTGAACTATGGTACAAATTTATCCATATTTTCGAAACACTACTGAGTAATCAGCTCCTTTGTAAAAAGAGGTCTTAGCTTAATCACGAACACATCTTAAGGGTTAAAATTATAGCCCTTAACCATGGTAAAATTCTTAAAAGGACATAATTTTCATGGAAGCTCAAAGATAGTCTTTCATTTCAGTTTTTAGTTAATGCGTTTCCTGTTGCTTTTACTAAGTTGTGTGTAAATGGCAGTGTATGTCATATAATTTCAAAAATTCTGACTTCAACAAAGTGGCAAAACTAAAGAGTTGTGTTGTGTGTATGTTTATGTGATATTTCAGTCATAACCATGATTATTATTACGTAAAAGGCCATGTCTAAAGGGAAGCTGATGGTAATTGCACTATATACACAGTTATAAATAACCCTCATTATTATGACCTTTTTGCCTAACATTTTGTAGAAATTATAAGCAAAATATGGCTATTGCAGTCAGTCGGAGTTTTGCCACCGAGTTCAATTTGATCAGTCCCTAAAATAGCTTGAGGAATAAGACTGGGCCTTACTTTTAATTTATTTATGTGTTATTATTTCTTATTAAACATTTATGAAAGTGTTTTGAAAATGAAATGTGAGGTGAGCATATTAGTTCTCTACTTCTTTCTCTTTGTGTCCATTCCCAGCTTCTGTTGATCATATCTGTCCTTATTGATAGATCAAGGTCAAGATGATGACATGCTGTTGAATAAACATGTTTTTCTTGTTTTAATTCCATATTAGAAAAGTCATATATCTTAGAAATTTCACTTTATTCTTACAGCTCTTTCAAACATTTGATTGGAGGTCTGGATGATGTTTCCAATAAGGCCTATGAAGATGCAGAAGCAAAAGCAAAGTAAGTGGCAACTAATGATTTTGGCTTTAACCAATTAATCTCAATGTACTGCCTATACCCTGTGTTTTAATTGAAATCAAATCAAGAAATTTTTAAAAACATACACTTTTTATTACATGATGCTATAACATAGGAAGTGAAATGTCTGATAGGAAATAAAAGAAATATAGTATAATGCTTTGTTAATCTAAAGAGTTTAATTTTAAAAGTGGTTGGCAAATAGTTGTCATGAAATATTTTAAGGCAGGAAATAATGTATGTCAATTCTAAACTAAAACCTCAAGATGACAAAGACATTCCCTCAATAGAAATTATTGACATATTTTGGGCTATTTTCAAACAGTCCTGAGTTTTTCAAACCTTAGCAAATAAAATATGTTCTGTAAAAGAAGGTTGAAGAGGGGAAAGCCGAGTAGTTTTTGAATGATACAGTTACTTTGCTATGGAATAATATTTCCATCCAAAATACTGGCTTAAAGTATTCCTTCTAGAAGTTAAGACTAGTGTTTAATCACTTTAAAATGTTTTAAATAATAAAAGTGCTAACAAACAGAAACAAGAGCCGCAACAATTCCCACTTGGTCAACATCTTGTGCTGAACAGAAAGACTTCTATGTGTTTAGACTCTAGGGATGGAATCCATGAAGGGACTTAGGTGTTGCAATGCTGAGCACCTTGGGTGCCTAGAAATTCACAGGAACAAGTCTGATTCACAAAGCCTAGTGAAGCTCTCCCTCATGGGGAGAGAAAGGCATCTTTGAATGTGATCCACAAAAGCCAGTATGCTAGGTGGCTCCCTGCCTATGCTAGCCAATGGAAGATGAGAATGTGCTAAAGAGTGGCCCTTTCTCAGAGAAAAGCTCCTAAGTCCAGGCTACAGTGAGGCACCTAGCTCTGCTACAGACCCACGAAAAGGAATTTCTTTCCTGGCTTAGGTGCCTACATAGTTTCTTGCAAGAATAATTTAGGTGTCAGCATAGAGGAGGAGGTGGTGGTTATGTCCAACTTTATAACTTTTGGCCCAGTGATTAGAACACTCACTTGGGATGTGTGATACCCATATTCAGTTCCCCCCCCTTCCTGACAGAAGGGGAGAAAAGATTTGAACAGGGAAGTCCAACCTCTCAGGAGAATGCTTTGACTACTGAACTATGGGATGTTCTGATCTGGGGCTCCCTCAGTCTCTCCTGTTGAAGCACTCTGGTTAAATCATGAAAGCGTGATTGGGGGGATAGAGTGGGAATGACTCTGTAGTCCAGTTGTTAGGACACCCACCAAGTTTCACACATCCCAGGTAAACACTCTAACCACTAGTCTAAAGGTCATAAGGTGGGTGACAGCACCACAATCATCTCCTACTCCTCTTCTGGACAGCCGTTGAATGGGGCCCAATTCAGCTGGTGTGCCCAAAGGGCGCTAACCAGATCCAGCCCCTGGAGCAAGTTGGCTCATGAATCGTTCTGGGGTTTAGCAGGAGATAGGTGTCCAGGTGCCTAAAATTAGGCACCAAATGAGCTTTGTGAATTACAGGGTTCAGCAGGAGTTGTGTGGGTGCAGTAGGGGATTTAGGCACCTAATGAGCTTTGTGAATTTCTCCCTAAACCTTTAGCTTTTCCAGGTAGGCCTGTAATATCCTTCTTAACACTTCAGAATAAATGAATAAAATCAAGATTTGCTCAGATAAAGGTTAATAGTAACTTTAAACGCAAGTGGCTCTAAGTCAAGAATAATTTAAAGAGAAACTGAAGCTATTGTATAAAAATCTGATGTTTTCTCTTTTGCAGATCTCTTTACCATTACCACTTTAACGAAGGGAAATGATTAGATATTAGGGTTCTTCTCAGAATCAAACAGTTGAAAAGTGTGACTATCATAGCCTTTCAGTTCTGTTGGCCTAAATTAAAGCTTACTACTAAAATATACATAGTAGTTTCGCATTAGTCTTTGTGGGCTTAAGGAAGTCTATATGAAGAATGTACGGTTTTATTGTAGAGAGAAATGGAAAGGAACTAAATATTATTAGTTTTATAAGAATTTAAACTCAAAATTCTTCTATCATATAATAAGTCTGTGTCCCATTTTCAGTGTCTTGCATTAATTTTGGTAATGCTGGAGTGTACCAACAGAATAAAGAGACATTTTTTATTTATCACTCCGAACACCTTTTTTAACCTATTGCACCTCTCTACTAAGTTACTTTTCTCCTCATTGTGCAGAATTATGGCCCCGTAACAAAATATATAGGACTTCATCCTTGATTCCTTAAATAAATAAAACTCTCATTGATTTCAATGGGAATTTGGGGTACAGAAGGAATGCTGAATCAGACTTGAAGTGATGATCTTGCAGCAGATAACTAGGCAGACCTGCTAATTTTATTTTAATGGTCAGTAGCAGCTTATACAAAGACCAATTTTATGAAGTTACTGTAGTCCAGTAAACTAACCACAGGCAACTAAACGTTGCTTTGCAGAGAGAGAGAGTTACAAATATGCCATGTCAGTGCTACTATTTAGATTTCCAGGGGGATAATGTGGAGAGAAAACTTGGTAGTAGGTGTGGGGATTTGCCAAGTAATATAACTCAATTATTGCATACACAGCCTTTGTTAGACCTTCACTTTCTAATTCATTAGCAGCTAATATAAGATGAAAAAAAGTAATGCACTCTCTTCATCATTTCATAGAAAATCCTCTCAGGTTTATGTCATTTTAAGCCATGTTTTTGATATGCAGTATGTGCTCCTCAGATACCGAGGTGAGGTAGGTGGGTGGTTGTGGTCTAAAAACCTAAACAGATTAAATTACATCGATATGCACGTCAACATAAATATCAGGCAAGAAAGTATTTTCAATGTCCATTGACCACTTTTAAGGCCTTATGATCACTTGGCTCATTTAGCCCAAATCCTAGTAAAACTCCCATTGACTTTAGTAGATATTTTGCTTGAGAAAGCCTGCAGAATTGGATCTCTTGTGGAGCAACCCATTTTTTTAGAAGCTAGAATGTCAGTAGATAGCTTTACATTCTGCTATACTTTTATCTTGTGCTTTTCCTTGTTTGTTTTCTAGTGCTCAATATTTCACACAACGAGAAAGATGAGGCAGAAGATTCCTAATGTTAGAGAGACCTTAATTAGGTGGACAGTTTCACAGTAAGAAGAACAGACAAGCTGTTATGGCACCTTCTAGGTCCTTACCTGCAGCTTTACAAGTCAAGGGTTAGCCCTTGCATACAATCCCAAGGTGCCAGAGTCAGCAATCATGCCATTGCCCCCCACATAGTGACATTTTGACTTTAAAAAAGCAGAAGTCATCAGTGCTGTCTACCTTTACAAAGGTTATAAAGGAAATGTTCTTTCAAAAGATATGGTCTTTATTAGTTAAATACCACATTTGGATTTGCTTGACTTCTTGAAAGCAATTGCCTGGAAAAGGCATGAATAGAACAGTAGAAATGACTGAAAAGCTATGAGTAAAAGGAGAAAATTTGGAACCTGCTTCGTCACTCAACAGTTGTTATATCTATGTCTGACAAGATAAAATTCCTCTTGGAGAAAATCTACTTGGCAGAAACTTTAACCTGGATTATTTTTCAAACGGCTCTTAATTAACTTCAGCTAATTGCTCTTTAAGGGTTTATCTTTTCAAAATTTAAGACTGTGAAGTGAAAGAGTTTGGCATAGAAAGCATGAGACACAATTGTGCTTTAGCAAAGTGCTGTGATTTGCAATAACTGAAAATTGGATAATAGTATTTTGTCACTTAGTAGTAGCAAGCATCACATTTTCCGCTGTTTATGGTATATCATAAACAGTTCTTTGAATGAATAAGGATTACTACATAACCTTACATCAGGTTTGTCAAAGATGGTTCACTAAAAAGATCAGAAATTTAGCAAGCATCATTGGAAACTATAAATAGTAAGGACCTCATTCTAAGAGGTTTGACCACCCTCAACGTCAGTTCAACTGAACATTATATCATATTGATGTCTGCCGTTACTTGCTATAAAAGTATGATGGATTTTAGCAGCTCAGAAAGCCAACAGTTTTTAATATTTTAACCATGGTGTTTTATTATTTCAATGCATACTATGTCCTCATGTAATTAACACATATTTATTAAGCCAAGAGGAATAGAAAATGTGAAAAGTATAAATATTGTTTCTGATGTGTTATAGATAGGCTGGTAACACAGTAACACATTTTATTTACCATAAGCACACTCCAACCCTCAAGCCCTCTGAGTGTCTCCTTGAAGTGTCCAGCCCCGGGTTCACTGGACACTCACGGTATTCAGATTCACTACTTCCAAAGAAACAGTACAGTTTACCAGTTCTACCTCCAATCACTGTTCCACTTAACACACAGCACTTAGATATGTGTATAGTGAATTCATGTATACAGTTCATAAGTTTATTTAGCAAAGCATGGAGATTCAAGTAATGAAAATATTGGGAACAAATGGTTACGTCGAAAACAAAATTATAACACACATTCTAGAGCCTAGACTTAATTACCAAGATACTCTATGTCTTGTTGAGTTTGGCTCATTCAAATTCCTTGCAGTACTTTTTAACCAGACTTGGCTGTGATCCTCCTTTCATGAGACAAGTATGCTGTCAGCTTGCTTCCCTGGTGAAGGATCCAGTGTGTTCCTTTGCCTTCCAAGATATACAAGTTCTATCCTTTGTTTTCATTTATAAACAGGATACCCTCCCCCCTCCTGTTTTTGTTTCTTCTTGCAAATTTTCTCTTTCTTGTAGATTTCACAATTTCTTGACTGGCACCTGGCTTGGTATACAAATAGATCTTCATTGTGTGGCAGACAATACACATATGATGAAATAGGGAGGTGGGTGTCTGTTACCTCCTGCCTGGAAGGAACATGTCCAAGTGACATCACTTCCTGGTGACATTTCTTGACTCCAGGACCTTAAGAACCTAATTTTCAGTATAGACAAATAACTTCTTAAATATTATCCATCCTTACATTTAGGAATGATTATGATGACCAATGAGCTACTGGCTCTCAGTAGAGATCTCACATGTCACCCTTTGGTGAACTATTACATATATGTCTGACCCTGAGGATTCCTGTAAAATCCTATGAACCCACTGTGCACTCTGCCAGTTGGCACAAAGAGGTTGCTGGGTCACAAAGAGAAGCATAAATTTAACATGATTCTTGTTCCCAAGAATAACAGTAATCGCAGAAGAACCACAATGCAAACCAGTGGCAGGATCCCGTTCAGCAAACGTTACATAATAAGTTGAATTATTATTCATTATATATAAAGAAAATTCCTAAAAAGAGAGCACCTGTTTTCTTAAATTAATTCCAGGTGGAGCCACTGCTGAAGCTCTAACAAATCCAATAGGAAACAGGTGGCTTCTAATGCAGTTATTGAAATCACATGGGGTGACAGAGTTCTTAGAACTCTATGAATTTCACATACTCTTAGAGAGAGTCTGATGCTTTTCTCCCCATCACTTCTTCTGGGATTTTTCCATGTTCCATAGATTCCTGAAGTTCTTCACATTCTACACCACTTTAACCACTACCAGGGCAAGATCAAGGCAATCTGGGTCCCTTTGCACACCACAATATGAGATCCTCTGCAATTTGGCCTTGTCCCTCCCTTGGGTGGCAATGGCAAGGGGGGACACATCCCAAGCTAGAGAGATGGGTCAGCAGCACGGGGTCACCTAGAAGCAGCAACAGGAGCAGTCCCCTCTCCCCATATATAGGAAGGCTGGCAGAAGTGTACGCCACCCAGTATTTTCCCCAGTAACCAGGGCATACATGCTTAGTGGGCTAAATCCCCTGCATGCTTCTCCTCCTGCCACATAGAATCCCCAGGCAGTGTGTCATGAAATTAACACCCTGTTGAGATACATGCAGCAGTTCACCTATCTCTCAGAGCGATTGTTCCAGACCATCCGCAGAATCAAGCAGATGTTGTTTTGGTTATGCTCAGATTCCATTTTAAAAAGTTTTTGGTTTTTATAACCCTGAGGGCTTACTTTTTTTAAATTAAAACTGAGATTCTGCCCTCGTTACCTGATACTAGGAGCTGTGGCTCAAGGCAGGGGCCTATGTCTTAATCCAGCCCTGACTAATAGCTTTCCTCATCGTTACCTTAGTTGTGCTTTAAGACCTGTATTTACAGTCACTGTCCTTTTTTTTCTAAGGGGGCTTAGATGAGCTGCATCCAAACCTATCAATGTTTTTCTTTAACTGATCAAAGGAGTAACTGTTATTTCACCACTTCTCTTTCATCACTCCTAGCAAAATCTCATTTTTCATGCAGCTTATTGACTTGTTTCAGTGAGGTTTTTTTATTATTATTTATGCTGATATATTTACATTTTACTAGTCAGAATTAAATTCTCTCTCTGGTGTTATATATTTTCTCTTTCCCTTGGGCTTTAATAATAATATTTATGCTGGCATTGCTATTTAAAATATAGTTCTATGACTTGAGCAAACATGAGTTTACTTTGCCTGTCCTGCATTCTTTCCATTGGCTGCCTGTAGAGAAGCAGGTTGTCATTAAGTTAGCACTATGGGTTTCTGAGGCCCCACTTCAGCAAAGCATGTAATTACTTAATCCATTCATGTGCTTAAAGTTAAGCGTGTGCTTAGCTGAATTGAAACTTATTCCTAGTACTGACAGGTATCTTGTCTTTGGATGCCATCCGCTTTTTAAGGATTCTCCCCCACCTCCCCACACACCCATTGTCTGAAGACACTCTTGTTGTGTGAGTTTTCTAATATGGAACTCACTGTCTCCTGAAATCCGTCTCATTCTTCTTGTTTTTAAAAAATAGAAGTGTTGCTTTTTTCTTCAGTGTTGCTTTTTTATTTTTATTATTTATTTATTATCTATATTTATTACCTTCCTTTGCAATCTTTTCTTTCCTTTTGTTTTTTATTCGACCTCCCTCATTTGTTTTTGTATGTTTGAAGGATAAAAAGAAGGTATTTTATTAGGTTTGCATTATAGTGACTTGCTGGAGTCACGGGGAACGGAGAGCAATGGCTGCATTCAGTGAAACACATAACCAAAAAAGGCAATTACTATTTAACTAAACCTAAATAATGGCAAGCCATTAACAGAAACTAATGGCTGTATTTCAAGGTTAAGGCTCACAGTCTGGGGATCCTCAGGAAACTTAAAATTTGGAACTGTCTTTAAAAATTTAGGCTTTAATGCATTGTACTTGGGGACATTTAGGGACAAATTTTCAAAGGGCCTTCATAAATGATCTGGTGTATCTATTTGTGTACACAAATGAATTTGTGAATTCAAAGGTGCACATTCTGGTGACTCCCTATACACATGGGTAAAGGTTGGAATCTGCCTCCACCTTCTTGCTCAGATGAAGGTAGTGGGGTGCAATGGGCCTGCCAGAGTGAGTGACTGGTAGCCCCTAAGAATAATTCCAGTTAAGTCAGCCAGGATTCTTTCTGGGGACTCCAGCTGCTGTGTGGCCCATCAGCTCACCACCAATTCATATGAGGTCATGTAAGGCAAAATCTAACCCCAAATGGGCAATTGTCAGTTCAAGTGCCTCGTTTGTTTGTGCAAATGGGAAGGGTCTGCATATGCAAACTGTATTTCCAAGTGCATTTTTGCAAACCATATGAAAAGATGGCCCTTCAATATAAAGTGATAGCAGTCCATGGATTTTGTAGTGAATATTAGCAGAATGTTATCAACTACGGTATGTTAACAGAACATTATCAACGTTATCCGTATGTATATGTATTAGAAAGGGCTTTGTTTTTGTGTGTTTCTTAGAAACATAAGCCTGGGAACATTTTTAGCCATGCTGAAAATCAACATTTTAGAATCAAGTTCAAAAATAGGAACTATGTGCCAATTAAAGAGAATAATTTAATTAGGGTCTTATGTTTTTTCTGAGCCTCAAATATTTTCTCAAATAATAGACTTACTCATGGGATCAGGGGTTTCTCTATTATAAAAATTATTTTCTGGCTCATGGCAGTGCAAATATTTAGACAGTTTGAGCATGTGGAAACCATTTTTTTCAACTTGGCTGAAGGCAGTGCCAGGATATACACACACACAAGCGTAGCCTACAGATTCAAAAAGAGTGCTAATGCTATCGAAGTAGGATTTCCAGTTTCCTCTTTCAGGTCATGCAAATAATGAAAGTGACTCTCCTAATTGGTTAGTGTAGAGGAGAAGAAAGCTTGTTTGGCCACAGCAGTTAAAAAAAAGTGCACTACAGACATTTTATTAACTAAAATTGTACAACAGTTTTAAATATATTAACACTGTGAAATGCATATCGAACACAGTGTTGTAAATGATAGATTTTAAAGTATTTGACAAATTGAGGGATTTTTTCTTTTAATTAGAGAGCTTAGAGTGTAACAGGATGATCTGGACATCAATTATTTGTGGCTTTTATGTTGCAGCCCACTGTTAACTGTAGTTTTTATCCTAGTATATCATTAGGATTTCTTGTTAAAATTGATGTAATCAATAGGCACATATGTGGAGACAGAGAAAAAAGGAATGGAATTGTCAAATTATTTTAAAAGATAAGACCACATCACAATATATTGCAGTATAGTCATTCTTGACTGTATGTAATGAGGGTTGCAAAATAAAGTGTTTCCTTTTTAAATCAGAAGACATTGCATATTGTTATTCCTGAAAAGGCTTACACCGATTATATTGTGCGTCATATAAAGGCGCAACAGCAAACTATTCCGATGCAAAGAAAAGTTAGGAAGAATAGTAAGAATCCAATATGGCTCCATCAGGAGCTCTTTAATGACCTGAAAATCAAAAGGACCCTAACAAAAAGTGGAAACATGGAAAACTTGTGAAGGATAAGTATAAAAGAATAGCACAAGCATGTAGGGACAAAATCAGAGAGGCTAAAACACAAAATGAATTACACCTTGCAAGGGATATAAAAGGTGATAAGTTCTATAAATAATTAGGAGAAAGACAAAGATGAAGGTAAGTGTAGGCCCACTATTAGTGGAGAAGGAGAGCCAATAACAAGTGAGCTGAGGTGTTTTAATGTTGATTTTGCTTCAGTTTTCATTAAAAAGGCAATTCGTGACCACATACTTAAGGCAATTAATGTTAACAACAAAGGAGAAAGAATGAAAACCAAAATAAGGAAAGAACAGGTTAAAGATAGGCTAGATGTATTCAAGTTGGCAGGTCCTGATGAAATTCATCCTAGAGTACTTAAGGAACTAGCAGAAGCAATCTTTGAACCATTAGCGATTATTTTTCAGAACTCAGGGAGAAAAGGTGAGGTCCCAGAGGACTGGAGGAAAAGCAAACATAGTACCTTTAAAATGGGGAACAAAATGGGGAATTGTAGACCAGTTGTTATACCTTACATATTTGGAAAGATACTGGAACAAATTATTAAGTGATAATAGGCTAATAAGTAATAGCCAACATGGATTTGTCAAGAAGAAATGACAAACCAACCTCATTTCTTTTTTGATGGGGCTACTGACGTAATGACCGCCCTGCACCTTTAAGTGGGGGGGAGGGGAGGAGTTGGGCGGCTGGCCGAATGAAGGGAACAGTGTGTGATTCAGGAGGGCCAGGGAGCAGTGGGAGAGTGCTAGAGGGGAAATATATAAACTCAAGGCTAATTAAGGCGAGGTCCCCTGTAGACTAGGGAAGGTGGCTGCAGGTTAATTGGAGCACCTGCAGTCAATCAAGGCCCTGTTAGGAGCCTAATAAAACACTCTGCTTCAGGCAGACAGGGGAGGAGGAGGAAGGAGAGAGGACTGGAGCTTGGAGATGTGTTGAGAGATTTGGAAGACCTGAGTAGTGAAGTAAGGGAGACCCTGCCCCAGCAGGACAGGAAGACTCCCTTCCCCCCCAGCACCTAAGGACCGAGGGTAACCCCACCTAACGGGGACGAGGGTAAGAAACCCTCAGGGGTTGAGAAGGGCTGGGACTCAGAGCAAGGAGCAAACCCAGACCCCTCCCCCGCTTCCCTCCTCTAGCACCTTCCCGGGCTTGTAGCGGGGCCCTCGGTACCCAAGAGCAGGGGCAAAGGGTGGCATCTTAGCTCCCCGCCAAGAAAAGCACAGGACCCACCAGACTAACATCAGCCATCTTGTCACAAGTGCTTTATGGCTAGCGGTGGCAGGGAGATGAAAACTGTTGCAAAAGCGGACAGCATGGTTGCTGACTCATCCCCTAGGAATGCAGGGTTTAAAAGGGGAAGCCCTGTGCCTGAAGCTCCCTTTTACATGGAGCAGTCTGAAGCAGGACTCACCCTGCCTCCCCTTTATGTGATAAAATACCAGGTTTGGTCAAGACCCACTGTGAGCGTTACACTAGCTACCCCTTTTTGCGGAGGGGGGGGGGGGGGAAAGGCTGGGAAGGAATTTTTCCCTTACCACCATATTGGCTTGGATGCAGTTGGGGTTTTTTGCCTTCCCCACAGTAGGTTCAGGAAGGGCTCTATTCATGCATGGCCTGAAGGGCGGTAGGCTATATGTCGCAACTCATTATTTAAGTGTAGGGCAGATGTCCAGTGCAGGTACTCCATAGGAAAGGTATACAATGACTGGATAAATGGCTTGGAAAAGGACTTTAAAAAAGGTGTTCATGAAAGGAACGAACAGGGGGCTGTTGGGGATTCCTATGATTGGTACGGCAGGCAGCCAACCCCCCATTTTTACAGCCCACCTTAACCCTCCTACAAAGGGGGTGGATGGTGATATCCCAGCAGTGGATTTGCCGGGGGGAACCTGGATGGAAAAAGAGGGGGAGCTGGTGTGAGCCAAGTATGATAAGGTCCCAGCAATAAATTTGCTGAAGGGACTTGGATGGAAAAAGAGGGGGAACTTGTAAAAGCCCCCTCACCTCCAGGCAATTACAGAATAAACATTGGGTTACCTGCACTGTACACTTTTATCTGCCGTGTAGTCCCAGACATCTAATAATAAAGTTGCCTCCTAATTAAACCCATGTCAAATGTCTCCTGTCCTTTTTCGGTATAGCCAGACAATGAATAGGAGGGAAGAAGACATAATTTATTTTGTGTTGGGAGATTCTCAGATAAATCTTTAAAATTAGAGTTTTAACTCTTTTTATTCAGTCAATTTTCTGACACATTTCTTCAGTTTCATTAGTGTTTAACAGGTATTGAAATTATTTTTAACAAGTCCAAACACTCCTGTTCTTTATATAAAGGGTTTAAATTCACCAGTACTCATTTAAAATTAAATATTTCTTTGAGTCTTTAGTTTAAATTGTTGGTAAAGAAGTTGTTGATTCGCTATAACAACTTTTGGAGAGATGATAATTCTTGTTTTCCTGAGCTGGGTGAGGTAGTCACTTGAACACTGTCAGTGATCATTTAATTATGTATTAGTATACATGTTCTATACTTACATGCCTTCTTGTATCAGTAATCAGATTAGCAAGGTCATTAGATTCCAGGTGAATACATAAAGCATTTTATCATTTACATAGCAATGTTGTTAGGAAATTATATTAGGAACTAACATATTTGCAAGTACGCTTTCACAAAAGTATTTGCCATTTCAATATTTAAGAAATAAACAAAAGTTTTAAAATATTTCCAGCTACACATATATTTCCTAAAGTTTTAAGGACACAATCAGAGCTTTTGCTTGAAAGTGGGGTTGGTAGAGGCCCACTTTACCCTGAGGTTTCATTGCTCTGATAATACATCTCTATAGCCATTTTGCAATTTAATACATAAAGAAAATTCTCACATTCTTTTACAAGATGTAACCAGGGTTGCCTTTGCTACGACCCCTTGTGGCTCATCAAGGTAGAACTCACTCTGTCAGTAGGACACTGTCTCTGTGAGGTCCAAAATAGTGCTTTAGCCCTCCAGCCAAGGTACATTTCACTCCTGCCCCTTCAGGGATGTTAAGGTCCAAAGGAAATCTGGAACACAAAATAAGCACAACTCAAAACAGGGTCATCTGACAAACCTTCAGTGGGAACCCCCCTTCTATTCCAGGCTTGCTTCTAAACAGTCCATGCTTCCACCTATCCCACAGGGTCTGATTATCCCATCTAGCTGAGGCTCATTCATCCAGCAGTCTAACCTAATCTCTGGGCATCAACTAGGCTTCTTTCCATTCAAGAGAAGCAGAACTCTGCTCTCCTTCCTGGTCAGCCCTGAACTAGTCTAGATGTCTTTCTTTTAACTCCCATCTCCACGTCTGATATTTGCAGGGTGTTGCAGGACAGAGCCAGTTGGGTCCATGGGCTCTTATTAACCGCCTCATTGCCAGTGTGGAGCCTATCTGCCCTATCATGCAGGACCAGGTCTTTCCTAAAACATTTTCCTTTACAAAGTTTGTTTCCTTCAGATGAAGGATTATAGCTATACCAGACTGGTATCTTGTTCAAGAGGGAGGTGTCCTGATCTAGATGACAATCTCTTTGTTTATCTCTTTACCCAAGCTCTTTAGAGTTACAATCTGTTTTATAGCAGTTAAACTTCTATTAAATATTTTGTGCAAAGCAAAAATTTTATAACCTATCCATCTTTTAAACATAGCACAAAATAAAATAGGATAGAAGTTGAAGCAAAGTAAAGTTAGAAAAGCTGCCTTTTAAAGTTTATATAAGCACACTCTGGTGGTCATAAACAGTATTACAACCAAGGAGGTGTTATCTTCCTGACATTCGCTTGCCTTTGGGGTGCCAGAAAGCAGAAGCCTTTTGTGATTTCTTCTGAAGATTTTATAGCATAACTAATTTAAATGTATGGAGGTATTTTTCTTGCCATTCATACTTGTAGCTAATATTCAGTAAAGGCCCAGAGAAGCTTGTAAAATATCATTTTTTGCATCAATATTGATGCATCACAAGGCCCATACTAGTTTAGAGATGAAGAAATGAGTCTTCAGCACAAGGGCTTGTGAAGACCATGAATAACATTCTGGAGAAAATAGAAAATATTTCTATAAAATGGAGACTTGAAGAGTGTTACTGGTGCATATGTATCATACAACAGGTCCACTGTTACGTATATTTGTTTATATAAAGTAGTCAGAAACATATGACCATTACTTTGAACATTTGTCTAAATTACCTTATTTTTTTCTGGAACAATTTTTCCATGGGTTAATGCCAAGAATATTTTACTGATCCTGTTAAGGTCCTTACAGTTTTGCATAACAATCATGGGAGGAAACAGTAGCTCAAAGTAAGGGACCTTCAGCACAGATCTCTTCTGTACCAGAACTCAGCTCAGCAATTCTGGGGAAGGCTTTAAGCCAGCTTTTCATTCACCCAAACTCTGGGGCTGTATATTTGTCCCCCAGAACAATTTAGAGCAGTCTCAACGCTCTTCTAAATTGCACCAGTTTGTAATCAACCCTATGGTGGTTTTACACTCTCAGGGATCACCGGGGTGCTGGGTACTCTAACTTTACTCCCTCTCATTACTAGGACTTAATTTGCAGTACAGGGTACATAAAGCAGCCTCTCTCTAGAGGCCAGGATATGGCCTGTTCCACTTATTTTCTCTATAGAATGCCATGCACACCTAAGGTTGCCAATTTTGGTTGGACATTTTCCGGGAGATTTTATCACATGACATAATTTTTAATTAAAGATTAATCTTTAATTCCAGGAGACTCCGGGACAATCCTGGAGGGTTGGAAACCCTATGCACACCTATAGTGCTGCAAATGTCAAATACTGATAACCGTCAATACATTATCATTAAAACTCTTCACTGATGCTTCCAAGTTACATTTTAGGAGTTAGGGTGCTAGAAATATTCCCAGGATCATTTGCTATTTCCCTTATAAAGAATCCAGCTGTTATTGAAACCAATGGGAGATAGATCAGGCCCCAAATTTGGAACCAAAAACTGTGTAAGGCGACATTTAGGAGAATGCTGAGAGAGGTGAGAAAGAACACTATAGTTAGGGATACTTGTCAGTCTTTCTATGTTAATAGTCTGAAATCAGAATAGTCAGCCAAAGAAATGGAACTCTCAGCTGGGGAGAATTAGTGAGCAAGGCCAAGAAGCCAAAATTCAGATAGGCATAGAACAGGATTCCTTGTTACCCAGACATCCTCCCTTCATTCAGGGGTGCTGGGGCTGTGTGTGAGGAGCAAAGCTGGAGAGGCAGATTGGGCAGCATCAGAGGGCGAAGTACATGGTAGATATTGACACATCCATTGGCTTTTCCTAATGCATGTGAAAAAGGTTAGAGCACATAAAGAAATAACTTTGTTTAACTGGAGAATTTTCAGAAAGGTCTGTGTCTCTGGTGTGTTTGTTTAAGTTCGTGATGTCTGTGGCTGTTTAGCTGGAGGAAAAGGGGAAAGGAGTGTGTTAGGACCAAATTTCAAAGGTGAATGAATATTAATTGTTTCTCTGGAAAAGTTATTAAGTCTGTTATCTAAACAGTGCATAGCAAATTCAATTGACCCCCTCAATGGTAATTGCATTGAATGTGGAGACTAACATCAGTCACCAAAGTGTGAAATAGAAGGATTTTAATCCTGCTGTAAGTGAAAAGCTCAACACAACCATAACTACAGAGTCCTGCTGACGCCTCCACTACACTAACAGCCAAAGCACCAAGTCAAATTAGTTTATCCTTTCCTTTCGTTCTACATATTTCCCCCCTGAAAGCTCAAATATACTTTAAGTGTATTGTATTAACGTTTTTATCTGTAGTTCTAATTTCAGTCTACTTAAAACATTAAAAAATGAGATAACATCAGCATTCAACCAAATATAAGTGACTGGTAATTCTGTCTCTTAAGTTTTCCAGACATCTTACATTGTAACAGCCTGTTTTTGGTTGCTTATTGCTCTGCCATTTGATCATTTGGACTGAATTTTCCATGCCAGGTGTCTCTGCCGCAGTGGGCTGATAGTTCATTATTTTTGAAAATTTCAGCCAAAATGGTTTAGCCATATCCAAGATGAGGATAAGAAAAGTATGTTGTTTTTCCCATGTTAAAAATGTTTGCAACCTTTTCTTTGAAAAGCAGTAGCACCTGAAGCTTTGGACTTGAAATTTAGCAGGGAGATGGTCTTTGTGTCAAGGATGTGACTTTTGCCACTTCTGTGAAATTCTATCTACGTAGGAAGTAGAGCTTCTTAGATTTTAGCAGATAAATTCCTTGAATATTCCTTCTGAATTGCGCATGTTTCAGCCAAGAGCTGAACAGGCCTTCCCTGCTGTTGCGAGCCATGACCGGTCCAAGCATCTGACCAGATTGCAGAAAGCCTGTTTCTCCTGTGCTTTCAATAGCCCCCTACTGGGCCCAGGGAGGGAAGCTGCTTGATTTGAATGCAGAATGAGGGTGTGTGTGGGAATAGACTGGGACAAGGAATTGTGGGACTGGAAGCTGAGAGGAAACGGGAGAGAGAAAAAACTGAGACTAGGAGTTGGATTGCAGGGGAGGGGGGAAACTGGGACTCGGAGCAAGGGAGGGAAACAGGCTGGTGAGGATTGGGAACCAATATGTGTGAGGAGACTGAGATCATATGATGAGCCCATGGCGTATGTGTGTGTGTGGAAATTAGGACTGCCTGGGCAATGAGATTGAAGACAAGGAGCTGAGGGGCAAGGGCAAATTTGTAATGGCTGGGCAAAGAGACTGGGATTGTGGGGGAGGGGAGGATGGACCTAGGACAGGGAGTCCAGGAGGTGAGACTAGCACTTGTGGGTGAGGAGATTGGGACTGGGATGAGAAGCCTGGGGAGCAAAGTCTGAGACTGGCTAGTAGAGCAGCATGGACTGGGAGAAGGAGCCAAATGTGGGAAAGAGGCAGGGCTGGGACATGGACAGGTTTGAGGGGACAGGGCAGAAGTTGTGAAGCTTGGGGAGGATTGGCAGAAGAGTGTGCCTCGAAGAGCACACTCATCTCCAGAGTCTGGAATGGAACCCATGTTCCTGGTCGCACAAGTCCTCGTCTGTCAGCAAATTTTCTGCGAAACCCACTGGCAAATATCCCATGCCTCTCTACTGCTGGTCCTCATTACTTAGCTCAAGTGGTAAAGGTTTGTGCAGTGGATCTAAAATTTCCAACTCTGCTGCTGACCTATATGCATGTCAATATAATGCCTTTTTTCAATTTGCTTTTCTAAAAACCTAGCAATTTACAACAAAACAACTACACTAAAAGAAAATTATCAAGATTGCACACTAGTCACAGGTGGTCACTAATAGTGTGTCCCTCATTTTCTGGGTACCTAACTTCAGACTGTGGGGCCTAATCAAGTGTTGAGCACTCTCAGCTGCATCTGAAGACAATATGAAGTATTATAGAATGCTCAATACTCTGAAAAATCAGGTTCTAGTTATCTTAGTGGATACTTTTTTACCTTAATCTCTCCATGTCTCAGTTCCCTTTCTGTAAAGTGGAGATAATACGTGCTCATTTCACAGGGGTGTTGTGAAAATATATTCATTCTTCATCCGTTTCTCACTTTCCTTCTGGCAATTCCTCATCATCTGCTGTTGAAAGGATAATAAAGTGAGCTCACAATTTAATTAATCACACTTTTAATTTTTGTATTTAGACTGAGATTAGAACTTTAAAAAAATGTGATAAAATGAAATTTGAGCTTGTAGGAAAACCAAACTTATGTAAAAAGAACAGGAGTATTTGTGGCACCTTAGAGACTAACAAACTTATGAGAATTTATAGTAAATTCGTCAACATATAATCTGCTCTATCTGCTTGGCTGTTAACATAAAATTCTCTGGAAGTTTAATAGATTTATTAATCATAGCTAAATTAAAAGACAAGAGAATTTGTCCACAGTTGTATTTCAAATACATTTTTGCTTTAGTAATGGGAGTTAATCAGTTCTCTCTCTCTCATACCCACACACATATACACTCTAACCTTTCGGTTTTTAACTTGTGTTTCCACTCCATGAATCCTTTTTCAAATTACGTTTCCTGGGGTCAACACACAATACCAAAAATCTTTGCTTTCATAAATATATAAAGGTAATGTATTTTATTGCTACCAAAAATAATTATCTATTTAGCCTATTAAAATAATGTTAAACCACATACTGTATCTATAAGTGCAACACCAATTTCACTTGCGTACCCCAGGGAAGAAATTGATTCACTGAATTTTGATTTCCTACTACTAATTACTGTGTTGTGAAGTAACACCATCAACCAAATTAATCAAAACCGCAGATGCATTTTAAAATGTTTAACTATCTCAGTTTAAATTAAATCACAAGATTTTGTAGATTTCCTAATCCTTTCTGTTTTAAGAAGAAGATTTATAATAAAGGTTACAGAGTAGCAGCCATGTTACTCTGTATCTGCAAAAAGAAAAGGAGGACTTGTGGCACCTTAGAGACTAACAAATTTATTTGAGCATAAGCTTTTGTGAGCTACAGCTCACTTCATCGGATGCATGTAGTGGAAAATACAGTGGGGAGATTTTATATACACAGAGAACATGAAACAATGGGTGTTACCATACACACCGTAACGAGAGTGATCAGGTAAGGTGAGCTATTACCAGCAGGAGAGCGGGGATGCGGGGGTGGAACCTTTTGTAGTGATAATCAAGGTGGGCCATTTCCAGCAGTTGACAAGAACGTGTGAGGAACAGTAGGGGGGAAAATAAACATGGGGAAATAGTTTTATTTTGTGTAATGACCCATCCACTCCCAGTCTTTATTCAAGCCTAATTTAATGGTGTCCAGTTTGCAAATTAATTCCAATTCATCAGTCGCTCGTTGGAGTCTGTTTTTGAAGTTTTTTTGTTGAAGAATTGCCACCATCGAGTGACCAAAGAGATTGAAGTGTTCTCCGACTGGTTTTTGAATGATATAATTCTTGACTTCTGATTTATGTCCATTTATTTTTTTTACGTACATTGCTGGCACATGATGGCATACATCACATTGGTAGATGCGCAGGTGAACGAGCCTCTGATAGTGTGGCTGATGTGATTAGGCCCTATGATGGTGTCTCCTGAATAGATATGTGGACACAGTTGGCAACGGGCTTTGTTGCAGGGATAGGTTCCTGGGTTAGTGTTTTTATTGTGTGGTGTGTGGTTGCTGGTATTTGCTTCAGGTTGGGAGGCTGTCTGTAAGCAAGGACTGGCCTATCTCCCACGATCTGTGAGAGTGATGGGTTGTCCTTCACATAGGTTGCAGATCCTTGATGATGCGTTGGAGGGGTTTTAGTTGGGGGCTGAAGGTGGTGGCTAGTGGCTTTCTTTTATTTTCTTTGTTGGGCCTGTCCTGTAGTAGGTAACTTCTGGGTACTCTTCTGACTCTGTCAGTCTGTTTCTTCACTTCAGCAGGTGGGTATTGTAGTTGTAAGAACGCTTGATAGAGATCTTGTAGGTGTTTGTCTCTGTCTGAGGGGTTGGAGCAAATGCGGTTGTATCGTAGAGGTTGGCTATAGACAATGGATCGTGTGGTGTGGTCTGGATGAAAGCTGGAGGCATGTAGGAAGCATAGCGGTCAGTAGGTTTCTGGGATAGGGTGGTGTTTATGTGACCATCGCTTATTAGCACTGTAGTGTCCAGGAAGTGGATCTCTTGTATGGACTGGTCCAGGCTGAAGTTGATGGTGGGATGGAAATTGTTAAAATCATGGTGGAATTCCTCAAGGGCTTCTTTTCCATGGGTCCAGATGATGAAGATGTAGCGCAAGTAGAGTAGGGGCATTAGGGGACAAGAGCTGACACAGTGTTGTTCTAAGTCAGCCATAAAAATGTTGGCATACTGTGGGGCCATGCGGGTACCCATAGCAGTGCCGCTGATTTGAAGGTGTACATTGTCCCCAAAAACTATTTCCCCATCTTTATCCACCCCGCCCACACTGTTCCTCACACATTCTTGTCAACTGCTGGAAGTGGCCCACCTTGATTATCACTACAAAAGGTTCCCTCTCCCTCCCCTTCCCCCCACTCTCCTGCCAGTAATAGCTCACCTTACCTGATCAGTCTTGTTACAGTTTGTATGGTAACACCCATTGTTTCATGTTCTCTGTGTATATAAAATCTCCCCACTGTATTTTCCACTACATGCATCCAGTGAAGTGAGCTGTAGCTCACGAAAGCTTATGCTTAAATAGATGTGTTAGTCTCTAAGGTGCCACAAGTACTCCTTATAATAAAGGTGCATTTCTTGCACACATTATCTTAGTGGATAGCTCTTCTTTATTTCATTTAGAAAATTTGTGTGCGTGTAGGGAATATCATTCAGCTTTGATGGTTGCTTGTGTGCTTCATCAAGTATTTTGAATTCATTTAGGAACCAATAAGTAGAAATATGTTGGCAATATTCCAGGTAAGCTGACTGTGTCTACTTTTACATTTAAGAAAGTGAGGAGCAGTCCATGTTTTAATGTCTTGACTCGGCCCCCATGGATGCTATTGCTGTGGGGTGGGGAAACACCTGACTTCTGGAACTTTTTGTCAGCTGCTTAAAATTCAGTATCTTCATAGCTTGTATTCTAATTGCATGCACCTATGGGAGATGAATGGCTCAAGTCCATCATTTCAGGATTTGAAAACTGAAAGATGTTTTATGATATTCTAATAGCCTATGATGCCTACACATTATTTTTAATATTTATGTACAAATTGAAATGCAGTATGTTTGGGTTTAGTTTTCAGTGACCATTTAGTCACTGAAACAATGTTCAGTAGGCTCACTCTTCATTATTTTCCATCATGTGTTATCAGCAAGAAAATAAAGCTCTGAAGTTCATGTCTCAGGAAAAAGAAAGACTTGCATGTAAATTCATGCTGTTTCAAATGCTCCCTTGTTACAAATTAAGTTTGACATTTGAAAAAAAAAGTTTAAATCGTTTTATCGGTCCATCGTTGACTAAGCCTCCGATTAGACCATGAAGGGCCAGATTCTGCAAGGTAAGGACTATTTGTGAGGTGCTGAACTCCATGAACTTGATTCACATTCCATGGGAGTTGACCATGCTCAGCATCTTACAGAGTCTGGTCCAAAATTAACCATAACTGCACAACTGACTTCCAATTTATTAGATAAAGAAGCAATGTTAAGGGAACTTTCTCTCTAAGAAAACATAAAATATGTCTTCAGGCTGTTAGTTGGGGAAGTTACTGTCTCCTTTTGAATGTCTTCCAGCATTTTGCAGTATTGTTGTGAACTTGAAAAAACGTATTCAAATGTTTGTTTGACCTGCAGCAATGGCTGAGCCATTTAACAGAAAACCTAACATTAAAAGGAATAGTTTTGGTCATGCCAGGGGCCATAACAGTCCAGAAGGCAATAGAAGCTACCAATAATTAATTCTTTCCTTGATGCCATTGGATGTCAAGTTTTGACTTTAACAAAAAGACTGATTCTAAACTCACTTGACCTGCATAAATATCTATTTTATTTCCTACTAGTTTTTAACAGAAGAACATCAAACACTCTGAGTGCTAATAATGAAGGGTGAAGGCCCTGCACTACACTCCTCCATTCCACACAACCCCTGTGCTAAGGCAATACAAGGAGGCTAAGTGGCCACACATGGAATTTGTGCATCCTCTGTGTGCTATGGCAGTGTCGCCACATAGGCTGGCATGAAGAGTGGCATTAGCGGTGTATTGGTTGGAGGCTAGGGAATTGTGCATGGAATCTGCAATTACATATATTCAATGGCCCTAACACCCCATGCATCCAGGTTGGATGGATAAGCAATGCTATTCTAGTATATAAGCTGGAGTAGTGGCTGTAAAAGGAAACTGTGCATCAACCGTGCTCCACACTCTAGTTGGGGTTGTCAATTTTGACGCCAATAGCTTCAGTGCACTTCATCAACATGAAACTTAATTATTGGTTTCACACAGAAAGTTGGAGCAGAGGCAGGAATTATGCCTAGTTCTCCTGAGTTCCACTCCAGCACCTTAGCCACAGGAATGTCCTCCCTTCTAGAAAGGATGCTCCTAGCAGCTGAATAACTTCCTATGAAAATCTAAGACTCTTTCCATGACCAGCATATATAAAGTGATTGACTTGCTCACACGGTTCATAAGACCTCAGCCTAAATCTGCTCCAAATTTCTTCTAAGACAGGCTTCAGTTTCTCACGAGGGGCTTCCATATGGGATTATGCCTCAGTTACCTCAGAGTATGATTGTGCCCTGTGCTATGAAAAAAGAGATTTGCATGGTTCCCAAGGAGAGCTTTATGCCATCTTTGGTCTCCTTCAATCCTCATACAATCTGCACTAGCTTCCAATGTGGCCCAGGTTCTGGCTGCTGTGACTACCACCTTGCACTGGTCACAAGGAGGGCAGTGCCTCTGGTGGCCTTGCACCACCCAAGGATCCCCATACGCAGAGGAGAATCTCTAATAGCAGATCCACTGGGATTAGTGCTGCTTTGTGCCAGGGAAAAAGCACAAATGTGCTCTAATCCACCAAATAATCATGGCCTATGGTTGTAATTCTACTGTTTTTTTCAGTTTTGTAAGTCCTTGCATAGAGTCAGAGGGTGGTGCAGCTGCAATTCAGCTGAGGGATACATTAGTTCAAAGAAGAATGGGGAAGGGAGTAGAAACCTTATCCCATGTTACTACTCTAATCTATGAGTAGTCTCCTGACCAGTGAATTCCCTCCATTATGAGAAATAAATATCACAGGTAAGTTTGCTAATTTCCCCTTTTACTTCTTTATTGCTTCTAACAAAGGATGTGCCTGCCATGTAGTGCTCCCTGTTGGCAGAGTGTGGCTCTGTAGGCACTCCTTGTCTCAGTATCCTCCTGCCCAATATTTTCTGTCTCCCCCCGGGATTTAGGTGTGTCAGCTCTCTGGCTGGGTCACTCTGATATCAGTCTCCATTCAGGGTAACAAAACAGGAGCTTTAGGAACATAAAACATAAATTGGAAGGGACCTCCCCAGGGCTGCTGAATTCTGCCTCCTACCATCACAAGTAACCCTATTCTAAAATTCCACTCATAAATTTGTCCATCTTTCTCTCAAAACTAATTAAGTTGTTTGCCCCCACAGATCCTATTTCATCCCATTTCTGTCACTCCAGTGCCATCCAGATCTTCCAGAATACTATTCTGATCCTCCTCTGTATTGACAATGCCTCTCATCAGCAAATTTTGTTACAACACTCTGACTTTTTGTTCCAACATCATTAATAAAGATATTGACTAAGAATGGTCCTTCAAGAATTCCCCCTAGTAACCTTCCTCCAGTCAGATAATTCACCTTTCGGAATAACCTCTTGTCTTCTCTCATTTAGCCAGTTCCTTATCCACTTTATAATTCTTTTACCAATCCCTATCTTCTCTAATTTAATAATTTCCCATGTGTTACTATATCAAATGCTTTAGTTGAAGTCCAAATATATTAGATTTACTGCATTTCTTTTATCTAAAAAAACAGTTATTTTCTCAAAGAAGGAATCAGGTTAATCTGGCATAATCTATCTTTGTTAAACCCATTTTGCATTATATCCCCTTTTCCATTTACCGCTAAGAATGTAATTATTCTTTCCATCACAATATGTCCAAAGTCTTGCAAACTACTGAAGTTACCCTAACAAGTCTGTAATTGCCTTGATAACTGTTTCCCCCTTTTTTTAAATATAGATCCTATGTTAGCTATTCCCCAGTCATATGGTGCTACGCACAAAGAGATAGATGTATTAAAAACCTGTGCTATCAGACTAGCAATCTCATGTGCCAGTTCTTTCAGTATACAGGGATGGAAATTATCCAATCCCCCAGAGTTGAGAACATTAAGCTCTTTGAGTTTTGCTTCCACTTCAGATGTAGTAATTCCCATTTCTATACACGCATTTCCATCAGTCATCCTGCCTTCATGTCGAAATTCCATATTTTCATTCTGACTGAAAACTGAGGCAAAATATTCATTTAGTTTCCAGTCTGTACCTAGATTATCTTTAATCTCCTCTCCTTCCACACTGCATTTTGGTCTGACCTCATCCTTCCTTATTCTTTTAGTATTTATATAGCTAAAAAACTTCTTATTTATTTTATTTGCTTGGCAAGATCTAATTCAGCTTGACCTCTAGCGTTCCTCAATTTATTGCTACATTTTCTAACCTCCAAGATATACCTTTACTAATCAATCTCTTTTTGATTCCCTTTAGGCTCTCTGCTTACTCTTAAAATCTTTTTGAGGTGGTTATTCTTTCAACTGGCGTCTGGATGCTTTCCCAATAGGTTTTGTCCTACTTGGGTTCCTCTTCAGCACACTCTTTGGGTTCAGTTCCCACTCCCTTCTGGGTTACCTCTCAGTCTCTCTGCCTCCCTCACTCCTTCCCTGGAGCCTCCTCACTGTCTTCTGAAGAGCGTCACTCATGACCCTTCACAGAAGCTTGTCCACTCTGTGTGGTTCCACTCTCAAACAGAATGTTCAATCCTTTTAAAGAATCACCCAACTGATAAGGCCAGATGTGTGTGAGGGTGGCTAATCTAGCACAGGTGTGGCTGAGCACAGCCACCTTTAAAGCCAGCCAACCTATGATTGCTTCTATTCTTCTTCCCTCATATGCAGACAGCAGAGCTCTATGTCCAGGTTCCATAATGATGGCGTCTATATCAAGGAAGGCTAGACATTGTAAACCATCCCCCAGATGTAAAGGCAGGCACTCTTCCACCACATGACATATTGTCTGCAACACTACCCCACAGTCACAGCATGCTGGTGCATACTTGCAGCAACTCCGGGATGAGCCAGAGAATAGCCTGAGAAACCTTGCCTAGGATCTGTGATCAAGTGGACAAGGATGCAGATGTAGCAATGGACTCGTGAATTTACTTAGTATGTTAGACACTCTTTCCCACCGATGATTTCAGTCTGTAAGGATGTAGTTTTCAGCTCCCTGGCAGCGCTGGTCATCCATACGTGGTAAGGGGAAGGTAGCATTCTAGTCCAAGAGTGCACAAGCTGCTATAGCAAAGGCATTTTGTGAGATCAGCCATGGTGTCACACCCTGGTTCACAGGAGTGGAATTCCTCCCTGGAATATAAACAGACCTTTAAGTTGGCACTACATGTTGTTTCCTGTCTAAGAATGGGGCATCAGTCACCTGGAGATATAAGTTAATTTCATCTGTTGCAACTCCCCAGGCAAACTTAACAGAAATGACATCTCGTCAAAGGTCTGGCGGAACTATATCCACTAGCACATACAGAGTAGAGATTGGTTTATAATCCAAGCAGCCATAATAAGAGTGGATGAATTCACGTCCATCACTACAAGCTGAGTGTGCTGGCGGCACCACAGACTGCAGTGCAATATTCAGCTGGAGCAAACACCAGGATCCATACAGAGGTATGAAGGACCAAAGGTCTGCTCCCCAATAGTTTTCATATCAAGGCAGTATAGGAAGAGATCTTCATTTTCATGTGTTCCACGTGAGGCCACTTTGTTAGGCTACAGTTGAGTTTTACTCACAAACGTATGACATCTGGATGTAATGGCAATAGCTGTTCTCGGACATGGAGTGAGACAGGGTGGTTGACAAAATGTTTAGTAGATGGAAAGTAGTATCACTGTCTTGCTTTCATTGAGAATTAGTCTCCATTGCTGGAAGTAAGTTGTCAAAGTATTCATATCTTGAATTCCCTTGAGGAATTCCACCATAATGTCAACAATTTCCATCCCACCATCAACCTCAGCCTGGACCAGTCCATACAAGAGATCCACTTCCTGGACACTACAGTGCTAATATGGTCACATAAACACCACCCTATACCGGAAACCTACTGACCGCTGTGCTTACCTACATGACTCCAGCTTTCATCCAGACCACACCACATGGTCTACAGCCAAGCTCTACGATACAACCGCATTTGCTCCAACCCCTCAGACAGAGACAAACACCTACAAGATCTCTATCAAGCATTCTTACAACTACAATACCCACCTGCTGAAGTGAAGAAACAGATGGACAGAGCCAGAAGAGTACCCAGAAGTCACCTACTACAGGACAGGCCCAACAAAGAAAATAATAGAACGGCACTAGCCATCACCTTCAGCCCCCAACTAAAACCTCTCCAACGCATCATCAAGGATCTACAACGTAATCTGAAGGATGACCCATCACGCTCACAGATCGTGAGAGACAGGCCAGTCCTTGCTTACAGACAGCCGCTGAATTGGAATTAATTTGCAAACTGGACACCATTAAATTAGGCTTGAATAAAGACTGGGAGTGGATGTGTCATTACACAAAGTAAAACTATTTCCCCATGTTTATTTTCCCCCCCTGCCCCCCCCCCCCCCACTGTTCCTCACACGTTCTTGTGAACTGCTGGAAATGGCCCACCTTGATTATCACTACAAAAGGTTTTTTGTTTGTTTGTTTGTTTTTTTCCCTCTCCTGCTGGTAATAGCTGATCACTCTCGTTACGGTGTGTATGGTAACACCCATTGTTTCATGTTCTCTGTGTATATAAAATCTCCCCATTGTATTTTCCACTACGTGCATCCGATGAAGTGAGCTGTAGCTCATGAAAGCTTATACTCAAATAAATTTGTTAGTCTCTAACGTGCCACAAGTACTCCATATCTTGGTTCAGATTCCCTTCAATCCTATGGAAGTCATTTCTGGTGTCAGTAATACAGATGTCATCAGCATACACATACTTTTTGACCTATGTTTCAGGAAGCTCACATGTATATATTGAACAAAAGGGACACCAAAACTGACCCTTGAGGAAGGCCATTGGGGAGATGTTTAAGGTGACTGATTTTCTCCTCAACTTGCATGATAAAGCTTTGATTGCTAATCATTTCTTGAATGAACCACACCATCAATTTACAAGGAACAACATGCAGCAGCTTGGCAGTCAGTCTAACATGCCACAAACATGCCATAGGCTTCCATGAGATCAATAAGAACTGCACCAACTTTCTTTCCTGACTCAAATGCATTTCCTATACCTTGAGTCAGACAGAGAACCTGATCTTGGGTGCACAGTCCCCTCCTGAATCCAGCCTAAACGCGAGGCAGTTGAGGATCGACTGATTTATTTTTCCACTTCTATTAGCATGGCCAAACCAAGACAGCTATGAAAGAGTGAAATGGATTATTTTCTGGATTGTGCATCATGAGCAGAACTAAGGGCCAATTCTACAGATTTTTAGTGAAAATATACATCGTCAAAGCCTAGGTTCTAGTTTCATGTCAAATTTGGCCCTCAGTTACGCTGGTACAAGCCAGTTGTAGATAATGGTATTACACAGGTATTCCAAAGGCTGAGTTTACGGACAATGAGGTTGAACAGGTTCAGAATCTTCATTACTGATGATTATAAACAAGCCAGAAAGAGCATGGCTTGACTTTCAGATCCTAGAATAATTTTGCAGGACTTGAGTTAATTGTGAACTGAGCATATTTGATACAGAAGACATTGAGAGATAGTAAAAAGGGAACAAACAATGATATATGTATACACGTTTTTTCCAGAGTAGAATCTCTCTTTAAGGGCCAGGATTCTGATTTCATTTAGACTGGGGTAAACCAGAGTAACTCTGCGGAAGTCAACTCCAGTGGCTTTAATGGCGTTACCCTTTACACTAGCACAAAATCACAATCTGGCTCTAAGACTAGATTAAATCTTAAAATATAATATATTGCTACAATCCTGCACACCCAAAACTCCAATTGTAATAAACTGTAGTCAGTGGGAATTTGGGGTGCACAAGGAATGCAGGATCTGTCCCTCACTTGTGAAAGCAAGTTTTAGTAATAAAAATGTCTAATTTTTATTCTATAAAAAACAGTATCACTTTGCTAATAACAGGTTTCAGAGTAGCAGCCGTATTAATCTGTATTTGCAAAAAGAAAAGGAGTACTTGTAGCACCTTAGAGACTAACACATTTATTTGAGCATAAGCTTTCGTGAGCTACAGCTCACTTCATCGGATGCATTCAGTGGAAAATACAGTGGGGAGATTTATATACATAGAGAACATGAAACAATGGGTGTTACCATACACACTGTAACCAGAGTGATCACTTAAGGTGACCTATTACCAGCAGGAGAGCGGGGGGGGTGAGGGCGGACCTTTTGTAGCGATAATCGAGGTGGGCCATTTCCAGCAGTTGACAAAAACGTCTGAGGAACAGTGGGTGACTTCTGGATACTCTTCTGGCTCTGTCCATCTACTACAAGACAGGCCCAACAAAGAAAATAACGGAACGCCACTAGCCATAACCTTCAGCCCCCAACTAAAACCTCTCCAGTGCATCATCAAGGATCTACAACCTATCCTGAAGGACGACCCATCACTCTCACAGATCTTGGGAGACAGGCCAGTCCTTGCTTACAGACAGCCTCCCAGCCTGAAGCAAATACTCACCAGCAACCACACACCACACAACAGAACATTCAAAAACCAGTCGGAGAACACTTTAATCTCTTTGGTCACTCGATTACAGACCTAAAAGTTGCAATTCTTCAACAGAAAAACTTCAAAAACAGACTCCAACGAGAGAGTGCTGAATTGGAATTAATTTGCAAACTGGATACAATTAACTTAGGCTTGAATAGAGAATGGGAGTGGATGGGTCATTACACAAAGTAAAACTATTTCCCCATGTTTATTCCCCCCCTCCACCCCCCACTGTTCCTCACACGTTCTTGTCAACTGCTGGAAATGGCGCACCTGGATTATCACTGCAAAAGGTCCCCCCACCCCACCCCGCTCTCCTGCTGGTAATAGGTCACCTTAAGTGATCACTCTCATTACAGTGTGTATGGTAACACCCATTGTTTCATGTTCTCTATGTATATAAATCTCCCCACTGTATTTTCCACTGAATGCATCCGATGAAGTGAGCTATAGCTCACAAAATCTTATGCTCAAATAAATGTGTTAGTCTCTAAGGTGCCACAAGTACTCCTTTTCACTTTGCTAATAGTAATCATGAACTGATTTCAGACTTGAGAATGTGTATCTAATTTATTTTATAAGATATAGTGTTATTTGGCTTACTTATTAGAATGCAGTGCATACATAGTACCTACTGTTTGCATTTATATGTCTAATGAAACATAACATTGTCAGTTTAGACCTGTTCATTTGTATTTTACGATTTCACTCTTTAGTCCCAGTTTCTATGGAAACCCAAATTGGTATGACAATAGAGAATAAGAAATGAAGACAGTTCTTCAAAAATATAAATGATCTCAGTGCAGAATTCCCAGGATTATATAGCAGCCAGAAACAATCTAAGTATGAGCACATGAGCTTTATATGTTGTGAAAAGAAAAATACATGCAAGTTAACTGAAAGTGCAATAAGTATAAAGTGTAAAGCTTAATTTGTGATTGGCTAGCTTTTGATAATGTTTACCTAAATGTTAGAATAGTTGTGTGATGAGGAAATATATGAGGAACATAGAAACCAATCATCAATTTCAGATTTTATTGCTATTTAATTAGAAGGAATTCCAGTGCACCAAAAAGGCTTAAATAATCATGTCTCTGCCTATTTTATATAGCTATTAATATCTTATGACTTGAAAATACATTATATCCAGTTAAGGACACATTAAATTTGTAAGGAAAAAATCCAATTATATTATTTAGTGTCTGTTGCTACTGTATCTGCCATGTGTATGAAATAACTAGAAAGACCTCCTAAAAGCACTTTTTACATTCTGTGCTATATAAATAAATCCCTGGGTCACTTAAATTTGAAAGGGACTTTGGGATAAGTGCGAATTTAACAATTTGAGTATATCAGCTCTACCACATTTCAAATAAAGTGGTACTCTTAGGAGCTTATGATGTACAAGAGGAGTATGACACCACTCAGCAGGTCTGGATTTACAACAGCATGTCTTCTGGAGTGCTTCTCAAAAGGATGTATGCAGAAGGATTTAATGATGCTGATGACTATTCTCTGATGACGCAATTACTGGCAAGTTTCATAAAGCTGCCCCTGAAACATTTCAGTGTACTATTTAGTTTTGCTTTTAATGTCCACATGCATCAAGGTCACTATTTCTCATCTGTGTCCCTAAATAGTTAGAAATTCTTAAGGTATTTCTTTGAGAATTAATTGTGGTGTGTACAACACTTTGAAAATAAAACAGCCTACAGAATGTTAGGTCTTATTATCATTATTTTATAGACAAATTCAAGTCTATTTCAGAACTTCCATTTTGAAAGCGTATTTTGCACGGTGTAATGACTCAAATCATACAAAGTTCTTCTAGATTACAATGTGACATACAAGACTTCTCTTGTCTGTATTAACTTCCATTAATACTTTTTAAAAAATATGTTTCTGAGTATCACAACCGCCCTCCAACAGTTTCCTATTAATTTGTACCTCTCGCGCCTGCCGGGGATGTTGTGCCTCTGTGCTTGTCAACGTGCAGCACAATATATATATGCCAGTGTTACAGGACTGTCTGTTCTCTTTGGCTGGGCAACTGATTTCTTTGCTCCTCCTCCCCAGAGAAGGCATAGCACAGCTTATTTCTTGCTTGGACTTCTCCTAACTTCTGTGCATTCATGGAGCAATTATATGCGAGATGACCGTTTTTTGGCAGATATCCTTAAGAGAGTTGATTTGGAGTGGTCATGCCCTAGCTGGCTTAGAGAGAGCAGATTTCCCACTGGGTGAAGGATCCTCCATAACCCCACCTTTTGAACCTGTTTTGTGCCAATCCTTTGTTAACTCTTTATCTACCCCAGGCCAGCACTTCATATCTATATCTATATCTATATCTATATCTATATCTATATCTATATATATATATATCTGCTTGTTTGCCTGCCATGGATAGTGTTTTGGAGTTACATTCAATAAGGCCTGCTCTTAACTCATGAGAATACAGTTTACAGAACTGCTTTATTCCCATCACCTCAGCAGCCTCTTCTGGCATGGAAACCCCTTTCCCATACATCTATTCCCTTATATACTCTCCCAAATGAGTTGCAAGTTCAGAATAAATCTCAAAACTCTTTTTCTGAGCTCACTGAAATTTCTTTCCATATTCTTCAAAGGTTAGTTCAAATGTTTGTAGCAAAGTGATTTTAAACTTATTATATTCCAAACAATACTCATAGATGAATGAGTGGAGAGTGCCTTACCATTCAACAAAGGAGCTAGAAACCACATCTTATTAATGCCAGTCACCTGGTTAAATGTGCACCCCCTTTAAATAAACATCTATACTATCCCCCTCTTTATATTCATGTATTATCCCTGTGGTCTATGCAATTAGATGTGTGGTTTCTGTCTCCATTTGCAATCATTCTAGTTCATGCTGGCATCCCCTTCCCCACTGTCTGAACTTCTTTCCCCCAGCTGCAGTCTCTCCCAATATAACCTGAACTTATCCGGGGCACTTAGCCTGGATGATGATCTAGTGTTTCTCCTGTCGGGGTAGACACACCTTTCATCTTCACAGATGATGCAGTCTTCCTCTGCACTCGCATTTGCAATGTGCAGGAGGTCAGACTAGATGATCATGATGGTCCCTTCTGACTTAAAACCTTTGAGTTCATGAGTCTTCCTCTGCCTTGAATTCTCAGGGTTAGCCTGCTCCAGTTCACCCTCCCTGAGCCTCTGCTGTCTGGACTGGTTCTTGGCACCGTTTGTTCCTGTTTACCCTGACTTGAGGTAACTCCAATCTCTTCAACTTCTGAGCCTCTATTTGGCCCTGGGTGACCACTCTAGTCATGGTCCCACTGATACAGCATATAGCAGAGCTGCTCTTTGTTAAGGTGTTAAAATAGAGA
This sequence comes from Chelonia mydas, assembly GCF_015237465.2. Taxonomy (NCBI): domain Eukaryota; kingdom Metazoa; phylum Chordata; order Testudines; family Cheloniidae; genus Chelonia; species Chelonia mydas. Next base: position 87,481,165 of record NC_057853.1, on the reverse strand, counting down.
TTTCTTGCTCTGCACAGCTCTGTTAGCTGCTTCTACTTTAACAACTCATCAGCTCTGTCTTTTACAGACCTAAAGGTGGCAATTCTTCAACAAAAACACTTCAAAAACAGACTCCAATGAGACTGCTGAATTGGAATTAATTTTCAAACTGGATACAATTAACTTAGGCTTGAATAAAGACTGGGATTGGATGTGTCATTACACAAAGTAAAACTATTTCCCCTTGTTTATTTCCCCTCCTACTGTTCTTTGTAAAGTGCTGGAAATGGCCCACCTTGATTATCACTACAAAAAGTTCTACCCCACTCCCCGGCCCCGCTCTCCTGCTGGTAATAGCTCATCTTTCCTGATCACTTTTGTTACAGTCTGTATGGTAACACCCATTGTTTCATGTTCTCTGTGTATATAAAATCTCCCCACTATATTTTCCACTGTATGCATCCGATGAAGTGAGCTGTAGCCCACAAAAGCTTATGCTCTAATAAATTTGCTAGTCTCTAAGGTGCCACAAGTACTCCTTTTCTTTTTACGGATACAGACTAACATGGCTGCTACTCTGGAACAACTACAGTACATCATCTCGGGTCCAAATGTTCAGTACCATAAAGGAGCATCTGTGATCCCAACATTCACTGCTTTCTAAGTGGTTCCAAATTCAGTGCTGAGTGTGTATATCAGTGGGGATGTATAATGACAATACTTAATAGTCTGTTATTTGGAGGAACGTGTATTTACACTGTCTAAGAACTTCATCTTCTAGACAGCCAGTATCAAGAAAAAACAAAGAAAAAATGCTTTGTGACAGCATTACACTCCAATTCTAAAGAAAAACAAATAATAATTGTATACTAGCCAGACACATTGAGAAAGCAATAGAAATAATGCAGAACAATATATCAGCTGAGCAGAGACAAACAGCATACGAGAGAAGAGAAACATAATAAAAGGAAAGAGAAAAAAGTGTGTTTAGTAGGATTAGTGCAGCAGAAATGAATGAGAACCCCTGCCTGCTTAATAGCACTTAACTCTAGTTATTCATTATGGGTGAAATTCACCTCCATTCCTACCTACACAAAGCATAAGTAAATGCAATTTGTGCTGCAAACTGAGCCAAAGGTATGGGAGAAAAAGGTCTTCGGCAGGCCTGGGGATGCATCCCAGCCTTTGGATTGGAGTGCAATAACATTCTCTGGTCCCTCTGTGTACCCTTATGCAGAGATTCCTGGCCACTGGATCTGGTGGCTCAATTCAAAGATTGTTGAGGTCCCTTTCCTGGTCACTATGCCAGCAAACCCTTCCTACACAGGGCTATTATAGGAACCCTGGGACCAGAGTTTTATGTGGGTCCTCTTCAAAGGGATATATTCTGTGCTATGAGGAAAAATATATATTTTATACTAATGTTGGCTAATACATTAATATCTATTTAGAAAGTAAGTGCTTTTTAGCTTTGGTAAGTGCAGACATTCCGTATCATTATAATTCCCTTGTGTAACTTAAAAATTATATCTGAACTTGCCTGTAGCTCCTTTTACCACATGATTGAATTCGTTATTATTAATCAGGAGTCAGCTGTGTTTTACCGTAAAATGTTTTACAGTAAAATTCTACAATTATACTTGTTCAACATGTAGCTGAGTTCAGCCCTTCTTGTATTCATTTTCAATTCTGCCTTGCAGCAATAGGAGCTAATTTGAAACCACTGTTGCTAATACCAGGAAATGTAGAAGCCATTAAAGGTCTTCTGGGAGTTTCAAGTGACGATGTGCCCATTAATGGAGAGGAAATGTAGAAAGATGATCTTCAGAAGAAAAGCAGGTGTAAGGCTAAATAGTTCTTTCCCAAAAGTCATTTGTTTTTTCCATTTGGCTGATGAGTGTTTTTGTTCCACTATAGAATAAATGTTGCTGTATATCAGGTCTCTTCATGCCCTTGGAAGAAATTGTAGAAAAATGACCTAGTATATTTTTGTAGTTTTACTGAAGACAATATTAAGAAAAAAATTCCTTACTTATCAATGGATGCACATTTATGTTCTCTGTGATGGTGTGTGCGTGCATGCATATGCATGTGTGCGTGTGTGTGTTCTTCTTTTTAAGCAGCAGTGGAGCCAACTTTAAAGTATTTTAATGTATTTTTACAATAATGCTGAAAATGACTTAAAGATGATATTGGACAGTATGTTAGGCAGGAGTTTACAATGAAATATTGGAGCAAAAAAAGACTTGTGATTTGGGTCTTCATATACTGAAATATCACATCATGAATAAGGAGGGAAGACACTCTCTTTATCTATGACTGGTCAGGCTACTCTTGAAAAACCAGTCCTGGGCACTTCATTACCAGAAAAATATAGACATATTAGAAGGACTTCAGAGAAAATGATCAAAGAAGTAATAACCACCATAATATCTAAATGTGGTGGGTGGATTCTCGACCCTTGTCTCTTTGCAGCACTGAAGAGCTACAAGCAGAGGGTAAACTTACCACAAGTCTCTTGCTGGGGATACCTCTCGTAGGGAGAAGTCCCTAGCAAGAACGGATCCATCTTCTACACTTCCTATCCACAACCACCAGTGCATAGGATTTATGGGACAAGAAATGTGTGTTGTGAGGGCAGGCACAGTGGCCAGAACATCAAGCATTCTGGCAGTCCCCATATGGCAGAGGACCATAGTCAGCTAGCATAGTTTAGAGCATCCCCTGGGATGTGCAAACCTGTGAGGCAGCGAATTAGAGTGCAGTAATTGGCAGCTGACAGTCCAGCCCCTCTACTTCATCTGCTGTGTATAGTTTGGCCAGTTGACAATATTGCCCAACCAGGAGGAAGAGTATCACAAGCAAAACTGATTTCTTTGAAAAGTATCCTGCTTCTTCTACACTAGAATTTCAGGATTTACAATACAGCCTGTCTACATTAAAAATGTATCAAAAAGCATCCAGTTTTCTCTCTCTTGGCTGGCCCCTTTAACGTCTCATGTTCTACCTCAGTAACTGGCTGAGCTTGTCTGTTATGATTAGGGTTAGCAGAATTCAATTTTAGTTTTGTATAAGTTTGACAAATAATATTGATGTTTATTTTTAAGCTTTCCTTTTGATTTGTATTGATTTACATTTTCACAGTTGTAGGAAATTAGGATGGGGGGAGAGACTCAGACAACAATTATTTGACAGTAGATGTTGCGATTCAAAAAGTTAAAGTTTCCAACCATTAGAACACAAACTGTCAACATCACATGTCAAAATGTACAAAATATACTCATTAAAACAAGCTATAATTCTCAAGCAACATTTTTCTTAGTTTGCCTATCTGTAAATTCAATTAGTATCGATGGAAATATTTCTCACAGGTGAAATCAACATTTACCAACATTTACTGATAAAAATCTAATCCTTCCAAGCCTAGTTATGCCCTTTGTGCCATCCTGGTCAGTTACAACAGGCATCTTCTCCTGCACTACACTTCCCAGGATCATCATGGTCTGTGGAACAGCTTGACCTTGTAAAATTTGAGGTTCAGTCGAGCAAACAGCTTCACATTCACCATCATCAGCCCTCTTTGATCTTCAGGGAAGTCAGGCAGGTGCAGAAAGGTGGCAGAACCCCAGCAGGATATAAGGTTCCCCTAAATATAGTGTATAATTTAATAATAATTTTCCCTTCTATAGCACTGTCTCAAAATGGTTTGCAGATATTAATGAATTAAGCTTTATAATACCCCTATATGGTAAGTGGTTTCTTTATTTTACAAATGAAAAAACTGAAATACAGAGAGATTATGTCCAAGGTCACAGAGGAAGTCTGTGGCACAATTAGAAATAGAACCTTATCTGCTGCCTCTCAGTTTAGAACTCTAAGCAATTTAACACCACAGATCTCCTTGTTGCTGCTCACTGTAGTTGAGGGAGATAATTTTTGTCAAAGGAGTGAAAAATCAATTTTACCCGCAAAAAGTATTGGTAAACTGATACATTCTGGCAAATGTAGAATTTTGGAAAATTTGGTGTTAAAAAAACTCCCAAACCTGCTTGACTGTGAAAGAAATAGTCTTAAAAACTCAAGATTTAAAACTTGTAACTACAAAAGGAGTGAAATTTATTTTTCTCAATAAACTGTATATAAATTCTGAAAATACACTATGTGTATCATCATCTGTATTCATATGTACTTAAATTTGGAAAATGTTTCTTTAAAGAAGAAGAAATTCATTATGTTCCTAAACAATGTCTATGAATGCAGGTATTTTCAAAAGAATAATCTCTTTTTGTGATAGAATAATGTTTTAGTATGTTGTGTTAATCCTGAAAATGTCAAAGTAGTGAGTTGGGAACAAAAATGCCTTTAGAAGGCCAATGCTACTATAGTTCACAAAAATTGAATTGTTAGCAAATGTAGAACACAAAAATAAAGCTCGCATTATATATAAGAACATCTGCCAGAGGCAAGAAGTAGACTAAAGTATTTAAAACAAACAAATATGTAGAGGTGAGCTTATATTTTGCTTGGGAAAACCTAATACGCTTGTGCCCTCTACTGGAGGTATGAGAAAGTACCTGACAGAAGCTTTTATTGAGTGCTGGAAAACTGATGAATGGGAACCAGCAAAGAGGCATCACAAAACAATAATGAGCTATTATTAAACTGATTACTGTAAATCTTAGTGCTTCTCAGAAGATCCCTTACCTTTTTTTTAGTTCACCCCATCTACTCTCAAAAACATACCCTCACAGCCTTCCTTTACTCAACCATCATTTGAGGAAGATTGAACTGTGGAAATTATCAAAGCAGTTCCCAAACCAGCCAGTTGTCTCTAAAATAACACAAGGCATTGTGTTATCCACTCTTGTTGCTTTCCAGGATGAACACACTTGTTTCTGTTACACTCGCATGCCTTCTCAGCCTAAGGGTGTGTCAGTGCTAGAGGAAAACGTGAGGAGTTTTACATGTTAGCTAACATTTGTAACATTCTAGTGTTGACAAGGCAGTTGTAGTTTTCACATATGTTATCTAGTTGAAGTAAACCCTGGGCTCCTCCCTAGTGCTTATCTAGACCTGCGAACGTGAAAACTACAGACTGTCTTGTCTACACTAGAATGTAATCACATCATAGCTACCAGGGAAGTATGCAGTTTTCCCATGTTAGCAGATCTAGGTAAGTACACAGGGGAGAATGGGCAGCGGTGGGGGGATCCCTAGGCTTACCTTAACCAGCTAACATTTGCAAAAACTACAATTGTCTTGTCCCACTAACATTTTACTACATATTAGTTATCATATGTCAGATAATATGTGGTTAAAAAAAACAAAATACTATTTTTTTCCTAGTGAAGACATGGTCTAGAGTGAAGGCCTGAGTTTGAGTCTTCGATTTTAATCCTCAGATGTGAGTAAAACATGAGACAACCAGGCTAGGCCTCTGATACAGAGAAATAAAATTCTCTTAGTGATCTCATTTAGTGGTGAGTAACTCCTAAGGAAAACTAAAACAGAGATGCTGATTTTCTACTCCATAGACACAATGAATCATACTAGTTTTCTAAACTAAATGTTGTTGGTCGACATAGTGACACAGCAAGTATTCAAATCTTTATAGCATTTTATAAACTTGAGAGGATTTAGCACAATAGCAGCAATAATAGGGCTAAATATATGAACCTAAAAATGTTTAATGCATCCCACAACTTTATCTCCCCGTCAAAATAAACAAAACCCCCTTCCCGCCTATACCTATTTTATATTTTAGTACATCCATATACATAAATCTACTTCTTCCCAGCTCCCACCCTTCCAGAATGTACTTCTGAAAGATCTGGAAAAAAAATATTTTTCCAAGCATGTCAAGGTTCCTTCCCCACTCTGAACTCAAGGGTACAGATGTGGGGACCTGCATGAAAACCTCCTAAGCTTACTTTTACCAGCTTAGGTTAAAACTTCCCCAAGGTACAAATTAATTTTACCCTTTGCCCTTGGAATTTCCACTGCCACCACCAAACTTTAACTGGGTTTACTGGGAAACGTAGTTTGGACACGTCTTTCCCCCCCAAATCCTCCCAACCCTTGCACCCCACTTCCTGGGGAAGGTTTGGTAAAAATCCTCACCAATTTGCATAGGTGACCACAGACCCAAACCCTTGGATCTTAGAACAATGAAAAAGCATTCAATTTTCTTACAAGAAGACTTTTAATAGAAGTAAAGGAATCACCTCTGTAAAATCAGGATGGTAGATACCTTGCAGGATAATTAGATTCAAAACATAGAGAATCCCTCTAGGCAAAACCTTAAGTTACAAAAAAGACACACAGGCAGGAATAGTCATTCTATTCAGCACAGTTCTTTTCTCAGCCATTTAAAGAAATCATAATCTAACACATACCTAGCTAGATTACTTACTAAAAGTTCTAAGACTCCATTCCTGTTCTATCCCCGGCAACAGCAGCATACAGACAGACACAGACCCTTTGTTTTTTCTCCCTCTTCCCAGCTTTTGAAAGTATCTTGTCTCCTCATTGGTCATTTTGGTCAGGTGCCAGCGAGGCTACCTTTAGCTTCTCCTGAGTCAACAGTGTGCCCTTGTTGCCAAGAAGGCCAATGGCATTTTGGGGTGTATAAGTAGGGGCATTGCCAGCAGATCAAGGGACGTGATAGTTCCCCTCTATTCAACATTGGTGAGGCCTCATCTGGAGTACTGTGTCCAGTTTTGGGCCCCACACTACAAGAAGGATGTGGAGAAATTGGAAAGAGTCCAGCGAAGGGCAACAAAAATGATTAGGGGGCTGGAACACATGAGTTATGAGGAGAGGCTGAGGGAACTGGGATTGTTTAGTCTACGGAAGAAAAGAATGAGGGGAGATTTGATAGCTGCTTTTAACTACCTGAAAGGTGGATCCAAAGAGGATGGATCTAGACTATTCTCAGTGATAGCGGATGACAGGACAAGGAGTAGTGGTCTCAAGTTGCAGTGGGGGAGGTTTAGGTTGGATATTAGGAAAACTTTTTCACTAGGAGGGTGGTGAAACACTGGAACGCGTTACCTAGGGAGGTGGTGGAATCCCCTTCCTTAGAAGTTTTTAAGGTCAGGCTTGACAAAGCCCTGGCTGGGATGATTTAGTTGGGATTGGTCCTGCTCTGGGCAGGGGGTTGGACTAGATGGCCTGCAGAGGTCCCTTCCAACTCTGTTATTCTATGATTCTATGATTTTTAACCCTTTACAGGTGAGAGGATTTTTCCTCTGGCCAGGAGGGATTTTAAAGGGGTTTACTCTTCCCTTTATATTTATGACAAAGCACATTTAGGAGAACTCACACACCACCCTATGAGCAATTTTTTTGTTTTTTGATGTCTCTGGAAGAGAGGTCAGGCATGTCCTCCGCACTTCAGAAATAATTTCCACCTCCCCTCTCCCAAAAGAAGAGCATGTAGAGGAATAGATGTCATGCCCCCCTGATCTGTCTACTAACAGACTGGGCCCATCATGGGAAGCAAGCTGGAGGGTGCCATGAGCACATTCCCCTTCCAAGGACATTCAAAGATGAATTTTTCTTTTTTAAGCACAATCCCACCATGAGCATCCCTGGAGGGAGTGAAGTGCCACATGACCTCAGATTCAGAGCTGTATCCCATAGGCACAATCTACCCTTTACTACTCAGTTATTTTGTTGCTGCCAATAGGAACACAAAAATGGAAACTATTGAAATGATATAGACGAGGATCACAACACATTTTGGATTTGTTGTGTTTTGTTTGCAAAATGTTTTAATGATGGTATGTGATTTCTGTGTGCGATCATATGAATTTCATTATGTTACACTGTGATACAGTAGGCTATTGGCATTGTTGAGTTAAAAGAATATTCATGTGAACTTACTACTGATCAGTACGAGTTTGACTCTGATTATGCCTTCAGCAAATATCCTACCTCACCTTTCAGAAAGGATATTTCAAGCCTGTCCAAAATATTTATATAATACAAACTTTTTGTCATATTTTGAATAGTTGCAGTTCTTCAGCAAATAACTTTTAAAACTGCTTCACTGTTTGATATAGGTTGCAGTGGAAGAACACTACTAGTAGCTCTTTTAGAAAACCAGTGTTTTCCTAATCATCTCAGAAGATGTCGCAGAAGTTCACTAGAGAGAGACTTACTCTGTCCCTGAGGGTTTTAAAATGTTTCCAAAATTTAAAACACATATAATTTTTTCCAGGTATTTACTGATGTTTCAGCCATTGGAGCCTTCAGCAGCAAGGCTAGAGTGACTGAAATACTGCTTAATCTGTGGACTGAATGAAGGACTTAAACATATTAAATAAAATTTTGGAAACTTCTGAAACCCTAATACAACAAATAATTCTCATTGGTGCCTTCTGGAAATTCTTATGAGCTGCTGAAGCTTGTCAGGAACCACAGACTCCCACCCATATTTTCATACCTGCTAAAGCAAAATTGTAACACTCTTACGATAAATCCAGGTTTCCTTAGGAATTTACAGTAGATTACACAGCCCATAGTACATGGAAATGTCTCTGAGCACCCCTTGATAGGTGAGACCATGGGTTGGCAGTTGACTACTAAGTGTTGAATCAATCTTTAGCAAGTAAGTCTTTGCCTGTAAAGGAAAACCTTTAAATGATGAACAGGTTAATATGGCTGTTTCACACAACACTCCCAGAGCAGAAATCCAATCATGCAGTATTACTTGATACCTGTGTGACTTCAATCAATAAGTAATTAATAAAGAACATGGTAAGTTGCACATATATCTATGTATAATATCAAGAGGTCATGAAAACAAGGCTGAGGGCACCTGATCTTTTCTTCTCTTTCCTTTTTTTTATTTTTTCTTTAAAAAGCAATCAAGTTCTTCATCAGAGCATTGCTGTTGCCATGGTGAACATTTACTTATGCAAGCAGTGCAGTCTTTTTACGTTCAGCCTAGAAACAAGGGGGTCATCAAGTGTTTACATGCTTAGATGAGCAGATTGTAAATTCACAGGCTCTAATTAGCAGTATGCAATACATTTATAAACTCCTGAGATTTTGTAAAGCAGTACAAAAAAGAACAGAATTAACTGAACAAAATGACTGTGATTTGACCAATTGGAAGCTGTAATTGTACTGCTTTTTCCTTGAGACTACATGCTACTTATTGAGGAGGTGTTAGCTAATGTTCTAACACCCGTGCACCTCTTCCTTGCCAAATGCTGCAAATTACCTTTGAATAAGTATTTTGCTCTTCTTACAAGTATGGTGTCAGGCACTCGCATTAAGTCTATTTATTGATCTTAGTTATTCTTGAGGTGATAGATTCGCCATTAAAGAGCACAGTACTTGTCATAATCAAAGTAAGTACCTCATGTCTAAAGTCAAAGTACACAATTCTGTCACCTGTGTATACAACCATCTCCTTCTGAGAATAATATATGGGGTAAGGACAGAATTATACATGGCATATAGTATTCAGGGATTAATTTCAAGAATCAAACAGGTTCTCAGCACATTCAGAAAGAAACAGAAATTTATACCAGGTGAATTAGATTAAATGTTTAACAAAATGTTCAAGCAATTTTGAATAAGACGTCCTCGGGAGATAAACTTGCTATGGGAGGAAATAGCAGATACCCAATTTTTATAGATTAGAGGCTATATTGTCCCTTCTGTTGTGCAGCAAGGAGGATCTCAGAGTAGCAGAAATTCTGTTGCAGTGGGTCCAGAACTGACAGAGGGAGAGAGAGAAACTCATCTGCACAAACACTGGTTAGAATTTTATTGGCTTAGGTGGCATGGCCATCCAAAGGAGTCAGATGTGGGGATAGGCGTTCTACACAGCAGTGTCTTCATAGATCACTTTTTTGGTCGGTCCACTTCCCCTTTCCCCAGTCCCTGCTGGTTGGTAGAATATATTTAATCACAAGACAAGGACTGATGAGATAGAAAGAGATTAGTTTTTCCTCAACAGTTCAGGATGGGTGGAGGTGTCTGAATGTTTGTAACAATGTTAAATATGTTTAATTTGCATTTGTTTATGTAGAGGATTCTCGTACTTTTCCCTGGTATTTTCTTTTAAATAGAGATGCCATTTGGTGCATTCCTATGGCAAAAAAGAGTGGTCTTCAGATATTTCTTTATTCATCTAAATGATGTTAATTTCTTTCAGTCCTGTTCCCTAAGGATTTTTTCTATAGAAATCAAATGGGAGGGTGGGAGGAAAACTTGAAGCCTTATCTTCCAAACATGTTTTTCATATGCACGCTCAATTATAGAAAAGACAAAATTGATGAATGGGTGGTGAGTAGTAAAAGGAATTTAGTGAATTACCTCCCAGTCCTGAGATTTCGAGGACAGGTGGGAGCAGGTAAAACTAGTGAGCCTAATACTTAGAATGTGAGACTTAAGTTACTACTTCATTCTGATAATTTAAAAATTAGATTTTTAGTACTAAATTCTGCAGTAATACCTGGACTCTAAAATCATGCCTCTCACTGAATACTAATGAAGATGCCCAGTGGCCAAGCCTTAGCCAATGCAGTTTATGTCAATCTCTTGCTATCTTTCCCTCCTCCATATCTGCCTGCCTAAATGGCCTGGATTCCTCTTCCCAAAGGAAATTGCTTCAGCATGAAGAAGTGACGAGATTAAAAAAAAGGAATTTAACCTGTGGGATGGAAATGGATTCAGTAATTGCAAACAGTGTTCTGCGACAAGTACTAGTAGAGCTATCACCTACAGTGATACTGCCACAGCCAGCTGTGTCAGCTCTGTTGCAATCAATATGGATACTGTAGGTCACTGTGCAGTGTTAAAAAGTTCATAAAGCCAAAGCGGTAGCACTGCACTCACAGTTTATGCTCATCTTCTATGCAGACAGGCTTAGCATATCACTGAGCCCTGCACACATTTCTCTGCAATATTAGTCTAACACTATACCCCTGTTGAAACAAGGATGGCTGAGGAAAAGGAAAACATCTCTACAGGGAGTAGAGACTAGGTATGGCCAGGGCAGAGAGGCTTAAATATAATCCAGTGAAAATAAATTATGTGTATAGTGGCCATTTTTTAACTTCTGCCAAACAGGACTAATGGCTCACTTGAGAGTGCTTAACACCAGCATTGAGAAGAAAGTGATAGCAGGGGCAGCTTTGAGGACCAGCCGTTGGCACAGAATGTGTTTGAGGTTTCTAATAAAACAGCATCTCTCCCAGCCAGCTGCTGGTGATGCCTGCTGGGCACAGTGTCCTTGCCAGTTTGCAGGCCCTGCTCCTCTCAGTGTATTTCCTGTATCATGAGTAAAGCAGGAAAGAAATTTTGATGATTCCTTGAACGCAAAAATGTTTCATGGAAATGTGTTCATTTTGACAAAACTGAAAATATGTGTTACGGTTTTCCATTAAAAAATGATGTTTCTTTCGGTTTGTTTTTTTTTTAATTTTACAATATAAAATGAAGAGAGTCAAAATCATAATGAAACATATTGATCTTATTTAAACAAAAATTTCAGTTGATCCCACACAGAATTTTTTCAGAATTTTGTTTCACAGGAAGTTTCAAAAATGTTTAGTTTAGTTCCATTTCTGAACCGAATTTTTTTCAAAATCCTGAGAAACAAAAAATCTGGCTCCCAGCCAGCCCTAACCCTGAGACTCAAAGCACCAATCTCAGCAGCCCTCTGAAAGGCTGTTCTATCAACCCACACCTGCACTCCACCAGAATGGACTCTGATCCAAAATCAGTGGGAATCTTCCCATTGACTTCAGTGGGCTTTGAACCAGGCCCTTTGAGCTAGCCAGAGACAGAGTCAAAAATATTTTTTGCAGGGATGCTTTAGCAGTACGAGTAAGGGAAATGAACTCTACCAGAGGGAGGAACTCTCAGAGGCGTCCTTACTCCCTTACAATCCAAAAACTGAGTTTTTATATGTTCATATATTCAGGTATGTATATAAACCTGACACAGTAAAGTGTATCAGATGCTCTGTAGCCATTATGGGCCTTGTTTCATATTATGGAAAGATACAGTGTTAAGAAAAATGTCTTTATTAAAATTAAGTAATAAAAAAAGTCTTGTTACCAGTGATGTTCAAATTTTAACTCATCTATTTTAATTAAAATAATTAAAATCCCTTGTTCCTAGTAAGGGCTAAAATTGTGCTGTATGAGAAGTGCAAAAGTATGTTGGAAACCATTATAAGCTTCTTGTTTGTTTTGTTTTAAATTCTCTGGGTCTAGTCTAGTTTTTAATGAAGTCAGTGGCAAAAGTCTCAGACCAGGCCTCGGCACTCTTAAAAATCAATATGTTTTCAAAAAATTTTGCACATGCAATAAATAATTGGCTCCAGGGCCAAACCCTGCCTGACAAACTCCAGCTGGCATCACATGTTTATGGCTGAGTTTTAAATTGCTGGAAGTAGGGGTTATACTGAAAGTGATAAAGCAACTCACTTTGGATGGATGGATGAATTGGTTGCAATGTCAACAACAGTGTTCTGTTTAATTGTTCTAAAGAAAATAAAAGTACAAAATAAAAGGAAAGATGATGCCTATTTAATCAGTCACATATATATGGAACATTATTGAGTATTCTTTCAGTTAGATAGATAAAGTTCCATTGAACCCAATGGAATTTCATATTTCATTTACTTGAATTATTTGAGTACCCATTCTAAACACTAACCACTTTATTAAACCACAAATAATATTTCATGACACACTATGGGGAATTCATGTAGGCACTTGCAGCCCTTGTATGCAGACTTCACCACTGTAAAAGCTCAACAATGCCACTGTATGCTCACTGCCCCTTGGAAAATATCCCTGGTGTAAGGGTTTCCCCAAATGATCAGCATAGTCAGCTCTACACCACACCATACAGGACCCTTGAGTTTATTCTAAGCACAGGCTATTTCCAGTGGTACCCATAGGTTTGGTTATAGCCAGGACACAGCCCTTGAGTCTGCCCTAACATTTCATAGAATCATAGAATATCAGGGTTGAAAGGGACCTCAGGAGGTCATCTAGTCCAACCCCCTGCTCAAAGCAGGACCAATCCCCAATTAAATCATCCCAGACAGGGCTTTGTCAAACCTGACCTTAAAAACTTCTAAGGAAGGAGATTCCACCACCTCCCTAGATAACGCATTCCAGTGTTTCACCACCCTCCTAGTGAAAAAGTTTTTCCTAATATCCAACCTAAATCTCCCCCACTGCAACTTGAGACCATTACTCCTTGTTCCGTCATCTGCTACCACTGAGAACAGTCTAGCGCCATCCTCTTTGGAACCCCCTTTCAGATAGTTGAAAGCAGCTATCAAATCCCGCCTCATTCTTCTCTTCCGTAGACTAAACATCCCCAGTTCCCTCAGCCTCTCCTCATAAGTCATATGTTCCAGTCCCCTAATCATTTTTGTTGCCCTTCGCTGGACTCTTTCCAATTTTTCCACATCCTTCTTGTAGTGTGAGGCCCAAAACTGGACACAGTACTCCAGATGAGGCCTCACCAGTGTCGAATAGAGGGGAACGATCACGTCCCTCGAACTGCTGGCAATGCCCCTACTTATACATCCCAAAATGCCATTGGCCTTCTTGGCAACAAGGGCACACTGTTGACTCATATCCAGCTTCTCGTCCACTGTAACCCCTCGGTTCTTTTCTGCAGAACTGCTGCCTAGCCATTTGGTCCCTAGTCTGTAGCGGTGCATTGGATTCTTCCGTCCTAAGTGCAGGACTCTGCACTTGTCCTTGTTGAACCTCATCAGATTTCTTTTGGCCCAATCCTCCAATTTGTTTAGGTCCCTCTGTATCCTATCCCTACCCTCCAGCATATCTACCTCTCCTCCCAGTTTAGTGTCATCTGCAAACTTGCTGGGGGGGGAATCCACACCATCCTCCAGATCATTTATGAATATATTGAACAAAACGGGCCCCAGGACCGACCCTTGGGGCACTCCACTTGATACCGGCTGCCAACTAGACATGGAGCCATTGATCACTACCCGTTGAGCCCGACAATCTAGCCAGCTTTCTATCCACCTTATAGTCCATTCATCCAGCCCATACTTCTTTAACTTGCCGGCAAGAATACTATGGGAGACTGTGTCAAAAACTTTGATAAAGTCAAGGAACAACACGTCCACTGCTTTCCCTTCATCCACAGAACCAGTTATCTCGTCATAGAAGGCAATTAGATTAGTCAGGACTTTGTCTTGGACTAAATTGGCCCTGGCAGTCCTAAGATCAGGGACTGATACCCTCCCCTTCGGCTCTTCACTGGACTCAGCATCAGTGCAGAGATGATTCCCCATGTTAAGTCATCTCAGTAGGTTCAATGAACTGCCCAAGGGGAAATAAAACCTACTCTCCTTAACATCAACACCTATCAGCAGTCCCACTACCTCCCCATCCCAGCAATCCATCTCCACCAAATGCCCAAGAAAGAAGGTGGGCTTTTCAGCCTATGTGAGTAGCAGGGCAGAATTCGGCATTGAATACTGTAAGTACATGATAACTATTTCTGGGTGGCATTTTCAAAAGCACCTAAGGGAGTTAGGCATCAAGTTCCCATTGGTTTTCAATAGAAATTGGATGCCTAACTCCCTTAAGGCATTTTGAAAATCCCATCCTCTGTCAATAGCATTCCATACGATAGCTATAGAATTTATAAAAGCAGGAGGAATTGGTGTGAAATATCTTTTGTGAACTCTTGTTCAGTTGGCACAATAAATCTGAGTCTAGAGTAGAGCTTTAATTCTGTTTCATGTTAAGAATTTTCTTACGTCAAATATATTTGGTGTCTGAACTGATTACATTAAAATTTCTGTTGTTCTGAGACATATCGAATGTACAATTTAACATTTTAAGGAAGTTACCAATTTTATTTGAGGACTGCAAGTAAACTCATTAATACTGTGACCAAAGATTTGCTTTGGATTTTCTTTGTCTGTCCTTACAATAAGACTGACCCAGTGAATTGCTCAGTAGTTTTTTAATCTAATTGCAAAATTGTCATGCAAATTGGTCAGACACAAAATCTACTTCCCAAACTTTACAGTTAGGATGATAATGAAAAAACATTTTACCTTCCCATCAAAAAAATTATTTATTCCTGACAAATGGGCAGATAGAATTTTGTAAGATGGCAGTAAACAATGTGTGAGCCACCTAAACACATCTTGTTGCAATGAGAAGTTTCAGAGTCATAATACACATTTTTTCCTGCCAACAGGTCGAATTTGGTCTCAGACGAAAGCAAAAACAGTGACACTTTTTGAAAAGAATAATGTATTTTTTCACTTCAGAAGAGAACAGGTTATCGACTTAGCAAACCATAGCATGAGATGAGCCATTTCTGGCAATCTTTCTCACTTTATTTGCAGGGTTGTCAGGTTTATTTTTCAATTAAGGCTGATCAAGTACTCCCCACACATTATTTATCCAGAGAAGGAAGGTGCTCTTGATATAATCCTACTAACTTCTAGTCATAACATGTGTAAAGTACCTTTAGGCATAATCCTTTTACTAAGTAGCTGCTATTATTTTATTTATTTTTTTCATTTAGAAATACAACTGTATCAGCTTGGAAATAAGATATGACTTTGCACATGTATAATAGGAGAAGAGCATTCTCATTTATTGTATCTAAGATCAATCTGAGTGCATTCAATGGCAGTTCTATGTAAAACTGGACCCATTACAATACCTACTCTGCAGTGTCCTTGAATTTGGACTTATTTATTTGTCTGAGTATTAAAATAGTTCAAAAACATTAAAATTATTATGAACCAATTGTGAACTTAGATACTACATGCATATTACTTAATCATTCTATTTCTTAAGTAATGTAGTTTGAAAATAAATAAAAATATTTTTCTAGTGAAAAATCACTTCTCTGTTAGTTTTAACTTTATGTTTTTAATTTCAGATCTCCTTCCCCTTCCAGAGGAAGTTAGTGATGCCATAGCTTTAATGTCTCTTTTAGCTGCAACTCAATTCACTTTCTGTTAGAAAATCTAAACTAGGAGGTATGCTATTTCTCCTGATTTGGAATTCATTAAAGGCAAGTACACTGTAAATTAAAGTGGTGGTAGGTTAATCCAAAATGCATAGCTTTAGCAACATTAGCTTGAAAAGAAAGAAAACCTTTCTTTTTAATGCAATTGTCTGTGAAGCTGTAACTTTCAATTGCATAGTTGCCATGAGCACAACAAGCTCACTATTCATTGCTTTTAAAAATCCAAATATAATCTCTCTGATTTGGATTTTCAGTAGAAAGTAAAAAGGGTAAAATGAAGTGGTAGCAGCTAAACCAGGAATTAAAGCCACTGCACTGCTGACCTCAGAAGGATCTTGGTCTGGAAGAAGGAGACCTGAACTAAAGAAAGGTTTTATTACACTCTTCTTTTAGAATATTTTTCCTGCTAATATATATTTCTTTCTCCCTTTCTTTTAATATTTATGAAAAAGTAAGATTAGGGTGAAAGATTAATGTGATGGTTTCATCTTTGTTACTCTTTGGTGCTCTTACTGGAAGTGCAGAAAATACCTGTCTGTTACTGTTTAAATGAGTAAAGATCTGTTTTTATTCCAAGTGTTGATTATGTCTGTCCCCTGTAGATATGGTCTACCATGAGGACAGCAAATAAGTGCAGAAAATGG
The DNA here is from genome assembly GCF_015237465.2 of Chelonia mydas. Classification (NCBI taxonomy): domain Eukaryota; kingdom Metazoa; phylum Chordata; order Testudines; family Cheloniidae; genus Chelonia; species Chelonia mydas. Next base: position 87,464,522 of record NC_057853.1, on the reverse strand, counting down.
ACTGTATGGACATACTAGAATGCCTCCTGTTCCATATACATGTGGAAAGGGCAAAAGGTCCTGTTCAGAATCATAGCAATAACAGGCCAGCCCCTTCTGGTGAGCTGTAGTGGACAAAAATGACAATCCTGCAATAAGGGGATGTCAAAGTCTTGTTGTGTCATTATTTTTATCTAACAGTGCAGTGTCTTTTTTGAATCATTTTGTCTTTTCCTATAAATGGAGAAGTCCCAATATGATTTTGTGATACTGTATTAATAAATGAACTAATAAACTAATCTGATGTAATGGGACATTACTAGTATGATTTGATGGTCCATAAAAATGAATACAGTTTTCTGTACTACTATATAACTACTATATATTTGTCAGTAAAATAATTGAAAAAAAGGCCTCTTTCTTGACATTTTTATCTTACCAATGGCAGTGTTCATTCAAAAAGGGTCTGTATGAAAGGGCATTTTTGTGCCATGAAAGAGCATCTAAAAATCAGTTAACGGGTACCTGGAGGTAGGAGATACAAAACATAGGCATTACCTATACAAGTGTTTTTTTCCACTCAGGAAAATTCAGTCTACTGCTGTTGCCTCTTGTACTCAGACTTGGACATCTCAGCCATCACTGCACCTAATGATAACTTGGGGGTCAATCCTGGGAGGTGCTGAGGTCCTTCAGCTCCCATTGAAGCCAGTGGGAGCGGGGGATGCTCAGCACCTTGCAGGATTGAATCCTGAAAGAGCAATATCATCTTCATAATTCTTTGTACTACAATGGTCCATTAAGGGACATCTCCACCAGCTGTGTGTAATACTGAAGATGACCAACACACTGAGCATACGATAGAAGATCACTGGTGCCCACACATAGGGTGGGAGCTCTGAGAGGATGACTGACAACACCTCTGCAGCTGTTCAGCCTTATAAAGAAACACAAAATGCCTCTCAAGAATCTGCTTACAGGCATTTCCAGGCTCTGGATCATGCTGCTTGTAATATATTCTGTCGATCTTCCGTACTTCTCTCTGTTGCCTGAATGTGGCTAAGGTGTGCAAGTTGATTTATCGTCTGTGCCCCACACAAACTGGGCATAGTTGAAGGTAAGGATCTCATGCAAAACTGACATGAGAAGTTTATTTTTTGCTTTTGCCCATGTGTTCGTTCATAAATTCCATATTCTCCAAGGGTAAATCACATATAGTAGAAATAAAATATTTCAAATTTGACCTTTAAATAAATATCCTAATCTACATTACAAAAAATTGGACAGTCAATAATACAGTGGGAATGGAAATAATAATACCATTTACCTCTTGTTTACATTACTAACAAATATGAATACTCTTTGCTTGAATTTAATCCACCAGTGCCTAGAATTGCACTTCTATTTACCAACTGGTGTACACAAATCTAATCCAGAAAATGTACCTAGAACTGGGGTAGCAAGTTATCTGTATAGCCATCAGAAGCCATGGGAGGGCAGCAGTTTGTATATTTTACAAGGTACAGTGTGAGTATACTAGATTATAGAGAAAAGAAGTGAGAAAAATACTTTATTATCGAAATGATCAATTCTTTTTCATAAACTTTGTTCTTAAGTGTTCAAAGTTGCAGTTTCATTAGGTGAAATTCATTCTTTCAGTAATTTAAACCAGCTTATCACCTTCAATTTGCTTATCCTAAAAAGCAGATTCATTACCATCACTGAAGAATCTGTTGCTTGCTCACAAATTTTCAATACACAGTTCAGGGTAACCGTTCCTCTTAAAACTGTTCTGGTGCAGCAGTTGATTGCCTGTGTTATTTAATATAATCAAACCCAACAATTTTAGAAGTTCTTGTCATATTACAAAATATCCCCAGCTACATAAGCACCTGTGTAAGTTTAAGCACATAAATCCTAATGTATTCAATGGAATCCATTCACATATTTACAGCTACATATGTTAAAGTATCTTGAGGCCTTAGAGATGACCCTAAGTTGCAATGGCTTTCCTTCTGCTCTCTGTGTAACACAAACACAAGATTCTATAGGGATGAAATCCTGACCTCAATTAAGTCAATAAAAGTTTTGCCATTAATTTCAGTGAGGCCAAGATTTCACCCAGGGAGGAGATTAGGTGTAACTTGCTTTCTGAAACAAATCATAATGATTTTGCATCAGTTCCCGTTTAGACCAAACACATCCCACTAGTGTACGTCTAATTCTGCACAACACATATATAAGTATTCCAGTGGCAGAAAACTAATATCAAAGATGGCAAGTATGCCACTTTACAAAGCTTTTGTTTGAAGCACAAGAAAATCAGTAGGCAATGATAAACCACAACAAAATAAAGGTCAGTTCAATGATATTGAAATTGAGATAGTTAAGGTCACAATGCATAGAATAAAGACACGTTTGTTTTACTTCTTCATAGATTATTTAAATTACATTCTTTAAGCAGAGTGCTCACAGAGAGCTAAAATATTCTTTTTGATTATTAGGAAGAGGGAGCTAGACTACGAATATTTTTTTAATTTAGATTGTGTTATTGAATGTTTTTCTGATTAAAATACAGGTTGATTCCTGGAGCTAGAACAAGTACTAGTTAGCACTGTGCAGCCTTCTGCACTAGTCCTACAAATGTGACCACTCCGGATCCAATTTATTGCAGACTCTTACTGAGCAAGCAATATTCATTGTTTGGAAATAAGATTTGCTTTTGCTGCATTGTCCTGTGCCAATTAAATAGGTTGAGATTATAAAGCTTATTACATATTACACGACATATGTGGCCTACTGTAGGCCAGACGTGAACAGAGTCGTCCAGATGCTAGAAAGCTAGTTTATCTAACATTCTACAAAGAGTCCAAAAATCTCTTTTGCAAAATTGCGCTGAGTATGGCAAAATAGCTAGAATATGGAAACAATTCAGCTGGCCAATAAAATGGAATGTAAAACCCAAGAAATTAGCCATTGAATAAACGGATATCATTGAAAAAGACACAGAAATTCTTTTTTTTTTTCTTTAAAGTCATTTTATTAGTTTCAGTGAGTTTATTGTTGGCTCCCAATTGGTTACAATTCACATCTAGTTGGCAGTGTACATAGAATTAAGCCAAGTTTTGTATTGGAGATGACTGCTTAGTAACAGATGTCTAATGTTTCCCAACACATTAAGTTCATTTATTAGCTAGCTCAGTAAAACTAAATAATAGGGTAATTACAAATTTCTGTTCTTGTGTCATTTTCTCATTCTTTTTTGAGTGCCTGAGTGATTAAGATTGTGGTGATTCTTGATACATTTCAAGCCCTATTTAAAATTTATTTCAAAGTAATTCTTTGTAGTTTTATGCAGCAATCTGTTCGTTAAATAGTTGGAAAGCGGACATTCCAATATACTATGCAAATGGCCAAAAGCTTTCCTCACCACGACCTCCCAGCATAACATGTGTTATACAAATACTAAAGCTTGATTCAGTGACTGCTGTTTGAAACTAATGGGAAATTCTGTGCAATGGGATTTCTGCACAGTGACCAGCAACAGGTTGGGGCCTCTTAAAAATTCTTTTTTTAATATATAACTTCAGTTAATACTAAATGTGGTATAAAATCAGGACACTGATTGGGAACTCTTTGAATTTTGGGAAGGAGGTGGTTTGGATACAAGCCCTAGGGTGATCAGGCGTCCCGATATTTAGTTGTTTGTCCCGCATCCCGACCGGTGTACGGTCGGGACGCCATTTGTCCTGATATTTTGCTTCGGCGGCACTCCAGCTTTTTTTTTTTTTTTTTTTGCTTATGGCGGCAAAAAACCTAGAGCCAGCCCTGGTGTGGGGGGTGAGCCTGTGGCTTCCCCCCCTCCCCATATGTCCCAATATTTTGTTCTTGTCATCTGGTCACCCTAACAAGCCCCCAGACCAAAACCTGCCAAAACAAGAACCAAAAGAAGCTTGATTTCTAGTATTTGTTTTGTTTTCTGAGATATCAAAAGGATAACCATTTTCATGAGATTTCAGAAAAATAAGGTGGCAAAATTGCTTCTATGAAGATTTGCCAAAAATTTTAGTGGAACAGCTCATGAGATTTTGTCACAGTCAAAACTGAACTATAGCTTATGTTTTATTTGGATCTGAATACCTCCTTTTCTGTCCATTTCTAACATAAATGGACATTAAACATCCAAGGCAAGGAGATTAGACACCTAAATGTTTGCTAAAACAAGGGGAATCTCTCCCATTAAAAGAGTGAGGTATTTCTTTATCTAAGGGAAAAAAAAGATCTTGAGGGAGTTAGGCAGACAGTTCCCATTGGAATTCAGTAGGTGTTGATTGCCTAACTCCCTTCATCTCCTCTGAAAATCGCTGCCTGAATTCTTGAAAGCAGTTTAAAAGAAGTTTGATTGCTTTGCATGGATAACTTGGGTTATAAGGCATGTTTGGTTTTTTTCCTCCTATCAGCTGAATACTTTGGTGAGAATCCATGTTCGCTAAGAATAAGCTAACTCCCCCTTACACATTTGACACATCAACTTTTTTTTGTTTGAAAAAGTTCAATCCACCTTTTTTCCTTTGTATTCTCACTTGTCATTTTCCTGGCCCTCGGCCTGGTGGTTCTAGGACCACAAGTGCAAATGTATAAATAACTTGAGAAAGGTTGTTCTTGAAATATTTCTTCGCCCAAGTAAGGAAAGAAGTACCAGAAATCTCAGTATAGCCAATTTCTTTCAAATTCACTGAGCTGCTATCCAGATCCAAGAATTTCTGAGCATTTGAATATGGTCCAGAGAAGTATTTGGACCTTTGCATACTGAACCACACTTCAGAACCTCTCTGTAGCTGCTCATTGTACCTCTATACATTAATTACTTTATTAAATTATATAACTAAATATTATTTTTATGGCTGTCACCAACCTTCCAGAGGTCAAAAAGGATCATGGCTAGTTCAAACAAACCTGGAGACCCCATTTATGAGGCCAGATATCTAGTATATAACCTTCTCCCCTAACCTACCTCTAACACTTCTGCCATGCCAGCTGGAGAAAGGTTTTAGAATCTCTGTCATGGAAATCATTAAGAAATATGACCAGAACTTGTGCGTATATTTTTCCAAGGGGATTCAAGTTATTTCAGATTGTACAACACCCCAGTTATCACTAGAGCATGAGTAATAAACATTCCACTAGCATTTCATCCTGTCCCTGCTGGGGTGGGTTCCCAAGGACCTGGATGTCTCTGGCAGCAGCTGCTTCTTTGAACTGCCCAAAACAGGACATGCCTGTGTACATACATTATTTAACTTTCACATGTATCTGTATTTCATTGAACTGCCCTCCTATTCCTTTATGACTAAATGCACTTTGGAGAATATTTTTGGAATTAAGCAAATTCACTATAGAATAACTCATGTAATGTGTAGTTGGTAAAATTATAAGATACAGCTTCTCTTTTACATGAAATTGAGAATTCTTATTTCAATGTTGTAGACAGAATGGTTTGAACGTACTATATTTGCCCATTGTCTGTCATTAGTAGTGTGACTGAAACTGATTCTGAGAGACTGCACACTCCAGTATCTCTCAGTTTTTGGTTTAGAAAGCAGCACACAATCAAATTAATGGATAAGAAGAAAGTAGCTTGAAGTCATATCCTTTTAAGGGCAACTAGGATAAAGGGTTGATTCCTAATTTATGGCATGAACAGGCATGTTCTCACTCTGATATTTTTCTTTAAATTATATTATAGATTTACTGCTAGGTTTTCCCAGTGTTGAGTTATATGACACCTGTTAAAGTTAGCTCTACAGCTAAAACCCAATCCAAATCTTTGACTCTTAGAGGTAGGGGCTAAATTTTCTCTTTAGATATGTACAGAAAGCTTTCCATGGCCTGTGGGCCAATCTTTTAATTGACACCCAGGAAATCGGAAGTAACTGACGTCAGTGAAGTTACTCCAGACTGACTTCAATTTTTTCAAGGATTTACATGCACATATATAAGGGCAGAATTTGGCCCTAAATAATTTTCCTTAAGATGAGAATAGGATGTGAGTCTCCTACTTTTATAGGAGGTTGAATGGGATTAGAGTTTGACCTTTACTTTTAGGAATGAAACAGAATTAGGGTGTAATTATCATTTTTAGACAAAATAGGATTGCTGTCTGGTCTGTACGCTTTCTTTTACATATATTTTTGTTTCAGAATATATATAATTCATTTCTTTCTTTTCTATAATGCCCATGACAAAGTATCTGGGACACTGTACAAAATTTGCTCTGCAGTCTTCATTGAACTGACCGAAGACCAGCCTATCTACCAAAAAAAATTAGCCAAACAGAAGAAAAAAATAAATAGTGCATTGTAGAAGCTTAAAAATGTTTTCTTTTAATTAACTTTTTTTATTAAGACAGAAAATCCAACTTAAAAGCTGTCAGTAGAGTATCAATTTTTGTGATTCTACACAGAAAGATAAAGAATATATGCTTGCTGCAAAATGCTCTTTTGTACAGGGGGTTTTAAAGAGGGTTCGTGTAATACCCATGAATCAGAAAGAGCACCTGTTCTTCTGTACTCTATTTTGGGATGTTGGGGCAGGCTTTCTCCTCTCAAGTGCAATTGTATGAACTGTACATAATTTATGCAGCACTCTGCAGTCTTTCAGCATAAAAGGCATTATAGAAATGAAAACAATTTATTCCATGTCTTTCCTATGTAAAAACTGATCACGGAGGCCTTAACAACATTTGAAAACATGCACTTAGCATGTCAGATCCCCTGCTTCCTCAGCATTGGGGAAATCCAATCAAGTTTCCCAGGATTGGGGAAGAGGGCTGGACTACCGGATCCTATGCCTCCCTGACATCATGGGTTGGCCAGCATGGCACTCCCCAAGTGCATATCACATGTGCTATGTTGTGGAATAAATGACTTGGTTTAGTGCATCTAAAACTCCTCATTTGATAAACCCAGTCACCACATTGTCTTGCTCCTTCCCACCACACCATTACAAAATGAGTTTCCACAGGTACAGGCCAGAATCAGGATGGCTAATGTGGTGCTTTGTGACTTGGAAATGGGAAGCATTCCATCAGTTGGTTCAACACTGGGGTGCAAATCCTTGACAGGATCTCAGCCCTACCATTACATCTAAACCCTAGAAACTATTAAATGTAGCAAATCAGCCAAAAGGGCTAAAATATCAGAAGTCACAAACTGTAATATATTTATACTTTAAATCGGTCCAGGCAGCCAGACTGAACTAACATCTTTCCTGACTGGATTGCAACTGCTAATATAATTTGTTCTTTGTTATTTAGAAATAAGAAGATTTATACATAGACCTTTTATTTACCGGCAACACTTAGTTTTTATGTTGCCAGTTTAATATGCACATCATGGCTAGTATAAAATGATCAGTAAGCAGCCATGTCATGCAAGGTTATTCCAAGTACTAAACAGACTCAGCACTGATTAGCTTTCAATATCAGATGCAGTCAGACTGCTCTGGCCATAGGCTCAAGGTTATTGAGAGAATCTGATGACATTATAAATAATAAAGCAGAACTCAACTATTTTGTCATCAGAAACCACAAGATAGGATTGCCTTATATTACATTTTAATTTGGTCTTTGTTATATTTGGCCACTCCAAGCTCCTTCCCTGCCCCCATCCCCTATCCCTCTTTTTCTGCTCCTTTGTTACCTTGGAACAGGTCAACTGCTGCTTTCCCTGCCCTCACAATGTCCTTTCACTTTTAAAAAGAATAAAGAATGTTGGTTTGAGGGGAATAAAGTGGGAGTAAATTAGTTACACTCCATTATTGAATTAGATTAGATTATTCAGTGACAGCCCTGACAGTTTAGATAGATAGATTAGCTACATTAAAAAGATAGGTGGATGGATAGGTGTATATGATCATCTATAACATTTTATCATGATTGTATTATTATGAGAAAATATTAAAACCTTATCTGTAGTGAGCCATGCTTCTTGTTATGTTATCGTGAAATAGCAGTTTGTAGGCTATTTGGATCCTCTAAATGCAAAATATGGGCATAAAATTAAATATTATAATTTTGGAAAACTCACTAAACAATTCCTACCCTGCATGCTTGTGTTCATAATCCTGTCAACATTACTTTCACATACAATTCTGTGTTCCTGAAGGTCAAAGGTTGTATTTGACTATGCACATGCACTGGGGACTTTTTTTGGCAGCTGAATGCCCCCTTGTCCAAAGTTTATTAAGTGGGTGGATCCTGTTCATCCATCTGCCTTCTGAGCCTTCTAAAAATACCATAATCCTCAACAAGGAGATATTTTAAGGGATTCATATTCACAAGTATATTTGTGGGAAGCTTATTTTGGCAGGCTTGCATGTGTCAGATTTGCATGCTTGCATAGTTAGTGCTTTGTGAACTTTTATGCAAGCCACTTGTACACAGGCTAAAGAGAGAGCTTCAGGACTGTGGGATACTAGTTGGGAATTTCTGCTCCAAGTAGGCTTATAAATGTAAAAGAAGTGAAGATGCATTTTTAGGAATGTTAATATGTGTCTGAAGTCATTCATTTCAGACATTTGCACACCAGCCCTCAGCTTATTGGATCTAATTTCATGTAACTTGGCTGTGATTGTTCTCCAGGGACCTTAATGATCTTGCTACTTTCAATAAACATTTATAGAAACTACTGCCAGCCTGTGGATAAGGGAAACTCATATGAGAGACTTTATCTTCCAAAAATACCAAAAGGCAAAACAGTCCGCAGCAGAAGATTAATAGGAAGTGTCAAAATGTAGCATTCAATTGATAACTGGAATTGAATTACAGTACAAAAAAATTGTTTTATAGACATGCAGTAGGAACTTTGATTTTCCTACTTTGGGGGGAAAAGTGCAAATACATGTTATACTTTACAATTGGGACCAACAAAACTATGAGTGTGAACAAACACAGACTTTGAGACAAGATGGAAGTTAAACAGGTAAATCCTGTTCCACACTCATGCCATTCAGGTACAATCTTACGCAATACCCAGGTTTGCACCTCTAAGAAATTTCCATTTTTTCACATAAAAAAATCCAGATATGAAGCAGAAGCTGCCTTCTTCGCCAACCTGAAACTGTCCGATTTCAACATCATTGACACTCTTGGAGTTGGAGGTTTTGGACGAGTTGAACTGGTAGGTAACCTTTCTTTGTTTTTTAAATAACTTTGACGTCTATATAATTGTATTGTTCTGGAACAAATGCGGCTTTCCCCTCTTTTAGTCGTTCCTCATTATAGGACTTGATTTACTGTAAATTAACTACATCCAGGATTCTAAAGTTTCCAGTAGCTGAGGAAAGCTGCATTACGTTTTACAGTGAATAGAAATGAATGAACTCAAGCAGTTAACTTTAAGGAAATCCCGTCACTAAGGGCTACATTCATTATGTCTTCATCCTCGAGTGTTGTCTTATGTTTAAACAGTACTACCTATGAACATAGCTTACATTTTATAAAAAAAATATTATATGGATGAACATAGAAATGTTAAAGATAAAATGTAAGCAGAAATCTAAAATCTTAATTAGTGATAATTTAAAAAAGAATTCAGAAGCAGAGACAAATAATGCCATTGATTAACAAAAAAACTGGATTCTGTAGCTATTTTGTAATATGTGGTTTAATTGTAATAACAGAAATTCACAGAAGAATGTTCTTTGCTTGCAAAATTTGCAAGGAAGAAATATAAATGATGCAAAATCTACCTGGGCATTTTGGTATGTATGGATAGTTTGTTTATCAAAAGCAAAGATTAAGCAGGGAAAAACATGAGATTTTATCAGTTGAATGACCCATTTGAAATATCAAGTGAATAAGAAACTTATGTTAATAACTGAAGGTTAGTCTATATTACTGTGCTGACCAAAGAGTCCTTGATATATGACACCAGTTCAGTATGTTAGGAACTCCTATAAGTTATGTACAGTGCAGTAAACAGAGTTACTGATGCCATCTCAAAAATGAAAGGGAACCCCCGTTCCATAAAAGTATAGGGATAACACACTATTTTTACATTAACGCCTTAGTGCTGAGATCTTGACAATCACCAAAAAGCAGTGAAACATAGAGCCATCAATCAGCATTTGTATTATTACTTCTGAAATATTGTAAAAATAACACTGGATGTTTGTGAAAGTTGCTAAAAGCCAGTAAATTCTATGTTAAAACTGTGACCCTCTGATTTACATCATTTAGCTGTGCCTTGTGATTATAGCACATATGTTATGTCAAGTCGGAGTACAGAACTTTGACTCTCCTGACCTCTGTTAGTTTAGCAATCTTAACTTTGTCTCAGCATTTTGTAATATTGAATGACATATGTTTCATTTGTTTGATTTTATTTTTGAGAGGGTTTTATTTGGTTTGTTTTTATTTTGTTTTTGGACTTTTGTTTTTATTAAAATTTAACCAAAGATGATCCTTCATGGGAGTTTGTAATAGGTGTATCTTTTAGGATTGTTGTTTCTAGGACCCTAATCCTGTAAAAGATTTCTGGACTAGGACATAACTTGAACTGTGTTATTCATAGCCAGTTATGATGTCTGTGCCTCCAACTGGTTATAACATTAGTCAGAAGTCATATCATGTGGGCAGGACCTAAGTCAATACCGATGATAGTATGCAAAACAGGACTTGGTTGAGAAACAAGAGCAGACACAGCAACATTGGTGCTATGACCTCAGTGTCTATGTAATATAGGAAACCTATTAAATTTAACACCGAAAAAAGATCCACAAATTTGATATTAGGACTTCATACACTGATGATGAAATACTATCCAGTACAAAGGGCAAAACCCCTCTAGCTAAAGGCTTGAATGAAAGCTCAGTGTTCAAATGGCCTCATTGGGATCCTCTTCAAAGGGGAATTTAACCTTAACCAACAAAACGTTTAAGATAATGTTGTTTCTGAATAAATTCCAAGTGTGTTGCTTAATTATACAAGAAGGTTTATATTTTCTAGTCAACCTGCCCCTCGTTCTTGATTCAGTCACTGATGACAAATTTTTGTGTTTGTGACATCAGAATTATTGACACTATAATTACAGTTACATTCATTGTTGTACTAGTAATTAATGAACCAGCCAGTAGAAGGAGGTTGATTGGAAAAGAGATGTTTTTCTCTCCCAAAAGTATCTTGATAATCAACAATAATTAGACAGGAAATACAGAAAACGTATGTGAAAATTTAAAAGCTTTCGGCCTTCATATACTAAGGGACTTTAGTCACAGCCACAGACCTGGTCCTAACAAAAATGCACACACAATGGTTCAAAACTGCAGTCAGGCTATTTGTCTGGCTATGCCGAAAGAATGACAGGAGACATTAGATATGGGTTTAATCAGGCCACAACTTTATTATTGACAGATGTCTGGGACTAACCCGGCTGATAAAAATGTGTACAGTGCAGGTGCAAAATTTATGTTCCTCCAGCAGATTTACTGCCGGGACCGTACCAATTCCAGGGGTGGAATTTATCTATTTATCTGTGTTCTTCCAGCAGTTCCCTTGCCAGGACCTTATCACTTCCAGTCAGCTCCGGGGGGCGGCTCTCACTAGCTCCCCGCCCCTGCCCTTTTCGTCCAGGTCCCTCCAGCAGTTCCCTTGCCGGGAACTTACTGACCATGCCCCCGCGCAGGAGGGGTTAAAGTGGACTATAATGATGTGGGGTTGGCCCCCTGCTGTACCAGTCATAGGAATCCCCAACTGCCCACGGCTTGCTCAATTACCAAGCACCTCTCCTTAATTCCTTTTCCAAGCCATTTTTTCATTCTTTTGTGCCTTAATTTATGGAGTACCTACACTGAAACATCCGCTATACACTTAAATAAAAAGTTGTGACATATGGCCTACCGCCTGTCATGCTATGCATGAACCGAGCCTACCTGAACCTGCGGTGAGGAAGGCGAAAAAACCCCCACTGCACCTGGCCAATATGCTGGTAAGGGAAAAATTCCTTCCCAGCCCCGCTTAGTGGGGCGGCTAGCTTAATGCCCACATCAGATATAGCTAAACACCCGGCATATTTGTGATCTAATTAGGGAGGGAGGATGGGTGCTGCCTGGCCTGTTCTGAGTCAAGAGGGAGGGGCCAAGCCCAACTGACCTTTTAAACCGCACATTCCTATGTGGTGAGTCATTTACCACACGGACTGCTTTTTCCAGCAGATCTATGTCTTCCCTTCTCCCCCAAGCCAGAAAGTATTGCCTTCTTCTCCCGGCCAGCCAGACAAACTCCTCCCTGCTTAAGTGCAGGGCTGTGATCATATAAGCTTGTAAATAGAGATCTAGGTGCCTAACTTTAGGTATCCAATTCTGAAAAAGTTGGCCTAAAAAAGTGTTGCATATAATTGAATAGTTATGATATATTACCACTCAAGTGACCATGATTGTTTATGATAGATGATTAGCACTTTGCATATCAAATTACTATATAATTGTCACAGACATTAGTACTTTTAAAATAAGTACCAGGGTAGCTTATGATTTAATATCATTCTTCATCACACTAGAAGATATGTAAAACATTTTTTCTTGACTTAATTTAGTTTTTTGAACTTTTAAACACTTTTCAAAAGTTGTCATCACTGTTCCATATACTGGTAGGAGAGCTGGCTATAAAAGGATGACTAATTCACCTTCGCATAAAGACCAAGCATATCACATCATCTTGCATTGCCACCTATTTCAGAGAGAAATCTCTCTTGCTTAAAAAAAAGTGTGATATGACATTTTACAATATGAACCTATAAAGTGTTGATGCTATATGTACCAAGGAAATCTATTTCCATCTTTTATTACATAAGCATAATAAAAATGTTATACAAGCTTGTCATCATGTAGCAGGGGTGAAATTTGTTGCTCAAAAATGTTATAATTATTGTGCTTCTCCAGAAAAACTGTGATCAAGTAAAATGCACTATATTGGAAAGAACAATGTTTATAGTTTAATCTCAACTTTTGCAGTGATAGCTTTCCCATCCCCAAGGTGTGACTTTAAGCCCTTCAATAGTGTACCCAGTGATGAGGTTAGAAATTGGAATGTCTGGGATTCAAATCCTGGCTAAATAGCAAGAATGTTACTATTGGACTGTAGTTTAACTTTCAGATATGGTTTGTATAATATAAGGATGATACTCCAGACACCTCTGTGAATGCTAGACTGTTTTGAGAGTTCATCCCTTGACTCAATTTAGATGCAGGTACATGTCTCTTGGCGAGACAGTCAGTTGCTTAATTGTCAATTCTATGGAGATTAGAATGGAATTGGTTGGCATTTTTGTAGCAAAAAATTGAAATGTAGCAATCATATAAAATCATCTGTAATGAAAAATCTTAGCTGTCAACTGTGGTGATGTGGTCTTTCCTGTGTAATTTTGTTGTCTGTTCCAGTAGGCTTGTATTGTTATACATGGAGTTTGCACAGTTTTTGTTAGATATCTGACCTCTGTTCCATATTACTCTTATCATCATGGGCGCCGTTTTTGTCCTTTGCCCCCAACAGACTTCCTCTGTAGTAAGCATCTATCAAAGTCTTTTACTGGAAGGAGAGACCAGAAGAGGCTCCAAAGTTGTTACTGCTATTCCAGCTGTTAACAGTGTTGTTAGTTATAAAAATAATGGCACATTTCAATTAAGCAAAAACCAAACTAGCTTATGCTTTTCTATCAAGCACACACCATATGCCAATTCTTTCCTTCCACATAGAACCATTAAAGAACTCTTGGCTACTGGTAAAAGGGACTGTCCATGAATTCCAATTTTCTCACTCTCCTTCTACTGGCAGTTTGTTGGCTTCTATGTTGTTTGACCCATTCACTTAGCAACTCAGTTCTCCCTTCCCCATCACCCTGCCTGATAGGTACATCCAAAATATGGTGCAATACACTTGTGATCAAACTAGTACTCACTTTACCTAAGACAAAAAACAGCTATTGAATTAATAGATGTCTGATGTTGATACCACGAGGATGTCACTGAGGTAGAAAAAAAGCTGGAGCTTCACTTTGAGCTGCAAGTGAACATGGAAGCGTTTAATGCTATGTAGCTGGGACAACAGAACCCAATGTTTCTGGTTGTCATAACCGATGGAAACTATAACCAGAGCATTCATCCCTGAAAAATACTTAATAGATATATTCATTCAAACTTACTTTGTATCAGCATGCACTGCTTACAAAGCTAATTGTCATTAAATTCCATTCAGTGTTTACATTGTAGTGCACTCGGCTGGAGTAAGCATGGCTAGAACAATACTAACATGTAAACATGCAAATAATAGCAGGGTTTTTCATATGGCAAATAGAGACATAAGACGCACATAACTACATGCTAACACGAATTCACGACAAAAATGTGATACCTGGTGGAATGTACAGACTGTTTAGCCCTGGAGGCAAGTTTATAGAACAACTATAAAATCTCACCATAATATAGACAAAGTAAGCTAAGGGTTCTTATTTACAAAGAGTTGAAATTGTGTCTAGTATTCCTAGTCCAAAATATGTCAAAGATAAACAGAACTGTTCAGACAGCCCACAATCCACACATGTATTAGACCTTGTAGCATTCCCATAGCTACCCTCATACATTGCTAATGTCTGCCAAGTAGGTAGAAACTACTCCAGGAAATATCTTCCGAAGCTTGGTATCCAGGCCCTTGGACAGCTGTCCAAGGATGTGAGAAAAGGAAGTAAAACAAGATATCTAGGTATTCTGTTTTTAATTACATAACCTAACAGAATAAAACCCAAAACATTCACACAATGATTCTGATTCTCCTAGGACATCATTGTGGGGGGAAAAAAGGAGCTTTTTGACCAAGCCCAGCTGTAGTCTACAAAGGCAAATCCCTCAATGCTATCTCTCTCTCTATCTCACTGTTGACTCATTTACTTACATGGCATTCATCATTGTTATATCTAAGCATCTTCCATTGAGGTGACAATCTGCTCATATGGTGTATGAAGTCAAGTTACTGAACATTAAATTGATATGGAACATAAAGAAACATTATGTAAAATAAAAATGTATTTTAGTGTTTTTTTTCCTGAAAAATAATCCAATTGTCTTAATTTCTGAAAAATATCCTGCACATTTTCATTCTTTTTGGGTGACCTAAAATTTAAATGAATGTTATTACCCACAGAACGTCATTTTCCATTAAGGTTTACCACATGTTCACCTGCCCCCCAACAGCAGGTCATATCTTCTAATTTATTTATTACTGTTATTATTGCTCTCTGCTTTCCTCCTGCTTTCAATCCTTTTTTAGAACTATCTGCCCCAAACTCTATATATTTTAGACTTAAATGCAGGTTATTCTTGCCAGCATTGGAAGAAGTATATCAGCTTATCTAGAGATATAAATCTAAATTCAAAGCTGCAAGAAAACTGAGTCAAGGGGCTCTGAGCACAAGTAGAGTAAAAATCAGTTCCTTTGCTGAGCACATTTCTTTAGTAAATTGACTTATGCAGTTATCATCTCAGAGATGCATGACTATCACTCAGAGACCTTGCCAGATGAATGGCAAAGAGAAGGTTTTAAATTTCTAAAGCTGTGTTTATAAAATTGCAAAATTAGTACCACTACTCCACACCTAATCATAGACATGAATGAAACCATTGTCCAATTTGATATCATATCTGAAACTATAGTCAACTCTTTAGGTCCTGTATGTCAATCAAAACTATTGACTATGAAAAGCTCATCTTTCCCACTGTCTTCATGGATATATAAGTTGATAGTGAGCAGTTGATATACCTAATATTCAAATATAAAGCACTGCCAAAGGGCAGGATCCTGTTATTGCTGCCATGTGGACAAAGAGATTGTGAAAACTAAATGATAAAGAACTGGGTAAATTAGTCTGGTCTTTTAGGTCTCAGTTCAGCAAAGCACATAATGATGTGTTTAACACTGTGCATGTACTAATGTTCCATTACTGTCAAGAATGTGCTTAACTTCTTTGCTGAGATGGGATGGACTTAGGCATATGGTTAAAGTTATGCATATGTTTAAGAATTTTGCTGCATTGGGCCTGTACAAAACAGGTTTTAAACAGACAGTATGGGCATTTTTCATGCTAATTTACATTTTAAGAGATAGCTGGCCATGGAATTATTCCTAGAGCACTATTAAATTTGCTGCAGCTTCTAGGCATTCTTGTAAATAATCCTTTTTATGGCTTTCCAGAAGCCCTGCTTGATTAATTAGCTGGCTTGGGAAAATCTAGTTTTATTCCAACAGGATGACAGAAGTGAGATTCTAGCACTTATTTGGGTATATTTCCACGTGCATAGAAATTCTCTCTGTTTTTATATAAGCAGGCTTTTCTTCCTCCCTCTTTTTTAGTTTGCAAAGAATAATACAAGGTTTAAAGAAAGCAAGTTTTGTGTGTGTGTGTGCACGTGCGCACATAGGCACACAAGGAAACAACTAGGGGCCTTATCCTGGAAGGTTCTGAATCCCTTCCTTAAAAAGAATGGGTATTCTGAATGCTGTAATTGGCAAGGAAGATGACGTTCTGTGAAGGAACTTGAAGATTAGAGATCTGAGTAAGAACTCCACATAAAAGTGACACGGAAAGCCCACCACCTTAGCTGAGGCTGAAAAAAATGTTGTTTACAAAGCACACACACACACACACAAGACTGGATAATTATTTTTGAAGGCTTTGAGTGACAATGTCATACTAGGCTTGAATACTACAGAAAGAGTGAATTTTCTTTATTTGTCTTTCTCTGATTTTTAATATTTATTGAAAGCGTTGTATTAAAATACTTTTTGAGTGTTACTTTGTATATGGAATCTCTTACCCAGAAAGACTGACATGGAGTTCCAAAAATGATGAGATATTGTCTGTGGCACATCTATCAAATGTATCATTTCTGCTTAATTTTCTTGACTGTAGTGGCTAGGTGGATACGAAAAGGGAAAAATGAATAAGGAAGAAAGAGTTTGATGGCTGTTGTATTTGTTTTTTGTTTTTGCCAATTGGCCTTGGTAGGTTGAATTTTTTTTTTAAGATTAGTGAATGAAATGATTTGAAAACTTTGCAACTTACAATCTATTTGAGAGTAATAAATCCAATAAATGTAAATAATAAGTGAAATCCTGGCTCCATTGGCATCAGTGGCAAAACTCCAATTGACCTCAAAGAAGCCAATGTGTAATACAGCTTGCTCTGACAACAATGTGTAGAAAGACGATTTGTTTTAAATCTAGATTTCTTAATTAAAATGGGAAATAAAAGTGAGCACGTGAATGATTGTAGAACTGAATATTATTTTCAAGAAACACAGTAATGTGATTTATATTTCATTTAATATATATTACCTAAATAACACTTATTCTGGTACTTAACTTTTATTGGGATGATTTTATGCATAGAATGGTATGTATTACTCACATGTTTTCTTCTGTTCTCTCCAACGTCTTTGACTATAAGACTTGCCTTTAAGGTTTATACTGGGACAAAAAGTTAAATAAGTACTCTCTGGTAAAAGCATATTTGCACATATGTTGTCAAAAGCCTGAATATAAATTCTTAGTAGTGGAACCAAAATACATTGTTAAAGATTGTTAGCAAAGTGCAATATTTGATTAAGTGGGTATGATTAATTAAATAAGCAAATGAATTTTAATAGGATCATTAGCGTGCATGTTTATGAACACATCTCCGTACAATGTATAATTTTACAGGTGATTTCCTCCCATGTTCCATAGCATTCAAAATTAAATTGTCTTGCATAACAGTACAACATTTAGTGCTCTCCACAACAGAGGTTTGTCATTTAATTGAATCTAATCTTTTTCAATAACAAGGAAATAAAGCCATTTGCAAGTCCTGGATTTACGCTGCTATCCACCACAAACTCAATTCTAACTTTTTTTTTTAATTTCAATCATCACAATTAAAACAAAGCCAGAAACTCTAAGTTCCAGAATCTGCCACCCCTTACTCACACTAAGTAATATCTTAATAACTTTAAGTGGGCTACTCATGAGATAATGTGCTGCACAATGACCCTGATCGAGCAGATTTAAGCCACATTTTTAACTTTAATCACATAAGTAGTCCCATTGACTCCAGTGGGATTACTTATGTATTTATAGTTAAGAATATGCTTAAGTGCATCCTATATCAGGGCCAATTTTAGTAAGGATGCAGAATCAGGCCTTAAATAAATGGGTACAGTGCATTCAAAACATTCACTGTACCAAAAATCTGAAATAGTGAATGCAGAAAAATACTTGGAGGCAGATATCTTCCAACAAATTTTTTGCGAGCACAATTTGTAAAGCAAAAGAGTACTATTAATAGAGAAAACAATTTCATGTTGGGACAACATGAATACTTTTGGAATTAAAAATATGTACTCTTTTACTTGGAAAAAAATATTTGCTACTCCTGCTCATGCAGCAGTTCAGCTGTTGGGATTAAGATAACTCAGCTTGCATTCTCTTTAGCCTGTCTGTACTCTAAATGCTATGCTCAGTGACAGCTGCTGCTATTTTAGTTGGTCAAACATACATATTTTGGAGACCAGAGAAAGCAAGAAACCTTGTAGATCGCAGGAGAGAAAAGGCACTTGTATTTTAATTGGTGGATAGAGTTTTTGAGTGAGTTATTACTATCATGATAAAGAGATAGTAGGATGAGCATGTAGATTTAATCTGTTCCTGTCCATAGCAATCATAGTTTTCTGAGTTTTGTTATATCAAGATATCTCTATTAACTGTATTACAGGGTATTTGCAGACAATTTCAAAAGTGTCAGATGATCCAGATGATCCTCTTTTGTTAAGACGTATCACTTGTGCTAGCCATTTACAACCCACACTTTGCTTCTCTACAGAGGAAAAAGGACACTAAACTATCTAAACTCGTACATGCCACAAGAGGCCACAACAGTGGTTCCCTTAACTCACCCAACAATATTGTTAATTTATCCAGCTATACTCTTAGCCCGGCAGAAGAGTCTGTCCTATCTTGGGGCCTGACTTTCTGCCCCACCGCCCCCACAATCACGATACAGTTTGCAGTGACCTAGAATCCTACTTTTGACGTCTCTGACTCAGGGAATATTTCCAACACACCACTGAACAGCATACTAACCCACAGAAACCTTCCTACCAACGCTACCAAAAAAAAAAAAAAGAAGGATTCTGTGTGGACTCCTCCTGAAGGTCGAAACAACAGACTGGACTTCTACATAGAGTGCTTCTGCCTACGTGCACAGACTGAAATTGTGGAAAAGCAGCATCACTTGCCCCATAACCTCAGCCGTGCAGAACACAACGCCATCCACAGCCTCAGAAACAACTCTGACATCATAATCAAAAAGGCTGACAAAGGAGGTGCTGTTGTCATGAATAGGTCAGAATATGAACGAGAAGCTGCTAGGCAACTCTCTGACACCACATTGTACAGGCCATTACCCTCTGATCCCACTGAGGGTTACCAAAAGAAACTACACCATCTACTCAAGAAACTCCCTGAAGACACACAGGAACAAATCTACACAGACACACCCTTAGAGCCCCGACCAGGGGTATTCTGGGTATTGGGGTATCTGCTCCCAAGATCCATAAACCAGGAAATTCTGGATGCCCCATCATCTCAGGCATTGGCACCCTGACAACAGGATTGTCTGGCTATGTAGACTCTCTCCTCAGGCCCTACGCTTCCAACACTCCCAGCTATCTTCGAGACACCACTGACTTCCTGAGGAAACTACAATCCATCGGTGATCTTCCTGATAACACCATCCTGGCCACTATGGATTAGAAGCTCTCTACACCAACATTCCACACAAAGATGGACTACAAGTTGTCAGAAACAGTATCCCCGATAATGTCACGGCAAACCTGGTGGCTGAACTTTGTGACTTTGTCCTCACCCACAACTATTTCAGATTTGGCGACAATTTATACCTTTAAGTCAGCTGCACTGCTATGGGTACCTGCATGGCCCCACAGTCTGCCAACATTTTTATGTCTGACTTAGAACAATGCTTCCTAAGCTCTAATCCCCTAACGCCCTTACTCTACTTGCACTACATTGATGACATCTTCATCATCTGGACCCATGGGAAAGAGGCCCTTGAGGAATTCCACCAGGATTTAAACGATTTCCATCCCACCGTCAACCTCAGCCTGGACCAGTCCATACAAAAGATCCACTTCCTGGACACTACAGTGCAAATAAGCAATGGTCGTATAAACACCACCCTATACCAGAAACCTACTGACCGCTATACTTACCTACATGCCTCCATCTTTCATGCAGACCACATCACACAATCCATTGTCTACAGCCAAGCTCTACGATACAACTGCATTTGCTCCAATCCCTCAGACAGAGACAAACACCTTCAGGATCTCTATCAAGCATTCTTAAAACTACAATACCCACCTGCTGAAGTGAAGAAACAGATTGACGGAGCCAGAAAGGTACCCAGAAGTCACCTACTACCGGACAGGCCCAACAAAGAAAGTAACAGAATGCCACTAGCCGTCACCTTCAGCCCCCAACTAAAACCCCTCCAACGCATTATAAGGATCTACAAGCTATCCTGAAGGATGATCCCTCACTCCACAGACCTTGGGAGACAGGCCAGTCCTTGCTTACAGACAGCCCCCCAACCTGAAGCAAATACTCACCAGCAACTACACACCACACAACAAAAACACTAACCCAGGAACCTATCCCTGCAACAAACCCCGTTGCCAACTCTGTCTGCATATCTATTCAAGGGACACCATCATAAGACCTAATCACATCAGACACACCATCAGGGGCTCGTTCACCTGCACATCTACCAATGTGATATATGCCATCATGTGCCAGCAATGCCACTCTGCCATGTACAATGGCCAAACCGGACAATCTCTACGCAAAAGAATAAATGGACACAAATCAGACATCAAGAATTATAACATTCAAAAACCAGTCGGAGAACACTTCAATCTCCCTGGACACTCAATTACAGACCTAAAAGTGGCAATTCTTCAACAAAAAAACTTCTAAAACAGACTCCAACGAGAAACTGCAGAACTGGTATTAATTTGCAAACTGGACACCATCAAATTAGGCCTGAATAAAGAGTGGGAGTGGATGGGTCACTACGAAAACTAATTTCCCCATACTAATTTTCCCCTACTATTACTCATGCCTTCTTGTCAGTTGTTTGAAACAGGCCACCCCATTTACATTGGCCTCATTACCACTACAAAAGTGATTTTTCCTCCCTTGGTATTCTACTGTTGAGAATAACCCACTTCCACTTTAATTGAATTGTCTCTTTAGCACTGACCCCCCACTTGGTAAGGCAACTCCCATCTGTTCATGTACTGAGTATATATACCGGCCTACTGTTTTTTTCTACTCAATGCATCTGATGAGGTGGGTTTTAGCCCACGAAAGCTTATGTCCAAATAAATCTGTTAGTCTCTAAGGTGCCACAAATACTCCTCATTGTTTTTGCTGATACAGACTAACACACCTACCACGCTGAAACCATACATTAAAGTAGTACCAACTAGCTCATTTAGAGTTAATGTATGCAACACTATAACTGAGGTTTCTATACATCCACAAAAAATCACTCTGATCTAATGTTTAAAAAAAAGGGCCTAGAGAAATCTGTACTTTTTACTTAAACAAATTCAATTTACTGTGTATCTTCACTTACCTCGAAGCCAGGACAGCTATTATACATAATTTCTTTCTTCCAGGATTTGTAGCTAGTAAAGTAGGAGGAGATGTGCAGATAGTAAGCTCGGGTGGTTTCTTACTGAGAGTAGCTTCTAAAAAGTTGCAGATGAGCAAAAACAGTTAGAAATTTAATTTGCAAATACTTTTACATACATCAAAAACAGCTTGGAGCTTTTTAAATTTAAATTTTTAAAACCACTGAAATTGCAAATCCCATATCAGCATACAAGACTATGAATATTAAAAGTATCATTATTAATAAAGCTGTCAAATTACTAGGAGTGGCAGTTCAGCCATCAGCACATGCTCCTGCACCAATCTGGAGGTGTCAGAGATATAGATCATTTTAGTGAGCTCCAACTCCACATTCAACAGGAAATGTCAGAGCTATTTTACCAATGCAGATTGGAAAAAGCAAAAAGCACTGGTGCTATCTAGATATCCTCAACTGATTCTCTAGCTAGCTAGACTCTCAAGCTGTGAACCAGAAATATAAAAAGAGAAGCAGCTTCCCTTTTTCAAGGAAGCTGATATAACTTCCACTATTGTTTCTCTTTGTTTCACCTAGCTAAGCAACATTACCCTTTGTCTTGTCTTTTGAGGCTTGGGCTGCCAGGTCTCAGCCATGCCTGAATCTCAGCTTGATGCTGGAAGAGATGAGCAACTTCACCATCAGGGTAATGAAATAGAAATAGAGCTGAGCCTTATCAGTGTACTAAAGGCACCATAGCTCATATCACCTCAATTGATAATCTGCACAGGAAACAGGAGTAACAGAATATAATCTATAGTAACCCTCAGAAAGAAAGAACAGAGCTATTCAAGAACAACTTTGTGCATCCCTGCCATAGTCCACAGGCATTTCAATAATATCAAAGGTATAATAGTCAAAAAAAAAATTGCACGGTTATCTGACTTCCATTCATTACAAGAGGACCAGTGCAGTCTCTGTACCATACTGTAAACCCAGATTATGACAGGGGTCAAGACTCCAGGGCCTGCTTTAACTAATCACAACCTCCTCAGTAATATTCACTAAAAAATCCTTCCTTTGGAAAATTATTTCACATTCTAGTAAATATTTGTTAAGGGTTAATTAATCAGAAGGATGACTAACAATTTATCAATACAACTCTAATTGAAACTACATACACATTGCTAATACACCATGGAGTGTCTTTGACTATTTTCCCATGAAGGCCTTTTCTTTTCTTTTCAAATGAATGCTAACCATTCATTTGGCTGGAAATCTGGAAAATGTGTTCAGGGTTAAAATGCGTATTTGTCTGTGAAATACAACTGCATTAAAAAAAACAGTCCTTGCATGCATTGTGTGTGTTGAAAGCTAAAGCATTTTACACATCATAAGCAGAGCAGCAACTTTGGAGTAGTTCCAGCAGAGAAACATTTCTTGTTAAGCTGAGTGAGCCATGCAAAAGCCAACTGAGGTCTATTGAAATAAAAATTCAGAAGAGTGAGAGAGGTAGATCTGTTTTCTTCTGTTCTCCCAGATGTTAGCAACTTGGCCTAACTAATTTTGTATGGATATTACTCTAATTATTGAAAGCTCTTCACCTCTTTCTGAATGGATTTTTAAAACATTTCTTTACAAGGCTCTGGCTCTAATCCTCAGGCCAGAATCTGAACAGTCATTTTTAAACATCCCAACAGCCAAAGAGCAGAAAACCCTTGAGCTGTTAAAGACATTTTGAACAGTAATATTTTCTCAAAGCAAAGAGGGTAGAAGCTGTCATGTGAATTCATAACTGTTGGCAGCAAAGTGATGCCCATTTCAGTTAAATGTCCTCATGTTTTCTTCGAAGAAGCTTGTCATATTAATGGATTTTCAGAATCTGTTCAGGTTTGCTTAAAAGAAACCTGTTGAACTTTAATATTAATGACTCAAAATATTGTAATAAACAAATGATAATGTGAGTTGGTTCATCACAATGAAACATGGCATGACTGGACTGTCATGTGGAGTGGTAGTGGTGTCAGCTTTGTGTATGGGCAGGGGCTCCTAGTTTCCATACCACTGACCCATTCATGGATTTTGAGGACACCTCCCTGGCCCACTTATATTGTGCATCCCAGGCATACATAACCATTTGCATCTGTTTGCTTTGCCCCACCTCCCCTTCCCTGGTATTGTTCTGTTTTTCCCTTTCCTGTTTTTTACTGCTAGATTTCCCATTATGCTCTGAATTTCAGCCACCTCCCTT
This sequence comes from Chelonia mydas, assembly GCF_015237465.2. Lineage (NCBI taxonomy): Eukaryota > Metazoa > Chordata > Testudines > Cheloniidae > Chelonia > Chelonia mydas. The sequence goes on along the minus strand of NC_057853.1, from coordinate 87,440,555 downwards.
TTAAAGCTCTTCCCTCATTGCAATGGGGGAGAGGAATTACCTTCCTGGAAGTACACAGGAGGTTTGGCTAGGGAGATTGATAGTTATTTATTGCAACTGTAGTAAGTGCCCAGTGCAAGTTAATTGAGGTAGCAGGAGGGCCAGATTTGCTGCTGCAGTCCAAGGCAATATCAGGGTGATATCGAGCTGGATTCTTGCTGCACATTGCCTGGAAAGGTGAGGGCTACGCTGTCTGGTGCAGAAAGAGACTTCCCTCCCTTAAACCCACATTCCACACATGAGGATATGGCGCTTGCTTGGTGCTGATCATGAGTTAGATTTCGCATGAACAGGCGAGGGATAGTCTCATGTTAAGAATTTACTTTTGTTTGTTTGGGAATTGTTCTGAACTTAATCTAATGGGTAGCTTGTGTGGGAAGGAGACAGCTGTTTGTTTTCCCTAGTACTGTTACTTTAATTTATGCTAATTAAAGTTGCAGACACAACTTTACCAAATCTCTATACTGTGTGTCCTATTCTCTCTGGGCCAATAAATGGAAACAATTTTTCCCATAGCATTTCTGTTGTTACCATTGCAGACTGATTTACGTTTAAACAAGGTTTCACCTCGCTCTCTGTCATTGGGATGCAGTTCATTTGCAAACAAAAGAGTCCTTCAGAGCTGTCTAATCTAATTCATCTAATCTAATTTTATCTCTCAACCTAGATTTTTATACATCACCCTTCAGCATGGAATCTGAGCATGAGTTCTGTCTCCACTCTCTGCCTTATTCCTTTTCCTTTGCATTTCAGTTAGAATGCACCAGTGTTACTTCAGTTTGCAACTGTGTTTACTGAAAATATGGTGGAAAGACAAACAGGAATTCTGCTTCATAATTTCATTTGCAACAAACAGATCAAAGAAAGAGGAGCCATGCTCAGCAATAACTTTTAGGCTTTGTGTTTTTAACAAGCTCAATGCAAAAGGGACCTTGTCCAAGACATAAAAATAGGGACATACACTCCTCAGTATACTGAGAGCTCTCTAGACTGCTCTGATACCAGATTCAGTGTTCAGTCTGTTTTGCATTCCACTACTCAGTCTGTGCAGATTAGAGGGAGCACTGAAGTAGTGGACCAGATATCAGAGCAACATGAAGATCTTTGAACACAGTGGGAGGTGTGAAGTGCTGCTTGGATTGGATACACACTGTCTCTGGAATCCTGGGCCCTTCCGTGAATATAAGTTCTGAATATTGTCATTGCTTAGCTGGTTCCAACTTCTCTACACTTTTTCCTTACACAGTCTCTTCCCCTTCACCGATTTAAAAAACCATAATATTTAAAAGGCTCTTCACAGGGGTAGTGAGAGTTGGCATCCACTTCTGGAGACAAGTCCTTTGTTCAGATCTATGCTGCTCTGAAAGCTGAGAAGACTGAAAAGAAGACTGTAGAGGGGTGGAAGGAAGGATAAATGACCAGTATGTTTTCCAGCCTGTAAAGAACTGATAGGGAAAAAGGTCAGCCAGTAGCTACTATGTAGACCCTCACAGCTACTATTCTGGCCTCAGGAGCAGGTGATTGGTGTGATTGATGTGGTTCTGTCCAGCAGGACTCCCTCTGAACCTGCAATTATTCTAGGGCCTTTGAAATTTGCTGTGTTGTTAAAGGCAGGTTTTTAAAATTCCAAAAGGATGGCTCATTTGCAAAATTCCCCAATAATTTTGCTTCATACATTCCACGGCAAGAATATTTGGCAAATTTTTGTGGTGGATTTCCCAGAAGTCTGAACTAACTTTCTACTGAACATGTCAGCCTTTTGATGAGTTGGGATACACAAACATTTTTGGCTTCTGTGTCCTTGTGTGGCATTTTCTTGTCAAAACTGTGGCCAAATGTTCTTGGCTGCCCTTGTCTCATTTGGTCAATAATTATCATTATATGGAAAGTTTAAGCTTTTTTTTTTTTTCATTTTAAAAATTGTAATTAAAAAAATCTGAAAAGTATATGAAAGTCCTATTAAGTGTATGACTTAATTAGGAGACCACATCATTCAGAGGGTTGTTAACGAAAGATGAATCTTTTCCCATCTAAATCATTGGGCTTAAGAAAGGTCAATAGTTACTGAAAATCATAACAAGATGATGACTGTTCAGTGGATTAATAGAAATGAGTTGGTGGTCTGAATCCAGGAGTTTACATCATAACCTCAACCAGCACAAGTAGCACTATTTGGCAATCTCAGCAGAAACACCAAAGATGGATTGGGCATGGAGACTTATGAGATTTGAGGCTCCCTGAAGAGGGTGGGGAAGTTTACAGTGCCAATACCTGTACTTTACCTGTAATCAAATGCAGGATTTCCATTTCCAGGCTGTAAAATCAGCATTAAGTTCACTTCCAAAAGGTCTGGCAAAACCCATAGGAAGGAAGGAGATCCAAATTTAAGCCTCTGGGTCTGAAACTCCCTGGGTTTGTTTGGTGTCTCAAGAAGATACAATACAAATTAATCCCACACTGATCTCAAACTCTTGCAATACCTATGTGATTTAAAGTAAGTTAGGAATGTGAGTGGAAAATTTGACTGAATTTTCTTGTGGCTGTAGGTCAATGCCTTGCATTGGTTAGTTGTTGCTTTTTGTCTGTTCTGTATGGAGCTGAGGGTAGAACTGTTATTAGATAATAAGAAAACTGCTGAGTTTTTTTCTGTCCAAAAAGTAACTACTCTTGCACTATTTATTTATTTTGAAGCTTCCTTGGAACCTTCAGTAAGTTACTTGCATCACTAAAGCCAGTCATTTAAAAAAAAAGGTCTTTGATATAAATGACATAACCCTTAGCAAAAATCCATGCTATTAGAATGACCTACTAGAAAGGGAAGAGGAAGTATGATTTATTGTTATTACAAGTCATCATAAAATTTTAAAAGTTATTGATCTGAAAATCACTCAGATCATTACAAATGTTTATTATATGTCAACGTTAAAAATAAAGGTAGGCAGTAGTAATGCCCTATAAATAAAATTCACATATAAAAAATGGAACACTAAATATAATTTAAAAAATTCTGTGATTCAGATTAGGCTGAGACTCGTTGCTAGTACTTTAGCTTTTGTGTTCAATCTTCTAATGATTTTCTGTTGATTCCATTGTTTATATATTCGTTGTTTTTCTCTGAACTATTTATCTATAAAAAATAAATGACAAAAGAAAACAAGTCCTGTTTGTAATGCCCGCAGTACCACCATGGATGGTGCACTGGCTTTTGTTTGAAATTATTAATGTTGGCAGCTGTTTTCTCTTTATTGAATGCATAATTCTGATAGAAGTCTGAGAAATTTGGGTACCTGACAGAGCAAACTAGATTTTGCAATGTCACTGTTACAAAGAAAACTATGCTTTATTTTCTGTTTAGTCTCTCTTCAGTGCACTCTTGGGAGGACAGGTTTTACTACCTTTACCCCTTTCTGGGTACAACCCTGCAATCCTACCTCTCTTAGATTGAATCTCTGTGCTACAGACCCCCAGTTTCCCAACTGTGTTAACCCAACAGGCTCAATTGTTTCAGAGTAACTGCCGTGTTAGTCTGTATTCGCAAAAAGAAAAGGAGTACTTGTGGCACCTTAGAGACTAACTGATTTATTTGAGCATAAGCTTTCGTAAGCTACAGCTCACTTCATCAGATGCATACTGTGGAAAATACAGAAGATGTTTGTTTTTATACACACAAATCATGAAAAAATGGGTGTTGTGATAAAACTACAAACATCTTCTGTATTTTCCACAGTATGCATCCGATGAAGTGAGCTGTAGCTCACGAAAGCTTATGCTCAAATAAATTGGTTAGTCTCTAAGATGCCACAAGTACTCCTTTTCTTTTTGTGAATACAGACTAACACGGCTGTTACTCTGAAACTTAATCTTATTAGAATTCATCAGTCTCACACTGTGTCATACAAACTACTTGTCATGAGATTCTGTAGCCTTTTTCCATGAGGCAGCAAGCAAATGTGATATGTCTATGACAAATGTGAAGAACTATAATATAACCATTTCTGTAGAGACAGACCCGCTTGCAGAACTCACAGGTGCTAAACATAACACTATAGTATGGGACAATCTTGAACAGATTGGCTGTGAGTCCAAACCAGAGTCCGAGCATGCCCTTGGTCTTCACAGTTCACCTAAAGCAGTCAACCATGCCAGAAAAACGGACATTATAGATAAAACTTCTGAAGTAGAATTAAAAAATCAAAGAGTTTATGATAAAAATGTTATATGTGTAAAAATGGATTGACATTTATTAAACATTGTTGCTGAATCACATGGGCAAGCGTTGCTCTTTAAGTAGTGCTATCTGGTATACATTTATACCAGCTGAGGATCTACCCCTTGGTTTAAATTTAGTGTATCCATATGTGTTACCCTGGGTTTAGAGAGGACAGCTGTTATGTCAGTTTAATTTCCAGTAAAAGCTCTGATTCTGAGCAAATCAATCTACAGATTTTTCCACTCTGTTGTTACACAGTTGGCATGAACTGAATCATTTGAAGTGTCTTCATAGCCACTCAGCAAGGATTGATGGGAAAGTGGAAGGATTTAAAGATTATAGTTTTCAAAGACAGGCTAGGAAAATTTTTGAAGGTGACTTTTCTTAGACCAACCTAGATTTTTTTTTCTTTTCTCTTAAGAAAATATGGTTGTCATTTTTTTAATAAAAATGATTTTTTTTTTAAATTAGGCTATGTTGCATACACATTGTCCCTTCCTCAGAAACAAACTAGAGTTCTGATCTGGCCTGCATTTCAAAATCCTGGGTACATTGATAGAGAGGTTGTAAAATGAAACCTGAAAAGGAAAGCTGACTTCGTCTCTGCGTTTTTGTAAAAATTGCCAAATAGCATTTGTATAATACACTGCGCTATATGGAAAAAATTGAATTAGCTATGTGCACTCTTCACAATGTGACAACGTGATGTGATATGACTGGTTTACTGTAACAAGAGGAGGAATTTAGCAAAGTAGTAGGCCAGTTGGGCGAATTATCAATTTATTCTGTCATTTGGTGATAGCTACAAGGAAACTGGTTGGAGGTCAATTTACCTTTTCTACTGCATAAAAGATCATGTGAATCAGTCCCAATAATCCTAAGATTATTAAGTGCATGTCCGCTTGTCTACCAATTTGCAATTATATTCCATTTGTTCAGCATGGGAGGTTTTTGTTTATTTGTGGTCTTGGGTGGCTAGACTATAAGATATCACTTAGCCAACTCCAAGAAATTTTACTAATTTGTGGAGAAGGGAGGAGACAGGACAGATCTCTTCTGTTAGTTCTGCATTCTTGAAAGCCCCTCAGATGCCATACCAGTAAATTCTTGTCTGTGAAAGCAGATTAATATATCAGGCCAAATTCTCTATTGACTTAAACACTGTTCAACTCCATTGTCTGCAAATGGATACTGATGTCAATTCACAGGATGTAAGTCAATGCAGAATTTGGCCCACTGCACATAGGGAGATATTCTGACTTGTGAGGGATCTTAAGTGATTCCTGTGCTTAGGCTAAGCAAAAAAAAAAAAAAAAAAAAAAAAAAGCTTAAACTTTACAGACATCTGTTTTCTTAACAAGAAAAATAGATTAGTTGACGGTCAAGGTTAAAAGTAAAGACATGCCAGAGCAGCACCATTGGAAAGCTAGCTTTGCTAATCCATTTAAATCTTTCAAGGACTACAGTTCCTTGTCAGAGTCAGTGGAAATGTGATAGTTATAGAAAAGATTTTTATTAAAGTTGTACACTTATTAGAACCAGCATCTTTATGCTGTGAGTATAACTGAAAGAAATATATAATGCTAGTGTGGCTGTTTTTCCCCTCAACACAGAAAGTTGTTGTAAGTGGCTTTTCAATTCAATGGCATACAGTACTAGCAAATGTATCAGAGGACAGGGTGTAGCAATATGCCACATGTTTAGAAATCTGGTTTACAGTGAACAAATCCAGTGAGTTGAAACTTGTGTTTTATTAAGGCATAAGAAACTGGCTAATTTCCAAATGGTTATTCCATGGGGGGCCAGTTAATTTCCTAAGAGAGAAGCTAGGAACACTGTGCTAGAAAGAAGGGAGGGTTCCTAGCTCTTGGGAGGTGAAATGGATCATAACTTATGCTGGAATAAATTATTGCTGCTACAAAGTCTCCTCCTGTCCTTCCTCTGGCCTGGCCTGGCCTCTTAATGTGACCCATCTACCCATTCTGCCAAATCCTTCTCTTGGCCTAGAAATCAGGAGTGGGAGATAGGTTGCACTGGGGTGTCATGCTAGGAACAGGAAAAATCGATCATGAAATTCAGAGTTGCTCTGTGCTGGGAGGATGGGTCAGTTGATGAGAGTAAGCATTCCAGGAGTATGAGACTGCTGTTCCATTGAAGAAGGGGTGTTCTGGTGTGCAGTCATGAGGTTGGAAATTGTTAAAAAGGTAGGAGAAGGAGACAGCATATTTGTGGTGGGTGGAGGAACTGAAGGAAAGTCAATTTGTCAGTCCCTCTGAGATTGCAGAATACTGAAGACAGGAACAGTCATCTTTAGTGCTCTAAGAATTAGGTTCATTTTTATTTCAGTTTGTTTAATTATGTTTATATCCCCCATGAAACAAACTTTCTATTCTCCAGAAGATCTAATATTTTTGGAAGGAGCTAAAATGTGCCCATCTAAAATTCCAGATTGTTAGGGAGTCCAGATCATTAGGGAGTTACGGGCACTGCTTCTAACTAATATATTTGCCACTTTTATTTAAGGTCCAGTTGAAAAGTGAAGAATCCAAAACATTTGCAATGAAGATACTGAAGAAACGTCACATAGTGGACACAAGACAGCAGGAGCACATACGCTCAGAGAAGCAGATAATGCAGGGGGCTCACTCAGACTTCATTGTGAGGTACTGTCACTACACCTTATAAACTCATTTCACGTTGAGAATGTTCCAATCTTGCTATTGTTTCTTATAAAATTGTAGCGTGTTATGGAATTGGTCATGAATTGTCCCACAAGCACTATAGGTAAAACACCTTTTGATTGTAGTTTGTCTCTGTCAAGGAACTCTGCAAATATGGCACCATAGTGTTCCATGTTTATTGTCTCTCAATGAGTTGACAAGTCTGCTCGGTATTTTTAACTCTCAGCCCTGCAAACTCAACCTAGATTCTGGAAGTCAAGCTGTACTCTTTCTGGATCATGCAGCAACAGCAGTAGTAGAGACTCAACAATATTCAGCAAGTCTTTTGATTATGCACATGCCAAAACAGAATCTAGCTGTAACAGAAAATTATCCCTTAGTCTTATTGGCTCACCAAGAGTAAAAAGCAGTAACACCAAATTTGATCAGAAAGATAAGCAGATGTGACTCTGAATGTGTAACAAGAGGCCATAGTCACTTTTCTGATCATAATCACACTTATATTATCTGACACGGAGCATCCCTTAAAATTGTGAATATTTGGGGGGAAAACAGGATGGTGAGATGCTCCCTTATGTATTCAAGATTATTGTAAGAGCCTTGGACAGTTGAAAAATCTGACATTCAATAAATATTGCCAAAGTATTGGCAATATTCTTTAACAAATTAGGTAAATTAATAAAACTATCACCCAAATCATTCTCTCTGTGGTAAAATCCATACACAGGTCTGTGGGGGATGAACTCTCCAGGAGGACACCCTTACAGAGATCCCCCCCCCCCACACACACACACATGCTGCAACACCCTACCGAAACCTGGCAGATACCCTGATTCATGTGCCTTTGCACCAGCTCTGGCCTTTGGCAGAACCCCCACTCCTTTGCAGCTCAATTCCACTGGAGATGGGGGCTCAGCAGAAAAGATAATATAGCATGGGGCTTTATTGTTTACCCAGGTAAACTCCACAGAGCTGGAGCAGAGATGATGTGTCCCTAACATACTCACTTCTCCCCAGCTGTCTAATCTCATTTTCTACCTCTGTGCAGACCTTGGATGGCAGAAGGGCCTCTAAGAGGTTTAAAAGAAGAGGGAACAGGAGGCTGCTAAGTCTTACTTTCACTCTGGAGGAAGAAGAGCTGCACACAAAAGATTTCTCTGTGCCTGGATCTAGACCTATAAGAGTAGCAAATACTGTCTCCTAGTATTGAGATGAAATGGAACAATAACTTTGCCAGGGAGTTACCTGTATATTTCTGATGAGTAGTGGTTTATTTTCCTGTACTCTACATTAGACATCAGACAAAGAGAAATGTTTTCTAGTATCTTATCTTACATGAGCATTAAATTACACAGGCTTGAAATGAAAATTGTATATATATACATTTTATTAGGGATTGAAGCACCATCTGTTATAGCCTTTGTAATATGTTTATTTCAACCTCATGCTTGATTCATTTGCCACAGCAATTGCTTTATTAAGTAAACAGAGTGGCACTATGTAATGCTTCAATTATCTTACACTTTGCTTTTCTTTCATATCTGATCCATAAAAATGCTTCAGTTATCTAGATTTGAGATAGCACTGAAATTGCAAGTACTCCTTATAGACTATTACAGCATACAAATTATTTTCTAAAGTTTTTAATGTGCCACTGTCTGAATCAATATACTAATGTAATGAAAGGTGCCATTATATAACAGAGCTACAGAATATGTCCACTAAAAACATAAAGGATATTTTAACATAATTGAAAGAGAACATATTCTTAAGATGAGGAGCCTGATCCTGCAAACTTTTACATGACTAGTACCATTGACCTCAATAGCTAATGAAATATATTCTAATCAACTTTTTCCCTTCTTTTTGTGTGTAAGTAATGCTTATGTAAGATAAACAGAAATACTTTCCAGTATCTTATCTTAAGGTCTATGCAGAATACTGGAAAAGAAAGCACTAAAATAAGGCTGCTCATGTAATGAACCATTTGCAAGACTGCTATAAGGATGGATAAACCTAAAGATGTTAAAATTGATCAGAAACTGTTTAGATAGGTTTATGCTACATACTTATGGTGGCATGTAGAGTATATACTCAGTAGCCCCCCCACCCCCAGCATGGGTATAAATATCAGAGTAGCTGGTGAGAAAAGTAAAGAGATGCCCAGGTACATGCCCTCCATGGCTTTCTACTTCCCCAAGTCATGCCTCCCATCTACATTGCTATTTTTAGCAATATATTGTCCTGTTGCTGGATCCTTTCCAAGATCTTAACCATAATAAGTAGTTAATTAAATTACTCTAATTTTGACTAACTATACAAGTTTGTACTGAAGCCTAATAAGTGTCAAAATAAGGTGCAAAATTTACCAGTATTTAAGTGAGGATCTAAAAGATGGGTTCATTTTTCTTTCCTTTAATCTTTTGTGACCACATATGGTACTTTTTAGCTATGGTGAATCAAGACTAATGTTTCACAAGTAGAGGAGCATTTACTGTTTTTAACTGGTTTTTTTTCTGTGGCTATTGGCACTCTTGAAAGCAAGAGACAAGTAACATTGACTCAAACTTTGCCAGCTTCCTAACACAGGTCAGCAAGTGCTCCTCAGTGCTGACCTGGATCCTAAGCCTTAGACTTTTCCAGTAGAGGTGAAAAGATGAATAGTTATGCCAAAATGTGTGATAGTTTTTTTATTACTATTGTTGTTATCATTATTACCCTAAGTGACAATGTGCAGTGTGCTCTACAAACAAAGACCAAAGACAAACTCTGCCCAATTTTGTAATGTAATGTCCAATAGGGACTATGCGTTTCATGTTACCTCAGCTAGTATTTAACCAAATACCTCCAAAAATAAAAGATTAATGCATTAAACAACTGCATCTTGATCAATGAAGCATCCCGCTAGTCTATCCTTGCCTCATGGCATATGTCACACAACAGCTCCTTGAGAGGTATAACAAAGTATGCTTTTTACTTTGAACGGCTCGATTTTGCAACACCTTCTGTTTTCATTATAGTCACTTGAGATTATCAGGCCCATAATGCTTAACACAAACAGAGCCCTGTGCATGGGTGTTGTCATAAATATAAAGGGAAGGGTAACAACCTTCCTGTATACTATAAAATCCCTCCTGGCCAGAGCACAAAATCCTTTTACCTGTAAAGGGTTAAGAAGTTCAGGTAACCTGGCTGGCACCTGACCAAAAGGACTAAGAAGGGGACAAGATACTTTCAAATCGGGGAGGGAGGGAGGGGTTGGTCTGTCTGTTCTGTGTGCTTGCCAGACACAGATCAAGGAAGCAAGCAATCCAGCTCCATTAGAATTAGTAAGTACTAGCAAGGGAATGCATTAACTTATTTTTGTTTTGGCTTGTGACTTTCTCTGTGCTGAGAGGAAGGTGTATTCCTGGTTTTCTTTTTGTAACGTTAAAGTTTGGCCCAGAGGGAAATCCTCCGTGTTTTTGAATCTGATTGCCCTGTAAGATTATCTTCTATTCTAATTTTAGAGGTGCTTCTTTTACCTTTTTTCTTTATAATAAAGTTCTGTTTCTTTTAGAATCTGATTGGGTTTTTTTAGTGTCCTAAAAAAAGCCAAGGTTGGTCTGTGCTCATCTTGTTTATTCTCAAGCCTCCCCGGGAAAGGGGGTGGGGGGGCTTGGGGGGATATTACAGGGGAGTAGGAACTCCAAGTGGTCCTTTCCCTGAGTTTGTCTAAATCACTTGGTGGTGGCAGCTTTACCTAATCCAAGGTACAAGGGAGAATTTGTGCCTTGGGGGGGTTTTAACCTAAGCTGGTAGAAATAAGCTTAGGGGGTCTCTCATGTGGGTCCCCACGTCTATACCCTAGAATTCAGAATGGGGAGGGAACCCTGACAGTGGAGAGGGAACCCTGACAGGTGTCATTGCACAATTACAGAATATACTACAGAATCCATTCATTGCTGAAGAATTTTGCTCCAGAATCTAACCTTTTGAGATTTTTTAAAATAATGTTTTATATGATGTGGTTGCAAAGAAAACCTTCCAAATGTGAGATCTGAGTGTAAACAGACATAGCATAGTATGCGTCTTTTTTCAGAGAGCCTGAAATGATAACTCTCACAGACATAACAATAGCTCTGAGAATAGTTCGCCTCAGTGCTGTGGTAACTCTGAAATCTAATGATAGTGATTTAAATGTCAACACTGGGAGCTAATGTACTTATACAACAAACCCAAACTGTCTCCCAGACCTTAACTTCCAAGGGGCCAAAAACTCCAACGGTCCTCTACCCATCTGCCAAAATGTACAGCTTCCTCCCAGAAAGATTCTGCAATGCAGCTTCATGTTGTCAGTACGAAGATCTTCAGCACCCTTAAAATGAAAAATATATGGGCAGAGTAAAATTAATTGAGTTTAATATCAAATGAGATAATATAACAATGTAGAATTCTTTGTATTATTTTCATATTTAATTAAATAAACAAACTCAATGCATTTAATTTATCTGAAGCTGGTACACAATTTCCAGTCTGCTTCACAAGAACGTTGCAGAAATGTGTAGTAGGGAATGTTTTCCCATAGAATTTTGGTCAAGCCTGACATACAGTACATGCTGAATACATGTTACTTGCCCCAACTATCTCATTAGGCAGATTTTCCCACATATTCAATCATCCTGGATGAGGAAACAAGCATCTTTTGATATTTTTATAAGGTCTATGAAATGTATTAGCAAATTGTGTTAAATTCTTACATGAACCAAAATTAAGAGACATTCTTTTGAAATTATTAAATGAAAGGAAGGCTTCAGATCTATAGATTGACTCCTTACTTTGAAGGATAAATGATATACTCGTTATAAGAAATGGTGTACATATTGTCTTGCTTCTCTTTCAAGTGATCTTGGAAAGCAGCAACATCAGGCTAAGTAGTTAGAAATATCATGCCCTAAATTTAGTTCCCAGGGTAGCAACATCATCCTCTTATAATACACTTCAACACTAAAATACTGCATCTGTTCTGCTGAAACATTTCAAGTATGATACAACAGAATTAAGACAGTAAATGATATTCATGGTTAATAAGGAGTGTGAAGTATCACAGGAATATACTTTAACAAAAAGAATGCTTTAACTTTTATCGCATTTTCTTGTTTGCAAATAATAGGCTATACAGGACATTCAAGGACAGCAAGTATTTATATATGTTGATGGAAGCCTGTCTAGGTGGAGAGCTTTGGACAATTCTCAGGGACAGGTAAGAAATTTTAGAAACCTATCTGGAAAGGAAAATTATATGTCAGTATGAACTGTAATATTGTATATCTTTATTCCTAGCAGACAATCTCTAACATACATTAAAGGCAAGATCGCTAAATCTCACCAAGCTGTGCTTGGCACAGGACACAAAACATGAAGAAAGTCTTGTTTCCCTCCCCACCCCATCCTAGATATGACCAGTGACTAAAGTGGCCTGTCATAACTTGGAGTAACCTAAGGGCTGCTCTAAATTACACTAACTAGGACAGTGATCACTCCACCAGCTGAGCATTGTCCTCTACCACCTTACCATGCCCCCTTCCAGACCCTTCCACTTAGCCTGAGTCTCTTAGGATCCATAAAAAGGAAACAGAGCCAGGGGAGAGGATCTGATTTATAGTGTCCTAAATTGCAAAGTGTGTATGCAGAACTTTCACCCAAAATATTTTGGGAGGGGGAGTGAGTAAGGGAGACAGAGGGAAGAAGCAAGCAAGAGGAGGCAGTAGCCTCCCTTATAAACTTTAGACTAGCCCAACAGTGAGTGCACTCACCTAGGGGAGACCTGGGTTCAATTTCCCTTCCCTGATGTAAAGCTGGAATTTGAAATTGGATCTCTCACATTGCAGATGAATTCCCTAATCAAAGTTATTGGATACTTTTAACATTAGTGTGTCTGGCCCAAATCCACAAAGCTACTTAGGCACCTAAACCTGAGACTTAGTCGGGTTGAGGTACCTAAGTCCCAGTTTTGGCTCCACCGTGATTCACAAAACTCCTGCTGAACCCCATAGTCACCTAAACTCACTCAGCACCTAAGTTTTCAGAGTAAAAGTTCCCTATGTGCCGCCTGTATTTCAGCCTCTGATGACGTGTGTTGCTGCCTCCCTTTAGGGATATGTGTACACTGCAATTAAAAACTTGTGGCCGGCCTGTGCCAGCTGACTCGGGCTCATGGGGTTCGGGCTAAAGGGCTATTTAACTGAAGTGTAGGTGTTTGGGATTGGGCTGGAGCCTGAGCTCTGGGACCCTGTCAGAGGGTCCCAGAGCCCAGACTCCAGCCCAAGCGAACATCTACACCACAGTTTTACAGCTCCGTGGTCAAAGCCTCGTGAGCCCAAGTCAGCTTACAAGGGCCAGCTGCAGGAGTTTAACTGATGTGTAGATATAGCCTTTGTGGCTCCCTCCGTCTGTGTCTCAGTTCCTCATCTGGGGATAATATGGGGATATTAAATAGAATGAGGATAATAGCCCCTTACTCCACAGGGGTTTTAAAAAGATAAATTCCTAAATATTTTTGAAGCACCTCAGACACATAGTGATGAGTGCCATAGAAAAGCTCATGGGGGAATTAATAATTCTCTCATCAGATCAGAATTTGAATACTGTGTAGTCAATAAGGCATAGGCCAATGAACAATGAGGAGAACACAAGGTGCTCAGGCAACTTTAATTCTGGCATTTCCCAACTTTTGGTTGCTTGACTTTGTAACATTCTTTTATCTTAGCTTTTTGGGTGTAATATATATATTACGTATGAGGGGAGATAACCATGTGATAAACTGTACACAAACACTCTATAAATATATGCACACAATTAGAAATGTAATAGATATGATTACATTTGTAAATTGAATGTTGTTCTCAGAGTAAACAGGCAATTCAAACATTAAAGGAAAATGGAGCAGAAAACAAATATAAAACTGATATTTTAATTATCTCTAAGACGTTACTTTTATTTTTTTATATATTCTTCTTCTTTTAAAAATCTGCTTGCCTTCAATATATTTAAAAAGCATTACAACTCCAAAGCTAACAGGTGTCTGGATTTATTCTTTTTTATTTTTTTTCAAAAGTCTGATACATTCTTTCATTCTTTTGCTCTTTGAATTGTGGTTTCTACTGCCATCTAGCTTAGAAGCACATTTATTTTAGTTTCAGTTAGTAGAACTCAAACAATTCTGCTGTCAAAAACTAATTATGATTTCAGGTAACTATAAATTAATTCCAAAAGATTGGGAAGTGATTCACTTCTATAAATAGTTTCCAAACTGGTAATAAAATAAGACTACTAATGCATTTTATGCTAAATTTGAAATTAACACTTCAAATTCCAAGTAATAGCTTTTTATTTTTGTCTCAGTCATGAACAGTATCTAACATTACTCTTTGATCCATTTTAATAGTTTTAGTTCAAAACATATATTATGAAAGATATGAAAGATATATGATACAAATTTTTCTTTGAATTACATATCATTCTTTTTTGTTATGACTTCATATTTATTTCATAATTGTGTCTAATGTAACTTAATATTTTGTTAAGTTTGGAACTTTGGTTTAAAACAATGCTTCATGTGAATTCAACTAGTGGGTAAAATGCTAACCTTATGAGTGGAAACCAAACAGAAATGAGTTTGCTAATGGCTATTTTCCAATTAACAGAGGGCTTCCAAACTGTGTATATATTGTATTGATTAGATCAAGGAAAGTGAGTAGATCGGACTGGCTATTGAAGAAGAGTCCATTAGTAGGAGGAAGTAAGTGGGTCTCCCTTAGGGTTGCTAACTCTGACTGAAGCTATTCTGGGAGATTTTTTTCCCCAACATGACATAATGTCATTTTCTTAAAATATCCTATTAAAATCTCCTGGATTGCTTTCAGTAGTCACCGGGAGATCAATGCCAATTCCGGGAGACTCCAGGCCAATCCTGGAGGGTTGGCAACCCTAGTCTCCCTAATTATAAATATAGAAGACTAGTTTGGCAGCTAAATAGTAAATAGCTAACCTATAACTGGATAGTAGCTATTCCTCTGATCAATTTGAGATACCAGTATCTTCTCTTTTCCCACCTGAATAAAACATAAGCACAACTTGAACTAAGAAGCTTTCCTTATTTATCTCAAAGCTGTAAACTTGCCTTTCAACAAATTAAATAGACAAACAGAGAAACATGATTGTATCGTATCTATACAGCTGTTTCACAGTATGTTTCCTTCTGGCAGCTAAGGAGTGGCTAGACTCAGATCATAAAATATGTGAAACGTACTGTCTTGATGCCACAAGTCCTTGAGGTAGTTACAGACAAAACTTTTTGAAAAATATGGTTTCATAGCGAAACTGTTTTGAACTATAATTATGTTTTAGGGCTTGATCCTTCAAGGTGAAGTAAGTGGGACTATGCATATGTTTAAGAACTTTGTTGGAATGGGCCAGAACACTTAGCATCTTGCAAGGTCGAGGCCTTAAAATCTAGAGTAGTAAATTTACGTGGTCTTGCTTCCCTACATGCATAGCAGAGATTAATTCTTGTTAAACTTTATTTCATTGCTGTAATCATAGTGACATGCAGTAATGGTACAACCAAATATAAAACATTAAATGCAAATATTTTGAATGGCCACCAGATCTTTTCCCATTGTCTTTTATATAGAGGTTCATTTGAAGATTCTACGACCAGATTTTATACAGCATGTGTGGTGGAAGCTTTTGCCTATCTGCATTCCAAAGGAATAATTTATAGGGACCTCAAGCCAGAAAACCTTATTCTAGATCACCGAGGTTATGCCAAACTGGTGAGTGCTTACAATGTCTTTTTTTCTGTGCAGCAAAAAAATACTACAGTGCCATGTTTACTACACTAGAGTTAAGTCTCCATCGCCTTTTCCATCAGAAACTCCTACTCTAAGGAGTTTATAACTCACCCACAAAATAGTACTTCTGGCTGAAACTTAGCATTCAGAGTTGCAGTCCCAGAGCAAATTATTTAGAGAAGAGAACTAGGAAAAATCCTTCTAACCATTTTGATGCATACAGGGGCAAAAATAGAAGTTTACAATAGATGTTTCAATATTTTATTTGGCTGACACTCATGAATCGCTTTACAGCCTACTGGTGCCAAATCCTGATGTGAACCAGTTGCTTTGCTTGTTTAAAAAAAAATAATGATTTGTTTTATGGACATATTAATCACATTTTGTTATTTCAAGAAATGATTACTCTCATTAATTGTTTTAAATCCTCAGGCTTGTCCTGCTAAAGTGTAGCTAATACAGAATGTTGCTGTATTAAGAGGCTTTTTCTATTTAGTTATTTTTTAAGCCTAAACTTCTAGATGAAGGCCTCAATCCTACAAGCACTTATGCATGCGCTTAGCTTGAGGCACAGGAGTATTCACTTGATTTCAATTTGCTTTGAATTTCGTATAGCCACTCACACGCCTAATGTTAAGCATTTTTAAAAGTGATTGCAGGATCAGGCCCTAAGTAATCTGAGAGACAGGTAAAACAATATCACTGCTGCCAGAGTTTTTACATATCTGTGTTACCTGATCTTGTTACTCCCTTTTTGAAATCTTTACATTGGACATTAGAGAAATTCTACGTAGTCAAAATGTAGCAATGTATATTAGGTTTCATTTAGATTTGCTTAACAATGTTGGGCAACTAACAGGCAGGGAAAGGTAACCCAGATTTGTGCTCACAATTTAGTTAGTGGGCATAAATAATAGCCATTTAGACATTTTAATTACCTGATTTCACCTGCAAACCGGGAAATTAAATAGTCAAATATCATTATTTGCCCCTGCAAAAGCAAAAGCTGAGGCTGTAAAGGTCTGACTGGCTCTCTGAAAAGTATCGGCCATTAAACATGTGCACATGACTACTAAATATTAAGGACTGAATTATGTTCCTTCATGGACAACTTGCTAAAAGAATGAGGGTCCAGAAAACCTTTCCTTCCTCATTTATGCTCCTCCACCCCACCACACACACACACATACACCTTAATCCCTACCCAGGCAAAGTGTAAGCATAAAATGCTGCAGAGAGTATTTATATGTACGGTACTTTAAAAGTCTTTTCTTTTAGTCAGAAATTATTGATTTGAAGCAAGAACACAATATGCAAACACCTGCATAGTAGCATTACTAAAATATTCACCCTGAACCTATTAAAATAAGGGTAGGTTCAGGTTGTAGGTCAACCAAGCAAACATCATCCAGGAACACAAAATGTTTGCAAAACTAGACATAGGCAATTCACTTAACCTTGGGCTTTCCATCCCCACACTCTTGTCCAGAAACATTTTGTGAATCCTAAATTTTAAAGTGACTTTGAGGGAAGGCAACTGGGGAGGAGGAGATTTTTCACTTGTTTATCCAAGATATTTGCTGAATTACTGCTAGAGCTCTCCTGTTGGCTCAGCGAGTCATAGGACCTCATGAGTTCAAACAGAGACGTTTCAGTAGTTGGCAGCTAAAGTTCCACATCTTTTGACAACCATTTTAAAATGTAGTATAAATGGAGTTTTTAGTTTATTGAAGAGTGATCTCTAGCTTGCAGTCATGCCCTCCGTTTGTGGTTTCAAGCTTTATATCATATTGTCAGCCACTTTTTCAAATTGTGAAGCAAACACTTTCCACTAGAAATCTCCAGAAAATATGTCTATATTTCTATATATGGTCAATAAGAAGGTGGCATTCTTTTATTTCTTTACCATCCATGCCTTTGTCACCACATTACTGGATTATCCAGAGCTCTCAACATGGAGCTATAGCTTCAAAATATTCAGACATTGCAGTCAGGGCAGAAAGCAGCACCAACCTGCTTTGTAAGAGCACATTGTACTTACACTCCACCATCCACACGGGCTACAGAATGATTTTTCTGGTGAAATTTAACATGTTAGTTTTGAGCTAGCACCATAAATAATTTTGTCCTGACAACCTGAGAGAGCATCTGACTCCCAATCTGATACTGTGGCAGTAGCAATCACCGGAGTTGCTTGAACACCCTCGTGTAAATAGGAAGGGACAGATGGCAGACCCTCAGACGGGGTCCTTAAATTAGAAATTAATGTCCTTCATCCAACTGTGTCTGGACTTGGTGATCTTCTTAATACACTGCAAGTCTCACCTATTTTCCTGGGCTTTTTCCAGGGAAGGGGATTTATTAAGTGGAGCTTGTTCTGAGTGTACCAGAAAATTTAAGAGCTATGGTGTTATGGGATTGTTTTTACTGTCTTTTGGTGTGTTTTCGGTTAAATGTTGTGGCCCTGATTCTGAGTTTCACCATGGCCTCCATAAACCAGCTCTGGCATTGAGCTGGAAAATTCCCTTCTGAGGATTCCAGCATAAATCAGGGATATTCCCAAGTGGTTCAGAGCCATTCTCCCAATGCTGTATCTCCATGCCACAGATAGCATGCCAGAGGTGTAGCTAAGAGTTAAATGGGTTGTGTCAGGGGGTGGAATAGATGTGTACAGAAAGATGCTCACAAAAGACAGATTTATAGAGAAAACCTCATAGCTATAAATGGAGCTCTCCATAGGCAGTTGTTGCTCAGAACCCATCATTCAACCCAATAATACAAAAGGATGGATTCTAGTCTGCTTATATTTGTTACTTTATTTAGATTTATCTCCAGCTGTACCTATCAAAATTCTCTAGGTGCTGAGAAGCAATTAAAAGCACAAAGGCCCAATTCTGAGTTTAGCTTTGCAGAATTTGGAGTGCAACAGGTGGCTGTATGCCATTTTGGTCCCTGGTCTAAATTATAACAGTTGCTGGGGCTGCTCTCTACCATTTATGCTCTGCTGCAGTGACACTCTGTGGGTTGTTATAAAAACCCAGAATAACTGGAGTACAGTGCCATCTCCTAGCTGGGTGACAAATTGTTTTACTGTACCACTCTTTCTATTAAGTGAAAGTGAAACCTGAGGGTCTCCCTGGCTACTGTCATTTTCAAAGCATAGAACTTTGTTCGACTGGCAGCCCCTGATCAAATCCCAATTGATGTGGTTCCATGTGCTAATCAAGGGGAAAAAATGTGGCCAACTGAGATTATTTTTTGTCATTGTTTGCTCTGCCTAAATTGTAATTCTTGGGAACTGTTCAGATGGCATGAGTTACCATAGGAAGAGGAGAGCAAGCACAGCCTGCAGGTCAGGGCCTGTTCATGCTGTTCTGAACTGGTGCCTATCCTTTGATCTGGCCCTAATAAACTGACATGAATAGTTCATTACTCAGACAGGAGTTTGGTATTAAAAGAGGAAAAAATGTGAGCCATGTGCAAATGTCCAACATCACTTGAACAGGGCAGACATTGATGCATGAATTTATTAGAACAGATCTAGTAACCACTAACTACCAAGATATGTTTGGTTCATTGTCACTCTCTCTTCTTACCTCAAAAAAAGCACTTGAGTTTACACTATGAATGCTAACTCAGGAAAAATGTCACACGGTGGTTGTATTTTATTTTTTAACAACCTAGCAAGCTCTGGTTTATGATAATATTCCCATGAGGAAACCTTTATTTCTGCTTTGCTTCACTCTAAGAAGAACAGAACACATCACTGAAACGTCCTTTATTTTTCTGCTTTGATGGAATTCCTTTCCTTTCACAGGTCGATTTTGGCTTTGCAAAGAAAATAGGATTTGGAAAAAAAACATGGACTTTTTGTGGAACTCCAGAGTATGTAGCCCCAGAGATCATCCTGAACAAAGGTCATGACATTTCAGCAGACTACTGGTCACTGGGAATCTTAATGTATGAACTCTTGACTGGCAGGTATGGGCATTGGAACTGGAACTGCTGATAAAAATAGATCAGCAAATTACAGAATATTTCTGCCTTTGTCACTTTGATTAGAACAGTGGAAGACTCAGAGCTGGCATCTTTGATGATGACCTACAACAATCTGAAAACTTTACTGTTAAACCTAATCATTATTAAGAACTCTCAAATTACAAGGAATTTTGTCACTAGGCAGTTTACAACGTTATTATGAAACACATGTAAAATGATACCAAAATCATGGCTATACTCTACCCTCATTTTCCCCCAGAATTCCTAATGAAAAAGGTGGAGCTGAATTTGCCGGGGGGAGGTGGGGGACTGAGGAGAGAGGTTTGCAATTCAGCCAGTGAGACATTAGGGCAGTGGAAGCTAGCAGCATCTGAAAGAGTAGGCAAACATAATGTGGTACAGCATCTTCAGTTTTTTCCTATTATAGCCAAAAATTTACAACAAAATGACACATGAATGCTATCACCTCATGACCCTTAGACGCTGCTCTTGCCTGTACTCATTAAGCATTTCTCAAGGCATCAGTGCTTGAAGGGCTTCCCTGGCACTGCTGCCTCAGCTCTCAGCTCTCCAGCACACAAAGCAGCAATGCCAAGGGAACTGAGTGTGTCCGCACTGAGGCATCAAATCATCAAGCGCAATCTATGGTTCAGTGATGCTCCTTAGTTGTTCAGGATGAGGTTTGAGATATATGCCAGTGGCGGACAAAGGAGAATACACCAGGCTCTCCAATAGGCATCCTGCCAGCTCTGCAGGAGGGGAACAGGAACATGGCCCTGTCTCATCCCTATCCCTTAAAGTTAACTTCCTCCTGTGGGCCAGGACACAGGCATGCCCATCAATTTGTGTTTCTTAGCAATTCTAAGTCAACAGCTAATGTTACTTCCATTCCTCACTGAGAACAGCTCATTGGTGGCATGAAGGACAGCAAGGTCCAGAAAAGTTATAATACACAAGCTATAATATTTCATATTGTGTGGGGTCATAAACTCCTCCTCCTTTGCCTACCACTGTCAATAGGAGTTACACATATGGAATAAGGGGAGAGTTGAGCCATTAACATTGAAATAATGCAGCTTTTTCAAATGAGAGTCTCAAGCAGGTAAGTAGCCCAGTTATAGTTATCTAGTGTATTCTACAGAATCATTTGAACAATTTTTAAAATGTTTACTTTAGTATCTGTTTTATACATAAAAGGTTACTAATATTACCATGATTCAGAAATTTATTAGAATGTTTCCATTTACATAGAGTTCCCTAAAGGAACTTATTAAAAACACCAGCAATGAATCACGTTTGGGATAGAAGATGCAGAACAGACTCAACAAGCTAGGTACAAAATCAGTATTACTATCACAGATTCTGCATAGTAAAGTCCCTGAACTATGACAAAAGGTCAAATTTAAGTTTTCATTAAAAGCTATAAATAATTAAAAAGGCATTCCCAGAATCCACTTTAAACAGTTCAATTTCTAATCCCTATGGGCACTCAGAACTGAAAATACACCCCATCAGCACTTGTTGCTAAAAAAAACCCTGCATCTTTTCAGAGTGAATGGATGTTGGAAATAAATTATACAATCAGAACAAACTCTACAGAGCAAACATCCTATTGAATAATTTATTTTTTAATGTTACCGTAAAACATAGTCCAGTTACCTATAATTCAGTTCTTTTTTAATAATTTCCATTGATAATATCAATATTTATTTTAAGAGTGTTTTCTATTTTTATCCATTTAAATTTTCACAGTTGCGGGAAGTAATGGGGGTCAGATAATAGGAGAATCAGCAGTAATTATTAAATGACAATTGATTTTGAGATTCAAAAAGTTAAAGCTTTATAACAGTTAAAATACAAATGGTCAACATCAAATGTCAAAATAGACAACAGTAAATTTCTTAAATCAAACTAAGTTCTCAAGCAGCATTTTTCTTGCTTTGCCTATCTACAGATTTAGATTATCAATGGAAATATTTTTCATTTTCTTACGTGTGCATAGTGAAATCGAAGTTTACCTGTATTTATCAATAAAATTTGAATCCTTCCAAGCCTATTTATAATTTAACCAAATTCTCTGTTAAATGTTGTATATGCTGTTAATAATTATACATAGATTTTGTCAAAAACCCACAAAATATCATGTGGATTTTATTATCATAGTATAAAAATGGCATCATCTGTATGTTTAAATTCATTTAATGCACATACTGCAGGCACATAGCATTTGTCATAATGATCCATTAACTCTGATTTCCTGGTAGTGGCTTATATCATTTGGCTTCAGCAGGAGGTAAAAACAAAGTTGTACATGGCTAAGGCTAAGATTTTGTCATGGATATTTTTAGTAAAAGTCAGGGACAAGTCATGGGCTTCCGTAAATTTTTCTTGATTGCCCTTGACCTGTTCCTGACTTTTACTAAAAATATCCATGACAAAATGGGGAGCTGCTGGGCAGCTGTGGGGCCGGCTGGGAGCTCTTCTCGGGCCCCCCTCCCCACCCATGGGGGCTCAGAGCACCACCTGCAGTGGCTGGGAGCTGCAGGGGGGCCAAGCCAGGAGCTGCAGAATCCCCCCGCAGCGGCTCGGAGCGCCCCCGCCACCCAAGACAGCCGGGAGCTGCAGGGTACCCTTTACCGCCTGTGGCAGCCGGGAGCTGCGGGGGGTCCTCCTGCTGCCCACGACAGCTGGAAATTATGGGGTCCCCGTCGCCTGTGGTGGCTGGGAGCTGTGGGGTTCTCCCATTGCCTGTGGCAGCTCGGGAAGCCTCCGCTGCCTCTGGCTGAAGTCGCAGAGGGCAGCAGGACCCTGCAGTTCCCAGCTGCTGCAGGCTGAAGTTATGGAGATCTTTGGAAGTCACAGATTCTGTGACTTCCGTGACAAAATTTTAGCCTTATACATGGCCAATGGGGTTGGAAAATACTCCTGATATGCAGGAAGCATGAAGATCACTTTCCCATGGCACCAGTTTTGAACTAATATGGTATCTTAGAAAGACATACCACCCTCAGCCTGTGTGTTAAATCCCCACTAGCCTACATAGTGTTTTTACACACACATTAAGGGTACCCTTTAACATTGTTATCCTTTAGCATAGTTATCTATGTTCCCGTTATTTGTCAACCAGTGTAGATCCCTTTAAAATATCACAAAGCTATTTGAACCAATTTTTGAAACTGAATTTCACACTCACTTTATGTAAACATATATTTCCATGTCAGTTCTAAATTTTGTTACCTGTCATTTTTCAATGCTCTAGATGTAGCATTACAGACAAGAAGCAGCTAGTGACTGTTTCATCTTAACTAGACCATCCGTTATTGGGAATATATCTATCAGGTCTACCCTTATTCTTCCTCACTCCAAATTGAGACTATCCACGTTTCTTTTTTCAAAACTCTTGTAAAACTTTAAATTCAAAGAAATATAACAAATTTGAATCTTACTTTTGGCCACTGAACTTCTGTACAGAACATATGCATTTTTAAATTGATATTTTCTTACATTACACATATCTTATAAAAATACTTACACCTTAAATATACAATAACTTAAAAATCTATGCAGAACGACATAGTATTTCACAGTATTACATGTTTACAAACAATTTTTAAATATTTTAAGTATTTTAAATATCCCTAGATGACTGTGCATCAGAGGAATACACGCATTTAGTCTTATAAACTACTCTTGCTGAAGGTACAGAAACTTCTGTACAATGTCTCATTATTCAAGGTCTTGCTACTGAAAATACTAGTCCCATATATTTCTTTGAAGGCTGTTTACTGTAACTTCAAAATTAACTGGAAGGAGCAGCATCTTCTCATCCTCAGGAGCTGTAGTACTATCTGCTGCCCATGTGCACCTCCTATGCAATGATTTTATCCAGTGGATCCACACAGTGACAAACACACTGGCCGTACACCCAGCCTCCCCAGCTACAGAGAAAGACACCAAGGATCATAGGGCGCTGGACTGTCCCCAGCATAGCTTTGTTACATTTATCAAAAATACACAACAGCTTCATTATGCCCTTTTCTTCATAACGTTCCCAAAGAGGATGGATATGGTTTGTTATATTGATACTTGTCCAAATTTATCGTGCATAGAGGATCTGACGGTCTAAAGATGTGCAAATAAGTTAGAAAAGACTCTTTGAGAATTTAGATTGTACAACACTTCAATTTGCTAGCTCTACAAAATGCTTTTTTTCTGTAGGATAGTGAAAATTTAACTGTCAAGATGGGTCTGAATCTGCCACTGGTGTTGGATGAATTTCCCCCATGAGACAGGGCTAGATTGTGACTTTAGGCACAGCCCTACGTGGTACGTAAACTACACTAACCTTGGAAAATATTGTCACTCAGAGAGACACAGCATGGAGTCACAGCTCTTTCCTTGCCTCTTTTTTGTTCTTGGGGGTAATAAGCCAGCAGTAAATTACTCCTCACTCTGTTCTGGCTCAGCTATTCTGGCCATTGAGCAAGGCGTCTAACTTTTTCTCACCCCTTCTCCATTTGCTTCTGGTAGAGAGAAAGCAAGTGAGTTAACCCCACTTACTCCTATGCATCTGACCCCAAGACCTGGGTAACCTGCATTAAGGTGTAAGAGGGGATTTCTTACTCTCTTGTATGGGTTTGTAGTCCAAGTCACAATCTAGTCCAAAGTGAACAACCTATACCATCCATATTTAAGGGCATTTTGTTCACCTATCACTGTACTCTGACATGTCTTTGTGCTTTTAAATGAGAGTATTTATTCCATCCTCTATCCAGTGCCATTTGAAAAGCGATTATATAATAAGTGTAGTACAAAAGTAAGTCAGGAAACAGGGGACCTGAGATCAGGACTGAGTCCAGCCCCTTGCTTCTTAGGCTGGCAGGACATGGGATCACGGCTGAAACAGGATGTTTAGCCCATATGGAAGAAGGACTGCCTTTAATTGCTCTTCAATTCCCTCTCCTGGCCAACCCTTGGAGCAACGTTGATGAAGTCCAGACAAAACCACACTCAGAATTCTTTGGCCGTAGAAAGGATTATCATGGCATGGACTTTGGAGATGGAAGGGAACATCCTGGAGAACTTCCTAAAGGATATAAAATAAAATGTTAATGGTCCAGCCTTTCAATTTTCCTGAGAGCACAGGATAAGAAATATTATTACTTTTGTAATTTATCTCCTCTGATTTGTTGTATAATAGGATGGTATGAGATTTAAAGACAGACCTTTAACTTTCACTTTCCACCCTCCTCCCACTTCCTAAAGTCCACCTTTCTCAGGCCCAGATCCCATGAAGACCTATAACATCATATTAAGGGGGATTGACATGATTGAATTTCCAAAGAAGATTGCCAAAAATGCTGCTAATTTAATTAAAAAACTATGCAGGTAAATACTTTAAATATAATAACCTTTATCTTATGAGTAAAGAAATATGTCTTTCTGAAAAAACATTATTAAACAACTTTGTCACTCTCTTTATAGGGACAATCCATCAGAAAGGTTAGGGAACTTGAAAAATGGAGTAAAAGATATCCAAAAGCACAAGTAAGTGTGTTTCACAACTCAATTAATTACTTTCATATGGAAAAATTGTTCATTTCAGACACAAAACACTTCTGATAACATTTCTCTTCTAACTGGTTCTTTGGATGTTAGGTTATTTTACATTATGTCAGCAGTCTTTTCATATTTTGGAGTCTATTCTAGCCTTCCTTACATGGCAAATAGGGTGGTATGTTAAGTGAAAGAGCTTTTTTCCTTAAATTTGCATCCAAATGGCATTTTGCAATATGGAAAATTAAGTCACCATCAATTTATTTTTAACCCCCTTGTATATGCCACCAGTTTCCAAAGACATCTTTTGCTTTTTAACTGTGCCTCTGCCCCTGTGGTTAAGCCTATAGTTCCTGTTGATCCTATTCCATTGGCACTGATAGTATAGAGCCTCTGACTGATATTTCACTTGCTCTTCTTGGTCTCAGTAGTTCAGTCATGGGCGCAGTCTCCACTCTGCTTGACATATCAATAGCAGGTAAAACAGAGCAGGGAGTGCCAGCATCTATTGGAAGGAAAAAATGTGCCTTTCCACTCTGCCCTGTGAAAGTGGTATGAGTCCTTCACTGCTTCCGCCTTGCTCCAAGAGGGTAGCCCCGTAGACAGTTCTCCCCCACCTCATCCCCAGTCAGTTTAGCTGTGCTGGCCACTATTTTGGGTGGTGGAGCCAAGACTCTACCCACTCTCTGTTTAACTGTTTGAGCAACCCCTTACTCCTATGCAACCTGACCTAAGGTCTGTGGAGGCCACACAAAGGCCTGGGGACAGTGCTGTGCTACTTTCCCTTATAATCTGTGCAGGCCTGCAGCCTGAGCTACAGTCTTGCTCAGAGGATCTGAATAAAGAACTTTGGGAGTGTGGGACCCACAAAGACCCTGCAGGAAGTAAGAAGAAGATGTCAGGACACCTGTAGTGAAGACTGGCTAGGTCACACCCTTAGCAGTCAGGAGGATGTCACCTAGTGCACTTTTCAAGTCATGTGTAACTTACGCCACCCTTTACATCACCATGAGATTTCTGCGCATATTTTGGTTTGCATAAAGAAAAACTTCAAAAATGTATTTCTTAAAATCAACAGAAAAATTATGATGACTATAAATCAGATGATCTGAAGAAACTGCATGTAGGAATTAAAAATCTGTTTTAAGCTATTTGAATCATGTTATGTGTGTTACAGTGATATTTGAGCTGTATATCTAACATCTTGATTTGTCCTAACATTATCCCCTTTCTAGATGGTTTGAGGGCTTTAACTGGGAAGGGTTAAGAAAAGGTACATTGACACCTCCTATAGTACCAAGTGTAAGTACACTTCTTACTTTTGTCCTTGCCAGTCAATCAGGAACG
This sequence comes from Chelonia mydas, assembly GCF_015237465.2. Classification (NCBI taxonomy): domain Eukaryota; kingdom Metazoa; phylum Chordata; order Testudines; family Cheloniidae; genus Chelonia; species Chelonia mydas. The sequence continues at coordinate 87,413,889 of NC_057853.1, read as the reverse complement.
GTTTCCTCTGTGTCATTTGTGTAAAGTTCCAGTATACCTATACCTTAGTAAAGGTAATAGTAGCACGCAGCGAAACTTGTCTGAAGATACTTACCAAAGACCAGTAAAAAATAGATCACTTATGACAGATTTTCTTTTATTAATGTCAAATACATTTTGTCTTGTGGCTGAGTCTTCATCGGGAGGCCCTGTGATTAAATGTTCTTTCCAGCAGCTGAAGTGGGGTGAGCCTGTCACTAATGACTTCTTCTTTCTCTTTGCCTCTTCTCCTTCTGCACCACAGGGTTTTTGATCTCTCAATATTTCCTATCTTTTTTCTCTCTGTTCTGTCTTTTTTTCTTTCTTTTTGCTCTTCTCTTCTTTTGGGCTTTCCTCTGTGCACTATTTCCCCTTCCATCCCTCTTTGTGCCTCTTCTCCTTTTTTCAGCCATCATATACTATGTAAAGAACTTGTAGACAAGTCAGTTACAGTTAACTGGGAAAGGACTCGAGAGAAAACAGGCTACAACACAAGTTAGTTTCGTTTTACAGCAGAGCTCTTAGGCTGATGCCTTTCTGGGAGCTCTTTACGCACAGAGCCTGAAGGGAAACTGAATATTCAATTTAATCCTTTTCCCATTCTTCATCTTCAACAACATCAGCATCAAAGTGAAATTTAACAATCTTATTTAATTGCACTTTGCTACTCACTTCACCCACAGAGTTGGGCAGCACAGATACATCAGCAGATGTCATGATCATTGTACAAGGCTGTATGACTCTACTTCAGTGCCAAGTTGTTCCTTCTCTTAACGGTGACAGAGCAGAAGAATCCTGTGCCCTCCCCTCTCTGTATGAGATGGGGAAGATGCAGTCACTCAGTGACTGAAAGGAGTCTGTACCCCCCAAAAAAGGTTCAGAGTAAGGGGCACTGCCAGTAATGTTTAAAATAATATTTATGAACATAAGAACGGCCATACTGGGTTAGACCAAAGGTCCATCTCGCCCAGTATCCTGTCTTCCGACATTGCCAATGCCAGGTGCCCAGAGGGTATGAACAGAATAGGTAATCATCAAGTGATCCATGTCCTGTTGCCCATTCCCAGCTTCTGGCAAACAGAGGCTAGGGACACCATCCCTGCCCATCCTGGCTAATAGCCACTGATGGACCTATCCTCCATGAATTTATCTAGTTCTTTTTTGAACCCTTTTAAAGCCTGTATTCTATTTATTTACTTCTTAAAGACAGTAACAGATATTAAAACTGATTCTTCTTTTTAAAAAATCTGCTGTTCATTCTGCTTGTTCACTTTCTCTCAGTATGGCCAATGAAAACAAACTGGTCAATTTCACTTGTTTGTCAATATCTATTTATTTCATATTTGGGCTTATGTGCACTACTAGCAGAATGCTGCAAAGTTTAGGTGGAAACACAAGGAAGTGTTTGTGTTTAAAAATGTTTCTACTGGATTTTTAATTTAAGAGAAACATTTCTACAGTTTTGTAAATATTTGCTTATGTAAAATGTGTATATATATTTGTGCTAAATCTGACTTGACAATCTGTCTTTAACAGTTACTAGTTGCACTGCAAGGGAGCTCACTGTCGATATGATGCTCCATGACGGGGCTTGTTGTGTTCATCACTTATCGCAGGCAGTCCCCTATGAAAGACTGTTGCTAACAAAAAATTTTACTGTACTGTAAAACAATGCATTCCACAGTCTTCAGTTAAACTGTTCACATATCTTTCAGAAGAGTCAGACATATATTTTTTTAAGGATCATAATTCCTTCCAAGATATATTAAGGAGCTAATAAGTATTGATGCAAATGAGGGGCACTTATTAATTTTGGGTTGAACCCTTTCATCCAGTTAAGAGGACATTATGCCATCCAGAACTCAACTATATCCCTTATGTTGTAGCCCTTAGATTGTGGCAGTGCACCCTCCAGATGCTACGTATTCCTGGAGATTTCTTCGCATGAAATCTCTAATTAAAATCTAATTAAAATTAATCTCTAATTAAAAATTAATCTTTAATTCCTGGAAACTCCAGACCAATCCTGAAGGGTTGGCAACCCTAACTTTCAATCAACCTGGAAATTGATGCTGGTGCAAAATGTGGTAGCCTGCTTAGCACGCAATCTTTTGGGAGCACAGTGCCTTGGGATCTGTATTGGCTACCTCTTATTTTCCAAGCAGAGTACAAGTATTGGCTTTGCTTTAGAAATAGCTTGGAACCTGCCCTATTGAGAGACAACCCCTCTCCCTATGCCATACCACCTCAACTGCATCAGTTGAGCTACTTAAAATGGCTCTCCTTTCCTATAAAAGAAGGGGAGCTGTCATTGTGAACTTCTTTGGTGGGCCCTGACCTTTATAATTCACCCCCTCTGTGGTTTAAAATTGGCCTGTCTGTTGGCATACAGAGCATGATGCAAGGTCCATCTTTTTACACTAGATTTTTTGTATGGGAGGAGAATGATAATAACTGGTATTTGTGGGAGTGGTTGGACACTGTTGATATGCTTTGTTTTTATGGGTGTGGAGTACTCTGGGGGTCTTATTTGATGTTACATCTTTGGTTATTTTCTTCATCTGAGGAAACCACTGGATTTTTTTGCACCACCATAGTTTTTTAATTAAATCAAATGCACATAGACATCAGCATAGTCACTTTTTAATTTTTGTTATACATTTCTAAAAAAACCTAAATAAATACCCTAGCAGTGGTAGCTTTTAGATGACAATATTGCCAAGGGACAAATGTATTTGCTCTCCCTTTTCTTTGAGAGCTTTTACTAGTCATATTTAACTAGTGAGCTTTTCCACAGATAAAATGTATTAGTTTAGTGAATGATGTTGAAAGAGCATTGTTTTGAGATAGGAAAATGGTCTTCCTAAAGGTCCCTAAACAAAGGTTTTGTTAAAATCAAAAGCAACTGATGTAAACACATTAACTGTTCATTTGATAGGTTGCATCTCCGACAGACACAAGCAATTTCGACAGTTTCCCTGAGGACAATGATGAACCGCCACCTGATGACAACTCAGGATGGGATATAGACTTTTAATGTATTTCTCTTACCTGCTTCTGCCTTGCTGAAGACAGCTTCCTGAGACACGGCTGCCAGCAAAACTGAAGGAATTGGGGAGGATTAGTGCTCGGGGTCACCATGATGCCTTGATTGATGCTGCTACAGTAACTACAGTGGCATTAGGACTTATTGCTTAGATGACAATAGTGCTCTTCACGTTTTATGTTTGAACTTAAAATAGCAGTTGACATGGTGGTCCTGAAGCAAGCCTTTTCACCAGTAAAGAAATATGTTTTCTATCACTGCAATTATCTTGCTATGCTCTAATTATAATTTGAAAGATAATAGTGTAAGATACACTTAAAGCCAGTATTTTACAGCTAGAATTATCAGTAGGATCAAATAGTAACTTATTATGTACTATAGTTATCTATGGTACGGAATGTGGGGTACTCCCACACTTCAGAGTGAGTTTGTAGGGTCTTTTACTGCAGGCCACTGTGAATACAAAGGAGGACCACAAAACAATTGGTCAATGAGTTCATGTCAAAGCAGTGCTAAAAGTTGTCCTTTTTTCAAGCAGTGTTCATGACAAGACTGAATGTTACCTTTCCTTTCTCTTTCTGACAGATTTTTTAAACTGATACAACAAAAGCACAACTGCTACAGATTCTGTTGAGAACTGTTAAGGCAGGTATGGGTCGGTTTTCGCATACAACTGAGAACATGATGTAACAAACTTTTTTTTTTCCTTTTGGTACAATAAATATTTGCATGAAAAAATCATTATTATTCATTCTACATATTAAAAAACTGTGCTTAAATAACGGTCCTAGAAATAGAATGACAACAACCGACTGGTCTTATTAATTATTAGAAATAAAGACTGATCTTAAAATAACCCTTAGCTTTTAGAGCCCAAGGAGGAAAATCTAAGACCCGTAACATACTGTATAGGTGCTATGTACGTCTTTCATCTGTGAATATAAATGTTCAACAGTCAATAAGCATTTCAGAGATATGTAGCAAGAGACATCATCTTTAGTGATGCTCTAAAAACAGAGAATCCTTTAAGTCTCCACATTTGCATCTTCTCTGCTTTTACTCTGCAGTATTTGGGAGCCATCATAGTATTCTTACTTTTCCTGCTTCTTTAACAATATATCAATACCGAGGGCAGTTTGCAGATGACCTGGCTATATTTTTAGCACTATATTTCAAAATGTAACTAAACCAACGTTTTCAGTTACAACATAGTATTATAACAATGAATCCTAATACTCTGCCTGGAGTAATGGATGGGATCTGATGGCAGACCACATAAGTGGAAAACTAATGTGAGAGCAACACAGGTCTACTGTATTTGTGAGAGATCTGCTGGCATGTATATTTGGGGTACACAGACACTTCAGTGATTATACTGAGGTGCTGCAATGGCTATAGAATTAAGCCACCACAAACTGCTATAAAAAAGACAAGGGAAAAGGATACTATAGGCCTAAATTCTTTTCTCACTTCAACTGCTTTTACATCACTGTAACTCCAGGACATCAGTGGAGTCAATCCTGATTTACAATGATGTGAGAAAAAAATCAAACCTTATTTGCCAACTAATCAGAGATGTGTTAGATTGAATGTAAGTTTACCCCCTCACACTTATAAGAGGCATTAGTTTTCAGAATTTGCAATAGATTTTACCAGGGCCCCATTATATTCATTGGAGCAGCATATGATGCCACATCTGATTATACCATGCTATAGAGTCAAAATATGTGACTTAATTTGTTGTGCTCCAACACATTATATATGTATTGAAGTCGTTAAAAGATCAACATTTCCCACATTTGGTACCACACAGTTATTATGGATATCTCCTGTTCTAAATTTACGGGAAGACTATGGTAATCCCAAATAACACTGTGCGGTAACTGTTAGCAGATGTTAGTTTTTTGTGGTGACCACTGTACGTGTCCTAATACATAAGCATATTAATAGCATACATGATTTTTCAAAGCATGGAAATTTAGGATCTGATCTTATCCCATTGAAATCAATAGAAGTTTCACTACTGACTTCAACAGGAGCAGGCCCCTGTGAAGATTTTTGGCATTTTTGTCTTTACCTTTGAATACAGAAGAAGCAAATAGTAGGGGATTTATCAATAATAGAATGCCTACCATGAATACATTTTAGCAGGTTTCCATAGTCATAAGGACATACATTGGTTTAATAAAGCATTTTAAGGATAACATTTTCAAAGTAGAATAATAAATATACCAACATCATGTCTACAATTTGCCAGCAGACTAGAAAGCCTCACTTACCGCAGTTTCCTTTAACTAACCTATTTAATTTATTTTTACAGTTACATATAGTAGGATGAGGCAATATCAGCAGCACAACATAACTGCAAATTACTTCTGCTATTCATTAATCATGTGTGGCATTGCATTAAGGTTTGTACACTCTGAAGCAATCATAAAAATAATAATAATTACATCTACCAGGAACTACTTGTATACAACAAGTATACCATATACTTAATTTTAAACATTTAACTTAGGGATTTAAAATACTGTCCGAAAGCAGACACTAGATACTAGGGCTAAAACAGTCTCATAGTCATCTTAGTAAAAAAAAAAAAGTGTATTCACCTTATTTCTGCATTAAAACTGGATCCCTTCACCCCCATTGTCTGACATGGAGTGATGTGGCCATATTGGACAGTGAAACTTGTTTAATTTGTTAACTGACTTTCTTGTTATACATAAGGACATGAAGAACAAGGGTTTATCATCTCTCTCAATTTTAAATAGTCATTATGGTATGAGTACTTGGCATTCAACTATCAGTTACAATGAACTGAAGAATTGCCAAGAGAAAAGAGCATCACAATATTTTTTGGGTGAACTGAAAACAATACAGGAAGAATGTTTCAAAATGAGCTTGTTATCAATTACTTTTGTTTGTTCCTATCAGTTTTGTCCTTGTGCCACATACAATAATATCCAAATCCTATGGCATGCTGTGTATTAATACAAATTTATTTTGATATAAATCTTCACTCAACTTTCATCTTCTTTACCAAGTATATTTTAAATAACTTAAATTATCATATGTATATGAATAACCCCTTCATTTATAATTAATATATTTGATTTACATATATACATTCACATAAATTGATTGCCTCAGTATTTCCACTTGCCTTTTTTTCTTTATGCCTCCTTTATCATGTATGGAAAGATGATGTATTTACATAAGGAGAAATCAGCTACCATATTTAAAACAAGTGTGTTAGCATTGGGTTCATAAGATACAGATGATCTGTAGCTCATTACACTGCTGCATTATTCATAAAAAAAACCCTCTTATTTAACAATAGGACCATAAGCAAATATTTATGTAAATAGATATTCTTCGTGTTGATATTTTGTGGTACTCATATAACTTTTTATTTGGAGTTCCATGGCATTATTACTTCATTTTTCTTATTTGTAATGTAATGTTTTAGATCAAAGTAAACTTGAATTAATGTCATAATTGTCAGTATTATTGAACTTTGTCAACTGTACTCTTATTCATCTGTTCCATAGTTTAGAACATGACCTAGCTATTTGGCATTGTTGCAAGTGCCTTAAATTCATGGCATCCTATAAAAATACAAATTTGGTGTTATGCTGCATGACAAAGACAAACACACCTCAAAATGTTGTCCTTTCTTAGCTTGCTGCGTTTTACAGTTCTTTCTGCTAACAATTTATAAGCCTTTATTATATAATATTGAAGAATTACAGAAATGATGAAGTTGTTCTCTTATTTCTGTTAAATGTACCAGAGCTGTGAATCTGTTAATGAGATACAGCGTCATTTCTGTGAAATGTATAAATGTACGTGCAGGTCAAATTAATATATGACATACTATCAGTCTGTATACAGGTATTCCTGTTTTGCTAAGCTGTGCAGATTTAAAAAACTATAGTGCAGTAAAGTTCTAACATATCGTATTTTATAAATTCCATTACAAATGTTCCACACAGACAAATGATTAGCAATTAACTGTAATTTACACCAAACAAAATCACATCTCAACGTGAAACCAATGACTACAAAAGAAATATCTTGTTGCACCACTCAACAAAACAGGATCAGTGCTTTATATGAGCTCTTGTATATGCAAATCATTTCTGAGGCAAGCTCTCAACACACCTAGAAAGCTAAATATTGAAAGTATGTTATTAGTTCTCTTCTTCCATAACTGTCTACTACATAAATAGACATAGTACTGAGACTTTGACAATTTCTCAAATGTTTCAGGCTTTACTAGCAAAGGGAAATTTCATTCAGAGTTGCCTACCATACTTATTCCAATGTATGCTGTTTTTACACTGGTTGTTTCTTTTGTATTCTTATGGCTATAATTCTTTGGTTTTCTTCTTACAATGGATTCTACATGAAAGAGTTTTTTGTTTGTCAAAATACAATGTCTGTCATCAAATGGTCATTGACCAGTTGCACTCTTTTGATGTAGATTTAAGAACTTTTTTTCATAAACTTAACTGCTTTTGTTTTGCTCTGTATTTTCCCTGCAGCTGTAATTGCTGAGTGCCTGTTGTATACTTTATAGAGTTGAAATAAAAATAATTACTTTTGAACATTGTTTTGATGTGCTCTGCGATGTCAGATTTCTAGTTTTGTACAAGTTGTACTTCAAATCAGAATCTAATCATATTTTATTATATTTTATGATGATACATGCTGACACATGATCTAACAATTGTTAGAAAGTACTTCTAGACTGAGTACTCTTAAAGCATTAATGCAGTCATGTCCTTATCTAAAACAGACACAAGGTGACCATGCTGAAGAGGCGAGATTTCCATGGTGACTGAAGTGTGATGTTTCATTTGAATATCACAGATATGTTAGATGGCATACTTGAATGTATTTATGGTACCATCTATTTATGTGTGTGTACAATTATTAGAGGTTGTAAAAGAATTATGTACCTCTACTGTTATATCTGTGTTTCTCTGTTTACATAAATATATATGTAACATACATACTGAAAACAAATATACTTCCAAAAAAAGTAAACTGAATCCCGAAGAATACTGTTTGACCATAAATAGTACATGTGCTACGAAAATGAAAACAGATGGATGATGATAAAACAAAAAGTAGTCTGTTATGGCTATCCCTTATCCCTGTCATGTCTAGAGATAGTGACTGACCAACCGTGGACAATATGCCAGGAAAATGTGGATTACTTCAAGCCTACCCACAGACAACGTTGTAATGTAGGTCTCAGCTTTGTAATTAGAAAGCCACATGAGTTCTGCAATGCTGAGTCAGCGGTGCTGGAACAGCAGCACCCCCTGTCTTGAAGTTGTTTCCATCATATATAGGATTTACAGTTTTGTTCAATGGCTTTCAGCACCCCCACTATATAAACTGTTCCAATGCCACCGTGCTCAGGATATGAGACGTTACTGCCTGATCTCATCATCTCAGTAGTAAATGTGGATCTTGCACAATAGCAAGATTAGGGCCTGAGTTTGTGTGCTAAAAGCTCAATGTGTACAATAGCTGCCCTTCCCTACTGAGCAACTCATTTAAGCATCTGTGTAAATCCCACTGAAATAAAAGTCAAGCAGATGCTTAAATGCTTTGCAGCAAATATTGAAGGAAGTGAAATAAAGATCCAAGTAAGAGAAACTATCCTTCAGCCCCCCAGTAAGGAAAGCCTCCCTTGAAACTTGATATATGGGGAGATACTGAGAAAATATCATAACTGTTTTCAGGATCTGGTTATTACAAATGTTGCAGTTTGTAGACAGATAAAAATGGCCCTATTTGAAAGGATCTAAATAGCTCAAGTAATTTACAAAATTAATGAAGTACCCCAACAGTCCTATAGGCTAGAAAAGAGATACTGTACACAGGGATCACTTCATGCACTACTGACATGCAGCTACATCTGAGGTAGAATGCAACAGCTGCTTTACAGTAACAGTTTAGGAAATGTAAAGATGAATTCAGTTGAAAATTACAAAGACAATTTAGTGTCATCACATAATTACCAGAATCAGATTTTGGCCAGAACTGATGTTAGCTATTCTATGCTAAAAATAACATGAAGTCATGGGTTCTCTAATGACTATACAAATGTAAAGATCATGGTTTCACATCTCATCTGAGAAACAGCGGCACAATACCTAAAACACCATGCTCCAACAATGTTTCATCACTGATTCAAAGAGAAGTGTCTTGCCTACACCACTTCCTGCAACACCTGATGTGTTCTTTGAAGGATGCCCATCCAATTACTGACCTGGCCTGATCCTGCTTTGCTTACAAGATCTGACAGTACCCTAGCACAAGGTAACAAGAGTATCAATAACACTGTATGTGGGTGGTCAATACTGTAGTTCTAATTAAAGGGTTGTATCTTCTGAAGTAAACACCCAAGCCTTAAGGGAATTAGCATTTATGATCTGCAAAGCTTTGATGAAGATGGTATAGTTGCAGTATTTTTTTAACCTCATTTTACTTTCAAAACAATCTTTTAATACCATTTTCATGCTGATGATAGTTTAATGATATTTTTATCTAACCTTAGTAAAGGAAATGAATAAAATGAATAAACTGCACTCCCTGTAAATAGAGAAAGTCTGTTCAAAGGAATGAGAATGAATTAAGTAAATTGGCCAGGTGGAAGGAAAATAAATACCTGCTGGAGCCTCCCACCCACAGCCACTAATGCATTTTATGCCACCACCATTGTGATATATCATTCTGTTTTAACAGACATCTGCCTGCATCACATTAAAGATGTCACTCCTTTTTATAGCTTGGAGTAATTCCCATAATAAAGCCCATCCAGCTTCAGATGAAATCAAGAGGAATTTTGCAGTTGACTTTAATAGGAGTGGAGTCAGGCCCTAAGAGACTTACATTATAGCAACAATGCCACTCTTGAGCAATGTTATTGCATGGTTTTCCAAGTTCAAGTTTCAGAAGCAAAATAAATTCTCAGTAAAAAAATCTATTCTCTTATATTCACACAAATTAAATGCCATCAGTTAATCACCCAAATGCAAGCACTTTTCTACTCTTCTACAATCTGCCTACTGATAGGGGGAAAAAGGGATCTCAGATCGAAATTCACTCTGGATAGAGGAGACAACTATCCCATGAGGAATAGTTATAGAAAGTGGTTTTTCACTACCTAGCTCCTCTTTTTTCCCCTCAGGAAAGTTGTCATTATATGAAGCTTATGAAAAACCTCCTGTGTACCAAAGGTCCTGAGCCTTCACATCTCTCGAGATACTCTGGAAAGTTAGGTACTATCCCCAAGTCACTGTACATTAGTGTCAGGAGAAACCATGTGCAGTACTGTTCTGAGGAATGGAACCCACAATTACTAGATCCATAACATTATTGCTGCTATCCTCAAGACAGAGTTTATGGATTATAGCATAAAACAGTAAGTATTTAAATCCCTAATTTCCCCAGCCCTTGTGGTTCTCAAGTTCCATATTGGATTCTTTCTCCTTCTCTGCCAATGGAATGAATTATGGTAATAAAGTCTCCTTGTTACTTAGGAACTCTCAATCCCAACTCATTAGAGAATGCCTAACCTCCAGCAACTGGACAAGAGCCACACAAAGAGGGTCCCAGGTAACCAGCTGCAGTATTTTTTGGCCTCATTTTACTTTCAAAACCATTGTCATGCTGATGATAGTTTCAGCTGACTAGTTTGTTATAACTGTCTGCCAGGCTTCCCCTACAAAATTATCAGATTTAGCTACATTATTTTTTCCTCATTCCTCCCTCTATTGGGTGGAAATGCCTGACTAACAATTTAAGATCATTCCTCCTATTTTTTCAAATGCTTTCAAGGTGTATTGTTGTTTAGTGAGGTAATACTCAAATTTTAGAGTGGAGATGCCCTCAGTGTCCGTACCAGGTTTACAATGGCGCCAGGCCCACATTTGGAAGGGGCCCATAATGACTATTTGGAGGCCCACAAAGGGTTAATCCAGCCCTGGCCAAGCCAAGCAATGTGCTGCAAGGTGTGCTCGGAGCTGTAGTTCGCGTGAAGCTGCCTTCCACCGGGGCCCTTGGACCTGCGCTGCCAGCAACACTAGTAGTCCCATAATGCCCAACACCATCCTGTGAGCTGCCCCAGTTGAAGTGAGTGGCAGGAATGGACAAAAGGGAAAAAAAAAGGAAATGGTGCAGGGGGAGGGTTCCCGGTGCTGGGGTACTGATCCTGCCACACCGCCCTCCCCATGGGGCACAAGCTCCTCACCCCCCCCCCACCTCCAAGTCTCCCCCGCTCTCCAGGGTAGCAGCAGCAGTGCTGTGACTCCCAGCATGTGGCCCCCAGCAACCCTGATGCCCAGCCGTGGGCTCCTGGGCACCGTCTTGACCCTGCAGCTTCAGCCCAGGTGTGTGTGTGTGTGTCCTCAGCCGCCATTGGGGGGGCAGTGTGGGGGAGGCTGGTTCTCTGTGTCCCTCAGAGCTGGGGGGCGGTGACAGTGGGGCTGGCTGCCACCACCCCCCGCCACTGAGAATGCCCAGAAACTTCTCCCCTGCACTCCGGGGAGGGATAGAGCGCAGTTTGGGGGCAAGGGGCAGTTGTGGGGCAAGTCCAAGAGTGACGGGAGAGCCAGCGGTGACTCCTTGGGAAGGGGGTAGGAAAAGCAGGGTGTGAAGATGGGGGTTTGGTGTGGAGGGGCAGAGGGAGAGGAGTCTGAGATGAAGGTGGGGGTTGGGGGCTGTATGTGGGAGCAGAGGGAGGGAGGGGAGTCTCGGCTGAAGGTGGGGTTGGCTCAGGGGGCAGTAGAAGGGAGGGAGACAGCCCTGGGGTGAAAGTGGGGGGTTGACAATAGCAGGGTGATTAAGGAGAGCCCTTGTTTGAAAGTGGGGGTTAATTGTGTGTGGGAGGACAGTAGGAGGCATGGGGAGAGCCCAGGTGTGAAAGTTGGGGTAGGGGCTTAAGGCTGGATTGTGTTGGTAAATTGTAAGTGTGTGTGTACCTGTCTGTCTGTCTGACCCTTTCTCCCTGCAAAAGACAGGCACCAGCAATTTTCCTCCTCACACTCCAGCACAGTAACTTTTCTGTTTAAAGTCATGAGGGATGGTGAGGCAAAGGGAGAAATAGACTAAAGAAACTATTTTTTTAATATTTAAACATTACTGCATCAAAGTAGAAAATCCAGCTTTCAAAAAATGGATTTGCGAAACATAACTGTAGATAGAGGAAGTGGTGGGGAGATGCAGGTGCAACTCCACTGACTGCTACATCCAGGCTTTATATGGCTCATAACTGTGCTAAGTGAAGACTTGTGTTCAGGTCCCCAAGCAGGCCCTGAGCATTTAAACAAAAAAGACAAAAGCCCTCCGACACAAGTAAACCAAAATCAAGAATATTCTGGGTATACTGATGATTGCCTACTTTGTTCTCTGTGGGCTGGGTGGAGGTTTCAATCAACCATAGCTTCAAATATCTTACTTTGTTTTTGAATAAATGTTTTCATCCCCATCCCAGCAGTCCCATGACACCAGTGGTGCCGTCGGGCTCACTATATGGGAGCCCACAACGATGTTTGGCGCCGGGCCCCCAAAAGGTTAATCCGGCCCGGCCCAGCCTTTTGTAGGTGCTTTGCAAACTGACCCTGAGCGACCACAGGAGGGCGCTGAGCGCGTTACTTTTCACTGTCCCCTGCCGGACAAGGCCCCGCAAGTCCCCAGGAAACGCTTCAAGCCAATCCGCCCCTTCCCGTCTCATGCAGGCAGAGGGCTGTGGGGCTCTTTGGCCGGCCGGCCGGCCGGAGACTCGCACTACAAGCCAACAGCGCGCACTGTCGTGTGAATGGATTTGCGGCCAGGCAGACGCTGCCCCAGGCTGTGCTGCTGAGCACAGTGGCTGCGCAAAACCCCAGCGAACGGACTGTTTGGGGCCTCGCCATCCAGGCTCACGGCTGATTAAGACCTGGGATCCCCGGCGCCTTTGATCTCCGCTTATCAAAGCGAGCGCTCAGCAAGCTTCGCTTGACACGCTGAGCAAACACAGCCCCGGCCCCAGGGACGGCGCTGAGCCCTGTCAGCTGCCGAGCCAGTGAGCCGGACGCGGCGTGGTGCGGGGAGCCCGGCAAGCCGGGTCCCCCCGCAGCCCCAGCCCGCGGGGCCCAGAGGGCTGCGAACCAGCCCCACCCTCAGGGCGGGAGGAGACACACGGGGCCTGGGGGGGCCACTGGCCCGTGTCCAATCGCAGCGGACGCGGCGCCATGCGGGGGGTGGGGGGGCTGCTCTAGGCTGTGTGTAACGTGCAGGCTGGCACGGCGCCGACCCTGCAGCGCTGCGCAACGTGGAGGCTGGCACAGTTCCGTATTAAGGAAGCGCGAGTGGGGGAAGATTAGCCGGGCACGTTGCTGACGTTCAAGCCCATGGCCGGAGCCTGTGCAGCGCAGCCCGCTCGCTTCCAGCGCTCCTAGGTACCCAGCGCGCCTCTTCTGGAGCACGTGCTGGGCAGCCCGAGCGGCGAGCTCTGCTTTTAGGTAACCGAGGGGCTGACTAGCTTGATTTAGAGCCAACTGTTACAGCCCTGCGGAGCCACAGGACTGGGAGTCTTACGGGCAGTGCGGCAGGCTGGCCCCAGGGAAATACTGCGCTAAATGAGAGCAGAGAGGCGGGAATACCCGCCTTTTAATGGGTGAGAGCGCGCAGCCAGGGCCGGGCATAAATGATGCTGGGAATAAAGTGATAACTCTGTGTTTTCTTGGGAACTGATTTTACTGTTTGAGGCCTTAAAGGTTCCTAAGGGCTCAGCTAACCATGTTGACTAATACAGCAGCTAACAGTCCACATTAACTGAGTCCTGCAGTGGGAGCCCACCTAACCTATACAGAGGTGAGTCACATCTTTTCAGACCTCAGCACCATGGTTTCCCTGGGTGCGCCATTATAAAACAATACATAACCTGCCACATAGGCAGTTAGACACCAAAACCCAGAGCTGAAGAAGGGCTCTGTGTAATATGTGTGTATACGCCAAAACTTGTCTCTTGCACCTTCTTGGTCCAATAGAAGATACTCCCTCACCCACCTTGTCTCGCTCATAGCCAGGGACCCACACAGCTACAACAACATTTGCAAAAAAGTGGTCGTCAGACATGGCCCTCCTGCTCAAACAGATTTTATTCCTCATGGCAAAGCCCTAATGAGCTATGCCAAGCCTTTGTTTATTTCCTATTAGCCGAGATAAGCTTGCCTGGAAAGTTTAACCTCACACTACAAGGCCCGATCCTGCCTCTAATTACAGTAGTAACCCTAGATCACTGAACAGTCCCTTTGAAGTCAATGTGCGAGTAAAGGCTACAAATCCAGACCACCGCTTGCATATGCCGCAGTGGGATGATGCAATGTGTTTTTAAAGCACCAAACAGCGCTACTATCCCATTAAGAGCGGAAAGGGGCTGCTTTGGTAGCTCAAAACCTGTCTGGCAGGTGAAAACCTCACAATCCAGGCCTCTAAAATGCGCAACGCCCCCCAAAACCAGAGGGGGCGAGGCAGGCTCGCTCAAGAGCCATTGTTATGAAATCCTGGCCAAATCGTAAGAACAATATACAACCACTTGCTGCTGCGGCTGTTTGACATCCGGCTAGAGCGGGGGGAGCGCGAATAGTCAAGTCGCCCCGTCCCCAGGCGGGGATGCTAAGTCACCTCTTTACAGCAAAGGCTTATTTTGTAACTTCGTCCCTTTGCACTCCCGAGTCAGAATACCCCTTTAACTTATGTGTCTCAAAGTTATGAACCTATTAGTGCTTCCCAGTGCCTAAAAGACAGTTAAAAGGACCGGCAGCCGCGCCTTATCACTACGTGCTAATCAACCTAGGTTTGTTTTAGGAGGCTTCGACCAGATAATTAATTTGGCACACTGTTTTCGGCAGCTTGGCGCTGCACCAGCCTTTGATCTCCGTTGTATGTTTAACCAGCGTCTCCCATTACACTGAGGGGACAAATGCTGCCAGTTGAGGAAAGCATTTGAATAAAGTTAAAACACACCTCTTGAAATGGGGACTTGACAGCTTCGGACTCTACCTCGCCTTCCTACATTTGTACAGGACAAACCATCCTTGAACTAATTTGCAACTAACAGATGCCAGGCTCCCTCTAAATATCCCATCAAAGGATAATTAGAAAGCGTGGCCTCCATTCTTACGCAGCGTTTGATGTGGAAATTAGGTGTGTTTTGTTTTGTTCAAAGAAGATTATATACAGTGAAAAACGCCAACTCAAACAGCACCCTCCGGGAAAACGATTGCGCCTCGTTAAATGCCACCCTCACACGTAACAGAGCCGAGTAATGTTCGGCTTCCCCCCTGAATACACAAAAGTCCACACTGGGGGGACTGGGAACGTGGCCTGGGCAGCTGATCCTGAGCACAGGCGACACCCAGCGGCCCCGAGGGAGGGTGGGGGTTCGGCGCCGTGTGACAACATGTTTTAAAAGGAGGGATTTCAGTCACAAAGTGTACGCGATTCCCACAAAACAGGCAGCCCCCGGTGCCCGCAGCTCAGCGGGAGACGTTGCTCGGGGCTCCCGGCCGCGAAGAGCCTTGTGGCAGCACCAGCTGCCTGGGAAGTCGTTGATAATTTTCACGGCGGCGATTGCGAAATCCCCCTCTTGGGACTCGGCCAATGAGGAAGCCTTTGGGGGGGGGGGGGCAGCAGCACAACCCCCAGGCTCGCTTTGAAATCTCATCTTTGCCTGTGGCGCCCTCCCCCCTCACCCCGTAGGGGCGGGACCACGAGCCAGCCCCCGGGAGTATAAAGGCAGCAACAGGCAGGCAGGTAACTACCAGTGGCGGGCAGCTGTGCGGAACATCTCTCTGCGCCACCGCGGGCTTGCGCTCGGCAGCGGCGCCCCAGCCCACCAAGCGCACAGCTACCGCGCGGGTCCCTTACCTCGTGCGGGCCGGATCTGACCCCGCCGGCTGCAGCTCGCTGCCGCTTGGAAGATGCTGCTGTGCGCGGAGGGCGCGGCCCGCCTATGTGTGGCGCTGGCGGCCGCTTTGTGCTGCTGCTACCCCTGGGCAGCGTCGGCGTCGAGTGCCGGGTTCGGCTCCAGCCTCCTCAACTCCAACGCCATCAAGAACCTGCTCCCAGGCGGCGCCGCCGGGCAGGGGGGCTCCTTCGCCAGTGCCGCGCCCGCAGACTCGGCCCTGCTCGAGGCGGGCAACAAGCACCAGGCCGTCGAGACCCACCAGGTAGGTGAGCGGCCCGTGAGCGGGGCGCCAGGGGCTCCTCTGCCCTCCCGCGCGGTGAGCCCGCTCACTGGCGCTGTGTCTCCCTTGCAGCCTTTCACGTGCTCAGAGGACGAGGACTGCGCCCCGGACGAGTTCTGCTCCGGCGCCCCGCGCGGGGCCGGCTCCGCAGTCCCGCTCTGCCTCGCCTGCAGGAAACGCCGGAAGCGCTGCCTGCGCCATGCCATGTGCTGCCCGGGCAACTACTGCAATAACGGTGAGCGGCGGGGTGGGGTGCGCGGCCCTGCCGCGCTGTTGGAGGGGCGGGGAGGCTGGCCCCGGCCCCGGCCCCGGCCCGGCTGCAGGTGCAATAGCTAGACTCAGGTGGGTCCCAAGGGCCGTGTGTCTGCGCTACTGCGGGGAGCACCCGCCTACCGGATAGCTGCGCACCTGTGGGGTACCGTGCTAGCGTGGCAGCCTCCAGCGGGGCCCTGGTGTGTTACCCAGGCTGTGCTGACTCCTGCCCTGTTTCCCCGCTCAGGGATGTGTGTGCCATCTGAGCAAGGTCACTTTCTCCCCGGGGAGATGGAGGAGACCATCATCGAGAGCTTCAGTCCTGACCATGGAATCCCGGACTTGCATCCCAAAAGGACCACATCCCCATCCCAGCTGCACCACCTGAAAGGTAAGGGGGCCTGGTGGCTCTTCCACTAGCAAGTGTAACTAGGTGGGGGTGGGTTAGCCGCAAACATTGCTTAGGCTTCCCCTTATTCCTGCAGTATACTAAACCCATGTGTAAAAGGCATTTTAACTGAGGCACAGTGCAACTGGGGTGTCTGCCAGAAATACCACCTGAGGAAGCAGTGAGGCTAAATGCAGCCATCCAGCTGCTTGTCTGTGGCTCTCTCCCCCTCAACTACTTTCTGACAAGCCCTAGACAAAGTCTGCCTCCTATAATGCAATTGTTTGTTCAAGTCTTTGCTGTTAGACTCTCCTGCAATCCAGCCAATTTACCACAGGCTTTTAATCACTTTCTCCTTTCAAAGGTCAGGAAAGTACCACCTGCCTCCGCTCTTCCGACTGTGCTGCTGGATTGTGCTGTGCACGTCACTTCTGGTCCAAGATCTGTAAACCTGTCCTTAAGGAAGGCCAAGTATGCACCAAACACCGAAGGAAAGGCTCTCATGGCCTGGAGATCTTCCAGCGATGCTACTGTGGAGAAGGTCTGTCCTGTCGGCTACAAAGAGATTATGCAACCACCAACTCTTCCAGACTGCATACTTGTCAAAGACATTGAACACCACTCCTCACTACATATGATGGACTTTGGAGGAGGTTTCTGGGCAGTGCATTGTTTGTTTTTTGGCAGTTCATCTCTAAGGATGTACAGATTTGGAAGTTACACTAAGTACTCTGCTATTTCCCCTTCCTACAGCTGGAATACGAAGCTTGTTTCTTTAAGAAACTTTCAGTGACTAATTGCAGTAAATTACTGTGTTGTAAATATTCAGTGTGGCACTTAACTGTACATATTCCAGAATTTTAATTTTTCTACAGGTGCTACATGATCTCTAGTCTGCTATTGTGACACATTTTGTACACACTGGTTTTATATCTTCCTAAGTCTATGAATTGTCCATCTGGAAGTGAAATAAATAACTTAAAAAAAAAAAAACACCTGGCATTTACTGATAAATTTCTCCCTACCTCTGCTCTAAATGAAGAACCATCTGCAGTTGAGCTTAAATAACACTAACTTGTTAACTCTACAACGTGATGTCCCAAATGGATGTACACTTGTCATAAAAAATTATATGCATATAAACTGATGTCTCCTTTTCTTAAGGATCTGCATAGGAAGAGGTGCACAGTTGGTTAAATATGAGGGGGGAGGCTTGGTAAATGGTGGTGGTCTCTATTTCCTTTCCCTCAAAATAGGTCAATTGCCCTGGAAACAATAAATCCTAACTTGTGGATGCTCTTAATGGGGAGGAGAGAATCATCTTATCCCCAAATGTGTGCATTTGCTTTCACTACCTGTGTTTGTTCTACATATAAATAACCATAAACGAGTCCTCTTGCCACAGACAAAATGCATTTGATAGAGGGGAAGTATATGTGGGGATCAGATATCATCACACTACTTGAAGAGAGCATTCAAGACGGCCTGAGTAGGAGAAGGCTAACCCCTACTCCTTTCTGAGAGATGAAGGTGGTTGCTATCACTCTCTCCATTCATTTGAGAGTAATGTGTAAAGTTGTTTCTGCTGGCTAGCTTTATCTCCCAGTGTCTTTTTCAGGAGCTTGCATCTCAGTCATTAAACCAAAGAAACTGGATGCATCTCCTAGACTCATGCATCCAAGTGGTAGAGCTTCAGCTGGTGTGAGTTGCCATTGGCTCCACTGGTACTTTTTAATCCCTCCAAACATGCACACAATTGTTGTGACAAGTCACTTTTCTTCCAGTGTCTTACCTTTGTGATCTTCAACTCTAGGTCAGCCTGTGAGAGGGGCTCAGGAGTCTGGGCTGCCTGCAAGTGTTGCAGGAGAAATCTTTTTCCCCTCCAAATCACTGTTTTGCTTTGTTTGCCTGCTGAGCCCAAATCACTGTGATTGCCTCTCCTAGGACGTGTGGAAGCAGCACTTTATTAAATGTGAAGGCAGCTTTAACGTCCTGTGAAATGCACTCACATAGAAATGCAGCCTTTTCCCTACATTGCTTTAATGTTACTGAAGTGAGTTCAATTTCATCTCAAGGGGCTTCAGCCAGTAATGTCTGTAGCATTGGGGCTTGCTTAATTCAGTGACCAATGGGGCCATATCAAAGCACAGGAAATTGGCATGTTATGACACTGCCTTTTAGTGGTAAATTTCACCTCTGAGATTGAAACGCTCTTTCCCCTTGCAGAGCTTTAAGCATCAGGAAGATACAGTTCCCACTGATCTAAGGTCGGGTCTCAGGAAGACACACTAGAGGGGAGGAAACAGGAAACCACTTGCTGCAAAGGGAAGAAAGAGGATCCTTCTGACTCAGAGGAAGCAGCAGCCAAGTCTTGAAGGGGGAAGTGCACTTAAGTTATCCTTCTTCAAACCACTTCACCCTTAGGACTGGATTTCAGTTTCACCTGGAAAATGGTAAGGGGGTTTCCACATAGGAGGGCAAGGATCTTGATGTTTTACCAAGTAATAAATGGAACTGTTTCCACCCACTTGGTTTTATAGAATCATAGAATAGAATATCAGGGTTGGAAGGGACCTCAGGAGGTCATCTAATCCAACCCTCTGCTCAACGCAGGGCCAATCCCCAATTTTTGCCCCAGATCCCTAAATGGCCCCCTCAAGGATTGAAGTCAAAACCCTGGGTGTAGCAGGCCAATGCTCAAACCACTGAGCTATCCCTCCCACCATTGAGGCCATTCATAGCAGCCTTTGAATAATCCAGGGTTGGTTATGATGAGAAATGAGCCAATTGTGATCTACGTTACTACAGTTATGGATTAAATCATAACTCAGGGAAACACATTTCTGCAGCATCATGCTGGCAGCATTTCATTTTATATCTTATTTTTATTAGCACCAAAAGCATGCAAGATACCAGTGTAAAATAAGTTTTTACTTTTGTTGCAGTGAGCCATGTATCTGAAACGCCTCAATAAGCAACTCAGCTTTTCTGGTCAAGAACTTAACATAATTGAACTATGTTGCTAGTTTTTTTTAATGCACATAAGTGGCATTTGAGCCCTCAAGATAACATGGTGAGAGTACAAAAGTCAATGCATATTGGGCTCAGTTGAGCAGCGATGGTCATTGTAGTGTAAATTGCATGTTCAGACAGTATGTTCAGAAAGTGGTAAAGTAACTCAGTGGTTTTTGACATTTGGTTGGTGTTAAAAAATGAGTAACTTTGAAGAAAGCACAAGTGTAAACTGATTGGGTGTGGATTTGCAGTGGGACCGCATACTTTACCATGCATACGCTTGTACCTTTTTTCTATAGTCCTCCTTCCAAGTTATCCCCTGGTTTTGGCATCTGTTTGATGCTATTGTTTTATAGGGGTACCGATCATTATAGTATAAGGGGTCTAGATTCACAAAGGTACTTAGGCACCAAACTCTGGGGTTAGGCATTTAAATCCCAGTTTTAGGCTCCAATTCATGAAAATCCTGCTGAAGCCTGAAGGCACCTGAACTCACTCAGCACCTACGTTTTTGCAGTAAAAAGTTTCCTGGGTGCCTATGTTTCTGCCTCAGGGTATGCACAGTGGTGCCTTACGCTAGGTATCCAGATGCCTGTCTCCTGCCTGAGCCCCAGAGTAATTCACAAACTCAGGAAGATAGGCTTTGGCTGCCTAATATGTGTTTGGGATCCTATCTAATCAGCATGCTCAGAGGTTCACACAGAACAGCTGGGGAGTGAGGAAGAGGAGAACCTCCCATAACTTTTATTCCAGTGGTTAGGTTATTCAGTGTGTCACATTACCTGTCCACAAGAGGGGAAGGGATCTGTCAACTCTCAGGTGAAACCCTAAGCTCTGGGTTATTGGATAGTCTGATATAGGGCACCCTCAATTGCTCCTGTGGAAGCTGTTCCACATTGGAGCAGAGGGGCTGGACTCCTGCATCTCCAATGTCCTGAGACAATGCTCTTACCACTAGGCTAGAGAGTCATTCTGATGCTAACATGTTTTCCCTCTCTCTCTCTGCACCCAGTGACTCTTTATGTGGGAGTGGCAGATCCCTGACAAAAAGTTATGAGGGAGGTCCTCGTCCTCCTCCCTCTCCACCACCCTGGCTTCTTACAAAAAACTCCTTAGATGCCTAATTCCAAAGCGGGGTCATTGCTGACTTATGCCAGTGATGAATTTGGGCCATTTTTTTCATTCAGGGTTTTTGATTGCTCCATTTCTCAGGATACTAACACCTAGTGTTTTTTCTTTTCCATGTTGGAGATTTTTGAGTGGGGTGCTAAAAACACAGTGCTTTAGGAGAAGGGGAAGTGGGATATTGTGCGTGTCTGTGTTTTCCACCCTAGTTTACTTTTGTTTACCTTTTATCTTTCAAAGAGTACTCTGACAAAGTAATGAAGAAACATTAAAGAAAGCTATAATAATAACTTTGAGATCTGAAAAAATATGCTATATAAATTAAAAGCACTTTCCAGACATTAATTACTTATTTAAAAACAGATACACACAATTGTCCTGAAGTCACACAGGGTAAAATTCTCCCCTGTCCAGAGGGCTGTCAGAAGCTCCATGAGCCATTTAAGTCCCACTTCAAATCGCAATTCTTAGCACAGAAGAGAATTTCACTGCTACTGCATCATTTGCAGAGGCCAACACTCAAACTGCAGGATTCCTGATTCCCAGTCTTGTGGTTTAACAGCTACACAGACTGCCTCCACTATTCATGACAAAGTAGAAGTTATAAAATGAAAAGTTGTTATAATTTTAATAACATTCTCATAGACATTTTTCTGATGCTTTTTTTTACCCTTTTGTTTCCTGCTGGAATGTATTTTTGAAATGTTATAATCGTTTACTTTCCAGACAAATCTCTGCTTGTATAAACAAATGTTTCAAATAGGTCAGTAATAAAATCCCTTCATAAAAGACATTCTTTGTTCAGTAACATGTTCTTACATTTGAGATGATGATATCATTATTTACACAAAGTTATGCCAATCCTACTGGCATATGGTGAAATGAAGAGGACTGTACTACTGCAGTTTTCCCTATGTCTGATTATTGAGTGGTTCATCCTCAGGGTAAACATCTTATTCTTTAGATTCAACTCCCATTTTTATACTTCTAAACATTATTTCTGATTTATCTTAGGCCCAATATAGAGATGCATCCTTGCTCAAGAAAACATTTAAGTATGTGCTTAATTTCCATTGACTTCAGTGGGACTTAAAGTTAAGTGTGAGTTTAAGAAGGTGCTTAGGTGTATCCTGATTTGGGACTGCATCGAACATAAAGTGATTAATTAGGCCAGGCCTCCTCAAGTTCAGTCTCCCAATCTTCAAGTCTAGCCACTAGACACCAGTGACTCCTTTAATAGATAAATTTATTTTGCTTTAGGGCAGTGTATCAGGAGCACTAGCATCAATAGTAATGTCTATTAGTATCACAAGCAGCGTGGCGTGCAATTAAAAAAAACACGATTGTCCAAAATAATGAATAAAACTTCCACTATACTTCTGTGGTGCAAGAAACAATAATACGTGTTTTATACTTTTGCTTCTGATGCAGACCCACCCTCAGAGATTTCAGAAAACAATATTGAGAAAAGTTTTTTATTTTTATAGAAATCATTTGTTGATCCAACAGAGAACGCAGCATGCAAGTATTTCAAAAACATGAAAGCACTGCACTCAGAGAGCAGGTGAAAAGCTTAATGGAAGTAAGGCTATACAGAAAAGCTGTTAACTACAAAAACATTTACCCTAAACCACCTGCTTAAGCTGTTTTTACTCTCTTCTAATTTGTTGGATTCAGGTCTCTCTATAATTGAGCCCTGATGTCATTTGAGTGGGGAAAAATCCATACAGGTGGCTTAACATCTAATTATTTCATTCATAATGAAAGGCACAGGTGTAAAAGTATAAATGTTGTTTTCTTTATGTTTTGCAGTAAGTCACGTTTCTTCTTTAAACAAAATAGCTACATCTCTGGTAATCCAAAGTGATGTTTATGGTTCCTTTTACCTTGTACTGTTTCTTGTACTTGTTCTTTATCTGTGTCTGATTTGTGTCCCTAATTAAAGCTTTTAATTGTGCTTGAGGGTAATTGAGAAACTGAAATGGAAGGCAGTTCTAGGCAGCAGCTCTTCTGAGCTTTGATCTTCTGTTTCACAGACTTTGTGATCTGTTTTCCTTTTAGTTACTAACATTTTATTAACGATAAGCAATTGTTGAGAGTACAAGTTGTTTCCTTAAGTATTAAAAAAGAGTTATACAAAATTAGGGAATACAACAGAGTTGTGACAGTATAGGTTGTGCTACACTAAGTACACACCTGCCACTTCAATAATGCACAATTCGTGAACCAGAAAGGAGTATCAGGCCTATTGTTTTTATAAAAGTTTACATCAATCCTTTATCGGTTTCTCTTTCCTCAGCTAGTTCATCTATTCATACTTCTGTTAGTTGAGCTGTGTGGCTTACTGTGTGGGCTATACCTGCATTTGAGGATAAGTTTGGGTCCAGGTTTTAGGCTGGCAGTGGCCTTGAGTATCAAAAAAATGCCTTACATGGGGACCTGTGCTGACAGGATTCCATTACATTTAGGCAAGTGGTGGACACTACCAATTTGTCACCTGAATTTGACCTCTCTACACAAATACCCCTCATACATCATTTGAAAGCTTATGACTACTTTAAGATGTCTGATGTGGAGCTTTTAAGTGGTGCTTTTACCATAGAAACTGATATGGCACTGTCAGTCAACAGATTACAAATGACCATTTTGAAGTATTTGCATTTTTTTCTGTTCGTTTAATGACTTGTTTCAAGACATAAAAATTGCGTTTCTTTATGACCTCCAAGCATCACAAAAACAATTGAAAGGGTTAAACAAAACCTAATAGATTTGTGCAGGTATTATTTAAATATAATAGTGCTGGTGATATTTCTAGTCAACATTATCATTGTCTTGTTCATTTATGATCTCTATCTTCATTGCCTTGGCACACACACAGTTTTGTACAGAGAAGATTGTGCAATTAATTGTCTGTAGTCAGAATAGTGACCTTTATGTTTTTATCACCAAAAAGAGCGTCTCCAAAATGGTAAAGATGTAACACTAGGTGTTAGTGTCCTGAGAAATGCAGCAAAAAAATCCCTTGAATACAGGAAGTAGTTCATCATCCACATTTTTCCATTCATGTTGCAATAATGATGTAATATCTGGTTTACCTATGTAAATGGTGGTAGTTTGGCTAGTAACTTGTCTTTTGTTGATGAGTAGATGGAGGCACAAGTAATTCCAGTCTCTGTGCCAACTTCCTTGCTGCAGAAATTGTGGCTTGTCTGTCATACTCTCCCAATTTGTCAAGATATCAGAAGCTTCCTTTGTGTGAACAATATCAACGTCATTTGGCAGTGGTAGGACAGCATGGCGTAGTAGTCTTCCTATACCAGGAGAGACCCAAGAGCATTCATTTGTAGGTGACAAGAGTTTATTTTCTCAAGTATTTTTCATGGCAGCTTGATTCTGGATGTGTTCTAGGTTTTTCAAATGCTGTACACAGCATGAGAGACTGATTGCCCAGGGAAAATAAGAGACTTTTCTTTCCCAAACTTATTTCATGTGAAGCTGGAGTATATGCAGACTGTTCTTGAAATATGACTCTAGTCATTGAATGGAAGGTATTCTTTCCATCAGTGAGCTCTACATTGATGTCTATATTATCATCTCCTTCACAGATGTGATTTCTACCTGCAGGCAGTGGAACAATTCCATTTGGAATGAACAAACCTTCCTGGAGTCTTTCCACTTCAGTGTTCGCAGCATTACTGATGAACCTCCTCAGCGCATAATTGATACAGAATCCATGAAGCTGTAGTACGTCAGCATCATTGTTGACCCAAACTCATGATGTAACTATGCAGCAAGGCTAATGTGTAGTGGTGTGATAATTTCGGAACCATTAAATACCATACACTCCATAATTGAAAAACGCCTTCTTTAAATGTCTTTTTTGAAACTTCTTGTTGGCTGAGTTATACGCTTCTTTATCTATCAAACTGCTGCACCAACAGGCACAAAAGTAGCTGACCTCTCTAAACTACAATCACCTGGGTTTGAATAATGTTCTGAGGCTTTTATTTTGGCCATTTCAGACCAAAAGATTTAAGTGGCTTCATATAAAAATCACTTGTTTATTTGAAAGCTGTTCATCAGGCTCACTTGCCGGAAAAACATCCACAAAACATTTGGATGACTTACCGGTAGGTTCTTGCTTCAGATTACTAGCAGCTTGTGTAGCATCACCTAACATTATTGCACAGCATGGAAAGATGGTAGAATTGCCTTGTCCATGCCATGCATGGAATGAAATTGCACAACCATAGTATTTGCCTTTGGTTGTCTACTGGAATTGCTTGTCATTTCTACATCAGGAGGAAATAGAGCTTTAGATCTCTGCAGCAGCATTCTTGTTCTACATAAGATCTGTCTCTTCAATCAGTTGATAAAATGCAGTGTCATAAGGTGACTAATTGTTGCAGTGTAACTAGATGGTTTTGCTTTAATATTTGTTTTACTCAAGTAGGAATAAAGGCATATTGAGTGAAACCGCATCCTTTGCAATCAAGCTTTTGTGACAAAGTTCCTGCTCTACCTTGGTGGGTCTTGCGCTTATTGGCAGATTTGCTCGCCTTGGAGCTTCAAGGCAGCCCTCAGCTTGGCCGTTTTTCTGAACTCACAGTCCAGGTCGACTCCTCCTGTGTCTGACCAGGAGTTGGGAGGATTTGGGGGGAACCCGGGCCCGCCCTCTACTCCGGGTTCCAGCCCAGGGCCCTGTGGAATGCAGCTGCCTAGAGTGCCTCCTGGAACAGCTGTGCAACAGCTACAACTCCCTGGGCTACTTCCCCATGGCCTTCTCCCAACACCTCCTTTATCCTCACCATAGGACCTTCCTCCTGGTGTCTGATAATGCTTGTACACCTCAGTCCTCCAACAGTCTGCATGCTCACTCTCAGCTCCTAGTGCCTCTTGCTCCCAGCTCCTCATCACGCACACCACAAACTGAAGTGAGCTCCTTTTTAAAACCCAGGTGCCCTGATTAGCCTGCCTTAATTGATTCTAGCAGCTTTTTGATTGACTGCAGGTGTTCTAATCAGCCTGTCTTAATTGTCTCCAGAAGGTTCCTGATTGTTCTGGAACCTTCCCTGTTACCTTACCCAGGGAAAAGGGACCTACTTAGCCTGGGGCTAATATATCTGCCTTCTATTACTCTCCTATAGCCATCTGGCCCGACCCTGTCACACTTTATACAGATATTCTGCACAACATGTCATCATCTCATCCTTGGAGCTGCCTCCTTAGGTTGGTTCCTCCCTCAAATATTTCTATTTTATGAAGTTTTTTTTCTTTGTGTATTTTCTCAAGCAAACAATGCTACAGGACCAATCGCTGGAGGATGTGCTTGCTCTAGTGGCTATGGAAGCAGGTGAACATTATGTTATCTGATCAGACTCAGAGTTTTTTTCTGTTCTGGGCTCAATACAGCTCAGACATATGTCAAATTTGACTTTGTTGTTTATTTCTGGAGAGTATTGGTGGCACAACACCTAAACTAGAAAACTGATCCAGTAGCTGCCAGTATAATTCATCTCTCCTGGATTCTCCTGCTAGCATCACGGAATTCTGTCCCGCACTGGTGACTTGACTTGAGTTTTGTATTATTTTGATTTTCTTGACAAAACACATTTTTCAAAGTTTGTGAAGAGTCTTTTTCTCTCTAATGTAAGTTTTAAGGGGTGTGTATTGTCCATGTCTTCATGTACTGTAACTTTCCTATAGAGATAAAATTTCCAAAGTATATTGTTAGCATACCACCACTTTTCATCTGTACAAGTATACAGATGTGCTAAATTAGATATTTGAGTGTCAAGATAGCCATATTTGTTTAATGAGCACTTTGATTGGAGCCCAATATGAACCAGTGTAGTCTCATCTCTAACATTAATAGTGACCTGTGGATAAGTCAAGTATCAGAGGGGTAGCCGTGTTAGTCTGGATCCGTAAAAGCAGCATAGAGTCCTGTGGCACCTTACAGACTAACAGACGTATAGGAGCATAAGCTTTCGTGGGTGAATACCCACTTCGTCAGATGCATGTAGTGGAAATTTCCAGAGGCAGGTATAAATATGCAATTTCCAGAGGCAGGTATAAATATGCAAGCAAGAATCAGGCTAGGGATAACGAGGTTAGTTCAATCAGGGAGGATGAGGACATCTTCTAGCAGTTGAGGTGTGAACACCAAGGGAGGAGAAACTGCTTTTGTAGTTGGCTAGCCAGTCACAGTCTTTGTTTAATCCTGAGCTGATGGTGTCAAATTTGCAAATGAACTGAAGCTCAGCAGTCTCTCTTTGAAGTCTGGTTCTGAAGGTTTTTTTGCTGCAGGATGGTTACCTTTAAATCTGCTAAAGTCTGTGACTTTATCCTCACGCACAATTATTTCAAATTTGGTGACAATATACACCTCCAGACCAGTGGCACCGCTATGGGCACCTGCATGGCCCCACAATATGCCAACATTTTTATGGCTGACCTGGAACAACACTTCCTCAGCTCTCGTCCACTTATGCCCCTTCTCTGCCTACGCTACGTTGATGACATCTTCATCATCTGGACCCATGGGAAGGAAATCCTGGAAGAATTCCACCACGATTTCAACAGCTTCCACCCCACCATCAACCTCAGCCTGAACCAATCTACATGGGAGATCCACTTCCTAGACACCACGGTGCAAATAAGTGACAGTCACCTTAACATCACCCTATACCGAAAACTCACCGACTGCTATGCCTACCTTCATGCCTCCAGCTTCCATTCCAGACACACCACACGATCCATTGTCTACAGCCAAGCGCTGAGGTACAACTGCATTTGCTCCAACCCCTCAGATAGAGGCCAACACCTACAAGATCTTCACGAAGCATTCTCAAAACTACGATACCCGCACGAGGAAATAAGGAAACAGATCAACAGAGCCAGACGTGTACCCAGAAGCCTCCTGCTGCGAGACAAACCCAAGAAAGGAACCAACAGAACTCCAGTAGCCATCACATACAGTCCTCAGCTAAAACCTCTCCAACGCATCATCAGTGATCTACAACCCATCTTGGACAAAGATTCCTCACTTTCACAGGCCTTGGGAGACAGGCCAGTCCTTGCCCACAGAAAGTGTTGGCATATTGTGGGGCCATGTGGGTGCCCATCGCGGTGCCACTGGTCTGGAGGTGTATATTGTCACCAAATTTGAAATAATTGTGCGTGAGGATAAAGTTACAGACTTTAGCAGATTTAAAGGTAACCATCCTGCAGCAAAAAAACTTCAGAACCAGACTTCAAAGAGAAACTGCTGAGCTTCAGTTCATTTGCAAATTTGACACCATCAGCTCAGGATTAAACAAAGACTGTGAATGGCTAGCCAACTACAAAAGCAGTTTCTCCTCCCTGGGTGTTCACACCTCAACTGCTAGAAGAGGGCCTCGTCCTCCCTGATTAAACTAACCTCCTTATCCCTAGCCGGATTCGTGCTTGCATATTTATACCTGCCTCTGGAAATTTCCACTACATGCATCTGACGAAGTGGGTATTCCCCCCCGAAAGCTTATGCTCCTATACGTCTGTTAGTCTATAAGGTGCCGCCGGACTCTTTGCCGCTTCTGTGGATAAGTGTGTCTGAAATAAAAAGCTAGTTTCTAGAATATGTTAAAGGCTAATAATACATGCACAGACAATTACAAATAAAAACCTTCTACCAGGCAAACTAGATGCTACGTTGTAGGTACAAAAGCCTACAAATGGAAAAGCATTACATTAGGAATTCACGTACCATTTATATCTACCCACTATGTAGTACAAACTGTGGGCATGCAGTCTACTGCTACTAGTGCACAACCTTCAGTGTGAGACTGATCTGGTCAGCGAACTTCAACTGAAAATATAGAAGACTACTATAATCACCTGTGAGATACTCTGACAATTAAGAATATGTGATGGGGAATATTTCATGTTAGTATATTGCAAAATGTTGATGTTCATAATTTTTGCCACATGCTAAACAGCTTCATTTTTTTCTGGGGAAAAAAAAAGATACTTGACCATGTAAAACCAACGAAAATCTTATAATACATTGTCATTTGGTAGTTTTGACCAATAAAGACCACATTAAGTTGTTGAAATTCATTTAAAACAGTAAAAAATGTAGTCATAGTTCTGTTTCATATTTGCAGTGTTTCTGGAACTGTGCAAAAACTGACACTCACTCATTTTGAGTACCATTGTTTGACCTTGCCTACATCTATATGGCACCACTCGACAGCCTCATATCATACCTCATAAATATACATAAAATAATCTTTCAAACGATACCCACCATGTTTGAGTTGAGTGGATACATCAAACTCCAAAAATATGGCCCTTTCTGGAGAATTGCAGCATGCCTAATTACCATGTGGCCTCCTGACTAGACATAAAAGTGGAAGAAAATGAATGTCAAAAGCAGGGAAAGAAAGTGTACACATGTTAATGTTTGAATGCTAAGGACACTGGTATGAAAAAATATTAAGATGTACCAGTCCATCACTGAGGTTAGTAAATCCATGTGTGTTGTGAATCCATTAGCAGGCAGTTCAAGTAAATAATACATCCATCAGCATGCCACACAGTCTGGCATAAACTATGGAAGAGCCATCAGTGAAATACGAACAAAACCAGAATCTCAAAATTTAAAACTCTGTAAATTTTGGGGGTGATAAGTGTGCCAATTTCAAGTCCAGGATCTGAATAACTCAGGTAGATCCAAAAGGGGAAAAGACTTATTTTTCAGTTTTGAGTTGGATCTTGTTTTTTAAAAAAAAAATCACAAGACCTCAAGATGGTGGAAATCTCACAAGAAAAATGGATTGTGCAAGATTTCCACCATTCACTACAGCAGAACTCTTGAAATATAATGGTGCTTTTGAATCCTATTTCAAACCCTCACCCTGATTCATATTTGAAATGAAAACCTGAAACTTATATCTGATCTGGATTGGAATCCTCAGTCCATATTAAATATGTGTTTCATTGTTGTTTGTTTTATTAGTTAGTAATCGAATTACGAAATCTGAAATGTTAATCTATCCTACAACATCACACGCCTGCAGGAATTCTTATGGCAGGGCAGTTTATTTGACCCAGTTTACCTTCATGGCAGCTGCATTTCTACATTTTTCATTGTTCAGTTTGCAGTGTTTAATACTCCAGACCGACAATTAGTTAAAAGATGCCAACTCCATGGAAAATTAATTATGGAATGTAAGAGTCTTTATATGTTATGTAACTCAAGTATGTGCTATATCTGAGGAGTTATTAGCCAAGCTAGTTGCATTGGAGGAGAAGAGTTTAGAAATGGTAAGAATTAGTGAACAAGCAACAGGAACAACAACGCATCAGAAAAAAGCAAGTGTTTCACTATCAATAAGAAGCGTGTGCTGTGTAGGTTTTTTAAGTATTTTATATTTCACTGATATTAATACACTATAAGTACAGCTATGGCAATCTTTCTGTTACGTAACTTTACAATCAGTCTGCTGGTGTCTGGACTGCATTTTAAACTGACAACAATCCAACACAATAAATGGTAAAGCCATTCTTTTTCTCAGTGAAACATATCTGTCTCTTGGCCTTTTGCTTTAATGTTATTGGATTAATAGAAGGAAAATTAAATCAACATTATTAGTAAAAAAATACAATAATGAGGATGGTGGGCCTGGAGAACATCGTGTGGTTGATTGCCAAGTGGAATGGGAGTGTCATGAATTTTGTATTGTACATATTTATTCTATAATAAACACAGGTAAACAGTGTTGTGGCACTAGTAAGGTACTGTGAAAAAAATCCTCGGTAATGGCAGCAGCAAAAGAAAATATTTTTGTTTCTACAAGCTTCCATGGAAATAAAACACAGTATCTGTGAGTAGAAACGTGCCAAGTAAAAATATGGATTTTCTCATAGCTCCAGTGGGACTGTGGTGGCATAGTGTGTTAGTTGGTCTTTCATCGCTGGAAACATGGGTTCGGACTATGGCTTTATGTAGCGCATAAATGAAAACAGAAAAGGAGTACTTGTGGCACCTTAGAGACTAACCAATTTATTTGAGCATAAGCTTTCGTGAGCTACAGCTCACTTCATCGGATGCATACTGTGGAAAGTGTAGAAGATCTTTTTATACACACAAAGCATGAAAAAATACCTCCCCCCACCCCACTCTCCTGCTGGTAATAGCTTATCTAAAGTGATCACTCTCCTTACAATGTGTACGATAATCAAGGTGGGCCATTTCCAGCACAAATCCAGGGTTTAACAAGAACATCGGGGGTGGGGGGGGTCGGAAAAAACAAGGGGAAATACGTTACCTTGCATAATGACTTAGCCACTCCCAGTCTCTATTCAAGCCTATTGTATCCAATTTGCAAATGAATTCCAATTCAACAGTCTCTCGCTGGAGTCTGGATTTGAAGTTTTTTTATTGTAATATCGCAACTTTCATGTCTGTAATCGTGTGACCAGAGAGATTGAAGTGTTCTCCGACTGGTTTATGAATGTTATAATTCTATTTCCAACATACCTCTGAACAACATACTAATAGACAGAGACCTCCCTACCAACACTACAAAAAGAAGGATTCTAGGTGGACTCCTCCTGAAGGTCGAGACAGCAGACTGGACTTCTACATAGAGTGCTTCCGCCGACGTGCACGGGCTGAAATTGTGGAAAAGCAGCATCACTTGCCCCATAACCTCAGCCTTGCGGAACACAATGCCATCCACAGCCTCAGAAACAACTCTGACATCATAATCAAAAAGGCTGACAAAGGAGGTGCTGATGTCATCATGAATAGGTCGGAATATGAACAAGAGGCTGCTTGGCAGCTCTCCAACACCACTTTCTACAGGCCATTACCCTCTGATCCCACTGAGGGTTACCAAAAGAAACTACAGCATTTGCTCAAGAAACTCCCTGAAAAAGCACAAGATCAAATCCGCACAGACACACCCCTGGAACCCTGACCTGGGATATTCTATCTATTACCCAAGATCCATAAACCTGGAAATCCTGGGTGCCCCATCATCTCAGGCATTGGCACCCTGACAGCAGGATTGTCTGGCTATGTAGACTCCCTCCTCAGGCCCTACGCTACCTGCACTCCCAGCTACCTTCGAGACACCACTGACTTCCTGAAGAAACTACAATCCATCGGTGATCTTCCTGATAACACCATCCTGGCCACTATGGATGTAGAAGCCCTCTACACCAACATTCCACACAAAGATGGACTACAAGCCGTCAAGAACACTATCCCTGATAATGTCACGGCTAACCTGGTGGCTGAACTTTGTGACTTTGTCCTTACCCATAACTATTTTACATTTGGGGACAATGTATACCTTCAAATCAGCGGCACTGCTATGGGTACCCGCATGGCCCCACAGTATGCAAACATTTTTATGGCTGACTTAGAACAACGCTTCCTCAGCTCTCGTCCCCTAATGCCCTACTCTACTTGCGCTATATTGATGACATCATCATCTGGCCCCATGGAAAAGAAGCCCTTGAGAAATTCCACCATGATTTCAACAATTTCCATCCCACCATCAACCTCAGCCTGGTCCAGTCCACACAAGAGATCCACTTTCTGGACACTACAGTGCTAATAAGTGATGGTCACATAAACACCACCCTATACCGGAAACCTACTGAGCGCTATTCCTACCTACATGCCTCCAGCTTTCACCTTGACCACACCACACGATCCATTGTCTACAGCCAAGCTGTGCGATACAACCGCATTTGCTCCAACCTCTCAGAGACAAACACCTACAAGATCTCTATCAAGCATTCTTACAACTACAGTACCCACCTGCGGAAGTGAAGAAACAGATTGATAGAGCGAGAAGAGTTCCCAGAAGTCACCTACTACAGGACAGGCCTAACAAAGAAAACAATAGAACGCCACTAGCCGTCATCTTCAGCCCCCAACTAAAACCCCTCCAACGCATTATTAAGGATCTACAACCTATCCTGAAGGACGACCCAACACTCTCACAAATCTTGGGAGACAGGCCAGTCCTTGCCTACAGACAGCCCCCCAGCCTGAAGCAAATACTCACCAGCAACCACATACCACACAACAGAACCACTAACCCAGGAACCTATCCTTGCAACAAAGCCCGTTGCCAACTGTGCCCACATATCTATTCAGGGGACACCATCACAGGGCCTAATAACATCAGCCACACTATCAGAGGCTCGTTCACCTGCACATCCACCAATGTGATATATGCCATCATGTGCCAGCAATGCCCCTCTGCCATGTACATTGGTCAAACTGGACAGTCTCTACGTAAAAGAATAAATGGACACAAATCAGACATCAAGAATTATAACATTCATAAACCAGTCGGAGAACACTTCAATCTCTCTGGTCACGCGATTACAGACATGAAAGTTGCGATATTACAACAAAAAAAACTTCAAATCCAGACTCCAGCGAGAGACTGTTGAATTGGAATTCATTTGCAAATTGGATACAATTAACTTAGGCTTGAATAGAGACTGGGAGTGGCTAAGTCATTATGCAAGGTAACCTATTTCCCCTTGTTTTTTCCTACCACCCTCCCCCCCCAGATGTTCTTGTTAAACCCTGGATTTGTGCTGGAAATGGCCCACCTTGATTATCATACACATTGTAAGGAGAGTAATCACTTTAGATAAGCTATTACCAGCAGGAGAGTGGGGTGAGGGGAGGTATTTTTTCATGCTTTGTGTATATAAAAAAATCTTCTACACTTTCCACAGTATGCATCCGATGAAGTGAGCTGTAGCTCACAAAAGCTTATGCTCAAATAAATTGGTTAGTCTCTAAGGTGCCACAAGTACTCCTTTTCTTTTTGCGAATACAGACTAACACGACTGTTACTCTGAAACCTGTCTAAATGAAAACAGAGTACAGTTTCACGTGATAATGTTTTCTACATGCAAGTATCTCAGAATGCACAGCAGTTACAAGTTACAATGAAAATATTGCACTAAGGTAGGGAGAGTTGGCAAGGAGAAGCATGAAGGGTTGCCAGAGGAGACCCAGAGATATTTTCCCAGGTCACATCATGACGCTGTCTTAACTAAGAGTGACCTGACGGAAAGGAAGGCTGGGGCTGCAGGGAAGTGCTCTAATGAGGGTAAGGCTGATGAGCAGTCAATCCAAGACATGGTCATGGAGAAGCCTGATACTTGGGACGGGGGAGGAAAGAAAGGGAGTGTGTTTGCTAGCTGTATAGGAGGGCTACTATAAAAAATAATTTTTATTAGTTGAATATTATTCCATCATTGGACAGGCCCCAACGCTGGAGAGGAGTAGGGGCACTCAGGGGGAGATGGATACTCAATTCAAAAAGACAGTTTTCAGGAAAAATGGATTAAGAACCTGCTGTGATTGGTGTTGAGGGTTAACCTGCTGAGCTATTCAGGGGGGTACATTTTCTGAAGGTGGGAAGCCAAGTTAGGGAGGCAGGAGGAATGTGGTCAGGGAAGCTGCTGGGCTGGGAAGGAAAAGTCTGCAAGGGCGGTTTGCAAGTGTTGCAGCATCAAAACGGATTAAGGCCTCAGCTAGCTTTACTCCATCCTTAGAGACCGAGAAAGAGCAGTAAAAGAGATTTTAATTACTCTTTTAAAATAAATTTACTTACATTACAAGAGTAATAATAGGTGAGGAGAGAGCTATAATATACACACCAGCATCGTTTTCAAGGTTTTTGTTTTCAGTAATATCAGCTGTTTCACTGAAGTCTAGGAGGTTAATTATTGAAGATCATTGTGCAAGAGTTGGTTGTAGGACAGAAGTTGTTAAACATGTTGGGGTCAAGAGCAGTAATTTAATTTTGCCAGCCTTCCTTCTGCCTCACACACACACATCCCCAAATAATGAAGTATGAATGGCAGTGTTAGTATTTCCAGAAGTCCAGAATGGGTGCATTAGCAGAGATGTGTGGAGAACCCTGTAAGTACCAAGCTGTGCTAGTTCCGATGCTAGCTAGTAAGCGTTCCTTTACAGTATTTAAGTACCCAGTGAGTTGTCAGTTTAAAAAGTCTCTCTGTATCTAATGAATTTGCTTTGATATGAGATTCTCTTTCCAGAGTGCAAATAGCTGATACCACTTGAATCAGTTGTTCTTAGCTATATGGTAGGTTCCTAAAATATGATTCCATCATTAGTAATTCCTGAAGTGCTATATGAAATTTTAAAAAGCTTAGATATTGTCTAGCCTGCTAAACCTTGTTTGGATCTTGTTTTTAGGCTGGCAGATTTTTCTAGACAACTTGAGATGAAGGACTGTTGTGGCATAAAATTCTTGTAAAAGAAACTGCCAGTCAACTGTGGTTTTTATTATCTAATCAAATCTTATCTTTCAGCAAGGCAAGTTTATTGCTCTCAATTGTATTATGACTGCCTGTTACCAAACAGGCGTTAGTACTGTACAACTGTTTACAAGACAACTGTTTTGTAAATGCATCAGCAAGTCTATCAGAAAAACATTGACTTTCTGTGTTGCAAATGTTCTATATCTCAATGATTTAAATGTATTTAGTGATAACTTTGAACTTTGGATTGTATGCCGCAGTCTTGATAGATATTTGACTTTCTTTATTAAAATTCAGAAACTAAATGTTTCTAAAATTGGTATAAAATGCTTCAAACATTTTAAAGTTGCCTGCTAGTTCCTGAATATTCTGCAAAAGAGCAACTGTACATATTTCACTTCTGTGGTATAACTGTTATTGTCTTGAACCTTGTTCTCTACCTTTTAAAGCTCCAGCCGTTTAATTAAATAGTGGTACTAAATCTAGGGAAAGGCACATTTGTGTGCTCGTAAATTTTTGTAGGTGACTGTAAAGGACACGGGGTCCAACCCTCAGGTTCTGCACACTGTGCTTAGCACAGGCCCTCAGGTGGGAAAAAAAAAGCCACACAGCTACCTCTCCCCTATCTCAGGTGCCCATTGCAGCGCTTTAAGCACAACGATGCTGTGGTCAGGCCTCCTTCCCCTCCCTACATCCAGCATGCCCTCTACAATGCTCCCTTCATTTTAGAGTTCCCCTTCAATTAGGGTCCTGTTTAATTCTGCTTTTTGGTACAAGAATTGCAGATGTTAGTGGGTCATGGCTCACCCCATCCCATTTGGGTTTTCTGGTGCTGTCCGTTTTACTGAAGTGCCCAGACCCCTTAGCTCCACAAACATAAGGAGGGGGATTGTGTCTGACTCCTGCACAAAGTGAATGGAGAAAACTTTTGGTGCCCTCTTCACTCTTCTTGTGTTGCTGTGCCCAAACTGAGCACAATTCACTTTACACAGTGAGATACATTTCTCTTTACACCATATCCATGTCCATAGTATAGAAGTGTTAATCCCAATTGCTGTGCAGGAACAGGGTCTTTACACACTTGTGCTTATTTTAGTAGTCACCATCATAACTAATTCTGCCCAGTTTAATTTTTTCCCCTAGATTTGTATATTGAAAGGATTGATTTTTTTTTTAATTTTTCCATTTTAACTTTTACATTTTGGAGATGAGTTAGAAAAGGAGGCTGTGAGGAGCTCACAAAATTAAAAATGCCAAAGAGGGAGAGGAACCAGGGCTGGGAGGAATAAACCTTCTATCAGTGGCAGCTCCCACTCCCCTTCTAAAACATTGTTTAAAGGCAGAGAAAGTCAGAGGCAGATGGTACAAGACAGAAGTACTGGAGGAAGAGTTGGCGGGGACAGACAGTGCATTGGCAGGAATGGCAGGGATAGGAAGGTAATGGCACAGATGGCACATTGCCAGGGATAAGGGGACTAGTGGTGGGAGGCAGAAAAAACACTGATGAATAGTAGGGACAGCTGGGATACTTGCAGGAGCCATAGAGTGAAAAGAAGCTAAAACATCTGGCAAACATTTTGCTAATTTAGTCCATTCTATTTTTAGCACCTTTTGAAACCTAATTTCATATTGGCCAAATGACTTTCTTAAGCTGCTGTTTTTCTCTCATTCATTTTTTCTACTCAGCCATTGTGTTTCTTTTGTGTCACTTTGCAGTGGGCCCCACTGAATCATACACCATTTTACTATTAAAGATATTCTCTAGTCTGTTCCAATTCACTAAAAGACATAGGTGCTGGTGGAATCTACAGAACTCCCAGGAATGAAAGCACCACAAGTGTCATGACCTTCATCACAGATTGTTAGCAAGCCTTCATCCCAGGTTTCTAAATTGTTGGAGCCAGCCCCATTAGCTGTTAACTCTTATCTTTGCTGGCGTTTGCAACTAGAGGATGGGATCACACAGCCTACTAGTGTGTTATATGTCACTGGGGCAGGGAGGGTATAGGGATTTGTGGAAGAAGGCTGAGTACATTTGGCAATTGCAAAGGGGATTGGGTGAGTGCTTCTCGTAAGGGGTTTTGTGGGATCATTAGATGGCTGGTAGAGTCAGTTGGATGCTTGTCACTCCGGGTTGTGGGAGTAAAAAAATGTCATGATGGAGGAGAATTTGGCAGCTGGAATAGGGTTGTCAGGTCATTGGCTAAAAGAGAACCAATACATCTCTAAACTAGTGTCTCAGCAGGGGACTGAAGGAGAATATATTTTTTCAATATCGTTGTTCTCCAGTATGTGTCATTTTTATTCCATGTAATATTTTTTTATCTTAAATACTAGTGTACTTATTTGGGTTTGTTAAGCCTTTTTAAATATCGTGTCAGTTGACCTCTAACCTAGTTGCAGATAAGAAAAATCCACTGGATGGTTTGTTATAAGGAATCCTAATTGAGCATGGCCAATTGAAAGAAAGCTGAAACAAGGTAGGGACATGTCAGTAGTTCCTAGAATGCCATTCTAGAACGATATCTCTGCAGAAGTGTATCTGAGGAACCACATTACTGCATTTTAGTTATACCTTGGCTTTCTATTTTGCAGAGACATCCAGATGTGACCATTTCAATATGGAAAATTTTAAAAAAGAATTTATAAACATCTCTTCCAAACACTCAGTTACATCCTTTATGACAAGAGGGAGACACTTGAAAATAATTGGAAATAAGAGCTAAACAACCATTGGAACAATTTATGAAGAGTCATGGTAGATTCTCCAAAACTCACAATTTTTAAATCAAGATTGGATGTTTTCCTAAAATACATGCTCTATCAGTTATTTTGGGAATGCTCTGTGGCCTGTGTTATACAAGAAGTGAGACTAGATGATCACCATGGTCCCTTTTAGCCTTAGTATCTATGAAAAATGTCCTAAACAGTATTCCAAATAAGGTTATTTTTCTCCACATGAGACTTCATACACTTGTACAGTATGTGATGAACACATTTAAAAGCATCTGAGATAAACAGGAAGGAGCAGGTTTGATTTTGCTAAGATGTGTGGAACATCATGTTGAATTTTGCTGATTTTCAGGTTCTTAGGGTTTTTTAAGGAAACAGATGCTCACTCAGAAAGTGACTCTCTCATTCCATCTTGAAGATTTTTAATGTACAAACATTATCCTTTACCATCTTCATCCTTATCGTTCCTCAAATGAAGACGATTGATGTGGTATTTGAGTAGATCTGCAGCTATGGCTTTAACCTCTGTCTAGAAAGCTTCTTAAATCTCTTAAACTATCTCCTTCGTCATTAGGTCTGCTTTTTATCTCGAGGAATGTACTAAAAATCATACAAAGTCATCAGGAAATTCGTCTTTGGGTTTTTTTGTTTTTATTATTATTACAATACAAAACTAAAATTGTTGTTGAACCGTATCAAAATGAGCTTGCGACAGCATGATCTCTTTCTAAAGTGGAAATTTTTTCTTGGTGTGTGGACAACAAGCCTAATAGTGGATGGCGTGACTGCACTAGAGTGACAAACAGCAAGGGAGAGAGATGCATATTTCAGTGGCATTCAGAGGGCAGATATTAGATTGGAGAGGGTCTGGTAAAAAAGTGAAGGAGAGGAACTCCAGATAGTTGTTCTCAGCAAAGTCACTAATGTCAGTTCCAAAGCTCAGAATTGGTATTCCATCTTCCTTGAACGGTCGCTGCCTTCAACATGGTCAGCCATGCTCTTAGTCTCAAAATCGTGTCCTCCCTCAGCTTTCGTGACTTTCCTTTCCTGGTTGTCTTTCTACCACATTGTCACCATTTCCTCATCCCTACACCAACTTTCTGTGAGGGTCCCTCATGGCTTTGTCCATGTCCCCCTGCTCTTCTCCCTATACAGCCTGTTTCTGAGTGATCTCATTCACAAAAAACAACTTCAACTATCACCTGCATGCTGATGATTCTCAGATCTCTCTCTCCACTCTTGACATGTTTCCTTCTGTCCAAACTAAAATCTCAGCCTGTCTGATGTCTTCTTGTGGATGTCCAGCTATCAGATTAATCTTGATGTGGCCAAAACGGAGTTCTTAATCTCATCCCCTAGACCTCCCTATCATTGTGAACAACATCACCAGCCTTCCTGTCACTCAGGACCTGTAACTTGCATATTGTTTTTTAACTAGCCCTCTCTCGACTCATTCATTTGTTCAGGCTATATCTAAATCTTCCTGCTTTTTTGCACATCATGTCTTAAGATCTGGCTTTTCCTCTCTGTCCACATAGTTAATCCTTTCATAAACACATTTCTTGACTACTGCAACCTTCTCTCTGGCCTTGACATATCCCACTTACATCTATTCAAAATGCTGCTGCAAATATCATTTTTCTGACTTGTCCTTTTGACAACATCGCCCTCCTCTTTGCATTCCTTCACTAACTCCACTTTTTCCACCATATCAAACACAAACAATTCATCTTCACTTTGAAGAGCCATCATGGCCTACCCATATTCTCTCTCTGCCACCTGAGATGATCTCCACCTCTACTCCTCTAATGATGCCACTCAACTGCCTAGTTTTCAAGTTTTCAAAGATGCATCTTGGTGCTTTCTCCCATACAGCATTTTATACATGGAAGGAACTTCCCATTAAAATCCACCTCATTGTCTTCCTTTATATTTTTCCTTAAAACACTCCTCTAACATGAACGCATTACAAAACAAACAGACAAACAAAAATACCTTGACAATGGTTAGGCAACTGGTGTGCTGTGACTGCTGCTTAGTATGCTAACCAGTATTTTCTCATCTATTGTTCTGTGCTCCCTTTACCCCATCTGTTTGGTGCAGCCACCTGTTGTCTCTCTTACCCTTAAATGGTAAGCTCTTCAGGGCAGGAACCATCTATTTGTTACACGTTTGTACGTTGCTTAATGCAGTCGGGCTGGGCTCTCTAGTTACCAACACAATGAAAATAAATAATGTGCAAATGTTTTGTGTTTCTAAAAAGTGTCAGAGAAAGGGGGAAGTCCAAAAGCAACTTGTTAAAGCATGCACTTAAATGATTAAGATGGGGAGGAAGCATGCTTATTACAACTTAAATCATTTGCATAAACCAGAGAAAACCAGACTTCTAGAGCTGAACCAAAACACTCAGTGTTCCAGCCATCTATGTATATTTGTTAAAAGCAACCTTGCCCGTTAGCTTTTGTTTCACTGAAGCACATGTTGCTCCTTAATAAACAATACCCTATGTGGAACTGCAGTTTGGTTCAAACACTAAAAATAAAAACAGTTAACATGTAGATATTTAATCAGATGCATGCTGCTCAACAATTTAACTTCTAATTGGCTTGCAGCTATTCTGCGACTAAGAACTGACCCTGTTGAGTTTAAAAGAGATTGACCATCTATGAAAACGGGCACCTGAAACTATTTTTTTGTGACAACATTCTGATCTTTAGTCAAATGACAAAAAAATGTGTATTTTACATAAAAATCTCACGCGGACTCTATGTTTGCCTGCTATTTACCTTTCTCTTGGTGCTGTTTCATGGCTATTTTGAGCATGTTGATATTTGTGGGTAAGATTCAGCTCTGTAACTCTTATTCATCAAGGCCAGTTTCTATGGTCTCTCTTTGCTTTCCTCATTTAATTTGGGGTCTGGATGAAACTGAACTGGTAGAGGCTCAGTCCACGCAACACTAAAGTGGTGCTAACTGGCTGGCAAAAGCATCTAGCTCCATGTTGAAGAAGACTGTCCATCCTGCTATGGTTTGAAGTCTCAGGCTCTCTTCTCAGTGATCAGCAGTGGATTCCTTTCCCAGCTATCATTTATTTAGTTTGATTTTATTTTAATGCACTGCTTCTTCCTTGCTGGATGCACAATATAAACACTTTAAAATGTTCCAAATAAACTAGTAACAAATTAGTGGTTTACGCTGTGAACTGCAGCTGCAGATAAGGGTGGGGCTAAAAGGGTACAGGGTTGGACTTGGGTGGAGCATGAGGGCTGGGATTCCTGGTTGCTGCAATAACTGTCACTGTGTAAGGGGAAGTGTAGG
Organism: Chelonia mydas; assembly: GCF_015237465.2. Lineage (NCBI taxonomy): Eukaryota > Metazoa > Chordata > Testudines > Cheloniidae > Chelonia > Chelonia mydas. The sequence continues at coordinate 87,372,425 of NC_057853.1, read as the reverse complement.
CCATAGAAGCCTTCTCTTATTTGCTACAGCATCAGACTCAGTGTTGCCAACAAAATGGGGCTTATGGCCATACAAGTTAGGTCATGTGTCACAAGAGAGAAAAGGACATTTAAGTCAAAACCAAATTTGTTTATTGTGTAGCAGTAGTTGTCTTTCAAGCCCCACTGACCACTGCCACATTGCTTCTTGGCAGAATTAGCTAGATACAACCATTGGAGGGGACGAATGAGAAGGGGGAGTGGACAGTGGTGCTTCTAGCACATGCAAACGTTTATTTAAGCCTTCATTTTGCTGTGATTGGATTTTGTCAGGATGGCAGAGCACTCCCCAGTGGACTCTCACGCTGTGCTAAGAGTAGAAAGTAACGGAACTGTGCCGTGGCCATTGTAACTGAAGCATCTGTTCTATATCTGTAATCACAGGTACTATTTGTTTAAAAAAGAAAAGCATGCCAGTCTGACTTTTCTGGACACCTGGAGGTATTGCAGGGCAGCTCATGTGCCAAGCACAGAACATTCAGCCCTACAGCATTTGCCAGCTGGCCTCCAGAATGGTTTCATCATTTGCGTGGAATGAGGAATAGTCCATGTAAGAGCTTTCCTGGGACTGATCTCCATACCAGCCTCCCCATGCCCACAACAATCCTATTAAAATAACCAAAAATCCTATTTGCTGTATTTTGACAGGCTCCCTTGTGCTGTGACTTTGCCACATTGTTTACCAATGAGGAGTCTTAGCCAGAGGAAATTTTAAGAATTCAGGAAAAATTGAGGGAGGAGAATGGCCCAGCTAGCCGATACATCTCCTTCTCATTACCCAGTTGTCACAGGGTCCACTCACCACTCGGGTGCTTCCTCCTGGCTGCTCGGGGGATTAGCAACTCGGGGGATTAGCCATCCTCTGGTAGTCTCCCAAAGTATCTCTGCAACTTCAGGTGCTTCTTCTTCACAACTTGGCCCTCCAGCCAGGTCACTATGCATGTTTTCCGCTTCCGGAGTAATCTGTCCCAGGCAGTCCACTCTTCACTGCTGTGCCACTTCCTCTGTGGCTGGTGTGGGAACCTGGACCCACCCTCTACTTTGGATTCCAGCTCAGGGGCCCTCTCATCAGCAGCCAAGGTCTATCCCATATCTTTCTGCTTTTCCCCTGAGCCTTTCCTACCTTTCCAGCTCTCCCCCAACTCTGGTTTGACATCCCAACTTCTTCCTCCCAAGGAGTGACTGTAGGCTACTTCCCTCTATAGCCCCAGACAACCTCCCTTATCCAAAGGAATGACTGCAGACCACTTCTCTGCAGCCCCTAGCTGCTCTCAGCTTCTGGGCTTTCTACAGGCCGCTCCTGTTCCTATCCAGCTGAGCTTCATCTAAATAATCCCTGGCTCCTTCTCCAGGTGCAGCCTGGGTAGTTATTATCCCTCCCCTCCTCCTGGCATTCTTAACCCCTTCAAGTCTTGTGGGGTGGACACCCCATCACATAACCTAAATGTGGTTATAAAATTGCCTTTAACAAAATATGGTTTTCTTCCACCAGTGTCTAGGTTATATTGCCTGAATCCCATTCCAGTAATCCTTGCAGCGGAAGCAAAAATGATAAAGTACCATTCTGATCTGTGGCTTTTCTGAGGTGTAGGGAAGCAGTGGACTTTAAAGCTGGATAGCACAAAGAAGCCCCTTGTGTTTGAGACCGAAATCAGTATACACACCCAGACTTTACCCACATAGAGTTCTGGCTTTATTTTCAACCAGCCTCTGCATACAATTAAATCACTTGCCTGTAAACTGCACTGCTTAAGTGTCCAACATACTTCAAAAAGTGTGGTCCTGAAAATCCGAGCACTTTCACAAAGATAAAGGTGGCACTGGGTGCAATGACATGAAAATGTTTATTCCCTCATGTTAAGGGAAAAACCAAAATAAAACAAGACTTGGTCTAGGTTGGATGAAATTCAGTTCAAGCCCTCTGCTTGAAACCACGTAAGGGCAAGATCTTAGAGCCAAGCCTTACTTATGTAAGGAGTGCTTACTCAAATAAGAAGTCCCACAAAAGCCATTGTATTCTGAATGTTTCATTATTCAATATATATTAATCCTATAATTATCTGACTCATTTCTAAAGCTGTATGGACAACCAATCATGTCATACACAGTAGAAAAACAATGATGTGATGTTTGTTTCTTGGGCCCATATTCTTATACTGAAAGTAAAAAGTATGCAATGAGTCATAGTGGTTAACAAAAGGTGAAGGCAAGTGTCTCAACTGCTAATAATTCACAAATTAAGTAATGACTAAGCTATTGTAAGGTAAAAGTCACAATTGTGAGACAATGGTCCTTGGATATTTGTACATAGTACAGATAACACCAGGTGACAGCTCTGCATGACAAAATTAGACATTTAAGTAATTCAAGCTGTTACCATGAATTTAATCTCCAGTGAAAGTTCTGTCTTCGTAAAATATGATTTATCTGTGTTGTTCAACTGACAGGGCAAGGGCATGTAGACTATACCGTTCAACTCACTGGCATAGAAATTAGGCTAGCTTTTCAAAAACAGCAAGAACAAACAATTATTACCTGTTTTCTCTAATGAGTACGAGGGACTCAAAAAGTTACAGAAACCTAACTTTCATTTTCTCTGTTCTTAGTTGTCACTGTCTTTGAGCTAGTTTATAAATATGGGTATTATATTACAATATATTGTTGGAAGACAGGATACTGGGCTAGATGGACCTTTGGTCTTACCTAGTGTGGCCTTTCTAATCTTCTTAAATAATGTCTCAGTGATATTATTGTATTACAGTAGAATTGAGAGGTGTCACCCAGTGTCAGAGCCCCATTGTGCTAGTTTTGCACAAATTCATAGTATAATGCCATTCCTGCCTCAAGAAGTTTATAATCTAAATAGACAGGACCAAGAAAAGGTGCTAATTATCTGCATTTTACACATGGGGAACTGATAAAAAGATTAAGTGACTTGCCCAAGGTCACATAAGAGGACCAAGGCAGAGACAGGAATTAAACCCAGAGCTCCTAAGTCCCAGTTCAATCCTTAATCACAAAACCATCCCTCCTTTCATGGTTTCAATTAGCAAAAGGTCTGATGGCCACAATTCAGAGAAGGGTAGCATTATTCTCTCTTATAGATCTCCTAACTTAAATAGAACATGAGATGCCAGCTGCTGGAAACCTACCAGATTAGCTATGACAAATGGAAAAGTAACTAAACAACAGGAACAGGAAATAGCTACCCAAGGTTTGCCAGCTGTCAGCAAAATTCTAACTTACTTGAATAATTTTCTGGTCCAGTTTACTAAAAACTGATCTGGAGTTAAACATAGCATGATGAAAACAACATAGGGTAAAAGTTGGTTTGGGAAGTTTATGGAACTTGGAATAACAACATAACTCTCCCTGATAAAGCATTGTGCTGAGCATCTCCTGTGAGTTTATAAGCACCCATGACTCAAATTAAATTAAAGATGGTCAGCACCTCATAAGACTTGCAGTATCAGTCCCTTGATAGGAGATTACTGGTTCCCCAAAGCACACACAGAATATTTGAGAATACATTTAAATGAGACAGTAGAGATTAACACATCTGAGCAAGCCAATTAAGTACTTGGTATCCTTTCATAAACTCTAGAGATGAACACATTTGAACTAGGCTCCATCAACAGCTCCTTGGGGACATCAAGTAAATGGTTCCCAAACTACTTCAGCAGGGCTCCCAAAATGTAAGGTGACCTTCGGGCTACTACTGTGACAGTGTGTCAGAGTATCCAGTATAGTCTCTTGGACCCTTCAAATGCAATGCAGAAACCTAACTTTTATTTTCTCTGTTCTTAGTAGTCACTATCTTTGTATTTTGGTCACAGATAATAATGTTAGTTGAGGTATTAACAGTCTCATTGTCTTTAGAAATCCAGCTAGAGAGGTCATTAACTCTCACACAGCTGAGCAGTTATGATAGGAAATCATTTTTAGGCTAAATTCTCAACAAAGGGGCCCTTGTTTTTTCCACATTAGAAACAAAAAGCCTCAAGAATTGTTTGCTTCACTTTTGCTCAGCAGAAGTCAGAGAAATATGAACTTGGGCAAGAAACAATACACTGTTCAACACTTAACTACTCAAGATAGTTAAGGCTAAAGCAAACTGCAAAGAGCTACAAAGGGATCACACAAAACTGGGCAACAAAATGGCAGATGAAATTCAATGTTGATAAATGCAAAGTGATGCGCATTGGAAAACATAATCCCAACTATACATATAAAATCATGGTGTCTAAATTAGCTGTTACCACTCAACATAAGAACGACCATACTGAGTCAGACCAAAAGTCCATCTAGCCCAGTATCCTGTCTTCCGACAGTGGCCAATGCTAGGTGCTCCAGGGGGAATGAACAGAACAGGTAATCATCAAGTGATCATTCCCTGTTGCTCATTCCCAGCTTCTGGCAAACAGAAGCTAGGGATACCATCCCTGACTATCCTGGCTAATAGCCATTGATGGACCTATCCTCCATGAATTTATCTAGTTCTTTTTTGAACGCTGTTATAGTCTTGGTCTTCACAACATCCTCTGGCAAAGAGTTCCACAGGTTGACTGTGTTTCGTGTGAAGAATTACTTCCTTTTGTTTTAAACCTGCTGCCTATTCGTTTCATTCAAGAGCGAGATCTTGGAGTCATTGTGGATAGGTCTCTGAAAACATCCACTCAACTGCAGTGGCAGTCAAAAAAGCGAGCAGAATGTTGGGAATCATTAAGAAAACGATAACTAATAAGACAGAAAATATCATATTGCTGCTATATAAATACATGGTACGCCCACATCTTGAATACTGCATGCAGATGTGGTCGCCCCATCTCAAAAAAATATACATTGGAATTGGAAAAGGTTCAGAAAAGGGCTACAAAAATGATTACGGGTATGGAATAGCTTCTGTATGAGGAGAGATTAAAAAGACTGGGGCTTTTCAGCTTGGAAAAGAGTCAACTAAGGGGGGATATGATTGAGGTCTATAAAATCATGACTGGTGTGGAGAAAGTCAATAAGGAAGTGTTATTTACTTCTTATAACACAAGAACTAGGCGTCACCAAATGAAATTAATAGGAAGCAGGTTTAAAACAAACAAAAGGAAATATTTCTCCACACAACGCACAATCAACCTGTGGAACTCTAAAGGCCAAGACTATAACAGGGTTCAAAAAAGAACTAGATAAATTAATGGACAATAGGCCCATCAATCGCTAGTAGCCAGGATGGGCAGGGATGGTGTCCCTAGCCTCTTTTTGCCAGGAACTGGGAATGGGCGACAGGGGATGGATCACTTGATGATTACAGGCCCCTAGCATTGGCTACTGTCGGAAGCCAGGATACTGGGTTAGATGGGCCTTTGGTCTGACCCAGTATGGCCATTCTTGTGTCTTGGGTTAAGCTAAATTGAATCCACATTATTCATCTCCCCAATCCTTCACAGGCATCCTACTTTTGTTGAATTCCCCCTCTGAAGGTATGATAATCCGAACTGGCTGCTGTTTCTAAATCCCTGTTCTCTCAAGAAGAAATATCAGGTCAATCTGACCCAGGATAGCCCTAAACCATGAAATTTGAACAGAGTAGACCGGGGAGGGGAAACTACGGCTAGTGGGCCGCAACCAGTCTGTGAGCCATTTTAAGCCGGCCCGTGAGCCGCACCATGCGGCTCAGCCCCACTCTGGCCAGGGCGCTGGGTCAGGGGCCACACCACGTGGCTCCTGGAAGCCGCGGCATGGCCCCGCTCCTGCTCCTACACGCTCCAGTGGGAGCTGCAGGGACGGTGCCTGTGAACAGGCAATGTGCAGAACTGCCTGGCTGTGCCTCCACTTAGGAGCCGGAGAAGGGACGTGCCACTGTTTCTGGGAGCTGCTTGAGGTAAGCACCACTCAGAGCCTGCACCCCCTGAGCCTCTCCCCACGCCCCAGCCCCCTGCCCCAGCCCTGATCCCCCTCCCAACCCCTCGATCCCAGCCCGGAGCACCCTCCTGCACCCCAAACCTCTCCTCCTCAACCCCACCCCAGAGACCACACCCCCAGCCGTAACCTGCACCCTTGCCGCAGCCCTGATCCCCCTCCCGCCCTCTGAACCCCTCGATCCCAGCCGAGAGCACCCTCCTACACCCCAAACTCTTCATCCCCAGCCGCACCCCAGAGCCTGCATCCCCTCCTACACCCCAACCCCAATTTTGTGAGCATTCATGGCCTGCCATACAATTTCTGTTCCCCCATTTGGCCCTTAGGCCAAAAAGTTTGCCCACCCCTGGAGTAGACAGATCAAAGCACAGGGCAACACTCATGAGAGCTCCTGGTTAAATACTGCAATATTGCTAAAAGCAGATAACTTTATGAAAATCAAAAAGAAAAAGTTGTGTCTCATGTGATGTTGGGAACAGGGGAAGTGAAGGATAGGGACAGAGAGAAGGATCTGGTTAGCTCGGAAGAAGGTTGGGAAGTGACGAAGGGAGGGAGGAAAACATCAGCAGATTCTGAGATGATTTAGAGACACACACAAATGTTGAGGGACTTAGCTCAACTGACCACTGAACGTTGAGGATCACCAGCACAAAACAAGATGAAAATAATCAGGACTGACCACCAAAGCTTCTGTCCTCTGCGCGCGCGCACACACACACAGTCTACAGGACACACCTTACAGTGGCACTGCTGTATCATTGCAGCTGTGCCGCTGTCAGGTCTCCCTTGTAGCCGCTCTATGCTGGCGGGAAAGAGCTCTCCGGCTGGGGTAATTAAACCACCCCTAACAAGTGGCGGTAGCTATGTTGACGGGAGAGTGTCTCCCACCACCACAGCACTGTGCATACCGGCACTTTTCACGGTCGGGGTGTGCTTTTTCACACCCCTGACCTACAAAAGTTTTACTGATAAAAGTGCTAGTGTAGACAAAGCCTTAGAAGTTGACATTTGTCAAATTCCCCAACTGGAAATTCTAACTGATTCCCACCGATTAACTGTTCCACTTTGCAAATAGTTTTTGGCTCAGCACATCTATTAGCTTCCTGGTTCCTGGGTCAACTGGGCCTCCAATGGACATCAACAAAGACTAATTGAAAGATTCTAATAGAACCCAATCCTCAAAGGTATTTAGGCACCTTACTCCCATTGAAATACATGGTAGTTTGATGCCTAAATACCTGTGAAGATCTTGGCCTAATTCAGTTCCAACAGGGAGCGTGTACTCTACAGTTAAATCAAAAATAATGCTAAGTTCCTGAATGTCACAATAGCTAGCTCCAGCTGTGCTGTGATGCCCAGAATGCATTATTCTGTGATGTCACAGATACCAGGAAATTTGCTGAATTACGGAACTGACCTATAGAAGTACAGTTAAGTAGCTTTTTTATTTCATGGCATAACTGGGGGGGGGGAATCATAATTTTATATTCTACATATGCCTGTGTATACTTCTGGACCAGGGAAGCAAGAATTCTTGACAAAATAGCCAGGCTAGCATAAACTGCCAGGCTTGCTGAGGTCCTGCCACAAGCGCAGTAGGAGCTGGGAGGTCAAAGGATGAGAAGAAGAGAAAGGGAGTGGCTGAAGGGTCGGGTGAGTGGGAAGATCAGCTCGAGAGGCGGATGCAGTGTAAGGTAAGATTTATGGAAGCTAGAAGAATTTAGAAATGCAGTTGTGTGAACTGAAAAGGATCAGACTGAGCATGGGAAGCAAGGAGGAGAGACAATGGGATGTGGGTAGAGGCAGAAGAATTCTATGCATTTGGGTAAGTTTGGGGGGGGGGGGGGGGATCTGAATTTTTGGAGGTTTTATCAAAACCAAATGCTTCATCTTCTTCAGATTCATGGGTCACGACTGAGGTTTCTTTGGTAAAGTCATTTTTCTCTGAAGTAAATGACTGTATGCCACTAACTTGCTATACCTGCTACGCTAGCCATTATGAAGCATTGAAATCTTCAAAGCAATTTTGCCTCCTTCTAAGCATTTTACAAGCCTACTTACAACTTTTCCATCTGTCTCCTAGACTGTCTCCAAGGATGAAAGCCTGGGATGTTACATCTGCTGTTTGAACATGAAGCTCAGTTTGTAAAATTAAAAAAAAATAAAAAATCTGTCTTGTGTTTAATGAACCCCTTCATGAGGATTATCAGTCTCTTCTGGTAAAAAAAGAAAACGCTGAACTAAACAAGTCAGGCTGTCACCTATAGCTGACAGTTCTAAAATTAAGATGATTAGAAAAAAGATCATTTTCTTTTAGTTACAAAAATAAGTACTTAACCATGTCATTCTTTCCTATTAGCCTCTTCTGCATCCTGCTGGCTTGAAGGGATATTTAAACTTCTCAAAAAGCAGCTGGTTTTCAAAGAGAAAGGAAAAAAAGGAATGGAATAGGCAAAATATATATTTATCTGACCATTTAAAGCAGCATAAATTCCCATAATAAAAGAAATTGACTATTTACATTTGGCACAGAAAACTAGAAGCTAATGAAGGAAGATAGCACAGAATAATTTCCTGAATATACAGGTTGCACTTTTATCCTCCAGCGGTGATGTTGTTTTGGAATCTCCAAAAAAAAACTTCATAACGGGAAGAAACTATATTGTATGTATGCAATATAACAGTATATGAACCATAAAAACTTGCTTTGGGTCACTGAGAGCAGTGTAGATGACTGTGCTTTTACCTCTTATTTCTAATGTCAGATAAACAGCAATTATAGCTGTGTAGGGCCTGGAAGAAAGGTTTACAAATGGGCATCTTGTTGATAATCATTGCTTATGAAAGTTTTAATGCCTTCTTTTTAAAGTATCAGTCACAGGCCACAGTCAGTGATCACTGTTAGGAGCTGGCCCATTGTTCTGACCCAGCATGGGAGGTACCATGTTCCTGTATAGGACTGAGATGTGACTGTCTATGTTGACTGAATATCACACTGAGCAAGATAAAGGGGTATTGCCATTGCTTTTGCTTATTATTTGCTTGTTCCTGTTCTGCAACAGTGGACTTCAGTTTCAAAAACTGGCACTTTTCTCAAGCTCTCTGAAGTATAGTTAATTCACGAGACGGTTCAGTTGTCTAGCAGAAGGAAGGGATTCAGTGATATGGTGTAAAAACAGAAAAGTGACAGTATTGCTTTCTTTTCTCACCTTCAAAACAAATAAGGTTCTGGCAAAACAGTGCTTGACATTTGTATGTGAAGACAGTGGTAGCCAACATTGTAAAAGCCCTTGTGTGGACTGGACCTGAATTAAAGTCTATTCCCCCCCACCCTCCATAACCAAGTGTATACACTATGTAAAAGTGACACCCACAGATATTCTTAATTAATATAAAAACAAAAAATTCTTAAAATGGATGCATTTAATATGAACACAAAAGAGGAGTAGAACTATGGGTGTATCTAAAGAATAACACTAAAAAAACAACAAAAGAGAAAGCATTGATTAGTTAACCTTGCATATCCTGTTCTGAGATCAAAGTGGCTAATCTGCAGGGATCAAAGGGAGAAAATATACTATGCAACACCCTTAAAATATATATATGATGCCTATGATGTGATACAGCACAAAATTGGTACCACGCCACATAACATCTGCTGGGAAAGAAAGAAAACCGTCATGAAGACTACTTCACTGGGCAGGTTCATGCACTACATGCCTTTTTTTTCAAAAGGACTCAGACAACCCTAACAATTAAAGTTGGGGATTTCTTTGCAGAATACCAACTGGTTCTGTATAAAAGCAGGTCAAGGGCTACACATAAGATTGATGCTTCAATACCAGAGTTACAGCCTAGAATAACTTTCAGAACTTTCTGTATGATTTATAGTAGGAGCAGTAATGGACTTAGTCTGGAAAGTGAGTTCTGCAAGTCAGCGGCAAGACCTGAAAACCATCACAGAATAGTCAGCATTCAGAGGTGCTGATCCTGCAGTGTTTAGGCAGCATGCTACTCCCACATGGAGCCCTGCTGACTTCAGTAGGCTGCCTGGGTGCTCTGTGTTGTAGGATCAAACCGGAGATTGTTAGTCCCTGCCCCCAAAGAGCTGTCTTTTCATGATATGTGTTTACAGTGCCTAGCACAAAGGGGCCCTGATTCCTGAGTGGGTTCTCTAGATGCTTCTAGGTTACTAAAAATAATAAAAGCATCATACTGTATTTATTTTAAATGCTAACATGATAGAAAGGGTTATGATGACCTGTAAACTTACAAGACAGAGACACATTGTGTACAACCCATTTTCTTAGTATAATGAAGTGCACCTGTCTTGTATTTGTAGCCTCACAAAGTATACAGATATACAATATTAGATTGTATGTCATATCAGTTAAAGCAATACTATCATTTGCTCAAATCCTCAGAATTCACCATGATATAGGCCAGGGGTTCCCAAACTGTAGCATGCATACCTGGGGGACACACGAGACATCTTTGGGGTGGGTACATGGGAGAAATTATGTTTTTATTTTTTTTTTATTTTATTTTATTTGTATTGAATTTTCATAATAGGTGACTCAGACCTTTAAAACTCTGTGGGAATTTGTTATATAAAATACAGTAGTTAATTTACTTCAAGATGTATCAGTGAGAATCCAGATACACTGATATACAGAGCCCTCGCCTCCAATCACTGTATAACACAAGTTCAGGTGCCCAGCAAATGTCCAGTCTAGCTGAGCTCAGACCTTAGTCAGGTTTTTCTTTCCAGTTGTACACATCACACCATAACTATATCTGTACATAATGGTGAAATTTGGATAGATGGCTAATGACAGGTAGTGTTAAGAACAGCACGCAGAGTATCAGTGATGGGAAAGGTAGGGGTATGCAAGCAGCTGGTAGATCTGGAAGGGGGTACACAGTAAGAAAAGTTGGGAACCTCTGATATAGGCCTTTGGGATTAGGTAACTGCACAGGTGTGGTCTCACAGCAGAAAAAAAAAAAGTTATTTCCTTGCCATGTTATAAGGTTTACAGGTTTATTTTTTAATCTGTAGCTGGATCTAAGATCTTTCATAAATTAAAGAACAGTTTAGCAGTGTATTCCATACACAAATACTTGTTTATTTATGGTTTTTATTACAATAGGTGTGTGCATAGAGGTTCACTGTTTAATGTGATAACTATAAAAATAATGTTTACTAAAGGGTAGCTTGTTTAAATGGTCAAGTTATGCAAACCCAGTTAACCTGGTCCTCATCAGTCAGTTTAGAGCTGCCATGAATGGTTTTATGAACTCTAGTTGATTGGCGAAGAACAGATCAAGTTAGCACTAATTGTGTCATAACTTAATCTGATTAGTTAAACAAGTAACCAATTCTAAATATAGTTAATGGTATAGATACAATCCCACATGATATGGCTGAACTGTTCTTTTTCCTAACTTGGCTATGTGAAATGTGTTCTCAGATGCCAGCTTTAGAAAACTGGTAAAACTAATCACGTTATAAATGTATTGCTGGAAAAGAATTAATATATATTTTGAAAAGCTTTTATCATCTTTGGTTTGTACAGGAATTTTTATAGGCAAGTATAAGTATATACACATGTAAAATACACAGGTAGGCATGCAGGTTTTAGGTGTGGTTTGGATATTCGTAAGTAAGAACACAGGACCTATGGGCACTTTTTGTATGAATGTTGACACAAGACTAATAGAGACAAATATAGAGATTTTGGGGGACAGTATTGTTATTCAGGGTTACTCCACAAGTAGCTGTGGCATTTTTATATACAAGTAGGTACAGGTGTATTTGGATGAAAAGTTGTTATAAGATAGGTATGTATGCAGATATTATTGATTCAGTATCTGAGCTTCAACCAAAGTAGAGAGATCCAGTACAAAGCCCTCTGCAGCATTTAAGAGCAACTGTGGGACTGTATGTCAGATCAGAGGAAGCTTTGCTCTGGAAATCTGTGGAAGCCCAGAAGAGGCTCACAGAGGTTGCAGGTGGCCCAAAAGAGAGGCATTGGAATCTTGTGGCCCAACCCCCCCCCCCCCCCCAACACACACACACACTCACTCACTATATGGAGTCTAGAATGACAGTGGCCCTGTCTCAGCGAATGGGCTAAGTAAGAGCTGCAGAGGGTCTGCATTATAGTCCTGTAGCCTGCCCATACACTGGGTTTTAAGTCCAGATCATCAAAGGTATTAAGGTTCCTAACTTCCACTGAAGTTGCCCACCTAAATACCTTTGAAGATGTGGTTCTTAGTGCCCTGAACAAAGCCCACCTACATGCAGGAAGGATCAATAACACCCTATGGCAAAGTGACAGGCAGACATCTTCTAGCTATAGTACTGCATGATTCTAGCTTGATGGGATGATTTTATTTAAATTTCTAATGATGTGCTGCCATTGTTTTAATAAAGGCTCACACCAAATTTTTTGCCTTAGCTTGTGCTAAACCAAGGCTACCTAGAATAAGTCCAATTCCAGAACTATGTGTTCTGCAGGTTGAAGAAGTGAGAGACTGCGGTTTCTACTAATTTATATTCCCATTTAAACAAAAAATGCTTTTTGCCAGTGATGATACTGAACTTGTGTAATGTGATCCTGGTTGGGTGTGTCTTGGGGCACCCTTCTCTGAGCCTTTTTTTTTTTTTTTCCAAATAATGTGGCACTCTGTGCAATCAAAGGCGAATGTTTACTCTTCAGAAGCATATTTCTGAGCCCAAGGGATGATTTAGCAGTATCCAAAAAGGGCGTGAACTCCAGCAAAGGCAGGGAACTCAGCCCCAACTGTCCTTCATTTCAGCCCTTCGGCACATCAGTCTCTTGTGCATTACAAGTAGTTTTCTTGCTAAACCTGTTATTTCTCAAAATGGTCTTGGGGTGTCTTTTTTTGGGCTGTGACATGATCCATATCTTGTTTTTTTAGCTGGCTCTAGCATTCATGCAAAGATCTGAGAGCTTGTAAAATTCATTCAAATTGTATTTGTTTTCCAGTTTAGCTATAACATTTCTCTGTATATTACTTTGATATTTTAATGGGATATTGAAATGATTAGTGTGCAAAGTTTTATTGCTGGCATTTTCAAAGCAGCTCTCCAGATTCCTCATTAAATTTGACCTTGTACAGATAGATGCGATAGATGGGAGTTAGAATTAGGCCTGCTCTTGAATTGCAGCTACCAACTAACCTTTTTATGTGGTGGGGGGGGGAAGAAGAAGAGGGAGCAGCAGAGGAGAGAAGGTTGAGGATGTGCATCACTGCATAAGGTGATCCTGGTTTGGGATCCAATTAGATCTAAATCCTGGAAAACAGCCTTCTAGGTTTTGGAGGTACAGGTGCAGCCTACTTTGCCAAGACTTCAATACACGTACCCTTCTCCTTATTCCCCAGGTCCCCCACAAACAGTTTCTGTATTCTGCGAATACAGGTCTCACCTTCCGCCCCGGCCCCTTTTTTGTTAAGGAGGGGGAGCACAACTGCTGACTCATCTCCCCGTTGCTTTTTCAGTGGGCTGCCACCTCAGGCTTCATCCTCAACAGGGGCCTTTGCAGGAACACTGGCCTTCTCCCCACTTCATGCTCACATAGAGAGAAGGGGGAGTCACTAGTTTTGCCTTCCCCCACTAGTGCTGAACATAATATGTGGTAGGCAGCTCTAAATTTACAAATGAGGACTAAGTTAACTGGGTTTGTTTAATCAACCCTCTAATAAACATTTTTATAAAAAGAAAAGGAGGACTTGTGGCACCTTAGAGACTAACCAATTTATTTGAGCATAAGCTTTCGTGAGCTACAGCTCACTTCATCGGATGCATGCAAAGTAGGCTGCACATGCACCTCCAAAACCTAGAAGGCTGTTTTCCAGGATTTAGATCTAATTGGATCCCAAACCAGGATCACCTTATGCAGTGATCCACATCCTCAACATTCCGATGCATCCAATGAACTGAGCTGTAGCTCACAAAAGCTTATGCTCAAATAAATTTGTTAGTCTCTGAGGTGTCACAAGTACTCCTTTTCTTTTTGCGGATACAGACTAACACAGCTGCTACTCTGAAACCTGTCATTATTTTTATAGTTATCGCATTAAACGGTGAATAGTGGGTCCCCCTGTGCACACACCTAATGTAATAAAATCCCTAAGTATTGTGTATATGGAACACAAACTCAGATACTACATATCACTGTAGTATGCGAGTTCCATAATAAATGTGTACTTCATGTGCATGTAAAGCCGGAGTTTGGCCTAAGAGCAGACAAGCTCCAGCTTGCACAGCTTCCTTGTGTTTCTTATTTAAATCTGTAACTGGGTGTTTTGCCCATGTTTGTTTCTGGTAAGCCTAAATTACAACTGTGATGGGTTGGATCACAGAAACCCGCTTGGGGCTGCCAACTGATATGCCAGGACTACTACTGCCCCTGCTTTCCTGCCCTGGCAGCTTGGGACTTCAGTGCCCTACCTGGTTTGAGCCAGACCCGCTAGCCTGCTGCAAACCCAGACCCAGGTCTGAACCACGTCCCCTAACAGCTATAGGCTTAATTGATAACAGCTTAAGAAGTGTTCCTGTCTTTAACACTCATATGCTCAACTCCCAATGGGGTCCAAACCCCAAATAAATCTGTTTTACCCTGTATAAAGCTTATGCAGGGTAAACTCATAAATTGTTCGCCCTCTATAACACTGAAGAGAGATATGCACAGCTGTTTCCCCCCCCCCCCCAGGTATTAATACATACTCTGGGTTAATTAATAAGTAAAAAGTGATTATATTAAATACAGAAAGTAGGATTTAAGTGGTTCCAAATAGTAACAGACAGAACAAAGTGACTTACCAAGCAAAATAAAATAGAACACGCAAGTCTATTCGTAATACAGTAAGAAAACTGAATACAGATAAAACCTCACCCTCAGAGATGTTTCAATAAATTTCTTTCACAGACTGGACGCCTTCCTAGTCTGGGCACAATCCTTTCCTCTGGTACAGCCCTTTTTCCAGCTCAGGTTGTAGCAAGGGGATTTCTTATGATTGCCCCCTCTTCTGCTCCACTCACTTATATAGCTTTTGCATAAGGCGGGAGAATCCTTTGTCCCTCTCTGGGTTCCCAACCCTCCTTCTAAAAATGGGGAAGCACCAGGTTAAATAAAGATGGATTCCAGTTAAGGTGACATGATGACATGTCACTGTAAGACTTCATTACCCACTTGCCAGCACACATGTAAACAGGAAGACTTACAAGTAAAACAGAGCCATCTACAGACAGTTGTCCTGGTTAATTGGAGCCATCAAGATTCCAAACCACTATTAATGGCCCACACTTTGCAAAACTACAATAGGACCACAGAGTTACATTTTGTATTTCTAGTTTCAGATACAAGAGTGCTATATTTATACAAATAGGATGACCACATTCAGTAGATTATAAGCTTTGTAATGATACGTTACAAGAGACCTTTTGAATGAAGCATATTCCAGTTACATTATATTCACTCATTAGCATATTTTCATAAAATCATAGAGAGTGCAATGTCACAACAACCGTCTCTCTTAAATACTATTGCTTTTCCTATGACTACGTCCAGTCACTGCTCTTTAAGATGAAGCTCCCTGACCTGTGACAGCCCATGCTCAACAGAACTACAAATCCCAGAAACCACAGTGTGCTTGCTACCTATGAGGCCTTCATAACAGAAGCCAGCAATGGTGAGTGGGGCTCCTGGGGGAGAAAGATGCAGGTAGAGGAGGTAGAAATGGTTTATACAAGACTGATGAAATGTTTCTCAATATGCTTCCTTTCCTTAAAGCATAGTATGAACTTTGAGGCTGAATTTCAGTTATACTGAAACTTATATTATTGATGTTTTTATTTCTCTACTAATTTTTTTAATATGACTCGAAAGCTCATTTTTCAGTCTATGTTGTACAGATCTTCAAAAGTTGTGAAAAATCGTGTGTGTACTCTGGCAATGTTAATATAAGCAAAAACCAGTGGTCAGTAAAAATAAAACCAGTTATAATGTGGTAAACAGAAGATTGGATTAGCAGCAAATTAATGACCACTAAGTGTCTGATGATTGGATCAAAATTGCATTGGGTTTTATATAAACAAATGTACTGATTGTTAGTCCTAAACAGCTCCAAAGATATTTTAGACAGCATATTTCTTCAACACATGAAGAAAGTTAAAGTTACAGCACTGTGCTGTAAAAATATCAGTTTGCAAATTCATCTGTTTATCATTTACTCTTTGGATGGTGCAGTCTTTGGGAATAGTGTTTATGGTAGGTGGTCCCTTCAAAGCTTTTCATTTCTTTGGAACATTTTGATTTGCCGTGGAAGGCTCTCGCAAACTTTTC
The DNA here is from genome assembly GCF_015237465.2 of Chelonia mydas. NCBI lineage: Eukaryota > Metazoa > Chordata > Testudines > Cheloniidae > Chelonia > Chelonia mydas. The sequence continues at coordinate 87,356,101 of NC_057853.1, read as the reverse complement.
CTTTAACTGTATCCAAACACTGCTATGAACTAGTGCAAGAATGGCTACTGTTATCATACTTCCTGTTTTAATATAGGATGACACTTTGAATTTCAAGACCATAGGGCTTGTTTTTCCCTCATTCCCTAAGGAATGGTGTTTTTTAAAGCCTTTATTGAACTCTCAATCCCATAACAGCTCAGATGTTCTAATTTACTGGGTTACTCAATTCAGAAAAAAGAATGTCTGTTTCTGCATTCTGCAAGCTGTCTGAAGCCCTGAAAATCCCATGGGTCCATGCTAAAGAAAATAAAATCCTCCTGTCAAGTAGATTTGTGGCCAGCTTTTGTAATTGTCTGTGAATCTCTTACGTAGATGGGCAGCCAATTCCTTTTCTGTCTGCTATCTGGTTCTGCATGTGATGTTTCTGACTGTGAAAGAAACTCCCAATTCCACACTCCCCCTTCATGTGGTCACTGTTCAATAAGGACTTGATCCAATGCCACTGAAGTCAATGGGAATGTTTCATTCCATGAAACATTGAAAAGATACCAGTGCAACTGCCCTGCAGGGAGAGTTTTCAGTTTAATAGCTCCTCTCCTGGTTGACAATTCTATTTCAGGTTTTCACCAGGATTTTGTTTTATATGTTGCATTAATCCTTTAATATTGCCCCTGGTTGCTTGTTAGTGAGCTAGGTGGAAATTGCCCCAGCTCGGGGAGAAAATAGGTTTGAGCACTGTTTCTCCAAAAAGAAAAGGAGTACTTGTGGCACCTTAGAGACTAACCAATTTATTTGAGCATGAGCTTTCGTGAGCTACAGCTCACTTCATCGGATGCATACTGTGGAAATTGCAGAATATCATTATTATATACACAGACACCATGAAACAATACCTCCTCCCACCCCACTCTCCTGCTGGTAATAGCTTATCTAAAGTGATCATCAAGATGGGCCAAGTGAAGAGAGTGGTCACTTTGGATGGGCTATTACCAGCAAGAGAGTGAGTTTGTCTGTGGGGGGGCGGAGGGTGAGAAAACCTGGATTTGTGCTGGAAATGGCCCATCTTGATGATCACTTTAGATAAGCTATTACCAGCAGGAGAGTGGGGTGGGAGGAGGTATTGTTTCATGGTGTCTGTGTATATAATAATGATATTCTGCAATTTCCACAGTATGCATCCGATGAAGTGAGCTGTAGCTCACGAAAGCTCATGCTCAAATAAATTGGTTAGTCTCTAAGGTGCCACAAGTACTCCTTTTCTTTTTGCGAATACAGACTAACATGGCTGTTATTCTGAAACCTGTTTCTCCAAAGTCATCTTCTAGGAGAGGAGGAAGGGAAATGAGGTGAGTAGCCATGGACACCTTACACATCAGCCATTTAACAACTGAGGCACCATCCGATTGTTAGGAAAAGTCTACCTCTTAAAATGATATTTAGTCATTTATCCATTACTAAGGACTTCATATAAGGCACTAATATAAAAGTTCATATTCTTCTGAATTTACTTTGCTTCATCAGGGGACAGCCTGGCTCCGGCTGTTTCCTTGTTCACAGTACCAAATTATTAATTATTATTATTATTTAATATTTGCATTGTGGTAGTGCCTAGAAGCTGACACAGTCAGGATTCCACTGTATTGGATGCTGAACAATGTATCATTTGAATATAGGTTTATGGAATTTACTGCACACTTATTCTTTGTATAATAAAAATAATTTTAACTGTGCACCAAAAAAGTCTTTTTGATTTAGTTGCCACTTCCTGCAGTAGAAGATTTTGTGCTTCAAACAATCTTGAGAAAAATCATTATCTAAGAATGGAACTTTACAAACTATACATCATAAGAATATGCAAATACAAACAAAATAAAAAAGCCTAAAATCTTTTAATTGAAACCTGGAGAAAGTAACATTTAATCCCCTTCAACAGACCACATTCCAGGGAGAAAGCCTTTCTCCAAATTCTTCACTCTTTACTACTTAAGAAAAAGTGACAGTTAGAAAAGTATAGGCAGACTCTTCTTTAAATAGCCCAGCCTGGTTATCAGACACTTAGCATGAACATGCCTGCATAGTGTGATACTAAGGCAGTCTCTGCAAAAAGAACAGGAGGACTTGTGGCACCTTACAGACTAACAAATTTATTTGAGCATAAGCTTTTGTGAGCAACAGCTCACTTCATCAGATGCATTCAGTGGAAAATATAGTAGGGAGATTCATATACACAAGAGACCATGAAACAATGGGTGTTATCATATACACTGTAACGAGAGCGATCAGGTAAGGTGAGCTATTACCTGCAGGGGGGCGGGGGACCTTTTGTAGTGATAAATCAAGGTGGGCCATTTCCAGCAGTTGACAAGAATGTCTGAGGAACAGTGGGGGGTGGGGGAGGGGAGGAACAAACATGGGGAAATAGTTTTACTTTGTGTAAATGACCCATCCACTCCCAGTCTTCATTGAAGCCTAGGTTAATTGTATCCAGTTTGCAAATTAATTCCAATTCAGCAGTCTCTTGTTGGAGTCTGTTTTTGAAGTTTTTTTGTTGAAGAATTGCAACTTTTAGGTCTGTAATCGAGTGACCAAAGAGATTGAAGTGTTCTCCGACTGGTTTTTGAATGTTATAATTCCTTGACGTCTGATTTGTGTCCATTTATTCTTTTACGTAGAGACTGTCCAGTTTGACCAATGTACATGGCAGAGGGGCATTGCTGGCACATGATGGCATATATCACATTGGTAGATGTACAGGTGAACGAGCCTCTGATAGTGTGGCTGATGTGATTAGGCCCTGTGATGGTGTCCCCTGAATAGATATGTGGGCACAGTTGGCAACGGGCTTTGTTGCAAGGATAGCTTCCTGGGTTAGTGGTTCTGTTGTATGATGTGTGGTTGCTGGTGAATATTTGCTTCAGGTTGGGGAGCTGTCTGTAAGCAAGGACTGGCCTGTCTCCCAAGATCTGTGAGAGTGATGGGTCGTCCTTCAGGATAGGTTGTAGCTCCTTGACGATGCGTTGGAGAGGTTTTAGTTGGGGGCTGAAGGTGATGGTTAGTGACGTTCTGTTATTTTCTTTGTTGGGCCTGTCCTGTAGTAGGTGACTTCTGGGTACTCTTCTGGCTCCGTCAATCTGTTTCTTCACTTCAGCAGGTGGGTATTGTAGTTGTAAGAATGCTTGATAGAGATTTTGTAGGTGTTTGTCTCTGTCTGAGGGGTTGGAGCAAAAGCGGTTATATCGTAGAGCTTGGCTGTAGACAATGGATCATGTGGTGTGGTCTGGATGAAAGCTGGAGGCATGTAGGTAGGCATAGCGGTCAGTAGGTTTCTGGGATAGGGTGGTGTTTATGTGACCATCGCTTATTAGCACTGTAGTGTCCAGGAAGTGGATCTCTTGTGTGGACTGGTCTGAGGCTGAGGTTGATGGTGGGATGGAAATTGTTGAAATCATGGTGGAATTCCTCAAGGGCTTCTTTTCCATGGGTCCAGATGATGCAGATGTCATCAATGTAGCGCAAGTAGAGTAGGGGCATTAGGGGATGAGAGCTGAGGAAGCGTTGTTCTAAGTCAGCCATAAAAATGTTGGCATACCGTGGGGCCATGCGGGTACCCATAGCAGTGCTGCTGATTTGAAGGTATACACTGTCCGCAAATCTGAAATAGTTATGGGTGAGGACAAAGTCACAAAGTTCCGCCACCAGGTTTGCCGTGACATTATCGAGGATACTGTTCCTGATGGCGTGTAGTCCATCTTTGTGTGGAATGTTGGTGTAGAGGGCTTCTACATCCATAGTGGCTAGGATGGTGTTTTCAGGAAGATCACCAATGGATTGTAGTTTCCTCAGGAAGCCAGTGGTGTCTCAAAGGTAGCTGGGAGTGCTGGTAGTGTAGGGCCAGAGGAGGGAATCTACATAGCCAGACAATCCTGCTGTCAGGGTGCCAATGCCTGAGATGATGGGGCGTCCAGGATTTCCAGGTTTATGGATCTTGGGTAGCAGATAGAATACCCCTGGTTCCAGGGGGTTTGTGTGCGGATTTGTTCTTGTGCTTTTTCAGGGAGTTTCTTGAGCAAATGCTGTAGTTTCTTTTGGTAACCCTCAGTGGGATCAGAGGGTAATGGCTTGTAGAAAGAGGTGTTGAAGAGCTGCCTAGCAGCCTCTTGTTCATATTCTGACTATTCAGGATGACAACAGCACCTCCTTTGTCAGCCTTTTTGATTATGATGTCAGAGTTGTTTCTGAGGCTGTGGATGGCATTGTGTTCTGCACGGCTGAGGTTATGGGGCAAGTGATGCTGCTTTTTCACAATTTCAGCCCGTGCACGTCGGCGGAAGCACCAGTCTGTTGTTTCGACCTTCAGGAGGAGTCCACCCAGAATCCTTCTGTTTGTAGTCTTGGTAGCAAGGTCTCTGTGGATTAGTATGTTGTTCAGAGGTGTGTTGGAAATATTCCTTGAGTCGGAGACGTCGAAAATAGGATTCTAGGTCACCACAGAACTGTATCATGTTCGTGGGAGTGGAGGGGCAGAAGGAGAGGCCCCGAGATACCCCAGCAGAAGAATCTGTCCTAAGAGTATAGCTGGATAGATTAACAATATTGGTGGGTGGGTTAAGGGAACCACTGTTGTGGCCCCTTGTGGCATGTAGTAGTTTAGATAGTTTAGTCTCTGTAAACCATAGAAGATCAACAGATATATAAATACAGAGCAGTAGCAAAGTGAAGTATTTGGCACTTTTTAACTTGGCATTCCATCCAAATTTTTAATAGGAAATATTACAGTATATTTTCTAATTGAATCTAAGCCTGCCTTTAAAGAATGAATTTACATTCAAACTGTATGAAAATAAAAGCTGCAGTGTTTTTATTTATCTTTATTTGACTTGTCTTAGAGAACCTGATTCGGCAAGTCACTGCATTATTTCAATGAGACCTCATGCAGCCCCAATAAACTGGGAAGATGGGGTCTAAAATCATAAGGCCTACTCCAATAACCCTTCCGCACACTTGTAAGTCACATTAATTGATTTAAATGGGATATCTCATTTGAGCGAGGGCTATCCATATGAGTAAAGATAGCAGAGTTGAATCTATAGGGCTATGAGCCCAACACCATTTCCACTGAACTAGTGGCTAAACTCCCAATGATTACAGGTGGAGTAGGATAAGGACACAAGTAACTGCAAAGGCAATACTCAAAGTGAAAGCCTGATGGCATGTCATGAAGTATATAGTTTCTCAGGCTGTCATCTCAGAAGTATTTCCATTAGGCACATTTTTCTATAAAGGCATTAGCTCACACACTCTCCCTTTAAATGAAAGGCAGTTAGTTTTCTGGCACATGAAATTTACCTAGCATATGAATAGGCTGATTTTTTCCTAGGGTTTCTTTAAACAAATATCCCTAAGTTACTGCCCCACACGGAACTTTAATTTATCATCCATCACAGAGATCACAATTATGTAGCCTACAGTGTTTTTCAGTTCAGCAATTGCTATAAAGGCAGCTGAATCACATGCTTGCATCCTCTCCCTCATACTGTCCATGGAATGAAATGTCCCAGCTGGACTGTTCAAACTTATTCATAGTTTTCGTGTGCTACATAAAACCTCATAAATCTCCATGCTCCTGCGTTGTGACCTTCTGACATGACCAACAGACAGGAAGATGCAGGAGTGTAAAAGAGAGTGCCCCTTAGCAGGTGATTGATAACTATGAAGCTATAATTTAAAGAAGTGAAAATGACATGTCAAAATGTAGCACTTATATTATATACACTTCTTTCTTCTTAGTACACCACAATGGTGCACATACAGGGCTGGATACACCACATTAAGTTCCCTTTAGGCTGATCTGGCAATGTAATGGGACCTTGAAGTGGATATAAATGTAAAAAGAAAAGTGTGGGTAATATTGAAGTAATGTTATCCAATTACAAAGGCAAAATTGGAATGGTTTTAATGCTGTACATTGTCAATATGATGCTTTTTTGACATGGTATTTGAAATGCAATTTATACCCACTTGAAGGCCACTTCACCTGTCAGAGTGATAGAATGGCCTTAGTGTAAATGAGGATCAGCTCCATAGGCACCGACTTCCTCAGCTTGATCCCTGCTCCCACTTCACCCTTCCCCCAATCCCGCACCCCAGCCTTGCCTCTTCTCCCCCAGCTTTGCCCCACCTCTTCCCACCCCCACTCCTCCTCCCAGTGCCTTCTGCAGGCTGCTGAACAGCTGATCGTGGTGGGTGGGAGGCGCTGGGAGGGAAGGGGAGGAGCTGATCAGCAGGGCCACTGAAGGGAGGCAATGGGGCCGGAAGGAGAGGCGCTGATCTGCAGGGCTACCATTGGGTGCTGAGCACACCCTATTTTTTTCCCCGTGGATGCTCCAGCTCTGGAGTACCCACAGCGTCGGCACCTATGACCTCCAGTTTTTATAAAGCTGAAGACTGTGGTACAGAGATAAGTAATCATATGCCTTTTACATGGTGTATTACTTTTATCCATTTAGAAACCTGCCTTCCCAACAACTCTCTGTGCCCTCTTATCTTTTATCTGTTCCCCTTTCCCATCTTCTTATTGTAAGTTCCTTTTAAGAATTTTGGGGATAATACTAATCCCCTTGGAATGAGGAATGAAAGTATTTTTTTGAGCCACAGATACATTTGTAAAAAACTTTCTTATTTATGAAATAAAATTAAATAATTGGCCAAATTGTTCTCATTTACCTCTATGCAACCTCACTGGAGGGGGGGGTTAGATATTTTTTTTAATATCATGTACCAAATACTGATATTAATTTTTTTTTAAATTATGTTATGAGGGAGTCTTAGAAAAATTGGCTAGTCTAACCTCAGGTTGTCACAGAACTCCTAATTTTTTCATATTATGCTTTGGCTTTATTCCACTGGAATTGTATTAGACCAGAAAATGTTCTGATATCTTCTAAAAGCAATATTGAAGTGGGAAAGACAGTCTGTACATTCTGCTGTAAACCACAGTATTCAGGTGAAATTCAGTATGTGGGTTCAGCTCTTGGAGGTGAAATCCTGGACAGATTAAAAATCAATGGTAATTTTGGTACTGACTTCAGTGTGTCCAGGATTTCACCTGGGAGTTTTGCTACTAGGTCAGAAGGAGTAGGATGAAGTCCATAGTGCTATGGATTCCACACTTCAGCTCTTACAGGAACAATGATTACTTGGCTACCAATGTAAAGCTGAGTCATTTTTAAGGACTAGATCAGTGCTGGTCACCCCTATATCTGGGTGTGCAAAGGTGGTTTTGCCCCTCATTTCACCTTCGTGCCCCAAGCTGCAGCAAGCACAGTCCAGGATCTGGCCATAATTTCTGATAAGACTGGCTCCATAGTCACTGGAATCTCATCTGTTATTCAAACTACTTGTAGAGTCATAGTAGACAGAGTATAATGGTAAGACTGAAGTACAAGGTTGCTCTTCTTGTACCATTTTTCCATGGGAATTTCTAGCAAAAAAGTATTCTTAAAATTGTCAGTTTTGCCTGTGCTTTGAAAGCATAATAGAGATTTCTAAAAATGAGGAAAATAGCTCCTTAAGTCAGTAAGAAAATAATGTTGAATATATTTTCAAGACCAACCCCCCCTCCCCCAAATCCACCCACATTATGAACCACAAGGTGGCCTGCTAAACAACTGGAATCTAATTTAGAAAACGATTAAGTTATCTGTGTGTGTGTGTGTGTGTGTGTGTGACACACACACACACTTATATCATTACCGATGTGTCTGTGTATATGCCCCATGCACATTTATACAGACATCAGTTTTGATATAAAAGCATGAAGCAGTTAACTGAACAAATGTAAATACTCTGTACCAAACAAACAAAATAAAACCCTTATGTTGATGAAAGTCCAACGCATACAATTATAGCTCCACAAAGGACTTAATAAGCCCATATGAGTGAAGGCCCTCATTATGAAGAAAATATAAATATGAGAGAAAAGTTTTAAGTCATCCCACGGATGTCAGAGATTTGGCAGTGGCACCAGGCACACTGGGGACAGAGTGGTGACTTTATTCTCCACACCCCTGGGAATATCCTTGACATATTCAGTGGTGCTTAGAGACTCTGGTAGCAGATAAAGGGGCCCATCCAAAAAAGTGCTTAAGAGTGTTCTTAGTTTTCAGCAGGTAAATAGTCCCATCAAAGTCACAGGGAATAATCATAACCATAAAGTTAAGCATGTTGTCAAGCGTTTTGCTAGATTAAGGCCCTTTGTGAGCAATCTTGGCATAGAGGCTGGGGGTTAAGGACTCCACAGTGGCCAGAGCTCTCTCTTACTAGTAGTTCATATGCAAGGTGTCGAACTATTACTTGATCAGTTAAAAGTTTGTTTTCCTCCCCATTTAAAATCCAGGTTACCAGTCTCATAAGGAGAAATGCAATACATGCAATTAAAATTATATTAGGATAACAGAAAAGTCCAATCACTAATCACTAAGAGTGGCAGTTTCAACAACTCTCAAACTTTGGTTTTTGTTTTCTGTTCCTTTTCCCCACACCTGCTTATTAACCCATTTGGAATAAAACAAAAATACCACCTTTACCCCGCTCCAGATCATGGTTAAGGAACATTGTCAGGGCAGGTTTCAGAGTAGCAGCCGTGTTAGTCTGTATCCGTAAAAAGAAAAGGAGTACTTGTGGCACCTTAGAGACTAACAAATTTATTAAAGCATAAGCTTTCGTGAGCTACAGCTCACTGTCAGGGCAGTGTGGATAAGCTCACCTGTCAGTATTCATGTGCCAGTTGCTTACCTTTCTCACTTGAGTGTTAATGAGTTACTGTTTGTAAAGTGCTTTGAAGATGAAAAACACTACAGAAGTACTAATACATGTTGTGCCTGTTCGATGGATAAACAGAACACTTTATTTTCTAATGGAGCAACTTTCAGGGGCATTAAATTCACTTTAGAAAAAGAGCCTATTCTACCTTTGTACCATTGTTTGCATATATGAGAGAAAACAAATTTCATAGCTGATTTTTTTGCTAACAGTTCAATACACAAAACATTTCTTATTTGCCCTTGCAGTGTGCTTCTGAGATATCTGTAACTGTGTTAAGTAGGTTAATTCAGTTACTCCAACAAGCTGTAAGCTAAAGTAAAACTATAACCTGCTGAGTAAACATTTTCTTATTGTTTGTACAGATTAATAACACAGAAGTATGTTCAATCTATCTTTGTGTATTGGTAGATTTTATCAGACATGAGTATCGTCCTCCTGGTATCAAAGTATCTCACAATGACATTAGCTCTGACGAAAGCCTCTGTAAAGTCAACAATCTGAGATGGTCATTAATCTCACACTTCAAAAGAAGCAGGACATTAAATAGAAAAATCTCACATCTGGTGTTCTACTTGCTGATTACTGTGGCCTGAAATCAGATAATGGATTGTTCTGAGATCATCTATACATGCTAGACACTGCAGAATGCAACAGTGACAAAATATGAATACTTAATCATTTTACTTAATCATTTAAACCATTTTCAATCAATTGTTTCTTAGGGACTAAGTTCAAAGGAGAAATCACTCTTTTGTCTTGCATCCAATGAAGCAGAATTTGCCCTGAATCGATTTTCAGTTTTTCATACAAAAGTGCATTCTGATGGATTTCACTTTAAAAGTGGGGCTAATGTATGTAGTATAGAAAAGTTTGCTAACTTTTGTCTATTTATGAAACATTAACCGGTGAAGCTCCACAAATGCAGTCTTACTGTTGGGTACTATATAAAAATTTTCAGCCCATTTACACTGGGTCTCTGAGGTTAATGCCACATGGAAGCTCCAGTGGGTTCAACATGCAGCAGCCCTCCACTTCCATAAGACAAATTGACAAAAGCACAGTGCCCTAGAACTCCACAGTCCTGGTTCTAATCTTTAATTAGATCCCAGCTCTTCCAGAGGCCACCATAAAAATTGCATTTACTGAGAAATCTATGGCTCAGTGATGAGCTCTCAGCAGCTGGGGACAGTGTGTATTCAATGGAAGACACTCCATTGTGAAACTGCCTGACAACAAAGATTAGTGTGCCTGAACCTTGTCATGTAGAGTTTAATATGTGACCTCTCTCTTTGCAAGAGCCTTCTCTTAATAAAGGTGGCTGCAGAATGTTACCCAGAAATATATTTATGAGACAGACAAATATTCCCATTTAAGAAAGTGAGGCAAACAAAGGATGGGTGGAGCAATATGATGCTCTCACAGAAACTGTCTTTACTTTTTTTTTTTTTTTTTTTTTTTTTTTAGTACCATCCACACTCATGGTACTGTATAAATATCAATTAATGGTAAATGTTGTTTTCCTTAGCTAGCTATATAATTTCTAGATAGCATGGTGATTTGTATATCAGAAATGGACAGACAGATATACTAGCTAGTTCATCAGTGCTAAGGTTTTCACTGTTGGGGTGAAAGGATATGTATCTGAGTAAAAAGACGTCCATAATTAATTTTAGGAGCGTATCACGTTGAGAAAAGTTCTCAGAGGAAATTATGGTGGGAGACTATAGCCTAGATCTTCAAAGGTATTTAAATGCCTAACTCCCATTGAAATCAGTGGGAATTAGGCACCTAAATATTTTTGGAGATCAGGGCCTCTGTTCCTATATTCCAGGTAGAAAAATAGGGTACATACAAACATAGGAATTGCCATATGGGATCAGACCCAGGGTTCATCTAGTCCAATATTCTGTGTCCTACCGCAACCAGTACCAAATGCTTTAGAGGAAGTTGCAAAAGGCCAGAAAAGGTAGACATGGGATAATCTCCTCCCACTGAATGTCTCACGCTAATCACTAATAGTTAGAGATTGGCATAAGCATCAGGTGCATGTTCAAAACAAATAACCATGACTTGCCTGCAGTTATCTGTATTAATCTTGATGGCAATTAACTTAGTGCTGGTCTACATGGTGGGGTAATGCATTCATGCTATGTGGGGTGTGATGTCTAAAGCTCACTAACGTGTTGTAGAATAGTTAATTTATGTAGGCCCTGATGGTGCACACTAAAGATTCCCTAGTAGCGTGCTTTAACCTTTAGTGCACAATAGTCTGACCTACTTGGCTCAATCAATGCATAATCCGTTCGTGTGCTACAGACATCACAGCCTGGTAGTGTGCATTACCATGTAGACAAGCCCTTAGTTAAAGGCATCCCCTTGTTTCAGATCCTCTCCAGCTAAATCTGATTTCCTTATATGGTAAGCAGCCATTTCAATGGGTATGAGAAAGTGAGGCAGGCAATACTGCTTCTATGAATCAAGGGGAAAAGATCTTCTTATTTAAAAGAAATGAAAACATCGTTTAAGACATTTATTAAGATCTAAGTGTTATTTTTAACAATAATAGAAAGGGGGGGGGGGAAGGTGAGGTAAATTACTCTTTCCCCCCATAGGCCACCTATTTATTTGCACCTAAAAAAGGAACATGAGGGAAAATAGTGCAAATCCCCAAAAGTATTTTCTTTGCATTTTGGTCTTGAGATGTATAGCTGTCTACTAGACCTGAGCTTAATCTTTTAAGTATGTTTGTTTATATAACATGCAGAAAGGAGTACAACACAATCTTTACAATAGTCTCTTTACACTGGGCAGGAGGTTTTCATTTCATGCATCATCATTCACAATTTGCTACAGTGATTCCCTGAAGTCATTTCATAACCTTAAAATGAAAAAAAGAAGAAATATTTGGTGGTGTTGCTTTGGAAGTTAGTCACATTGGACACAGATTTCATTTTAATCATTTTACAACAACGCAAACCACATTGACTGCAGTTTACATATTCATAGCGAAAGAAGAATGCAGGATATATTTGAGATATTGTAGCCACATTTGGCAATAATTCTGTTTCACGGCTACTGCACAATTTGCAATGAGAGCAAAGTTATCATAGAGACATCTTAAGCACACAATAAATAAAAGCAGGTTTTAGAAAAAAAATTATGTTTAGTCTCAGAAAAAGTGTTGCTGTGTTTGCTATACCTGTTAACAGAGTCCTACAGAGCCACACTACTAGTATAGCTTGTGCTGGCCACTCAAAATCCAGCAAGATGCCGTAGATGCCAGAACAAGATCTTGTGAGTCTTATGGGATTTTCTACTAAAGTGATGAGATTTGCAAGATCTTACTGTACTGACCCTGTTACTTCCTGCTGATGAATCCTAAAATCTGAACAGGAAAATAGGCTGAGAAAAAATATATTGTATGATCTTCTGAAAGGGGAAAGTAAATACATTGGGGGGAAAAAAAATCACACAAAAATAATCCAGTGCTTATGGAAAGCCGTGTGTATTTGGTGATGACAGATCTTTCCAATTTCATCTTTAGCTACCAGGACAGTTTTCTAGGTAATGGAAGCAGGTAGGTACATAGACAGAAAGATACGTCAGAGCTTGTGCTATAGCTTATATTGCATACTTTGAAGGCAAGACGTGATTAAAAGCCAGAGTGGGGGAGGAGTGAAAAAATGGGAATACCTATGGTGGAAGAGATTATCATTAGTGCTCGTGGATAAAGTCTCTGTCCCTTTCTCTCTTTGTCCATGAAATAGCGAAGTGATTTTTCTAAAGAAACGTGGATGTGGGTTTCTAGCTGACCAACTAATAAGAAGGCACTGACATTGAAACACTTGTGCCAATAGAACTGTACATGTGCTATTTATACAGTACAGCTATGCTGTATGCCAGTTTCCTTAGCTATAGTAGGATATGAAAGGAATTATTTAGAATGCAAATGTTCACAGCACATTCAAGAACAGCTCCTAGGGAAATTATGCTAACTTCAGTTTGGCCATAATGCTTTGTATATTAGCAATGCTTATAGTCACATAAGTGACCTGAAGAAGAACTCTGTGTAAGCATGAAAGCCTGTCTCTCTCACCAACAGAAGTTGGTCCAATCAAAGATATTAACTCACCCACCTTGTTTTCTAACATCCTGGGACCAACATAGCTACAACAGTATATAGTCACATAACACATTCTGCATACTTATAGAATCATAGAATATCAGGGTTGGAAGGGACCTCAAGAGGTCATTTAGTCCAACCCTCTGCTCAAAGCAGGACCAATCCCCAACTAAATCATCCCAGCCAGGGCTTTGTCAAGCCTGATCTTAAAAACGTCAAAGGAAGGAGATTCCACCACTTCCCTAGGTAACGCATTCCAGTGCTTCGCCACCCTCCTAGTGAAAAGGTTTTTCCTAATATCCAACCTAAACCTCCCCCATTGCAACTTGAGACCATTACTCCTCATTCTGTCATCTGTTGCCACTGAGAACAGTCTAGATCCATCCTCTTTGGAACCCCCTTTCAGGTAGTCGAAAGCAGCTATCAAATCCCCCCTCATTCTTCTCTTCCGCAGACTAAACAATCCCAGTTCCCTCAGCCTCTCCTCATAAGTCATATGTTCCAGTCCCCTAATCATTTTTGTTGCCCTCCACTGGATGCTTTCCAATTTTTTCACATCCTTCTTGTAGTGTGGGGCCCCAAACTGGACACAGTACTCCAGGTGAGGCCTCACCAATGTCGAATAGAGGGGAAGGACCACGTTCCCTTGATCTGCTAGCAATGCCCCTGCTTATACATCCGAAAATGCCATTGGCCTTCTTGGCAACAAGGGCACATTGTTGACTCATATCCAGCTTCTCGTCCACTGTAACCCCTAGGTCCTTTTCTGCAGAACTGCTGCCTAGCCATTCGGTCCCTAGTCTGTAGCGGTGCATGGGATTCTTCTGTCCTAAGTGCTGGACTCTGCACTTGTCCTTGTTGAACCTCATCAGATTTCTTTTGGCCCAAACCTTGAATTTGTCTAGGTCTCTCTGATCCTATCCCTACCCTCCAGCGTATCTACCTCTCCTTCCAGTTTAGTGTCATCTGCAAACTTGCTGAGGGTGCAATCCACGCCATCCTCCAGATCATTAATGAAGACATTGAACAAAACTGGCCCCAGGACTGACCCCTGGGGCACTCCACTTGATACCGGCTGCCAACTAGACATGGAGCCACTGATCACTACCCGTTGAGCCCGACAATCTAGCCAGCTTTCTATCCACCGTATAGTCCATTCATCCAGCCCATACTTCTTTAACTTGCTGTCTTATCCATGCTCCATTGTAACTCCTACAAACTACAAACTCCTACAAACTAATATACTGAAAAATTATTAGCACTATTACAGTATTACCAAAAACAGATATAAAGAAATTTTTAATAAAGGAATAGGTTATCATCACCGTTTTTAATTCCTTCTCCTCCACAAAATAAAGACATTCTTCTCATTGCCCTGGTGTGTGTGTATGTGTATGTGCTACTATGACAGAGGTGTGAACGTTGCAGCTCAAGATGATGTATTTTTCAGCTCTTTTCTTCAGGCAATAAAATACCAAATTTGAGATTTTTTTCAAGTACTAGTAGTTTGGATTGCACCACAGGGCCCAGTGGTATTCAGGTAGTGAATTCAGTGGGTGAATTGGATATTTCAGTTCTAGCACATATCCTTTGCATATCACACACACTTCCAATATAGTGAATTGATTTTTCCTTCAATTTTATTGGGTTGCCTAAATTTGTTTTGCACACAACTGAACACAATAAGATAGAAGAAAGATCATAAATATTCTCTAATGTGTAAAATATATGGATCAAGCAAAGAGAGACTGACAAGTTGAAAGATGCTTTTACGTATGTATATACCATTCCAGACAAGTCACGTTTTACGGGGGAATGGTAATAGTTATTTTAACTGTTCCTATTTTGGTTTTGGCACGTTGTCTTGCACACAATCAGTCATTAGCATTTCAGAATGTCCCTATGGGAATACTAAGCAAATTCCCTCATTTGTGCTAATAATGCACTTTAGTGACTATGATCTTTTAAAATTGTAATTGGCTAATATATTTGTAGTCTTAAGGCTCGAGCAGTTATTTACCTCTTTCATCATAAGCTCATGTGGGCAAGGAGCAAATTGAACAGTATTGCATGATAGTATGTTAGATCCATCCTGTAGGACAAAACTTTTTCCCTCCCCACCAAATATTTAGGAATTCTGATAGTTTATGGTCTCATAGGGCTTTTGGAACACACAGGAGAAAAAAAAAAAAAGAGGGGATGTGTGCAAGAATAAAGAATTTTGGGCAGGACAAGCCCAGACTAAGGTCTGTAAGGTGCCACAAGTACTCCTTTTCTTTTTGCGAATACAGACTAACACGGCTGCTACTCTGAAACCTTAGATAAGAGTGTTTATCGACTAAATCTGTTGAGCTAGGAATACTATAGGAAATTGAAGGGTTTGGAAGTCTGTCTCCATATATAGCAATACCACTGTTATTTTCAAGGATCACAGAGGTTCATTATTAAGAGCAATTACAGAACTTTTCTTTCCGCCTTGCTTAAAATAGAAGGAAGGGAGGAAAACTGACATTTGAGAGGTCCCTTTTGTTTTAAACTCAACTTGCATGCTAATTACAGAAAAAAAGTTATCCTTTAGTATCACTTCTTCCTAAATAGTAGACATAATTTCACCATTTGTTCTATGCAACAGTAAGATTTGAGCTGGGAAGACACAGTTTAAAGGAGTCTCATTTGCTCAGCCGTACAAGTAAGTAATTGCAGAAAGAAAAAATCTTTGATCTCAGTGAGGTGCTAATTTGTAAGATTTTGGGGTTGTTAGGACCTTAGGAAGCAAAGATGAGTACATAAACAATGGCACTTATCTGGCAGGCTATTACTGACACATTACTATCTCGACACTTATTCATTTACACAAGTGTTTGAAGACAAGACTATGTGTCAATAAAGGAATTAGACCAGACACCTTGAGTCAATCAGGTTTATCTCAGTTTGCTGACAGGAACAGTAGGTGACAATAAGTAACAGAAAACACTTCAAAGATTCACAGCCCTAGGTTTTCCACAGAGGACAAACAACATTTACTGCTCTGGTAGCAACAAACAATGAGTAGCAAGACTGCAGCTGGAAGATGAAAGGCTAGTCCACTTAGCAAACACAAAGCTTTCACATCCACTATTTTTTAACTGGATTTAATTCAGTTGTGTGGGTTTTTTTTTTTTTTTTTTTTTTTTTTAATTATTTGTAACTTTCATCTTGGACATTTTAAAAGGAACAATATTTTAGAAGGCAATAGAAAGAAATGTGTGGATTTAAAACTACAAAAAGTTTGACGCTTTGTTACCTGCTGTTTATACAAACACAGCATTGGGTAGGAGATAAAGGATGGAGGATTGTTTTACAGGGAAAAAAATATCTACTGTTATAGTTTGGGCTTCCACAGGCAAACTTTCCCTCTAAGCTGTCTCCCCTTCCCTCATATAAACTTTATATTGTCATGTAGTGGTAACGTATATTAAATTCACTTTGAAAACAGTGCACATTTGCTGAAGTCTAAAATCTTACATAGTAAAATGTCTAGGCTAGATTAGGCAGTGGAGTGCTAATGAAGGGATAGGTTCTGCCATCCTCACTCTTGTGGAGGTATTATTCAATATGAGTAAGGCTCTAGTCCAGGAGCTAAGGTACTCTACGGAAGTAAAAGTGGTCCAATCTATCCCCAACTGAGCACTTTATTCTTTAGCTAACATGCATTGAGGCTTGCCGAATAAAATATTTTGATGTAGGTTAATATAGGTTGTAGACAAAGTACGGCTGATGCATGGGCTGGCTAATTTATTACTCGAACGTATGACAGAGACATTTTGAAAAGGCTTTTAGTTTTCAAAGAAGGGAACAAATACAAAGACTAGATCAGAATACACATTGGACATCGAAGGGATTTGAACTGGTTTCTCACTGATTAAATCCAGAATATCTGAAAACTTCTCATTAGCTTTCAATATTGTGAATTTTAAAACACAGAAATGATAATTGTACTTTTAAGAGACCCCCCCAGTCCCTGAATTAGGATTTTTTTGTACAATACCTTGCATTTCCAGTTAATCCTTGATATTTACTTAGTCTGTAGAAGAGCAATTAATGGTTTCTCAAACTTTTAAATTGAGCTGTTTAAAAAAATCAATTAAAATTCATACTTCACCCACTTCTATTTGTTATAGTACCTTATCCCGATTTAAGAGGTAAGCACAGAGAGTGCCATCCACGGAGTGCCTTTATTTCCCCCCTCCCGCCCCCCCCCCCCACTATCATAGTGCCAAATGATTTCAATAGGCACTGATGATGCCAATGTCTCGAATTTCTACCTCTGAATAATACTTCTTGGAGCCTGAGTGTTCTCCTTCTTACATAACTTTAAAGAGCTTCGTCATTAGAGAAAGAGGTGACCTGACAATCTTTCCAATGTGAGAAATAAAGTGCAAGTAGGTATGAATAATTAATACTCTTGTAAAGTCACTGGAAACATTTGCAAATA
Organism: Chelonia mydas; assembly: GCF_015237465.2. Classification (NCBI taxonomy): domain Eukaryota; kingdom Metazoa; phylum Chordata; order Testudines; family Cheloniidae; genus Chelonia; species Chelonia mydas. Next base: position 87,338,699 of record NC_057853.1, on the reverse strand, counting down.
AAAGCAAGCCTTTTAAAATTCTGGCCCAGCATTTGATTTCCTAATGGTAAGTAACTTGTGGTTTGGGGTAAGCACAGAGGGAGGGGTGGGTATACGGTTCAGGAGTTATACATTGTTTTCATTCCAACCCATGTGGAATGTTCTCAGAAGCTCATATGGCCTGAGCGTGTAACTCCTGAGTAGAACTTCCCTTTGCAATGGAACCTCACATTTCGGCAGCGTGGCGGGGCAGAGGTCAATGCCTGCAGGGAAGCCCTGTCAGTGCTGCTCTACCAGAGCCTGACAGGACTCAGGGAAAGTTGGGAGCCACAGAGGTAGCGCAGAGGCAAATTCATGCAGCTAGGATGTCAGACCCCACTTCTTCAGCAGGCAATCACCACCCCTCAAAATATATGTCAAAGAAAACTCCAGAAAGAAAACGGTACTGAGTTTTGTTCTTTCCCTTGGAAAGGGGTGAGCGGCACTCACTTCCTGCCCTTGGTACTGGTTTTATGCAGTCTGTTGCTACTCCTGAGAAGAAACTGCAGTAGAACCTCACCTTCAGGAGCAATCCAGGGTCAATGCCTGCTGGGATTCCCTCCGGAACAGGGGACTTCCCTGACCATAAATTCAAGGAGCTGGCCCATTGTAATTTGGAAGTCATAAATCAAATGCCTAGTTCTCTTCCACTCCTGGCAGAAACAAAAACAGTGATGTAAGAGACCCAAATAAATAAATAAATAAAAAGTGAAGTACTTGTGGTTCCTGAGCTTTTGCTGCCTTTAATTTATGGCCATTCACTAACCACTAGTTGTGGGCCTGCAGGGAGCAGCCCCCTTCACAGAAGCTATTCTCTGCCACCACAAAAATGTTAGAGAATCAGGACGTAATGGAATTTACAACATTCGTTGAGAATTTGAACATATCCTGATAGGACTAAGCAAGAGTCAGCTTTTGAAAATAATATATTAGGTACTTGACAAATATAATTGTTTTGTTATGCAGAGTCTGGGAGGCAATGAATAGTCTGGAGAAAGAATTACACAATAATTATTTGTTATCCAAAGCAGATCTGGAGTAGGGAGAATGACAATGATGGTGGTTGTTGTTTAAACAACTCATAAATCACTACACTCCAAGATCTGGAAGTCCCATGACTCTCCCTTATTTAGTAAGTGAGACTGGACAGAGCTGAAATATTTCATTTTTGTTTATTTTTTGCTTTTACGGAGAATAATCTGACACAAAACTAGGGATGGGATGGGCCAATGGATCTGTAAGCTGTCTGGGTGCACTTCTCATTTGTCCTCACAGAGAGTGCAAGAGCTAAGAGAGAAGAAAAATAATTTCTGGTGAACACTCTGCATCACATATTCAATATTCCTCTAATTTGCATGCTTTCCAAATCCTCGCCTTTGCCATCATAGGATTGAGAAGCAGTGTTGGCTTTCCTTTACTGCGGTCAAAGGGCTGAAATATTTATGAATCTTTCATTATGTACCATAACAGGAAAAACAGGCAAGAGCAGGTTCTGTTTGCTGGAATCCCTTGTTTGAGAGCTTAAGTGGGATTTAACTGATGCACAGGCCATGTTCTGGCCCTCTGCACAGGAGTGCTTTTCAGCACTTACTATCTGGAACCTTTGATCTATTTCATCTTTCCAAGCCTATTTAGTGTATATATTTGGTATCCATTTCTATTTTTGTATATTTTTGCACTCACCCTTACTTTTCAGTGGGCTTTAAAAAAAATAGTTTTTACTGTACCTAAACCCTTTAGACCCAGAAATTGCTACTATACACTACTTGGGCAATGCAATGTGACAGAGATTGTGCATTTTCTCCAGTTCTTGTGTGCTCGATCTAAATGACAAGCATTAACACAGTTAGGTGATAGACAGTGAGGTTGTAGGTTTCAGAGTAACAGCCGTGTTAGTCTGTATTCGCAAAAAGAAAAGGAGGACTTGTGGCACCTTAGAGACTAACCAATTTATTTGAGCATAAGCTTTCATGAGCTACAGCTCACTTCATCGGATGAAGTGAGGTTGTAGTGGCACCTAGCTGTTGCCTGAAAAGCAGTTCTGTTTTTCCCTAATTTGTTCTTGATTAATATCTGAAGATTCCAGTTCTTACATGTAAAATGATTCTTTCAGGTTCCCTTTGAAATCCACTCACAAGCCAGATGGCAAATAATGAGAACCCAAATTGAATAATTATATTTTTTTTTAGAAAATCCTGATTTTAAATGAATCTCATGATATCGGGGGCCTGACTCAACTTTTGAACACTTGGGGTTGGCAATACTCTTAAAATCTAAGGCCCTAATCCTACAAATACTTTGCACACATGCTTAATTTTAATCAAGGAGCATTCCCATTGATATCCCATAAAAATTAAGCCTATGAATAGTTGCAGGTTTGGGACCTATGAATGCACTGAGGAATAGCCTTTCCTAATTGTTTAATTTCTTGTGAATTAAAAGTGAATAGTTTTTTTTCCCCTTTTTTAAGATTAACCATAAAGGTGCCAAAGGTGGTAGAATTTAGTGTTGACACTACAATTTGAAACAACATTAGTTCTGGTAGGAGTAGTCATATCTGACTGAGTTGGAAAGTCATAAAATTCCTAGATGATTTATTGTTTCTGGTGAAGTGCAAATGCTTTAAAGGTAATGTAATAAGTCTCAAGATGCCAAGCCTCCATCCCCAGCTCAACTTTTCTACTGACAGCACCTGTTCTCCAACTTCCCTTTTGTAACATTTTGCACTTTCCTGTGCATACATCTGTTCTGAGATTGCTGTTTAAATCACATTATTACAGCCTGATTATAGAACTCATATGTTCATGAGCATGTGCTCAGGTGAGCATTTGCTCCATTGACTTTAAATCAGACTATGCATCTGATTAAGTGGCCACAAGTGCATGTAAGGGTTCCAGGGTTGAGCCACTTGTTTTTTTTTTTAAAAAGGTAGGTTATAGATGTGATCTCTATCGCATTGTTTTCTACATTATATTGGCGGATAAGTTAGTCACCTTCTACAGAATTGTGCTTCATTTTAATGTGTAACTGTGTCAAGAGAAATATACACTTAAGGTTTAATCTTGTTCCCATTGATATTAGCAGAAGCAGGACTGGGTCTTTAACAAGTTCTACATGAGTGCCCCTTTTCACATTGATTACCCATTGATTTCACCATAAAAAAGGCCTGGTTGTGTATTCTGGATACAAGTAAACCATGTGTATACCACATAAAATTGAGCTCCTTACTGTTACAATTACGGGTCTATAACTTTAAATTGTAATATCAAAAGTAATTCATAACAAAAATGTTGAATTATTGTTCTATTGGAACAGAAATCTTGTTAAAGAGAAAAGGATCTTAAACCCAAATAGTGGATTGAGCAGAAATTCAAACACTAAAACACAACAGATCGAGATCTGTAAAATAAAACCAAGTATCAGAGAGGCAGCCTCTGTATCCACAAAAACAACGAGGTGGCCGGTGGCAGTTTAATAAATAAAACCAGTTTTTTGTAGTGACATGAAATTATTTCATTCTGTACAGCACAGGATACCGGTATATATTTTTCATAACACCCCTTCCTCCCTTAGCTTTCCCCTGAAATACAGGGCAAAATCCTTCCCTGACTGTGGCAGTGACTCAGAGAAGAGAAAATGCTAATCATGTAAACAAGAATGGTGCATGATGCTCCCTACTAGTGCTTGTTGCTATCAGTGAACACTAAGGCCAACTGGAAATAATGAGTATGATTCTGAGCTCACACCAGTTTTATGTTGGTTTGGCTCCAATGACTTCAGTAGAGTTATTCTAGATTCACACTAGTGTAAATGAAGTCAGAACAGATTAAAAGACCCATGTCCCCAGGGGGATGTAATGATTGGATCAATACCTTAGCCATCTCTCATTCTTATCAGCCCGTTAAGTGATGCAGAGAAATCCTGGCCTGCTAGTCACGGGTAGTAAGATATTCTCTGTGCTTTTCTTCCTGTCTTATGCAGAAGCCAAGAACAGGACAGAACTTAGTCCACAGTATCAGCTTCCCTTGAATCTGTAGCATCTGCTTTTGTACCATGTAATGTCCTACCAGAAAGTTATCACACAGATGCAGAACATTTATGCAAAGGAAAGTTCTGCATATTATTTAAAGCTACCCTATAACAAGACCATTCACTCTGTACAGCACGCTTGCTGTTGGAGTCTGCACTCTGGGCATTTAAAGCCTAACTGGAGCTATAATTTTCTATGTGATCTCAATGCAATATATAGCATGTACCAAACTATTAAACTGAGGTGCAGGTTGAGAATACATATCAGTAATTTAGGAGTTTTAACCCTTACAAAAATGCACTCATTAAAAAGCCAATACTTTCAAAGTTTGTTACATTAACAAGGAACTCGAAAATTTGAAAATGTTGGATCTTCAGCTTCCAATCCCTCCTTCTTCGTGGGTGGAGTATCAAAAAAGGGACAACATAGAGCTTTAGTTTATTATATATGCACAAGTCTCTGCTACTGATTGCAATGCTTGGTCACCACACTAGATTTTGTTCTTTTCATGTAAATGCTATGTTTTGATGTTGTGAACTTAGGTGGTTTTTAAAAGTTCAAAGTTAAATTCCTGTATCGCATCTCAGATAAGTACTCCAGTCGCCTAAAGATGAATTAGTGCCTCATGCAATGGGTGCCCTATCAGCCCCATAAGTAACCAGAGCCACACTGGTACCTCAAGTGCCTGGGTAAATGCACTGGTGCATGGAGTACCTTAGTAGGCTCATCAGCTCAACCAGTGCTGGGAAAGTCCCGCAGTGCCTTATGAGGCTCATCATGTCCATTGCCTTGCAAGGTCCACAAGAGGAGAGCCCTGCACCTATCTGCCTTCTTGTGCGTGATAGCAAGTGGAGCACTGTAGCTGAGCCAATGGTTGAACAAACTTTGTAAAACCCATTGGGCATGGGGGAGTGGGTCTCTGGGGGGGTGCTGGGCTGTGAGAGGGCAGGGAAGATGTGTGTGTTGGGGCACTAGAGAGTGGGGGTTCTGTGTGGGGTGCAGGGCAGTTGTGGTGGAACTGTGCAGGATGCTGTGCATTTGTGGAGGGGGTCTGGTGGGGGGTGCTGGGCATAGCGGTCTGGGGGGGTGGGGAAGGGGCTCTGGCCATAGGGAGTTGGGGTGGGGGTGGTGTTCGTGTTGGGTGGGGGAGGGGGGGCTGTGTGGCGTGGGATGGGTCCGTCCCTGAGGGGAAGGAGCATGCTGACAGCAGAGGGCCAGGCAGACCACTGCATCCGGCAACAGCCGGTTTGTAAATAGTGCTCTTGCACTGGGCTGGATGGAGTGGGGCCACCCCTGCCATGCCATGCCATGCCCCATTGCCCCTGGCTGGCCGCTCACTCTGGGAACTGACCTCCTCACGCCATGCTTCATTGACTTCATGGGGACCCACAGATATGTTTGGTGCCGGGCCCACAAAAGGTTAATCCGACCCTGCCCATTAGCATCTTACTGAACTTGCAATGGTTCATCAGAGCCCCTGGATGTCTTACAAAAGAGGTCATAGCTCAGTGCATGAATCTGAAGTTCCTAATTCAGTATTAAGTAACTTAAAATGTGTGTAACATTGCAGAAATTTTGTTCTGTGAAGCACATCTGTACTAGCTGAATCAAATAATTTTAATTGTTCCCGACTTCCTATTCTCGAGCTACGATTTGGCATAAAACATCAGAAAAATATTTTGTGATGTATACTTCTTTTTTTACCTGACTTATTTTACAGACAAGCAGTTTGCCTGATTTGCTTCAGTTTTTGTAAAAAACAAAAACAAACAAACCTCTGTCTTCATCAACAACCAACCTAATAAATCAGTTATATAAAGAGGTCTTGAGTTTAGTCTCTGCAAGGAAAAGGGGGGTAGACATACTTTTTATTCTAAGCAAAAGCCTGGGTCTTTGTTAGTCATTTGGTGGCCTATTTTAGGCCCATTAAAGCCGATGGGACATTTTACATTAATATTTAAAACATTAACTTCATTGTATCAGGATTTCACCCCTGGTCTTCATCAGAGTCCAACACCTTCTAGCATTTTCCCTCTCTGTGTAGGTGCGGAGATGGCTGGAGATATAAAATTGCTTACTGGGTTCATCTAGTTGAAATCTAGTGCTCAGAACTAACGTCAAGTTGATTAAATTCTAAATTAAATTAGGTCAGGTTTTCACACCTGTATTTAGTGTCACATAATTTATAAACCCCAGTCCAATTTACTTCAAATCTGATAGGAAAATACTAACTTGGACACAAACGACGTGAAGCCCATACTTGATTTCTTATGGATATTAGAGTGAGACCAACAATGGCTTTATAAAAGAAAATTAATCACATCCTTAATTAGAGAGAGGCTACTATTTCTCCATACCCACCTGGGCAATACTGTACATGAAGGGCATTCATTTATTGCATCCTAACATAAAAAGATTATATTAAAATATCATGCAACAGAGCAACATTTGTAAGCCTTGATACTGCCCTGCCCCCCGTCCATCCCACATGAGGCCAGAGACCACTCTAGACAGTCTGCCCTCCTAGGCAAAACTTCAGTGTGCTGCCCCCCACCTAACTCCTAGGACAGAGGTTGCCAGCCAGGGAATGCATCCTTCTGGGGTGGAACAATTGAGCCTTCTGATAGTTCTGTGGTTTGGTAGAAGTCGGGAAGCCAAGCACCAGGTCACAGCATGACTAACTGGTTTGGCCATGCCACCCCCTCCGGCATACTGTGGGGCAAGTGGGCCAAATTTGAGTGAGTGGTGTTGTGACCTGGTGTGCAGGGTCACGGTGTCACTAAAGTTTAGACTGGCTGCTTCTGCCGCCCAAGGCGGCTGCCTAGTTTGCGTATAGCTGGAGCAGCCCCTATATGCCTCACATTTATTCAGCATAAAGGCAGTGGAAGAATGCCACCTTAACCCAGTTTGGGGGGATTCTCCTAGGATATGGAATTTCCAGGTGGTACGGGGCTGTGTCTATATAATCGCTATGTCATCCCTAGCATAAGGGGTACAATGGGAGAGGCTTGCAAAGTGGTCAGGATAAAGCTCCTCTGGCAATTCCTGCCCGCAGAACAGTCCTTTGCGGGGTTGTTGCAGCCAGGTGTAATTTAGAGCAGCCTCAAATTCTGCTCATTACAGATTTGGATCTAGCCCTTGAATTGCTGCATGGAAAAGTTAAATTGTTAATATTTCCCTATATTTATATTATGATACAAGTATAAAACTTCACATCTATTCCTAACAAATACAAAAGTAAACAATTCCACTGTTCTAATTTTTTCACCCCACCATAAATCTAGGTAATGAATACAATGAATTATGAACTCCTACAATGTTTGAAATAATTTCAGTAACTATACCAAGCATAACATCAAAGACCCTTCCCTGTATCTGGATATTTCTTGGCACAGAGGCATACAAATCCCAACAACATTCTTCTTTTTAAGTTTTGGGCAATCAAGATAATTGTACTGTAGCTGTCAAATACTCCTAAGCATGATACTGCCTTTGAATTGAGAAGCTAGCCAAAAATGTAGAGTCTAGTTGGTTGTTCCAGTTAGAAGGAGAAATTGGCACAGTCAGGTATTTCTTTGATGCAGTTTTGTTTATTGACAAAGAACGTATAAAGGCCTATATCCCTGAACACAGACGGAATCAAATAAATAGCAGGAAACAGCTTCTTTTGCTTATAGCACCAAGAACTCTTTTCAGCTGGCACCCTTCACCCAAACACTTTTTCCAGGGTCAGCCACCATACTTTCAGCTGCTCCTTCATGCTCTCTCTCACCATTTCCTCCACTTTGTCTGTTCCATTGTCCGCGCCCCCCACCCTCCACATCCAAAAACAAGACTCAGCAAAAGTTCACATACTCCTTTTGTCTTAGGTGGGGGGCTTAACCTTCCAGTTGTGTTAACTGAAGTGTGAATTCATAGCTGTCAATCTCAATGAGATTTTAACTAAACCCATCACAAGGTTTCACCCAGCTCATAACAGTATCAAATGGAATAGATATTAGCCATCTGTTAAGATTAATAAGTACTCAAAATGTATTGCTTCAACTTTAAGAAGATGGGACTACTAGGTGGCAAGGAACTTTATTTCTATGTCAAGTAAAGAGTTATATTAGGATCCGCTTAAATTTGTCTTGGAATAATGCATGCATGACAACAAATCAGATTCAACACCTCTTTCCTAGTTGGGGGGCAGGATCTCCAGTGGGGCCCTGGAGCCTCTCCTCTCCCCCGTCTTCAGTCAGTGTGGGTCATTTTCACCTCCTCCTCTTGTGGGGAGCCTAATAGTGTTCTCCACCCCAGCGGGGAATCCATTCCTCAGACTTATTCCCTCCACTTGCCTCCTAGGGCGGCTAATGCTGCTCTCTCTGCTCGCTGAGCCTTACACATGCAGGCCTTGTACTGGGGTTGCACTAGTGCTGGCACAGCTGCTTGAGTTCCAGTGGTATCGCTGCGGCTGGCTGCTTACTCTTGCCACTATCCCCAGCAGGCTGGGGAGAAAGGTTTCCCCTAGGCCCTCTTGCTGCAGAGGAGGCGTGAGGGGAGATTCTGAGAGTAAAATGGGTCATCCAGGTGTCATTTTCAGGCTCCAAATTTCTGTAATGGCCCACTGAAACTCAGAATTGTCCTGGGAAAGTGGGGCATCAAGTCACTAACAGTATGGGTCAAACAAATTGATTTTCTGTTCCCCAATACAAAAAAAAAAAAAAAAAAGACACAAAAAACCCACCACTCGACACCTAAAATCAACCCCCTCCAGAGCAGGTTTGAGAGCAAAGGATTAATGTAATCACACAATCACAACTATCGTCATGAAATTTCTACTTACATTTTGCAAACTGGCTAGTTTAGATAAGCTTTGGATTAAGGTATACATTTTGGGATGCTTATCCAAACAAAAAGCAGGCTCCAAATCTTGTTTTGGGATGGTGGGGGTTGTACATTGTTTATAATATTTTTTAAAATATATTTGTAATGATACAATGGATTTTTTTTATCATAAACAGATTTGAAGATCGGAGTGCAACTTCCTTTACCCTCACTATTTATGATTAATTCAATTATGTATTTATATTTCGGTAGTGCCCAAAGCGTGCTGGGTACTTTGCAAACAGAGAAAAACCATAGTCCCCAAACAGCATAGAAAATAGCTGTTTAACACTAGAAAAAAAATGTACCCGTCCTAGTCATTTCTTATTTATAAATGGAAAATAAAGTTAAAGGAACTTTTATCAAAGCCAACAGTTTAACTTTTTTACAAACCACAATGACTTGGGGCTAACTTTAGGGATTTTTATAGTTGATATTGCTCATGTGTATCTAATATGGCAATTCCATTTTTCCTATATCACCATGTGTGAACAAGAACATTAGGGTTTCATAATGTCAAAATCTTTTTCTTCATTTATTGCATGCTTGCTGAGTCAGAGGTAAATGCATGTTTCCTGTATCTTAAGTAGACTGTGTAATACACAACTTGTCTTTTGTCAAGTGAATTGCTGTCAAGATAAAGGAGCCAGTTCTTGAAAAGCTTCCATGCTGCACGAGAAAACTATGGAATTTGGACATAAAAATTATTCAGATGCCAAAATCACTTGGATTTAAAACAACCTGATATGAACCAAGTTTCTGGAGGTAAAAGAGAATGAATTTTAAAAGCCACATGGCAGTTTATTTGCCTAAGAGAGCTACATTTAGCTCTTTACTTATTCTGTACCTCTGACAAGCCTCTGAGGCTTGGCTGGTGATGCAAGATTTGACCCAGTGAGAGATTTAGGTTTATAAAGAGATTATGAGATGTTCATTCTGTAGGGAAGGGACTATGAGAAAGAAAGTGCATTCTCTCTCCCAGGATGGAGGGATAAAATGTTCCCCCAGAATGTGAAAAATTGCTTGGTTGATAGTGACTGGAATTAAAGGGGAAAACGGTAGGCCAGAAGAAAAAGACCTTTCCCCATTACACACACATTTCAGATCACACTTTTAGTCCTTGCCTTTGATATGTGTCCTGGTCAGGTTTATGTGGGATAAGGGAGAATCCAGTTTGCTCCAATCTTGCAAAGGATGAGGCACATGTTTAACTTTACGCACGGTGACTTGTTCCATGGAAGCCAATGGAGCTACTCATAGGGTGTAAGGTTAAGCACATGCACAAATCATTCCAGGATTGGAGGCTGACATTGTTTGGGGCATCTGTAGTACCAAAAGAACAGAAGGGAAAGAGATTATGAGCCTAATTTTTAATCTCACTCTCTCTTGTTTCACACTCGTATAATGCCACTGACTTCAACAGTGCTACTCCTGATTTGAAATGGAGTCAGTGTGATCAAAATCACGCCCTACAGTATATGCTTGAAATGTCTGGATATACAGTAAAACAAAATATAATATTGGCTGGATATTTTCTGTCCCTCCTGTTTTCTCTTAGTTTTCTCCACTACAGACAAGGTAAATGCTTAGCCCTCAGCCCAGGCAAGTTTAGCATAAGTGGTAGAACTAATGTAAACAGAGAATTACATTATTACAGCTGCATGTGGTGTTATAATTCTATAAGAATGTAGCTCAGCCACGGGTGCATCATATGCGCCACAGTGTCGCCAAATTTGCAGATGTTCAGTCTTACTTATATTAAGCATGACAATGCCCAGCAGGATCTATTTTGTCTGATTATACTCAAATGGAGAAGAGTATTAAAAGGCAGGATAATTAAAAATATATGCCTAAACAAAGGATGTGCCTACAATTTCTTTTTTAGTGCTTTGAAATAGTTCAAATTTCTCGGCTGGCTCATATGTATAGAGAACCAAAAGGATGTCTTAAATTCAGACATATGTCTTCATTCTGTTTAATGTGCCAGAACAAAAACATAGCCCGAGACCACCATGAATTGATTTTTAAGTGATGGCTCGACAGAGTGCTCCTAATTCCACTGAGCTGTATGCCATCACAGATGTTGCAAATGCATGCTAACCTTTGTATAGGAAACCACCATATTCTATTGGTACATTATCTGGTGGGAATAATTCAGATATGTTTTCCCTGAATAAATCCCTTAGAGTCTAGGCTGGGATTATTTCCTCGCTATTCTGATTTACCTTTTGGAACTGAAATATCAGAGGAATTCAGATCAAGCAGTGTGGAGCAGAATATGGTCTTGACAATAGCAATTATTTAATTCAATAATCAAATAAAGTCCAGGAACAGGAGCATCACTTAAAAGTTTCAAAGTCTGAAAAAAATGAGAAAACACAAACCTTATTAGGACAACTAAGCTCTCAGTGGGGCAAGCAGTTGAATAAATGGAAAAGAAAATGGACACAAGGAGATTTAGTGAGCTCAGGAAAGGAAAGGAAAGGAAGAAACTTTTAAAGTCAGGAATATAAAATGCTAGTTGTGAGGAGCTATAATGAGCAGGAAAGAAATGAAGATTGAGTCAAATTAGAAAGCAGAGCATGAAACGAATTGGGAAGGGGAAATCAGTGAGGGAATTTGTTCAGCTAGTGCTATGGAAGTTCTAATACTGCTCAAGAAAATAAATTAATGCTCAAGAATGGTTTCCAGCTAACTGTGCATACCCACAAATTAGCAATAATGGAAACAGATAAGCCATAATATGGGAACAACAGGCAACAGATTTAGTCAGGCAGCTAAGAAGCACCGGCCAGGACCAGTGCAGCTGTAAATGCTGTGAGGCTACAAAATATTGGTAAGCACGTTAGACAACTAAAGAATGGGAAAGAAAAGACTGAGGAACAAAATAAGCTACAACGGGCAGGAGGATGGATGAATGAATGGTTGTTCCTCGCTGAAGTGGATTGCAAGGCATTCGGTATTGAGGATAATGAATATTCTTGGCATGGAGTGTATGAGAGAAGAAAAGATGCTATCTGAATAGGCTAGGAGTGGCAGTGGGTACACAAAGGAAAAGAAAAATCCACATTTGTAAATGGCAGGGAAAAAACAACAATAAAAATAATCAAGGAAATAAACTCCCTGGAGTGTGTGGGGGTGGGAGGCAGCTTGTTTTAAGAAAGCTTCTCCTGTAAAAATGGTTAAATATATTTCAACTAAAGCAATGAAAATATAATAGTCAGTACAGGGTACTGGAAAACATTTCAGTAGAGAGTCAGATGCCTCAGGAAGAAAAGCAGCTCAATTTGTATAACTTTTTCTTCAGTTTCTCCACATGGTTGTTACTGCAATAGAATATGTAGCTGTATACAAGACTGGAATTATATTTATGAACCTTCAAAAAAATTCCCCAGCAAATCTCATAACAGAAGGATGGAGTCTGTGACCTTAAGGGGCTCTGGGGCTTGGAGCCGGTCCTCATGTCTGCTGCTGAGAGAGGAGCCAGCTAGCCTTTATGTCTGCAGCTTGGAAGCAGAGCTGGCTGACATCTCCCACTGGGACAGAAGCCAGAGGGACACAGTGTCTGCTGCTAAGACAGGAGGAAACAACTTGGGGGGGGGAGTCATGATCCCACTAAAATGAATCGGAATTTTGTCATTTACTTCAGTGGGGCCAGAATTTCACCTCAGGTGTATGGCCCTTTCACCTGTAGGCTACATATTGATGAGGAAGGGGGAGGAAAGACTACCCATAAACTGAAATCTCCTGAACACTTAAATACCACTTTTATCCAGTGCGGGAGAGAGGGGGCTCAGTCCACCCCTCAAAGGATTCTATTGCTGGGACACTCAGAACCTACCCCTAAGAAGCCTATCCCACGTCCCATCTGATAAACCTCAGACCTTGATTTCTCTCCAATGGATAGTGTTCCTGATAAGGGAGAGAAAGTCTATAGTCCAAAACGCAAAACAGATCAATAAAAATGCAAAGATATTACTAATAGTATTACCACAGTGCCTTGGAGGCACAGTCATGGACTCCCATTGTGGTAGGCATTGTACAAAGAAAGAACAAAGACAGCCCCTGCCCCACAAAGCTAACAATGAAAATACAAATAAGTCCTTTGACTGTACATACTGCCCTTTGCCTTTGGCTTCAGGGAAAGTATCAGTCTCAAACTTTTTTTTAATCTTTCAGAAACATTTAATGCCACTGACATCTGAGTCTGCCAGTACCTGTGTAATATTTCAAGTATTTAACATTTATAGTAGAGCAGCACATAAACCTGTAACCAGGTTAGACCCCTTTGTGCTGAGAGCCATAAAAACAAATAATTAGCATGCGAGAGTATTTATTTGGATCGAAGAAAGACATATACTGTATTACCTAAGTACTTAATTTACATCCATTAAAACATACCCTTATTTTTCACATTACCTTTCCTCTGCTTTCCAGAATTGCTGTAAATTATGCAATTGATTGATTAAACAACAAACAGTAGCACCGGAGGCGAGTAATTATGAGATATAGGTATGACAGTTCCCAGGGCACCCAGCACTGAAAGTCATCTTGTTACCTGCTGCAGCCAGCGAGAGATTGTCTTTCTTGGGTTAGCTGGGTGTCATCTCCCTACCACCACCAGCCTTACAGCCACTTACGCACTCTCCTCCAGTCTGTGCCTGCCCTAACTTTGCCTTGCAGGTTAACAATAGATGCACCCCAATCCGTGAGTCCCTTTGAATTGTTCCCCTGTGAGATCCAGCCCCTGACAGCTCACAGAAATTCCAGATCCTCTGCACCCAAAGTGCAGTGTAACCCATTTTACTAGTTTTACCTGAAACCACCCCTCCTGTAAACCTGACAGCACTTGTGAGCACTTCTGATAAAACAAAAGTAGGGGTTTTTTTTAGGAAAGAATAAAGGTTTAACTAAAGATGGGAGAAAGTGATGGAAACAAATGGTTACAGCACAGAACAAAACCATAAACCGTGAACTTGGGTCTACACTTATCAGTAGTTACCTTTCCTATATTAGGTTGCCCCCACACTCTCCGAAGTTCAGTCTGTTTCAGAGCTGACAGGTTTCTTAAGGACAAGAAAGGGTCTCCCCCCCCCCCACTCATTAAGGGGGTTCCTCAGTAAGTGAATCCAGATACCTTTCCCTACACTCTGTTACTGAAACAGTCTTTATTCATAGCCAAGGTGATCTCCTGTCAGCTTTAGTGTTTCTTTTACTTCCAAGGGGTATTGCTACTTTGCAATGGTCTTTGATAGTTTTCCATTGATTTTTATGGAATGTGGGAAGGGTAGACACCAGAACTTTGCATTACCTCACCAGCTGAGAGAGGGTAACAACTCTCTCTTCCTTGAATGGATCATCAAGGAGATACATAACCCCCACAGTGACTGATTTTTACTGAATTCAAATACATTATTCCTTAAATATTACATATATGTACATCTTGCAGTGGTTATGAATCTTGACAAGTTACAAGCTTTCTGTAGATACCTTACATGTTACTCTTTCTGGCTATATATCCTGTAAGAGATGTTTGGTGGAGCAAGTTTGTTAGGTCTCAGGTGAGAGAGGATTGCAAAGAACCAGGGCTCCTTTTCCAAAGTGTCTGTGGCATGAGAGGCAAAATAAGTACATTTCAGATGGAAGGCCAGAGAGACAGAGAGATACATGGAAATAGTTCCATCTTACAGGGACACCAGCTGAGCAGTTTGCACTACTAGTGACAAGATTGTGGAGGACAGAGGAAACCACTGTGAGAGTAAGCAGAGAAAGTGAAGAGGAGCAACTGAAACAACAGTTTCAGCACAGAACAGGCAGAAGCACATGCACGGATGTTGTTGAAAACAAGGAGGACAAACTTGAACCCGCACCTTAAATGAAAGGGTTGGAGTCATTTGCAGTTAATATTGTACTTTTCGTACATGTGAAAGAAAAAATAAACTATTGAGAATTTGAAAAAGTTATTTTAGTCTTGAATATGAGGTGTCACATTAGACCAGACCTTCAATCCCTCCATTCTGATTATATTCCTCTGATAGCAGCCTCAGAAAAAGGAAACAAACAAAAATCCATATTGCAACTGTACAATAGTGGGCCAATCCTTACTGTAGTCTGCACAGGGATTTAAGGGGGTAGATTAAATTTAAAAGTTATGTTTCAATTCAGTTTCATCTCCTACCAGCATTCCTGTAAGTCACACCTTTATTAGGGGACATGGACTCAGATCAGGAGAACATGCAGCATCCGCTTCAAGGCTGGGGGAACTAGCACTGGTCTAGATACCCCACAAGAGGAATTCTGGATGAGTCAGAGATTTTCTACAGGGAGATCCAGCAGCAAAGAGGCTCTGTCCAACATGCAGCGTATAATATTGTCCCTGGTTTAAAAATGCTTTTCTACGTGTTACTTCATTTTCCTGAAAAGCCTTTATTACATATTCTGGGTACAGCAGCAGTTGTGTCTGTTCAGGGGTTCAGAGAATAAAGCCAATAAGATGGCATATAAAGTTCTATTCCTGAAATTTCTAGGGTTTCCCTGAGAGCCTTATTGTTTCAGTACAATTTTGGTATCTCATTAAAGTGTGTGTGTGGCGGGGGGGAAAGAGATGATTCTGCTGCTCCCTGCAACTAATTTGGAAAGCCTTTGGAAAGCCTAGCTCAGTTCATTTCCATCTTAACTCCATCAGCACAGTTCTCAATAGACCTATCAGGAAGGTAGGAACAACTGTTTTTCATTGTTATGCAGATAATGCATTCCACTTTTAATAAATGTGCCCTTTTACATTAGTCCTTGGAGGATCTGTCCAGTGTGTTGTACACAGGGGTAGAGTAAGTTAATAATTACTCTGGCAGGCATGCATATATTACCTGTACTTCTTACACAATATATTCAGAGGAAAATAATACAGCTCTTCATATTTATTGTTTTCTACCACAAATCCCAAATTCACAGTTGGACACACTGTGTTGGTGCGATTTAAGAAGATAGTTTCCTGGAAGTGTTTATTTACGTCTTGGTTCATGTGGCAGAGAGCAATTTTCAATACGAAGCCTGCTTTAGCACTTCACAGTATTGATTTAATTCTTTTGTAGTCCCCCAGCCTTCCCCTTTGTATCTGTACAACTGCCAGAGCAAGAAGATGAGTCACATTAAAAATACACATCAGTCTCATTAAGCAGCAGTATCAAGGAACATCCGGTTGGAAGCATTTTGGTGGATGATTGATTTAAAGGCAGTGTTCAGTCAGCTGGGAGTTTGAAGGATCTCTTCCTTCCCATTATCCCTCTCACCTTGCAGTAAGCAGTCAGCACACTTGGGACTTCATTTCCTAAATGTCTTTTATTGCCTTTTCAAAAGCCTGATGTAACCCAGCCTACAACCTTACCTCCAGCCAGAGACTGGGTCTCTTTAGGATCGTGTATTGCCACTGAAAGTTTCGTCCTTTTGATATGCCATTCCCTCTCTTTGGAACACTGCCAGCAAGAGCTGTACGTAACTGTGGTTTCAGTTCCCAGGAGTTCAGAGAACTTGTGTTGTTTTGGTCCAAGTGGGTTAGTGCCCCCTTTGAGTTTCAGGTTCAAAGAATGTTGAGTTTAAGCTTAAACCATAAATCTCTCCCATCTGTGGATAGTAAGAAGCTTGCTTGAAATTTGGCCTACATCAATGCAATTCTCATTCAGGTTCACTTGAACAATTTGCAAAGGCTGAAACTAGGTGATTTTGACCCAGTTTTGGGTTGCGTTATGACAGTTTCATGCAGCTTCACTGCATGTCTCTTGCTCCTGCCTTTAACAATGAATCTCCATTTCCTTGTGCTGTGCAACCCTTATGCCTCTTGTGTTTGTGCCAGAGGCTCCCATTCAGGAATTCTCTTAATTGTAAATGGATTTTTCAAAAACTCAGTGTTGGTTTAACTAATCTGCTCCCATGGAAATCAATGGGAATTTTATCACTGGCATCTGTAGGAGCAGAGTTAGCAGATGCTGAGTTTTTTTAAAATCCCACCCTACACTTTTAATAAATTTAATTTATCTAGAAGTCAAGTAATCAGCATTAGGAGGACAACTTTCACAGAATTTTATGGTGAAAGTGATTAACTGAAATGTATTATTGAGCATGCTGCTACTAGCGGATGTGGCAAACAGTTTAATGTTTAGCAAGTGATTTTTAGGGAAAAGTTACTGCAAATAGCATGCAGTTTTAAAGTCTATTAACTTTGGATTTACTTAAAACATTTGAGTTAATCTCCATATAAGAATCCCAGAGTACAAGATATGTAAATAGACCCTAATAGAGCAGACACTCCATTGTAGTATGTGAATTTTTAAAGATCCTTAAGTGCAACCATTCATAATCCAATCGCTGAAAGGTTCTTAAACGTGCATTTATATGCTGCACAATAATGCCCAAAGTAATTCACCAATCTCATACATTTCTAAGGGTTAGTTCTCTTTTTAAATTATGGCAAGCAACTTTACGATTGCAATGCAAACCAAAAAAAAACCAAAAAACAAAAAACAAAAAGCTGAAGTTTATCTTTTCCACTTGTGCTTATATATAGTGCAATGATTTCACACTAGTGAGTGATGTCACAGACAGTATATGACCTGCAATATTATAGTGTAGACAATGGTATCAAGTTAGAGAGAAGGTCTCATCCTTACCTACAAATGTAGGATTTTGTAGAATGTGCCATAACCTCAACATTGATTTTATATTAATAAAAACCCTTGTATTGGTCTTGAACGAGCCACAGCCCTAAGACTGAATGATAATTCAAGAATTCAGTTGTGCAATGTGGTATTTTTATTACAGAGTAAAGGATTTATTGTAGATGAAGGAAGGAATTGGTCCTTCAGTGTCCTCCTGAAACTGCTGTGCTTCACCATCTGATGGAGGAGGAGACAAATCACGATATGTTTCACAGAGGAGGGTAAGTATTACGGTGTGCGTAATGTAGTAATGTAAGGAAAGAGAGTTGAAAGAGAAATTATCAGTGGTTTACAAGAAGATAAGCTTTCTGGATACAACATAAAACAAACTAAATAAAACAATCTCATTTATCTTTGACCATTAAAGCAGCACTGATGCTTAGAGAATGATGGGACAAGTGCAAGGAAAAAATAAATGCAACACATGGAATAAAATCCCCAAGGTGAAAAAGAGTCATGCATCCAGCTTGAATTTTAGATGCAACATAAAGCTAATACCCCTTAGATGTAAGGTTAACTTACATTTTATAATTTAGTGATCTAACTGTCTTAGACTTGAAAACCATGACACCTTCATTAGAATGGAGTGGGTGGTGATGGGAAAAATGACCATTTTAAGTGGAAAAACAGCACTTTAAAGCCTAATTGTTTAAAAAACAGAGTTTTTTTTAAAATGTTATTTTCTTCCTTTGACGATGATTTAATAAAAAGCTTTGTAAATACTGGAGGCAAAGTGTTTGGAAGGCTGAAAACCATTAGAAAGGAATTTGAGTGTACTTTTTTAAAATGAAGAGTGTGGAAGGACAATATCCCATTTCCCCAACACTCAGACATCAGTGGATTTTTGTTGGCTATTTCTTAATGTGCATCAGAAGGGAGTGGGAACTGTTCCAAAATCTTGTAATAATAAGCTATGGGAAGGATATGATATATACCATTTCCTGGCATGTTCAATGCAGATCATACAATATGTGTAAATAGCTTGTTACTCTAGTCCATTTCTTTAGCAATAGATGGGGATATTATTGTAAATAATGATAAAATAACCCTTGCTTAAGTAGCACAATAGATGCTTGTGTGTTTGGTAAAGGAAAAATTCCATACAGCTTAAGAGCGCATACATAATTAAACGCATATTTTGTACTGTACAATCCAGCTAGAACTCCAGATAGAAATTAAGTAAGAAAGGAATTGTATGTGACAATTCAGTGTGGGGTTTTTGTTTGTTTTTAGCTTGTAACACTTGGAATAATATGTAATTTTGCAATACCACTGACATATACTATAAAATAATATGACTACAAACAGATGTGCTCAAGGAAAAGGATTTTTTCTTTCATAATTTCATTTCCTTTGTCCAAGCAGCTTTAACCATCACACTAGTTGATATAATGGACTTATTGTCTGCAGTGGAATTTCTTTCATTAGCTAAGTTTCCTAAAAATCTTGCAAAATTTATGGATATGCCTGGGGAAACCTATAACATATAAACCCCTCCCCACAATACCTAAGGCTGGTAGATATATTAAAATCACAAAGGGCTAGATCACAAAGGGACTTAGGTGTTACAATGCTTAACTTTTAGGGTCCTTGCCACCAAGCAGAATCCACAGCTTCAAGTTAAGCACCCAGTTTCCCTGTACAATGCATGGGAAGAGTTAGGTGCCTAAGACTGTGATCCACAAAAGCCAGCACACTGAATGGGGAGGTGCCTAAGTTAGCCAATAGGAAATAACAAGGAGAGGAGTGTGACCTAACTCCCTTTGAAGGGTGGGGCTTAAGTGCCTAAATTCAGGCCAGAGGGAGGCACTTATCTGTGTTTGGGATTCTCTGCTGTGAATCCCCTCCTGGAATTAGTCATTTAGGCAGGGGTTTTTTCCTCTAAGAAGTGCTTCCACTGCATGAGGTGGTGGTCCCCCACCCATAACTTTTAGGCCAGTGGTTAGCGCACTCATCTGGGATTGTGTGAGACCCCAGTTCAATTCCCCCTGCCTGCTGTAGAGCAGGTATTTGAATTTATATCTCCCCCTTCCAGGAGAGTGCCCTAACCACTGGGCTATATCTCACTCATGCTCGCCTGCTGCAACTGTTTCACTTTGTATAACTAATTAATAATTCATTGGGTCAGAGACAGTGTGAAAGTGACTCTGTTGCCCCGTGGTGAGGGCACTCACATCGGAGGTGGGAGATTCAGGCTCCAATGAATATTTAATTAATGTATACACAGTGGGACAGCTTCCACAGGAGAGACTGAAGGAGACATACCCTTAGGTGAGTAACCCCCACTAGTCAGTGGGATATGTCTACACTGCCCATGTGGCGTGGGCAGTGGCATGGGCAGTGTAGTCACGGTTTATTGCCAGGGGAGAGCTATTCCAGCGGTAAAAAATAACCGCCCCGAACAAGGGGTGGTAGCTTTATCGCCAGGAGCGCGGCTCCCAGGAATAAAGCGCTGTCTATACTGGCGCATTTCAGTGCTAAAAGTTCTGTTGCTCAGGGGTGTGTTTTTTCACACCCCTGAATGACTAAAGTTTTAGCGCTGAAATTGGCAGTGTAGACCAAGCTTTTTGTGGATCTAGCCCTAAAGGTCTATATTACAATACTATCATTAGCATGACAAACATACACACACATGCAGAGTTCAGGATGAAACACCATCTGTTTTCCACCCTTAATGTTTGTAAGTACTGGCAGTGTCTTCAAAGAATAAGGGATATTAGATAACATTACAACATAATAGGGGAGTTAAGGTTGGCGTTTCAACCTCAGATTTTGTGGGATTACTCATACTTATGGGGCAAAAGACGTACTGTTCTTACAGAAGTGGAGTGATCTCTTTCCTCACAGCACAGATGCTCAATGTCATACACAACATAGGGCCCTGGCTCTCTGCACTCTTGAGGGCATGGCAAGCACTCACCCTTTCTCCAACCCAGAGAACAAAGTAGCTGAAACGGGGTTGGGTAGGACAGAGTATCAGCTCAACATGCTAGGATGAGCATACTGTGTCAGACTAATGGAGGTACCTATCCCTAATTCACACACCCAGTTAGGTAAGTGTACTGTCCCCATAATAACCAATGAATTTTTTTTTCTTAGAAAATGTTTTATAGATTCTTATTTTTGTGTCCATGCTTAAAGTATTTTGTATTACAACCCTTATGTTTGCTGTGCTCTTCTTTAACAAACGGACATCACACAATGCGTATCAAAGGTGATAAGGTTGCCTTTTCTGTGTATGACTAACTGGATGTAAAGAACACAAACTCTTGTTTGACACACAAACTACAAAGGTGTTCTGTGAACATTATTTTTTCTCCTAGTCTGGTGGAGGGGATGGGAAGGAAACCTCTATTTCTTCTCCATTCCCCCTCCCGACCACAAGTCAGACATTAAACGTCAGATATTAAATTTCCTTGTTTAATTTTCTGACTCAAGAAGGTGCTCAGATACCATGGTAGAGGGAACAGCATCAGAACCTCAATTGAATTGCCCCCCCCCCAATGTGCTTTAGATGTTTTTAGCCTCTGTTACTGTGAAATAATATTGTATGTGATACAAGATGGAGAATACAATCTTAAAGCCAATTCCTACCCCCATAACACAGGTGCAATTCCCACTGAGACCAATTGGAGATGCTGCTGAATAGAATAGGCACAACGGGGCCCAGTGCTTCAAATTCAGACTTAGTATAAGTAGGTCAAACACCATTGGCTTCACTAGATTTGGGGTCCAACTACAATGAGTCTGAATTTGACTCTATTTAATTTTTTCAAGAGTAAAATTTCCATTTGTAGATTTATTTATTTTTTTAGGTAAAAATAAGAGTTAATATTTATAAACAGTCAAACTGTTGCCAGTCTATTTTTAACTGTAACATTTTACAGCTGTATGCAACCAGGAAACATTAATGTTAATGTGTTTATTTTTTAAGGATTTTGAAGAATGAAGTTCAGTCTAAACGGATAATTTCAGTTAATGTTCACTGCTGTATAACACACACATAGTGCACTGGTCATTAAATCAGTAGTAGACTTTCAATACATCATCCTAGTGGCTGACAAATAGCTTATTTGTTGTTTTGTCAATGATGCAGAATTAATTGTCCATTGCACATACTGACATTTTAGAATGGTCATCAATTAGCTGTCATAAATGTTTCACTGTCGGAGACACTGATGTAACTTGTTCTCTGCACATTACCCAACATATGAACAGTCTTCTGCAGATTCCAATTTGTAAACTATTTAGTACAGATTCTCTAATGCATACATTGTTCTGTGCATGTTCTCTGGCATGGATTCATTGAGATATCACAAGAGTAGGTCAGTACTGTGATAAGTGACAAAAGTTAACTGTACATATTTATGTCCTTGCTCTGGCTGCTGACACATACCTTTCAAATTCAGATCACTGACATATATATTTCACTACTGGAGGCAGTGATAATAAATATCCTCAGCTGAACATTTTGTTTCTCTATTGATGAGACATACCCGTTCAAAATTGTCTTGTCATCGACGTATACGTGCAAGAAAAGAGGAAGGAAATGAATTTATGTGACTACATTTTTTTGTATGTTATTACTTGCAGCAGTGAAATAGCCATTGGAGTATTATATTGCACTTATTCTCCCTCTGGTATATGGGCCACATTTAACAGAACGTGGGCCATCATTCAGCCAGCTTTGTTGCTAGGATTCTTACATTCCTTTTACTCGGGCTATGTACACACTGCAGCTTAGGTTGCTCAGGGGTATGAATAAGCCACCCCCTAAGCGACGTAAGTTATACCAACCTAAGTGCCGGTGTGGACAGTGCTATGTCGGTGGGAGAGCTTCTCCCGCTGGACATAGCTACCGCCGCTTGCACGGGCTGCCGTAATGGGAGAGTTCTTTCCCATCGGTTTAGAGTGTCTGCATTCGCAGCTCTACAGCAGCGCAGCCACTGTAAGCGCCGTAGTGTAGCCGGAGCCTGAGTTCAGTCTCCCAATGCCGGTTTTCCTCCTCCCCCGCGACCCCCACTGCACATTCCTTCAGCTGATCACTGACACAGCTGAGGATCAATTTTTTGATCCTGTGCTCTTTGAAATCAATGGTAAAGCTCCCACCAACTGCCACGGTGCACAATCACCTCACGCTGAATATTGTATGATCTCCCAGATTTCTGAAGACTTACTCCTAACTAGATTGACGTATATTCTGTTTTGCATAACTGGAGTTAGACTTCCTAGGGTCCATTTACAAAAATTGCAGAGTGTTCCAGCCTCATGATTCCCGCCTTAGAAATCCACTGACTTTAATGAGAGCCACAGGAACCAAACACAGGTAGCAATTTTAAAAGGATAAGAAGAAGTGTGATTTGTGACACGGACACAACAGCACGCATCTGGGATGATGCCAGGCTTTTCCAGTGCATATTGAGACTTGTGTTTACATCCTATTGTCTAACATATAAAGTATTTTTTTTAATTGTAAATTTTTAAAAAAATGTTAATGTTGGAGAAAATCCTTATGATTTTTGAGTCAGTGGTCTATAATGATTCGGAAAGAATTTAAAACATACTGTGAAATTATTCTATATAACATCTTTGCAAAATTGTATCTGTATATATGGTGAGTTGTTTCAGAAAAATCAAAGGACTGAATCAGAACCTGCTTTTCTTCAGGTAACCATTCCTTCAGTTTGGACATGCATTATTGTAGCTTTAATGAGCTTTTAAATAACTGGCATATTTTAGTTTTTAGATTTGTCAAGACTGTTTTTAAGTAAAGTCACTTTCCATAAAGTGACTCCTTTCGCAATAGTTTTGGGTTACCAACAAATTTGGTCTCTTGTCAACGAGATGTGTGGCAAGTTTTCATGAAGCCATAAGAAAAACCTAACCATGTCTAAATCATGGTGTAATGTCAAGACTCTACAGTGAGACGAGGTGGGTGAGGTAATATCTTTTATTGGATCAACTTCTGTTGGTGACAGATACAAGCTTTTGAGCTACACAGATTAGAGTTATGTGTAGCTTGAAAGCTTGTCTCTCTCACCAGTAGAAGTTAGTCCAATAAAAGATATTACCTTACCCATCTTGTCTCACTAATATCAGACATGCCTGCAAGGAGAAAACTCCACTTAATTCTATAGGTGAACCTGCTGAAAATCAAAGTGGTCAGAAAAAAAAATGCAGGGTCCATCATTTCCTACAGAAATGAAATTGACATCATATCTGTCTCCCCACCCGCTCATCAATTTGGCTCCCACATCTGTGCCTCCTTCCCTCTGCCTTGCTTCTGCTACTCCTGCAGCTCCCGTGGTTCTTTACCCTCCTTCCGGCAAGTCCTGTGCGGAGTGCAGCAAGGTCCCGGTACCTTCTCCCACTTCCCAGACTGGATGTTGCAGAAATGGGAGAGGAGCAGAGGTCACAGGAGGGGAGGGGAAGAAGGGAGCAGAACCCCCCTTTGCTGCTGCGATCTTTCTGTTTCCCCCTTCCCTCCTATAAGAATAGGCCAGATTGTGCCAAAATTCAGGCAAAAGTTATCTACTGTTGAAAGTTACTAGGTGATACCTATACTGCTAAATCAGGCTTATAAAGAAAACTCTTTAACTGTCTGAATTTAGCTATTTTACCTCATGGAACCTACACATTCTACACTCAAGTTTCTCATACCTTCCACAAGACCTTTGACTGACATTATAAAGTTAAATACAAGTCCTTCACACACTTCCCAGCAATTCAAAATCAGAGAGGGGAAATTTTTGTGGTGTTTGAGGTTTTGTGAACTCTGTACGCTATATTTCAGGATCACAGGGTTTGCTTGTTCATTTAAGTTAGCAAAACATATTCCATTATCATTTAAACCCAGATTGAATCACCTTGGACAAAAGCAGTCCAACAACATACATACATGTTCTTCTACCCGTAAGGAAGCATCTGCTATGTAACACGGGTAGCAGAACACCTCAAATGGCAGGCCAGCATAAGTGGGTGCTCCATTTTTAAATGATGTATATACTTCCCTTCCCTTCTGCTCATTCTACACATGGTCTGTCTTTCCACGTTTGTTTTTCCACTCTGCCCATTCTCTGCTCCACTTCTCACAACCTTTCCTTCCTCCTTGTTTTTTTTTTTTTAAATCTGTCCTAAGCGAAATACCAACCTAGAACCATCTGATGAGTAACTTGTGAACCCATATGTCTGAGTGGGTTTGAAGTTAGGTAGAAGGAGGATCACCTATCACCTATCCTCAGTTCAAATTTTCACAGCTACCAATTTGGGAATGTTCCACCCAGCCTTAATGAAAGTGGACCTATGCATTACTTCTCATGGAGGAATAATGTAGAAAACAAGTATTAAGAATTTACACTAAGCCACTTTAAGGTGTGGGGGGGCGGAGGGGGGAGTTTACACCAAAAACATGTTTTGAAAAAGTTAAAAGTAACAAATGCCCATGACTCAGTTACGCTCATGGTTCTCCCCCCAGATATTTCTTCTGGTCTAAAAGTCAGCATGACAAGCTCTTTCAAGTTAGAAACACAGAGCTAACTACATCTACAACAGCACTCACATCTAATTAGAACCATCAAGCATGAGAAATTTCATGCTGAGGGATTCAACGACTTCTGCCCCAAAAGTTAGCTGTGGGATTTGGGAGGCATCAGAACTGGACTTATATTCAAAGTTGTCCACTGTCATAATTATGGAGACATAGCAAATTGACAGCATAGACCTCAGTGGTTCAGGAGCCAAATTAGTGATCGACATTACCCCAAAGAGGCACAGTAGTGTGAATTCATTGTTTCATTTAATATAGTGCTATATAGCCATATTTAAACTGTATGGCAGTGGAAATATTTAGTTTTATATATATTTATTCTCACAGTAAAATGACTGACCAAATATCATCATCTTATCCACTACAATTGGTTAATAACATAGTAAAAACATCCTGACTGATTCATAATTAAATCACAGTATTTTAATATCATGTGCTGCAAAGAGCCGCAGGAGACACACTAAAGAGCCACTTGCAGCTCACGAGCCTCAGTCCGAGTATCATCGGCCTAAAGCAAAATCCAACTTTCTGCAGAAATACACAGACATACCAAATATGTTAAAAATCTATGACATTATTTCTACATTTAGCTTCACATATAGTGGGACTAATCCATATTTATACCAATATGACACTGGACTAATTTCTTATTGTGATTTTATACTTATACATAACACAAAATTCTAAGTGTAATATTCCTGGTATCAGAATATTTAGACATCATGTTTGCAAATTCACAAGATAAAGAGAATAAGATATAAAAGCCAATGGTCTTGTCACAGGACAGGGCTTCTCTTCCAAACACTCACTGTCCCACCCACTCACCTTTAAGTGGGCTTATTTTACAAACATAGGTGAATAAAAACAAAGACACGGTTCTTTAGCTCACCTTTAGTTCTAGGGTTTCACAGCCTCCCTTCCCAGGGGTCTCTGGTGATCCTGCTTCTTGCAGCTTCCCAGTTCCAGCCAGCTCTGTTCCCTTCCTGGAACACTAGCCCCAGGTCTACCTTCCTGGGCACCTTGCCTCTTGCTCCAGGGCCCAACCACAGGAGTTAGCCATGGCTCCACTCCCCAGGAACAACCTGTCATAACAGCTCTTCCCCTTCCTTCCCTCTGACATGTCTTTGTAGTCCCAGGTGTAGCCCTGCCCCCTTTAATTAGCTCAGTTGGGCCCACCTGCTCTGATACCAGTGCATTGGGCTTGGTCTGTTTCTAGGAACCAGCTACTGACAGTCCTTTTTTAAGAAGCAATTTCTATATCCTAGTTTATAGTGACCATTCTTTTATTATGATAAATGTACTAGCATAGCACATTTGCATTTATATCTTGTGATAGCTCTAGAATTAGCCAGGAAATGGAATTTCTGTCCCATGAACAATAAGATTTTGAAACAAACACTGACCTGAATCTGGACAAAAAGGAAAAAACTGGGATTTTTTTGCAAGACTGAAAATTGTCATATTTTCTTTCAGAAATACCAAAATGAAATATTCTTCCAGCTTCACAGACTCCCCGTGCTGCCCAGTAAGTTGGCAGTGGAACTGGACCGCCTGAGGAGCCAACTAACCAGCCTGGCAGCCCACCAGGCAGGCTGCAAGAAAACAGGGTATGGGGGGAGCCTGGAAGGCTTGCAGGAAACCTTCCAGTTGGACTTTGAAAGTTTTGACAGAATCAATGCATTCTTGCAGAATGTTTAGATTCTGTCAAATCAGCATTTTCAGATGGAAAAAACTATTCCATCAGAAAATTTTCCAACAAGCTCTAGTTTGCTCTTATGTCCATGAGACATTTATGAATCTCAAGGTTTTATTTGAGTGGATTTAGTTTTTACATATAGTTTTATCATGTTTTGGTAATAGGTGGGACTGTGAAAGCTGGGGAAGCCTTCCCCCTTTCTTTTTCAAGTTACTAAAACTATTCTTCACGTTGTACATCCCAAACATTGTCTAGTGAACCGACTATTGACACTAGAAATGATTCTGTTGATGGAGGCAGAAACTAATTCAGCCAAATATCAGAGCATTAACTTAGTTTTCGTCTTCTAACCAATTTGTCTTTCTGAACTGACGTGGCTACATCATCTGCTGCGATCGCAGTGCTGATACAAGCTCAAGTTGCTTGTGGAAACCTGTGCCCTTTCTTCAAAAGATAATAAGTAACAGACCTCTAAGTGTTTGTTGAAAAGAAGAGAAAAAACTGCTGTCTGCTTCCCCATTCCCTAGGGTGCTTCTGCTATTGTTGGGAAGCAGACAGACCATATGCAGCAGTTGAGACTTATAATGGCACATGCTAGTGACAAGAGACATAACATCATAGCAATGGCTCCTGTATGGCTGAAACTATTCATACAAGTTGTGTAGACTAGTAGTTATTGCTACTTCAATTGAGGCTGCATTCTGGATAGTAATAAGTACCATATAAATGTTTCAAATATGCCTTCCTAAACCTAATTAAAACGAAATTCAAAGACTATTAAATACTAGATACTGAAGACAAGCATTGAAATTTTATATTGAAACTTAAGTGTCTATGGAATATTTTATTTTCTACTTTATTCCTTAGACATGTCAACTTATTACAATTTAAACAAGCAAATCCCTTTCCTACAACACATTTACTGACACCGTAGATTATTAAACAATGAAAGTATTCATATATTCATTTTAATTTTCACGCTTTATTCTGCTCATTTTGGGCCTGATCTGCACCACTGCAGTCAACAGGATCATGCTATATGGCCCCAGGTCTGTACTGGGATGTGCTAGCACAATCCTCTGCATTAGTGATCTCAGTAGGGTCCTCACTAGCAGATTCCATGAAGATCAGGGCCTTACTGGGTGTATTTCTCTCACCATGGACAATGAAAATCGATGCAGTCAGTTTCACTTTTAAGCATTCAGCTGACTGATGTTTTGGCTGCAGACACTACAAAGGCATGAGATTTTGTGGTACCATGTTTAACTGAAGCGTCAGGGATTTAAGCAGACATACGATGATGTAATTATTTGAGAAAGAATATGGACAGGACCCTCTACACTTATGAAAGACCTGATGGTACTTTTTATGAGAACAAGTGTTCAAGTCTCTGGTTTAATGTCTCATCCAAAAGATGTCACCTCCAGCACACACACACACACACACACACACTCTATACCATGCGGCAGAACAGTAGAGAAGGAAAAAGGGATTGCATGCCTCAGAAAAAGTAACAATATAGGAGGGAAAAGTTGAACTATTTTTAGGCAACAGCAAGAAATGGAGCTGTGACATAACCCCTACTCCTGGTTCTGCCCAATTCAAGCACTACTGGAATATTGGTTGAATACTGACTCAAAGAGCAAAGTACCACCTACTAAGCCACCAACTTCACTTCCAGGAACAGCTAGATTTCTTGAGGTCTCAAGACTAGTAGGACCCCACTTACCTTATGGACTCTGACAGGATCACAGCACAGGCAAGAATAGTTGCATGTGAGCTAACATACCATTGCTTCTCTGCACAGAAAGCAAATAGCTAACTGCTAGCTGAAAAACTGGGCTATTCTGGCAGTAAACTACAGGTAATTTTTCCTGCTGAAAATGAATTTGGCTTATTATATTTTTGACGAGCAGCTCCCACTGCATTATTGAGAATGCTCTATAATTATGTAAACAATAACTGCTTGCCAGCATTTGCATTTCCAGCCACTTATGGCCTGATTTTGAGAGTGCTGAGAACTTGCAGCTCTCATTGAATTCAATAGGAGCAGCAGGTACTCTGCAATTCTGACAAAGCTCTAAGGACCAACTAGAGGAGTTCAGTCAGTCAGGTATAAGTGAACTCAACTTTGCCATTCAATGTGCAGACTGTTTACAGATGTGTAGGTACTGCAAATGTTATTAGCTAGTTCAATATTGTCACAGCTATGTGATGGTAACACAGCTTTTGATATTATGGTTCTGACTGTGTCACAGCTGTGTGCCAGCGCTCTGCAATGCGCAACTGGGACCTCATAACTGAACCACACAAACACTTCCCTATTCCCGGTTTGTTAGGCTGGGGCAGGGGGAACTGAGAGAGGCACACAAAGAAATGAAAATATACATGGAATATAAAATGGGCATGAAGCAGTGAATGTAACTGTTTCAAAACTACCTCCTCTGATCTAGTGGGACTGGCACTGCCAAGGAATGAAGCAGTGCTGCTGGGGTTCAAAGCTGAAGGCACCAGATCCACCAGGTTTGAGGCTGAGCCCCAGGCCTTTACCACAGAAGCCAAATACTCCTTAAACTCACGGAGAGTTCCATATTAAAAAGGTCCCTCTTGCAGCTTTTCATGCAGGCAGGGATGATTTGGCCGTTATCATTTGTTATTTTTAAGTGGTTAAAAGTGTCAAGGTGTTTTATAGATATAAATATGGAAGTGGTCCCTTAGCAGAAGAGATTACCATCTAGGCACAAGGGCCTGCCCTCTTGGAGCTCACTGCAGGGCGAGGGCTTAAATTCAGAGATGAGGGTAATAAATTAACAAAACAAGGGTAAAAAGAAAAAACAGTGCAGGAGAGAGATAAAACAAGGGTCATAAAACAATAAAAATTACAAAATTGCAAGGGATCATATGTGAATTTGGCTAAACTGACTAAATTCTCGCTGAAATTTGGCAATTAAAGAATGAGCATGTGCACACCATATGTTCACTAGGAAAAGTAATTTACATATTTCCATTTTCAAACTGAAATGATGTGGAAGCATTTCACTTTCTTCTTGTCTGAGCTACAAGATCTATTTTCTCATCTATGTCACAGGGCAAAATGGCTCAAGACAGCTGGAGTGGACGTCACTGCTACTCTGCGTAGGAACAGAATGTCACCTCTTTCTTTTAACACTTGCTGCAAACTGCAACATACAAGAGGGCTAGGGCTGGGTTATTGGAACCGTAGCCAGTAACTGACCCTTCCCTAGTGCTCCTGAGTATTAGTTTTGGAATTCTGCCTGCTGCTCAAAGAAGATGCTACTGGCACCCTCTTCTCTCTTTCTTGTATTCCTGCAGCAGCGACAAGCATTTTGCCTTAAGTGGATAATGCCTTTTGTAACCTAGAATCCAACTCTCCTGTTACTCTTATGTCAATTGTGTCTCTGTAGTTCTTCCACCTCCCTAGTACATATATAACTATGAAAATGTTTAATAATTATCCCCACAGAAATATTTTACAGAACTAAATACTTTTTAGGTTTTAGGTAAGACTAAATATTTTAGGTTTACCACAAAAGACACACTTTCAGGATGATTTTTTTTTAAGCCACATTGTCTTTTCATTGGAAATTTTATTGTTTTACAATATTGCTGTGTAGACTTCCAAATAGAAGGAGGTGAAAAGTTTAGTAAGACTTTCCCATGCAATCAGGTATCTAAAGGTGAATATTTTTGGCAGTTTTCCATTTCCTTGTTGACTTTGTTCACCAGTGCCTTACTAGTCACCAGAGTCTCATAAGGGTACATAGACTTTCATCATCTTCACAAGAAGATACAACTATGAAAATCGAGCCCCACTGGCAATCTGGTACTACATCTTTGGAACAATAGTGTTAAGATAATGTGCTATACTAATGTACTATTAGTGTATTATTGATACTCTACTCATACTATTAGTCTTATATATGTCAAGACTGTGCCCTGATCTGATGCAGCTCTGAAAGGGAGTAAGATCTACTTCAACTGAAGGCAAAGGTAAAGCTCCCGTTAACTTCAACGGAAAAACCATCAGGCAATGTCTTTCCTTTTTCAGTATAATTTTAAGTCAGACTTTTAAACCAATGTTCTTTCCTCTACTAGTTGTAATTATTTGAGCCTAAGTTCATCAATACTTCTGCTTGATACATGATGCAAGTAACATAATTACATCTCAAGACCTAGTCTCATATCATTAGCCAGAGGTTTTGCATCTGATGCCCACAATACTTCAAGTGAAGAATTGCTTTCCAATAGCTGTCATAAATAAGACTCATTATACACGAAATCCCCATTCTTCATTTATATATTCTGTTTGCTCACTCTGGCAGACCTTGGGCTCTTAATACCAATAGATTCTGTGTGCCCTAATATAGTATTTAAAAATCTTTTCTGAAAAGACTTCTACTGTTCATGTTTTCTCTAGGCTTGGATTATTAATTACTATGGCTGTGATGTGCTTTGATTTATTTAAATCAAAGCATGCCTTTCTGGCTTCAGTTGATCTCAGTTTAACTTTAAATAGACATTGCTACAAGCCTTACTGATACAAAGAACATCTGTTTTTGATACATGACATCCAGAGATGCATGGCACTAGTGAACACAGAAACTCAAATAACATCCACAAGCTACCGTGCATCATTATACCTGTACACATTTTGTTTAGTGGTTAAGTAACTGTGAAATTAGACTCTTCTGTAGTATTTTATGAGAGCTATGTGTGCCTCAGTTTCCCCTATATGTTACACTGCTACCCAGTGTGGGGAGAAGATTAACTTTGCTCTCAGGAAAGACTAAGACACATGGGTGAGCAGGTCACCTATCCTTACTGAGTGGAATAAAAAGTCCATAAGGAAGTAGTTGAAACCATCCCAGCCCAACAAGGGGGCCAGAGAGACAATGTAAGCTCCAATGACTCATGGATGTCCCTGCCTCTCAGCAAGGAAGCTGAGCAGAGACCCCAGCTTGAGAATAGTTAAGAGGTGTGAGGTGGGGGAATAAATGGTTGGCTTTTGGAAGGAGTCTAGGATTTCATCTGGGAACTGACTAAGGAAGGAAGTGAGAGAGCGCCTGAAATGGAGTTCACTACAGATTGCTCTGGTGGATTGCTCTGGAATGATCAGAATGGACTGTGCTTTAACTTGTGGTTCACTACGCTACCCTAAGGACTGCCGATGCTATGTTCCGGTTGACGAGTAAATGCCAGCGTAGAAGTCTCTACCAGAAGTCTCTTTCAACTTGATTCACTGAACAGAGATCACAGTGTGAAGCAGCGGGGCTGAACCCAGAGTGCCGTCACAGGAGGCGGCGTGGCCACGTGCCTTCCCTGAAGGAAGAGTGACACAACTTAGGGGTCTGGCACATTGGAAGTCTCTTGCAGGCACCATTCAACGTTGGGGGCATAGCACTGATCTTGTGGATATGTGACAATAACTAAACAAAAGACTAAGAAAATATGGTCTCCTTTCCTGACACATCTCTTTGACGACCTGGGCATCTTGAAAAAGGAAAGAACCCCAATACAATAGCTGCTTAGATAAAGACTAAGGCCCTGGTTCTCATTTACACAAGGGCTTATCTACAAACTAGTGGCATACTCTAATGTGTTCTGCTCTGCCTGTCCCACATTGGCATGAACTAAAAGATACCTAGTGTGTACTGTGTGCACTAGAGACTTTTTGGTTCACACCAGCAGGGGGTGCACAGCTCAGTTACAGTGCAACATGTTAGAGCACTCTACAATTCACACGCCTCTCGTGCACGCTGCAGCTCTGTGTAGAGGGTTTATCTACCCTGGGAGGCATGATGCCCAGTGTGGATAGTCTCAGCAGCAGCATGGACCTTGTGGTACATGTGGTGGCTTGGGCTAGTCAAGCAAGTTCCAACCCAGCGGGGTGGGGGTGGGGGACATGCCACAATGTCCACACTGCTATTTTTAGCAGGCTAGCTTAAGAGAGTGAGCTAGCAAGTGTCTATTTACCTGTGCTGGGAATCACACCTCCCAGCTGCAATGTACACAACCCCTAAAACTCCTTTATACCTCTCTCATAAAGGGACCTTAAAATGGGTGTAAATTGCAGTTATATATAAAGTGACAAATCTGGCATACAGCCATATTCGCCCCTTATGTAACCATCACCAAGTGCAGCACATCCTGAGCCCAGGTCTGTGGCCACAGTCTTTGAAAATTACTTTTATTAAGAAGCAAATACTTTTCCTTACTGAGTTTACACTAGGTAGTTAAAACACGGTGGAATTATAGAGTCAGGATAAGTTCCCCATTATGTCTTCAACCAGCAGCAAGCTGGACTCCTCCCAGCAAGACAGAGTACATATCTTTCATTTTCTACATTTCAGTGAATGACACTCCTATTCATTAAACGTAATAGAGACTTAGGGGATCAGGGTTAAGGGGAAATAGGACATGGCCAGGTCTCTCTTCCACCACAGCAATCACTGGCTGCTATAATGGCCCCTTAGGCTACTGTAGCCCTTTCAGGAGTCTGATTTGTCTTGCATACCCCCAAGTTTCACCTCACTTAAAAACTACTTGCTTACAAAATCAGACATGAAAATACAAGAGTGTCACAGCACACTACTACTGAAAAATTGGTTACTTTCTCGTTTTTACCATATAATTTTGAAATAGATCAAAAGGTGATTCAAAGCGCTTTCTGTGGACTGCTCAGCCACAGCCAAGGATCAAAGCCTTTCAACTGAAGTTGATAGTAATAAGATGAGTCTAGAGTACACAATTTGGATCCAAGTCCAAAATTTCCCTAGTATGACAGGGATTTGTTCTAGCCCACACACATTATAACATGTTTTCCTGTCCAAAAGAGATGGGAAGGGAATTTGATACTCCATGGCACCTGGAGACTAATATAGGGGAAAAAAGACAATGAATGTGACAGACTTGAATTTAAAATGATATCACGACTGTTTGATCTTATTTCTGGTTCAACTTTTAATAGTATTTTTATATCTTCACATGTAGTAAGGTGTGCTACACAGATTCATGCAAAACTTTATTAATGTAATAGAGCTTAAAATCTATTGTTAATATATTTATTTATGATCTCTCCATTGTCTAAATATTAAATCAGTTCTCCCCTTTTATTAACTGAAGCAACTGGTCCAAAAAAAATTCTGGTCATCAAAAAAAGAAAAAGACTAACTTTTAATAGCAGTTTTAGGACAACGAATTAGCTTATTAAAGGCTACCCTGGTGGAGATCTATAATCCATAACATTATTTCCTGGTTCCAAGTACTTATCTGTGGATAAGATATTCACCGTGGGTGCAACTCAAATAACCTACGCCTGCCAAAGTCAGAGGAGAGATGCAGAAAATGGGACAATCTGCAGAAGTGATTCCATATGGAACTGGGCAAGAATGCATTCTTCTGCTTAGTAGAAACTCCTTTAATCTAGGGGACACAATCAATAAATGATAAGTATTCTAGCAGCAAGACAAGTAAGTTCCTCAAGATAACTCTGAAAGTTCATAAAGGCAAAGGCCACAAAATAGAATTAAAACATTCTGCAGGGTTCACCACTAATCACCTCATCCTCTTTTAAGTTGTGGAGTCTCAGTGTAATCAGTTGCTCAGATCATTTCCTGGAAGGCAATTCTCATTTTTGACAAAGCATTGGTTTCTTTGCAACCTAAACTAATTATAGCACAGTATAAACATGTTAATACCCTAGGCATGAGGAGCTAAATTCAGAGATGGATCAAATGGGGACAATTCTGTTGAAATCATTGGAGATATACCAGTTTTATTCAGATCTAAATGTGTGATGTGTTATATGACCTGCAAATAATTTAAGTCCCGACTGTGGCATTTGTAAGTTTTGGGGTACACAGGAAAAGGAGAAGCAGGGGAATTCACTCAGGTAAGGGTGATATTTCTATGGCTGGCTATGCTGCTTTGTACCAGAGGAGAACACAATGGGGCCCTAATACAGGAGAGAACCAGAGCCATCATCATCTTCTAACATGCAATATTTGGCATTCATTTAATTAACACACACACACTCCTTAAATAACAATTATAAGAAAGATTTTGGCTAGGGCTCTCCTCCCTAACTTTACACTATATGCCAAATTCTGTTCTCCAGTGTAAATCTGGAGTGACTCTACTGACTCCAACAAAATGACTTCAGAAATACAACTGTGTTCCTGAATGAAGAATTTGGACCATATTTTTAATTATATCATCAGTGAACTGAGATGCCAATAGTTTTCCATTCATTATTTTAATAACACTAATTGTATATCCAATACTAAAAACTGTAAAGAATATTTTCATGCCTATCGATGCCCAAAGTGTTCAATGTCAGTTGAAAAAAATACTACTTTGCTTATTGGTAAAATACCTTGAGAAACACTGTTCTTCTAATATGTTATTATAGACACATTGCTTTCTAGCTTAGCTCTCACATTGAATATTTTCCACCTGTGGCTATCATATAATTTTGAAAAAGAGAAAGTCACCAGGTTCAAGGGGTTTAGTTCAAAACCTGTGGATTGATCTTTGCACTAAGCTGCTGTTAAGATATATGGGAAACAAATTGCAATGCTTTAATCAAAGACACACTGGAATTGTTGCTAACTTGAGATGAATATCCTTAGGGAATACTAAGTGGAGATCGTTGGGGTTTTGGGCTTTGTTTTGGTCTTATGACAGTAACACAACTGTGTTGAAAAGTGACTTTTGGGGGACATGGCCTCTGAGTTCCTCTGAGATCACCAAGAATGACTTAGAGGGGAAGATGGACTGGTCTTTTAAAAATATTTAGAAAATAACATAGAATACATATGCAGTTCAGCAAAAAATTTGAGTGATCCATGCTAATTGAAGTATGGATGGTATTGCTGCCAACATGAAGTACACGACAGCTCCTAAAACCCTCCTTACATTATCAGGAGAGCAAGAGGTGGATGAACATTTATCCTCTTGGGGGAATAGGTGGTGTTTCATTTTTTTTTAAGTGATCACCTGCTTGTTGCCATGTTCTTTGCAATCCATGACAGCCATGTGCCCTTATTTTGTTCCTCTAAAGAACATATATAAAACCACAAAGAGAAAAAGAAAACTTACCTGTCAACCTCACCATTGTTTTGTCTTTATGGATTGTTGGAGATATTTAAAGTTTTCCTTTATTTATGCTGATGACATTCTTTTCCCCAAAAAAACAGGTTTCTTGAATTCCTGTTAGGAAGCCCAAACCTGAATACAAGCGCAGTATGCAAATGTCAAGTCCAGAAATTGCCATTATTGTATTGGTAATAGAGCTAGGTGACATTTTTTGGCCAAAACTTATTTATGGCAAAAGTATGAAGATTTGCTACAACTGAAGCATTTCACAAATTCATGTCAGTTTTGCCAAACTAATCATATTTTTTTAAAAAGCAATTTTTTTTTGAAAAAGGTCAAAATGGTTTGTTTTCACATTTTTAATTTCAATTCAAAATGACTTTGTACAAAATTTCCTTCATTTCTTTAAATTAAATGTTAAAAAATGCTTAAAATCAAAACAAAGCAGTATGTGTCAATTTTTCTTCAACTTTTCAATTCACCAAAAAAAAATCATTAAATTTAGATTTGCGAGTCATCCTGAAACATTTTTGTAAATGTTGCCAGTGAACTAAAAAATCAGATATTCACATAGCTCTAATTGGTAGTTAATATGTACACATTTTAACTTGCCGCTTGCAAGTCCTGTGATCCCAAAGAATCAAAACAGTCTATTCTGAAAAAACAAGCTTCCTTGTTCACACACATTATGGGGAAAGGTGCTTTATTAGGTGCTTTTGCTCTTACAGACTGGGTCACAGACCCAGACCCAAGGTTTAGAAAAAAATTCTAGTGAAAATGGCAGAGATAGCATACATCCTGCAAACCTTGACTTATGTGAGCCCTTCCATTAATACTGGACTACTTGGGTAAGTAAGGACTGCTCATGTGACTAAGGGTCTGCTTGTTGAGCTGCTAGTTTCAGGAAAGGATGCGAGATATTGGTTATTTCTTACATAAAAAAGAAAAAAATGCTTTTGTGATTTACAGATTGCCCTGGCAATAGTCATTTGAACAAACAGAACCCTGAATACCCCTAATGATTACCTCACCTCGGTAGTACAATGATACTTTCAGTCATGACTGAAGCCTGCTAATCTTACATGTTTGCCTTTCATAGGGAATTATGTAATCTTAAGGGATAATCTTGTTTTGCTTTCTGGACCACACCATCTGAGGAGCAATTGACAACATAGGCTGCTTCTATGCTACCTTGTTCAGTTTCTCATATTTCCTTTGAAGAATCCAGGAAGAATGAATTTTATGCCATTTTAAACTAGTATGTAGTATGCATGCCAAGTTCTTTCATAAAGATAAAAAAGTAACAGGTAACATAAATGTAATATGGCATAAGTAAGTATTGATGAACTTATGATGCTATCAGATAAAAATCCAAAGGTTTACATATCCCTTAACCACTAAAACTACAAAATGCCTAGCATTCCAAACTGAGACATCACTTCTTACAAATAAATATGGGGGACTTGGAATAAAACTTCACAACCAGACATATACTGGTAGTTACAGTACATATTGGATGTTCCTTTCTTAATCAGTACTTTTTCCAATAGCCACTTTCTCCAAATCTCATATGAACATCCCCTTATCATGGGGAGAGATCTTGAAGGGGAATGGGGGAGGAAATCTTTTGTGAAAGGTATGCTTAATTCAAACTGCAGAGAAGACTAACAGCCAGTAGAAAAGAAGGATTTTCAAGGGCAGGAGATGCTGAGGTGATACGCTAGGATAGCGTTCATTTGATCTTATTCTTGATTTTTTTACATATTTAAAAAGATACGAGTGAATTCTGTGCTTCTGAAATTTAGACCTCATGTTAATAGTTCTAACCACATGTAGCGCAAGCAGGTGCTGTGAAAGTTAAGGCAGAGCTGAATGTGAACACACTTCAGTCCTGGCATGAAGCACTTCTGTTTCAGCTCTCTCTTAGTAGAAGAAGTTGCTAATTGTAATGCATTCAGTGCAACTGCAAATCAAATGTTAAATGTGGAGCAGATAAAAAAGTTAAAAAACAATGTGTATTGTTTACATTTTATATGCATTTAAAGATTTACAGATGACACCCATAATCTCAGGAACTGGGAATGTTACAATGATTAAATCAAACACAACATTTACAAAAACTAATAACATCTTCCTTGCCCTCTGCAGTCGCGGTCTCACCAGCTAAGTAAAGATCTAGTGAAACAGATGAATCTTACTCTGCTTGGGAAGCACAACACATCTGGACAGCCAGCCAGAGAGAATATGCTCTAAGCAAATACCCTGGAGCTGATTCTGGAATATTCCATCCCAGGAACTGACAGGAAGAAGAATGATCTAGCGAACCCTAACCTAATGTGAGAGAGAGAACCTTCCGATAGCTGGATCACATACCACTTAGGACTTTATAGGTTGTAGCCAGCACCTTGAACTGCATTTGTAAACAGACAGGTAGCTAGTGTAGAAAACAGGAGCTCACTACATGCATCCGACGAAGTGGGTATTCACCCACAAAAGCTTATGCTCCAATACGTCTGTTAGTCTATAAGGTGCCACAGGACTTTTTGCCGTTCATTCATGTGGTGACCCATTACTTTCTGTATTAGCTGAAGCTTCTAGGTGCTTTTCAAAGCTAGCCCCAAGCAGAGCACATGGCAGTAACATAGCCTTTAGATTACAAAACAGAGATTGTGTCAAGATCTGCATTAGAGGGGAAAGATGAAAAGAGAGTACTAGGTGCCAGCTTTGCCACCCGGAAATACAGCAGCAGCACTGCATCGAATAAGAGCCTAAGACCACAAATTAGACTTGCAAGGTTTGGACAAACACCTCTAAGAGAAAAGGAGTAGTTATGGCACCTTAGAGACTAACCAATTTATTCTTTTTGCGAATACAGACTAACACGGCTGCTACTCTGAAACCTCCAAGAGAAGGTGTGTCATGGTGATAACGAAAATATCCAGAGGAATTTCTGTCTTTCAGTGTCACTTCCATTGAACCTAAGCCAGTTCACATTCTTATATTGGTCAGACACTGTGAAACACAGATAAAGAAGAGATCGCTAGCACATGAACTGATAGCTTATCAATGTCTTTGGTTGTAAAATTTATGAATTACAGAGACAGGATTTTAAAGGTTCCTTTTTTGCTCATTCAAAATATATACATGCATTTAACATACTAGCTTCATAATATGACATGTAATTTTGACATTAAGTACTATTTATGTATCCCTTATCAGACACATGCTTATGTTAAAGCAACTTAATGGCAGCTATAATACCTGTAATTGCTGTAACTACCATAGAATTATTTACTGAACTATAATTATCAATTCTCTGGAGGAGACAGCCTTGAGGAAAAAGGAAGTGAAGTGTGCAGGATATAAAATAATTAAACACATGCCCGGACAGCTCCCTGCAGATGTCATGAAATCTATGCATTTCTTTAATTTAATTTGCATATTACAAACAAAATTTTAACACTCATTTATATTACAGAGGCATGTGTTTAATTTGAAGTGTTCACCATGCTTCATAATTAAAATGCAACAAGCCAGATTCTGATCTCAGTTTCCTATAAATCTGGCATAACTTCAGTATAACCAATGGAGTCATTAAGGGCTAGATTTACAAAGGGACTTCAGTGACTTTCCGCCACTTAGGTGCCTAAATCCCAGAATCAGGAATCACTAGTATTCACAACTCCCATCCCCTCAGCTGCTGCCTAATTCTGTAGGCATCTAAATTCACACGGCACCTAAGCTTTCGCAGTAAAGTTCCTTAGGCACCTATGTTTCTGCCTCTAGGCATCCAGATGCCTAAGCCCCAGTGCAGTTCACAAGCCAGAGAAAGATAAGCATTCTTCTACCTAACTGGCCTGCCAGGCCCAATCCACTAAGCGGGCTCTGAGGAGTAGATGGGATTTGAACAGGGCTCTACCATCTCTCAGGAAAGTACCCTAACCACTGGGGTGTGCAATATTCCCAGTTGGGTCTCCCTCAATCCTCTTTTATTGAAGCTGTTTCACTTATGATAAGTTATAAGTCAAAGAGAGAACGCATGCATGAGAATGACTCTAGCCCAGTGGTTAACACACCAACCCAGGATGTGGAGGTCCAGTATTCTGCTCTAATGATGTGTTAGTTATTTATCCAAAGGGGAACAGCTTCAACAAGAGTGATCAAAGGATCCCCACATCAGACTAGCCCATATCCCAATGGTTAGGGCACTTACCTGACATGTGACAGACCTCTATTCAAATCTCTTCTCCTTATTAAGCAGAGGGGGCATTTGAACTGGGGGTTTCCCACATCCCAGGAGAGTGGCCTACCCACTGGGCTAAAACTTTTGAGGGAGGGCCTCCTCCTTCCCCCTCAGTGTCTTGCAAGGAGCGCCTTAGAAGCCTGACTCTAAGAGAGGGTTCAGAGCTCAGAATCCCATGCAGGATTATAGGCACCAAACTTCATGAATGGGGTGGGCTTTAGGACCCACCCCTCTCCTGGGCATCTCCCACTAGCTAGCTTAGGTGGCTGCCCACTCACATGGCTGGCTTTTGTGAATCCCATTCTTAGGCATCTATCTCTCACCATTCATTGTATAGGTTTCAGAGTAGCAGCCGTGTTAGTCTGTATTCCCAAAAAGAAAAAGAGTACCTGTGGCACCTTAGAGACTAACAAATTTATTTGAGCATAAGCTTTTGTGAGCTACAGCTCACTTCATCGGATGCATTCAGTGAAGTGAGCTGTAGCTCACGAAAGCTCATGCTCAAATAAATTCGTTAGTCTCTAAAGTGCCACAAGCATTCATTGTATAGGGAGCCTGATCACCTAGCCCCAGACGTTGTGAATTCCAGTGATTTTCCAAATGCCTAAAAGTTAGCACTGGTGCCTCTTGGCATTGCAATGCCTAAATGCCTTTGTTAATTTAGCCCTAAGAATATACCTCAGTGTAACGGACCTCACAATATGGCTTCATATGTGCAATCTGAATTTCTGGAATCACTCTTGTATTTCACTTTAAAACAGAAACACATGTATAATTACTGTTCTTAGAACCAGTAACTTAACTTTTAGCATTTCAAAATAATTCTCCCTGTTTAGCACATTTCTATGTATGTATTTTTAGATTTGTTGGCCACAATACCTGGCTATGGCCAAGGACAACAGAGTGCATCATAGGACATGGGGATACAAATATGGTTTGAATCCTTCTGTGCATTAGGTCAGTTCCCTGGTGTAAGTAACAGTAGCCTGAAGCTCTAATTTAGACCAGTTGCCTATGGCCCTATGGTCCCATTATGGCAGGCAGGGATCCATGGGGTAGGGAGCCCAAGCCACACCCTTCCCCCACCAACTACACCCTCTATGCTGGTCACAGGTGGGCATATGAACTGCTATATTGACAGTATGCTGCCACAGGATCCCCTTAGATTAGGGTGACCCTCCCGTGGCTCTGCAGCCTTACAGCTGGCCATATTGAACCATCCTCCTTCCCTCTACTTTGGAGCTGAGTGCCATATAAGGCTTCTGGTGTTAAAGCAGTTATACACTCAGTCTGTAGAATGTGGAGTTCAAGGGACATGTATATGCCCCTCAGTGATATCTGTTGCTCAAAAAGGTTCTGTGATTACATACATAGGCTTGCAGCTCCTACAGTCTGACGCTGTGAAGACAGTATATTCAGGGTCTGAACTTCAGCTGCTCCCACCGAAGTTCATAAAACTGACTTCTGTGAGAGCTAGTTGGCACTGAACTCTACTGTATACCACCAAGATGACTTATGGAACTATATAAATAATATAATAATTTATAAACCTAAAAAAATATACTGAATCTAAGGTACGGTACATTTTTATCCTTAACTTGTTTTTGGCTTAAGTAGTTATAGTAATAATTAACTATATATATATATATATTTTAAAACCCTCTTTATAAAGAATAGAGCAGAAAGAACAAGAAGGGGAGGCCATGTCTGACAAGTAAAATTGAAGGTACAATATAAAAAGAAGCTTAATAAAAGTTTCCAATTAAAATAATTATATTACTTGGTGCTTTCAGCAATACCAATTTTATACTTTTGTAATCAGCTTCAGAATTTAAATATATGAAAAGAGAATACATATTATATTTGGAATTTACAAATCTGTAGCATAAAATATTGGCAAGGATGGATTCCTGGGCAAAATTATCCTTTAGCTTTCACTATACCCAAAAAGAAAAGGAGTACTTGTGGCACCTTAGAGACTAACAAATTTATTTGAGCATAAGCTTTCATGAGCTACAGCTCACTTCATCGGATGCATCTGTAGCTCACGAAAGCTTATGCTCAAATAAATTTGTTAGTCTCTAAGGTGCCACAAGTACTCCTTTTTTTTTTTGCGAATACAGACTAACACAGCTGTTACTCTGAAACCGTCATATTTCACTAGTGTCATTCAGTGCTACTTTGAAAATTGTATCCAAACTCTGTGTAAAAGGACAAAATTATATAAAATGGCAATATGAAAGTCACTTTGCACATAACTCTTGAAATATTCAGAATACAACTTGCTGTCTGGGGATGTGAATGCATTTCAACTTGCAAAGAACAAAGGGGGAAATAATACATAAAACCTGCTGATGATGTCATGATCCGGAAATGATCATGCAATATTATAAATATTAACAAATGTGCCAGTCACTCACTTGCAATGTAAAGGTTCTTGAATTTTATGGCTGCAGATTCTTTTTTTTTTAAACATACAAATACTAACTTGACAATAAAAGACTGTGCACAATAAAAAGCCGTGCTTTTATCTGTCATGTGATGGGTTCAATTAGCATTATATTAAACATGTGTAGTATATCCTAGGAGAGCCACTGATACACTATGCAAAAAGTAACTGGCACATTAAATAAAACTAAGGGCTCAATCCTGCTTTTGTTG
The DNA here is from genome assembly GCF_015237465.2 of Chelonia mydas. Taxonomy (NCBI): domain Eukaryota; kingdom Metazoa; phylum Chordata; order Testudines; family Cheloniidae; genus Chelonia; species Chelonia mydas. Next base: position 87,295,811 of record NC_057853.1, on the reverse strand, counting down.
AAGTCAATAGTAAAATTCCTGCCAAATTCAAGAGAAGCATTCTCTGGCCCCGAGTCTTTTTAAATGCAATGTGTTCAACATATGAGTAAGTGTTCTGGTGTGCCCTGTAGCATTTCGAGCCTTTCTGTTGCGGATTGACAGATCACCATTGGAATCAGTTTTACAGTGGCCCTTTAGCTGTTCTTTCCATTTAAGACAAAATGGCAGACAAGAGGTACAACAGAAGCACCTGAGAATGATGGTGAGGATGAAAAATGTTTCTCTTCTGGACCACCTTGAAAGAACAAAGTAGAGCATATACTCTACAGATTTCCTGCTAATAAGCAAGCAAATCAGTAGAGGGTCATGCTGGTAAGATTGTGCTTTACATGTAACCTTTGGGTGGGCTAGAGTTCACTTCATTGCCCTTCTCCAGTGCCTTAAAAAAAACCCAACTCCCATAGAAAGACCCAGAGTTGATTTTCGGCAAGGATTGCACAGGGTCAACCTTCCCACATTCAAGTCCCAAAAGGAACTAAAGAAATGAATTTAATTAAATAACTTTATAAAATCTGAACTGTTCAGTCCCCACAGAAACAGCTCCCAAAAGCTTAGGTTTTGTTCACCTAAGTCTCAGTTACAGTCTTTGGTCACCAAATCTAGACAGTCTGCTGAGTCTAAAACAACGTCTTCCCTCCACTTGCTTGTAGGAATCTGCAGTTGGAATCCAGGCAGACTCTTCCTCTGCTGACATCACTGCTAGCCAGTCAGCTAACTGATTAACCAATCACTCAGTTAAGCATATAGATTTAAAGAAAACCCTGCTGCAAAATGCTTCAGAGTTAAGGACAACAGCTGGCTTTCTGCTCCTGGGCTCTGCTTCTCCCAACTCACACAGGGCACATGGCCCTTTGTAAAGCAGCTACCCTTATGGAGTCTGACCCCAGCAACAGGGAACCTATTGAAACATATCCAAAACTACCACACCCAATTTCAGAAGCTTCTGGAGGTGTAGCGCTTAATCAGCCTAGCAACAATGAACCAGACACAACTCACTCCTACCTCCCGCCAGTGGGTCTCTCTTAAAGAGATATTAGGCACATGAGTTACAAATATATAGGCTTCAGAGTAGCAGCAGTGTCTGTATTTACAAAAAGAAAAGGAGGACTTGTGGCACCTTATAGACTAACCAGTTTATTTGAGCATAAGCTTTCGTGAGCTACAGCTCACTTCATCGGATGCATATATAGGCTGTTTATGTTTCCCCATGCTGTCTCACCAATAGTTTGTACTATTATCTTATGGTATACACCAGTGGCTCTCAACCTTTCCAAACTATGGTACCCCTTTTCAGGAGTCTGATTTGTCTTGCGTACCCCCAAGTTACACCTCACTTAAAAACTACTTACTTACAAAATCAGACATAAAAAACAAAAAAGTGTCAGAGCACACTATTACTAAAAAATTGCTTATATGGTAAAAATGAGAAAGTAATTGTAAAATAAATCAATTGGAATATAAATATTGTACTTTCAGTGTATAGCAGTGGTTCTCAAACTGTCGTGCTGGTGACCCCTTTCACATAGCAAGCCTCTGTGTGTGTGTGACCCCCCCTCCCCTTTTAAATATGTAAAGAAGCGTTTTTAATTTAACACCATTATAAATGCTGGAGGCAAAATGCGGTTTGGGGTGGAGGCTGACAGCTCACAACCCCCAATGTAATAACCTCGTGACCCCCCTGAGGGGTCCCGACACCCAGTTTGAGAACCCCTGGTGTATAGTATATAGAGCAGTATAAACAAGTTGTTGTCTGTATGAAAATTTAGTTTGTACTGAATTCACTAGTGCTTTTTATGTATCCTGTTGTAAAACTAGGCAAATATCTAGATGAGTTGATGTACTCCCGGAAGACTTGTGTACCCCAAGAGGTATGTGTACCCCTGGTTGAGAACAACTGATACACACTATCCCCTCTAGCAATGAAGACAGATACAGTTCCCATGCTCACAAACTTCAAAGTGTAGCAGCAACCCTTTGTTTTGCAATCAGTGTGAATAAAACTCATTTCCTAGTTGGATTAATGAAGCATAGTTGTGCTATGAGAGTGTTCATTCTCTTAAGGCTGGACAATGCTAGCCCATTACTTTCTTTGCCTTCTATCCACCAATTTACAACTCAGAAGCAGCAAACAAACAATCTGAAAGATCAAGTGGCAGACTGACAAATGCAAGGAGTAAGAAAAGGAAAACAAACAATCTCTATGCTAATTCATTTGTGGGCTTTTCTTGATCAAAGAGTTAAAAGCTTAGCACTCAAAAGACACTGGATGACTCTTCCCCCATGGTATATTGTAAATCACTTGTGTTAGACACAGCCTGTGCTCAGCATTGCAACACCTAACTGATTTAGGAACATCAAACTCATTTTCAAAAGGGATATAGGCATTTAGGAGCTAAAATCCCAAAGGATTTTGGCTCCAAAGTGCCTTAATTTGAAAATGAGATATATTCTCCTAAATCAGTTAGGCATTGCAATGCTGATCAAGCAAAGCCTAAATATTTTTAAATATCTGGGCCATAGAGTGGTGCATAGATAGTATGTATATATTGAAGTAAACATATTCCAAGATTACCAAGCCATGACAAAAAATCCTGGGTGGAAGTCTCCCTTGAATTACTGAGGGACAATAGGAAAAGAAAGAAAAAATAAATATACAGAAGATGTAGCATGAGTAACTGTCGAAGTAGCATTGCACAAAAAAGTTTGCAAACTCATATTTAATGGTTTTGATAAAGAACCATTATTTCTGATTATGGGTCTGTCCCTGGCATGATGGAACACACGGTTGTCATTCTCTTTTGTTGCTGTAAGAGGCTCAGTGTAAAGTTTTTAAGAGTTGCACAGGCTACTAAGCACCCACGTGACATAAAAAGTCTCTGAGACTTAAGCTCCTACATGACTTTTAAGATTCTTATTCCCATCTTCAATCACTTTAGATATTTATGAAAATTGTACCCAGTTGCAAATGAAACATTCACACACAGTTTCTAGCCAGCAGATATATACCCAGGAAATAAACAATATATTTAGTGTACATTAGAATTTGACTAATGAAGAGACCACACGCTTGAGGAAAACGATACATCTTTCATATTGAAAAAAAATAATCTCCCTTAAAAAAAAAAGTCTAAAGTCCTGATCCTGTATCATCATCCTGGACAGATTTCAATGAAATTGTGCACAGATACAGCAATATGCTTGCTTGGAGGACAATGAAGGATTGAGGCCCAAATCCTTAAAATTGATTTATTGTTGAAAGTGAACCATTCTCCTCAGATGCAACAGTGAAGTAAGCAAATCTAAAGAGAATCTGTTTGAGATCCACTTGCTTAATACTCATCCTACTCTCTCACTTTTTTGATAGAATATTATGAGAAAAGTACTTCTCATGGCATTTCCCACTACAACCACATGGTTTGAATCTGCGAAGTAAACCACAAGAAGAAAACCACATGTTTACAGCTTGGGAACACCAAGAGGGGAAACCATTCTTACGGCATTTTGAACTAGAAGAGATACATTATAAGGTTTCTTGATCGTCTTGCATCATTGACAGATCAGTTTTAATATTAACTTGATCACACAGCTTAGTCAGGTTAACATAAAAGCAATACATGACAGGCAAATTGGAGAAAGGAGTGAAACTGAACAAATTTGTCTGAGAGAAGTGAGTAAGATTTTAAATTTAATTTGCATAAATAGATAGTATTTGAATTTGTGAGAGTCGTATTTAAAAGATATAGCAGGTTGAAATGCCAGTCACACACAGGTGTCCCCAAAATCCCACTGAATAAACATCTGAGCAACTAGATGTATACTGTATGTAAAAATGTTGCTAAATAGTTTGAGTATCCAAACAAATTACCTGATCAGACTGCAAGTTAAACTAAAAACATAGCCATTCCCCTTGATGCTGTAACATTTATTCATGCAAGAAGTTCCATTGACATCAATGGAATCATTCACGTGAGTAATGCACTACCTGCATGAGTAATGTGTGTAAAACTGGACCCTAACATAGGTGAGCCATTGCCCAAAGGGGAGGCAATAGCACTCACTATCTGCAGCTAGGGGAGGCCAGGGTGAACCCAATCAAAAATTGAAGATCAAAAAACCCCATTTAAAATAAAAAAGTCAAGATACTATCAAATTATACTCTGATACTCATTTATAGATTCATAGATACTAAGATCAGAAGGGACCATTATGACCATCTATTCTGACCTCCTGCACAACGCAGGCCACAGAATCTCACCCACCCACTCCTGCGAAAAACCTCTCACCTATGTCTGAGCTATTGAAGTCCTCAAATTGTGATTTAAAGACTTCAAGGAGCAGAGAATCCTCCAGCAAGTGACCCGTGCCCCATGCTACAGAGGAAGGCAAAAAACCTCCAGGGCCTCTTCCAATCTGCCCTGGAGGTAAATTCCTTCCCGACCCCAAATATGGCGATCAGCTAAACCCTGAGCATATGGGTAAGATTCACCAGCCAGATACTACAGAAAATTCTTTCCTGGGTAACTCAGATCCCACCCCATCTAACATCCCATCACAGGCCGTTAGGCCTATTTATCATGAATATTTAAAGATCAGTTGATTACCAAAATCATGTTATCCCATCATACCATCTCCTCCATAAATTTCTGGATTATCATCCTGTCAGGACAAAAATCACTTCCTTGTATTCATCCAAAAAGTAAGGACATTTCCTGTATTCATAATGAACTAAGAACCATCAAATTATGCAATTTGAAAAAAGATCCACAATAATTCTCTCTTTATGACTGAAGTCAGTGAGTTCAGAAAGTAGTTTAGCCACTAGCTACACGAAATAAAAGTAACTTGATTTCACCTTAAAGTGCATGCTTATATCTATTTAAGGCAATGGAAGTGCTCACAGGCTTAAAGTTATCCATCGGATGAATTGTTGTTGGGAATGGGGCTGGACTTAAGCATTTACTTAAGTGCTTTCCTGAACAGGGGATTTATTTCCTTGGCAGGCAGCCGTGCAAATAGAGAAAGGAGTAAAAAAGCCACACAGACACAAAATGCAAAAAGAGTATTTCTTTCTATATCTGCCTGCTGTGCTTAGTGGGCTTCCTTAACTACATCTTGAGCTAAATGTTATTGAAAAGCACGGTACTGTAGTTATTTCAAGACACAGTCTGCATTTGCTCTATGACTGGGTGGGCACACATTATATAAATCACTTTCAGCTAGACTGTAGGCTATAAAAAGGGAATTTTTTTCCTTAGTGATTTTAGTTTTGAAAGTTCTGAAGTGTCTAGATATTGGGCAAAGTCCAAAATGTTCATTTTATTGCACTCATCTCTCTCTCTCTCTCTCTCAGCAACTCCTTTCCTAGAGAGTTGGATGCATACACTTCAACGTTTATGTAGGCCAAGCTGTATACCCAGTGAGAGAACAGCATGTTAAGCTGTTGCCTCTGATGTGTATGCAGCATCAGGGGATGCAAGAGATGCCTCTGCCTGCAGTCCCAAATGGCCACTCTGTGGGTCTTATTAGGGGAAATCAGGCTTTCCTGGTTTTCCAATTTCCACCAAAATTAACAGGGTTCTGTCTACTGATACCTAGAACATTCCCTGACATTTTGGAGTGGATTGGATGTGGTGTTCAAAAGCTGACACATTACAAATGGACAGACAGATAAATCACATTGAGTTGACTGCAGGGCTTCAAATTTGCTCAGCCAGTAAAAGTCACCGAACACTTCCCTTTATAGCCCCTTGTTTATAATTACTTATGAAACTTTGCCAATCTTTATGGTTCTGACTGAAATTTTCCTTACCTGGTCTTCGCTTCAGGCAGCTATACCCTTTTTTTCCCTTTTGAAAAATATGTTAGCAAAACCAATGAAGCCATTTCCAAGAATGATGTTTGAAGAAGCAAGTAATTTTGTCCATGTTAGCCAATTTTTCTGATCCCCCCCCCCCACGATTATTAATAACTCTACACAGAACCTAGGGATTTTGGCTCAGAAACATGCCTTAGTGCTTTGGGGGAATTAGCAGCAGATAGTTGAGGCCTTGTGTTAAAGATGGGAGGATGTATCATTACACTGAAATGGGTTTTCTTTCATGCTGCAGAACAGACTGATAAATATATCCCTTTTATCAACATTAAAATGGATATCACACTTGCTTACCCTCCAGAACCACCTAGAGCCATTAATTCGGAAGTAATTTCAAATACTGAATACCTAGTTATCACTTTTTGGGTAAGATATACAGTATCTGTCCACATTTGTTTAAAGAACGGCAACTAAAAGCCAGATTCAGCGGCTCCATCAAAACTTCCTTGCTAGATTATCTCTAAGATTGGAAGCAGTTTACAATGAGACATTAGTCCAAATTAGGTCCACAACCCTCCACCCCCATTTCTAAAAAAAAAAAAGGGGGGGCAAGTTTTCAACTTGCCTTAAATCACAACAATACACATTTTTAAGGGCAATATTTGAGGAAGTTTTTATGCCTGTAAAAGGATGGGCAAATTGGTATTTGCATATGTCATTTCTGTAGACAAAAATCAGAGTCTACAGAGAGAAAAAAAAAAGACAATTTTATGCCAAATTCTGCTCTGTTACTCATAGTAACTCTGCTGATATTAGTGACGTTGCACTGATCTGCAAAATGACTTAGTGGATTTAGACCAGCATAGCTAACAGCAGAAATAGGTTCTTGAAGTCTAAATTAGTTTCCCACATTTGGGATGAAAGTGTATCACTAGAAGAAGAAGAATACACACCATTATCAAAAACTCTGAAGCTAGTGCTTCCTTCTCATTAGGGCTAACAAACACCACAGATTTTAATTTTGCTCAGTTCACATTACCGGTCCCTGACCTGAGCCAGTATTTTAGTGGTTCTCACTGTGGTTGAAATTTCACGTCACTGTATTAATTGGTATTGCTTTAGAAGGGAACATCAAATGCTGTGAAGGCTCCTTTTATATTCAAACCAAATCTTTTAATTTTCCATGGTAATTGTTAAGATGAATCATTAAACTAAGGCTGCCAGCTGTGTTCCGTTAAAATGCAACCAGCCTCCCGTGCTCAACATTCTCTAGCTGGTTTTAGTGCAGTACATTTGTGATTGGAGTTTCTTGATTTCATTGGGTGATGAAGTTTGCTTTTAGGCCTCCTGCAACCATGCAAACCACACAATAAGGTTAACCATTGTAATTTGATTTAAGGGGAAAAACAAAATGAGTTATGTGGAAACTAGTTTTATTGGTGATATACTGGATAAATTCAGTGTGGCTGTTTGTGTGTTGCTTTGATCAGAAATAAAATCTTTGAAAAGTGAAGCCACAAGAAAACTAGCCCCAAACCAAGACTATGAAATGCAAAACTATTGATTCAAGCTGAGAGTTAAACAGCAGAAATTGCCTATTTTCCACAATGGTGTAAACAGTTAGTTCAAGAGTGCTGTTGCATATGTAAAGAGAAAACAAGTCTGCTATAGATCACATTTCAAAAGGGAAGAGTTCTAAACCTCAGATGATAATATTTCAGTTCTTAAAGTGGCTGGACATAGCTCCCAAACCCCAAAGAAACCACAAATAGATTATATTGTGTAATAAGTGTAGGGTACATTCAGATTTTCATGCGCTGGGTGTTAGAGCACAACTCTCACTTAAGTCATTGTTTTATAGGGTCTGATCCACATTTTAAAAAGGATTTCAGCCTCACTTCTGAGTTATGCATGCAATTTGGATTCAGCAATTTGATGTAGGTGCAAAATTATAGGCTGGGGGAGGAATGTTGATTTCTGTACGTTTGTAAAGTGCCATGGACATTTGTGGCACCAAGCCTTCATATACCAAGATATGAACATACCACTTAGTGTATTCTTTTTTATCCCAAGTAGGCCATAAACTTTATGTTAAAACCAGAACTATGTGAAAAATGGGTCATATATATTTAGAAACACACACATTCTACCCATTAACTGTAGCGGGAATTGCACGCATTCATCCAAAGAACAGAATTTATGAAACCAGTGAAAGTTGCCTGTTGGGACAGTTTCACAAGGCATGTAGAGTTACTTGCAGCTTAGTTGTAATTTCTTGAAGTTTCTGTAGTTGGGCAGCAGTTTTTGCTGGCAAAATGACTTGTACCTAGAAACAGAAATGGGCATAGCAAAGCCAACATTGAGAAGAAAATAGGGCAACTTATTTCCATGTAAATCTCATTCAAACCCTAATTCAACAGCAGCAATAGCTCCTGTGATACATTTTGTATTAAAGATGCCACATACATAAAAAGATTGCCAGAGGTTCCATATCCAGTTACATTGTTTCAGCCCATCACACAGAAGAGCTAGCAGTGAGAAACGTATCATACTTGGAGCAATCCAGTGTTGCTTTGCAGTTTACCCAGCACTTCAACACTGAACCTAAATTCTTCTTCTCAGTGGAGACAAGAGAACTACCTGGATTGGAAGTAGATGTACTTCAACAGCATGAACTGGGAATAGTGTACAAAATATGGAGGCTGCTATGAGAAATCAGCTTGTTCTTAACACTGAAAAGTGTGGCTCAGTCAAGTGCCATGCAGAAACTGATTGGATTCCTAGTTCTCACTATGGGCTTCTTTTTCCTTGCTCGAGGGAAGGGGTAGTAAATTGCTACCAGACTTTATTAGTAGCAAATTATCACTTCCCTGTATGGATTCAGCTGTGCTGGCTGGTGCATTGGAAGGTAGAGGGCATGGAGCCAAGGTCCCACCTACTCTATACCTGCTTGCTCTGGGATACGGGAGTTGTTGGTATGCATGCTCACACCCAAGGTCCAGGTAGCCCATGAGGAAACATAGCTGAAATTACACTAGACTTGTTTAAGCCAGAAGAAACTGGAATAATGTTATGAAATCAATTTGGGGGAAGTGCCTGATATTGCTCAAAAGCAACCCCTCCACACAATTAAGAAATGTTGTTATTAGCCTGTACATTGAGTTCCAGACTGATTTAGCTGGAAGGATGGAGGTCATTATACAGCATGTGAACTGAATTGCGAGAACAGCTTTTTAAAAATTATGTACAGTGTTAGATGTAGACAAAAGATTAGGGTTGCCAGGCATCCAGTTTTCAACTGGAACGCCAGGTCAAAAAGGGACTCTGGCGGCTCAGGTTGGCACTGCTGACCGGGCCATTAAAGTCCAGTTAGTGGTGCGGGGGTGGGGGGTGGGCTTGTGGGGGGAGAAGAATGGGGAGCAGGGGCTAAGGCAGGCTTCCTGCCTGTCCTGGCTCTGCGAGGCTCCTGGAAGCGGCCACCAGGTCCCTGCAGCCCCTAGGCACATGGGTGGCCAGGGAGGCTCCACACACTGTCCCTGCCCCTAATGATGGCTCCGCAGCTCGCATTGGCCAGGAACCATGACCAATGGCAGCTTGTGGTGCAGCACCTGTGGGTGCAGGGGCAGTGCGCTGAGCCTCCCTGGACACCCATGTGCCTTGGGGCTGCTGCGGCCTACTAGTTGCAGCATTACTAACAGGGATAGATTGGGTAAAATCACAGCTTCATTGGAATAGAAAGGAATATGGACAAGCTAAACTTAAGTTTCTGCAATTTTCTTACTGGTTGACTGTGTGAATTTTTGTTAAAAGTTCCTTTTGTTGATATGTAGAAATAAGATTTTTCTGTTGCTAGAGAAATTGTTTTAGCCTATTTGGGGGGTTATGAGTGATTAGATTTATTGTATAGTCATGCTTTAAGTAAAATAATTGATTAAGGTATAGATAAGGACTCTCATTTTAACTATATAACGAGGGTCAAAAAAAGAGAGGCCTGTTGGAACCTAACTCTGGAACACAGCTCAAGACCAAAGCTGCCAGAACTCTTATACCCAGCACAACCATACCAGGCAGCAGCCGGAGCCCCAGACAAAATCCAATCCTGACTGGCTGTCGGAAGATTTCAGTCTGCTTTATTGGGAGTGGTGAGCATTAGGCGTTTGGTGTGTATATTCTGTTAATTGCTAATAAACATACATTAAGGATATTCACTGTGTAAAGGTCCCGTTAACCTATAGAGGTAATTGCCCCAGAGGGGGGAAGAGAGAGCTTTAAATTTATGGGGGTAACATAAGTAATGGAAAAGACATATCAGATCATTAAATGCAAGATTTGTCTGTATAGTTTAAATTTCTAGTGCTTTGCCTAGTTAGAAGTCACTTTAGTAGGGTTCCGAGCATTTCCTTTTTGAGACTTATTCCACACTCCAATCTCTCATGCTCAGGAAGTGTTTCCTGATACTTGACCTACATTTTCCTTTTTTAAATTGTACTTCAGGATATACAAGAGTCCATGTAACACAGCAAATAACTTCTCTCTCATTGGAGTTAATGTTCTTCAGATATATGTAGACTCTCATGTCCTCTCAACATGTTACATAATTCAGGTTTTACACAAACCTACCCATACAACATGGACATACAACTTACATACCAAACAGAGAGCAAGTCTCAGTAAACTTTAGAAATTAACAGTAGGATTTCAAAGCCATATAAGGGGATGCGGTTGCCCAATTCCCATTAAATTCTAATTGGGCATCCAAATCCTTTACACAGCTTTGAAAACCTCAACCTACATATTTATGAATTTGAAATAGAAATACCATCAAAGATAAGCCCAGTTATGTACTCCCACTAAATGGAAAGATTAAAAGAGATATTTAATTTGTATGACATGAGCTACTTGATATAAATTCATATAGTTTGTTGTTGCATTGTTTCTATGCTGCTCTAGACATTTGCCTTTCTTTTCTTATTAATTTATCATTGTTGTATTGTTATGAATTACTTACTACTAGATGATCACGAGATAGCAAATTACATATTTTAAATACTTCAGTAAGGTGTGATAATTAACTATCTTCTATATTTCCTGCCTATAAACAGAGCTGTTTTGAAAAGGATTACAATGACTTTAGTTGCCAATACCCTTCATTTCTGTTGGTTCTACTCTGGGCTGCAACAGGATATGAGAGAAGAGAAATAGAGAACTGGAAAAAACAAAGAAAAAAGGGCAAGGAGGTAAAAGATAGTTGAGGTCAGGCAGTACTTTCTGTGAACTATTTTCTCTCTGTATTCCTGGAAGGCATAATCAGTCATCTGCTGCTAGTTTTTATTTCCATTGCTACCCCCAAGAATATCCTCCTCTTTTAACTTGTTTGGTGGTGGCACTGTGTGTTTATATAAAGGGTTTAGGGGACTGAAGTTGTGCTACCAACGAGCAATTTGGGTGTGTGGGTTAAAATTAACTTATAGTTGGTTATTTTATAGGCCCAAAATATGGTGGTTAAAACCCCAACATTCACCATATGAGTTCTCTCGATCCATACCACAAAATGTCTGATACATACACTGGATCCAGACCTACCTCCTGCCATGAAATAGTCCTCCAATAATGTTCACTTCAGTCAGTCTTCTAAACTTAGAAATCTCTTATTTTCCCCAGACATTACATTGCCCGTCTTTGGTTAGCTGTGTGCTATGGTTATAAAGTTTATAAAATTTTAAAGTTCACCTGAAAAAGGGCTACTTTCTTACAAGTATTTAAAAGTTATGAACAAAGTAAGCCTTCAATGGTAACATAGTAGGGTATGAACATATTTTGTGACACGCCTTACTGCTTTTTAATATGATTCAATTCCCTGCCAAATATTTTCTCAGGCAGTTACTATAATTCCTCTGCATTCCCTTAGGTTTCCATACCTGGCCATTTTCAGAATGGTAACTTAAAATAGACACATTTAGCTTTTAGGAGACTGAAGCTTGGTAATAGGGCCAAAGGGTATGCTTCCTCCTATCTGTAAGAACACAGCATGTAGACTTCCATCATAATTATTGCAGAAACAAATATCTTTAAGAATACTTCTGAGGAAATTTATACTTTTTTTTAAACCATAAAGCTTGGAGAACTCTCAGAACTGTTTATATTTTAAAAGAAACCAAGCAACAAACAATTACACAAAAAACTTAACATTTGATTTTTTTTATAGATGGGGACAATTACATTCCAAATGTAAAAAAGTGTTCTAAAGTAAGATACAATCGTCTATTATTTAGAACTGAGAATATATGCAATATCTAAGGATCAGCTCTAGAGTTTTATATTAAATCTGACTCCTAAAAAACCCTAACCCTAACAATGATTGTCTAAATTTCAAAATTAAAGAAGCCATCTGTGTAGAATCTGTGATAAGCTGAATACTTCTAAACACATAGATTTGAGTAGATACAGATGTAGAATTGATGCTGGAGTGCTTACACCCAGCTATACTAACTATTTTTCCAACTACTAGAGCTGTGCATTTAAATCAATATTTTGTGGACAAAGATTCTGCTTTTTCATCAAATATATGTAACAAGGCAAGCATTCACTTTTGTCTTGGTGTAATTTTTCTAATTTTCAACATTAGCAATAGATTTGGGTTTTTTTAAATATAGATTTCATATGTAGGAACAACTGAAGTCATGCATAGTAATACTCAGCACTTAATGAAAAGGAGTACTTGTGGCACCTTAGAGACTAACGAAGGCTTATGCTCAAATAAATGTTAGTCTCGAAGGTGTCACAAGTATTCCTTTTCTTTTTGCGAATACAGACTAACACGGATGCTACTCTGAAACCTGTCAGTACTTAATGTAACACTGCACTGTCAAGTTTCATACTTATTAATCCTGCCGGTACCCATGTGAAGAAAGCAAGCGTGTGTCATTCCTATTTCTACAGATGGGTACGTAATACCTTTCAGGAGCATCCCTGATCCCCAGGAGTGGTAGATTCCACTTATTCTACCCTTCTCAGACCAATGGGCCCTGAGTTTTTTGCTTCTTCTGTTACAGAGCACTGCAGGGGGAGTTGCATCTGCTCCTGAAGCTGGAAACCAATCACCTGTAGCTAAGTCCCTTCCTCTGAACAATCAGACTTTCCAAACTCCATATACATATCTTGACAGTCCCAGCTACATGCAGGCATGCTAGAAATTGGTTACCCTGATGTGTCAGGCTCCAACACCAGTAACTCCTCCTCCTCTTTGGCCTGGTTATCACAGCCTCCAGGCAGGGCTGGTGCAAGGATATTTTGCATCCTAGGCAAAACTTCCACCTTGCGCCCCCCCCTCCACCACCTCTCCCCCCGGAGCATCGCTTATTATAAACTTTCAAAAATGAATACTGCATAATGTGGCATTATTCATTAGAATTAATACACCTTTGGCTTGAAAATTTATTAAGTTCATTATTTAGTCTACATATTTAATGAAAATAAATGAATAACCTGACAGTGTTGACATTGTTATTGTTTTCACTTTGCACAACATAGCATGGATCTTAAAATAAATCACATACATAACATTGTCACAGAGTACCACATTATAATTTAGAATTTATTTTTCCGCGCTTTCAGTTTAGCAAATTTAGAAACAAGTTCCTCCAAGTCAATGCTGCGAGCAATGTCATGTTCTATTGACAAGGTAGATAGCCCAACAAATCTTTGTTGCAACATAGATGAAATTTTATTCCTATCAGTTTTTTTTTCCTTGTTCACTATTAAAAGTAAAGGATAGAGAATGTATGTCACTTACTAACTATGAGTCACTATTTGAATTTCATCAACCGTTTGATGTAAACATTGATTAAGAGATCAAGATGACTTTTCCTTAAAATTAAGCAATGTTGATTGTAATCGGAATACACCCTTTTTAGTCATATATACTTCCTTCTTTCATATCAAAATCTACTACATTTTATTCTACCTTTAGAATATCCAATTATTGTTATTAATATTTATAAAATTAGAATGGCGGATTCTCTAACAACAACTGACAATATCAATATGACAAATTTGAACAACCTACGAACGCATATTTGCACATGATAAACATATACACTCAAATACTTAACATACACACACAATTGACACAAAGTATTAGCGAAATGATGCAGCGGCAATTGCCAGAGTCTTAGATCTGAAACAACTCAACAAAAATAGTTAGCCTCGGTCGACAACCTCCGAAAACTAGTAAACTTAGCATGATAAACAGCCTGTCAGAATGGGTAACAGCTGCTCGCGACGAGAAAAATGACGTCATTGCCACTTTGTACCGTAGTGAAGCAGTACGCTTGTGCCCGCACCGCAGAGCTGGAGTAGGCTATAGCTGTAATGTACGAGAGAACAAGTTAAAATGCAAGTTCAAGGACGTTTCTCTTTTCTTTATTCATTCGTTTTCCAGCAATAGTGTAAAAAAAAAAAAATTGGGGCACCGCTTTTTGGCGTCCCCACATCTTGGTGCCCTAGGCGGCCGCCTAGTTGTTACACTGGCCCTGCCTCCAGGTATGGAAGACCTTTGTGGTCCTTATCAGTTCCCAGCTCAGTATTGCAGGCAAACATGTTACTCTGCCATTTTTCTTCACTTCTGTTTCTGGATTGGTGCTTGTGGGAGCTGCTTAAAGTAGCAGGAGGTGGTACAGGTACATTACAGTAGAATCCATTCATTTGCTGTTTGAGCCAACTTGTGAGGAGGGCAATGCCTCACATCACTCGGAACAGTTGGGAATCTGCATTGATTGACTTGATGCAGGAATATACCCCTGAGAACTATGGAGACTAAAAAAGGTAAGCAGTTTGCATCTCTACAATCCTGGGGGGTGGTTTAGCCCCTGCCCTGCATAGATCAACCCTCTAAGCTGCCCTAAATTGCACTCTAGCAGCAACTTCCCCCTATGTCTCTAAGAGTGGGCCAGCACCCTTGGTAAAAGGCTGCTTTATTTCATTTATTTATTTTCATTTCCTTGTTAGCCTTCTGGCATTCCATAGCATTAAGAAATAATTTGATTATAGAATGATTCATAAGCATATTTAAATTACATCTCTGCAATTCATCAGAGTAATTTCATATTATTTTCTTCAGTTTTCAATTCCAGCAGCACCACCTATTGTTGAATTCCCAACAACATTCTTCAATAGAATTTGAACGTGCCAGTTTTCATATTAAAAACAGAACAGATTTTAATACTCTTCCATCTCCTTCAGCAGTGACATAGTGTCCTGTGGTGAGGCTTTGGAATGCTATGCCATTTTACAGGATATGCAACACCTAGATCTTGACCCATGGGATTCAAAATATATCCTAAGAAATTTTTTTGACAACAAAGTAAATCTATGCACAAAGCATAAGTATTCTACTTCTAGCAAATTAACATTTTGATGCATCAATACAGGAGTCTTTAAGCTTCAATATCATCCTGCTTTATCTTAAGTGGGTTATAGATGCATAGGTTGTGTGTGTTTTTCTGTTGGGATAGAGGTAAGAGTCACCATTATTGAGGGAAGGATGAAAGTTGAATCTGATAGTAGCAATGAGTTCCACAGATGGGTACCCTACCTCCATGTGTCTCTGTCACCAGCTCTGATTACATTTGTTCTCAGCCTCTCTCATCATAATAGTCTCTGGATGGTCCAGAAGGAGAAATGGTCCTCCATATATTTAGGCTCTTGCCTATCATGAGCTTTGAAGATCTGAATTTGAATGGGGAACAAATGCAGTTAGCAGAGTACCAATATGATGTGATGTACCACACACTACAGTGAAATACAATAAAACTGAGTTATGCCAATCATGTTAACATCTGAAAGAAAAATACACAATTCTTAATCCTTGTTTTTAATAAAACTGTATTTTGAGTTGAACTGGCTATTCAAATGACTTCTTTCCCTGTTGTGTGGAAATGTGATTGTGTCTATTTCATCTACACAAAGTTAAGTAAAATGTGATCCTAGTTAAGATATTCGGTTCTGTTATTCATACTGAATTTGTCTTTGTGAAATATTTTAACTGTAATGCGTCACAACAAAGTAACTTAATTTAGTTTGATTGCATTTTTAATTTGGTCACTCCATCTACTGGTTGCTTTGTATCACAAATAGGGTATCATTTAACCAAAACACTTAAACCAGAAGACAGTCACTCCTTGAGGACACAAATACAGCACTTTTTATGTTCAGTGTTAAGGTTTTAGAAATGTACGTTCCAACACAATCTGCTTGGGTACTTGCAGAGGTTGCAGTGCTATGCCAATTAATCTCTTCCCAACCACAAGAATACGATCACCATGTAGGCTGTCACTGCATCATCTTAATATATAGGCATACAAGTAGGCAGCTTCTGTGCTCCAAATACGTTTGATGGGGCAAGTTTTCCAAACACAGCAACATGTAAAACAGCATCTTATTTTCACTTTTACTCTCCACCTATAGGTCACAGAATGCCATTATGCTAATCCAATTTCAGAATGGGATTAATTTAAAAAAAAAAAGCAGCTTTTGGGGCTGTGTAATTGCTGTTTTATATGAATCTGAAACTGGAGCAGAGGGTACATTCCAGTAGATTCTGCCCAATTTCAGTTGAAGGGGTGGAGGTCAAAATCAGTTTCTGTAACCTATTTGATTTTCACTTGAATAAATCCACCTGATACAGAATCCTGTTTTGTAAGCTTTAAACCTACCCCTACTCAGCACATCTGAGAGTGAGTCTGAGGAGTAATACACTACCATGGTGCATCCTAAAATGGAGACGAGATTTCATTCTCGATCAGCAGAAACAAGGGAGAGCACCACTTCTTCAGCCCCAAACCCCATGGTGGAAGTATTTAGGCCCATTGCTGGCACACCCGTGCTGCCAATGACACCACCCTGCGATGACATCTTGGACAGTGGAGACCTACAGGTGGAAGGGGTCCTGGATGCCTTGGACCTTCCACTATTAGCATCGGAGATGCAGGGGCCTATGCCCATAGCCGACGGATCCTCAAAGGAACCCTCACTATCACTTGCCCAAGAAGCTGTCCCCCCCTGCCCCTGCATCACCCCCTCTCAATAGGGACAGGGTTATAAGGTCAGTAAGCTGGTTAACTTATGATACACCTGGAGTGGCAAGTGAAGAACCAATACACTTAGTTCATAGACTTGCGGAAGCCACAGTTGGTTTCCTGAGGTCCTTTGGGGGGAACTAATGAATTTGGTATAATATGGAGTGTGATTTGTCGGGATGACAAATTCTCAGCTTCCGGGAGGATGTAAGTAGAGTCTGAATGAGCTCTCTGACATCTAGTGGAGAGCTGTGGATAAGGACTTCAGGAGCTGATCTCGTTTTCATGAGCACACCCACCCTGCCTAGGTGCTCAGCATGATGGGATTGCTTGCCCCAATGATCACTTGTGACTGCTGCTGGATCCCCAGTCTCCTTGTTATTGGGGCAGGAGAATAAAGGGCTGTTATCCTTGTTGTGTGAACAGAGGGCAGCAGAACTGTACCTGGCATACCCTGATGGAGGGACTCTGAACTGAATGGCACTTGCTAGGCAGGGGACATTGGTTCCAAAGCCCAATGAGTTGAGAGAGGGTGGGAATGGTTCTTGGTGGTGTGGGCCCTGTTTAAGGGTCCTAGACGCCCCATCTTACCTTTCCTCTCTCCACAGTATAATAAAAGAGCTCATTTAGACTCAATTCAAAGTCTTCTTACATGCTGCAGAACTGAAATCACTGATACCTAGGTCTAAGTATTAGACCTATTTTGGGACAGTGTCTCTATTGCAAGAGACTGCCCACTGTGCACCAACAGTGAGGCTCCCCCACTAAGAGCTGAAATCACTGAGAGCGGTGTCAAGTGGTGGGCCCTGAAGACATCTTGGTGAGCGGCCAGCCGTGTGGCTGGTGGAAAGGGCCAGAGCAGAGCCCTGCAGAGAGGCGTGGCAAGTGGCTGGCTAACGAGTACCCAAGCAGGGGAGCATGTAAAGGTGCCTCCGTACCCCTCCTTCCACCCAGGGTGGGAAGTGAACTCTGTGGATGAGCCTCTGAAGTTTGGGGCTGCCCTGGCAAAGGATAGCAACTGTGAGTGGGGTGCAGAGAAGGGATGGTTACCTTAAAGGGACTTAAAAACTTGAGGGGAAAGGACACTGCCCAACTTACTTTGGGGTGGGTCTTTTGCTCATGGTTTAGGTTTATGAACCTTAGTTGTGGTATTTTCCCAAATTAATGTGGAGTTACTTCCCGCCTTTTATTAAAAATTTTGCTACACTAAGACTCTGTGCTTGTGAGAGGGGAAGTATTGCCCCTTAGAGGCACCCAGGGTGAGGTGTGTAATTGTTCCAGGTCACTCAAGCTGGTTTTGTGTTTAGGGGTTCCTTTTTCACCAATACATTACTGAACCTGGCCCTTGTTGCTGCTGGCTCCACCTGGCAGAAGGGTTACATTAGGATTGAAGAGTGCTCCATGTAATAAAGTAATAGTAAAAAATCTAGACAAAGAATAAGTAAATTTAATCATGGTACATATTGCTGAGGATTAACAAAGATAGCATATATCTCAAAAACCACCAAAGAAAACCTCCTGAAAATGCTTTTGTGACAATAAGTATACAGAACTATTTAGTGAAGGTAAAAATTAATCTAGCTAGTGATGCCAGACTAAGGAGTCTTATATCAACCTGCTACTATATGGGAAGGAATTATTAGTCTGTTTAAATATCCCTGACAAATTTTATTTCTGTAAATGTAAGCTTTATTCAGTATCTTCAAAAACTGAATCAGTAGCATTAGTTATCACTATTATTTTAATGGATTGATTGAATTGTTTTCTTTCTGGTGCCCAATAAAACATTAACAAGACACAAAACCTTCACATATCAGAGACCTCAAGTTCTTCCAAGAGCAGTGAGTGAAGACCCTGTTCTTCAGAAAGTTTCCTAAGATTGCTCATTTTAAGCCACAGGCCAAGCCTTATTTATGGAGTGTTCAGGCAGACAACATATAGCATTCCCAGACTCTGCATCTCTTGAGAGTTTCTCTTGAAACTGTCAACTTAACAAATGTTAGGTCTTAAAAATGAGCTTACTGTTGGAAGCTCCCATCTAGGCTATTTTAGGTTTTTCTAAGGTGCCTGTCACTATAGTATCACGGTCAAACAATAATTAAGGTAACACTGAATGTGTCCTAAATGACACTAGTCAAATATGACAGGTTTCAGAGTGACAGCCGTGTTAGTCTGTATTCGCAAAAAGAAAAGGAGTACTTGTGGCACCTTAGAGACTAACCAATTTATTTGAGCATAAGCTTTTGTGAGCTACAGCTCACTTCATCGGATGCATACTGTGGAAAGTGTAGAAGATCTTTTTATACACACAAAGCATGAAAAAAATACCTCCCCCCACCCCACTCTCCTGCTGGTAATAGCTTATCTAAAGTGATCACTCTCCTTACAATGTGTATGATAATCAAGGTGGGCCATTTCCAGCACAAATCCAGGGTTTAAACAAGAACGTCTGAGGAAGGGGGGGGTAGGAAAAAACAAGGGGAAATAGGTTACCTTGCATAATGACTTAGCCACTCTCAGTCTCTATTCAAGCCTAAGTTAATTGTATCCAATTTGCAAATGAATTCCAATTCAGCAGTCTCTTGCTGGAGTCTGGATTTGAAATTTTTTTTTCATAGATTCATAGATATTTAGGTCAGAAGGGACCATTATGATCATCTAGTCTGACCTCCTGCACAACGCAGGCCACAGAATTTCACCCACCACTCCCACAAAAAAACCTCACACCTATATCTGTGCTATTGAAGTCCTCAAATTGTAGTTTAAAGACCTCAAGGAGCAGAGAATCCTCCAGCAAGTGATCCGTGCCCCATGCTACAGAGGAAGGCGAAAAACCTCCAGGGCCTTCCAATCTGCCCAGGAGGAAAATTCCTTCCCGACCCCAAATATGGCGATCAGCTAAACCCTGAGCATATGGGCAAGATTCATCAGCCAGATACTACAGAAAATTCTTTCCCGGGTAACTTGGATCTTACCCCATCTAAAACCCATCACAGGCCATTGGGCCTATTTACCATGAATATTTAATTACCAAAGCCATGTTATCCCATCATACCATCTCCTCCATAAACTTATCGAGTTTAATCTTAAAGCAAGATAGATCTTTTGCCCCCACTACTTCCCTCGGAAGGCTATTCCAAAACTTCACTCCTCTGATGGTTAGAAACCTTCGTCTAATTTCTAATCTAAATTTCCTAGTGGCCAGTTTATATCCATTTGTTCTTGTGTCCACATTGGTACTGAGTTTAAATAATTCCTCTCCCTCTCTGGTATTTATCCCTCTGATATATTTATAGAGAGCAATCATATCTCCCCTCAACCTTCTTTTAGTTAGGCTAAACAAGCCAAGCTCCCTGAGTCTCCTTTCATAAGACAAGTTTTCCATTCCTCGGATCATCCTAGTAGCCCTTCTCTGTACCTGTTCCAGTTTGAATTCATCCTTCTTAAACATGGGAGACCAGAACTGCACACAGTACTCCAGGTGAGGTCTCACCAGTGCCTTATATAACGGTACTAAGACCTCCTTATCCCTACTGGAAATACCTCTCCTGATGCATCCCAAGACGACATTAGCTTTTTTCACAGCCATATCACATTGGCAGCTCATAGTCATCCTATGATCAACCAATACTCCAAGGTCCTTTTCCTCCTCCGTTACTTCTAGTTGATGCGTCCCTAGCTTATAACTAAAATTCTTGTTATTAATCCCTAAATGCATGACCTTACACTTCTCACTATTAAATTTCATCCTATTCCTATTACTCCAGTTTACAAGGTCATCCAGATCCTCCTGTATGGTATCCCTATCCTTCTCTAAATTAGCAATACCTCCCAGCTTTGTATCATCTGCAAACTTTATTAGCACACTCCCACTTTTTGTGCCCAGGTCAGTAATAAAAAGATTAAATAAGATTGGTCCCAAAACCGATCCCTGAGGAACTCCACTGGTAACCTCCCTCCAACTTGACAGTTCACCTTTCAGTAGGACCCGTTGTAGTCTCCCCTTTAACCAATTCCCTATCCACCTTTCAATTTTCCTATTGATGCCCATCTTATCCAATTTAACTAATAATTCCCCATGTGGCACCGTATCAAACGCCTTACTAAAATCTAAGTAAATTAGATCCACTGCGTTTCCTTTATCTAAAAAATCTGTTACTTTCTCAAAGAAGGAGATCAGGTTGGTTTGGCACGATCTACCTTTTGTAAAACCATGTTGTATTTTGTCCCATTTACCATTGACTTCAATGTCCTTAACTACCTTCTCCTTCAAAATTTTTTCCAAGACCTTGCATACTACAGATGTCAAACTAACAGGCCTATAATTACTTGGATCACTTTTTTTCCCTTTCTTAAAAATAGGAACTATGTTAGCAATTCTCCAATCATACGGTACAACCCCTGAGTTTACAGATTCATTAAAAATTCTTGCTAATGGGCTTGCAATTTCTTGTGCCAATTCCTTTAATATTCTTGGATGAAGATTATCTGGGCCCCCCGATTTAGTCCCATTAAGCTGTTTGAGTTTCGCTTCTACCTCAGATATGGTGATGTCTACCTCCATATCCTCATTCCCATTTATCATGCTACCATTATCCCTAAGATCCTCTTTAGTCTTATTAAAGACTGAGGCAAAGTATTTGTTTAGATATTGGGCCATGCCTAGATTATCCTTGACCTCCACTCCATCCTCAGTTTTTAGCGGTCCCACTTCCTCTTTCTTTGTTTTCTTCCTATTTATATGACTATAGAACCTTTTACTATTGGTTTTAATTCCCTTTGCAAGGTCCAACTCTACTTGACTTTTAGCCTGTCTCACTTTATCCCTACATATTCTGACCTCAATAAGGTAGCTTGCCTTACTGATCCCTCCCTTCTTCCACTCCCTATATGCTTTCTGCTTTTTCTTAATTACCTCTCTAAGATGCTTGCTCATCCAGCTTGGTCTACAACTCCTGCCTATGAATTTTTTCCCCTTTCTTGGGATGCAGGCTTCCGATAGCTTCTGCAGCTTTAATTTAAAATAATCCCAGGCCTGCTCTACCTTTAAACCCATAAATTCTTCAGTCCAATCCACTTCCCTAACTAATTTCCTTAATTTTTGAAAGTCAGCCCTTTTGAAATCAAAAACCCTAGTCGCAGATTTATTTTTGTTAATCCTTCCATTCAGTTTGAACTGAATTAGCTCATGATCACTTGAGCCAAGATTATCCCCTACAACCATTTCCTCTATGAGGTCCTCATTACTCACCAAGACCAAATCTAAAATGGCATCCCCTCTAGTCGGTTCAGCAACTACTTGCTGAAGGAATCCATCAGCTATCGCATCTAGGAAAATCTGAGCCCTATTATTATTACTAGCACTCGTCCTCCAGTCTATATCTGGGAAGTTAAAGTCTCCCATGATCACACAGTTTCCATTAGTATTTACTTTATTAAAAACATTAAAAAGGGCTCTATCCATATCCAAATTAGATCCCGGCGGTCTATAGCACACCCCAAGCACTATCCCAGGGGAGGCTCTAATAGTTTTCTTCCCCAATTTAATTTTTGCCCAGACAGACTCAGTCATACCCATTCCATCGCTTCTTATTTCTTTACATTCTATCTTATCATTGATATACAGTGCTACTCCACCACCTTTACCTTTATTTCGGTCTTTCCTAAACAGCACATACCCTTCAATACCTGTAGCCCAGTCATGACTACTATTCCACCAGGTCTCTGTTATACCTATGATATCTGGTTTCACTTCCTGCACCAGTAACTCTAGTTCCTCCATTTTGTTACCTAGGCTCCTTGCATTAGTGTACAAACATCTTAATTTTTGCTGTTTAGCCTCACTCACATTCTGTACCCTATTAGGCACGGTTATTTTACTACCAGTATAACCTATTAGACTTGTATCTGCACTGCCCTTCCTCCTACCTACAGCTGTATCCACTCTTACTTCATTTTCTTTCCACTCTACGCTGAATTCTGGCGTGGAGATTACCTGGACATCTCCCGACCATCTCCCCCAAATTCCTAGTTTAAAGCTCTCTTAATCAGTTGTGCCAGCCTCCATCCTAGAAGTCTATTTCCTTCCCTACTCAGATGAAGTCCATCCCGAGAGAACTGTCCTCTATCCATGAATGCCTCCCAATGGCCATACATCCCAAAGCCCTCCTTATAGCACCACTGCCTAAGCCATCTATTGATAGTCATAATCTTGTCACACCTTTGTTGCCCTTCTCTAGGAACAGGCAGAATCCCACTAAAGATCACCTGAGCCTCAATTTCCTTAAGCGTCCTCCCCAGCCTAGCATAGTCTCCCTTAATACTTTCCAGCGAGAATCTAGCCGTATCATTTGTTCCCACATGAAGGATAATTAGGGGATTCTTTCCCGCTCCCTTTAGAATCCTTTTCAACCTCAGGTCTACATCCCGTATCTTAGCACCCGGAAGACAGCACACCCTCCTATTTTCTGGATCAGCTCTGGTTACAGGCCTATCTATTCTTCTCAGTAAAGAGTCCCCAATCACATAGACCTGCCTTTTCCTAGTGACAGTGCTATTCTCCAGTCTATCCCCTGTTCCCTCTGGCTGCAAGTTCTTTCCATTCCCATTCTCCCTTGTAATCCTTTTTAACCCATCCTGTATCCTATTGGGGCTCATATTTGGTGTAATCTCCATTAACTCTTCCCCTTTTCCTATAGGACTAACCTCTCTTCTCTTCTTCCTTGCCCTGTCACCCTCAGTGACTACCTGCTGAGCCCCTTCATTTTCCAACTCTGCAAACCTATTCTTAAGCTCTATTTCTCCTTCACTAGCCCGCCTTTTCCTCTGCCTAGTTCTTTTAGTCACATGCTTCCACTGACCACTTTCCTCACCCAGTCTCCCCTCAGAATTCCCTAGTCCTGCTTCCATCTGCAAGTCTGAGCTTTTCCCTTCAGATACCTCATGTCTTTGCTCCATAATCTGCTCAAACCCCTTCCTAAACTCTACCAGACTTTCCACCTGCATCTCCAAACCTCGGATCTTTTCCTCCATCAGCTCTATCAGACGGCACTTCATGCAGACAAAACTCTTACCAGGTGCCCCCTCCAGGATCATGTACATACCACAGCTTCCACATCCAGTCATCTTCATTGTGTCATCTGCTACATGGGTCACTCCCACTGCCACCTCTGTATCTGTCATATCCTTTCCACCTAAATCCTGTTAATCTGGGAAACACAAACCACACCAAAACACCACCACCCACAGCAAAACCAAACCCCACACGAGCACCACAAGACAAACTCCCCTTTCAAACTCCCACTCAAACTCCCCTGTTTACAGCTCTGTTTGCTAGCTCCTGTGCCGCTGCAGCTGTCTGTGCCGCTGCCTGACTGGCTGCTACCTTAACTAGGACCCCTAGTCAGTGAAGCCCCGCCCCCTAATCAGGGCTCAGCTTCTCTCCCAGCACAAAGCCCCTACAAGCCTCTACACATACAAATACTACCAATACAAAACCAAGCACACACAAATACCTTCTCCTCCAACAGAACTCCCACTCAAACTCCCCTGTTTACAGCTCTGTTTGCTAGCTCCTGTGCCGCTGCAGCTGTCTGTGCCGCTGCCTGACTGGCTGCTACCTTAACTAGGACCCCTAGTCAGTGAAGCCCCGCCCCCTAATCAGGGCTCAGCTTCTCTCCCAGCACAAAGCCCCTACAAGCCTCTACACATACAAATACTACCAATACAAAACCAAGCACACACAAATACCTTCTCCTCCAACAGAACTCCCACTCAAACTCCCCTGTTTACAGCTCTGTTTGCTAGCTCCTGTGCCGCTGCAGCTGTCTGTGCCGCTGCCTGACTGGCTGCTACCTTAACTAGGACCCCTAGTCAGTGAAGCCCCGCCCCCTAATCAGGGCTCAGCTTCTCTCCCAGCACAAAGCCCCTACAAGCCTCTACACATACAAATACTACCAATACAAAACCAAGCACACACAAATACCTTCTCCTCCAACAGAACTCCCACTCAAACTCCCCTGTTTACAGCTCTGTTTGCTAGCTCCTGTGCCGCTGCAGCTGTCTGTGCCGCTGCCTGACTGGCTGCTACCTTAACTAGGACCCCTAGTCAGTGAAGCCCCGCCCCCTAATCAGGGCTCAGCTTCTCTCCCAGCACAAAGCCCCTACAAGCCTCTACACATACAAATACTACCAATACAAAACCAAGCACACACAAATACCTTCTCCTCCAACAGAACTCCCACTCAAACTCCCCTGTTTACAGCTCTGTTTGCTAGCTCCTGTGCCGCTGCAGCTGTCTGTGCCGCTGCCTGACTGGCTGCTACCTTAACTAGGACCCCTAGTCAGTGAAGCCCCGCCCCCTAATCAGGGCTCAGCTTCTCTCCCAGCACAAAGCCCCTACAAGCCTCTACACATACAAATACTACCAATACAAAACCAAGCACACACAAATACCTTCTCCTCCAACAGAACTCCCACTCAAACTCCCCTGTTTACAGCTCTGTTTGCTAGCTCCTGTGCCGCTGCA
Source organism: Chelonia mydas (assembly GCF_015237465.2). Classification (NCBI taxonomy): domain Eukaryota; kingdom Metazoa; phylum Chordata; order Testudines; family Cheloniidae; genus Chelonia; species Chelonia mydas. Next base: position 87,270,358 of record NC_057853.1, on the reverse strand, counting down.
GCTGTCTGTGCCGCTGCCTGACTGGCTGCTACCTTAACTAGGACCCCTAGTCAGTGAAGCCCCGCCCCCTAATCAGGGCTCAGCTTCTCTCCCAGCACAAAGCCCCTACAAGCCTCTACACATACAAATACTACCAATACAAAACCAAGCACACACAAATACCTTCTCCTCCAACAGAACTCCCACTCAAACTCCCCTGTTTACAGCTCTGTTTGCTAGCTCCTGTGCCGCTGCAGCTGTCTGTGCCGCTGCCTGACTGGCTGCTACCTTAACTAGGACCCCTAGTCAGTGAAGCCCCGCCCCCTAATCAGGGCTCAGCTTCTCTCCCAGCACAAAGCCCCTACAAGCCTCTACACATACAAATACTACCAATACAAAACCAAGCACACACAAATACCTTCTCCTCCAACAGAACTCCCACTCAAACTCCCCTGTTTACAGCTCTGTTTGCTAGCTCCTGTGCCGCTGCAGCTGTCTGTGCCGCTGCCTGACTGGCTGCTACCTTAACTAGGACCCCTAGTCAGTGAAGCCCCGCCCCCTAATCAGGGCTCAGCTTCTCTCCCAGCACAAAGCCCCTACAAGCCTCTACACATACAAATACTACCAATACAAAACCAAGCACACACAAATACCTTCTCCTCCAACAGAACTCCCACTCAAACTCCCCTGTTTACAGCTCTGTTTGCTAGCTCCTGTGCCGCTGCAGCTGTCTGTGCCGCTGCCTGACTGGCTGCTACCTTAACTAGGACCCCTAGTCAGTGAAGCCCCGCCCCCTAATCAGGGCTCAGCTTCTCTCCCAGCACAAAGCCCCTACAAGCCTCTACACATACAAATACTACCAATACAAAACCAAGCACACACAAATACCTTCTCCTCCAACAGAACTCCCACTCAAACTCCCCTGTTTACAGCTCTGTTTGCTAGCTCCTGTGCCGCTGCAGCTGTCTGTGCCGCTGCCTGACTGGCTGCTACCTTAACTAGGACCCCTAGTCAGTGAAGCCCCGCCCCCTAATCAGGGCTCAGCTTCTCTCCCAGCACAAAGCCCCTACAAGCCTCTACACATACAAATACTACCAATACAAAACCAAGCACACACAAATACCTTCTCCTCCAACAGAACTCCCACTCAAACTCCCCTGTTTACAGCTCTGTTTGCTAGCTCCTGTGCCGCTGCAGCTGTCTGTGCCGCTGCCTGACTGGCTGCTACCTTAACTAGGACCCCTAGTCAGTGAAGCCCCGCCCCCTAATCAGGGCTCAGCTTCTCTCCCAGCACAAAGCCCCTACAAGCCTCTACACATACAAATACTACCAATACAAAACCAAGCACACACAAATACCTTCTCCTCCAACAGAACTCCCACTCAAACTCCCCTGTTTACAGCTCTGTTTGCTAGCTCCTGTGCCGCTGCAGCTGTCTGTGCCGCTGCCTGACTGGCTGCTACCTTAACTAGGACCCCTAGTCAGTGAAGCCCCGCCCCCTAATCAGGGCTCAGCTTCTCTCCCAGCACAAAGCCCCTACAAGCCTCTACACATACAAATACTACCAATACAAAACCAAGCACACACAAATACCTTCTCCTCCAACAGAACTCCCACTCAAACTCCCCTGTTTACAGCTCTGTTTGCTAGCTCCTGTGCCGCTGCAGCTGTCTGTGCCGCTGCCTGACTGGCTGCTACCTTAACTAGGACCCCTAGTCAGTGAAGCCCCGCCCCCTAATCAGGGCTCAGCTTCTCTCCCAGCACAAAGCCCCTACAAGCCTCTACACATACAAATACTACCAATACAAAACCAAGCACACACAAATACCTTCTCCTCCAACAGAACTCCCACTCAAACTCCCCTGTTTACAGCTCTGTTTGCTAGCTCCTGTGCCGCTGCAGCTGTCTGTGCCGCTGCCTGACTGGCTGCTACCTTAACTAGGACCCCTAGTCAGTGAAGCCCCGCCCCCTAATCAGGGCTCAGCTTCTCTCCCAGCACAAAGCCCCTACAAGCCTCTACACATACAAATACTACCAATACAAAACCAAGCACACACAAATACCTTCTCCTCCAACAGAACTCCCACTCAAACTCCCCTGTTTACAGCTCTGTTTGCTAGCTCCTGTGCCGCTGCAGCTGTCTGTGCCGCTGCCTGACTGGCTGCTACCTTAACTAGGACCCCTAGTCAGTGAAGCCCCGCCCCCTAATCAGGGCTCAGCTTCTCTCCCAGCACAAAGCCCCTACAAGCCTCTACACATACAAATACTACCAATACAAAACCAAGCACACACAAATACCTTCTCCTCCAACAGAACTCCCACTCAAACTCCCCTGTTTACAGCTCTGTTTGCTAGCTCCTGTGCCGCTGCAGCTGTCTGTGCCGCTGCCTGACTGGCTGCTACCTTAACTAGGACCCCTAGTCAGTGAAGCCCCGCCCCCTAATCAGGGCTCAGCTTCTCTCCCAGCACAAAGCCCCTACAAGCCTCTACACATACAAATACTACCAATACAAAACCAAGCACACACAAATACCTTCTCCTCCAACAGAACTCCCACTCAAACTCCCCTGTTTACAGCTCTGTTTGCTAGCTCCTGTGCCGCTGCAGCTGTCTGTGCCGCTGCCTGACTGGCTGCTACCTTAACTAGGACCCCTAGTCAGTGAAGCCCCGCCCCCTAATCAGGGCTCAGCTTCTCTCCCAGCACAAAGCCCCTACAAGCCTCTACACATACAAATACTACCAATACAAAACCAAGCACACACAAATACCTTCTCCTCCAACAGAACTCCCACTCAAACTCCCCTGTTTACAGCTCTGTTTGCTAGCTCCTGTGCCGCTGCAGCTGTCTGTGCCGCTGCCTGACTGGCTGCTACCTTAACTAGGACCCCTAGTCAGTGAAGCCCCGCCCCCTAATCAGGGCTCAGCTTCTCTCCCAGCACAAAGCCCCTACAAGCCTCTACACATACAAATACTACCAATACAAAACCAAGCACACACAAATACCTTCTCCTCCAACAGAACTCCCACTCAAACTCCCCTGTTTACAGCTCTGTTTGCTAGCTCCTGTGCCGCTGCAGCTGTCTGTGCCGCTGCCTGACTGGCTGCTACCTTAACTAGGACCCCTAGTCAGTGAAGCCCCGCCCCCTAATCAGGGCTCAGCTTCTCTCCCAGCACAAAGCCCCTACAAGCCTCTACACATACAAATACTACCAATACAAAACCAAGCACACACAAATACCTTCTCCTCCAACAGAACTCCCACTCAAACTCCCCTGTTTACAGCTCTGTTTGCTAGCTCCTGTGCCGCTGCAGCTGTCTGTGCCGCTGCCTGACTGGCTGCTACCTTAACTAGGACCCCTAGTCAGTGAAGCCCCGCCCCCTAATCAGGGCTCAGCTTCTCTCCCAGCACAAAGCCCCTACAAGCCTCTACACATACAAATACTACCAATACAAAACCAAGCACACACAAATACCTTCTCCTCCAACAGAACTCCCACTCAAACTCCCCTGTTTACAGCTCTGTTTGCTAGCTCCTGTGCCGCTGCAGCTGTCTGTGCCGCTGCCTGACTGGCTGCTACCTTAACTAGGACCCCTAGTCAGTGAAGCCCCGCCCCCTAATCAGGGCTCAGCTTCTCTCCCAGCACAAAGCCCCTACAAGCCTCTACACATACAAATACTACCAATACAAAACCAAGCACACACAAATACCTTCTCCTCCAACAGAACTCCCACTCAAACTCCCCTGTTTACAGCTCTGTTTGCTAGCTCCTGTGCCGCTGTAGCTGTCTGTGCCGCTGCCTGACTGGCTGCTACCTTAACTAGGACCCCTAGTCAGTGAAGCCCCGCCCCCTAATCAGGGCTCAGCTTCTCTCCCAGCACAAAGCCCCTACAAGCCTCTACACATACAAATACTACCAATACAAAACCAAGCACACACAAATACCTTCTCCTCCAACAGAACTCCCACTCAAACTCCCCTGTTTACAGCTCTGTTTGCTAGCTCCTGTGCCGCTGCAGCTGTCTGTGCCGCTGCCTGACTGGCTGCTACCTTAACTAGGACCCCTAGTCAGTGAAGCCCCGCCCCCTAATCAGGGCTCAGCTTCTCTCCCAGCACAAAGCCCCTACAAGCCTCTACACATACAAATACTACCAATACAAAACCAAGCACACACAAATACCTTCTCCTCCAACAGAACTCCCACTCAAACTCCCCTGTTTACAGCTCTGTTTGCTAGCTCCTGTGCCGCTGCAGCTGTCTGTGCCGCTGCCTGACTGGCTGCTACCTTAACTAGGACCCCTAGTCAGTGAAGCCCCGCCCCCTAATCAGGGCTCAGCTTCTCTCCCAGCACAAAGCCCCTACAAGCCTCTACACATACAAATACTACCAATACAAAACCAAGCACACACAAATACCTTCTCCTCCAACAGAACTCCCACTCAAACTCCCCTGTTTACAGCTCTGTTTGCTAGCTCCTGTGCCGCTGCAGCTGTCTGTGCCGCTGCCTGACTGGCTGCTACCTTAACTAGGACCCCTAGTCAGTGAAGCCCCGCCCCCTAATCAGGGCTCAGCTTCTCTCCCAGCACAAAGCCCCTACAAGCCTCTACACATACAAATACTACCAATACAAAACCAAGCACACACAAATACCTTCTCCTCCAACAGAACTCCCACTCAAACTCCCCTGTTTACAGCTCTGTTTGCTAGCTCCTGTGCCGCTGCAGCTGTCTGTGCCGCTGCCTGACTGGCTGCTACCTTAACTAGGACCCCTAGTCAGTGAAGCCCCGCCCCCTAATCAGGGCTCAGCTTCTCTCCCAGCACAAAGCCCCTACAAGCCTCTACACATACAAATACTACCAATACAAAACCAAGCACACACAAATACCTTCTCCTCCAACAGAACTCCCACTCAAACTCCCCTGTTTACAGCTCTGTTTGCTAGCTCCTGTGCCGCTGCAGCTGTCTGTGCCGCTGCCTGACTGGCTGCTACCTTAACTAGGACCCCTAGTCAGTGAAGCCCCGCCCCCTAATCAGGGCTCAGCTTCTCTCCCAGCACAAAGCCCCTACAAGCCTCTACACATACAAATACTACCAATACAAAACCAAGCACACACAAATACCTTCTCCTCCAACAGAACTCCCACTCAAACTCCCCTGTTTACAGCTCTGTTTGCTAGCTCCTGTGCCGCTGCAGCTGTCTGTGCCGCTGCCTGACTGGCTGCTACCTTAACTAGGACCCCTAGTCAGTGAAGCCCCGCCCCCTAATCAGGGCTCAGCTTCTCTCCCAGCACAAAGCCCCTACAAGCCTCTACACATACAAATACTACCAATACAAAACCAAGCACACACAAATACCTTCTCCTCCAACAGAACTCCCACTCAAACTCCCCTGTTTACAGCTCTGTTTGCTAGCTCCTGTGCCGCTGCAGCTGTCTGTGCCGCTGCCTGACTGGCTGCTACCTTAACTAGGACCCCTAGTCAGTGAAGCCCCGCCCCCTAATCAGGGCTCAGCTTCTCTCCCAGCACAAAGCCCCTACAAGCCTCTACACATACAAATACTACCAATACAAAACCAAGCACACACAAATACCTTCTCCTCCAACAGAACTCCCACTCAAACTCCCCTGTTTACAGCTCTGTTTGCTAGCTCCTGTGCCGCTGCAGCTGTCTGTGCCGCTGCCTGACTGGCTGCTACCTTAACTAGGACCCCTAGTCAGTGAAGCCCCGCCCCCTAATCAGGGCTCAGCTTCTCTCCCAGCACAAAGCCCCTACAAGCCTCTACACATACAAATACTACCAATACAAAACCAAGCACACACAAATACCTTCTCCTCCAACAGAACTCCCACTCAAACTCCCCTGTTTACAGCTCTGTTTGCTAGCTCCTGTGCCGCTGCAGCTGTCTGTGCCGCTGCCTGACTGGCTGCTACCTTAACTAGGACCCCTAGTCAGTGAAGCCCCGCCCCCTAATCAGGGCTCAGCTTCTCTCCCAGCACAAAGCCCCTACAAGCCTCTACACATACAAATACTACCAATACAAAACCAAGCACACACAAATACCTTCTCCTCCAACAGAACTCCCACTCAAACTCCCCTGTTTACAGCTCTGTTTGCTAGCTCCTGTGCCGCTGCAGCTGTCTGTGCCGCTGCCTGACTGGCTGCTACCTTAACTAGGACCCCTAGTCAGTGAAGCCCCGCCCCCTAATCAGGGCTCAGCTTCTCTCCCAGCACAAAGCCCCTACAAGCCTCTACACATACAAATACTACCAATACAAAACCAAGCACACACAAATACCTTCTCCTCCAACAGAACTCCCACTCAAACTCCCCTGTTTACAGCTCTGTTTGCTAGCTCCTGTGCCGCTGCAGCTGTCTGTGCCGCTGCCTGACTGGCTGCTACCTTAACTAGGACCCCTAGTCAGTGAAGCCCCGCCCCCTAATCAGGGCTCAGCTTCTCTCCCAGCACAAAGCCCCTACAAGCCTCTACACATACAAATACTACCAATACAAAACCAAGCACACACAAATACCTTCTCCTCCAACAGAACTCCCACTCAAACTCCCCTGTTTACAGCTCTGTTTGCTAGCTCCTGTGCCGCTGCAGCTGTCTGTGCCGCTGCCTGACTGGCTGCTACCTTAACTAGGACCCCTAGTCAGTGAAGCCCCGCCCCCTAATCAGGGCTCAGCTTCTCTCCCAGCACAAAGCCCCTACAAGCCTCTACACATACAAATACTACCAATACAAAACCAAGCACACACAAATACCTTCTCCTCCAACAGAACTCCCACTCAAACTCCCCTGTTTACAGCTCTGTTTGCTAGCTCCTGTGCCGTTGTAATATCGCAACTTTCATGTCTGTAATCGCGTGACCAGAGAGATTGAAGTGTTCTCCGACTGGTTTATGACTGTTATAATTCTTGACATCTGATTTGTGTCCATTTATTCTTTTACGTAGAGACTGTCCAGTTTGACCAATGTACATGGCAGAGGGGCATTGCTGGCCCATGATGGCATATATCACATTGGTGGATGTGCAGGTGAACGAGCCTCTGATAGTGTGGCTGATGTTATTAGGCCCTGTGATGGTGTCACCTGAATAGATATGTGGGCACAGTTGGCAACGGGCTTTGTTGCAAGGATAGGTTCCTGGGTTAGTGGTTCTGTTGTGTGGTATGTGGTTGTTGGTGAGTATTTGCTTCAGGTTGGGGGGCTGTCTGTAGACAAGGACTGGCCTGTCTTCCAAGATTTGTGAGAGTGTTGGGTCATCCTTCAGGATAGGTTGTAGATCCTTAATAATGCGTTGGAGGGGTTTTAGTTGGGGGCTGAAGGTGACGGCTAGTGGCGTTCTGTTATTTTCTTTGTTAGGCCTGTCCTGTAGTAGGTGACTTCTGGGAACTCTTCTGGCTCTATCAATCTGTTTCTTCACTTCCGCAGGTGGGTATTGTAGTTGTAAGAATGCTTGATAGAGATCTTGTAGGTGTTTGTCTCTGTCTGAGGGGTTGGAGCAAATGCAGTTGTATCGCAGAGCTTGGCTATAGACGATGGATCATGTGGTGTGGTCAGGGTGAAAGCTGGAGGCATGTAGGTAGGAATAGCGGTCAGTAGGTTTCCGGTATAGGGTGGTGTTTATGTGACCATCATTTATTAGCACTGTAGTGTCCAGGAAGTGGATCTCTTGTGTGGACTGGACCAGGCTGAGGTTGATGGTGGGATGGAAATTGTTGAAATCATGGTGGAATTCCTCAAGGGCTTCTTTTCCTTGGGTCCAGATGAAGATGTCATCAGTATAGCGCAAGTAGAGTAGGGGCGTTAGGGGATGAGAGCTGAGGAAGCATTGTTCTAAGTCAGCCATAAAAAATGTTGGCATACTGTGGGGCCAGGCAGGTACCCATAGCAGTGCCGCTGATTTGAAGGTATACATTGTCCCCAAATGTAAAATAGTTATGGGTAAGGACAAAGTCACAAAGTTCAGCCACCAGGTTAGCCGTGACATTATCGGGGATACTGTTCTTGACGGCTTGTAGTCCATCTTTGTGTGAAATGTTGGTGTAGAGGGCTTCTACATCCATAGTGGCCAGGATGGTGTTATCAGGAAGATCACCGATGGATTGTTGTTTCCTCAGGAAGTCAGTGGTGTCTCGAAGGTAGCTGGGAGTGCTGGTAGCGTAGGGCCTGAGGAGGGAATCTACATAGCCAGACAATCCTGCTGTCAGGGTGCCAATGCCTGAGATGATGGTGCGCCCAGGATTTCCAGGTTTATGGATCTTGGGTAGTAGATAGAATATCCCAGGTCGGGGTTCCAGGGGTGTGTCTGTGCAGATTTGATCTTGTGCTTTTTCAGGGAGTTTCTTGAGCAAATGCTGTAGTTTCTTTTGGTAACTCTCAGTGGGATCAGAGGGTAATGGCTTGTAGAAAGTGGTGTTGGAGAGCTGCCGAGCAGCCTCTTGTTCATATTCCAACCTCAGCTCTCGTCCCCTAATGCCCCTACTCTATTTGCGCTATATTGATGACATCTTCCATCCCACCATCAACCTCAGCCTGGTCCAGTCCACACCAGACATGGAGAACACTTCAATCTCTCTGGTCATGCGATTACAGACATGAAAGTTGCGATATTACAACAAAAAAACTTCAAATCCAGACTCCAGCGAGAGACTGCTGAATTGGAATTCATTTGCAAATTGGATACAATTAACTTAGGCTTGAATAGAGACTGGGAGTGGCTAAGTCATTATGCAAGGTAACCTATTTCCCCTTGTTTTTTCCTACCCGCCCCCCCCTTTCCTCAGACGTTCTTGTTTAAACCCTGGATTTGTGCTGGAAATGGCCCACCTTGATTATCATACACATTGTAAGGAGAGTGATCACTTTAGATAAGCTATTACCAGCAGGAGAGTGGGGTGGGGGGAGGTATTTTTTTCATGCTTTGTGTGTATAAAAAGATCTTCTACACTTTCCACAGTATGCATCCGATGAAGTGAGCTGTAGCTCATGAAAGCTTATGCTCAAATAAATTGGTTAGTCCCTAAGGTGCCACAAGTACTCCTTTTCTTTTTACTAGTCAAATAGCCTTCCTATTCCTAATGTAAATGTTTTTTTCTTCCCTTCCTTCCCTCCATTTCTTCTTCCTGTCTTCTGTCCTTATATTTCTTCTCACACTGTGGGTTGGTCTGAAGATGTCATTGCCAAAGAATGGCTTTATCAAAGAGGTGGATTGTGCATTTAGACCATTATGTAAGCGGGGGAATAGTCCCGCTATTGTGGGGAACTTTCCTGGCTTCTGCACTACCCCAGTGAAGTGGGCTAGCAAAAGGATCTGAGTCCTTATTCCCACTTCCTGTACCCAGTGGCCTCCCTGCCCTTAAGGACTCCCCTTCCACTCTCCTGTCTGGCAGAGTCCTTGTAACCCCAACAAGGCTGGGCCCAGGATTCCTGGGAGGCTTGACCCCCAACCCTGCTGCAGTCACCTAGGACAGGGGCTAGGGTGTCCCCACTCCGGGGTACTCTCTCTGCACCGGGCACTTCTCTGACCCATTGATTATTACATACAATTTGAAGCAAATGCAAGTTATTTAGTCAATTAATTTTAAAAAGAATAAGGGGAAATGGGAAAGGTTAAAGGAAACACACCAACCTACTCTGTGGCAGGGAACATCACAAACAGTGTCTCTGGAATGTCAGGGCAGTTCACAGTCTGTTCCTTGTAAGTCCCAGGCCTTCTTCTCAGGCCCTGGCTGTGCTGCAGGGATGCTGTGGGTTGGACACTCGCTCTGGTGGTGGCCACAGCACTGACCTGCTTCATAAAGGCTGCTTTTCTGGCCCCTCTGGATCTGGTTGCTGGAGGATGGTGTGGATCGCACCCTCAGCAAGTTTGCAGATGACACTAAACTGGGAGGAGAGGTAGATATGCTGGAAGGTAGGGATAGGATACAGAGGGCCCTAGACAAATTAGAGGATTGGGCCAAAAGAAATCTAATGAGGTTCAAAAAGGACAAGTGCAGAGTCCTGAATGCACCCCAAGAATCCCATGCACCACTACAGACTAGGGACCAAATGGCTCAACAGCAGTTCTGCAGAAAAGGACCTAGGGGTTACAGTGGACGAGAAGCTGGATATGAGTCAGTGTGCCCTTGTTGCCAATAAGGCAAATGGCATTTTGGGCTGTATATGTAGGGGCATTGCCAGCAGATCGAGGGATGTGATCGTTCTCCTCTATTCGACAATGGTGAGGCCTCATCTGGAGTACTGTGTCCAGTTTTGGGCCCCACACTACAAGAAGGATGTGGAAAAAGTCCAGCAGAGGGCAACAAAAATGATTAGGGGACTGGAACACATGACTTATGAGGAGAGGCTAAGGGAACTGGGATTGTTTAGTCTGCGGAAGAGAAGAATGAGGGGGGATTTGATAGCTGCTTTCGACTACCTGAAAGGGGGTTCCAAAGAGGATGGATTTAGACTGTTCAATGGTGGCTGATGACAGAACAAGGAGTAATGGTCTCAAGTTGCAGTGGGGGAGGTTACCTAGGGAGGTGGTGGAATCTCCTTCCTTAGGAATTTTTAAGGTCAGGCTTGACAAAGCCCTGGCTGGGATGATTTAGTTGGGGATTGGTCCTGCTTTGAGCAGGGGGTTGAACTAGATGACCTCCTGAGGTCCCTTCCAACCCTGATATTCTATGATTCCTCCCAGGGCAAGTCTGCTCTCTCTGGGCCTCTGGATTTGGGGCTGCAACTCTGCTCCCAGGACAGGGTCTGCTCTCTCTGGATCTGGCACAGCTCTGCTCCCCAGCTCAGCTTGGGACCCTGCTTTCTCCTTAACTCAGCCCCACTCTGTCTGACCCAGGCAATTCCAGCTCACACGGATGGGACCTCCCTGGTCTCCTGACTCCCTGCCTGGCCTGTCATGCAGGCTGACCTGGAGCATTGGCCTCTCCCCATCGTTCCTGGGGTCTGTCAGTCTCAGGGTCCTGATTCCCCATCGACCCTTCCCCTTTGAGTACTGGGAGCTAGCAGCTAAAACACCCCCACTGAATGTTAGTAAGGGGGCAACAGTCCCTTTACATTAACATGCTCAGGTTCAGTTTAATGTTGTCTGGAAGTTAGTTCCACATTTGGGGTCCTCCACCAAAAATAATTTGCCTCTAGCACATATGCTTAATTTAGGCCAGGCTTGTTTGCAGCATGGCTGTGGAGTACAGCCATCTTGGAGGGTCATGACTCATGAATGGACAGGCCATCTCAGGTAGCTTTACCCCAAGCCCATTAAGTGTCTTGTACATCAGGATAGGGATATTAAATTCAATCCAGAAAGTGACAGTTTGAAAGTTAAAACATTTGGAAAGTTTTAAATTGATGAGTGTAAATTTAAGTACAAGAGCTAGGCTGTTCAATAACCATCAGAAAAACCCCAAACAGCCATGGCCAATTGTAAATCTTCATTCTCTTCTTTGGTTATACCTCAATGCGAGGAGGATGTCTGCCAAAGGGGTTCATTGGTGGGTTTTTAAAGGGCTGAGGAGCCCAATTCGTGCCCTGCAGATTTTGCCACAGAAATGACAGGTGTAATCTTGGAGGAGATAGTTGTTGGCTGGACTGTTGTCTTTTCCCCACTTTGTCACTTCTCTGTCATGAGCATGTCTATTTTCCTCTAAGTGAGCTGTGGCTTGGCGTATGGTGTGGTGCCACTGTAAAAATACTGTCCATATCCTTGTGCCACTGGGTGGTGGGAGAGTGTGATAGACTAGACTTTCCTGTAGGAATGGAGAGCTCACGTGCTCTAGGGTTTCACTATACATGGTGTACCTTGCGATTCATTTTAATATTGAAAACTAAGACATCAATAGCAACTAGTGAACAGGTTACTGGGATCCTTTTGTGCCTGACTGCTTAATCAACCTCTGAAACTAAGAGTCAAGTCTAAGGCCGGACTGGATCTTTTTTTTGTCCCCTGAAGACTATTCATTGTTCCCCACAGGAAACTTCCCACTGAAGGTAAGTGTTAAGAAATATTTTATTAACTTTTTAAAAAGCCAATCCATTTTGGGTTTGTTTTGAAGGATGCCTCAGAATTCTAAGTGGTAATTGCATACAAAATCATTTGCCAATCCCACACAGGACACACTTAACCCATCAATCTTTACTTTCTCCTTACCTTTCCAGGGCACAGCAAGCTTCTGCTGCACTTTTAAAATAAGAATCCAGACCTCTAAGCTATGTCACCAGTAGATTGCAATCACTCTCATTCATGACACAAAAAAGCTGCATTATGGGACTGATCCTGCTCTCATTGACTTCAGTGGTGGAAGAGGATTCTCTCCTTTAACAGGATTCAGTCTTTTGCCATTGTCAGGTGCACTGTCACATGCTATGTCTGATCTTTGAAACATCTTTTCATAACAGGTGCAACATCATAAGTAAAATTGTGGGGTGGGGGGCAGAATGACAATGAAGTTAATATGCATGAGTCCTGCTACTAAATTGTATGGTACATGTATAACAGAGCAAAAAACTGAGGGAGACATGTCCCTCCATCTTCCTCCTCCCTCTCCTTCAAGTGGCTCCAGCTAAGTGAAATGGACAGTCAGATTCTGGAGGTCTGTACAGCCTACTATGAGTGATAATTCAAGCAGTCAGAGTTTTGCTTGTGGGAAGAGCCCCCTGAACTGGACATGAAGACCATAAATAGAGGCAGAGAAAGGAAAGGTATAGGATCTTAAGAAGCCATGGACTAAGCTGTGAAGGACCCACAACAACATTACTGATGCATTAAGTTCCAATGAGAAGGGCTGACTTAAAAGGTAACTGAACTCATTTTTACCCATAATATCAAAAAACCTCCAAAGTTCTGCAAGTTTCAGATGAAAAAAAAATCAGAATCTATTTGGGTTCTCTTGCCTGCTTTAGAAGCTTTTGCCCCCGCTACTAGGTCCTTTGCAATATTTGCATCTAAATAAGTGGAAGCTGGAGTTTAAGGCTAATTGAATAAAAACAAACTTATTTTCCAGATATATCATGACTTTAGTAACACTTCTACCTTCTGATTAGCCACTATCAAAATTTACAATTCAGACGTGGTATAACAGGTGCATCTTCATTAACTACTCACATCAAGTCTGAATTTGGCCCACTGTGTTTCATGGTTCTCAATATTTCTCATCTCTTGCAAATAGCTGACTGTTCTGTTTTGTTGCACATTTAGTTTTAAAAGAACATAGAAATGGGACTTTCATTTTATGCCATTTGCAAAATACACCTGTCCTATTTTATTTCTCAAGTGTATTCTGAGCACCGTAGGTTTAAACATGCTACAGAAATACCATGTAAAGAACAGACAAAAACCTTAAGAGCCTCACTCAAGAAAACAATATGTTATAAAAAGCTTAAGACTCAAGAAAACAGCACACTGCCATCATACAGGTTCCATGAGCTGTGAAAATGTAGTTTGATAAATTGTGATGACTGGCTATCCATATTGTCTTTATTCAAAGAAGCACTTGTAAAGAACACCTAAATATGAGACTGATTGACAAGTAGCATTAGAAATCTTGAAGCAAGTTAGCAATTATATCTAAAAAGACTATAAAAGGGAAGAATCACAGAATATTAGACCTCAGGAGGTCATCTTGTTCAATCCCCTGTTCAAAGCAGGACCAACTAAATCATCCCAGCCAAGGCTTTGTCAAGCTGGGCCTTAAAAACCTCTAAGGATAGAGATTCCATCACCTCCCTAGGTAACCCATTCCAGTGCTTCACCACCCTCCTAGTGAAATAGTGTTTCCTAATATCCAACCTAGACCTCTCCCACTGCAACTTGAGACCATTGCTCCTTGTTCTGTCATCTGCCACCACTGAGAACAGCTGAGCTCCTCCTCTTTGGAATCCCCTTCAGGTAGTTGAAGGCTGCTATTAAATCCCCCCTCACTCTTTTCTGCAGACTAAATAACCCCAGTTCCCTCAGCCTCTCCTTGTAAATCATGTGCCCCAGCCCCCTTATCATTTTCATTGCCCTCTGCTGGACTCTCCAATTTGTCCACATCCCTTCTGTAGTGGGGGGGGGGAAGACACCAAAACTGGATGCAATACTCCAGGTGTGGCCTCATCAGTGCCGAATGGAGGGGAATCACTTCCCTCGATCTGCTGGCAATGCTCCTACTAATACAGCCCAATATGCCGTTGGCCTTATTGGCAACGAGGGCACACTGCTGACTCATACCCAGCTTCTTGTCCACTGTAATCCCCAGGTCCTTTTCTGCAGAACTGCTGCTTAGCTAGTTGGTCCCCAGCCTGCAGTGGTGCATGGAATTCTTCCTTCCTAAATGTAGGACTCTGCAGTTGTCCTTGTTGAATCTCAGATTTATTTTGGCCCAATCCTCCAATTTGTCTAAGTCATTCTGGACCCTAACCCTACCCTCCAGCGTATCTACCTCTCCCCCCAGCTTAGTGTCATCTGCACATGTACAGTTTTTACAACTCTTGTTGTAAAAGAGCATACGGCATTACTTGACAGCTCTGATGAAGTGGAGAAGAGCAGCCTAGGGGCTCAAGCACCATGAGTTGTCTTGCCAACAGAGGTTCTGACTGGTGAAGCCTACTGAATTCCATGACTGACCCAAGCATGGTATTTAAAGCCTAGGGAAAACATCTAGAGGCTGTCTGTGCAACAGGGTGGGTCCCTGGCTTTCTCCTACAAACTGACCCTGATGCACACCCTGAGCTCCAAGAGTTTAAATATGCTACAGAAATCCCATGATAACTTACTCCTGATATCTAGCCTCTCTTGGTTCCTGGTCCTCTACTCCCAACTTCTCACCCTGCCTCAGTTCCTGGTCCCCTGCTCCACTCTTGACTCCTGGCCCTGCTTCTGTCCCACAAACCTTAGTTTCACTGATACACTTGGCTCTGCCCTGGTGGGGCTCATTGACCTCAACTTCTACCTAATCCTACAGCAGGAAAGTAGACAGACTGCTACTCCTGACTTTGACCCTCTCAACTTGGATCAAGTCCTCTCCAATGAGGGCCCTGGCCTTGACCTGCACCCTGTAAAAGTCAGGGTCCTGAATATACCAACATTCCTGTATCACCTGGAGGTTTTGCATTGTTCTGAACAAAGGAATTCAGAAATCTTGAACCTCATTTTCAGAGGTGCTGAGAATCCATAACTCAGTGGAAATAAATAAAAGCTGTGAAAAGTCAGGCTGAAATCACCTCTAACACCATCCTTGATAAAGTAAAAATAAATTATATAGTTCATTTTTTTCCCAGAGAAAGGAATTGTCCAATCTTGCTAAGAATTGTCAGATGGGCTTCCAAAGTTGTAAGAAATTTTAGGCTCTTCCTCCTCTACTCCCAACTGCATCCTGAAATTTTCAGTTCTGGCTGCTGATGCTCTAAATCTGGTCAGCATAACAATTTATACACACTTATCAGTGACTCATCCACATACTTAAAGATCTCAAGAATGAATCATGTCTGTGTGAATTATTATAGTCTATAAAAGCCAGCTCACATCGATGTACTATAGAAGACAGTGAGCAAATAAGGGAGACTGATGCTGAAGAATTGCCTTGTTCCCTGAGCTTTTTGTAGAGGATTTAATTTATAAGTAAAATCTTTGTTTTCAGTATCACATCTCCCCATTTTAGAAAGCGCTTCAGTTTTACAGAGTTAATAAAAAGGATGATAAAATAAAATAGTACATTAATAGTGTACTGTTTAGAATATATTGTTATAGCTGTTATGATAGCTTGTCAAACCTACTTGGAGGAAGAAATATCACTGAGCACAAGGCTGTTGCCTGCAGCCTATATGTATAAATTGACCTAAATCTAGTCTTTCAATGTTAGATGACAAATTCAAAATGAGAGTGGGCTGGCAGCATAAATATAAGCTATACATAAAAAGATTTAGCATGGAAACTCTGCCTTCTAAAGTCAGACTTCCAAACACAGAAACCACACAAAACTAATGATAATTGATATCACATGTTCTTTATCAAAGCTTCCTCAAGAAAAGCAGCTTAAGGGAAAATCCATAAATGTGTCTTGACCACAGTCTACCAATCTTCTTCCACATTGGAGCCTTTAGCTAATTTGTTGGTTTAATTATCATAGGCACAGGAAAGTTTGCAAAAGTGATAATCTTGCATTCTTTGATTGCTGATTATATAAAGTGGTCTTTATGAAGTAAACATAAACCTTGACCCTTAAGTATAAATATCTGAACTCTAAAAATTAGTTTCTCTAAATCTGGAAGCATAGTCTACTACTACTATTGTCTGAACTAAAAGGAGAAAAAACAACAAACACTGAAGTTCTGAAATCAATGATAGACAAGTTTAGCTGCTATCTTATGGAAATTTGGGATTTAAGATGGGCCAAACTGGATAAATGGGGTTTTGGCCTCAGTCTTCTCAGGGAATATAGACGGTTGTTAGGTAATTGCTTCTACTGTGCCATTTACATATCTTTAATTGGCTAAGAAGTATGGACTACTGCAATATTCTGAAGGAATTAGCAGAAGGTCAAATGGAAAAGTTGTAGAGGGAGAAGGAAGAAGTATTTGAAGAGACAGAGGAGGATTATGAAAGTCTTTAAGGAGTCTACATCTGGCAAGACATAAAATAGGTCAAGAAGCAAAAGAATGGGAGGTCAGCTACTTTTACTAGAATACCCACCCCCAAACATTCCCACGTATATACAAAACCCCCAGAAAAATATTATCAGTAACTGTCCCAAGCCAGCTATTGATATTACCAAGCATGGTAATGGTTTGGAATTTTATGCTAGAAATAAATACTAATTATTTATGCTGCACAACAACAATTAACCAAGGAAGATGAAGTGTATATTGAAGGCACCATTGCTGAAATGCTCTTGAGGAAAGCAATATTGGCTAGAATGAGAAAATTACATGAAAACTGATAATCTATGGTCAAATTGTTCTGAAATGAGCCATGATGGATATCAAACTTTCTGGTCTATCACCTCTAATACCTCCAACTCTTCCAACTCCTCCAAACCAAATGGTCATCAGGAAATAGATCTTTGCTGCAAAATTATTCCTTAGAAAAGATCATACCATGTGCTGTTAGGAGCTCAATAAAAAAATAGGCCAGATCTTCAGCTAGCATAAATCTGTAGTTTCATTGAAGTTGGTGGATAATTGAATGAAACAGAGAGGCAGCTTGGCAACCATTTTTGGGGAAGATGTTCTGAACATATGGGTCAGTAAATACATACATGCCAGTGGGAGAAGCAGATGAAAGGCAAAGTAAGAAGCTCAAAGCAAGTGAGGATGGAACAACTGAAGTGATGGATAAGAATGAGGATTTTGGAAACAGCACTTTGGATGGACTGAAGCCTTGAGGAAAGAGGGTGACAAGACTGGTATAAAAAAAATCTAAGAAAAAAAGACCTATAATACTACAGGATTAGTATATAGACAATCAAACTGTAAGCAGCCAGGAACGGGGAACTGCAGCCAATGGGAGCTGTGGGGGCAGTGCCTGCGCAGAGGGGCAGCACATGGAGCCACATGCCCCCCTCCTAGGGGCTGCAGGGATGTGCTGGCTGCTTCCAGGAGCGGCGCAGGTCTGGGGCAAGCAGGGATCCTGCCTTAGCCCCATTGCACTGCCACTCAAGGTAAGCACTGCCAGGTGGGAGCCCACACCCCTAACCCCCTGCCCCAGCCCTGAGCCCCCTCCTGGAGCCAGCACCCTGTACTTCCTCCTGCACCCCAACACTCTGCCCCAGCCTGGAGCCCCTGCCGGCACCCAAACTCCCTCCCAGAGCTTGCACCACTCACCCACTCCACCCCAACCTGCTGCTCCAGGCTCAGCCTGGAGCCCCCTCCCACTCTGAAACCCTTGGCCCCAGCCCAGAGCCCACACCCCCTCCCCCAATCCAGCCCGGTGAGAATGAGTGAAGGTAGGGGAGAGTGAGTGAGGGTGGGAGGGGGGATAGAGTGAGCAGGACGGTGCTGATCCTGGGTTGCACTCAAAAAGTGATCTTGTACGTAAAAAGGTGGGAGACCACTGATGTACAGTGAATCAGATTAAGGAAAATGACATTGCTATTACAAAATCTGATAAATTTATATGGATTACAAAAACAAAACATGTCCCTTATCTTAACCTTTCCAGAAACACTCTGGCACTTTTTTCACAAATTAACACTGAAAAGGTATTTTAAAAGGTGATGTCTTCTTTGCTTTTCCCATGACCATTACGTGAAATCACACTCTTGATTAGTATCTTGCCATGTTTATGTAGGGGCAGAAACTGCATAAATCCTTAACTATATCAATAGCTCCTTCCTGAATATTTTGGAATTAAAATCACAATATCCAAACTACTCAGGGTACTATTTTGTAATAGGTACCCTAAACAAACTAGAAATGGTAAATTTTGCTGAAGAGACGTTAATGATAAAAACACCGAATATATAGATATTGAAATACCTAGTATTTGACTCAGGAAACTAGTATCTAATAACAGCCACCGTCCCTGACACACAATAAAATGTGAAATCTTGAAGTATGCCCTTTTCCCACTGTTTGGCATCTTTTCATGCTGCTTCTCCAATTACCCATACAAAAATCTCCAAGGTACTCCATAGATAATTTAATTTGACCTAATATTTTCAGCAATGAACTGCGGCTACTGGGAGCTGCGGGGGGCTATGCCTGCAGATGGTCAACATCAGCAAAATGTTGTGGCCTGCAATCAGATTACCCTGATGGGCTGCATGCGACCTGTGGGCCACAGGTTGCCCACCATTGTTCTATGCCAACGGGAGAGTGCTCTCCAGTCGGCATAATTACTCCACCTCCGAGAGATGCAGAAGCTATGACATAGCACCAGTATGGACAAGCTTAGGTCGCTGTAACTTGCTTCGCTCAGGGGGGTATCACACTCCTGAGTGACACAAGTTAGATCAACTTAAGTGGTAGTATAGACATACCCTCAAGCTCAGAGTTTTAAGCTGGTTCCAGCTAAGTGTCACTGTTAATGGGGCCAAATTGTATTTAAACCAAATTTGAAAATTGTTTTCTAGCCTAGTTTTATATGGAAATTTGCCCAATCTATCAAATTCTTGTACGTTTGAAAAGATAGCCTGGAACGACTTAAAAATAGGTTTTAAACTGGTTCAGTAAAAGTGGTTGCTATCAGAGTACTGAAGATGTTTCTGAGGTAGCCTCATTAGGACCAAGAAGCAACATAACTGTGTGTTAGGAGCAGGGCATCTCTTCAGGGCAGAGATAACCACAGGTATGTCAAGAAATCAAGAGGTGGAAGCAAAGAATGACTCAGGAAAAAAAAGTTAGGAGGCTGGTGGCACAGGCCACTTAAGATCCATTTGAAGCAGGCACATGCACTGCTTCGAAGTATAACAACATGGCAACGAAGCATTGCTAGCACACCATTAGTGCTTGGGGGGGACTGTACCAGGCCTTTTAAGACCACGAGAACTGGTGGTGACTGGAGCATGAGAATAAGATAAGTTAAAGACACTATTTATTTGGGGAGTGTTAGGAAATTTTAATTAATGAAGATATCCAGAATTTCACTGTAAATGAAGCCACTGAAGTTGCTTCTTTTGTACAGCTCCTGGACTGATGTGTCAACCTGGGCCACAGTAAAGTACATGCAATTGTTCATTTAGCATTTTAATTTTTAAAAATATTGGTATAACATTTTCTATTTGTTCCTCTGACGTTATCGGATTAAAATATGACCGTATAGATCATTGTTCCAACCACTGATCTATTTGCAACAAATCTTGTACAAAAACGTGACACGTAAGAGGTCTATGAAAAGGTTAGGTTATGCTATTTGTATGCATGTATCATTTTTGTATTTGAAGTTATGATTATTGGCGCTATACCTGTATTTCAAGTGTTTGTTCCTGGGGTAACGCCCACAAGGTAGTTAGCCAGAACATCTTGGCGGGACTATTCAAATTGAGTGGCCCATCAAAGGGATACTTAACTCACAATGGAACATGGGAGACACCCATCTAAACTGAATGGACTTTCCTTTGGACGTTCCACCTGAAGTATAGGTAATAGTTTCCTGCAATGACTAGGTGAAATGGGGCATGGACATGTGACTTGCCCATGAGACTCTAAACTCCCATCTTTTACCTGTAATTTTCCACTAGCTGTGCTGAGGACTGTTGGAAACAATGGGTTTCCCTCCACATGGCAGAAGCTATAAAAGGCCCTGGAAACACCTCCATTTTGTCTCTTTCCTGCTCAGACCTCTGGACTATGGACTTACGCTAATGGGAGCATTCTAACCAAGGGACTGAGGTCCTTCCAATGATTTGGAAGCAGCCAGAGACTTGACTGAAGCCAGCAGTTTATTCCATCACTGCTACAAGCCTGAACCAAGAACTTTGCATTTATTGTATGTATTTAATTCCTTTAACCAATTTTAACTCACCTTTCTTTTTATAAACAAACATTCAGATTTTAGATACTAAAGGATTGGCATCAGTGAGACTTCTGGGTAAGATCTGAGTTATAAATTGATCTGGGGGTGTGATTGGTTCTTTTGGATCAGAAGAACCTTTTATTTTATGAGACTGGTTGCAAAGAACCACTCATCTTTAAATCTAGTGTTTTTGGGGTAATACAAGGACTGGAATACCTAAGGAAACTGTTTTTATGACTTCTTGTTAGCCCATGTGGTGAAACAGAAGTTTACTTTTGTTGCAGGTTTGGTATATCTCATGGGAGAATACACCCCAAAACTGGAGGTTATCTGCCCTACTTCTCAGCAGATCATGAATTTGGTATATTCAGTTGTGACGCACAAAGGCACGGTTACAGTTCCTTTTACAGAAATAGAAGAAAACTGGCCCATAATTAGTACCAATTCAAATAAAACTGTAGAGTCTAATTTTATTTATAGTATATTATGTTCAGCTTATTCTTAAAGGGTGTTTCTCTGGCAGAATAGACACCACCTAGGCACTGATTAGGCTGCTCTGAAGCCTAACAGAATGAAGAGTTGGGAGTGTAATAGAACAGAGAGCACCCAAGCATGGTCTTGACTACTCTCAGGTCTACTGCTAGTCCTGTGTGTGGGAGAGGGCAACGATCACATTACACCATCTCTCCAGTCCCTTTCGATCTTGTGGGGAGCCAGAGGATGTTCAGCACATGAAGCATTTTACAGCAGCTTCCAGGCTGCTCTAACTTATCAAGATTTGTCGTGGTTCTGTATTCTGTCCTGCTCTCGAGTATGGCCCCTGTGCAGAGAAGAAGGGGCTAGTAGGAGGTGGTGTAGAGCTAGCTCTACTCCTCAGGAGCTCCTTTAGGGAAGCTTTAAATCCACCTTGACTACCAGAGTAGTGCAAAAAGGCAATATCTGATCTGTAGTGTTTTCTAGATATCTAAATGTGTGTTAGCAAGACCTCTTTACTTTAGAACAAACGGACCTCTACTTATGTGTATAACATCTGGTATCAGGATGCAAAAAGCATCAGATTCAGGACAGCTTTAGAAACAGTTTGCCTTTATAAGTAATGTTATCACAGTCTTACCAAAACTTTCCTTAATTTAAGGAATATTGAAAAACGTTTAGTCACCTCAGTCAATGTAAAAAATTTTACGGGGAGCACTGTGTAGCACTAAGTTAGAAAGTTACAATTAATTGCTCCTATTCAATTACATGGGGACTGATCTGGGTTATTTCTTGATGGGAAGAAAATTAGTGAGATTCATAAGTCTAAAACCAAGCAAAGTCTGATAGGACTGGATATACTTTGCCACTACAAGAAGGTAAAAGGGCCTTGAAGTAGGTGTAAATGTAATTTAAATAAAAGAACATTTAGGTAATATTATGGTAATGTTACCTACTTACAAAGGCAACACTGGAATGCTTTTAATGCAGAAATTTATATTCACTTTATAGACCCTTTACACTCCCAGTGTAGAACAGGGCCATAAGGGTAAATGAGGCTCAAGCCCTAGAAAGGGATTTTCTCTCTCATACATATAGATTTAGAGTGACTTATTGTGACAGACTGCTACTGCAAGCTTTCCAGACACATTAATTATTTTCTGAGAGCTACATATGCTTTATGCATATAAGCATTATAAATATTATGGGCTGGACTCTGCAAGTAAGGTTAGCCGGATAAGAGGATTTGTCCAATTTGCACTTGGATCTCCAAAGGTGTTTATATGCAAATATGTATGGTGAAAAC
Organism: Chelonia mydas; assembly: GCF_015237465.2. Lineage (NCBI taxonomy): Eukaryota > Metazoa > Chordata > Testudines > Cheloniidae > Chelonia > Chelonia mydas. The sequence goes on along the minus strand of NC_057853.1, from coordinate 87,248,169 downwards.
TTCAATGTGAAATCAAATTTAAAACCAGTGTAAAAAGTTGTTCATAAAACAAAAGAAAGGCCACTGAGGGTGTGCATGTTTGATTTCTTTGTTACTATCCTTCGCTAATGCATGAAGCTGTAAAAAACAAAAATCTAGGGCAATTTTTGTCTCAAACATTTTATAATGAACCGAATGAGAGAACCTTCTGCCTCCAGTTTATACCTGTAAGTAGTTATCATTCCTCGGAAACAGTCTCATTTGTCCTTTAATTTGTATTTTTGTGATGTTCTTCCAAACACTGCCCAAGTTATCTGTACACAGAAGGTTAGTTTTTATTTTTTGGGGGGGGTGCGTGGTCTTTAAACCTGAATGCAATTTGAGAGAGAGACTGAGACTTAAGATCTCACATTAGCTTTAACTGCTTCCATTGTAGACCTGCTGGCACCATTAAAACAAAAGGGGAAGGTTCTGACACTGCATGAAGATGTTCTTGTTTCACTGGCCAACAAAGAGCCAAAGGCAAGCCCTGTTATTAGTGCTAGTGAGACCAGATTTACCATATGATTAATCACTGAAGTCTGAGTCAAAATTCAGACTGGCCCGCACCTACTTTGTGGGTCAGAGTTTTTCCAGAGCTCATTAAGCACTTTGGGCTTGTAATTTAGTCTTTCCACAATAAACTTTTCCTGATTTGCACTAAAAATAAAATGCGGGTGATGTTTTCTATTTGGTATTGTTGTGGCCAGTATCTCAGGGTATGGCAGAGGTATTTTGTTTTAATGTTCAGTGACAGTCATTCTTCAAATCCTTCAAGAGAGAATGAGCGGAAACAATGTTTTTGATCTTTGTCATAATATTGTGAAGTAAAGGAACACTGATGCAAAGTTGGTGTGCCATGGAAAGGTCACTCAAATAAATTATACCCTTTCCTCAAGTCTTAAAACTCTAGAGTTCACTCTATGGCTAATTAGAGTATATTCAGAATTCAGGCTATTTTTAGGAATAGGATTGGGTCAGTATACATCCAGCCTATTTAAAGAAAGAGAGCCCTACTGAGAGTTTCGTCCGTAGAGCAGCTAACAAACAGGTAGCAGAATGACATCTCTGTACTTTTGACTTAGATGCTGTGGCAGGGAGGGACAGCAGGAACGTCTCCTCTCTGGCGTCAAACAGTCCCCCTGCAGCATGCATTCAATTTATTACAAGGCAATGTTACAAGTATGAACCTTGGCACAAAATAAAGTAATTATATTTAATTAGGCAGCCAGAAAAAGTGATGGCCCGAGACTTGCTGCCTTAGATGTAGCCTTTTGTTGACTTAACACAGGACAGGTAATGAATGAAACTTCAAAGTGTAAGTAACTTAAATTGCTCCTTAATTAGTGGAGACCAAGTCAAAAAATGCAGCAAAACAAAAACCCTCAATTTTCTTTTGTTGAAGGAATTCAGATAAAGATTCCATGTTTCACAGAAGACCTGAAATTAGGATTGTTCCTCTTTTAATCAAGAGCTTTATTATGTACTCGTGTTCAAAATAGAATATTTTTGTTTTTGTTAACATGGTGTTCACAAGAAAGGTGTTAGATTGGCAGCCCTTGAACCTAACATTTACTAAAGGAGATTTTTAATACAAACAAGAAGTCTGATTTTAAATCTTACCTGCCGGTTATATTTGAAGTACAGCTATTTAACCCATTGAGTGCCCTAGATCTATTGTGTATGTGGTACTAAAGAAACTGGCCACAGAGGGACAGATTGTCAGAGGCTAGTGCACACCCACAGTGTTTGCATGCACATCTGGCCAGCTTGCAATGCAATGTAATCACAAGCAGCAGATACAAAAAGGACAACAAATTATGTTCAGCTAAGCAAAGTGTGTGCCATGTGGAGAGCACAAAGTGAACTCATTTTGAAATGCACTGTTATATTATTCCCAGCATCCTATACCAATCTGCTGTATTACCTTGTGTTTCATGTTTATTAAACTGATTCACCACAGAGGTCAGGTATTTTCAGAACAATAAGTGGCCATAAGATTTGAAAATCATGGAGGTTCACAAATCAGTCATTGACAGATGTCCAATGAAAGGTAGATCTGTTAGGGAGTTCTGGGATGGATGGAGGTCAACATAGATGACCTGAAGTGCCTGTTGCTTTGTTTTATCAATTTTCTGTATTAATTTGTAACAGAGTTTGCTAATATTTGATTTTCAAAAAAAGAACCCAAAAAACAAAGATGTGACAGTAATCACTGGAAACAGCAAATACAGACCTCTGGCATGAGAGAGGGGTATAAACTTTTTGTAATCCTGACTTAAATCAGATGACTGAGCAAGAAAATAAAGATAAGTGTGCTACACCTTTCCTTCAAGGAACGACTGACCAAGGCTAGGTCTATGCTACCACTTATGTTGGTATAATTTTGTGTTGCTCAGGGGTGTGAATAAGCCACCCCCTGAACATCATAAGTTACAAAGACCTAAGCACCAGTGTGGACACCATGATGGTGGTGGTAGAGTGTCTCCCACCAACATAGCTGCCACCACTCATTGGAAGTGCATTAAATAAATCGACAGGAGAGCTCTCTCCCGTTGGCTTAGAGCAGATAAGGTGTGCCGCTGTAAGCTCTTTAGTGTAACCATAGGCCAAGTGTACAAATACACATGGTCATTTTGCACCCAGAATCATGTATTTACAGATACCCATCTTTGGAAATATATCATCACACAATTAAAATAAAAAGATGAGGTTTCTGAAGTGGTGCAATTGGTCAGTGACCTAGTTTCATCTCTGGACCCAACTTCTAATTCTAACTTGAATCAGAGGAGAAAATCTATGTAGAGTTCTCATCCCAGCCTTCATTTGCTCACATTACACAATTTCAAATGAGGCTGGAAGTCTCTGCTCATTAGATGTTCCTGCTAATCCCTCTAGGAACATAACATGTCTGGACTGAGAATCCATAGCAAAGTTGGAGTACGAATCTTGTGCATCTGCCTGCATTGGCCCAAAGGTTGATAAATATTTTATTACCACCTCACCCTCCTTTTATCTAATATCCTGGGACCAACATGGCTATAACAGTGCTCGCATTTATTTTACAAACTGTTAGTTTTCTTTCACTAAGAACAGTTTTACTCATCTCTCTCCTCAAAGTTTTCCCTATCCTGCCTCCTCTCTACCGAATACTCCCTCAACCCCATTAATTTTGCCTACTTAGGTCATTCATTCGCTCCTTTTCTATACTTTGTTCTCGTTTTCTTCCTCTTCTCCCTCCCCCACCACCAGTTTCTCACTTATTTTCTTGACCCCTCACACCTTACTCACTTATTTTCCTGATCCCTCATATTAGACTCATTCACTTCAAGGCCAGAAGGGACTGTTGTGATCATTTAGTGTGACTTCCTGAACATTGCAGGCCACAAACCTTCCCATCCTACTGAAGTCATTTATTCCCCCTATTTACACTCCATGGCAGACTGCAGAGCTGAGATAGAGAGAGCACAGCTCAGCTTGCAAGGATACTTTTCTGAAAGGTGGTTCAGGAAAGAAATGTAGCACCCCAGCCCCTATAATCATGTTAAAAGAAAAAGGAGTACTTCTGGCACCTTAGAGACTAACATTTATTAATTATAAATTTATTATTAGTCTCTAAGGTGCCACAAGTACTCCTTTTCTTTTTGTGGATACAGACTAACATGGCTGCTACTCTGAAACATCATCATGTTACATACCAAAAAAAATCCCCATACTTAAAAAAATGTTATTTGGGTTGTGTAGTCCAGGCTTTAAGTCCACTTTTGTACTCCTGATTCTCAGGATTGCCCTAGCAGCTGCTTACTTGCAATGGTCCCCAAGGGTGCATTTTATAATCAAGGGATTGCGAACCACAGCATTCTCCTGTCATGCTATGTATTGTACAGAGCTGACGACACTTACCATACGAAACAAATACATTAATAATTGGGATATTTCAGTTCAGCTCTATTCATTTCACTGCAATCCAGCAAGTGTGTATTGCATATACAGATGAGATACATGAACACTAGCTGTCACCTTCAGCCCCAAACCAAAACCTCTCCAGCGCATCATCAGGGATCTACAACCTATCCCGAAGGACGATCCCTCACTCACAGATCTTGGGAGATGGTCAGTCCTTGCTTATAGATAGCCCCGCAACCTGAAGCAAATACTCACCAGCAACCACAGACCACCACTAACCCAGGAACCTATCCTTGCAACAAAGCCCATTGCCAACTCTGTCCACATAACTATTCAAGGGTCACCATCACAGGACCTAATCACATCAGCCACACCATCAGGGGCTCATTCACCTGCACATCTACCAATGTGATATATGCCATCATGTGCCAACAATGCCCCTCTGCCATGTACATTGGCCAAACCAGACAGTCTCTATGCAAAAGAATAAATGGACACAAGTCAGACGTCAAGAATTATAACATTCAAAAACCAGTCAAAGAACACTTCAACCTCCCTCGACACTCAACTACAGACCTAAAAGTCACAATTCTTCAACAAAAAAAACTTTGAAAACAGACTCTAATGAGAAACTGCAGAACTGGAGTTAACTTGCAAACTGGACACCATTAAATTAGGCTTGAATAAAAACTGGGAGTGGATGAGTCATTACACAAACTAAAAACTATTTCCCCATGCTAATTTTTCCCTTACTGTTACTCAAACCTTCTTGTCAACTGGTTCAAATGGGCCATCCTGATTATTACTACAAACGTTTTTTTTCTCCTGCTGATAACAGCCCACCTTAATTGATTAGTCTTATTAGAGTTGCTATGGCAATCCCCATTTTTTCCATCTTCTCTGTATGTGTGTATGTATCTTCCTGCTGCATGCAGTGGAAAATACATCTGATGAAGTGGGTTTTAGCCCATGAAAGCTTATGCCCAAATAAATGTGTTAGTCTCTAAGGTGCCACAAGTACTCCTCGTGCTATAGACAACCCTGGCACTTACATTTTTCTTACTTATAATGCATGTCTAGCACTTGCTATTTCAGACAGCTTCATGCTGAATATACTTAGCTTAAACAATGGTGAAAGAGAAACATCACAAGATCCCCTCAGTGAATCAAATTGCATTGTTTACTGATGCTTGAACATTCAGTCATTTTGTATGCACCTCCCATTCATGTTAAGAGTCTTTATAATCATCAGCTCATTCACAAAATGAGAGTTTTTGTTGTTGTATTTGTTTGGCTTAAAACAAGAAGATAACCAAAGTGATTTGTTCAAATCACCCTATATTCTTTATAAAATTTCTGTTTAAACTGCAATAGAACTAGTGTTCTAGATATGTTTCAACCTAGCAGGATAGGACCACTCTAAATGGGGAATGTATTTAAACAACAAAAAAGATGGCTCATAATTATTTAACTGCTTAGTGGTTTGGGGTAAAAATATCTGAAAATTTTCAGAGACTCAGGGTAGGTCTACATTACAAAATTAGCTTGGCTTAACTAAATTGCTCATGGCTATGAAAAATGTCATGCCCTGTGGGACGTAATTAAGCGGACCTAAGCCCTAGCCCTAGCCACGGTGAGGTCCACAGAATAATTCTTCCGTTAACCTAGCTACTGCTTCTCAGAGATGGACTTATTACAGTGACAGAAGAACCCTTTCCATTGCTGTAGTGTATATACTGCAGTGCTGCAACTGTGCCATTGTATCATTTCTAGTAGACATACCCTCAGGCTATGTCTACACAAGGAGTGCTTTACTTGTATAGCAATACTGATACACTATCCCAGCAAAGCATTCCTACTGTGGACCCAGCTATACCAGCAAAGCTATGCTTTGTATTAGCATAATAAGACCACACCCCTGTCCAAACACAGAACAAGCTATGCTAGTGAAAGTGCAAATTCTTCCACTGACTGAGGTAATCCACCTCCCCAAGAGACAGTAGCTATCTAGATGGGAAAACCCATCCTGTTGGCATAGGTAGTGTCTACACTGTAGCATTTTAGGTGTAGATATACCCTACATTTCAAATGAAAGTCAATGAAAATTCTAACTTTTGTCTATTTTTTTAGCTTCATCACATACTGTATATTTTCTTTGATCACAAAGACTTGTTAATATGAAGATGCCCTTTGCTAGATTAAAACATAATTATTTGAAAAGTTAGAACTTTATCATGCCCTGTACAAACTAGTTTTACAAATTTGGGAACCAACCCCACAAACTTACATAAGCAACCTTTACTTAGTCATTAGTCCCAGTGAAGACAAGGCGACTGAAGGAATCCAGGATCAGACTCTTACATAGCACTAGTAGAATACAGTATTTCTTGTATTAAATTATCTTTGTTCCCTGTATTTTAATAAAAAATGTTTTTAAAAAAATGCAGACTGCAAAGTAGGAAAGGATACTTTCCACTAGTCTCTTCATTGCACAACTATTCACTGAATTATTTACATGAGCAGATGTGACAATTCCTGAGCTGATAAATTGTTTAGTTATTTAACCACATTGAAATTGTCTTACAGCATGTCCCTCCCTAGTGCAAAATACATCCAACCCATTGTGCTCTGAGCTTCCTGTATGTGTACTGCCAGGCAGCATGCTGCTCTGTCCTGCTCCAGGCAATTTATTTATACTAATACCCATGGAGACAACAACATGCTTACACCACAAAACACATCTGTCACTACATGATTTGTGTTTCTACTCTGGTTAATAATATCTGAAGGAGGCACCAGGTCTCTTCTCCGCTCCGCCCTCCCCAGCAAGGAGTCTGGATGCCAGTTTATGAAGAGCCGCTTTGAAGATTAAAAACATGCCTCTGACAGTGATGTGTGGTTGTGTGGAGCAAGAGCATAAGACTTGACACTGTCACAAGGATAGAAAGTGAATATCCATGACACGCACAGTAGCATGTTTAACTGATTTATTCTGCTGTCACCAAGCACAGGATGTCAGCTTTTCAAAGCTGTCTGGTTGACAGTTACAGCTTTAGCTATTCGTATATCCTCTTTGCTTATAACTCTACCAACCCTAGTCACAGCAAGCAGTATTTAACTCAATATTCTCAATAAAATCAATAGGGCAACTTTTTAGTAAAGTGCTGTTCAAAAGAAGTTTAAAAAAAGTGACAGAACTGGGCCCAGAATTTTAGAAAAGTCGGTTCCCCAGTTAATCTGAGTTGTGGATTGGTTGAGATAAAAAGGGGGGACTAAAGTAAAATAGGTATAGTCAAGCAAGAGCTGAATTACATTAGATCTCACACTTCCCTACAACCTTCACCAATATTTAGACAAGCCAAATTTTTTCAAAGTTCCAAATTCATTATATCCTTTTATTTTAACTTCTGCTTTTCAGATTGGGCTGGAACTGGAAAAGGTTGAAATAGTTAAGGATTCTCTCATGTTATATACACTTTGACTGTCAGAGGCCAGAAGAAAAGTTCCCATTTTCCTTTACCTCCTTATCTCAGCAGTGGTTGAATTCCAAAGTGATTATTAAGGTGTGAAGGAACTTATAGTATAATGTAGTATAACTTGCTATAAAAAAAGTTGGGTACCAATTCTAATATGTGCACTTGGGAAGCAAAGACATTGCTATGACTGGTTAACATTTAGGAATATTTTTACCTAATAGTCCTTAGATAAATATTACTACTGGTTCCCTTTGCTTCCTCTTTAGCATTAATACAATGTAACATCATAGAATAAACCTATATGAATTCAATATTGTGAACGTGTGACACACATTGCTGTCTTTTCCAGGATATAAAGCATTATTTCCAATTGTACATTATTCTGCATGCAGCTATAAGTACTTCCATACACCACCAACTCACTCACAGCTGCACTGCCAACTTAGTAGGTACACAGTGCCCAATTCATCTGCTTTATAATATTTTAGGCAAACTACTGCATACCTTGCACTGTATTAAGGTTAATGACTAAAGTATTCAGTAAAACAAAATATTCAAACATTAGATTAGAAATCTCCTCACAAATCTAAACTTTTAAAAAAGTTAAAATTAAAGTGTGTAACATGCCCAAGCCAGCTCTATAACTTGTTAGTGATTCTGTCATTACTCTGCGTGAGAAACTTTAAGTGACTTAAATAAAAATTCCATCCTCAAAGCATTTACAGTATTGGACAATGAAAACGGCAAGTGAATAATTACATAAAAAAATTAAATGGGTACCCCTAATTCATTTGTCTGCAAAATTCTGAGTTCGGGGTCCTGCAGTAATAGATAAATACTTCACCAAGAACCAGGGGGGAGGGGAAGGGCACGGACCAGAAGAGTGAAAAGAAATGTCAGCTGAGAGGAAATTACTTTTCATCTTATTTCTCTGGAATGCAGAAAAAGAGAAAATAATTTTCCTTTTAGCAACAGATACTACAGTTGCTTATGATACAAAGGTAGACTTTAAACTGGGATTTAATATCATTAGCAATACTATGTGTTCATACAATACATTGGGTCTCTAGGCACAGCTTTGAATATTAGCATAGGGAGGTATATTGAGGCACACTGTTTTAGAAGGGATTATGGGAGGCATTTGTGATGCTGGCAGACCAGGTCCCATCTCATGCCAATGCCTGTAGGCCTCACTGAACACTGACAAATGCATAACTAGAAACCAGTCTGACTCACCTGTAGGTTAGCATCATGAAAATAGATGTTAAGTTTGTAAGAATGTGTTCAGTGTTTGGACTTTATGACAAGCTTGTGAGTTGCTGTGTGCATTAATCTTACTCGAAAGATCTTTCCCATGTTATAAAGGTAATATTTATGTGTTTGCTTTTGTAACTACAAAAGCATTTGCTATGAAACTGGAAACAGCCAGTCAGGAGAGAAATATTACCAAGTGTGAAATATTAGTTTATCACAAGAAGGGTCATCTCCTGCCCAACAAAAGCAGGCCTACAGAACCAGATGAAGTGTTGTGGAACATCAGTGGACAAAAGACTGTTGATTGCTCTCCGCCATGCCCATGAAGAGGGGACATGCACAAATCCTCATGCCCTCACAGTTTGAACTCTGGGGGAAGGGAATAAAACTCCCTAACCAGAAGGAACTGTATCACTATGCTGCTTGGAATTTGGAGAGGGTGCTATTTCTAAGCTTAACCAAGGGAACCCCAAGCTGCTTAGCTTGGGCTAGCCCTAAAGGACAGAGAGCTTGTATATTACAGCAGCTTCTATTACCGTTTGAAACCTAAGACCAACTCATTTGCAGATGTACATTTACCTGCTTTAACCTTGAAAACATTTCTTTTTCCTAGTTAATAAACCTTTAGATAGTTTACTTCTGGATTGGCTACATGTGTTGACTTTGGTGAGCGATCTAAGGTAAAAATGGTGTGGGGGGTCAATGATTGGTCCTTTGAGAGTAACCTAAATATTGTGATTTTTGGCATAAGGGACCACCTATCGCAAAGGCAGGCTTGCCTGGGTGGCAAAATAGACAGGGGTGACTCACTCTATGTCAAGGCTGTTCTAGTGCTTGAGGAGTTCACACTTGATACTCAGTTGGTGAAATCTAATTACAGAACACACAACCAATTTGAGGTTTGTGCTCTGGTTTGTAGTAGTCTACCCTGAGGTTGACGCTCATTGTTGTGAGCCACTCCAGACAGACTGCCAATATGGAAAAACCCCTTCCTTCAGCCTAGGCTGAATCTATACTAGATTACGGAGTTATGCTGGCACAGCTATGCCAATGTAGCTAAGGTAGTGTAGTCTCTGTAGTACAGACATCTCTCTGAGGCATAATTCATAATTTCTCCCAGGACTTCCCCCTTAAACAGGTGTCTGCTACACCCTGGTAAGTGGTAGAATGTACATCCCCACATTAATGTATATGTTAGGATTCAATGGCTCTGCCCCTTCTCCACCTACTCAGCCCCTTTGCTCCTGGTATAGGGGGGAGCATCTCATAGGCAATCCTCAAAGAACTGGGACCACAACAAGATAGCCTTCTCGATCTTAGTAACAGAGTAGACACACAAGGAATCCCTGCCCTTTTTTCTCCTTTAACCAGAGTCTCATGCCTCCTCAGCCTGAAGGCTGCTAGACTACGCACAGTTAAGTATTAGTGTATGTCGCATCGTGCATCTGTAACTCTATTTTCATTCCACAGAAAAACAAAAACTTTGTATGTCTCTCAAGAATCAATTTCCCTGTAAGCATCCTTACTATAATTCTCATCCAGTTCAAATCCGATATTCCTTAACTGAACAAAAAAGTCTCATTTACTTCATTGACAGTTCTACTGGATTAATGACTGCTAAATATATAGCTCTCTCAGAGATTTTGGTTGCTGTCTGCTGAATCACACAGTTAAAGCCACATGCACTGCTCTGAAAGCATGAGAGGTGTGTGTGGTGGGGGGAGGTGGGATTTCTCAAGGGGTAAATTAGGCTGAAGAACTTTTCTATCTCCCAATAAGAATCAGTGGACAATCTGTGCCTGTTTGTCCTCCACCTCCTTTTGACTTTAAACTCTTAGTGTTATCTAAGCAAGGCCTCATTTATGTTACATTTTTAAACCTGTTGCTGTCTTCATAACACAAAACGTTTGGCTCAAAAGAAATGACAAGACTGTTTATCAGCAAATATTCCAACATGACTTAAGCCATGATTATTGACATCAATCCAAAACAATTATGCCCACAATTGAAATGAATTATTCTTATGTGAAGCCATCAATCCCATGCATGACTCCATCAATGCCATACAGGTAGGGTCTTTTGCTGAAAAATTATATAGAATTAAAAGGTATATTGCTGCAAAAGTGTAGTTGAGGCTTCTAGAACACTACATGAGTATGCATACTTCTAACAATCAGAGGAAAAAAGTTCTCATGTTACTGTTATCAAATATGAAACAAATGGCAAAACTGAGATTTTATGATTTAGCAGAACATAAAACAAAGTAATATTCCTACTGGTTACAAAGGCACATAAAAACCATGGTTTATTAGCTCTTAGCTATTTTATAGAAAACTAGATGAGGAATAAGTTAGCAGTAGGCTTTAATTGCTATTGTTGTAAATGGGGCCTATAGATATAATGCTTTATATAATCACACATTCTGTGATTAGACAGAAAAGCTATTTTTTTCAAAAGTGTTTATTGAAAGGCAGCCTGGAGAAATTGAGATATCTATAGGTTTCCTATTGTAGGTGTGTGGGGACTTGAATTGAGTGCGTCAGCAATGACTGGTTTCTAGATACTATGTAATTGTTTCAATTTAATGTAAAAAGAAATTAGGCCTTTGGTAGTTGACAGCATCCCTTTTACAGTTGAGCTTTATTGGCAAAGTTTAAGTGAGAGCTTTCTGTATCACATATGTGACAAAAGCACTCTTTAACTTGGGTTATTTTAACTAAAGCTTTCAAACATCCTACTGAAATGATTAGCTAGGATCGAATGATAAACTGATTGCTAACCCAGAAAATTGAAAAACAAACAGGTAAAACGTATTTTCTAGATACGCATGTACATGCACACACACAGAACATGGCTCCCTACCATAAACTTTTATAAGATTTGCAACATTAAAATATACTAAATGGTCCTAGTATAGTAGAATGAGATAATGCATTAGAGTCTCTCAGCTACTTTTTGGAGTTGAAGTAAAAATCTCCTATCTATTAACAAAGAAATAAGGTTAAATTGCTCCATTTGGGGATAAAAAAGTCTGAGATAGAAGCATTTTAACAGCCTTGGATTATATAACTTTGGAAACTATTGGAAAGTCATGGACAACTGTTCAGACCAAAGCTCCTAGTAGCTTTAGTGTATCCTTCAGCACAGTAACCTCTTCCTTAAAACATACCTCAGCAAACCCTAGCTTTCCTCTTGAGGAAGTGTAAGTAAAAAGATAAGTCATTTTTCAACCTACTATCAAAAGAGGCACATGCTCAACACGATCACCGTTTTCCTTCCTCCCCATCCAATCTGCCATCCATATGTGGTAATATGTTGCTGCCCTATAGAAGGCAAGCTACTCTATGAAGCTAGGCCTAACCTACAACATGGTCTTACGCTATAAGAGTGGATGTGCTCAGATACCATAGTAATGGGCACAATATCAGAGCCTAAACAAACAGATTGGGAGTGGAATCAGAGGAATTAGAGTGCTGGGGCAGAGACAGCATTTCCCTTCTTTATGCCAACTAACTTTTTGTGGATTTTCTTGGATCTTAGGGCTAAAAAGTGCAACAAGTGAGAGCAAAATTGGCCCCACAATCATTAGCCCTCTTCATATGTCTGGACAGTTGTACATTATACCAAACTGTGATTTTATGCAGAAGTTATTTCATGAACAATAGCAGTGATGTTAGGGGAGAGGAGGAGTTGTTTTACTGATATCTTTCATCACAACTCCCCCCCCCCCCCCCCCGCTTCCTATCCTAAATAATTTCACAGCAGGAAGGTGACAGAAAAGGTTTGAAGTAACTGCTGGTACCCAGTCACCACTTATTACTCAAGGCTTACTACTTGTGTCTAACTCACCAGGAAATACTACCAGGACAATACAAACCTTGGTTTCCCCCTCTCATGTGGGGAAATGCTTGAAAACATGAACCTTAAAGCCTCAAAAACTAAAAGGCAAATTTTGTTTTTACAAATTTAAAATCTTATAATTTGTAAGTCAATCTCATGATGTTGGCAGGTTTAAATCAGGATTTTGAAAACTTGGTCTCAATACTGTAACTGAGAAAGCATGACTTTATTGAAACCTGTCACAGGGGTCATACTGATGAAAACATGGGGTCAATATATATAGTTTGGCTTAAAAACTTACTGAGGCACTTATTCTACTCAAGATCCATCTATTTATTGTATCCTTCCTCTATGGAAAGTAGCTCCTTGGAAAAGTATATTATAAAACATAGCAGGTGGGAGAGGGGAATTACAAAACCCTTTTTCCTTCAGTTTCAGATTAAAAAAAGAATAAATGTAAGTCTCCCTTTAGATTCAGGCCCCCTAAATCTCTCTTCTGTCCCCAGTGCCCCCAAAGGCATCTCAGTAGTAGCTGTTCATGTTCAAACACACATCTTTAATTCCCTTTGCATTGCAAACATTCAGTTGGCATATTTCACAATGTATGCCCCCATCTGCTTTGCACATCCACACAGGAGTCAATGGACTGACCTGGTGGAACAATTCACAAGACAGACCTATTAAGTACAACAGAAAGTGAGTTTAAATTGGCTGGAGCTCCCAAAACTGCCACAACTTGCATTTTGGGAGTGGGGATTACAAGGCCCTGGAAACTCACTTTTTTGCTCCAACCCTAATCTCTTGTCATTTGTTTTGAAAGTATGAGATAAAATGGAAAAAGTGGGAGAGAAAAAAAATCAAATCCCTTTCACCAAACAACACCATTCATTTAACACAACAGAAGTCGGAATTGGTTTTTCCAGTGATAAACCCAAGTGTGCCAACTGGAGCCGGTAAATGCAAGTGATGTCTTCACAAAGGCACTGCTAGCCAATCAGAATGTCACTTTCGACAATCAGTGTCCACAGCCACATTGTAAGGGTGATTAAAGCTTGTTTCCCCATTTACATTTGGCTTTGATTTTAACCTCAGGATATTTAGGTGAAGTCTAGGAGATCCCTCTCTTAGATTACAAACAAGAAAACTGAACAATAAATGGAAGCTGTCATAAGGTATATAATGGCAATCACATGCCACTCCAGAGATGCATACATTTTAGTGGTTTCATGCTGGTTTATTTGTACAATGTTTTTAAAGCAATTTAAAACCTTGATTTGAAAAGAGCTATACAAATACAACAGCAATAATTAGAATGATGTTAGATTCAGAGCTAGAATTGAAGGGAGCCTTCAACTTTTCCCCCCTGAAACTGAATTAACCATAGAATTGTGTGTGGAATGTTCAAGCAGACAGGGGCATAAATTAGGAGCAGGCCTTCACTTTTAGCAGTTTGTTTACACCCACGCATAACTCCCAGACCAAGTCAATGTTTCTACAAATATACTATAGTATATATTATTTTCTTGGTGTGATACAAATGGACTCAACATTTTAAGGAAGGCATCATTACATTAGTAGGGTGACCAGACAGCAAATGTGAAAAATCGGGACAGGGAGTGGGGGGGGGTAATAGGAGCCTATATAAGAAAGACTCAAAAATCGGGACTGTCCCTATTAAATCGGGACATCTGGTCACCCTGTACATTAGTGATTGGCCAACTGTACCTTTTCCAATAAGGTGTGAGTGGGGGAGGAGAGAAGGAATAGGTCTGCAGGTAGGCTAGCTGTTGAGGTGGACACAGAGGCAAAAGAAGGAAAGACATGCATGGAATTAAATGGCAGGCTGCAACTTTTTAAAAACTTTAACACGGGGGAGGGGCACTACCTACCCATCACCCCTACCCCTATATACACACCAAGTATTTACGCAGTTCCAGTGCAGGGATTACAGGGCTCCTTACCTTATAACCCATAAAATGGGATAAGCACTCCTCAACCTAGCCTCCAGGACTCAGCTCTCTCTGAAGCCTAGCACACTCTCCCACACCCCCAATCCTCGCAGGGGGGGCAGAAGGTGCAGCAGCATGAGGACCTCAGCCCACGAGGGCTACAAGGTCTGACCTCAGCCTGCAAAGGCTACAAGGTCTGATCCTATCACATGAGCCTAAGCCCCATAACTCAAATCCCAGGTCTTACCTCTGGGAACCATTCTTTTTACTCTATTAATGGCACTGTAATTAATGGCACTGGCTACAAGTTGCAACAAACACCCCCGACCCCCCCCAGTTTGGTACTAAGCACGTTCCTACTTAACCCACTGCGGCTTGAAAGCATGCAAGGAAGTAAAAAAACAAAAAACCAAAACCTCCCTGGTCCAATTGGCCCATGAGAGAAAAAAATCCTTCCTAACTCCCTAAACAGGTGACCAGCTAGACCTGCAGCATCTGTCAGATTGGGTTTCCATTCCAAGTTCAGGTGAACTGCTGAAACAAAGCCAAAAGAAACTCCTCTGGACCCGTGTGGCGGGCTAAATACTGAGAGCTGGGGAATGCTGGCCAATCAGCATCCCTCTCCCCCGCTGGCCAATGGGTGCCAGAGATTCCCAGGAGAAGGAGCTACTTATTGTCCCTTGGCAAATGTCTCTCCCTTTTGCTATTGGGACTGTCCCCCTTTCACCACTGGCCCCATCAGGTTCCCCCACCCAATGCAGGTGAATGGTATTTCTGATAAACCTGAGCTTTTCAGACAGCTGTGTTTCTGATGATAATTTCTGCTTCTGCTGCATGCTGCCACCTCATAAGTGCTATTGGAGGGAGAAGCTGTGAAAATTTCCTAAAATACAACCCTTTCAGGGAGTACTTCCAGAAGTGAGAGTAACCCCACATTGCTCAGGATCAATTCTAGCCATTCTCGGTCACTCATACTATTCTTGCCATAAATAATGTGGTTATGTTGTTCAATGTAATACAATCACACAAGTGATTGTAAAAATCTGTTTTAAAATATCTTTATTGTTGTGTATCCTGTATTTAGCACAAGATTAATACTAAATAGTACATTTATTCCTTGATCCTAGATGCCATATTTCAACATCGAGTATTCACCCTCTTCCCCAGTCCATCCTAATCTGAATGTCTAAATATTCTGGACACGTTGCAAGAGGCAGATATGTGGGAGATGATGGAATAAGGGAGAGGTGGGAGCAGAGGTTGCTCAAGGGTCAGTCCTATGGCAGGTGGAACACTCCATCCTTAATCTTGCAAAGCACTTAAGCATTTGCTTAACTTTGAGAATAGTGCAATGAAGTAACAGTGTGCAGCATATTGCACAGTTGAGCCCTAGCTGTGGTATGATAGGATTATATGATGTACATATGGGTGGTCAGTAACAGTTCCAGTATAACTATTGTGCAGTTTTAAATATTGGAAGGGATACTAAGAGGGTATGTGAAGAACACTCCTGGTATGCATGTGATGGGAGGCACTCATCTCAAGTGCCTCCTAGCAGTTGGGTGTGGTACTGCAATCTTTTTCCCCCACTCCTGGCTGTATGTTGCTGTCCTTGCTAGGCAGGCCCTTAGTGGCGCCGCTCTCCTCCAGAGTCACAGTAAAAAATGGACCCCTTCCAGGGTAACAAAGTTCAGCAAACTGTCTGCCCTCACCAGCGCCTTCAGCCCTGTCTCAGCACCCTTTAGAAGCCAAAGCAAAGGGTTGCATTTGAAAAGCCTTGTCCCCTTCTCAGGACTTAGGCCACTTTCCCAGTGGCTGGTGGGGGAACCCAGCCCACCCACTACTCCAGGTTCCACTCCAGGGCCATTATAAAACAGCAGCCACATAACTGCTTCCTTTAAGTTGTCGCTACTGCATTCCCTGGGCCTCTTCCTACCTGGTCCCTTTACCTTTGACCATTACCTTAGGGTGAAAGTTTTCAGTTATTCTCTCTCCCACATCCAGTAAATCCCGCCAGTCAAGCACCTTTGGTCAGACAGAAGCACCCTTCCTCACCCCCCTCTGATTCCAACTAAGAACTACCCTGATAAGCCCTTGCAGCTTCTTTTATCTGAGTCTGCTGGGCTCGGATTGGCTGCTTCCATGAGGCCTTTCTAGGCAGGCCTGGAGGGCTCACCTCCACTGCTCCTTCCTGGGGCACCATGTAGTAGGACTACAGGGCGTCCAGTAGGGGGCCATGAAGGACCAGGTACATCACATCACAGTATTTTTTAAAAAATGAAAATTAAGATAAAAATAATAATAATTCACTTTCAAAGCTGCCATATTCCATGAAAAGTACCCAAAAAGTTGATCACTCCAATCACAAGAATATTTCTCTCTACCCCAGAGTTTATTGTAGAAACTATTGCTCTGGACTGCAGACAATTTCATTTGACTTTAATTAATCTTATTTTAACATTTTACAACCATGTTCTCTAGAATGAATTTATGCCTCCTCCTAAATTTATATGAATCATTTCAGCTCCTTGCTAAGAGAAAAATAAAATCAGGGTACTATTAATTCCTTTACTGATACTTTATGAAACGAGTGCTGACTCTGTCTCTTCCTTTACTACAGTCTGGAAGGCCTTAAAAATGTAATTTAAGAGGTGATCTTATAATCACTTCCTCATTCAGGAAAAAGCAAGAGGAAGAAAACAAGTCTCAGGAAATATAAAACGTATAGAAGATGATTATTTTGTAACTATAGTGAGGGGAAGCAGTCTGAGTTGTGCCCTTTTAAAGTAGATTATGACACTAATTAAGCAACAAGTCAGAATTCTACTTTACAAGGTTAAATTATGCATAACGTACAATTAAAAGAAGTCTCAAAAGGCACAAGTCTAAACCTTGCACTTAACAACAAACCAGGCAACACTGAACTAATTATTTTATATGGTCGACAGGATACAATGCTTACTTACATGTAATCCATCATAAGAAACACACAGGGAAAAAGATTTGTGAAATTGCCAAACCTGAAATAACTCCCAGTTCTCTCAAAATATGGAGATGAGCATCATGAAACTTCATAAAGAAATTTGATGCAATGAGCTTGTTAGTTGCAATTCAAGGCAATGATTTTGCTTAGTTTTTAATGTAATCTGTATTTTCTTTGTTGAATATCAAATATTTCTTCAGATAATGTAATTTTAAATGGATCAATTCCTAAGAAATATATTTTTTTAATCCAAAGAAGAGTTTTTTGTTGGATTTTACAATTTTCCATTGAAGTGTTGGCAGTTCGAACACTGTAATAATGTGCTAGGGTATGAAATGAGAAAGGAAAAATGGCTTGAAACCCTGATTCATCAGTTGAAATGCAAAACCGGTAATAATGATGAAAAGTTAATAGGATTTTTACTTTTTTCATTTTTAATAACAAGGTGTTAAGAGAGGGAAGGGCATTTATTCTTTGAAAAATGTACGATTTTGCAACCTATAATCAGAAAGATTACTAGGTGTGCTATAATAGTACTGAAAACCCAGATGATGCTTATGGTATAACAAAAAAAGGACAAAACCTGTGACCTACGCTTAACGATATGTACCAGAATTAACCAATGAAAGAAGTGTTCACTGAGATAAGGTTTTTAAGCTTCCACATTACCAAAGATCTTTCAAGGTGATCAATCAAAATATTGTGATCAATAGATCCAACAGCGAGTGTTGGCATTAACAGAACAAACAGTCACACCCTACTCTTATCTAAACTGGTCAAAAGCTCATTATATTCTGTAAGAAGGTTTTTAAGGCATGCAACAGCCTAGAACCCTAGCTGAAACCCAGGTTGAAATTTTGCTTAGGTCGAAACCTAAGCCTCATGTTGCACATCTGAAATGGTTGAAGGTACTTTATTTATTTATTTAAGTGACAACACTGAATATACAAAACATCTATTAATTCTAAGACTTCTATAACCAGCTCCTCTTTATACAGACTCCATGCTGGTCTGTTAGACTCTGTAGGAATCCTGTTGTAGCTGAGTCTTCTGAGGGAACAAGAAGATTTAAACAGAAATGGGGTGAAATATTTTACCCACAAACACTCAGTCTTTACACTCTCTATGGAGCAACCTAGCTGAGACCCCCATAATTTCACCATCACTTCCTATCGGACCTCAGGGCGTAGAGTCCTATAGCTTGTGTTGAGGATAGAATGCCCCCACACTCTCTGTGTGCAGGTGTGGGGCTTTCACAAGGGGAGTTGCATCATGGCTTTGAGTGGAGCAGCAGCAGAGCTAGATTCAACCTTTGTGACCCTAGCTCTTGGGAAGCTGGATAGGAGAGTCTGAAACAGCGGGGAAAGAGACAGACAGACAGACAGACACTCTTTTCACTGTAAAGGGAACCAGGTTTCAGTGGGAATGTTTCAGTTGCCTTCGATGGGCTGGGATGTTAATACTTTCTTCACCACAGAATCCAGGTTTGCAGGGATGTTTGTACAAGTGGAGGAGTGACCGGATTTTTCACTATATAGCTATACAGCATCTATTATATGCAGAGAAGAATTCAGCAACTACAGGAGGCTACAGAAGCCCTGATGTAGTGGGTGCTCCATAGTCAATAGACAGGAGACTGTGTGCTCCCAGACAAGATTTGAGAGAGCTGCTCTGGTACTGTTGGATTAGTGTTTTATAATTATTAATAATTTGTACAGCAGTAGAATCTAAGAGGCCCAGTCATGGACCAGGACACTATTGTGTTAGGCACTAACCAAAACCAGAACCAAACAACAGTCTCCTCCCCTCCAAAGAGTTTACGGTCTGGATAAGACACGAGAAAACAAGTCAATATAGACAGTCATCAGGGACCACAAGGAATCAATGAGACTACACTGGTCAGCATGTTAGGGAATGGTCATATCATAACAGCTGCTAACCATTGTGAAGTGTTGTTAACCATTGTTTTGCAGTTTACCTCAACTCCCTGTAAACTACTAGTAGTTGCACTCACATAGCACTTTTATCAACATGCTTACAACAGACAAGTGTTAATCCCATTCTCTCTCTCTCCCCCTTTGTCAAAATCATCTGGGCACTTGCTTTGCCAGAAACCGAAGTACCTAGAATAAGCAATACATTATTTCATTCATATATAGAATTAGAAATCATAGAAATAAGAAGCTAAAGTCTAAATGAATTGTACATCAAGGGAAAAAGACTGTAAGCAGCTATTATATGCACAAAGGACCTTGTATAAACCTGGCTAAAGTAGCTGGGTTAGGGTTGAAGATAATGAAGATAATGAGCTGATGGTGTTTATACCAGCTCTGAAATTTGCTTAGACAATAGCTCCAAGTCACTTGCTTTTTCAAGGCATCAATATATCCAGACTTTACTGCCAGGAATCTTCAGGAAGGTATCATCATTTGAAACTGTTGGCCACAAAGGGCTTCAGCGGATCTGCCTTGAAACTGGACCTATCTAGCATTTCAAATTTGCCCCAAGTGTCAGGAATAGAAAATCAATCTTATGCTCAATGGTAATCAGTCACATTTTTTAAAATGGTTAGAAAGCCAAATCAGTCAATGAACTGTTTATGTGCACACCCCTACAAACACTCTCTTATGCGGTCAATAGACATTAGGAGCTAAATTCAGAGCTGGTAGTGCATGGAACGTCATCATCTGTACCTGTGACAGGAACTGAAAAAAGTAACTAAGCAGCTGGAGAGGTGTGTAACACAGAAGGAGTGAGTGTAAAAGGATTTACATCAGAGTCAGTGTAAGGGACTGGTAGAAAGACTGAGAAAGGTGTGATTTCTAAAAAAAATAGGGGTATAGTTTGAACATGTCCAGCTGCGAAAATCTGCTATAACGTACATGTAAGTTAAAATTGGATCTGTCTACTTTAAGGGTGCCTAAAGGTACAATAAAGCACTCAATCAGAGCAGCAAGCATATCTGTCAAGGTTCAATCATGGCATCAGAACAAGCCAGTCTTTAATTTTGGCATATCATATAGAAAAGATGTTATTCCCTTAAAATGGAGCACCAACACTTATTTTGTTTTAGGAATTTGGCACCCTGGAGGTGACAAACACTCCACATACATACTCAGACCATAGGGTTTCAGGTACATGCCCAAAATGTACAATTAAAGCCATTAGCAAGAATCAAAAAGGGGGCAAATGGATTCCTGATTGTGACTATGGGCCCCATGGTATGGGCCCCATGGTGCCAATTGTCATAGGGCACGGCCCTGTATAGGGCTTTACAGTGATACCCTGGGTCAGATATATGCATAATAGTTCACTGAAGGGATGCAAGGTCTCTGCCAAGAGCTGACTGCAAAATGTATGTACAGACAATATTTAAGGAATTATGTATCCATACTAAAAATTATGTTCTTAAGGTACTGAAGTTAAGGCAGGTCACCAGAAGGTGACATACCTCAGCAATGTTCCTCTGAGGGAGGAAGTAACCTATTTCTCTGTCTAGTCGTTCGGATATTGTGTATAGTATGCCTCACACTGTATACCTTTTTGCATATGAAACCAGTAGTGAATGAAAGACTGTGAAACCTTCAAGATTAAACAAATAGCAGTGGGTAGCCCGTTTATGAAAAAAGACAAAGGATGTGACTGGTATATGTTGGAGTGAAAAAAAATACGAAATCCTTGACCTAGGAGTCAAGCTGATGACATGTCTGTCATATGAAAGGAGAAACACGGCCGAACCTTGCTGTAAAGTGCTGCAAGTGTAACACCGACAGATCCCAGTCGTCGGCGGGCAGGCTCAAACCTGGGAACCTCTGGAGTTTATGCATGAGCCTCTACTGCCTAAGCTAGGGGCGCGCAATAGCTTTTAGCTAAGGCTGTAGCAGACTCATTAATCTCTAAATCGTCTCAGTGCCGCTAGGGGAGACAGAATACCACACCCAGGAGGTTTGTGGGTTACATAAGGATTTCAGCCAAGCTATGCAAGACAAGAGAATATCAGTTAATTAAATCTAGGTTCTAGAAGCATGTTATGATTTTATTTCATGTGTAATCCTTTGTTTCCAGTACTTCTTCTTGCTATCACTGTAATCTCTATTCTTTGTTAAATAAATGTATGCTATTCACTATAAACATAATTAAATGCAGTGTCTTAAGTGGACAGGTAATCTGAGGTGTACTATTTCTTTGGAAGCAGAAAATCTGTAAATATTGTGTGTCCAGTGGAGCAGGGGCTGGACACTCCAGGGAGATGCTTGGAGGGTTGCAGTATGCCTCTCGCTAAACTGTAGATTAACCTCAGGCTCTGTGAGGCCCAAAGGGGAGAGCATGTTTTGCGCCTGCGGAGTTGGGGAACTGACCCCTGGCAGGCACAGACCAGGTTTCCTCACGATAAGGACAGGTAGTAGCAAGGTGCCTCACAACCCTGGTCAGCCCCCCAGGAAGTGTCACACTAACGGTAATCATCTAGAGTGAATGTCTTAGCACACTTCACAACATAAAGCCAATTGACCTAGCAAGAAAATCAACTGGCCAGTTGTATGAGTGTATGTGTGTTTCACTTCCTCTAGCCAATGTGTGTCTGGCTCGGTCCTCCTTTCTCTATTGAAAATGGTAACACCAGCATGTGTATGTGTCGGGGGGACTTCTTCTGATGCCTTGGGTCAACCACAGATTATTTATTTGGCTGATCTGGCTGCTCTTTTCTTCACTACATTGTTTTGTATACAGTGATGTACAGCATGAAAGAAAAGCACCAGAATGCGGAGATGAGAGGTAGCGTAGCAAGAAAAAGTAGTTGGCCACTGCATCGGAGCATCTTCCAGGGCTTGTTACTCTACTGACTCAATTTTGTCCCTGGGACAAAAACTGGCAATATACCATCCCACTACAGAAAAAAAATAAATAGAATGTCTTCTATTCAAACTTCATTCTATTCTTCATCAGGGCCTCCTGAAGAATTGTCCAGGCATAAATTCGATCTGGGAGAATATGACAGGATGTGTAGCTGCCACAAGGTAACTAAACTCCCTGGGTGCATAGTGACTAACCGCAGGACAAGTGCCTCCAGTGACAGACATGTAGCTCTCTCAAACATAATGCTGTGTGGAGTAACTACACTTAGAAAAGTAAAATAGACTTTTTTAATGAAGCAAGTATAAGAAGATCTGAGTAGTGTGGTTGTTTTCCTATTGTTACACGGCTTGAGATCTCTCAGTCCTGTCTGTTTTCTAAGATGATTTATTCAGTCCTTAGAGTTGTCATTATAATGTTTGAGGAGATAGTCTCCCACATTCATATGCATTCAGACATAGAAGTGGAGTTTCCACTGCCAACCTACTGTATCTAGGTCAGTGTTTTCCAAACTTTTGAAAGCTGTGCCTCACTTCAGGCAAATGATATCTTCATGCTCACACCTGCAACCCCACCATGTTTTATGAAAGGTTTATGCATCTTAATTTATACATCTTCCATGCCACACAAAGCTCGATCTCTTACCCCCTTCACTCTGAGAAGCGCTAATGTAGATCTTCATACTCTGACACTTCCTCTGCTTTCTTACATTCTTTCAGGAGCTGTGAAGTAGTTCACAATGTTGCCCTTTACAAGGACCAGTTCTCACCTCAGATCTATTGTTTCAGGCTTTCTACAAACTCAGATCTCTCTGCATCAGTTATATTAGCCACATTTTCAAGGTTCTTAGCAACCATAAGAACTTGAAATTCTCTCTTTTTTATTTTTTAAGAAAAAGAAAGCTGACACCTTGGAGAACAAATGAGAAATCTGTTCTCACCCCTCTTCCAGCAAGGCATGCCCCACATTTTGGGAAACACTGTCTGAGGTAATGTTCATGAAATCACAGCCATGGTGTAATTAAGGTAATAGAATTAAACCTGAAAGAGTAATACAAAGGCCAGATCCTGCCTTCATCCTGCATGAGGAATTTCCATGCAAGTCAGTGAGATTTGCCTGTACAGCAATGGCAGGACCATGATTCTTAGTTTTCAATTTAAAGGTAGAATTGTGCTGCTTCTTTTCCAGTAAGTCCTCACAAAACATTATCTATATATGGTTTTACAAATCATCACAGGTCTTTCTGTCACTTCCAAAAAAATTTCACTCAACCATTAACAGTATCTATGAACAAGACAATTGTAGAATCAATCATCTTATTTTTAAATGTTTCTCCAAAATTAACAGCTTTCTTGTTGTTGCTATGCTAGTCAATAAACTTATCATTGGCATCCTGGTCTGACATGTCAACATTTTCATTCTGGCATGACTGCAAACACTAGATCAGATAACTTACTAATACTGCCGCCTGGAAGAGACTAGTTACTGGAAATACCATTCTCGTGATTAAGAAACATGAGGTCATATAGTTGTACTAACCACATCCTGCTATTACAGTTGGGGACCAATGGAAGAAAATAAGTTCCTGCTTGAAGCAAGAGCAAATAAACTAAAAGATCTTTAAGATGTCCATGGCAGCCTTATATTTACATTAAAAAAATATGCCATATTGTTCCTCCTTCCTCTTAGGTATAGTTATTAGAAGCTACAGTGGTAATAGTCTTTTGTGGTTTGTATTGAATGTTAAATTACTAATACTGCACTAAACTGAGGATATATTTTTAACCAATGGTTATCCAAACCTTTTTTAAAAAAAGGAATAGAGCGCTAATTACTGGTTCTATTACAGTATAACTGCTTCTGTTTGGGGATACTGTAACATTTCCATTTTTACTAGCAAATTAAATTCAATTGGTGTTTATCGCTGACTTCAGCAGTAGTAGCCCTAAGTAGTGGCTATTTTAACTACACATTATATTATACTTTATTAATCCCACATATCCTATCTATAAAGGCTCTAATAATCTTCTTTGAATGGCAGCCAATGTATTTTCTGTAATATCACATCAAACTACCTATTGCAGGACTAGAAGACAAGGTGGGCCAAATTAATCACCAATGTAAGTAATGCCTTTTAATTCAACAATTTACAGCCAATTTACAACAGTTATGGATCTAGCCCTTTGTGAGTTGGTAGGGTTTTTGGGGGGATGGTGTGGGGGAGGGGAAGAATATGTTTTTTGATCTGGCGGTGGTGTTTTTCTGTGCACTTAAATACTACAGTTTTGACCTTAGAAAATGCAGCATTCACATTTTGAAACACTGAATACACAGATGACTTTTTAAATGTTTCCTGCAAACAATTTGCAAGCAACACAAGTATTAAAGTATAAAGTACCAAAAATGATGCACCTTTTACAATTATGGACCACAATTTAATACTTCACTGATTGACAAACCATATATTAATTATGTTTCAGAATAAGCTCTACCAATCATTTCTCTACCCTGCCCTGGTATGTGAAGAACAAGGAAACTGGCAAATTTTGAAAGCCTCACAAAGTGACTATGTTACTAAAATGCTAAAAAAAAATGGCAAGTGTGAGCTTGCTAAATGTGCAGATGGTAAACAAGTTCGTGTTTAGCTAACTTTATTATTAAAAAACTGTGTGCAGTTCTGATCACCTCATCTCAAAAAAGGTATATTAGAAATGGAAAAGGTACAGAGAAGGGCAACAAAAATTAAGCGTATGGAACAGCTTCCATATGAGGAGAGATTAAAGAGGCCTGGACTGTTCAGCTTGGAAAAGAGACTGTTAAGGGGGAATATGATAGAGGTCTATAAAATCATTAATGGCATGGAGAAAAAGTGTTATTTACCTTTTCACATAACACAATAATCAGGTGTCACCTAATGAAATTAATAGGTAGCAAGTTTAACACAAGCAGAAGGAAGTACTTCACACAATGCACAGTCAACCTGTGGAACTCGCTGCCAGGGGATATTGTGAAGGCCAAAAGTATAACTGAGTTCCAAAAAGAATTAGGTAAGTTCATGGTGGATAGGTCCATCGATGGCTATTTGCCAAGATGGTCAGGTATTCAACCCCATGCTCTGGGTGTCCCTAAGCCTCTGAGTGCCAGACGCTGGGACTGGACAACAGGGAATGGATCACCTGATTGCCCTATTCATTCCCTTTGAAGCATCTGTCACTGGCCACTGTCAGAAGACAGGATACAAGGCTAGATGGAGGATTGGTTTGACCCAGTATAGCCATTCTTATGTTCTTAAGAAGTGAATAAGAAAAATTTTGCCTAAAATATCCTGTCTCAACAAATATGTAAACATATCTGTAGTGCAACTGTCAACTAGGAAAAAAAGTGAAAAAACAAATATTGTAAAAGGTATAAGTTGCCTATACCAACAATTAAGTGGCACCTGAAAGTAGCTTAACAGTAGGTTCTACTTCAGGTCACTGTCTGGAGCACTGAATCATGGGAGCTAATTTGGCAGCAATCTTATAAGCAGACTACTATTATGAGTGTATCTGAAATAAATCAAAATTCTTTATCTATTGAAAATATGCATTTATGAAGAGCTAATATTAGTGATGGACAAACCTCAAACTAGTTTGTAGATTTGTGAGATTTTAAAGCACAAATTACTAATGTTTAAACTTTTAAGCAGACATAAGAAAGAACAACTGACACAGAGGCTCTTAAGTGGGGTAAACTGTCATGCGGTAACAGGGAAGATCCTCTTATGGATTGATAATTGGCTAAAAGATAGGAAACAAAAGGGTAGGAATAAACAGTCAGCTTTCAGAATGGAGATGTAAATAGTGGTATTCCCCAGGGGTCTGTACTGGGCCCAGTCCAATTTAACATTTATAAATGAACTGGAAAAAGGGGTAAACAGTGAGGTGGCAAAATTTGCAGATGATACAAAACTACTCAAGATCGTTAAGTCCCAGGCAGACTGTGAAGAGCTACAAAAGGATCTCTCAAAACTGGGTGACTGGACAACAAAATGGCAGATGAAATTCAATATTGATAAATGCAAAGTAATGCACATTGCAAAACATAATCCCAACTATACATATTCAATGATGGAGTCTAAATTAGCTGTTACCACTCAAGAAAGATCTTGGAGTCATTGTGGATAGTTTTCTGAAAACATCCACCCAAAGTGCAGCAGCAGTCAAAAAAGCAAGCAGATTGTTGGGCATCATTAAGAAAGAGATAGATAATGAGACAGAAAATATTGTATTGCCCGTATATTAATCCATGGTACACCCACATCTTGAATACTGCGTGCAGATGTGGTCACCCCATCTCAAAAAAGATATATTGGAAAAGGTTCAGAAAAAGGCAACAAAAATGATTAGGGATATGGAACATCTGCCATATGAGGAGAGATAATTAAGACTGGAACTTTTTAGCATGGAAAAAAGAGTCGACTAAGGGGGGATATAATAGAGGTCTATAAAATCATGACTGGTTTGGAGAAAGTAAATAAGGAAGTGTTATTTACTCCTTCTCATAATAGAAGAACAAATGAAATTAATAGACAGCAGATTTAAAACAAACAAAAGGAAGTATTTTTTCACACAATGCACAGTCAACCTGTGGAACTCCTTGACAGAGGATGTTGTGAAGGCCAAGACTATAACAGGGTTCAAAAAAGAACTAGATAAATTCATGGAAGATAGCCAGTGATGGACCTATCATTGCAAAATTAAGAATCATTGCATCTAGGAAAGTGACAAACTTCTCTATTAAGTACAATTCATATAATTCAGTACAAACTGTATTGTCTTATTTTTAGGGTTAAATTTTCAAAGCATTGCATGGGGTGTTAAGCTACATGGTTATCATTTACATTCAGGGGAGAGGCATAGGCAAATCCCCATGCATTGCTTTGATAATTTACCGTTTAGATGCTAGTATTGTCAAGTAAGACGACCTATTTAAAATTTCTCATAGCTTTACATATGGTATAACTTGCTTGCAATTCTTAGTAAACTTGAGGTGCTAATTCTGCCACTAATTATGTCAAAAGATATAGCCACATTCAGTAGCAGGAAGTTTTGGATCTCTCTATTAGGCAAATAAAGATGAGGAAAGCAAATGTTTCAAACAGGGACTAGAAAAAGAATAATATTATACTCCATCATAATAAATATTTTCTCCACTTTGCAGCATAAACAATGTTGTAGATAAAAGTGGCAATAAATAAGAAAATATTTAATTCATATAAAATTCCTATGTCCAAACAGCTTGCAGGAGAAATACACAAAATAGTCTGAGCCAAACTCAGATCAGGTGCTTTCATGGAGTTAATGAATGTGTCCTGCTATAGTTTGCTGAATCAGAGTTCTAGTCTTGTGGAAATATTGAGTTCAAATTCCATTATATGAATCAACATGCAGTGGAATTTGAACTCATTTCCACAAAAGGCATATTTTCTATTAAAAATGCTACAGATTCAACAAATAACTCTTATAAACAGTCACCAACCTGCTCTCTTTCATTCTTAACATCTTTTCTGGATAACTTTAAATATAAGGTGTTGCTGAACTCTGACAAATATCAGCATACATTTTTATACACACCCACACACCTATAATAATTGTTTGAACTTAATCTTAATTATTTAAATTGAAGTTGCTTGTATAAAGTTCAGCAACAAAACCTTGCAGATGATTAGGACTTCCTCCCTCATCCTGCACTTACAGGGCAAAGCCAGCTGCGGGCTACATTTTAGAACCAGAGGATGTTGGGAAGGACAAGACTATAACAGGGTTCAAAAAAGAACTAGATAAATTATGGAGGATAGGTCCACCAATGGCTATTAGCCAGGATGGGCAGGGTTGGTGTCCCTAGCCTCTGTTTGCCAGAAGCTGGGAATGAGTGACTGGGAATCATAGAATATAAGGGTTGGGAGGGACTTCAGGAGATCATCTAGTCCAACCTCCTGCTCAAAGCAGGACCAGTCCCCAACTAAATTATCCCAGCCAGGGCTTTGTCCAGCCTGACCTTAAAAACCTCAAAGGAAGGAGATTCCACCACCTCCCTAGGTCAGTGGTCTCCAAAGTGGGGTGCGCAAGACGATCCATTGGGGGGCGCGGTAGGAGGAGTGCTGCCGGAGCAAAAGGGTGGCATGGCAGGAGGAGCGATGGCGGAGGGGGGGAAAAAAAAGAAAAAAGGGGCAGTGTGGCAGGAGGAGCGCTGCTGGAAGGGGAAGGGGAAAAAGGGGGGGGGGGGAGGAGCGCCGCCCTAAGATTGGCCAGAACACCGCCCCTTACAGTGTGCCGCCCCAGGCACATGCTTCCTATGCTGGTGCCTGGAGCCGGCCCTGAGAGGTATCCTGAGGGAAGAGTGAGAGTTCCACAACGTGGAGGGGTTGACAGTGGAGCCCTCACTCGTTCGTTCACTTTCAGCGTATTGCGACGTATTGCAGTTTACACGTGCCCGGTTAAGTGGATTTACGGATTATATTAACTAGTTTTAACTAAACTAACCCTCAGAAAATGGATAAGTGGCTTAAAAAGATTCCTGAGAAGAAACCGTGGATTGAAGATAATACTAATAAAGCGAGCACAAGCGAACAACAAGAAAATGGCAGAGCTGACAGTTCTCCTACTCCTAGTATGAGCTCTTCGACAGCCACATTACGAGGTAAAAACAATGACGATCTAATCAGATCGGACAAGAAGTTGGCCAAAAAGAGTAGAAATTATCAAGAAGACTATCTGAAATATGGATTTACATCCACTATCATTAACGATGAACCTCGCCCTAAGTGTATATTGTGCCTTGAGATATTACCTAATGATAGTATGAAGCCATCACGATTAGCAAGACATTTAAAAACTAAGCATTTAGAACATGAAGACAAACCTCTACAATTTTTTCAGCAATGTTTAAAGTCATGAGATACTCAATCCAGTACTTTACAAAATTTCACTAAACTTAATGATAAATGTTTAGAAGCCTCCTTTGAGGTTTCTTACTTAATAGTGAAAGACAAAAAGCCACGTACCATTGGGGAAACACTTGTTCTTCCTGCCACGGTAAAAATGGATGAAATAATACATGGAAAACAATATGGTGACAAACTAAAATGCATTCCTTTGTCAGCAAATACTGTCGGAAGATGCATAGAAAACATTGCTGAAGATTTGAAGAAACAAGTATTAGAACAAATTACGCAGTGTGGGAGATTTGCTATACAGTTGGATAAAAGTATAGATGTTTCTAACATGGCTCAGCTTATGGTATTTGCTAGATTCTGTTTCAATAATGAAATACATGAAGAACTACTTTTTTGTGAGCCACTAAAGGAAATATGTACCGGAGAAGAGATATTCTCAACAGTAAATGACTTTCTTAATAAAAACAATGTTTTATGGAAAAACTGTGTAAGTGTAACCACTGATGGAGCGGCTGCTTTGACTGGAATAAAGAAAGGATTCCGGGGTAAGGTTACAGAGATAGCACCACACGTGAAATTCATTCACTGCATCATTCATAGGCAAGCTATTGCAGCAAAGAAGCTGGAGCCAGAAGTGCACAAAGTGCTACAGGATGTCATCTATGTGGTTAATTTTATAAAAACAAGACCTTTAAATAATAGAATCTTTACAATACTTTGTAATGAGATGGGGAGTGACCATGAAAATCTTTTGTACCACACAAAGGTTAGCTGGTTATCTCGTGGCGAAGTGCTTAAAAGAGTTGTCGAACTTAAAGATGAGTTACACATTTTTCTTTTACAAAAAGACAGGTGTTCCAAATTTGCTGACCTTTTCTGTGATGACAAGTGGCTGTCAGTAGTATGCTACCTAGCAGACATTTTCGAAAAAATAAACACACTTAATCTGTCCCTTCAAGGTAAAGGTGACATTTTAACAATGAGTGAGAAAGTAACTGCTTTTCAAAAGAAACTCGTGCTATGGAGAGAGCATTTTGGAAATGGATGTTTGGAAACGTTTCCATCGTCATGTGATTTTGTTGCCGAAAACAGTGTAAGTGTGTCACCTATAAAAACTCGGAAACAGAATTTTCTAACCTGTTTAAAAATCTTCCAAATGAAGAGGTTCAGTGGGTTTTGAACCTATTTGTTAAAAATATAAAAATGCAACACCTTCCGATTAGTTTGCAAGAACAACTGAGTGACATCAGGGAAGATGGAAATTTACTAGCCGAATTTCAACAAAAACCTTTGCATAATTGGTGGATGGGATTGAAAAATGAGTATCATGATTTAGTAAGCGCAGCCAATGATGCACTTCTTCCCTTTGGATCTACGTATCTTTGTGAGGCATCTTTTTCAGCTATGACAGCCATTAAAACCAAGGTGTGAAATAAACTGAACTTAGAACCAGACCTTCGAATCGATGTATCACAAAGTGTTAAACCAAAATTTTCAAAAATAACGAAGCATATTCAATCATATTGCTCTCACTAAAAATTATTAATAATTTTGTTTAGTGAGAGCAAAAAGGTTTTTTGTACCGTTAAATAAAAAAGTCTTAAAAATATTGTTTATTTCATCTTTATCTCATCCTTTTTAATTTCTATTTTTTGTGTATGTTGTATAATGTACATAATATATTAGTACAGTAGTACATGTACATAATTTATACATAAATAAATATACATATATTGGGGG
Source organism: Chelonia mydas (assembly GCF_015237465.2). NCBI lineage: Eukaryota > Metazoa > Chordata > Testudines > Cheloniidae > Chelonia > Chelonia mydas. The sequence continues at coordinate 87,217,215 of NC_057853.1, read as the reverse complement.
GGCGTGCTCAAAAATTTTTTACTGATAGGGGTGCACGATCAAAAACGTTTGGAGACCACTGCCCTAGGTAATGCATTCCAGTGCTTCACCACCCTCCTAGTGAAAAAGTTTTTCCTAATATCCAACCTAAACCGACCCCACTGCAACTTGAGACCATTACTCCTCGTTCTGTCATCTGCTACCACTGAGAACAGTCTAGATCCATCCTCTTTGGAACCCCCTTTCAGGTAGTTGAAAGCAGCTATCAAATCCCCCCTCATTCTTCTCTTCTGCAGACTAAACAATCCCAGTTCCCTCAGCCTCTTCTCATAAGTCATGTGTTTCAGTCCCCTAATAATTTTTGTTGCTCTCTGCTGGATGCTCTCCAATTTTTCCACATCCTTCTTGTAGTGTGGGGCCCAAAACTGGACACTGTACTCTAGATGAGGCCTCACCAATGTCGAATAGAGGGGAATGGATCACTTGATTACCACCTGTTCTGTTCATTCCCTCTGGGGCATCTGGCATTGGCCAGTGTCGGAAGACAGGATACTGGGCTAGATGGACCTTTGGTCTGACCCAGTATAGCCGTTCTTATCTGGCGTTTGGGCTGCTCTTTGGACACTTCTGTTGTGCTCATAGAATCTACTCTCCACTTGATGTGGAAGTAATTTCTATTAATGTTAACAGGAAGTCAGCATGACCACCTGGGCACAACAGAATTTCAGGTAACACATATTGCCTCAAAAAGACAGCTGTGTTGGAATGCAAATGCAGAAGTCTGGATGTAGAACAGAACATTAAAATATTAATACATCATTTACATGATGAAGTGCATATCTTGATTCCTCATAGAATGTTTTAATAATTCTAGATGCTTCATAATTAACAATACAAGAATGTCCTTGTGTCACCTTAGGAAAGGAATGACTCAAACACATGTTGATATGGAAATTAGGTTTTGCATTGTTTACACAGGGGAAATAGATGCTAAGGACTAAGTTTAAAATCATATGGCTGTATATAAGTAACTGAGGATTGGAGGGGGAAGTTTGAGACAATTTACACAAACTCCTAAAGATAACAGGAAAAGTGGGAATTTGGCAAAAGATTTACCCAACTTTATCATCATTATTGATTCACTTGTACAATTCCCAGTACCTCAAATTGAAGAACTGACCTCAAAGGACTGCAGTACTCACTTGTTCCTAGTGGTTCATATGAAAGATATTATAAGCACATAAATCAAACGTAGTAGTGATATTCATGAACTAAATTTCATTTATCAGGCTACTGATTACCCCAGTCTGCGTTCTGCCCATAAACCCATCTCCACTAATCATTTCCAGCATTCCAACCCCCTGAGCATGATTATGTAACTGTTGGTTTGGGGCATGACTGGCCTTAGGGACAGAAGATCAGGATGGTTGTTTTGGGCACTAATTTTGGGGGGCAGGAGGGACACCACATGACTCTGCTGGTCTGCTTTTTTTTTTTTTTTAAATAAAGACATCGAAGATAGATCTTTCCTTTTTATCCCAAATACTCTGTTCCGAGGTTCAGTGTGGACACTATTCAGCCCCACACAAGTGATATTTAAAGTCTGTTAGCTCGAGACCCAAAGCATTAGTTTTTTCACCACTGAAAGGGGAGATACCCAGCATGTGTTCCTACCCCTAATAGACTCTAAAATATCAGGCCCTAAAAGTATCTCTTTATTTTGTATAGAAAACCTATTTTTGTTAGAATTTTCCTCTCCCTCAGACGCCTAGATATCTGGATTTATGATAAATAAGGCAGCCTGCCTTTGGAGGCAGAGACATGAAAAACAGCAGCAATAACTATTTTAAAAATCTCCATAAAATATTTCAGAGTATTCAGCTTGTCTGACTCAGAATACTTATGGCAAAAGGAAGCAGAGATCTCATCCAATCAGCTCTGTAGCTCCCCATTATAGAGCTTCAGTTTTTTCATGTCCTTGGCAGACAGACCTTTTCCCTGGATGTAAGTCAGCTTGTCCTTGAGTCAGCATCTTTGGCTTTGAGTAGCTTGGAAGGCTGTGGCTAATTTGTGTGGGATCTGGCCCTCATGTACATCGTATACAACCAAGATACTCTAAGTTAAACAGTCTTCCATGAAGAGAGTTAGTTTTACTCTAAATTTCTCAAGACCATGAGGGTGGAAATAAATGCTGGCCTATAAAACACACTACATTGTAGCAGGCAGTGAAAGAATTTAACTATTTTGTTCCAGGTTTCATAAGTGAGCGTTTATTGTTTCCTTGACGTTTATACAGTTGGATTTTACATTCTATTTACGCAAACAGAAAATTAAGTCTCATGTACTTTCACTTTTACCATATTCTTTGTGTAAGTTAGAGAGTTTTGAACTCCTTCATCAATGCTATTAATTTTATTAAATGTAAAATTATAGATTTGTGCCTGTGTCAAATGTGCTATGCTAGGATATCCACCCCAAACACATTGCCAAACTCATTCATTTTATCCTTACCTACAATAACTTCACATTTAACAAACAAACACTTTGTCCAAACCATGGGAACAGCCAGTGTTACTAGGATGGTTCCCCAATATGCCAACCTCTTCATGGGCCACCTCAAAGAAGAATTTCTGGCAAAATGAAACACAACACAATATACCTGAGATAGACTGAGGACATTTTCATACTCTGGAGACATATCCTAAACTCCCTCAGATTTCTACCACAACACTATGTATCCATCCGAATTCTCTCTAGAATACTCCCACATCAACATCTGGAACACCACAATCAGCTTGAACAATGGAATCCTAAAAACAAGTAGATACAAGAAACTCACAGATCACCACACCTCCCCCAGATCCAGCAACAACTCAAGATATGCCAAGAAATCAGTTATCTACAGTCAGGCACTCAGATACCACAGAATACGCTCTAAAGAGAAAGTCTGGGATGCACACTCAAACAAAATTAAAGCCACCTTCACTAAACAAGGCCACCCAAATACCATGGACCAGGTGTGCATAACTGGGAACCTGCCATGGGTCTATGGAAAAAATATCACTGATATCAACTCATCTAGATATTTGCCTAGTTTTACAACAGGCTACATAAAAAGCACTAGTAAAGTCAGTACAAACTAAAATTTCATGATTTTATGCTGCTCTAGATACTGTACAATGAAATGTAAGTACACTTCTTATATTCCAGTTCATTTATTTTATAGTACGGTAAAAATGAGAAAGTAAGCATTAACACATTAATAGTGTGCTATGCCAACTCTGTATTTTGATGCCTGATTTTGTAAGTTTTTAAGAGAATTGACACTTGGGGGTATAGTAGTCTGGAAAGGTCGAGAGCCACTGACCTATCCCTGGATCTGCAGGTGCTGAAGGCTCTAAGCATAGCAGAATTCTATTGCACAGAATGGGCAGATTAGGGAGTGACCATACAGGAGGATTTGCCACTTTCTCTGTACTACACAGTAATGGCCTTCCACAGAAGTATGAAGGAAAGATGGTAGGCTCAAAGGAGTAAAGTTCCTCTTGTACCCTAGTCTCTAATATCCACAGGCTGTACACGGACAAATGAGACACTAAACCAGATTATGTTGTGTAAATTAAGTTTTTTCATGCGTGATTAAGAGCTACTGCTGATACAGGCTCTCTCTTTGGGATGCTGAAATTCTTCAGTGGACCTAATTTCAAAGTACTAAAAGTGTACACTATAGCTTAATTGTCATTTGCTTAAACTGACCTCAGCAGCATAACTATTTTAATACAAAACAGATGCATTATCTTGCATTGAAGTATTACACACAGTTAATTGAACAGACTACTGATAGCAGAAGTTTTTTGAAGTCTCAGCAATACTGTAACTAAAAAGCTGCTACAAGTGGTTTTTTGGGGGGATTGCACTAGGTCTACCCTTTTCTCTTAACCAGCTAGCTCAGGTTCTTAGAATTTGTATTTGAAGTACCCCTCATACATTTAAACCCCCTTGAAAGTATGCTGTATGAAGCAGGATAATGTATTTAAAAACATATGATAATGTATTCAGATTCTATTTCTTAAACTAGTGACACTTGTTAAAGGTTAAGGGCACTAAAAAAATATTACAAAAAACAGGATCATCCATAATATCCATCCAGAAAGTTTACCAAAGAGAAGCATCTATGACACCACCAACACCACCTTTTTTCAGTAGCATTCATTTGACCTAAACATAGAGGGATAAAAGACCTTTCCATCATCCAGTGGGTGAGTTTTTTTCCAGGATAAAGGCCTGTACTCTACTGTACATTATTCATGCTACAGTAATGTCCTACAAAACCTCACCTCAAATTTCAACACAAACTAAATTCTCAATACTTGGCTATTCATGTTTAGGGGTTTAAGCCAATCTCTAGCTATCAGGGATGGATGAGAATGTGGAGGGGCAGAGTATCCCTCATCTGCCTGGTTGTTACACACTCCTCTGTAGGGTCTGCCACTGGCAGAAATAGGATATCGGACGAGATGGATTGGTGCCTGGTCCAGTATGGCAGTGCCTACATTCTCTTCATGGGACAATGTACTAAAAGGATAGCCAAGAGGGTCAAATAGGCTTGTGGTACCTTTGGGGTCTGGTGATCCAGAAGAAAAAAAAAGTGTTTGGGGCAGGATTCCCTGGTCTACCAAGTCATTGGTATGACAGGAACAAGGAGACAAAGTAAGCAGAGATCAGCTTCCAGGAAAATATCATGTGGTATATTTACTGGCTGTCTCAGACACCTTACTTGATACCTCCCTTTCAAAGACCATGGAACCAGGAACCAGCAACCTGGCCCTCAGTATCATCCAGATCAGTCCAACACCAGTTCCCAACAAAATTAACATCTTTCACAATAATCTCATAAAAGGCATTCAACCTGGTCTGCATAACTGAGACCAAGTTGCATAACTCAGCCAGCCTAATGTTAGCTCCGCTCATTCCAATAGGCCTCTCAGTGCAGCACAAGCCCAGAAAGGGTAAAAGAGGTATAATGGTCACATAACCAGCCTTGCTGAGTAATGATGTCACTGGGGGTAGGGGATGTAGTGGGTGACTTGGAGGGAGGCCTGGTGTGTGTCACTTAGTGAATATGATTTGGAGTGAGTTGCGGGGGATGACTGAGGGAGACGAGGTTAGTGGGGGATGGCTGTGATGGGGTGAGGGAGAAGATGAGTAAAAGGAGGACTAGATTATGAGAGGACAGTGTGTGAAAGGTGCTGTGTATCATTTTTCTTTACCAGCATATGCAATAGACACGGCTGCTCTTCCTGCCTCAGTTGCCGGATGCCATGCTTGCAGTGCAATCTTTATCCCAATCAACTCATCTGGCAAGTTAAAAAAAAAAGAAGAATATATGCTGTAATTAAAAAGGAATTATTTTGCAGAAGTTCTATGGCTTCCATTACACAGGAGGTCAGATTAGCTTACAACAGTCCCTTCTGGCCTTGGAATCTATGACTAGGAATACAAATCAAGAACCAGAAATGCACACTTGTTACAGAACTATTGGGAATTTGTAAAAAAAACAAAAAAACAACACACCAAAGTGGAAACCCCATGATTAAACAAGTTGGTAGCAAAGTTGGGAAGAACAGACAGAGGGGAAACAGCAAAAGGAGAAGCTCAGCTAAAAACCAAAAGTGGGTGGTGGCACTTCTACATTTTGTCCCAGGCTATTTAAATCCTGACACACAGAGTGAGGAACGTTTGCAGGATTGGGCCCATGCACGCACACATGTGCATTCTCTCTCTCAACTATAAAAAGCTTTTTTCATTACCAGGTTAAGCTTTTCGTCAAAAGTTTTGGAAATTGCTCTTTAGTTTTACAGCAGTCTCTGAACATTCTACAGAATTAAATTCCTTTATCCCTAAAAAGATATTGTTTCACAGATTAACTATCCTGAATGGCCAACTGTCTATTCACTAGCTCCCTGAGCAAAATAGGTCATTGTGAACCAGGTAAATTTAACAGACTGCTTATGGTTTTTATGTATTTTTACATTATTTGGGAAACTTTATGCTTGTTTGCTAGCAGTATATACACAGGGAAAGCAGTGTTTTAGAGAGAGAAAAAGAGACTTGATAGAAACTAGTTGGGAATTTTATGACAAAACGAAAAAGTGTTCATTAATCAAACCTAAAATGTTTTGGAGAAATGTATCAGGTTTGATGAATCTCTTGCATGGTCTCCTGCCAGCCAGCAAGCCCGGGCTTCCTGGGTAGCATTGCCATGCTATTCAGTGGTGGGCAGCAGTGAAACCAATAGGAACCATGCCAATTTCAGTCAGCTGCTGCTGGGACTCTGGTGAGAATATTGTGTTTCAGAAACACCAGGTATGGGTGATTCTAAAACAAAATTTTACAGAAATTCTGTTTCATGGGAAATTTTAGGAAGAGATATGTTTGGGTTTGAACTGGAATGAAACCAACACTGCAAAAGGTTGAAATTTCCTTCCAAATAGAGATTCCACGTTAGGTCCTGCTCCACTGCTGAGGCTACAAGTCTTTGAAAGGCCATTACAAAAAGTTCTCTTACTATTACATTTAGCAGATATTTATGTACAAAACAAAGTATGATGGAGTCTATTCTGAGTAGGTTCTCTCTCAATATTCTGGGGTATATTTTCACACTTGCACATGTTGTGGTTATAGAACGAGGTGAAAGCCTGTACAAGTTCAATTACCTGAAAAAATGCAATAAAGCTCTAGGAAAGCATTGGTTATTTTGTCATTGCTTTTCTGAAATGGAAATCTGGAAATAATAAAGCATACAGGTCTTAGTCACGGTTCTGCAAAGGGGTATTGACTCAAGTTCTATATGACACCATTGACAACCAATCAGAAAGATTCTTCCTGTTAAGCATTCTTAAGTCATTTCATAATTTGGTGAACTGAATGGGGGGAAAAAATCTTGATGGAAGCTTGTATTTAAAAATATTTGTTCAACTTTCCAGTCAGTTTTTTAATAGTACAATGAAAGCATTAAGGAAACATGTAAAGACATATTAATATTGGTGTAATTACTTGTGTGCTATTGTTTACAATATCTTTCTGTTTCAAAAGTATTCGTTCTGAATAAGATGATAATCCTGTAATAGATCGTATCCACAGTACACTGGAATCTGACAGACTGTTTATTGAAATAATGCAATTTGTAACCTTTATGAATTTACCCCAGTGGTATTTCAAATATAGAATAAGAAAGTAGTAAAATGTAGTCAGACTAAGTAGTACTTAAAATTATTTTCTTTGGTTTCATACTGCAGGTTTAGGTTCTAATGTGTACATGAACAGAATTGCAGTCCCTTTATCATAATCATCTCACCATTTTTGTTGTTAAGATTATTTTATTGTGGCATTAAATTCAGAGGATTGCAGAAGGAAATATTCTCAACACACAATCATCATTTTAAAACAGGATTTTTTCCCCCTAACAGAAAAAGCTATTAAAAAAAAAGACAAAAAACAGTTCTTTGCTCCATCACGCTATTCACTGGTAATTACATTATCTTATTGACATAGCCTTTGTTATTTTATCTCGCCTTCCCCCACTGTCCTTGCTACTGTTTTGTTACTTGTGTCATGTCAAAAATTCATTTGTAATCTCCACAAAGCAGATATATTGTTTCATCTGTTTTAGGAGTTGCTTTCACAGTTTTGGGTGATGTCAAAAGGAAATTTCTATGAAGAAAATAAAATATAAAAAAACCTCTTAATGTCTTTAAAAATCACTTCCATCTAATCTGGGACCAGAAGCACTAAAATTCATTAATCACCTCATGGTTTTTGTACGGCATAATGACAGTGCACAGTTGAAGTTGTTTGGGTGCCTTACCTGTACATTTACATATCATGACAGGTTTGGAATTTTCTCAAGTTTAACCTGAGGTCTGAATTTCTACTGCTTGTTTGGAGGATAATTACAACATCTCTGTAATATTAGTAATTTAAAAATGATAAACATGTACGCTCACCTTTCGCTTCATTTTAGCATAGTTTTTTGCCTAGGAATGAATCTAGTAAATCAGTATTGGGATGTACAGTATAACAACACAAATTGATAAACTCCATTCTCCTAGAATGTTACATAGTAGCATTTTTGAACAGATACCAGAATTGTCTTTGGAAGAAAAAACCCACATGGTTATTATCTATTATAGAAATATTACATTTGCTTGCAGTCTGTCGTCTCCCAAAAACATCACTTTGGCTACATGTAAGATAGTAGGAGAAATTGGCTGGCTGAGAGTTGTTAGCTAACTATTTCTAAAGGATTTCTAGGTAGTGGAAAACGATAGCTTGAAGGGGGCATGGAGGGAGAAAGCTGGTCACAGCAATGTCACACCTCTTTCAGCAGGAATATATTTTAAACATATACTAATACAGTAAATAAAATAAATTTCTATCTTGGTACCACCAATTGGTAGTCCAGTGCTATTAATTTGTTCTAGCCCCTGTCATTTTCATGTAGAGGAATAATTTATCCAATTTCTTTTTATAACATTTGAATCAAATTTGCTAGTTCTGTGGGCTAGGGAACCTTCTGATAAGGTTCTGAGGCAGGTGTGGCCAAACTATGGCTCGCAAGCCACATGCGGCTCTTTTACCATTAAAGTGCAGTTCTCAACGCCCTCTGCTCCCCATTTACCAGACTGGGTGGGGAGAGGAGAGCTCAGGATCTCTGCCTTGCAGCAGGATGGTTCGATAGCGGGGAGGATGGTCTCGGTGCTTCAGGCCTGCGGGGCACATCTGCCAGGGTTCCAGCAAGAGTGGGGCTGACGCCTCGAGCCCTGACTCCTGGCAGGTGTGCTCCGGTTCTTGAGCTTCTGAAGATTGTCATATGTGGCTCAGAGGGCCAGTAACTTTGGCCACCACTGTTCTGAGGTCCTATGTGTAGTCTTTGTTCATTCACCATTAGAGAATTGTCAGAAAGAAGAACCCTCATTGACCAGATAAATAGAAGTAGATTAATTAATAGGTGTGAATTGTTTAGAAGCAGTATTGAGGTAGTGCTGTATAAAGGTCTTATATCCCACGAACTTCTGCTATGGCTAACCCTTGTATTAAGTTCAAAGGAAGTCAATTTACTAAGGCCCCAATTCAGCAAAGCACTTAGGCATGTGCATATCTTTAAGCATGTAAGTAGTTTCTTTTGTGAAATTAGTGGGATTATTTTCTGGATCAGGTCTGAGCTTGCATCTTAAGGTATATTGTTATGCTTCTAATAAAAGCAGCAGGATGTGTCAGGGAGAGAAAAAAATAAACAAAAGAATGTTTAAAATTATCTCCTCTCCTCCCCCACCAAAAAAAATCCTAACCCCCCCCCCCCCCAAAGATCTCACTTATTTGAACAGAAACACTAACAGAACTCAGAGAAACTTCATGAGCACCCTCTACTGCCTACTTTTAGAAATGCCACTGTAGGTGAGGGAAATATAAGTAGTCCTAATAACTGAACTGCCATTCATATTTTTCCTACTCTGAACAAGTAAGGAGCCTTTTACAATTTTTTCCGTTTCTCTATCTGGGGGAAATCTACTGGAAATTTTGGAGAAAGTTTTATTTACCTGGATCATATGAAAATCTTAATTTGATCCTGACAAAACTAAGGGCTCTTATCATGCAAAGACTTACATATTTGCTTAACTTTATTCTTTGTGAGTAGTCCCATGAGCTTCAGGTGTGTAAATATTTTAAGGTAGTGAAAAAGCCACTTCAAGATCAAAAACATTTACCAAGTCATGATGAATGGTAAATCTGTCAAAATACACACCTTGCTGGTTTAGACAAAGGAGCTTTGGCTAGACCAGTTGAGGAAAGAGGGCTATGGGCCCTTTAAGGAGTTCCCCTTCCTCATAGGAGTTCAGCTTTCTCTTGGGCTGCAGAGGGTGGGGAGGAGGCATCTTCTGGTCAGAGAGGCGCAGTGGAACTCCATTGTCTCCCAACCACCTGAGTACATATAAACCATTAAGAAAAGGAGTACTTGTGGCACCTTAGAGACTAACCAATTTATTTGAGCATAAGCTTTCGTGAGCTACAGCTCACTTCATCGGATGCATACTGTGGAAAGTGTAGAAGATCTTTTTATACACACAAAGCATGAAAAAATACCTCCCCCCACCCCACTCTCCTGCTGGTAATAGCTTATCTAAAGTGATCACTCTCCTTACAGTGTGTATGATAATCAAGGTGGGCCATTTCCAGCACAAATCCAGGGTTTAACAAGAACGTCTGGGGGGGGGGAGGTAGGAAAAAACAAGGGGAAATAGGGTTACCTTGCATAAAGACTTAGCCACTCCCAGTCTCTATTCAAGCCTAAGTTAATTGTATCCAATTTGCAAATGAATTCCAATTCAACAGTCTCTCGCTGGAGTCTGGTTTTGAAGTTTTTTTGTTGTAATATCGCAACTTTCATGTCTGTAATCGCGTGACCAGTCTCTACGTAAAAGAATAAATGGACACAAATCAGATGTCAAGAATTATAACATTCATAAACCAGTCAGAGAACACTTCAATCTCTCTGGTCACGTGATCCCCCCTTCCCTTTCTTCAGAGGTATCTCAAAGGTGCAATTTAAATGGAAGAATAATCTCTATATAGACGTTCAAATATATAGTATGCTCTAGATAGAACCACACCCATAGTAGATAGTGTGTCCCACACTGAAAAAATCTTTTTCTTTTGCATCTGGTATTTGCTTTTCTTTGGCTTCATTAATTTTGGTCCCAAATCTATAAGGTGATATGCTGGAATGCACCTGTGCACAGTTCCACTGAAATGGCTGGAAGTTGAAGCCAGACAAATTCACACTGGAAATAGGACAAATTTTTAATGGTGTGAGAAATTAACCATTGGAACAAGGATCGTGATGGATTCTCCATCACTGACAATTTTTAAGTCAAAATTGGATGTTTTTCTAAAAGATGCACTAGGAATTATTTTAGGGAAGTTGTATGGCTTGTGCTCTGAGATCAGACTGGATCACAGTGGTTCCTTCTGGCCTTAGAATCTGTTAAATCAACTTTGCATTAGCACAGAAAGATGTGCGCTAGCAGGTTGTATTACAGGAATGACAACTAAAATAGAACATTTTGGCAAAGCAAAAAAGAGAATCAGAACTAGGTCTAGAGGTTAAATTTCCTTACTCTTCCATCTTCAGAATAGGAATATGAGAATATCATGCAGACTGTGCAAGGAACCGTGGCTCCAAGAGCACAAGTTTTGCATGAAAGGTTATTCCATCTGTTCAAATCATGTTGAAGTGTTTCATTTTTCTTTAAGTTATTATGGACTTTAGGCATTCCTGTCTACAGTGTTCAGGTCTAATAAACTGCACATAACTGCAAAGATAAAATATTCTTTCACCTCACAAAGGCTCATAGAATCCAAGATTTAGTCTACAATTGCAGACAGAGTGGAGAAGGCATTAGTTGCAATAATTCTTGTTTTACCATGGGTTAATTGAAATTTACCAAGACCTCTCGTCAGGGTGTCCTGCCTTTTTTGACCTTGCTAATGCCAGCTCAGATTCTTTGGATCCACTACTGAACTCAGATGAGTACCAGACTGTTAACTCTTGACCCTACCCTTCATGTTATTTCAAACTTTTCCAAAGATTCTCTTCTAGGGTTTGTATTCATTTAGCAAAGCCAAAATTGTTACCGTACCACTTCGTTTACACAATGGGAAAATGACTTAATAGCCACAGACATTTGGCATCTAATAAAGCAGTTTTACAAAGCCCATAAAAGGGCTAGAAGTAGGAGTTTCCAAGACATTTAAGTAAGATCTTTAGTATGTGTCAGTGAAGCAGACCATTTGAACTATATCAAAGTTGTCATGTATAGACATATAAATGTTTCCTTGTATTATTGCATAACAGGGTTAATTAAATTTGCATGAAGTAGATGTTGGTTCTAGTTAGTATTGTTTGAGTCTATTAAATAAATTTATGAAGCTAAAAATAATTGAGGAGTATTCTTTTTCCACACATCTCAAATTATGCAAGAAAGGGTGATCTTTGAAAATGCTTCTTAATATGGAAATTGCAAGAGTTCCAGTATTGTTTTACAGATAATTTTAGGAGATTCTGTATGGTGCTAAACAAAATCAAATGTTCCTCTACAGCCAAAGGTAGTCTTCATGGATTTATGAGATTAAAACAGTGTTTCAGTTCCTCAGAAAATGTCACAATGCAAAGGTGTAATGCACATCCTTTTAGACCTACTAGTTTATAAATTCCAGTTTGTGGTTGGAATTATTAACTTTTCCACCCCTAATTTCAAGCACTAGGCCAAAGCTTGTTCTCAGTTACACCAATGCAGAGCAACATGGGGCCCCTGTATATGGCAACTATTTCAGCGAATAGTACCGGTATACTAGAGACAGCAATTTTGTCCCTAACAGAGATACAGTGTCCTAAAATTTATTTTTAAATATTTTTTGTATAATAAGCAGGCACAAACTGCCCTAAAGGGCTCAGATTCCATTCCACCTTGGGGTATTTAGCTGCAGGGCAGAGAGTTTATTTTCTTGAGACATGAGAATTGCCCAAATTGCAACGTTTCACATATGTTCTCTAAATATTGTGGACCCCATCTTGTGTGAAAATTCACACTGACCTCAGTGGGGCTCAGCCTTGGCGCAGGGATCCACCCACGCAGATCCAATTGCAGGATCAGGTCAATACCGTGGACATCTTTGCCTTCTCCAGCACCATATTCAAACTATGCATTCTGGGTATAGTTACTAGTAGCTAATCTTTGTTTTTAAATTTATGAATATTTTATTATGTTTAGTAGTAGCAGTGTACAGAATTTCAAGCATTAGATCAACAGTTAGATGTATACAGTAGATAAAAATGCCTATTTCAAGTGTAAATGCTTTTAACAAACTTCAACAAACCCATAAAACCAAGTAACAATTAACTCCAGCTACTAATCCACACATACATAAATACACAAACCTAAACAAAAAACCCATTAAAATATATCATAAAGTATCCTGCATTCCAGTAACACCAACTTTTATGCATCTCTCCCCCCACAAACACTGAGATGGAATTTGCACAAATTCAAGATATTTTGGGTAGAGAACACACAATCAGCAGTCCTCTTTCTTTTAGGTTTAGGAAGTACCAGCCTGAACTTCTCTGTTCAGATCAAGTGCAGTATTATATGAGCAAAATGATGGTCTTTCCAGCAAGAAGATCACCATCCTTTTAAAGTCAATACAAATACCTCAATCATAAATCAACTGCCCTCCCTACCAACAAGGCGACAGATCCCTAACATTATGAACTAGTGTCTGCAGTAAACAAAATTTTTAATGTTAGTTTAATTTTGATATTCCAAACAACAGTTCTCAAGGACTCACCACAGGGACAGCCAGTTTCACTAGAACCATTAAGGCTTAGATTTACTCCCCCACCCACATCAAGTAGGATCATTTCTTTATTTGAACATTTCAAATTTATGTCTATTGAGAGTTCAGCCCAAGACAAGCATTTCAAGTTCACGGCTTTTGGAGGAATCAAAAACTGAGCTTTACAGAAATAGGACAAGTAACAAGGAGAAAGCACCAAGATCTATAGCCAATGGTTAACTCTTCTGCCTAGTAAGGGATTTGAAAATGGTGGGAAAAAAATTCATATACCATTGGCTGATATCTGGGATCAGAAGTCAAATTAATGGGTTAAAAACTATATAAAAAAATATAATACTTCGTTTAGAGCCTCCTGAGACCCTGTGATGAGGGGATGTAAATGGAGATTTACTTGGCCCCAAATAGAGCTCTCAAGAAAGTCTGTTTCAAGAGAAGCCTATATTCCTCTCCAAGTAATTATATAGCTCCCACATCACCATACAATCCGAGTGCTTCACAAACATTAATGAATTTATCCTCACAACACCTCTATTTATCGTTGACTAGCATTTCTAGCAACAGACCAAATTTATTAGCCTTTTTAATTAATATCACCATTCTCAAGTTCAACTTTTTGCAGTTTTAACATGGTTCATTTTCTCAGAGCTAAAACAATCTTTTCAAATGCAAAATTTATAAATTAACTCATCCTATAATGTCTAGAACAAACTGCTAGTCAACTAGTTAAATGGGATTGTTGGTCATTCAGTTGACTCCAGTCTGGCCTGACTTAAGCTTTAAGACTATAATGCTGATTATTATTCCAACAATTTACTGTTTTAACCAGGCAGACTGGCACTCCGAAGCAACAAAAGGGTCATACTAACGAACAAAACCTCCTTTAATAAATGATGGGAAGGAATTTATCTTCTCATCTAGACATGACTGCCTCTTTGAAGCGATGTTATGAGCATGGATGATGATATGATGCATAATAGTTAAAGCACATCACACTTCATCTCAAAAAACTACTGAAATCTTCCTAAACTCTGGCCAGATGGGCTGTGAGCAACTGGGAACTTGCCCGGTGGGGTGCATGCTTCCTTAGGCTGTAGCTCTGGTACGTATGAGTTTTAACTGAATTACTCAACACTAGTTTCTTCATACTTATGGCTGCCATTATCTTTTGTAAGCCCAGTTGTCACCCATTTCTAACTTCCCCCATACTAAAATATTCCTACTGGAATTTCAGATGCTAAATCTCATTTCAGGGTAGAATTTTTCTGGGAAGTTTGGAAATTAACCACATATTAGATTTAAAATATGGGGCCAGATCCTAATTGGTATAAGCCAGTATAGTCCTGGTGAAGTTAATGGAGCTACGCCAATCTACACTAGCTGAGGATCCTGCTCATGGTGTTTTTTCAAAACTGTCTTATCTTATGGTTTTGACAAATTTCCTAATATTTCTGGTACCTTTATATTTCCCAAATGGCTTGACCTAAAAACTCTTTTCTTGACCTTGCTGAGAAGAGATGCCTTTTATTTATATTTATTTATTTGGAGAGGAAAAGGGAGTAGTAGCATTGTGGGAGTATTAGTCTCCCCAAAAAAACAAAAACAAAAAGAACTGTTATATTTTAGGTTAAGTGCCATTCAAAACAAGACATAGTTTAAAAAAAAATCACTAACAAATTCCATATATTAAAAACTCAGAAAAATCATAAGCTAAATTTACATAAACTAGTCTGAGGATTTTAACATCTAATTCTCATAACAGAGAATTTGGCATTTTGTACTGTTCAGAATTTGATTTTCCTCCAACCTTTTTATTCTCTGCACCACTTTGTAATCAATTTGCTTGCCAATCACCTCCACTTACCCCCGTGCCCCCAATTTCCACTGCTTGATTCTCAAAGTAATTTATTCTATAGACCATTGGTGATCCAGTCAAATTTGAGAACTTGAGTCTTGAAAAGCAAAAAATATAAGGAAATAAAGAAAGTGGCTAAAAAGCCTCCTACTCATAATAATCTTTTCTGCGCTAAAAACTTACTCTGGGATTTTATATTTAAAGAAATGAAAAAATACGATGACAGAACGACCACCAATAAAAACAGCACAGTTGGCTGATATATATACACACACATTTCATGCTGATCTGCTGCCTTAAAGAAGAATCAGCTAGATCCCCTTTTCACGGTTCTCAATCATCCACAAGGCACTCTGAAGTAGGCTTTCACCAGAGGCTTCATTTATGATACCTAGAATTCTGTGCTGAGCGTGTCGTTAAAAATGTGTTCACTGATTACCATTACCATAGCTTAACCCCTTCACTGCTGAAGTCTTAAATGCAATCTTCCTTTCTAAACAAGAAATGCTAACATTGTCAGACAAGACGTAGCAAACTGCAGTAACTTACTATGGAAGAAAATTTGGCATTCTTCTTCAAGGGTTCTGTATATTCCCACTTTCCAGATATGGAAACTAGCCATCAAATTGTGGAACTGCCTTGCAAAGCAGTGTTCTCTGGGAGATGCACGATAGTTCTCTCATGAGGGTGATGTCATATATAGGGAAGTGTACCCCTGAGCTGCTTCAGTTCCCTCTCCACAATCACAGAAAGGGAACAGAACTCTCCTCCATGTCCTCAGCACTAGACTTTCCCATAAGCCTAGTTGTAGACTTTGCGGTATATAGCGATCTTATACCAGACAGTTTAGTGTAAATAGCCCTCACCAAGCAGGAAACTCTTGGCTTTTACTGGGACTATGTCAGGCCTTGAGAGCCCATAAGGGCTCAGGAAGTGCATCTATTGCCTAGTGATTATCACTATTGCCTGGAGATCATCATCCATGTCTAGTGCCTGCAATATCATGGAGTAACACATGCTGTAACCCAGTGTGCAGTTTGCCATGTCTTCACTCCACACATCAGAAGGGACATACACTTGTGGCTCCAGGTTTGTCTGGCTTCCCAAAGCCCACAGCCTCATACTTCAGTGGGCCCATTGGTGTCTCTAAGACCAGTCTCTAGGCCAAAGTCTTCTTACATAGACCCAATATGTACTTTATTCCTCCAGCACCGCCTTCTATCACAGGCTCAAGACCAGAGTCTTTCTGGTCCTATACTAGAAAAGAATCCTTCACCAGCACCATGTGGTTGAATCTAAAGCATCACCAAAAGCCAAACTGGCATGGTCCATTAAGTCTCAATAGGCCCATTGTTGATGCAGGAAGTAATCACCTCACTGCCTACTCCTCTCTGACACCATTGCCCTCCGCACCAATTTGAGACTTGTCCTCTGGCAACAAGACCTCTATCACTGCACCTCATGAGCAGTCAGATGCTCAATTGGATAAAAAGTATGGAAAAGAGGAAACGTTTCCCCTTAGAAGTGATGTGAACAGCAGAAAAAGCATCATTTTTTCCCTCCTCACTCACATGTGCTTTGAAGATTTTCAGATAGCACCGTCGCCTCCTCTCTGCACGTCTCCAGAGCCAGAAATTTCAGCATTGACTAATTCAGACTCCCTACCACTTCAGATTCCAATAATACTGTTGAACTCTCCATGTCTGAGTGGGGGTTTCCCACTGAGGTTACTAGCCACTCCTAAACATGCATTTCTGCTACCTGACTCTGCACTGGTACCTACTCTTCCAGTAGCAATTCACAGCTACTTCAGAGTACCTTTGACTCCTTCACAGAAAAATCTGCAGAATCCCTCAACTGAACCCTAGGACACCAAACCTCCCCCCTTGCCTCAAATCCAGACATTGTGGAAGGATATCATGCAGAACACCCATAAATTGCTCACGTGGCCCTTCATACAGGATACCATGAAGGCCTTTTTGGAATCTGCAAGACAAGATCTGCCACCCACCTTGGCACCAGCATTAATACCCCTTCTATCACCATACCCTCCCTGGCATTGATGCTTTCACCAGTGCCTAGTCCTCACCAGGTGCCAATGCAACCTTCCTTTCCAGCACTGATACCAGCAACAGATCCCAGAGATTTGCAGGAGTATCTGGATATCCGAGGAATGGGGAGACTCCTTGAGAGGAACCATATGAGCATTCTAAGGAAGACCATAGACATGCCCAAAGATCAAATTGATGTTTCATCTGTTTCCCTTCCTGATCAACAGAGAGAATTTTGAGAGCCACTGCGAAGAATGGCAAATACTCTCCAGCTGCAAACAAAGGTGATGACAATGTGGACATCCAATCCCCTGTATGACATATTAGAGATGCTCTGCATCTTACCTCAGGCCTTCTTAACCTGGTCAAGCATATCTGGCTGTCTCCCTTTTCAACCTCACTTGTGTTCAAAGGAGCAATCTGTCTGTATCCTGTGTCAGCTAAAGGACACCAATTCCTACTGCAACATCCTCTAGACAACTCCAAAATGGTGTCTGCAGCACAGGAGAAAGTCAGGGACAATGTGTCTTACTTCATGCCTCTTCTGAGAAAGAGATACTAAGCTGATGAGAGCTCCTTATGAGCCTCTTGCTCAAGCCTCTCTCTCTTTCTCTCTCTCTCTCAACATTTATCAATAAAAATGGCCTTCCTTAAAGTGATTATGTCTGCCAAGAGGGAAAGTGAATTCAGAGCTTCGATGACCACTCCATTTTAGAGTGTAGTCCACAAGGGCAAAGTCACCAGAACCTTCCAACTTCAAGTCTAAGTGGTATCTTAGTGGAACTTTTTCTATGCATTTTCCTCCTTGTGTTCTTCCAGAGACCTCACTCTCACCCAGGGAAATCTCATCTAAACACCTTGCTCTAATGCCCAGTTTGGGAAAGTGGTGCTATAGTCCACATTTAACCAAGAACTACTCAATCACCTTCCACCTGGTGGAGCACTGCTTGCTAATCTCCCACAAGTGAGAATGCACAGAGGCCCTCAAAGAAGGAATAGTTGACAGTCTCCTCTGCGTATTCATATTACCTGCTCACTGTCCCCGCCACCTCAGAGTTCCATATAACATTAGGGCACTCTGGTTTGGGAGAAGAAACTGAGATGATTGGAGGGATACACTCTCTTATATAGAGTACTTTGATGACATCACCCTTGCAGAAGAACTTGCACACACCCCACAACACATATGACTTTCAATGCAGTTCCACAGCTTGTCACCACGGGTGCCATGTGACAGATTGACAATATTTTGTTGTATCCTGAACAAAGTTTATGGAATTAAGATAAACTTTACTGAATTGTGCTAAACCTTATTGAATTAGGGTTAATATTTTTCAGGTGCATTGAAAATGCAATTGTGTATGTGTTTGAAGTGATCCCCCCCACCTTGAGAGATAAGCACATACTAATTCAAACTGGATTATCCAGAGGTCAGACAACAAAAAGATTTTGGGATAAATCATCTGGGTTCACAGCCTTCTTCCTGATCCAGCAAATGGACAGGATCTGTTGTAATAACTTAATCTACAAATTTACCCTAACTGAAAGCTCAATTGTAAAAAGTATGTGAAAGTTCATGTCACAGTAACCTATAACAAATGTTGGTGGAAAGAAGGTCAAATTGTTTTCAATAATGAATGTTATAAACAGATGCAAATGAAGCAGACAGAAACTAAATTAGACTAAACAAAAAAAGGCCACATTGATACAATTCAAGGACTATGTTGAAATCATGCTTGGTAAAAACAGAAGATGTGGAACCAGAAATTAATGAATCAAAATTGTGTCAGATATTAGGCCTAACTGGTAGACTGCGGGGGGGAATAAAAAAATAGCAAACAGAAGAACAGATGGAGCTAAAGGAATGAGCTTCACCATCATGGCTGCCACCCCTGGGCCTCATCATCCTGATCCTAAGAGATATCCTGACCAGGCTGGTCCACAGAGAGGGATCCAGAGGACAGTCACTACCCTTACCAGCTCTAGCTGAATCCCCAACATTACCTGAGATAAAGTGATATTGAACTTGAACAATAGCAGCAGCAACAGCAGTTCCAGCCCATCTCAACTAACTACTTCCCTTTTACCCAAAAGGGCAGTTATTACCAAACTTGAGATCATCTAAGAGGCTGTCAAACAAGGTTCCCTCCTCCCTCTTTCTAAAACTCTTTAACTAAAGGGAAAGAGAACAAGGGATGTTGTTAAAATGAAATTCTTATTTAATACTTTACATTTCAAATGCTTTAACTGTTTTTACTTGTTTTTTATATCTTTAATAAAAGGTTGAAAGGATTTCAGTGGTGTACTTGCCATGGTATTAAGCAAGCCAATGTCTCAAAACCAAACACTAAACCTTGTTGAACACCTTTGGCCCATATATTCCAGCTATATTCATACAACAGACTCCTGATCCTTAGGACTGGAAGGAATGGGCCTTCCAGCATCCATATTAGGATGAACTCTGGTAAGCTTATTAGCATGTATTAGCATTAGGTTCTTTTATTAATTTTAATGTTTTCTCTAGAATGTTTCTTTTACCTTAAGAATAAAATAGGTTTGATGAGAGAGAACTGTGTGGTCACTTATATATGTGGCAATCTCTCTTTTATCAGTCTCTGAAGAGAAAACAAGCAGGTCTGTTTAGGCTGACGATCTTTGCTGGGAGGCAGGGAACCGTGCAGCTAGGACATATGCTAGACAAAATGGAGAGAGGAAGGTCTCTGTTCAAGAGAGCTGTGAAGCTGGAAGCCTGAGAGTGGGTGTCCTTCCAGGACCATTGAGGGGAAATACAGCTGCAGTTGCCCTTAACTGGTATGGTATATAGGTACCATATCCCAGAAGCATGAATGCAAACAGTTATTGATGTAAGAAAGAGGGTTTATTTATTAGCTTTTATTATCATTAAGGACCTAAGTGACAATGCTATGCAAATTGTTAACGGATTTGATTTTTATTTTGTTAATTAAGATATTTTGGGGAAAAGCACTTATTCTACTTCCCACATTTGAAATCAGAGATAGGCCAAACCTGGAGCCAGTTATCACTTGAACTTTTTGGGGATTCAAATTCAATAGGACCCTGATTTGAGCCATTCTTGCAGAGGAATTTTTGCAAAATATAAATCAGTCCTGGATTTGTCCATCTCTAATTGAAATACAAAATGTTCTGCCAGAATAAAATTACTCTAAATACTTCTGAAAACTATGTAGTTCTTGATAAGCATTTTTTCTGCCAATCACTGTAATATTTATAAATTATAGATCAAATTATGTCAAAAGGGTGCAAAATTTATCCCATTTCCTCATGTTAGGTCACTTTCCAAGTTACATCAGCCATAGTGACTGTCTTCCAGGAAGGATAAGCAACTGTGGCTTGGTTACATCTGTTCCTTCCAAATGTATTTTAATTGGCAATTAATCTATTTGCTTTATAATAATTATGCATGTTATTCTTATTTGTTTCTTGATGCTGGGACTGAGTTTTATCTTGTGGTGTAAACTATGACAGAAATCTTCAATTATTTATCAGAGTAGCTGCTAATCTAAGGTTGCTGCCATGGCGTGCTCCACTCACTGCTTGTCTGGTGCCTCCTCCTGGTCACTCTGGGGATTAGCTCTTGCGGCTTTCTCATGCTCCCACGCCATCACACTCTCTCTCTCGGGTCTGTAGCTCCTCTCTCATCCCAGGAACCACAGCGTCCTCTTCATGATTCAGCCCTCCGGCTAGGTCACTCAGTGTTCCCCCCTTTCCTGGTTATATCCTTCAGCAATCCCAGGCAGTCTTCCCATTCACTGCTCAGGTGCCACTCCTTCCCTGGCTGGCAGGGGAACCTGCACTCACCCTCTACTCCAGGTTCCAAGCCAGGGACTCTCAACACAGCAGTTGTGGGCTTTACTCTCCCAGCCCTCACTGCTCCTTTCCTGGACTCAGGGCCGGCTCTACCTTTTTTGCGGCCCCAAGCAGCGAAGCAAAAAAACACAAAAAACAAAAACGCCCACCGAAGAAGAAAAAATAAAAAAGCTGCCGCCAAAGTGCCACCAAGGAAGGGGGTGGGGGGGGGGGGCAAAAATGCCAGAGTGCTGCCCCAAGAACGGCCAAAGTGCCTCCCCTTCTGATTTGCCACCCCAGGCACCAGCTTCCTTAGCTGGTGCCTAGAGCAGGCCCTGCCTGGACTGCTTCCTACCTCTCCTGGTTCTTCCCGCTTTCTCTGGGAGTACCAGCACTAAACCCTCCTCTCTCTTCCCAGAGAGTGACTACTGCCTCAGCCTGTGGCCAGCTTCCTGGTTTTATAGGCTCCGCCTATTCCTGCACAGCTGAACCAGCTTGCAATCAATTCCCTGCTCCCTGGCTCTTCCTCCAGGAGCATCCTGTAGAGTTAATGGGCCTACCGGGCTATCCCCTTCCAGTCCCCTCTGGGGCGGACATCCCATCACAGTTGCCCCAGCTACAGATTGTACAAATTGACAGCAAGACAACAGTGAGAATTACTGTATTGCTAATTATTGTACTGTGCAGCTCAGTGGAGGTCCTAAGAGAGTATCAACTATGAAATAAACCTAGAACAGTTGATCCTCTGATGATTCCCTATAAATCATTATATTCTACTTCACAAGTCTCTTACACAGCATGATGTTATGATGCTAGTCTCATCAAATTATCATTAATCATACACTTACAATAATAACCCGGATTAAGAT
This sequence comes from Chelonia mydas, assembly GCF_015237465.2. Classification (NCBI taxonomy): domain Eukaryota; kingdom Metazoa; phylum Chordata; order Testudines; family Cheloniidae; genus Chelonia; species Chelonia mydas. The sequence goes on along the minus strand of NC_057853.1, from coordinate 87,195,220 downwards.
GATGCAGAACACACAGACAGCATTTTTTTTTATCATATGCTCCAGTACACAGCTATCACAGTAGGAACCGCAATTTAATGTTACAACTGAGCCCCAAGTTTCTAGAGTGGACAGATAACATTCAGCTCTAACAATTATATTTTTCCTATTACTGAAAATCTAGGTTGATTTTCCAGTTAAATTAATGCTGTCTGCAGTGTGGCAGTTAATCAGCTAAATTATCTTGCAGTTAACATCCCCCGCACCCCAAATGCTTTTTTTTATACTATTAGGGCCAACAACACTTGCAAACACGCATATTATGAGGTTACACTGTTGCTAGCTAAGTAGGACGGATAGGTGCTTTCTCAGAGCCCTGGGGACTAACTCACATGCTGCAATTTGTGACCTTAATTATAGTTGTAGTGTTGTGAGCATGTAGGGTGACCAGACAGCAAGTGTGAAAAATCAGGACAGGGGGTGGGGGTGGGGGGTAATAGGAGCCTATATAAGAAAAAGACCCCAAAATCGGGACTGTCCCTATAAAATCGGGATATCTGGTCACCCTATGAGCATACCTCAGTGGGAACATACGACATAATGAATTTCAGCTGAATAGGAAAGGGTGCTCATATGAGAAGGCCAAACCATTATGCTTATTCAAGGGAATGAGCATCTTGTAGAGCTGTGATAAATCTGATTTGCAGCAACATCTAGTAAAGCGCAATAATTACTACATTTTGCTCAAGGTTAAAACTTGCTCCCCATTGTGTGAAACAATACCCCTCTACAACTTAATAGGGGCACGCTTGTACTTCCCCAGGAACAAACTGTACACATACTGAAATGAATTCAATTCCAGCACACACAAGCAGTGTTGCTTTGTTAGTAGATATTATCGGTGTATCTGCTGAATTTACAACAATCCAGAGGAAAATATTTTGAAGAGCTTGCAATCACTGTTGCTGTCTCCGTTGGTTGAAGAGACACACTCACAATCACTTCTTGGCTAGATTACAGCAATGCACTATACCTGGGTATGAAGCCTTCAGCAGAAACTCCAACTAATTCAGAACACTGCAGTGCATGTCCTCAGCCACACAGGCTACCACAAACATATCAAACCTGTCCTCGATTCTCTACGATAGCTTCCCACAGTATTTGGACTCAAGTTCAATGTCTCACTCCTTATTTTCAAAGTGCTCCCTGGCCAGGGCCTAGAGTATCTAAAAGACCGCCTATAGCTCTGGGATGAAGATGGTGGTTGACAACTTTGGTCCTCTAGCACAATGAAATTCTCAGCAACAGGACTAGAGTTTATCTATATGGGAGACAGATCTTTCTATGGGGGTGGTCCAAGACTGTGGAATGAAATCACCCAAGAACTAAGGATCATCATAAAACCTCACAATTTTCTGCTCCAAATGCACATTTCTTTGACCTTGCATTCTCTAACAATCACATAGCAACAGGTATATTTACATTTAAACAAAACAAGATACTCCTCTCTCAAAAAACAAAAACAAAATAAGATATTCCACTGCACACACTTCTCCACCTGGGTAGAAGATGAGAAAACAAACAGATGTGTAGTCACATTGCATAGTGCACTTCAGGAAGGCGTTTAGATACCATGGTGATAGGTGCAATAGAAAACCCTGAATAGAATAGAATGGAATAGAATTAGGAGAGCCTGGTTCCACAGCTCCTGAGTACCCTCAGTTTCCCATGATACTAATTCTCCTGGGTACACTGTCTCTTATAAGCCCCCAGTCATAATTCAGCATTTGCATTGTAGAAGAGAACCAGGCAGCTGCAGTTTGAACTAGGAGTTAGAATGATTGAGATTGGAACGCTCTCCTCCCCCAGAATGGAATTACTGAGGGACAGGGACAGAGGATCCCCCTTCTCCTCTCCTCTCCCACTGCGAAGCTCCAGAGTTGCAGTGGGAGAGGCTCCCTCCTCTCTTTACTTCTAGGGGAGAGAGTTCCTTTTTCACTTCCTTGCCTTTATCGCTCTGAAGTTACACTGACATAGCACTCGACTAATACAGGAGTGAATCAGGCCTTAAGTGTTTATAATGTATACATTTTTATTATGAATGTATATATTGAGGTAAAATGGCACTGCATTAGCCACATGGAGCTCTTTGTACACTTGAAAACAGCTGTTTCTATTAATCTGTGTTGCCAACTCTCATGATTTTTTCTTCAGTCTTTTGATCCTTGGGGTTTTTCTTCAAACGCCAGCTGCTGGAGTGTTACCATTTTGTGAGAATTTCATATTTAATTAAAACAAAAAGTAAGTTTCTAGCCCTTATGGCTGTGGAGAAAAACTTGAAAATATGAACGCTAAAGGTTCAAAAACCAGAAGGCAAATACTAAGTACTCAACATTTGTTATTTTTAAAACTCGCACATTGTTTGGAACTTGACTCATGATTTCTGAATACGCAGGGATGGCAACACTGCTACATTTCTATTTCCCAGCTAACACTCTGAAATAAAAACCAAACCAAACAGCTCCTGGATGCTGCTCTCCAGCAAGAGTCACAAATTTTACGGGCAGAAGAGACCACTGCGATTATCTAGTCTGACATCCCACATAATATAGGCCATAGGACTTCACTCAGTAATTTCTGCATCAATGCTAGCTCCTATCTGAGGTTTTGCATAGCTTTTAGAAAGACACCAATTCTTGGCTGAAAGACCTTAAGTGAGGGAGAGTCCACCACATCCTGAATTAAGTTATTCTAATGGTTAATTACACTCACTGTTAAAAACGTGCACCTTATTTCTAGTCTGAATTTGTCTAGCTTCAGCTTCCAACTGTTAAATTTTGTTATGCCTTCTGCTGATTAAAGTGTCATCTACTATGATTCCCCATTTATAATTACTTTTTGAGATCTATCCATTTTAATCCATTTAATATGGGCTAAGTTGATTTTAGATCATGATTATTTATTACCATCTCATGTGGGACTAAGACAAATGCCTTACAGAAGTCTAGGTGTACTATGTCAAAAGTCAGTTTTTATGAACCAGACTTGTTGATTTGACAAGACCTGTTTTTCACTTTTCCAAAAATATCTTGATAGATAGGAACTATGCTACAATTCTTTAATTTTTTACTGATTGCATCATATGTCAATCTTTCCATGATTTATCTCTGGATCAGTATTTGTCTCACTGGTTTCTATTTACTCTGATAAATATTTTTTAAATATTAGCTTTTTGACAGTTCTCTGGAACTTCTCTAGTGTTCTAAGATTTGTTAAACATCAACATTAATGGTTCAGACTGTTCCTCAACCAATTTTAATACTCTTGGGTATAAAATAAAACATAGTTGGAGACTAGAGTTTTACAGATTGCAAACTTATTTTTGAACTCTTATGTAAAAGATTGTTCTCCAATTTGTACCAAAGTTTCCAAAAAGTGCTATAAAAAGTGGATACGACATGCTGTGTCAAATTTTGATTGGATCAGTTTAAAATTAGTGAACATGGGAAAGTAAAAATCTACTTCAGACGAACAGTAGCAGAAGCAAAGCCTGGAGCCAAACACAGGTCAGATTATATTATAAACATTTTTAATATAAATATATTTCTGATTGTAAAACTAATAGCTCTATGCATCTTTTTAATTCCCACACTAAGCCAAATGTAAAATAAAATTTAAAAAAGCCACCTCTCCTCAAGGAAGACAACAAAGCAGAATAAATCTGTAGTTTGTAGATAATCAAATAAAAAAATTTGGGTCAGAATCAAAAGTTCATCTGAAATTAATATAAAGACTCCCACTGACTTCATTAGGCTTAAAAAAGTTAGCAGGATATTGGAAACTGAAAGCTTTGAGTCCCCATGTCTTCAAAATGCTTGTCCAATTTCAACCAAAACTTTAAAAACAAATGAACAAATCTAACATTGATAGACATGCCATGTACAATTTAAAATGGCTTGCTTTAAAGAGTGGTGAAGTTAGAGGAGGGACCAAAAATCTGAAGTATAACAGGAAATTCACTTCAACCTTATCTAAGGGGAAACAACTAGTCTCTTCGCACACACACACACACACGTAAGGATCTCATTTCAAGAAAATTTTATTTCCAAACAAATAAACAGTGAGAACATTCCTCACATATGTAAACCTATCTTTGGAAAACACGGTTCAGATTAGCAACCACAGTCCCAACGTAGGCTGATCCTCCCAGACTCACAGAAATCACAAGAGCCAGCAGTGGAGCCAGACTAGCAAACACCCAATTGCTACTAGTGAGAAAATGAATTCCCAGGCTTGGCATCTGGGTCGTATAACTGCCAAGCTTGTCTCATGAAAGGTCATGACTAGGTTACTCAAGTGCTGTAAAACAAACTACATGGCATTCAACAGATTATGCAATAATGTGCTATATGTGTCAGTATCTTTGGGAATTCCTTCAGTGTACATACAGTATCTGGAATTATTAATTGTTAAGAGAGAAGACTCTTTCTGTAGTTTATATGCACTATACACCAACTGTAATTATATCGAGATTATGAAGGATCGCTCTTACTAACAAACTAATGTGTATCTGTATAGCCCACCAGAAGAAAGAACCACAAACTACTAAGTAGAAGCATGCACCCAGAAAGCATTCACCACTTCTATAAACATGCCTCCAACTTTGCAAAGTCTTATCCCAAAGGCAGAAAATGATGGTTTACAAAGGAGGATTATGTGTTGGAAGGGCTAATTACATCAGTGGCAGAAACATTTCAGATAAAATAAGAACAGTCCTGAATCTTCATTCATCTGAACCCCCAATTCCTCTCACTTACTGACCATACCCACTACTGCAGTACATTTGCCTTGATCTTTGCGGGGTAGCATGGAAGCTCATTTCCCGCCCTCACCACAGGAGGTCATGGAAGGGAAGACTTCCTCTATCCCCCTTTAATGGCATTAGTCATGCAGTATGATCCAGTTTTCTTAACACCAGCTCCTGCTGCTATATTCCTGTATGAGCAGCAATAAGGGGATTTCCCAGTAAGCACATCCTAGAGTACCCAAGCTCATCTAAAATCGTATGGGCACTGAAGATGACATTCTGTCAGGGAAAGTAGGCCATTAGTATTGAGAAACTACATCAAGAGAGAGAAAATCCAGATGGTCACAGGAAGGTTGTGCTCAAAGTTTTCAGGCCTTGGATAAATCCTGGAGGAGCATTGAACTTTTTGTATACTGTCCCAAAAGGAAAACCTACAAACATATTAAGTTTCAGAGTAGCAGCCATATTAGTCTGCATTTGCAAAAAGAAAAGGAGTACTTGTGGCACCTTAGAGACTAACCCATTTATTTGAGCATAAGCTTCCGTGAGCTAAAGCTCACTTCATCGGATGCATAAAGTGGAAAGTACAGTGAGCAGATTTTATATATACACACAGACCATGAAAAAATATACATTGTAAGGAGAGTGATCACTTAAGATGAGCTATTACCAGCAGGAGAGTGGGGTGGGGGGAGAGAAAACCTTTTGAAGTGATAATCAAGGTGGGCCATTTCCAGCACAGCTCTCCAACACCACCTTCTACAAGCCATTACCCTCTGATCCCACTGAGGGTTACCAAAAGAAACTACAGCATTTGCTCAAGAAACTCCCTGAAAAAGCACAAGAACAAATCTGCACAGACACACCCCTGGAACCCCAACCTGGGGTATTCTATCTGCTACCCAAGATCCATAAACCTGGAAATCCTGGGCGCCCCATCATCTCAGGCATTGGCACCCTGACAGCAGGATTGTCTGGCTATGTAGACTCCCTCCTCAGGCCCTACGCTACCAGCACTCCCAGCTGTCTTTGAGACACCACTGACTTCCTGAGGAAACTACAATCCATCGGTGATCTTCCTAAAAACACCATCCTGGCCACTATGGATGTAGAAGTCCTCTACACCAACATTCCACACAAAGATGGACTACAAGCCATCAGGAACACTATCCGCGATAATGTCACAGCTAACTTGGTGGCTGAACTTTGTGACTTTGTCCTCACCCATAACTATTTCACATTTGGGGACAATGTATACCTTCAAATCAGCGGCACTGCTATTGGTACCCGCATGGCCCCACAGTATGCCAACATTTTTATGGCTGACTTAGAAGAACGCTTCCTCAGCTTTCGTCCCCTAATGCCCCTACTCTACTTGCGCTATATTGATGACATCTTCATCATCTGGACCCATGGAAAAGAAACCCTTGAGGAATTCCACCATGATTTCAACAATTTCCATCCCATCAAATTCAGCCTGGACCAGTCCACACAAGAGATCCACTTCCTGGACACTACAGTGCTAATAAGCGATGGTCACATAAACACCACCCTATACTGGAAATCTACTAACCGCTATTCCTACCTACATGCCTCCAGCTTTCACCCAGACCACACCACAGGATCCATCGTCTACAGCCAAGCTCTATGATACAACCGCATTTGCTCCAACCCCTCAGACAGAGACAAACACCTACAAGATCTCTATCAAGCATTCTTACAACTACAACTACAATACCCACCTGCGGAAGTGAAGAAACAGATTGACAGAGCCAGAAGAGTTCCCAGAAGTCACCTACTACAGGACAGGCCTAACAAAGAAAATAACAGAACGCCACTAGCCGTCACTTTCAGCCCCCAACTAAAACCCCTCCAACGCATTATTAAGGATCTACAACCTATCCTGAAGGATGACCCAACACTCTCACAAATCTTGGAAGGCAGGCCAGTCGTTGCCTACAGACAGCCCCCCAACCTGAAGCAAATACTCACCAGCAACCACACACCATACAACAGAACCACTAACCCAGGAACCTATCCTTGCAAAGCCTGTTGCCAACTATGTCCACATATCTATTCAGGGGACACCATCATAGGACCTAATCACATCAGCCACACTATCAGAGGCTCGTTCACCTGCACATCTACCAATGTGATATATGCCATCATGTGCGAGCAATGCCCCTCTGCCATGTACATTGGGCAAACTGGACAGTCTCTACGTAAAAGAATAAATGGACACAAATCAGATGTCAAGAATTATAACATTCATAAAACAGTTGGAGAACACTTCAATCTCTCTGGTCACTTGATTTGACCTCAAAGTGACTATCCTTCAACAAAAAAACTTCAAAAACAGACTCCAACAAGAGACTGCTGAATTGGAATTAATTTGCAAATTGGATACAATTAACTTAGGCTTGAATAGAGACTGGGAGTGGTTGAGTCATTATACTAAGTGAAACTATTTCCCCTTGACAGGTTTCAGAGTAACAGCCGTGTTATTCCTCCCCCCGCCCCCCCACACTGTTCCTCAGACGTTCTTGTTAACTCCTGGAAATGTGCTGGAAATGGCCCACCTTGATTATCACTTCAAAAGGTTTTCTCTCCCCCCACCCCACTCTCCTGCTGGTAATAGCTCATCTTAAGTGATCACTCTCCTTACAATGTGTATTTTTTCATGGTCTGTGTGTATATATAAAATCTGCTCACTGTACTTTCCACTTTATGCATCCGATGAAGTGAGCTGTAGCTCACGAAAGCTTATGCTCAAATAAATGGGTTAAACATATTAAGATTTACCAGCCACTATTCATACCTCAGATTAAAATGAAGAGAATATTTAGAAAGAGAGATTAAGGGCCTCATGCTTTTCACATTGAAGTCAATAAGCATTTTGCCACTGAGCTCAAAAGCAGACTCTGTGCCAGATTCTGATCTTCGTTACCCTAGTGCAAAATCAGAGTTCAGAATCTGGCTGTTTGTGTCTCTTTGGAATAATGTCTACATTATAATGTGGTAAGTATTCCTTTGATAGAAGGATTGTGATTTGTTCTACATGCATTTGTATAATTTAAGAATATGCAAAACAATCAAGATACTTAAATATACCATAAGATTTTTTTTGTTTTATTTTTAAATTAAACCCTTTAAGACTTCAATGTATTTGTGAAGATTGTAGGTAAGTCTTTCCCCTAACACACTAGCCCCCAGGACTATGGAAAAGGCTAGTTAAATTATAAATTTGCACAAATAAGCCAAAAGGAAAGGTAGGTGTTCAGCAAATTGATCACAGAACTACATATTAGGAATTATAGGAGAACGAAAAGTTTTTCAAAATTATATTAACATTTTCCAGTGTAACGTACAGTCTCTTTAGCAAACATCAAACAAGCTGAAAAAGTCTTATATCTCAGTTCTTTTTACTTTCTTAAATCCAAATTCCCTTCCCACAGATGTCTGAACAGATCTCAAGCTAAATATTTCAGTAGCTTAAAATCATTTAATTTAGGACAGCATAACCCCCTTGTTATGTATGCAACTCCCACTGATATATAAGAAAATTTTACCCTGGATGGAGAGCAGCGTATATGGTCTTTAAATTATAATTTGATGGTATTCTGCTATCAGAAAAAGATATAGTTCTGCTTTGTTTAGCTATATAGAATGTCCTGGACTCATGACCTATGGCAGCGATTTTCAAATCGGGCTCTGTGTGATGAGTGTTCTGAGCTTGATGAGTCATCCCTGAATCTGAAGGTTCTGAGCCTAATCACCCTGATCCTGATTAGGCTCAGAACCCTCAGACTCAGGGATAACTCATCACACTCCATGACCTTTGCCCCACAGAACACTTGCCTTGCCAGCTTTCCCTGGAGAGATGACCAGACACACGATCACCTCTCTGTTTCCAGCTGCTGAATTTCACTAACAGACAGCTAAAATTATATTCAGTTATTACTTTTCACTGTAAACAATTGCTAGAGTTGCCACAATAATGTTATGCAATTGTGAAGGGAACGTGCTCTAGGAAAATCTCTCCATTAAAAAAATTGAGACCTTCAATCTATGGAATGGTGCCACAGTATGTGGTGTGTTTACTATAGTAAAAATTACATTACTGGCCTATGATTTATTTTCCAAAATATAGTAAGTGTATTTATGTAAAGGGAAATAAACAATAAGCCATTTCTTGGAGCAGAAGAATCCTGGATGCAAAACAAAGGAAAAAAAATTGATAAATGTCAAGTGAAATGGTACTTGCTGTCTGCAAGCCTGATATATAGGCAGCAATATATACCTGCTCTCTGTGAGGGACGAAATGCATCTAACTGGCAGTATATGCACACACTGCAGGTTAAACATTTTAAAACTTTCAAGAAAGCCTTTAATTGAATGGCAGCAATATCATGAAGGGCTGACATAAACAAAGGGAATGTAGATACAGGGCCAGATTCACGAAGAGACTTAGGCACCTAGAAAAATCACCGGGATTCACAAAGCCTGAGTTCAGGCTTTTTACACAAGAATGGAGTGTGATAGCCATCTAGGACTGGGATTCACAAAAGCCAGCACAGTAGGTGGCTCCCTGCCTAAACTAGATAACTGGAGATGCCAAGAGGAGGGATGGGTCCTAGGTGCGGCCCCTCTCAGGCAGTTCAGCACCTAACTCTGGGCTGGAGAGAGGGGCGCATCTCTCTGTGTGGGATTCTGAGCTGTGAACTCTCTCTAGATGCCTAAAGTGTTTCTTGCAAGAAGCTGGGGAAGGGGGTAGTGTGTGGGATGACCATCTTCCTCATAACTTTTAGCCCAACAGTTTAGGGTACTCACCTGTGATGTGGGAAAGTCCCAGTTTAAGTCCCTGCCTTCTACCTGAGGAGGAGAGGGGCTTTAAACAGGGATCTGCTACCTCTCAGGTTAGTGCTCTATCCACTGGGTTATGGAATATTCTGATGTGGGGGTCCCTCAATCTCTCCTGTTGAAGCAGTTCCACTTTGGAGAAATAACTACAGCATCACTGGACCAGAGGAACTGCATCCTGGATCTCCACATTTTGGGTGAGTACTCTAATCACCAGGCTTGCAGTCTGAAACAGTGAGGTGAAATTGAAAGGTCACTTCCTTTATCCCACTGCTTTTTATAATCCTAATACAGTCCTTTGAATTCTGCCTTAAATACATATTATCTGTCTTGGTATTACACTGTATACATTCCCTGAAGTACATTTTAATTATTCCTCAGTTGCTCCAAGAAATATGGACATTGATCACAGGTCCAAATGATTAATTATTAATTTTTGTCAAAAGATTCAGAGTATGCTTTGTTCCTAACCAAAGACAAATGCTATTGGGGCAGGAGGTCAACATGGTCATGGAGGTTGTGGTTTAACTGCCATTTTTCCAAAAGTCCACATGAGTCTTCTTCAGTGAGAGTTATAATGTGTGCTTTAAGCTAAGGTACTGATATGACTCAAGCATTCATGCATCATTGTTTACCCTTGAGGGTTATAGATTTTGCTATCCAACTGAATGCTGTAGATTTCAATCTGGATATATAGGAATGGGTACTTTGGAGGGGAGAGAGGGAGGAAGAGAGAGAAAAGTCTTCATGTTCCGTGGACTAGACTCACAAAGGGACTCTGACTTTGGCACCTAGAAAAATCATTGGGGTGAAGACAGCCTGAATGTTTAAGGATTTTTTATCTGCCAACATAATTTGGTGAAACCAATATGAATTTAAAAACATTTCAGTTTTGCCAAATCTGCATTTTTCACTGAAAAATTTCATCCAGTTCTACTGCTAAGAGAGTAAGAAAGAGGAAAATGAGTTTTTCAAAAAATAATATGTGATCAGGTAGTTTAAGACTTTATCATAATAGATATGAACAGGGGGACTGAACTCAGGTTTTATTTTTGTTTTACTTATTTCCATCAGGCTTTTGCAGAAGGGTAATATCTTAGGAGAGGAAGATGGAGTTAATTTCAGTTCTTACTAGAAAGGGGCACAAATTCAAGCTTTACTCTAGAATCCCTAAAGCTGTCTGGGATCCTTATCTACATACTGTTGTCTGATCCCACTGCTAGTTCTTACCTGGTTAGGTGTTCAGCTGATTTTATTTAGGTTTCCTCCTTCCCTGCTTGTGTTTTCTTCTTGTCTTTTAATTACATTTCAGTCTAAGCCAGTTAATAATATACTGTTATCTTTGTAGGTCACTTTGTTTTTGTTTTGTCTTTCGATTTGTGTGTCTTCATTGGTATTTGGCGTATTCCCCTGTCCTCTTTCCAATTACTGCCATGTTTGTTTCCACTTCTTGCTGTTTCCCTTGCCCACACTTCAGCTGCCACAGTTGCTTGTCACCTTCCATTTGGCTCTGTGTCTGCTGTTTCCTGTGTCACTGGTTCTGTGGCTGCTGCTGAGTGAGAGAGGAGATAGAAAAGGAGCTGTCTCTGAGCTCAGGATGGGGGTTTCACATAAAGCAGAACAAATTAAAAAGAGAATCTTATTTCTGTTGTTTCCTGACTTTTGAGCAGTTGACTTTGCTATCTTAACATTCTTGTAACAATTTCTGGTTTGTTTTCCTGTCAGACAGAGTAGTGACTCCACAGTTAGGGTTGTGCTTAAAGTGGGGGCCTAAAATTCCTGTTTTTTGCTAAAAGTGTGAAATTTTACATAATGATAGTCGTCATGCCTGTTAATTTTTTATGTATTTTTTGTTTTTACTTAGTACATTTTTAATAGGAAGTCTTTGAATTTAGACTCTTGCTGAATTTTTTCCTTGACAGTCCTATTTAATTGTTTACTGATATTTCTTAAAAACATTCCCCATTTATAAAAAATTGGCACAAAGGTTCATCCATCTGGGTCAAACTTTTTTAATATTGAGGTTAGGGTCATTGTTAGTTGTTCTTCACATTATAACTGGAAGTATATGAGCTTTCACACAAACCTGAAACCAGGCACATGCAGGTCAGATGGATGTAAGTCAGGTACCCATAAAACCTTCTCCATCAGGAGCTATGCTTTTCTGGCAGATTTTATCCTACAACAAAAAAGGATACCTAGAGGTTCATTTGCAGCTGCTGGAACATAGTAGTTCATGCACAGCTGCTAATGAATAAAACATTCTCTGTCAGCAGCTGCACTTAAGCCTTCTCATAGGTTCTCTCCTCCTTGCCAACGCAGAATCTTCAACCTCCCATTAAGCACTAAAAAAAACCCATTAGCAAACCATGTCCCGGACAGTATTTGTGTGTAATATGTTTTAGGGCTCCTACACACTCTACATACCTGACACAAATACACCAAGGCAATTAAAAGTTCAGGCACCAAACATTACATACCCTCTTTTCTTCCACCCACAGACACACACTTGACCCTTACAAGAACCATAAATCACAGCCCACACACCACAACCTCTACTCTATCACACTTTCACTTTTTCCATATGCCCTTTTAACAGGTCCATCCTCTGCACTGAATGAAGCAGGGGTCTTGTGGAAAAAAATAGGATATGACCATGTAATTAAAGATTGTAGCATAATGCTTAAGGCACAAGGGGCAGCACTAAGGTTGCATGGGAAACATAGGTTCGGGCATTTCCTAACTTTCAAGTTCTTGACTTTGCAATCTGAATAACATTCTTTTAACTTAGTTTTGTAATGCAATTTATTAGGCTTTGTTAGAAGGAAAAGGATATAAAGAAATCTTATGATGTGCAACTGAACAATCCCTCCAGAATGCAAAATTGGAAGGGTGTGAACGCTAAATCTTCTGCACAACATGAGCTACTGGAAGATATACCTTAAGCTAGTGACATGATATGGCTATTATCCAGGTCAGTGGGAGGAGGGAAAAGAGAATAGGCTACTGAGGTGCCTTGCTAGTTCTGGTGGGGTAAATGGAGAGTCCAGCCCAGCTTGCTCTCTCTCTTGCTCTTCCCCCACCCCCAATCCAAAGAAGAGTGGTGGAGCTACTTCCCCATGTGGTATTCTCCACATGAGAGGACAGCCACTGGGGCAGCATACTGAGTCCAGAGTGGAGCTATTGGGGCAGCCTGGCCAACTTCTGTTTCTAGTCTCCTGGAGAGGCTGCCTGCTCTCAGAGTTCCTAGTGTAGTTGCTTTGGAGGTGGCATGAGCATTCTTAATTAATAAATGCATATTCAGTTATTTTGGCATGGTCTCAAAACTTAGCTGACAATGCAAGTGACAGAATGGAAAGTTATTTTCAAGGTTTATATCTCAGCTAAACCTAGAACACAATTCCATGGAATAAAGAAAAAGAACTTCCTGCCCCTAGGGCTTCCTCCCAGATTTCAAATCTGTTGTAAATAATGGTGATGTTGAAGCCTCTCCAAAATATATATATATATAGAGAGAGAGAGAGCGCGAGCGCACTTTTTATGATGGAAAGTGTCAGATGACCAAAAAATCAGATCCCCCTCAACAGAGTGAGAGAAGTCATTTAATAATTGTCCTCTCACCTAGCCTATGTGAAATTGGAACCTGAAGGACAATGTGATGCATGCAGGTTTTGTAACTGTCAGAGAAAGTCATTTCTGAGCAGTCTTACAGAGACTATTGCCCATTGGGGGTATGTTTACCCTAAATAACATGATAAAAGGGAATACATGGAACTGAGGACATGTCACAATGCATTCAGGGAAAGGAGGTGACCCAAGGAAATGGGATGGGGAAAACTGGCAGCAGCTGGGAATTGAGAGAGTCCAACTCAGACAGTATGCACAACACACATTGTTCTACTGACCATCTGGAAGGTAGGGGAAGAAGGGGGACAAAGTTCTGATGGATCTGGGCCCAGAAACATCTTACTCTACCCCTGAAGGTGCCTCTTCTACCCTAGCTATAATATTACTGTAATGATTTTAGTATAAGTTTTTATATCATATAATTAACATATATTATATTTATTGCCGTAGCACACAGGAGCCCCAGGCATGGACAAGGATCCCATTGTGTTAGGCACTGGACAAAAACATAAAAAGAAAGGGAAATAGGATGCTTATACATTACACATTTTTTCTAAGGTACTTAGTTCTACAAAATCTGTGAATGTTTATAACTACAGTTGAGATTTCATCCTCAAGTGTTTGGGTTGAGAGCTGTAACGTGTTATAAAATATTGAGGATATGGGGAGTGTGCATACAAAAAGGGTGGCCAATAGCTAGTATAAACTACAAACTAGATAAAGAGCAATTACTACAAACCTTTGGCCTAGAATAGGTGTTAGGGTCTGAGGTCACTACTTATTGAGAGGGTACTCAAAAGGTGAGTACATATACTTGAAATTCATCTGCATGCACAGCTGAAGATCTTGATTAACTTTACTTGGATACTCCATTTATTCCCAAATTGAGTGCTTTAGCAGTCATGGATTAGGTTATCTGTATCATTTTTAGATGCTGATTTTGCAGAATAAAAACCATTAAAACTAGTTTATTTATCTGTGTAACACTTATGTAAATAAGTGCCTGACCTTTTACCTTCGAATCAGAATGAAGTATTGGTTACGCTTGGACAGAGGAAGGACCAGGGAACATACAAATGGAAATGCCAAAAAAAATGATACTGTTTTTATAAAGTCTACTCAATTGACCAGCTGACCAGTCCTTTTGTGGATAAAAATCACGCTTTTCCCAGGACTGAACAAAAACAAACAAACATTCTTCAGGTTTTGTTTAATAAGTCGGTTGTAAAAATCTATTCCAGAAGTCAATTCATTACTGAAAAACAATCCCAGACAGCAAACATTGCAACTGGTTCTGTGTTCTCTTGGTTTTTGTCTCACCATAAATACAACAGTTTTAATGTTAGTCTAATAACTGAAAACTTGAGTTTCTAAATATAAAACCAAGAATAGCAACAGAGGTTGTTTATGGTTATTCTATGCACGTGGTCACATTACATTTATTTTTAAAGTATTTACATAGCCTTTAGTAGATAAAATGTTTTTTGTTGTCCTGTGGTGACACCTTCTGGGAGCAACTGGGACTGCAAACTCTATGTTTTGTGGTACTCATAGAGGTTATTTCCATAGGAGTTCTGCAGAAACCCCAAATTTTGTTTTTTAAGTGAGCCCACTTACACAAACATTCCCCTGGTGTTAGTTTTTTTGTGCAGGGAACTGCCTATTTGGCCAAAATAATGCAAGTCTCAGCATCCAAGAACTCAAATATTCAAACACAACCAGGGCTAGAACTTTGGCTATAGCAAAAGGTGCACACAGCACACTTTGGCAATGGGGTGTTTGTAAAGGTGGCCTATGCCACCTTTTTACTCCTCAATCTTGTGGACGAGGCTGGTCTCTCAACATAAGTTACAACAGTCTAATTTACAATTACAATTACAGCATCCCCAAGTGGCCATTACAAGCAGCTAGCGTGTACTATGGCACAAGGCAGTTCTAGCTATGTTCCCTATCTCTGGCCAGTGGTGTTGGTGTTCCTTTCGTGGAGGGGCAGAAAGGAAAACTGAGGCTAGGTGTACTAGTTATGCTCTGGCCTGCCATGGGTGGGTGTGTGAGGAGGGGCTGCCTTTTTACACCAGGATTATGCAAATTTCTACTCTGACTGCTATAAATCCCTCCATTCTGATTGGCTCCTGCCCTCAGAACTCCCCCTAGACATGCCCACAACAAACATGGCTACCTTTACTTCAGTCATCCCACCAACCCTAGCTATTCAACAGCATTTATTTAAAAGTTATTCTTAGTCAGGTTGTGGTGAACATGTAGAAGGCAAATACTCCTTTAGGAGCAAAAAGAAGAGACTGGAGATACTGAAAAAAGAAGGGAGATTCTGAAAAAGCTGGACTTAATTGAAGGTCATAAATTGAGGCAGCCATGTTACGTGCGCACATATGGGTGGGGAGCTGTGAGGACTAGAGTAGCCAAAGGAGCACATTGGGGTGAGAGGAGAGAGAGAGAGAGAGAGAGCGCGAGCAGACATTTCAGCACAGTAATAAAGTTAGAGTAACCCGATTAACTCAAAGTTAACTGTATCCTGGGCTAATAAGCCTCAGAGTTTATTTCCCTGTGACCATTCAGGCTTTCAGCCTAATTTTTCAGCCCAAATTATGGTTATTCGTTCATGAGTAGGGAATATTCAAGCAATATTGACTGGAACTTGACAAAACAGAAGCAAAAATGAAGATGAAGAAAATTTGTAAGTCCATACATGCCTCTCATGGGGTGACTGGCCCCTTTCAGGGGAGTCTGGGCCCAGTCTGCCTGTGAAGCACCTGGACAAAATAAAAAGGTTATTCAAGCTAAGTTAGGGTTGATACTCCTAGGGAGAAGGTGCTTCTAGAAAGAATGGGCTTATGGGGAGAAAGCAGTCCCGGAGAGAAGGTGCTCCCGGGGAAGAGTGCAAGAGCAGCTCAGCAGAAGGAATTGGGTAAGGGATCTCCCAGATAGCTACTAAGGCCTTACCCATCAAAGAGGGACATGCTTGCCACTCTTCGGCCGACAGCATCAGAATGCTCTTTGCCTGACTCCAGACAAAGAATTCAGTGTAAGAGTGCTCCATGGCTAAAGGGCCAAGATGTCAGGCTTACTAACTCAGAGATGTGGTTTTCCCATAGAATGACTGTGTGAAGGCCTCACTTCTACTTTGTGTTGTTTTTTGTCATTAGTAAATAAGATCCACCAAAGGGAGTGTTCTTTCATAACTGAAGGCTGGCTTGGACTTGTTTATACCCTGGGTGAGAGGAAATTAAGGCAGGAATCATATGAGGCACCACGCCGGACTACAAGGGGGCATGCAGGGATGGCTGGTACCATGACAATGCCGAAATGAATTCTGCCCAAAAGCTTTGGGCTGTCTCCATCGTATAAAATTGCTACAGCCACTCAGGATAGAGAGAGAGAACAACACACCGGGTCTGGTCACAACTGCTTCTTTATTAACTTACAAAATGGCCCCCAGGTATGAGGCAAAATCCATACCCCAGAATACGTTTTAGGATTATCCTAAAATAACTATCCTGAACAACCAGGAAACAACAAAAATAACCAAAGGATACAACATCCCTCCCTGTCAAAGTCCAACAAAGGTTCTTGGATAGGAAAATCAAGCTTAGTGTAGTAACTGGAACTAGAGGTACAGGGTAGACCTTATGTGTTAAAAAAAGAGGATTATTCTGCCCCAAGTCAGTCCCACGCACTATCTCTGGATTCAAGTGGACAGGGAGTTTATGATGTCTTGTGGAGCAGTGACAGACCAGAGTAGATTTCCCTGACATAGCCAGAAGAGGCAGAAATCCCCCAGGCAAGTTCCTTGAGAGGTCTACTGGAGTACCAGCAGGAGAAGACTCTGCTTCTCTTGACTGACTCTGAACTTGGGTGAATCAGAGGAAGAGTAGCATCTGCTGATCCACCATCACCAGTCAAAGATGAGTACTTTGGATCTGACTCAGGTTCCTCACCTCTTCCTTGGGCAAGAAGATGATCTACATGCTGTCTCATGAGGGAATCTACTACAGCAATGTGATAAGAAAATGGTCCTGTAGCTTTTACAATCTTGCCAGGCAGCCAAAAAGTGAGTGTCCTGTTGATGGTCATGATTGTTTTCCATATTTTCTTGATGTTGACACACTTGTTTCTTCAGACAATGTTTCAAGAAACACAAATGGGTATTGTGGCAGAGCTCCGACCTTGTCCCCTTGAGTCCCATGCTTCCAGGTGGTTTATGCTAGCCTCAGAGGCTCACTGCGACCCTCCATGTAGCCCTTCTCTCTCTAGGGCCAGGATTACAGTCTACTGAGCCTTTTTCATCAGGTTGGTGAGAGAACTCCCACAGTGTCTGTTGTCCCTACGGGCTTGTTCCAGAACAGTTTAGCCTCCTGTCCTGAGAGGGGCCTGACTTCCCCTCTCAGGAGGTGTTTCTGTAGTAGTGGGTTGCGGGGGGGAACCCGGGCCCGCCCTCTATTCCGGGTTCCAGCCCAGGGACCCTAATGGCAGCAGCTGTTGGCAGCCAACCTTTCACTGCCAGAGTTGCTACATTTCCCTGGGCCACTTCCCCACAGCTCTCCCACTTCTCTCTCTTAACACCTTCTTCACCCTTACCTTCGGGCTCCCTTTCCAGTAGCTTGAGGGTGTCTTCACTAGCCAGCCCTTCCGCTGCGCTTCCCTCCTCTGGCTCCCTGGCTCTCCTCAGCCTGACTGGAGTCAGCCTTTTTATAGTATCAGAGGGGCCTTAATTAGAGTCAGGTGTTCACATTAGCTTAACAGCCTCACCTGACTCTTTGCAGGTTAATTGGAGTCAGGTGCTCTCATTTGCCTAACAGCTTCAACTGACTCTTTGCAGACTAATTGGAGTCATGTGTCCACTCTAGCCTGGAGCAGCCCCTGCTCTGGTCAGTCAGGGAACAGAAAACTGCTTATCCAGTGGCCAGTATTTCTGCCTTCTACTACTCTGCTGTAGCTGGCCTTCTATGCAGGCCTTTTTTCCCCGGATCCGACCGATCCTAACGCTTGCAGAGTGCTCTGGGACGAACTCCCGACAGTCAGCGCGGGCGACCGAGACCGGCTAGAGCTGCCTCTCACTCTGGCCGAGTTCTCGGAAGCCCTCCGCCGCATGCCCACCAATAAATCTCCGGGCATGGACGGGCTGACCGTGGAGTTCTACCGCGCGTTCTGGGACGTCCTCGGCCCAGACTTAGTTACCGTCTGGGCCAAGTCTTTGCAGAGCGGGGTCCTCCCTCTTTCGTGCAGGCGAGCCGTGCTCGCCTTATTGCCAAAGAAGGGGGACCTCCGCGATTTACGAAATTGGCGTCCCGTCTCGCTCCTCAGCACGGACTATAAGGTCGTAGCGAAAGCCATCTCGCTGCGGCTGGGGTCCATGCTGGCGGACGTGATCCACCCAGACCAGACCTACCCCGTCCCGGGCCGCACCATCTTCGACAACCTATATCTGGTCCGGGACCTTTTGGAACTCGGGTGTAGGGACGGTCTGTCGTTCGCCCTCCTGTCCCTGGATCAGGAGAAGGCGTTCGACAGGGTGGATCACGGGTATCTTCTGGGCACTCTGCGAGCGTTTGGCTTGGGTCCCCAGTTTGTGGGTTTTCTCCAGGTGCTGTACGCCTCCGCAGAGTGTCTGGTCAGGCTCAACTGGACCCTGACCGAACCGGTCAGCTTCGGGCGAGGAGCACGGCAGGGGTGCCCCCTCTCGGGCCAGCTGTACGCTCTGGCGATCGAGCCCTTCCTCTGTCTCCTCCGCAGGAGGTTGACGGGGTTGGCGCTACAGGAGCCAGAGCTGCGGCTGGTCCTGTAGGCATACGCCGACGATGTACTCCTCGTGGTCCAGGACCCGGGCGACTTGGCGCGGGTGGAGGCTTGCCAGGCTGTGTACTCGGCAGCCTCCTCCGCCCGGGTCAACTGGGTCAAGAGCTCTGACTTGGTGGTAGGGGACTGGCGGCAGGCGAGCTCCCTCCCAACCGCGCTTCAAGACATCCGCTGGGGTGCGGGTCCGCTGCTCTATCTCGGCGTTTACCTTTCCGCCACGCATCCGTCTCCGCCGGAGAACTGGCAAGGTTTAGAGGGCAGGGTGGTAGAGCGGCTCCGGAGGTGGACGGGACTGCTCCGGTGTCTGTCCTTTCGAGGGCGGGCACTGGTGCTCAACCAACTAGTCCTGTCCATGCTCTGGTACCGGCTCAACACCCTGGTCCCGGCCCCGGACTTCCTGGCCAACCTCCGGAAATTGATTCTGGAGTTTTTCTGGTCAGGACTGCACTGGGTCTCTGCAGGGGTTCTCCATCTGCCCCTGGAGGAGGGAGGACAGGGCCTGAAGTGTCTCCGCACTCAGGTCCATGTCTTCCGCCTCCAGGCCCTGCAGAGGCTCCTTTATGGTGCAGGTAGTCCGGCATGGAGCATATTGGCGCACGCCTTCCTGCGCCGCCTCCGAGGGCTCCGATATGACCGGCAGCTCCTTTATCTCCACCCGAGTGGTCTTCCGCGAGACCTCTCCGGGCTGCCGGTCTTCTACCAGGACCTCCTCCGGAAACCTGGAAACTGTTTGCAGCGACCAGGTCCGTGGCGGCCTCCGTGGGGGAAGATCTCCTCGCGGAGCCCCTGCTACACAACCCCTACCTCCGTGTGCAGGCGGCGGAGTCCCCCTCGGTGTGCCAGAGGTTGGTCCTGGCAGAAGTCACCAAAGTCGGAGACCTCCTGGACTACGACCGGGGAGACTGGCTGGATCCCCTGACCCTCGCTCAGCGCATGGGGCTCTCCAGACCTCGTACCGCCCTGCGCGTACTTCAGGAGGTGAGGGCCGCTTTGCCGCCCACTGCTCGGGTTTACCTCGACCGGGTCCTGCGAGAGGGCGCGCCCCGCCCACCCTCCACCCCAGGCCCTCCGGACCTTTTCATTGGGCCCCTGCCCCGTGGACCCGACCGACCCCCCGCCCCTTCACCGTGAGCCGGCTGCACGAGCTGCAGCCGGTCTGGTTCCAGACCGCGCCAAAACAACATCTCTACACGCTCGTGCTCCACACCCTTCATGTCCTCACCCTCGCGTCCCGCCCTGACACAAAGTGGCGGGACCTCCTGCCACCTCTAGAGGGTGAGGAGCCCCGGTGGGCCAGCCTCTATTCCACCTTAGTCCCGAGGCCCGCCGGGGATAGCAGTTGGCGGCTCCTCCACGGGGCCGTGAGCACGGGCGTGTACTTGGCGCGGTTTACCCCAATCCCGGACACCTGCCCCTTTTGCGGCGTGAGGGAAACCCTGGCGCACGTCTATCTGGAGTGCGCCAGGTTGCAGCCCCTATTCCGGCTCCTCACCTATATTTTATTAAAGTTTTGGTTGCACTTTTCTCCTCACCTTCTTATCTACGCACTCCCTGTCCGTGGCCCCACTAAGTCGCGGGACCTCCTGGTCAACCTCCTTCTGGCCCTGGCTAAAGTGGCCATCTATAAAACCAGGGTGAGGAGGTTGGCCGATGGAGTCTCCTGCGACTGCGGGGCCTATTTCCGATCCTCCGTCCATTCACGCCTCCGGGCAGAGTTCCTCTGGGCGGCGTCCACCGACTCCCTTGACGCCTTTGAGGAGCGGTGGGCACTGTCTGGGGTTCTCTGCTCAGTGTCCCCGTCCGGTTCCCTTCTTTTGACCCTTTGACCGCACTCCCGTCCCTGTTTTTCATTAGTTGTCCCCCGTAATTTTTTGGCCTCCAGGTCCTGTGGATCTCCCCCTTAGGCTGGGGGGGGATCCTTTAGCGGTGGGCGAGCTTTGCCCGCCCACTTCCTGGATCCCAATAGGACTACTCTGCTGTAGCCAACCGGGCTGGGTCTATCACAGTTTGCGGCTTCATCAGTAGTTCCGCAGGTGATACCCCTGTTGTGGCATGAGGAGTTGTTCTTTAATTACACAAGAACGGAGACAGCCTCATCTGCAGCAATCCCTCAGTATCCTTCTTGGGTCCCTTCTTAAAGGATTGAACAGCCCTCTCTACTAGCCTTTTCATGGATCGGTGGTAGGGAGCAGATGTTATATGTTTCAGCCCACTAGCTCTCAAGAGGGCCTGGAATTTCTCACCGGTAAAGACACAAGGATTGTCAGAGACAACAATCTCAGACAGTCCATGTGTGCTGAACAAGAAACTATGCTCCTCAGTAATTATAGATGAGCTAACTACTTTGGCAGGAATGACTTTCATACACTTAGAATGTGCATCCATATAGGGAACATTGACTAAAGGAAGGGACCAGCATTATTGATGTGCAGTCTGATCCAAGACTTTCCTGACAATTTGCATGGCGATAAGTCCAATACTGGAGACAAACTTTCTTAGCTGTTGGCATGTGGCAACCTGACGTAACTTCAGGCCAGAGTTTTCATTTTGGTGACCCAGGATTTGTTCTGTTCAGTTCCTCCAATGTTAAGTATCATGACCTACGTTCCCTCTAAGCTGCGTGGCCATGCAGCAGCCTATTAAGTGCTGCGCAGGTGCTCATGGCTGTGGTGGGGAGAGATGCCTCTCCCGCAGCCCCGGACCTGCTGCAGCTGCATGGGAGAGGTGCCTCTCCCCGCCAGCCCCAACCCAGCCCTGGCCCGGACCCGCCGCAGCCGGGGGAGAGGTGCCTATCCTGTGGCCCCAGCCCAGGTGCTGCTGCAGTGAGGAGAGGCGCCTCTGCCCCACAGCCCAGGTGCTGCTGAGGCGAGAGAGGGCTGGGGGGAGTCCTCTCTCCCAGCCTGCACCCCAAACCCCTCAGCCCTAGCCCACCCCAGAGCCCACACCCCCAACCAAAGCCGTCACCCCCCACAGCCCAACTCTCTGCCCCAGTTCTGAGCCCCCACACACTCTGAACCCCTCAGACCCACCCCCACCACATGGATTTTGTTATGTGCACCGATATGAAGGTGATGTGTCACACATAACAAAATTAATTCCGCACATGCGTGGGAAAAATTAGAGGGAACGCTGATTATGAGTCATGGTCCTCAGTGCAGAACTCCACTTCACAGATTTAGTTCCAAAAGACCTGTGAAATTAAGGACATATGTCCGAAGATACTGTCAACAGGGGCCATCCAGGCTTGGAGACACCTGGGACAGAACAAGATTTCTGTTAGTCCACTGAATGATCAGCTTAGTTGTTAGTGGAGTGTCGTCTATTCAGGCTACAGCTAGGACCATTTCTTGAGGTACAGGAGTGACTTCTGGTGTTTTACCCACTGGCAGCTGACTGAGTCCATCCGTGTTAGCAATAATTGGTCCAGGCTTATAGATCAGGTGATATTAGTAGGCTGGCTGTTAGCAATAATGCCCAACGTTGCCAGCATGCAGAAGCCAAAGAGGGATTACCTTTGGTCTACCCCGAGAGTCCTAAAAGTAACTAATAGTCAGTTGTTATAATGAATTGTAACCCATGAAGATATTGATGACAGCATCAATTTCCTGACAGCAAAGACAATAGCCAAGCTTTCCTCATCTAACTGGGAATACTGCTGGTCTGCCGATAACAAGCATGAGGCATAGCAAACTGGCATGTCAGTCCTACCTTCCATTCTATGCAAAAGTACAGTGACACTTCACTGTATAGTGTGGGAACAAGTAAGCAACAGGGCACAGTTGGGGTTAAAATGCACCAGGTGTTTGGTTGATTTCAGAAGCTCTTTGGTTTCTTTGAAAGCAATCTCCTGATCCTTCCCCCGTACCACTTTGCTCCTTTTGTGAAGATTGCATGAAGGAGGAGGGGAAGTCACCTTGACAGATTTGCTAGGAATAGTCCATAATATTTTAAGAGGCCAAGGTATGCCTTTTCACAACTGGAGCTTCTTTGATGGCCTTAACCTTCTCTAGTGGTTACAGTTCTTTTCCCGAAACACGAGGTTCTAAAAATCTCTTTGGCCATGAAAACACACTTTGAGCTCTTGACCTTTGTAGGACTTTATCTAGTCACCATTTCAGGACTTCTTGGCTCCAGGAGATCATGAATCAGTCCATACGTCTCATAACCCACAACATCAAGGATGATAAGCTTTTGTTTTGTCTCCTTCATTACATCATTAACCAATAGGTAACAGCAGACGTGTTCTCTATAGCATGTCCATGTTTCCTTTTGAGGCTCAAGTTGATCCATCCTGCCATTGTGTGCCATTTCCTTGAGTGGCTGAAGAACTCAGAGTCTGCACCTCCATGCCTTCCTGGGTATTCAGTCAGGCTTTTCAGGGTGACTAAGTCCCTACTCCGCACTCCAAAAGACAGCCACGCCCAACAAACAGCTCCTCAGGAGCACCTCAGCCTCTGAGAGCACTGCAGCCACATACAGTGCTTTGCATGGATGAGTTGGTGTATTTCATCACCAATATGTTGCCGCCGCCCAGCATATGCAGGGAGCGCAACACACTAGGTCTGGTTTCAACAACTGCTTCTTTATTAACTTACAAAATGACCCTCAGGAGCAGACAAAACTCCCCACCCTGGAATATATGTTTAGGGACTATCCTAAAATAACTCTCCTGAACCCCCAGGATAACAAAAATAACCCAAAATTACCTTATAGCGCTGTAAAAAAGCAGTGCTTCCAAAACCTGTCAGAAATAAAGTATGAAGTTGTAATAATCTTTGGGAGAAAGCTTATGTCTATGTGCTAGCAGATTCCTTAGCTGTAAATAAAAAAAAATGTGTTTTGATCTGTGGCAATATCCTTACAAGAAGATATGAAAGGTATTAGCATTTGATTTTAATCATCCTTGTCAATAAACAAAATTCAATTGCATATTCCTTTTACAAACCCATATGATTCTTATATTCTCTAGAATATATTAATTTCCAAGTACACTAAAATTTATTTCTTTTCACACAACTTCTTGCTATTTCTTTCAATACAGTTTTGCTATTACTTTCTCCATTGTGTCATTCTTTTAGCTGAATCCCATTTGTGCATGAATATTTTTCTCTCACCTGGTATCTAGCATCAAACACACACAGATTTACAATAGGAGACCCACACACTGACAAATGCCATTAATTTGCATGTTCTTAGGGAGTTAGAATTTTGAAATTCGATACTTTCACTTATGGTGTGCTGCTGAATATAGAAAAATATCAAATGTGAAATCCGACCTTTCCATCAGAGGTCACAACAAGTTCAATAGTTGCTTTGAATGAGATTTCGACCAGTCTAAATGTCTCTAAAAATCACATTAGGGATAACTATACAGCTTAAATTAATTTCTTCCATGAATCAGCTACACTGGGCATGAGGCCTTCCAGGTAGAGAAACAGGAAGGTCATCTGAGGACATTGGTTCTATTTATTTGATTTTAAGTAAAGATAATGCTTATCAAACTGGTGCTTAAAACTTACACTGCTCAGTGCTGCATGATGCCATCTAAGAGGCAATGTTGCAGTCGTAAATGTGGTCACAGGCAGTTATTAGAATACCAGTGGGAATAAAAAACGGACATAAGAAAATTGATCTTATGCCATAGTGCCAATCCAGTACAATTTTTATTATAACCTGTCTACCAGTGTTTTAAGGGTTAATTACTTCTTCCCCCCTGCACCCATATATTTAAAAATAATGTTGTTAGGAGGCTAATTGCATATTTATGGACAAAAAATGATGTATTGATCACAAGTCACTCCTCAGTTAAAATACATCCAAATAATGTTACAACATTAAAAGCCACAGCCCTCCAAAAGGTAACTATCAACTAATAAAGTAGATTGACAGACTGAGCAGAGGTTAATTGCACCTCTCTTTCGCAGCTGCAGAATTCCTAAGGTCTACAGGTCCTATGGCAAGGACTCATGACAATCTTAGCAAGGAAACAGAGACTGAAGCAAGATACCCTGCAGCTTTACAAACAACCTTTACACACATTTACAGCATCTGCATGAGCCCTCTTCTCCATCCAGATCATTCTAGTAATTTGAAGCAATTTAGGTGAATAATCAGTGTACTGAGATGCTAAGTGGCTGATTCAACTTCCCTTGACTTTAATGTCAGGTAGATCAGACCCTAAGATAGGCACTTAGTAAATAAACTTACTTTAAAAACAAACAAAGAAACAAACCAAACAACTTTCTCTCAATATATGATTTTCTAAAAAACTCTGATAACTTAGTCAAATCAAAACCAATTTCCTCCAGCCCAAACACTGTTATTCTCCTCCATGAAGGGGGTTATTCCAAGCTTAAAAGTAGGGAACTAGGAATGTTTTTGTAATGAAAAAAGTGTAATTTTTCAGTCTTCCCTTATTCAAAAACAATAGTCATTTATGCTTCAACTTTAAGCAGAAATCAAACCTAGAAAATTTCAGAAAAAAATAAAAGTAACAGAAAGCTATGAATAACTGCAAATGGAATTAGAATCACTGGATTTCTTTCCTTATATCATAAACACTATTGAGCCTCAATTAAAACAATTCTCTTGCTCTATATTTTGACAGGTTTCAGAGTGGTAGCCGTGTTAGTCTGTATCAGCAAACACATTGCCACTTTTAAGTCAGTTATTGAGTGACCAGGGAGGTTGAAGTGTTCTCCTACTGGTTTTTGAATGTTATCATTCCTGATGTCATATACATATGTGATATATGCCATGATGTGCTAGCAATGCCCCTCTGCCATTTACATTGGCCAAACTAGACAGTCTCTATGCAAAAGAATAAATGGACACAAATCTGACATTAGGAACTGTAACATTCAAAAACCAGTAGGAGAACATTTCAATCTCCCTGATCACTCAACAACAGACTTAAAAGTGGCAATTCTTCAACAAAAAAAACCGTCAAAAACAGACTCCAACATGAAACTGCTGAACTGGAATTAATTTGCAAACTGGACACCATCAAATTAGGCCTGAATAAAGACTGTGATTGGATGGGTCATTACAAAAACTGATTTTAACCATACTAATTTCCCCCTACTGTTACTCATACCTTCTTGTCAACTGTTTGAAATGGGCCACCCTCATTACCACTACAAAAGTGATTTTTCCTCCCTTGGTATTCTACTGTTAATTGAATTGTCTCGTTAGACTGACCCCCTCCCCCCACTTGGTAAGACAACTCCCATCTTTTCATGTACTATGTATATATATACCTGCTACTGTATTTTCCACTCCATGCATCTGATGACATGGGCTCTAGCCCACAAAAGCTTATGCCCAAATAAATTTGTTATTTTTTAACGTGCCACAAGGACTCCTTGTTGTTTTTTCTATATTTTGAGTTTTAACGAGTTAGGGACTCACCAGTTCTATGCATTTGATCTTTCAAAAAGTATTCAGATATTTCTCTCAGAGATCAATGAGCAGGATTGTCCCCTTTCCCTTAACCAGTTTAATTTCAACATTCAGTTATCAATCATATCTATTACTAAAGGTCATCTGCAAGTTTGGAATGAGGCCAATGTAATGAAATATGAGTGTACTCTACAGCACATAGATATAAATTCACAGAATAAATTGCTAAAAAGGAGTTTGAATTAAAAATTGTATTTAATATATTTCTCACCACAGAGGATAAAGATGTTCCACTCAGTTCAGTGAAAAAGTTCAACTGTATGATGAAATTTGAAACCTATCCATATTAGAAATAATACTATCACATACTAATTCTGGCCTTTTATGTATTCATGCCCAGGTGCTCTGGAAAGCAACAGCTGAGACTATACTGTGGAACACAAATATTTTCAAATAAAGTAATGCTTGTGGTCCTTCTCCAGATCCCATTGAATTAAATGAGAGTCTTTGGGTTAGGACCTTCTCTACAGAAGAGCAGGGCAAATACCTCTAAAATATTCAGTGAATATTCACTTAAGAAAACCCTGAATTTGCTTCACTTGTGGTCAGAAGCCTTTTGTGTACACACTTATTTCTGAATGAATTCATTGTTGAGAACAAACAGATATAAACTGGCCATGAATAAAATAAGGCTGGAAATCAGAACACGGTTTCTAACCATCAGAGGAGTGAGGTTCTGGAACAGCTTATCAATAGGAGGAAAGGGGTCAAACAACCTAACTAGTTTTAAGACCTTGATAAACAGGATTATATGACAGTGTTCCCCGCGATAGCAGGAGCCTGGACTCATTGACCAGGAGGTCCCTTCCAGTCCTACATTCCGCTATGTGTGGTTTCAGAAACTGCAAATTTAGGTAACTATTACAGAACATTTGTGGAAAGCTAATTTTGAACTCAAATATAAACCTGTATTTAGGAATTACACTCATTTATTCAGAAAATAAAATGTGATCTGTATCCAAACAAAACTAACTAACAGAGCACAACATTTGGATATGCAATACTCAATGTGTCATTCAATCTTCAGACAAACGGTTCAAAAACTATTTGGTGAATAATTTTGAACGAAGTTGAGAAAATTCAGAAACTGCTTATGGACAATTTGTGAACAGGAAGAGAGGCACACACACACACACAAATCAGTCAGATTCTGGCCCATACTATGGGTATGTCTACACTATGAAATTAGGTCGAATTTATAGATGTCGGTTTTTTAGAAATCGTTTTTATATAGTCCCCACACAAAATGCTCTAAGTGCATTAACTCGGCGGAGTGCTTCCACAGTACCGAGGATAGCGTTGACTTCCGGAGTGTTGCACTGTGGGTAGCTATCCCACAGTTCCCACAGTCTCCGCTGCCCATTGGAATTCTGGGTTGAGATCCCAATACCTGATGGGGCAAAAAACATTGTTGGGGTGGTTCTGGGTACATGTCGTCAGGCCCCCATTCCCTCCCTCCCTCTGTGACAGCAATGGCAGACAATTGTTTTGCGCCTTTTTTCCTGAGTTACCTGTGCAAATGCCATACCACGGCAAGCATGGAGCCCACTCAGCTCACTGTCACCGTATGTCTCCTGGGTGCTGGCAGACGCGGTACTGCATTGCTATACAGCAGCAGCAACCCATTGCCTTGTGGCAGCAGACAGTGCAATAGGCCTGAAAACCATCCTCATCGTGTCTGAGGCGCTCCTCGCCGCCTCGGTAAGGTCGGTCAGGAGCGCCTGGGCAGACATGAGTGCAGGGACTAAAATAGGAGTGACTCGACCAGGTCATTCTCTTTAGTCATGCAGGCAGTCCTATTGCACCATCTTCTGCCAAGCAGCCAGGAGATGTGGATGGCTTGCAGTCCTACTGCATCGTCTGCTGCCAGCCAAAGATGTAAAAGATAGATGGAGTGGATCAAAACAAGAAATAGACCAGATTTGTTTTGTATTCATTTGCTCCTCCCTCCGTGAAACTGGCCTGCTAAACCCAGGGTTTTCAGTTCAATCCTTGAGGGGGCCATTCTGTGTGACAGTTGTTTTTGTTTCTCCTTGATGGAAAGCCACCCCCTTTGTTGATTTTAATTCCCTGTAAGCCATGTCATCAGTCTCCCCTCCCTCCGTCAGAGCAATGGCAGACAATCGTTCCACGCCTTTTTTCTGTGCAGATGCCATACCACAGCAAGCATGGAGTCCGCTCAGATCACTTTGGCAATTAGGAGCACATTAAATACCACACACATTATCCAGCAGTATATGCAGCACCAGAACCTGGCAAAGCAAAAGCGGGCGAGTAGGCGACGTCAGCGCGGTGACGAAAGTGATGAGGACTTCTCTCACACAGACTTCTCTCAAAGCATGGGCCCTGGCAATGCGGGCATCATGGTGCTAATGGGGCAGGTTCATGCGGTGGAACGCCGATTCTGGGCCTGGGAAACAAGCACAGACTGGTGGGACCGCATAATGTTGCAGGTCTGGGATGTTTCCCAGTGGCTGCGAAACTTTCGCATGCGTAAGGGCACTTTCATGGAACTTTGTGACTTGCTTTCCCCTGCCCTGAAAGGCATGAATACCAAGATGAGAGCAGCCATCACAGTTGAGAAGCAAGTGGCAATAGCCCTGTGTAAGCTTGCAATGCCAGATAGCTACCCGTCAGTCGGGAATCAATTTGGAGTGGGCATATCTACTGTGGGGGGATGCAAGTAGCCCACGCAATCAAAGATCTGCTGATATCAAGGGTAGTGACCCTAGGAAATGTGCAGGTCATAGTGGATGGCTTTGCTGCAATGGGATTCCCTAACTGTGGTGCGGCCATAGACGGAACCCATATCCCTATCTTGGCACCGGAGCACCAAGCCGGCGAGTACATAAACCGCAAGGGGTACTTTTCAATAGTGCTGCAAACACTGGTGGATCACAAGGGACATTTCACCAACATCAGTGTGGGATGGCCGGGAAAGGTACACGATGTTCGCAACTTCAGGAACTCTGGTCTGTTTCAAAAGCTGCAGGAAGGGACTTTATTCTTAGACCAGAAAATAATCGTTGGGGATGTTGAAATGCCTATAGTTATCCTTGGGGACCCAGCCTACCCCTTAATGCCATGGCTCATGAAGCCGTACACAGGCAGCCTGGACAGTAGTGAGGCGCTGTTCAGCTACAGGCTGAGCAAGTGCAGAATAGTGGTAGAATGTGCATTTGGATGCTTAAAGGCGCACTGGCACAGTTTACTGACTCGGTTAGACCTCAGCGAAACCAATATTCCCACTGTTATTACTGCTTGCTGTGCACTCCACAATATCTGTGAGAGTAAGGGGGAGAGATTTATGGCAGGGTGGGAGGTTGAGGCAAATCGCCTGGCCGCTGGTTACACGCAGCCAGACACCAGGGCGGTTAGAAGAGCACAGGAGGGCGCGGTGTGCATCAGAGAAGCTTTGAAAACCAGTTTCATGACTGGCCAGGCTACGGTGTGAAAGTTCTGTTTGTTTCTCCTTGATGAAACCCCCAGCCCCTTGGTTCACTCTACTTCCTTGTAAGCTAACCACCCTCCTCTCCTCCCTTCGATCACCGCTTGCAGAGGCAATAAAGTCATTGTTGCTTCACATTCATGCATTCTTTATTAATTCATCACAGAAATAGGGGGATAACTGCCAAGGTAGCCCGGGAGGGGTGGTGGAGGAGAGAAGCACTGGGAGGGGTGGTAGAGGAGGGAAGGACAAGGCCACAAAGCAATTTAAAAGTTTAAAACTTTAAAACGTATTGAATGCCAGCCTTCTGTTGCTTGGGCAATCCTCTGGGGTGGAGTGGCTGGAGGCCCCCCCACTGCGTTCTTGGGCGTCTGGGTGAGGAGGCTATGGAACTTGGGGAGGAGGGCAGTTGGTTACATAGGGACTGTAGCGGCGGTCTGTGCTCCAGCTGCCTTTCCTGCATCTCAACCATATGCCGGAGCATATTAGTTTGATCCTCCAGCAGCCTCAGCATTGAATCCTGCCTCCTCTCATCATGCTGCCACCACCTTTCAGCTTCAGCCCTCTCTTCAGCCCACCACTTACTCTCCTCAGCCCGCCACCTCTCCTCCCGGTCATTTTGTGCTTTCCTGCACTCTGACATTGTCTGCCTCCACACATTTGTCTGTGCTCTGTCAGTGTGGGAGGACAGCATGAGCTCAGAGAACATTTCATCGCAAGTGCGTTTTTTTTGCCTTCTAATCTTCGCTAGCCTCTGGGAAGGAGAAGATCCTGTGATCCTTGAAACACATGCAGCTGGTGGAGGAAAAAAAAGGGACAGTGGTATTTAAAAAGACACATTTTATAGAATAATGGGTACACTCTTTTACGGTAAACCTTGCTGTTAACATTACTTATGTAGCACATGTGCTTTCGTTCCAAGGTCGCATTTTGCCTCCCCGCAGCGTGTGGCTAGCCCCTTCCCCCTCCCTGTCGCTAACAGTGGGGAACATTTCTGTTCAGCCATAGGCAAACAGCCCAGCAGGAACAGGCACCTCTGAATGTCCCCTTAAGAAAAGCACCCTATTTCAACCAGGTGACCATGAATGATATCACTCTCCTGAGGATAACACAGAGAGATAAAGAACTAATGTTGTTTGAAAGCCAGCAAACATACACTGCAATGCTTTGTTCTACAATGCCTTGGGTGGGCTCGGGGGGGTACTGGCTCCAGGTCCAGGGTGAGAAACAGTTCCTAGCTGTCAGGAAAACTGGTTTCTCTGCTTGCTTGCTGTGAGCTATCTACAACTTCATCATCATCATCTTCCTCGTCCCCAAAACCTGCTTCCGTGTTGCCTCCATCTCCATTGAAGGAGTCAAATAACACAGGTGGGGTAGTGGTGGCTGAACCCCCTAAAATGGCATGCAGCTCATCATAGAAGCAGCATGTTTGGGGCTCTGACCCGGAGCGGCCGTTTGTCTCTCTGGTAGGCTTGCCTCAGCTCCTTAAGTTTCACGCGGCACTGCTTCGGGTCCCTGTTATGGCCTCTGTCCTTCATGCCCTGGGAGATTTTGACAAATGTTTTGGCATTTTGAAAACTGTAACGGAGTTCTGATAGCACAGATTCCTCTCCCCACACAGCGATCAGATCCCATACCTCCCATTCATTCCATGCTGGAGCTCTTTTGCGATCCTGGGACTCCATCATGGTCACCTCTGCTGATGAACTCTGCATGGTCACCTCTGCTGATGAGCTGTGCATTCACCTGCAGCTTGCCACGCTGGCCAAACAGGAAATTGAAATTTGAAAGTTCGTGGGCCTTTTCCTGTCTACCTGGCCAGTGCATCTGAGTTGAGAGTGCTGTCCAGAGCGGTCACAATGGAGCACTCTGGGATAGCTCCCAGAGGCCAATACCGTCTAATTGCGTCCACAGTACCCCAGATTCGACCCGGCAAGGCCGATTTCAGAGCTAATCCCCTTGTCGGGGGTGGAGTAAGGAAATCGATTTTAAGAGCCCTTTAAGTTGAAAAAAAGGGCTTTGTCGTGTGGAGGGGTGCAGGGTTAAATCGATTTAACGCTGCTAAATTCGACCTCAACTCATAGTGTAGACCAGGGCTTTGTACTTGTCTCTCAGCTCCCTAAGTGGGTGTCTTGAGAATTCTAACATGAGTAGCTGATGCAGCTGAGAATTTAGCCTTTGCTACTAATTATGCTCAGCTCTAGTCTATCGCAGCAATATGGATGATGCACTGCAACAATACAAACACTGAGGTGAAGTGTGCATTGGGCTTAACAAGCAAACGCACAATACTTTCAGCACTTTTTTCAGTCAATTAAATAAACCTATATACTCTCTGGGAAATAGACTTGATGGTACATAAGAAAGTCAATGATAATTTTCAAAGTGGCATTAAGTACTGCAGTGTACATACAAATTCCTTTATAGATCTCATTATTTTTAGGTAACCTTGTGCACTGCTAAACTGCTTGAATAGTGGAATGCAGGTCTAAACTTGTTTCACAAAAACTTTAAAACTCTATTTGTCAGAAAAAAACTTTTCAAACATTTCAACAGAGATTTATGAAATTAAATAAAAAGACTTGGATTTCAAGGTGGGCATTGTTTGAGTAATGTGCACTGGCCTTGAAAAGGACCTATGGGCCCAAACCACCTCAGTCCACACCTACAGCAAAATGCTTGTGTCCAGGTTCAGGTGGCTAGCCCAAGATGACATCAGTACTACACCATCCACATTGCTATTTTCAGCATACTAGGTTGAGCAGAGTTAGGATGAATCTATCCAACCTGGGACTCACACCTCCCAGCTGCAGATATACCCTGAATGACTTGCCCAAGGTCACATAGAATCTAGCTAGTCTCTCACACCTCTCGCCGAACTGTGAAATGGGGATAATACTTCCCTACCTCAAGAGGGTATTGTCCAGATAAGATCTGTTATTCTTTGTGAGGTGGTGAGATATTACCACACAGAGGGCAAATAAGAATCTAAATAGAAAGATTGGGCCATTCCTTCCCAACACAATGAAATCCATCCACGCCCACATAACTGATAAGATATAACTGGTCTCTCAATTGAAAATTAAATTCTTTGATTGCAAGCACACAGAAACATGGACGGCCCAGGTATAATATGTCTCCCCAAGAAAGTCTACTGTGCGGAGGTCGCATGGAACCTGTCAATTTTCTAAAAGCAGAGGAAGGAGATATTGAATTCTTTCATCACTGTCTAGAGATGAGAAATGGACACTATGGGAAGTAGCAAAGGAAACAGGGGAGGGCAAACAGAAAAGAAAGGCGAGTGCTCTTTTACTGCAAGCGTGGTAGCAAAATTAAAAAATGAATTGCTGACACTCTCACACACATTTAAAAAAATAAACTTACTTTGGCTTCCCTTCTTTTACATTAACCTAACAACAGTGGAAGTGACTCAGATGTGTTGTGTGATAAATCATCACTCAGTTGAAGTACTTGGGAAGGGCGACTATGAATCCTAGAGGGCACAACCTCCTTAAAAAGGAGCCAAGAATATCTCATTAGCACAACAGTTGTAATAAGTCCCCCATCGTTACTGGAGAAAGATTTTTGTTAACACAGCTACAACATAGCTCTTTAATGAGAAGAGAAAAGCAATACAGCAGACATGACATTTCAATATGAACATCATTCATAAATAACTAAATTTTAGAAGCCAACATCCAAGACGCTTGGAAGGGTTTACACTTTAATAAATACATGAGAATACATTAAAAAGAATTATAAAAACATCCTCTTAAACCTCTGAAAAGACAGAAGCAAACATTTTTAGACAAGAATAGACATTAGTCTCAGAGCTTGGCAAATATACACACACACCACAAACTAGAGCCAAATTTTGGGGTTTAGGATCCTAGGCAGAGATTAATGACAGTCTTATTGAATCATTTGTAAATCTTTAGCAAATAAAGTCAAATAACCCTCTCAAGCTGTAACAGCCTTTCTCCACAGGGACTATTTCCTCTTTCACATTGTTCAGCCAACAGGGATTGTTGTGTTCTCTGTAAAGAGATGGGGGACTGATGTATATTTTTAATCTTTTACCTGTCTCAGAATAGTATATTTGGCGTAAAGTTCAGGCCAGTGAAATACAAGAGAAAACTGTAGACCTCCCAAGTTACAAGGAGAGTGGTAATCTTTCCCATACTCAGAGATCTGAAGCTTAGCCACCTGGCCTCTTAAAGATCCTCCAGGATATGCAGTGTTTTAGTGGATGAGAATGGTGTGGGAGGGAGAGTGTTAGAGGCAAATCCAAGAGAACATGCATCATCTCCCACAAAACCCTGCAAGAAAAATCAGGACAACCACCACCACTACCAAAAAAGCCTGAGGCAGTATTAAGTTTTCTATGGCCCCCTCCAGGCCTGAGAACTCTCCTAAAGAAGCAGTTCTGTGGTCATTGCTGTTTGTGGAAGTCCCTGACATGCAGTTTCATTGGAGCTGTACTACCAGACAGATAGGAAGACTGGGGGCCTAAGACTCACTGTAAATGGCTCTGACACCTTGTGGATCTTCAGAACTGCTGGACTTTCTGTGGACAAGCAAACCCCACTGCCCTTTTCTCCTCCCTCATTTCCAAAGGAATGACTTGAGGAAAACTCTGCTAGCCAATCCTCACATAGTTTTCCTCCTCCCAGAAATATCTCCAACAGGAAGGTATGATCAAGGTTTTAATTCACTAACATCTAATAACTGTTATACGCATAGGGAAATTAGACTGAATATTTGTACTTATTAGGTGTACATTGAAGTAAAAAGGGGGCACACTGATATGCTAATGATACTGAGCCCACAGAACAATACATACATAACAATGCATAGTCTGAAATAACACCAGGTAGGACTATATACGATGTTGTTTATATGGCATAAGGCCACAAGGGGGACTCTTCTACCATTGTTCAGGTGAAGATATTTTCAAGGAGAAAAAGAGTGCAATGAAACCAGTCTTCCAGCTGAATATACAGAATTCAGTATAAGGTTTTAATGTATACACTTTAAGGTTCTTTGGACTAGGCGAGCTGTTAATCTGCAAGAACTAATCAAAGTTTATGTCCCAGTTTGCGGATTATGTTCAGCCACTGACTTGTCTCTATGCAGCCCCTGGTTGTCTACTGCAAATTCTTTGCTATTTTTCCTGACTTATGTGGATTTGAGGTACTTTGGGGTCTTGCTGAATCATTAGGACTGAAACACAGCTCTGCTTTTAACCAAAACTATTAATTCTTAACTTACCTTGTTTTTGTGATAATAGTACTTTGCATTTATATAGGGGCTTTTTATGCTCAAAGGACTACAGAGCCTTTACAAGCAAACTGTGATTTCTCCTATCTCAGATGCTGCTAAACAGTGTGTTATCACTATGCAAGAGGAACAGGATTTGAGTGCGTATCTCCAGCAATGCAGAACCCAACTAGTCTAGGACTCCTGCAGCACCAGCATGCAAGGACGTTTTGAGGCAGGTTAGAAAGACCTAGGGGGAGGGACAAATACCACAAGTGGTGTGATCAGTCCAGCCTCCAAGACCCATTCATGCCCGATTGGAGAAAGCAGTTTTATATGTGCTTTATCATTCCATAGCCATTCCATAGCTTGATAATTTCCCCTTGATAGCAGGTATAAGTGCAAACCTTGTCAGTGGCAGTGATTCTCCATTTGTCTGCTTCTTGGAAAACACCCATCAACATAGCTTCTGCAAATGTCAGTCTTCAAATGATAATCTTGGCATATGAACATCTGCTTTGCATTTATTACCTCATCAGTGACTATCACATGCATTCTGAACACCTTCCGAGTGAGGAGAGTGTCTGAGGCTGAATCAAATGCCTTCAAGTCAAATAATTTGTTTTTTTCCAGTAGTGCCAGTAGTGTCACCTCCTGAAAGGGCAAGGAAACCTGACAGTGCAGTGACTTTTAATTGTCCCAGTGATAGGAACCCCATCTCTGAGGGATATACAAGTGATTCTGTTCCCCAGCAGCAGGCACAAAAACAGAACTTTGCACAACTCTTGGGTAACGTTACAGAGAGCACTAGAACAGTTGTGTCTTATTTAGTAGCGCCTCTCTGTGGCATGCAAGATAATTTTAGTGTCTGCCTCCTCATGAGAGCTACAAAGAAACTCCACTGAACAGTGTGAAGCATCAGCTTCATTATGCCATGTCTCACTCTTGGGATACCCTTGGGCTTACCTCAGAAGAAGCAAGTGTTCTTCTCAAAACACATGCCATGGGACCTAGTATAACATGCTTCTCACCCACAGCTAGCACTTATACCAGCATGTTCAATTTTTTTTCTGATGCTTGATGCACTCTCTCTCCAACCTTGCCAAATCCAGTGTATGGTGCATGTAAAGTGCCACTGAGCATTGTGTTTAACCAGGTCCAAAGATTCAGCTACTAGTCGGTACCTTTCAGCTCCCCATTGATGCCTAAAAATGATCAAGACCAAAATGAAAACAAGGATTTTGTAATACATTACTTTGGGATTGTAATGAATTATGTTATAACACAGATGTTATGTAACTATGTGCATACCATTTGCAGATTTCTGGTGGGAAGCAAACATCTTAACCAGTGCCACATTACACTCTTTTGGCATAATAAACAAAGCTGATAATCAATACTACTGAATCACTTCTTTTCTTTTTCTTTCGGGCCAACGATGGCAAGTCAACTTGAAGCTTTCTTTCCCTTTGTAATAATCTGTAACATTAAAAATGAATCAGGTATGTTCTGAGCATTAGCTCAGTCAAGGACCACAATTTGACTTTGTGAGGACTGCATGTTTGACAAAGATATTGTTCAAATCTGTATATAATGCAGCCATTTGGAGAAAAGCCAAAAATCCTGAAAGTAGAACTAGTAAGAATGACCTGTATAAGATACCATATAACCTTAAATAGTATACATCACATCACTTTTATACACTTGAGCAAGTTTATGAACAGAAAGCTGATGTATAATGCAGCACTGAAAAGGAAATGCCATATAGCCCCGATTTCCTGTGGTAGAAACTTTTTGCAGCTCTAGTATATCCAGGGCTGGTGATTCAGGAAGTT
This sequence comes from Chelonia mydas, assembly GCF_015237465.2. Taxonomy (NCBI): domain Eukaryota; kingdom Metazoa; phylum Chordata; order Testudines; family Cheloniidae; genus Chelonia; species Chelonia mydas. The sequence goes on along the minus strand of NC_057853.1, from coordinate 87,158,130 downwards.
AATACAGATAATGCTACTAAAAACCAAATGTCTTAACATTTTATGAGGAGAATATAAGAAGTGGTTTTGGTGCCAAAGACTACACAACAGCAGCGATCCTGAAACAAGAGATTTCTCAAGCTTTCATTGCAATTCAAGTTGAGTGGAATAGGTCACTGTTAGAGGTACTTTTTTGTTTTCCCCACAAATTTATTTGATCAATATTTCATGAAAAGAAGTAACACTATCTTTGGATTCATATAAAAAGAGTTTGGAAATATTCTGTTAAACAAGACTCTGCAAAGCATAGCAGCCTTCTCTACTCCTTTCTTCTCAGATGTTTTTAAAAAAGTAAATCAAGTCTATAACACTCGCAGTATTGAGAATGAAATGGGAGGAATCAGTCCCCAGTCAAACCAATAAAACGAAAATCTAAACCCAGGGATTTTATCCCTGTGATCTTTACAAAAGCAGAACCATCAGAGTACACAGATGGGCTAAAGTTTCAGTCAATAATCCATAATAGGACACGGACACACACACACACACACTAACTATTAACTCTTGAGCTGGAAAAAGCAACATTTTAATGATTGCACATTTGTACGTTTTAGGGACTATCCATTATTTTGCTGTGAGAAGAGAACCTACGTGTAGCTAATCCTAATGGAAGAAAATGGAAATCTTTTGCACCCTTTTCAGTGTCTCTTTCTCAAATGTCAATACTTTTTGGTTTCTCACAGGTTATTACCAGACCTTCACATTCAGCCAGCCATTCCATCCCCAGTATCTTACTATTTGTACGCTATCCTTTGCAGGCCTCTCCAGATGGGGGAATCAAAAGGAAAGTCAAATGCCCTAATCTCTCAAAGCAGTGGGGGGAAGGAAGTACACAGTGCTGCCAACAATACAGCTTCTACATAGTAGGCTTTGAGAAATCTTTCTGGCTGGGCTCCTGAGTCAGGCTTAGTTTGTTCAGCTTACCCTGAGAATTTGCTGCACTCTCCGTAGGGTCAGGATGAAGATATCCTTCTTGGAAGTCCCTCCAACAATCTCCCACTTACAGCTATATTGCTCTTCCCCCACAGCTGACTGAAGTTTCCTCTGCTTAGAAGGCCACCTCCCTACCATACATGATTGACAGGTCCGGAGGATGGAGCTAGCTCCGCCCCCAGGTCCTCTCTGGCAACTTCCTTGTCAGTGTGGGGTCTACATACCCTGTCACAAAACCCTTCTTTATGAAAATAACCCCAGATTAAAAAAATAGCAAGCCCCTAATATAAAAAATAAATTTGTTAGTCTCTAAGGTGCCACAAGTACTCCTTTTCTTAATATAAAGCCTTGACTAATATGGACCATCTGTCATTAAAGAAGTCTTTTGGTACCCTATCAGCCATGCACAGGTGCAATAGATAAAAGTATAACTTCACTTTTCCTGGTAGCAATATATCTGATCAAAGAATGCTATTCAACCCACAAGGGAAGCCTGAAATGGTTTGAATTGTGCCTGAATCAGGAGTGCAAGACTAAGCATCACATTGAGGCTGAGATTCAGGAAATCAGCCCTATTCAGGACAATACTTAACTCATGTTTATGTCTATCCCTATTCAAGACACTATGTATGCACGCGCCATACTGTAAACATGCGTTTAAGTGCTTTGCTGAAGACTTATACTTCAAATTTTTAACTAATATTTCATGGGAGGAAGAAGAGCGAAGTGAAAGTAAAGAAATCAGTTAACAGTACCAGCTCAGTGAAATCTCACTTGTCACAGTACTCTGCACGTTCAGAAAGGCTGGGACTATGACACTCATAAGTTATATGACATTGGGAGACATAGTACTGTGCATCTATTTCCAGTGTTTAGTGCTACCTAGCATTGAGCCTAACCTATACAGTAGCAAAGAGAAGCAATAAAGACACTACTATTTATTTTAGTTGAGTTTAATCTGCTTTCTCTTCTGTGACCTTATTTTTGAATTAGTGGAATCAGCCACTGATTTTTCTTTTGGTACTTCAATATATTATGTGGGATCCAAGATACCTCACTCATGGATTCTAGTAATACAATAACATTATAACTTTCCAACAGCTATGCTGTACAATTGCCTGGCAATGGTGAGCTTCTCATGGGCCAGTAATTTTATGCACTAATTGGGTAGGTCTGGGTCTTAAACTGTAATACTATGGTTTAAATGACATCTTTCCTCCACCCACCTCCCCAACATTATTTTAAATTGTCTTCCTCCAGGATTAAAGTAAGAGGGAGTACAGAAAGTGCAGCTCCTAGAAGCAGAGGGAAAGCAGACCTTCTCCTCTCCCTGGCTTGGGGGAAGGTTATTCACCCCTACTCCTTGTCTGCTATGGTGAGGACTCACCAGGTAGGGAAACCTCAAGAAGCAGAAGAAGGTACCTGGTAGAGGAGTTACAGTTTCTCCCAGCCTTTCCACCATAAAGTGCAGCTCCTCTTGTGGGGAGATGATGTGTCCCACCTCTGTTTTCTAAAGGAAGACAACTGGCTTCCTCTCACCATCAGCGCCTTCGCTGTTCTGGGGGAACGGCGTCAAGGACAGATAACTGAAGTATAGTTTGTGTGTTAAATCTTCTAAAACACAAGGGCATCTTGGAGAGGAAAGCCTCCTGGATCCTTCTTTTTTATTTATTTATTCTATTGATTCAGATTCTCTCCTAGTCAAGTCTAAATGACAGCATATATAGGAATTGGGATGCATCACATATGCGCCGATCATTATTGTGCTATGTAGTTATTGTTGTTTGTGGCTATGCAATATTTGTTTAGAATTCAGGACTGACAGGTGAAAATAATGATTACTTTAAACTCCATTTTCTTCCCAAGTGCCAGGCTGCAGTGGTCCTTTCAGCCATATTTAACTCATTTTCTCGTGTGAAAGCTGTACTGGGAGCTGTTCAATAGTTCACATTTAATTTCCATAACAGAAAAAAGTTAAAATTGGCTACAGGGTGCCAAATTGCTGTTGAAATGGCAGCTGGGATTCTCGCCATGTCAAGGAATGTTTAAAAATATAAAGCTGAAGGGAGAAAGGAAATAAATTGGGGGAGTTGAAAATAAACAAATATATTAAAATTAGTAGATTAGCAACACCTTCTCTCTTTCTCCTTTTGTATTTTCTCCTCATTTAATGTGGGGGAAGATGGTTCAGGTATGGTATGGGTGGGGGGAGAAACTGTGGGAACACTGCCTCAGGGGGACGATGGGGAGGGTCCTGGGGCTGGGGCATGCAGGTAGACCAGTGACTTTGCGGGAGAAGCAAGTAAGGAGGCACATGTTGGGGGAGCCATGGGGAGTAGGAGGGGGATGTTTGGGAAAAGGGAACTGGTGGGTGAGAAGGAGGAAATTTGGAGGAAGTGAGGATGGGAAAGGGAGGTGTTTAACGCTGTACATTGGTGGGGTGAAGGAAGAAGTTTATTGAGGTGGGCAAGTCAGGGGGTGAGAGGAGCTTGCAGCATTAATGTCTGTCCTCTTTCCCCCAACCTGACCTCCATCTTTTCTGGCAAAGTTATTCCACTGGAACTTTCTTGTCATAGTGGAAGAAGGTGTAGCATAAACATTCATGCAAAGGCAATTTAAAAGTGTCCAAGTCACTTTTGAAAATGGGTCTTGGGCTCCTAAGTCAATCAGATGTTGCAGCACTAAGCAGAGCTTAAATAACTTTAAAAATCTAGGCTGAGGTTCTGAAGTTTTTAAAGTCCTTTTGAAAATTTTACCCGTGAACTATTTGCTGCTTCTCACCACCAATTTCTTCTTTTCTTCGCTTCCTAATTTCCTTCTACTTTTCTTCCCCCCCCCTCACATATTTCAATGTCAAGGAAACCCTTTGATCACTCTATTTACAGCTTTATAAAGCTCCTTATACACCTCTGTGTGTGTGTGTGTGTGTGTACATATAAGAAAATGAAAAAAATGTTATTGTTTGAAAATTAGGGATAATTTGGAGTCTCAGGGTTCATCAGCTTGCTAGAGATCTGAATTGGGGAGAGGTTGACCATGCTAACACTAATGTTGTCTTATTTACTTGATCATTGAAGATCTAATGTTGTTCCCATTTAAGTGAATGAGAGTTTTCCCCTTGAATTAAGGGAGCAGGAGCAGATTCTTTTCCAACATGGTGGCTGTTAACAATACTAGGTGGGTGAAATTCCAGCTCCACTGAAGTCAATGGCAAAACTCCCCTTGCCTGTAATGAAATAGATTTCACTCCTTGTATCTTTATATAGTTGAACTGTTCTTTTTCTAACTTGACTTTTGTTTAATGAGAAATATCAGGTTACAAGAAGAACACATTTTTCAAAAAGTGGAACAATTTAGAATTGAATGAAAAAAAATCATAATTCTTAAGCTAAGGATTTTTTTATTGTTGCCAAAACTGCAGATTTGTAAGTGAACAAATGGCAAAGCCTGCATCCTCCACCTATTGGAGAAAAGAACAGAACCTCTCTTGTGGTAAACTCCACATTATATAGCTTCAGTGAAGGACGTTCAAGTAAGGCCATTTGTTCATATGAAATTATCATTTCAGATATTATTACCAATATCTATTTTACAGGCTTTAATAATAAATGAAGAGGGTTATGGTTATAGGAAAGTGTCATTTTATGTATTGAGTCTTTTCATTGTCTCTTTTATTCAAGTAGAAAAGTGCTACACAAAATTACAGAGGACAGAATAGCTTTGCCAATATAGTATATAGAGATATAAATAGGTTACTTCAAGGATCACTATTCTATATATGTTCTTATACTGCCATCATCAATGTAGTATCTTAGAGCCCTTTTCAACTGTACTTCATTATATGTCTAGCTAGAGCCAGATTTTTGATTTAGTAGCCTAAGTGTATGTCTGCATTCTATACTGGGGTGTAATTCCCAGCTCAAGAAGAAATACCTGTGCTAGATCTGATGGAGCTAACTCTAAAATAGAGTGTAGCTGTGTCAGTGGGAGGGGCAAGCCATCCCAGTACATACCCGTCAGCGACACCAGGGGCATACTAGCGGGAGCTAGTCCTTCCTCCTGCTTGTGTTGCTGCAGCTACACTGCATTTTCAGTGCACTAGCTCAATGAGTGCTAGTGTCTCCTTGAGCACCCTCAGCTTGAAGTGTACACATGCCCTAAATCTCATTGAAAGTCCCACTGAAATCACTTGGACTTTGGTGTCTAAACTGGTTAGGCACTTTTGAAAATCCTGCATTTTTATGTGCCTAAATACCTTTGAAAATCTGGCTGTCTGTGTCTGCCACTTTTGAAAATGGGATTTAGGCTACATCTGTCATTCTGTACAAGTGTTGAAATATAGGAAATGGGTGCCGATAAGGTGTTTTTCTAATTTGGCTGTTTTATTTGTTTGCTAATAAAAAATTAGTCCACAATTTTAAATTTAGTAGAAATGTTAATATAAGTAGAATCTGAGTATGCTCTAGCTCCCTATGGTCCAGTCCTGCCAACCTTTATGCACAGGAATAACTTTACATACTTGAGTAGTTCCATTGAGTTCATTGGGACTACTCATACATGTCAATTTAGTCCTGTGCATAAATGTTTGCAAGATCAAGGCCTATATTGGGACAACACTATTTGCTCCTAGTTCAAATACTGTAGAAGGAACAGATTATGATGGGCATTTTATAAATAGGTGTAATAATAATAATACCGTTGAAGAGTGAAGCAGGCACATCATCCATTATTGTACACATTTTATAAGAAAGAATTCAGAACTTTTAAATGGATTTAACAAGAATAATAGTCACAGGAATGATAATCAGATATGCAAATGGATAAACATAGGATCTGAATAGTGCATACAGTACAGGATAGGGAAAAAAACAATTGAGTAGCTCTTCAACTATGTCATAAATTTTGCTAATTAAACAGCCCTCTGATCAGGGTATGGTATGGTAGAGATCTCACTGTGGTGTGTTTAATTAACAAGCAAGTTTTTGCTAATAGTGTACTTTGGTAAATACTGTAATTTAAATACACAGTATAGATTAATAAATTCCAATTAATTTCAAATTAATTATAGGTCTGTTGCTGTTTTTTTAATTAATTTTTTGCTCAGAAGGCTAAAAAAAGCATAATTATGAAAGCATATCTGACTTTATTATTCTATAGTACCAGAAGCATGTGGTGCATTACAGATATAAAAAGGCAGATCCTTTCTCAAAGGAGTTTACAGTTTAAATTGGACCTAACACAATAGGGAGATGACAAGACAGGTATTTCATGGATATTAGCAGGATAAGGGCTGTTAGAAAGGAGACAGCTCAATAGGTACATCCATATCTTATTTCTTCTGTTAAATTGGTTTTTAGACAAAGTACTTTTTCATTTGTTCAGTTAATATATTCTAGTTAATTTGAGGAAGCAAAGACTGTCTAGAGTGGAAACCAATGCCAGAAGGTTAACTTAAACTCAGCTCCTGTGCCAGTGAAGTCAATGGACTTTTGTTATCGACCTCAGTGGACTAGTATCAAATATAAAAATATTTAACTCACAAGGAGGGACTTTTAAAGGGACAAATTGTTTGAGAAAAGGTTCAGTGTTGCTCAGGGATTTGATATGACATGCTGAGTTAGCAGAGCATGAGTGAGATGGCAGAGTAGTAGAACTTTTACACCTCAAGTGTCCTTTTTTTTATTAAAATATAGGGGGAATCTAGGAAAGTGAAATATGTAAAAGAAGTTTCAACTATTATAATCTGTCTCTTAATACTGTGGTATATACTGTAAAATAATCCAATAGGCTGAAAGTAATATTCTGTGTTGTTTACTTGCACAAAAATCCCATTGACATCACTGGAAATTTTGTTCTGTGATAGGAGTGCCAGAGACAGGAGCCCAAACAAATCAGTGTCTTGAGGCACAAAGTTAAAAAGTAATGATGATGGGATGGCTACATGGATGTTAGAGCAAATAGAGGTTTTATAGTTTCATAGAGTTTAAGGACTCAAGGGAACATTAGATCATCTAGTCTGACCTATGCTGCCTCAGAGACCATTAAATTCCACTCAGTCACCACCATATTGAGTCCAACCATGTGTGTTAGACTAATGCATTTCAGTCCTCAGGAGATGGAGCTGTTGTATACCACAGGCAAAGAAGAGGAGAGACAGAATTGCCACCAATTCCTGAGACCCCTGAAACAGCACGGAATTGATTGGGTGAGATATGCCCTGATGATTTTAGCAGGTGATCCATGCTTCGTTTGGCAGACGAAAGCAAAAAATTCCCAAGGTCAGTGCCAAGCTGACCTGAAAAAAGAAAAATTTCTGACCGCAAATTAGGTGATTAGCTTGCCCCAAGCATCTGAGCAAGACAGTGTCCAAGCAGATTCTCTCTACCACCTAAAAGCATTGGTCCACCCAGTCTGGCATCCTGTCTGCAGCTGTTGCCATTACTGATGTTTAAGAGGAAGGTGACAAAAAAAGCCAATACAGAATAGAATCATAGAATCATAGAATATCAGGGTTGGAAGGGACCCCAGAAGGTCATCTAGTCCAACCCCCTGCTCGAAGCAGGACCAATTCCCAGTTAAATCATCCCAGCCAGGGCTTTGTAAAGCCTGACCTTAAAAACCTCTAAGGAAGGAGATTCTACCACCTCCCTAGGTAACGCATTCCAGTGTTTCACCACCCTCTTAGTGAAAAAGTTTTTCCTAATATCCAATCTAAACCTCCCCCATTGCAACTTGAGACCATTACTCCTCGTTCTGTCATCTGCTACCATTGAGAACAGTCTAGAGCCATCCTCTTTGGAACCCCCTTTCAGGTAGTTGAAAGCAGCTATCAAATCCCCCCTCATTCTTCTCTTCTGCAGACTAAACAATCCCAGCTCCCTCAGCCTCTCCTCATAAGTCATGTGCTCTAGACCCCTAATCATTTTTGTTGCCCTTCGCTGGACTCTCTCCAATTTATCCACATCCTTCTTGTAGTGTGGGGCCCAAAACTGGACACAGTACTCCAGATGAGGCCTCACCAGTGTCGAATAGAGGGGAACGATCACGTCCCTCGATCTGCTCGCTATGCCCCTACTTATACATCCCAAAATGCCATTGGCCTTCTTGGCAACAAGGGCACACTGCTGACTCATATCCAGCTTCTCGTCCACTGTCACCCCTAGGTCCTTTTCCGCAGAACTGCTGCCTAGCCATTCGGTCCCTAGTCTGTAGCGGTGCATTGGATTCTTCCATCCTAAGTGCAGGACCCTGCACTTATCCTTATTGAACCTCATCAGATTTCTTTTGGCCCAATCCTCCAATTTGTCTAGGTCCTTCTGTATCCTATCCCTCCCCTCCAGCGTATCTACCACTCCTCCCAGTTTAGTATCATCCGCAAATTTGCTGAGAGTGCAATCCACACCATCCTCCAGATCATTTATGAAGATATTGAACAAAACCGGCCCCAGGACCGACCCCTGGGGCACTCCACTTGACACCGGCTGCCAACTAGACATGGAGCCATTGATCACTACCCATTGAGCCCGACAATCTAGCCAGCTTTCTACCCACCTTATAGTGCATTCATCCAGCCCATACTTCCTTAACTTGCTGACAAGAATACTGTGGGAGACCGTGTCAAAAGCTTTGCTAAAGTCAAGAAACAATACATCCACTGCTTTCCCTTCATCCACAAAACCAGTAATCTCATCATAAAAGGCGATTAGATTAGTCAGGCATGACCTTCCCTTGGTGAATCCATGCTGACTGTTCCTGATCACTTTCCTCTCATGTAAGTGCTTCAGGATTGATTCTTTGAGGACCTGCTCCATGATTTTTCCAGGGACTGAGGTGAGGCTGACTGGCCTGTAGTTCCCAGGATCCTCCTTCTTCCCTTTTTTAAAGATTGGCACTACATTAGCCTTTTTCCACGGACTTCCCCCGTTCGCCACGAGTTTTCAAGGATAATGGCCAAGGGCTCTGCAATCACAGCCGCCAATTCCTTCAGCACTCTCGGATGCATATACATCTGGCCAATTGTGTATCAGGGGAAAAAAGATCCTTCCAGAACCCTGTTGGTGACCAGTGGAAACCCTGCAGCATTAGATTTGATTAAAGTCTTTTTCTTAATGCTGAGCTGTGTTATGAGCACACTGTGGGCAATGCACAGTTTTCTGTTCTATGCATGGCCCAGGAAGGAAGAGAATGAATAGGGGGATTTGTAGAGTTACAGATGCACAGACTGCACAGTTGGAAGGGACCACCCTGACCAACCACTCCGACTCCCTGCGCACATAGACCATAGAATTTCTCCCAGAAGCTCGATTAAAGCATATCTTGCAGAAAGATATCTAATCTCGCCTTTAAGGCTTCAATTGATGGTGAGTCCATCACCTCCCCCAAAAAACTGTTCGAATGTTTAATTACCCTCACTGCTAGAAAACTGGATCTTATTTCAAATTCCAGCCATTGGATCTTCCTATGCCTTTGTGAGCAAGACTGAAAAATTGCCCATTATCAGACTTCTTTTCCATGCGTAAGCACCTAGGAACAGTAATCAAGTCACCGCTCAGCCTTCTCTAAGATGAATAGGTTTAGCTCCTTAAATTTGATGTCATAAGCTTATTTCCCAGCCTCTGATCTATTTTTATGGCCCTTATTCGAACTCTCTCCATATCCTTCCTGCCATGTGAACACCAGAACTGGACACAGTACTCTAATAGTGATCTTACCAATGCTATGTACAGAGGCAAAAATCACCTTCCTACTTCGACTTGACATTCCCCTTTTTATATATCCAAGGATCTCATTAACCCTTTTTAGCTCATCACTGCACTGAGAGCTCTTGTTGAAGCTGTTATCTCTGATGACCCCAAAGTCCTTCTCTGAGTCACTGCTTTCCAAGCCAGAGTCTCTCATCCTGTAGGTATAGCCTGCATTCTTGGTTCCCAAGGCTATTACCTTGTATTTGACTGTGTTAAAATACATGTTGTTGGATTGCGACTGTTTAACCAGGTAATTCAGATCACTCTAACAGTAACCTGTTTTCCTCATTATATACCACCCCACCAATCTCTGTGTCAGCACAGATTTTATATCATCATCTAGGTTGTTGATAAAAATATTGAATACCATTGTACTAAGAACTGATCCTTAGGGGACCCAGCTAGAAATAGCCACACTCACTGATGTCTCCCCATTAACAAATACATTATCTGTCAGTGAGCAAGTGTTTAATCCATCTAATGAGTGGTCCATTACTTTCATGTAATGCAAGTTTTTTTAATCAAAATAGAATAGGGTATTAAGCTAAATATCTTGGAAAAATTCAAATATATTATATCAACACAGTTGTATTTATCAGCCAAACCAGCAATTAGCGATGTGCAGATAATGGATTATTTTATTTGATGAGATAAAACAAAATATAAATTTTGTTTTGGGTCAAACCAAAACCAAGTTGTTTTTTTTTAAAATGTTGAACTGAAAAGTAAAAAAAAAATTAATTAATTTTGGGTCAAAAGCAATGTTCTGTTTAACCCAGAAATAAATTTTTCATTTTATATGAGATTTTTTTTACTTTACTTTTAAAAATGAAATTGAAGTATTGTGAAATAAATGTGTTTTAAATAAAAAAAATCAAAACCTTGCATTTTAAAATATTAAAACAAAATGTTTGATTTTTTTTCCCAATTTTTTTTTAAGTCAAAACAATTGAGTGAATTCAAAACTTTGTGAAATATGTCAATCAACCTGTGTTTGCATTTTTTGGTGGAAAAGGGTTTTTGCCCAGCTACACGCATAATCTTGGCAAAAAAAAAAAAGACAATATATTTGTTTGACAAGACTACCTTCCATGAAACCATGCTGACAGGCATTAATTATATTTTTAGCATGTGATTCTATGTTGATAAAATCATGAATTAGCTGTTCCATTATTTTGCCTTTAATTAACATCAGGCTAATCAGTCTATAGATTCCTGGATCATCCCTTTTAAACTTTTTAAATATTAGCACTATACTGGCAATCCTCCAATCCAGTTTTCCTATGTGCTAACAATTAACATTAGTGGCTCAGCTAGTTTCTTTAAAACACTTGGATGCAAATTATCTGAGCCTGTTTATTTGAAAAAAAAAAAACATTTAATTTGAGCAGCTCTTGCCTTATATCCTTTATTGCAGATGGTGAACTTTCTTTTAATGGGATAGATCCTCCTTCTTTGTTCCAAAAAATAGAACAGAAATATCTATTGAACATTTATAAATTTTCTGCATTGTTTACACTATTTAAAACCATCTGCACCTAGCAATGGACCTATATCTGGCGTAGGTTTTTTTGTTTGTCCCTAATATGTTTAAAAATGCCTTTTAAACCCTATTGGCCTATTGCATTCATTCCTTTAGCTTCCCTCATCAGTTGCCTAAATTTTTAACTTATATTCATTGTCATTTACTTCCCCTTTTCCAGCATTCTTTATAAATGATTTTTGTTTGTTTAATTGTGTCTTCCACATCTCTTTTCAACCAGTGTAACTTTAATGTGTGTATTTTTGGAATTGTGGCTTTTGGGGCATCCAGTAGGATATCCTTGATCAATTTCCAGTTTTTTTGTTAACACTTCCCACTTAAAATTTACGTTCCCAGTCAGTAATGTCAACAGCTGCTTTAAGATTTTGGAAAATTGGCCCTTTTATGAGAAAGTTTCTTTCCCTAATGGATGACTATGCAGTGTCACTGCCATCTCAGAGGACAATCTCCCTGCAGAGTACAGTGAACACATTTAAAAATCTATTTCCATTTGTTCACCTGTTATCAACAATTCATATAGTACAACTACTTTTTAACTGATGAGTAGATGGTAATTGGGATTCAATAAGAAAATCCCATGGAGCTCAAACTACTGTTCATTAAGGTTTTGGTTTTTTAAATAATTTTCCCTAGGGTTTTTTGCTCCTTTTTTTGAACCAACGGTGGTTGGGATCAGAAAAACTGCTGCCCATGAGGCGTCATATGTCCATAATAAGGCAGGCATGGCTCAGACTTCTGGAGGGATGTACCTCCGCTGTCACAATGTGTGGAGTAGCATGACAAAGATAACCTAATAGCCATTTGGCTTCTACCAGCAAGGCTGGGGAAAACTCTAGAAAGTTGAACTGCCGATACAGGAACTATAGCTCTAGAAAATGCTGAGAGTTCAGGAGGAGAGAATGCCAATAAACTGAAACAAAGCCACATCAACACCCAGGCAATAATCAGCCACAACAGGCTCCCAAAGCCCCACAATTAAAAAAAAAAAGGCAAAATATGAATACAGGACAGAAAGTACAAAGTAAGGCACGAATGAATAAGTTCAAGTGCCTTGTATGTAGGACTCCAGAGGGGCATGTCCAGCTAATAGTGTTAAATAGAATATGCATGAATTGGCAATAATGCTGCATCCTAGTGTGCACAGTTGGAATAGCAGGGAATAACAGAGAGTGTCTTTTACTACATTTGATATGGTCAGAAATAGTAGGAGTTGGAAGAACCCAGAGGACAATGGCTCTGCATTGCAAAATGTCATTTAAAAGTAACTAGTTTATTTTGAATTATTTGAGACTTTATTATCTGCTTTTTTAAAAAAAAATCTATAAAACTTGTGTCTAATGAAATAGGTAGTGTTAGTATGTTGGTCAGGACAGTAAGAGTTTATTTTAATCTTAAAACTAAGATAATGGTATTTGGTATTTTTTAAAAAAGGATAGAACAGCATCTGTGTACTAGGCTTTTGGGTTAATATCTATTCAAATGTGTCGAAGCAGATTTCTTGTAGTGGCTCAATTAACTTTGAATAGTTGGAAAGTTTTATTTAGTTGCACCTTATGCTACTTTGTATTCCTAGAACAGCAGAGGCCAAGCATAATGTAAACATGATAAACTTGATCTCTGGGATTATGATGTTCGCCATATTTCTTCTAAGGCTGTCGTGCAAGGTGCTGATCTGGCCCTAATGCAGTAAATCACTTAAACACAGATTTAACTTTAAGCATGTAAGCAGGTCCATTGACTTTAAAGAAGAAATTTTTTTAAAAAATCCCACCTGGCAGGTCCTAGAGCCCAGGCTCTAGCCCAAGCCAGAACATCTACACTGCAATTAAACAGCCCTTTAGCCTGAGCACTACGAGCCCAAGTCAGCTGGCACGGACCTGCCGTGGGTTTTTAATTGCAGTGTAGACATACCCTTAAATACTTCAGGCCCCTTTTTCCATTAACTTATACGCTATGCAGCATCACTGAATGCATGGTCACATATTTTGGATTTTTCTTGGGGTGGGTAATGCAACTACTCTACAAAGGAAGGAAGTGTGCTTGTCAGTAAAATGAAACAAACACGGCAGAGACATAGATATTTAGTACCTGCAGTTAGCTTGAAGATAATAAATTTTGTGGTTTAATGCATTCTTATTGCGGAATGCTTATGATTTAAAAACAAATCTGAACCGCAGAGATTAATCAAATTATGGTATTATCCAACACTTTATTAACCTTCTCCGTGGCAATAGCATACTGTGTTTCTGATGTCCTATCATATTGAATCAGTAGAAGGAACACCAGAGAGTTTAATATTTAATCATTTAAAAAAATGTACAGTACTTTCTAATTACAAAAGCCCCTTAGTTTATCAGGACTTGTTAAATAAAAAGTTGGAATTAAACAACAGTTCTTGCATGGCTACAGCGGCTTTGAGAGAGAGATTGTCTAGGTCTAATTTCTCAAATGTAATATATAAAAAATATTATTCTTACCTGTGAAAAACTAATCCGATTAAATAATGAATTTAATAAAATTGCCCTGGGTGGCTTTTATCACCTAGTATAGTAGATTTTCAATTAGATATTAAAAATAATCTTGCAAAAGTCTAATTTCTCTGAACTTTCCTGTTGCCTTTCAGCACAGAGATTAAGTAAAATCCAAAACATTAATTTAATACGTATTGGATAAAGTGAGATTAGCCATGAAAGAGCTAAAAACATAGGGACTGATTCTGCCACCCTTATTCACCAGGAAAAGTACCTTACTACACAAGTCAACACACTGAAGTCAACAGAGCTGCTCATATGGGGTTTGATTACATTAGTCACACTTTGCGTAATGACAGGTTTCAGAGTAGCAGCTGTGTTAGTCTGTATTTGCAAAAAGAAAAGGAGTACTTGTGGCACCTTAGAGACTAACAAATTTATGTGAGCATAAGCTTTCGTGAGCTATAGCTCACTTCATCAGATGCATCCGATGAAGTGAGCTGTAGCTCACGAAAGCTTATGCTCAAATAAATTTATTAGTCTCTAAGGTGCCACAAGTACTCCTTTTTTTATTAGTCACACTGAGCAGTGTGTTACTTTCCTGAGTAGTTAGATAGGTTTCAATGGGAGTGCATGTGTAGTAGGGTACTGCTTAATGTGACTCATTAAGTGTATCACAATCTGCCCTTTGCTAAAGTACTACTTAGTGTGTTAGAATGGTAGAATCAGGGCCCTAGTTATTAGAGAAGCAAAATACAGGTGAAGGGATAGATCCTGACCTTGGATGCACAAAGCTCCCAATAACATTATATATTGAGAACATATTTTCACTCAGTAGCTAACAAGCATTTCCCCAGGCCTATCAATGCTTCGTGCATGCCTCTGAGGGGAGCCATTATCTCTTCAATGGTAAATTTAGAATATTTTTTCAAGTATAATTTGTGTTTGTTTTGTTTTTTAATGATCCTCAGTTAACGATTTTATGTCTTGTGCTTATATTTGTCTTAGTATTAAGTGCCCCAGCTACAATATCTAAGTAATTTATCACAACTAATGTTAATGAAGGAATAAGAAATAGCAAGTTGAAACTACACACAAAAACACACCTCTAGTCTAATAGATCAAGGTGAGCAAAGCTAGGGTTCACTGATGTGATATTAAAAAGTAGTACATACTTCATACTATACATAATGAGTGTATGCTATTATTATAAAATATGATTACTTTCCTTTTGTTCTATTTATTTACTTACACACAGGCGCGCACACACACACACATATATATAAAGATTTCTCAATACATGCAAAACCGCAGTCCCAGTAGATATCTCTTTGGTATTGTGCAAACCCTTTAACAACAGCCATTAACAAGGGACATAAAGTTCTGTTCTGTACAGGGGCTTGGGCTGCAAATTAATAGCTGCAAGTTTCCCTTTGCATGTAGAATTCTAGCCTCTTTCTCCAGTGCTTGAAAAATCCTTTGTAAACCTCTCACTGGACCCCTCTAATAACTGAACTGACAGTTGATTCTTATGAATGCTGAAATAATCTGGAACAGGCACTTACCAGGTTTCTGATTACCGTTACAAACAGAGACAACTCCTCAGCTTGTTTTTTTTCATGTGCCCTGATAATCTTGATTAAATATATGGCAAACCTATGTTCTCTGCTGGTGGAGAGAGCAAGCCTTAGCTTGGTTGCGCTGCACAAGGCTAAGTGTGCTCTGCTTGCTTTTGCCATATTAGACGATAATGTTATTTTTTGTTCCTTAAGCAATTCAGTAGACTCTTGGAGCATGGAGAAGCAATTTGACTTGGCAGAATGGAAGCTTGTCCTTTCTCTTTAAGAAAGTTGATTGCCATTTTGACTTTTGCAAGTGAAACACACACTTTCAAATGCACTTCAAAACTTGCTACAGTTAGTAACAGATCAAAGGAGTCCACACTGGCAGCCACTCCTGCTCGGGGGTCCCTCCACCTTAAAATAATTTAAACAGACAAATACTGGTAAAAATTCATGACTGTACAGCTGGTGCTCGCTAGGCGCCTGGTTTTTCCCTCCCAACAGGCAGCACAAGGTAGGAGAAACAAGTAGCCTGCTCCAGGCACTGCCTCCATTTCTCAGATGCAATGCTACCCTAGCTGTGAGGGTTATTGCCCGTGCGCTTGTAAGAATATATATTTTAATATTAAAATGGCTCTCCTGAATTGAACCTATTTTAGCCCTGGATTAGCTGGGTGACCCTCCATGGGCTTTTCCTTTTTGTAGTAGCCTCTGAAGATTACTTTTATGCCTTGCTCCTCTTGGGGCTAGAGACTTGCCTGGCATGAATCTTCCTCAGTGCCCCATCCTGCTTCCACTGAAGTCAACAGTAAAACTACCATTGACTAGTGTAACAAGATTAGGCATGACTGAGGAGCTTTCCTGTTGGTTTCTGCAAAATAAGCTGTGACACATCCCTTGAGTGGCAATTATAGTGTTGTGCTCTGTCTCCTTATTTTGTTTCAGGGAATGGCTGCAGTTTGTATATAATTTGGCTGCTGAAATGACTCTTAGGGGATGCACCAAGATACCTGTGCATAAGCTAGAGCAAACCTTCAGCTGCTACAGTTTAAGCTGCGAGCCAAACTGGCATTGTGAGACAATGGCTATCCATTTGCATAGCCTGTAAATGTCCCAAAAGGCATATGCTACTCATTTCTGGGGTCAGAAAAATAAACATTATAATTATTTGTAGCTTATGTTAGAAAAGTACAATAATTAATCAGTGTCAGAAAAAATGCATTGTGTTACAGTTGTCAGAATCTGAGCAATCAAGGAAGTTTTGCTCGTCACTATAGAAATGAATTGCCTAATTCTAGTCCTAAGGCAGTTAGACATATTGATCAATGCTTATTTATTATTTAATGAACTGCATCACCACTACAAGTTCAGAGGGTTAAACCACTGAAACTATCTATCTTATAATAATAAAGGAAAATGTATTTTTAATTCATCAACTTTTTAATAAATAGACAGTATCACAATCCATTTGTTAAATTGCATCAGTTTCCAGTTAGTAAAAAAAAAAAAAAAAAGCATTTATCAATATTTTCTAAATAACGCAGGTCCTATTCACCTTCAGGAAAAAATGAGAAATTCAGGCCATATACCTAAATTAGTTTCTAAGTGTTCCTTTGGTTATAAAAAACTGGCCCCTTGAATGGTGAATGTAGATAGATCTTTGAGGAGGTAGTGAGCATTCTCTTTCTCTCAGGTGCTTGGCTGACTGGTTCTTGCTCCCATGATCAAGGTCTAACTGATTGCCATATGTGGGGTCAGTAAGGAAATTTCTCACAGGTCTGATTGGCAGTGACCCGGGAGTTTTCTTGCCTTCCTCTATTGCCTTTGGGTATGTGCCACTTGTTGGGATTATGTGAGTATATTTCACAGGGGGCAAGGCTCACTGAGGGAATATAGGGGTTTAAAAAGCCAATGCCTGCGCAACCAGATGAGCTAGCAAATAGCAGAGTTTTGTGAGGGAGTATGAGAGGCACATACACCTAACAACCAATGCTTCTAAACTTAGGCCAATAACCATCATCCCCTGAAAAAGGAAAAGAAAGAAATAAAGAATAAAAATAATGAAGGCAGAGGTCTAGCAGCAGAGTGGGGGCTATCCAGTTTATTGCACTGACTGCAGTATGTACAATTACCTGCCTTGTGGGCTGGTGATGTATGTGCGCATGCCATGACAGTAGGCAGCTCATAGCCCTCACAGACACAATGTGGGCTCTTGAGACCAGAGTGGCTTAACTGAAAGAGCTAAGAGAGACAGAAAGTTACATAGAAGTGACTTTCAGGGACAAAATAGAACGATCCCATCCCTGAGCCTGACCACATCTGTGCTGTTAAGGAGGATGAAAGTCTCAGGGAAGAAGAACATGAAGGTGGAGAGGAGGGAAAAAAACCCAATAGTTGGGATCCTCCTTCCAGATATCATGTTATCCTCTTACACTAAGAATACCCCTTCTGGGGAGGGAACACCAGTTACTAAGAACCCAGATAATAGTGAGGGTGGATATGATTATTAGAAATATTGATAGTTGATCTGCCGGGTGCAAAGGTTGTGGATCATAGGGTAATCATGGAATATCAGGGTTGGAAGGGACCTCAGGAGGTCATCTAGTCCAACCCCCTGCTCAAAGCAGGACTAATCCCCAATTTTTGCCCCAGATCCCTAAATGGCCTCCTGAAGGATTGAACTCACAACGCTGGGTTTAGCAGGCCAATGCTCAAACACTGAGCTATCCCTCCCCCAATCTCACAAGACATCTGGATAGATTTATGTGGAGTACTGGGGAAGAGCCAGTGGTTGTGGCACACCTAGGCACTAATGAAAAGTAAGAGGGAAGTCCAAATTTAGGCTGCTAGGTGAGAGATCAAAGTCCAGGAGATCCATGGTAGCATTGTCTGAAATACTTCCATTTCTACGTGCAGGGACAGTTAGACAGCTAGAACTGCAGGGTCTCAATGCATGGATGAGACAATGGTGTAGGGATAAGCATTTTAAGTTTATTAGGAATTGTGAAATCTTTTGGGAAAGAAGGAGCCTATACAGGAAGGATGGGTTCCACATAATTCAAAACTGAAGCAGACTTCTGGCATGTAAACTTAAAAAGATTGTAGAGGATTTTTTAAATGAAGGGCTGGAGCGGGAGGGAAAGGGGTGGGAAGCTAACAGGTATGGAGGAGCACGTGGTTCAGGAGGAGACATCCTTTAGGGATGAATTTATTAAAGAGAGAACTGTAATATCCTAGTATAGATGATAGGAAAACAGTTGGTATAGTACACGTAGAAGCTAGTGAGGAACAGTTAAACATAAGAGTCCCATTTAAACATAACACGTGAAGGGAAGCAACTGAATATTGACAAAATATACAAGTGCTGAGATGTAAATGCTAGAAGTGTAAATACTAAGATGGGTGAACTAAAATGCCTGGCATTAAATGAGGATATTGACTGTCATAAATATAAAGGGAAGGGTAAACCCCTTTAAAATCCCTCCTGACCAGAGGAAAAATCCTCTCACCTGTAAAGAGTTAAGAAGCTAAAGGTAACCTTGCTGGCACCTGACCAAAATGACCAATGAGGAGACAAGATACTTTCAAAAGCTGGGAGGAGGGAGAGAAACAAAGGGTCTGTGTCTGTCTGTATGCTGCTTTTGCCGGGGATAGAACAGGAACGGAGTCTTAGAACTTTAGTAAGTAATCTAGCTAGGTATGTGTTAGATTATGATTTCTTTAAATGGCTGAGAAAAGAACTGTGCTGAATAGAATCACTATTCCTGTCTGTGTGTCTTTTTTGTAACTTAAGCTTTTGCCTAGAGGGATTCTCTGTGTTTTGAATCTAATTACCCTGTAAGGTATCTACCATCCTGATTTTACAGAGGGGATTTCTTTACTTCTATTAAAAGTCTTCTTGTAAGAAAACGGAATGCTTTTTCATTGTTCTCAGGTCCAAGGGTTTGGGTCTGTGGTCACCTATGCAAATTGGTGAGGATTTTTACCAAACCTTCCCCAGGGTTGGGAGGATTTTGGGGGGAAAGATGTGTCCAAACTACATTTCCCAGTAAACCCAGTTAGAGTTTGGTGGTGGCAGTGGAGATCCAGAGACAAAGGATAAAATTAATTTGTACCTTGGGGAAGTTTTAACCTAAGCTGGTGAAAGTAAGCTTAGGAGGTTTTCATGCAGATCCCCACATCTGTACCCTAGAGTTCAGAGTGGGGGAGGAACCTTTACATTGACATAATAGGCATCACAGAAACTTGGTGGAATAAGGATAATAAATGGAACATGGCAATACCAGGGTACAAAATATATAAGAATGACAAAGTAGGTCTCACTGGTAGGTGAATGACACTCTATGTGAAAGACAGCATAGAGTCAAACAAAGTAAACTTCTTAAATGAATCAGATTGTACCACAGAATCTCTGTGGATAGAAATTCCATGCTTGAACCATGAGAGTACAGCCTTAGGAAATTACTACTGACCAGGGTGGTGAAAGTGATTTTGAAATCCACAGGAGGCTAAAGAGGCTACAAAGGCAGAAAACACAATAATAATGGGGGATTTCAACTATCCTCAATATTGACTGGGTAAATGTCACCTCAGGACATGATGCAGAGATACAAATTCTAGACACAATAAATGACTGCTTTTTGGAGCAGCTAGTCCTGGAACTCACAAGAGGAGATGCCATTCTTGATTTAGGCCTAAGTGGAACACAGGAACTGGTCCAAGAGGTAACTATAGTTGAACTGCTACCACAATGTAATTAAATTTAACATCCTTTTAGGGGGAGGGGAGGAATGCCAAAGAAACTCACCACAGTAGCATTTGACTTCAAAACTGAGGAAGCTAGCTAAATGGAAATTAAAAGGAACAATCACAAGCGTGAAATGCCTGCAAAGTACATGGAGACTATTTAAAAACACTATAGTAGAAGCTCAAACTAAATGTATATCCCAAATAATTAAAAAAAAAAAAAACAGCAAGAGGACCAAAAAAGGTATAATTTTTTTTTTTTAAAGCCACCATGCTAGAGTAAAAGAGGCAGCTAGAGGTAAAAAGGCATCCTTTAAAAAATTTAAGTCAAATCCTACTGAGGAAAATAGAAAGAAGCATAAACTTTGGCAAGTCAAGTGAAAGAACTATAATAAAGCAGGCCAAAAAATAATTTGAAGAGCAACAAGCAAAAAATACAAAAACTCTGTGTCAGAAAACTGGAGGATAACTAATGTAACACTATTTTTGAAAAAAGGCTCCAGAGCTGATCCTGGCAGTTAGCAAGCCTAACTTCAGCACAAGGCAAGCTAGTTGAAATGTAAAGAACAAAATTATCAGGCGCTTAGATAAACACAATAGGTTGGGGAAGAATGAACAAAGCTTTTGTAAAGGGAAATCTGGCCTCATCAATCTATTAGAATTTTGAGCATGTGAGCAAGAATGATCCAATTGCTCTAGTGTTCTCGGATTTTCAGAAAGCCTTTGACAAGGGCCCACAGCAAAGGCTCTTAAGCAAAGTAAGCAGTCATGGGATAAGTAGGAAGGTCCTCTCATGGATCAGTAATGAAGGGAAGAAATAATTTGTTACCTTTCACAATGGAACATGTAAAATAGCAGGGTGTCCCAAAGAGCTGTGTAAATATTTGTGTAAATGATCTGGAAAGGGGGGGGGGGCAACAGTAAGGTGGCAGTTTGCAGACAATACTAAATTACTCAAGAGCATGAAGTCCTGAAGGGCTCATGTTTAGTCCATCCACCTGGAAACAGTCAGGGCACACCCTGACCGTTGTGTAGGAGCAACACATTGCTCCGTCCAAGGACGAGGACCAGATATGAACCCTGGGAAGTTAATTAAAGGACAGTAATCGTGGGAAGCTTCCTTGGCCTGGCCTCAAGGCCTGAGAATTAGGATTGTAGTAGATAGAGGCTGAAAAATAAGAATATTAATCAAAGTCATGCATTCCTTTGTTGTGTCTCTTTGCGGTGGAAGTAGGTAATGCGCAGGGGGGAGAAATATAATAAAAGGGAAGGTGGAAAGCTGACAGGCAGCAGCCCATTTCAGCTGACCAGCTTGCTTGCTTGAATAAATCTGTGTTCTGTCTCATCATTGAACCGCCACAACTGGCACCCAAACGTGGGGCCCTCAGCACTCACCTCGCCCGGCAAGAGTTTCAGACGCGTCACTCATCCGCTTCGTGGATCCCGGTGAGTATTTTTCATTGTGGTAAGTATGGGAAGCTCCCTCTCTGCTTTGCAAGTGCAACATCGCAATGAGCTACAGTATTTGCTGCGTAAGGCTCAGCATGACTGCCCCGCTCGAGAACTCACTCTCCTGTTACAGGAGGTGAGTGCCCAGTGCCCGTGGTACCCTGAAGCCGGAACCCTTAAGCTAGCGGACTGGGAGCGGTTGGGCCAGACATTGCATGAAGAGCCTCGGGCGCCCGTGCAGGCTTTACATGCCTGGCACCTCTGCCGCGATGCGATACAGCGTGTCGCCTCGGACAGGCCCTCCCTCGCGAGGCTGGTGATCTTGCCACGCCCGTCGGCTCCTGCAGCCACCCCCCCTCCTACCGATGCAACACAGTGTGTCGCCTCGGAAGAACCTTCTCCCGCGCCAATAGAGGGGCTGCCAATTCCGCCACCGCCGTCGGCTCCTGCAGCCATCCCTCTCCCTGCTTCGCCCCCAGTGCCTTTATTACCACCGCCTCCCTTACCTTCCCCGCCGGAGCCGGTGTGTGATTACCATCCCCCCCTAGGACCCCATGCTTCGGGGCCCCCCAGGGGGTCGTCTGCATCTGCTCAGAGGCTTTCGCTGGTGCAACAAATGGTTCACGCAGCGAAGACTCGCTCAGATCTTACAGCAGAGGAGCTGGCTGAGCTGGTCTCAGTTTGTCCGGTGACCTGGCAGAATGACGACCAGGGCAACCCGGTTGGAACCTGGGTTACTTTGCCTTACTCGGTGATTAGAGAGGTAAAGAAAGCGATTCGCGAGTTCGGTCTGACTAGCACGTTTGTGCGTGGTCTCATTGAAGGGCTAGGTAGTGGGTACTCCTTGATCCCTGAAGATTGGAAGGCGCTGTTGCGCATGATGCTGTCACCCAGTCAGTATGTTATTTGGCTTAGTGAGTATCGGCAGGAGGCGGAACGCCAGGCCCAGATTCATAGAGCAGAAGGTGTTATTTATGAGCACTTGGCAGGGGAGGGACAGTTTGTTACCGTTGAGATGCAGACTCAACTCCCTCAGGCCCTCTTCCCCCTCATTTCCACCTGCGCCCAGCATGCTTTCCGGAAGGTCCCGGATTCAGGCAAGCCTACAAAAAGCTTTGTCAGTATCCGTCAGGGTGCATCAGAGTCCTTTCTGGATTTTACCAACAGATTGCAGGAGGCTATCCTCCGACAGGTGGATAACGCTGCGGCAGCTCAGGAGATCCTGTTAAAAATGGCGGTTGAGAATGCGAACGAGGATTGCCGCCGTGCTCTCCAGACGGCGCAAGCCTCTGGCATTTTAGAGCTCTCAGACATGCTACGGGCGTGCCAGAACATCGGCACACAAGCCCATAAGGCTGGAGTTCTGGCTGCCGCCCTGAGAAAAACCGGGAGGGAGGGGAAGCGTTGTTACCGCTGTGGTAAGGAGGGTCACTTTCAGCGGGAGTGCCGCTCATCAAAGGCACCCGCTCGACCCTCAAAGAAGTGCCCCAAGTGTCAGAAGGGCTATCACTGGGCTAATCAGTGTCGTAGCGGGTCGGGAAACCGCGCGACGGGTTCCCCCCGAACCCAGGGCCAAACGGGGGTGTTTCCCACTCAGACAACCGTTCCTCTGCCTTAAAATCCATAGACTCTATGAGGGCGGCGACTGCTGGAAGTGCAGGGCTTGATTTGATCATGCAGGAGGACACTGATTTTCGGCTGCCAGGGGAGGTCTGCGCCATACCTACCCAGGTGACGGGACCTCTCCCTGCCGGCTTCGTGGGTCTCGTTCTCCCTCGCTCTCATGCTGGGACACAGGGCTTTTTTGTCATCCCCGGGGTCATTGATGCCGACTACACCGGCATTATTAAGGTTCAGGTGTGGACTCATCTTCCACAGTCGCTCCCGTGTGGACGATCAATTGCACAATTGATTTTAGTCCCCTATCAGGTGCCAGCTGCCGAGGATCGAACTCGGGGCGGAGGCGGCTTTGGATCAACGTTGTCTCACTCGCCGTCTCACAGCACGTCCTCTCCACTTGTTGCTCTGACAATGTCAGTCCGCCCCTCGAAACCTCAGTTAACACTTCTCTTAAATGATGTTCCTTTCACAGGGCTGGTGGACACTGGAGCTGACGTTACGGTGATTCGTGATCCGGAGTGGCCGGTTAGTTGGCCTACGGTTCCTTCTAAAGAGTTGTGGGGGATCGGGGGTAGTAAACCCGGGCGACAGAGTTTGTCTTAGGTCACAGTCTCTAAACCGGGAGGCCGTACCCTTGCTACTATCCGCCCTTTTGTGCTCCCTGTCCACCTCAATATTTGGGGCCGTGATTTACTTACAAAGCTGGACACCACCCTCGATATTAATATCTGATGGCTCAAAACCCTCCCTCACCCACATTGCCCTCCGCATTACCCTTGGTATGGCAATCCTTAGAGCCCGTCTGGATTGACCAGTGGCCCCTCCCTCTAGAAAAGCTGAAAGCGCTTCATTCCCTTGTGCAGCAGCATTTGCAGGCACAGCGCTTGGAGAGCTCTACTAGTCCCTGGAACACCCCGGTGTTCGTTATTAAGAAAAAATCTGGTGCTTGGCGGCTGTTACATGATTTAAGGGAAATAAATAAACGCATCCAACCTATGGGCCCCTTGCAGTTTGGCTTACCAAATCCAAATTTAATTCCTCAAACCGATCAGCTCTGTGTGTTAGATTTAAAAGATTGTTTTTTCACCATCCCCCTTTGCCCACAAGATTGCGAAAAATTCGCGTTTACGGTGCCACAATATAATAATCAGCAACCCTCTCAAAGGTATCAGTGGAAGGTCTTACCCCAGGGAATGCAAAATAGTCCAACCTTGTGTCAGCTTTTTGTGGATCGGGCCCTCACCCCTTTTCGTGCCCGGTACCCTACGCTAAAGGTCTACCATTATATGGATGACATTTTGCTTAGTGGTCCCCAGGTCACGGAACAACAGATTGAATCTTTGTCTCAAATTCTTGGCCAAAATGGCCTGTTGGTGGCACCAGAAAAAATCCAACGCTCTTATCCCTACCACTACCTCGGCCATAAGGTTTTACAAACCTATGCTGCTCCGGTTCGTCCGGCACTAACTCTACCTCAACCCCTAACCCTTGTTAAATTACAACAGATTTTGGGTCATTTAAATTGGATTCGGCCCTATTTTCGTCTCCCCACCTCAATGCTGCAGCCGTTGTTCGAGCTCCTACGTGGAGCCCGAGCATCGGGTGCAGTTATTGCCATCACTGAAGAGCACATTGCCTGCATTCGACAAATTAATGCAGCATTGAGTCAGCAGTTTGTGGACAGACCCCCTGAGGTCCGTCCCCTACGGTTGATTCTTCTTGCCACCCCTCATACACCCACTGCGGCTCTGTTTGTACCCCGTACGAATACAGCCGTCTCTATCATAGAGTGGCTGTACCTCTCCTCCACTCCTCCTCGGAATATTTACCCATATTTAGATGCCCTGTCTGATCTTGTTCGTAAAGCCCGCCACCGTGCAGTGCAACTCACTGGCACTGATTTAGTTGATATTGTGTTCCCCTTGTCCCGTAGTGAATTTGATTCCTTGTGCCACACCTCTTTGGCTTGGCAGGTTGCTCTTTGTGATTATGTGGGAGAAATTTCTTATAATCCCCCAAAAGATCCTCGGTTGGTAATTACCCAAAAGGTGCCTCTAATTGTTCATCGTCTTAGCCACTCTCAACCCATTGTTTCTGCTGTTACTCTTTTTACTGATGGCTCTCCACATCGAGGTGTAGTCACCTATCAATCCGGTGACCCCCCTCGCTGGCATTCTCGTTTTACACTGCCTCAGCGTTCCGCGCAGCGCTCAGAACTGGCTGCTGTTATTTTGGCCTTTCAACTTTTTGCTGATTGTCCCTTTAATTTAATTGTGGACACCCATTATGTTTATCAAGTGATTGATCATTTACCCCTTGCCCTCATTACCCCTCAGGTCGATGCGGACCTCCTTCGCCTATTTTTGTCTTTGCAATATCTTATCTCCACTCGTAATTTTCCTTATTTTGTTGCTCACATTCGCAGTCACACCCCTTTGCCTGGGTCACTCACTGAGGGCAATGCGCGCGCCGATCGCGCGCTACGTGGTCAGGTAAATTCCCTTTTTTCTGACCCCATTGAAAGCCATGCCTTTTTTCATCAGTCTGCCTCTGTTTTGGCCCGGCAGTTTCACATTCCTACTGATCATGCATGTTCCATTGTTCGTTCCTGCCCCCACTGTGCCGCTGCTGCTCCTACTTTCTCTTATGCCGTTAACCCCAGAGGTACCGCAGCGAATCAGCTGTGGCAAATGGATGTCACTCACGTGCCACAATTCCGCCCCTATTCCTTTTTACATGTTTCTGTTGATACTTATTCGGGATTTCTCTGGGCAACCCCACAGCGTGGGGAAGCCACTGCCAAAGTGATTCACCATTTGCCAGCCTGTTTTTCTGTTATGGGTCGCCCAAGCCAGATTAAAACGGATAACGCCCCAGCCTACTGCTCCACAGCCCTCTCCACCTTTTGTGCCCGATGGGACGTCCGTCTTAAACACGGGATCCCTTATAATTCCACGGGCCAAGCCATTGTTGAACGTGCCAATCGCACGCTCAAAACCTTGCTTGATAAACAATTAAAACAAGGGGAGCTGCGTCTCCGAACCTTAGGAGACATTCAACAACAAATGCATATCCTTTTGTTTACTTTAAATAATTTAACGCTGAACGCAGATCAGCAGACCCCCGCGGATCGGCATTTTCACAAATCTGAGGTACTGGAAAGACCGCGTGTCTTTTACCGTCAGCTGCCTGATCCGCAATGGCTGGGCCCAGTACCTCTAATCACTTGGGGTCGGGGATATGCTGCGGTGTCTCTCCCTGCAGGACCGTTGTGGGTTCCAGCCCGGTGTGTGCGACCGGCACTGAAACAGCATGGCATGGCGCCAGGGGCTGCCGAACCCCATACCGGAGTTTCAGCTGACCTTGGAGGAGAACGCGGTGCCTCCCGGGTCGACAACGGCGGGACGGAAACGGAAGAGGCGTAGCGTCCCAAGCCAGCCCGTGACATGGGGAGCAGTAAAAGCATTGGTCGCCGCGGCTCAACGAAGACTGGCAGCAAACCAACAGCCAGAGACTCCTGAGACTTTGTTTGTGGCGATTCTCGCCCAAATCACTGCTAACTCTGTACTGATTGTATGTCTTTTGTGCCTGCTATTTCCTGTAGGGGTTGGCTCGGAAGCGCTTCCCCCGTTACGGGCCCGAATGACATATAACATATGGGAAAGATTGGCTTCAATAGCAAATGTTACCCACTTTTGTTTGTCTGATTCTGTAGCAGCCGGAGAATTGTTAGGTACATGCCTTATTCCAGTATGTCATCACCCTGAGGAGATAGGGAATGAGACGATGCTCGCTGCTTACGCGAATCTCTCTTCCCAGTACTCTGTCATGGCTAATTGGGGCCCGGCCAACTATACCTTGCCTCACACGGCTATATCCCTCCACACACCGTACCCGGCCGGGGCCAACGATGTCACCTGTGCGCGTGTGGTTAACTGCACTAGTACAAAGCTGCCCTTGGGCTGTCGGCAAATTCCTCAACCCTTTTTAAATTGTTTCCACGCTGTAAATGTTTCATACAATTATGGCCATATCATCCTACCATCAGGGTGGTTTTTTACCTGTGGCTCGCGCACCTTTAGTTATATTCCTGCAAATTTAAGTGATGGCACCCTTTGCTGTCTTAGTAGAAGGGCTTATTTTTTGCTGCTGCTGTGTACAATGTATTCCCTCTTTGCTAAGGCTTTGTAGAGATTCGCCCTGGCAAGCTCCCCGAGTTATGTCCTTGTCTGTTTGGGAGTTAAATTGCTTGCAAAAGCAAATTGACGGCTACCATGAGATGGCCGAGTATAATTAAACAAAGAACGGGGAGATGAAGGGCTCATGTTTAGTCCATCCACCTGGAAACAGTCAGGGCACACCCTGACCGTTGTGTAGGAGCAACACATTGCTCCGTCCAAGGACGAGGACCAGATATGAACCCTGGGAAGTTAATTAAAGGACAGTAATCGTGGGAAGCTTCCTTGGCCTGGCCTCAAGGCCTGAGAATTAGGATTGTAGTAGATAGAGGCTGAAAAATAAGAATATTAATCAAAGTCATGCATTCCTTTGTTGTGTCTCTTTGCGGTGGAAGTAGGTAATGCGCAGGGGGGAGAAATATAATAAAAGGGAAGGTGGAAAGCTGACAGGCAGCAGCCCATTTCAGCTGACCAGCTTGCTTGCTTGAATAAATCTGTGTTCTGTCTCATCATTGAACCGCCACAAAGTCCAAAATTGGCTACAAAGAGATATCACAAAATTGGATTACTGGGCAACAAAATGGCAGATGAAATGCATTGTTGATAAGTGCAAAGTAATGCATATGGGAAACAAATAATCCCAAATATGTAGACAAATTGACAGACTCTCAATTAGTTGTTCCCACTCAAGACAGAGATCTTGGACTAATCACATGTAGTTTTCTGGAAACATCTGCTCAGTGTGCAGCAGCAGACAACAAAGCTAACTGACTTTTAGGACTCATTAGGAAAGAGCTAGCTAATACAACAGAAACCATGATAATGCCACTATGTAAATCCATGGTACACTCAGACCCGCAGGCCGCCCCCCATCACAAAAAAGGTATATTAGAGTTAGAAAAGGAGCATAGAAGGGAAACAAAAATGATTAGGGATATTGAACAGCTTACATATGAGGAGAGATTAACAAGGCCGGGACTGTTCATCTTTGAAATGAAATGACTAAGGGGGCATATGACAGAGGTCTATAAAATCTTGAGTGATGAAGAGAAAATGTTATTTACCCCTTCACATAACACAAGAATTTCTCTGGATGAAATTAATAGGCTGGAGATTTAAAACAAACATAGGTAAGAACTTCACATAACACACAGTCAACCAGTGGAACTCATTGCCATGGGATGGTGTGAAGGCCAACATTATAACTGGCTTAAAATAGAATTAGATAATTTTATGGAGGATAGGTCCCACTAGATAGATGGTCAGGGATGGAACCCCATGCTCTGGGTGTCCCTAAACCTCCAAGTGCCAGAAACTGGGGATAGATCACTCAAAATACCCTCTTCTGTTCTCTCTGATGCATCTGGCACTGGCCCCGTCAGAGACAGGATGCAGGGCTAGATGGCCCATTGGTCTGACCCAGTATGGCTCTTCTTATGTTCTCATTAATTCCCCCACCAGTGGGGGGACTGCAAACATTGTACCACCTTGTCCCCTCCTATTTTCTGCCTGTGGCTACAATAGTCTAGTCTCCTGTGGGCTATAATTCTTTAGTTTAATTTCAGCAGTTGGGTTGGGTGATGTTGGTTGCCTGTGATATGCAGGAGGTTGGAATAGATGATGTGGTGGTCCCTTCTGGCTTTAAATTCTGTGACTCTAGCATGCACCAATTACTAAATCCTGCATGCACGGGCAAATATCTGTGCAACATTTACAGTGGCAGTAAACTGGCAGCATGCTGAGCTCAAGCGATATCCTGGCATTTTAGGTCTAGCTGGCTATCTGTGTACATCCAGGGATTAGTGCTTGAAACCCATACATGAAGTTTTGTGAACTCTCTTTTTTGAAAATTTGGTCTTAAAAGTTTCCAAGATAAGCAGAATTTGTCACAATCTGCCAACTACAAAATGTATTTATTTTGAAAGTTTTGAATTTCCATTCATATTTCTAAGTTATTGGGCAAGACGAAAGACATAAAGGGAAGAAGCAACCTTCACAACTGCTCAGGTCACTTTATAAAGGAAGCCCATGGAGAGTCATCTTTATAATCTAGAACCATAAAAAGATCCATTCAGGAGAAATATTTTCAATATTAAAAATATATTCTCTCACAAGTGCATGGCTTTACTGATAGGATGCCCATGGTGGCAAGATAAAGAGCCCCGTTGCGCCCGTGAGGGCCGGGGAGGGGGGGAGAAGATACCAGCAAAAGGAGGACACTCAGGCCTAAGAATAGTAAACTACGCTTTATTGAAGGAAGGAAGGAAGGAAGGAAGAACTTATGCTCCAATCTGCGCGGGGAGCCCCTAGGACGTGCGGAGGGGCTGCAGGGGACTCTGGCCATTCGAGACAGCTGACCAGGCAGGACTCCGCTGGGGGGAGTCCTCTGCGGCGCTATATTCTCCGCGCTTATCTCGGGGTTACGTGGGGTCAACAGCTGGTTACATTCTTATATGTATGATTTATGCTTATTACATAAACTAACTTGTTTACAGGCAAAAATATACTGAGCTATACTACAATATGTTTGGCAGGGTCTTTCGGACAAAGTTCATTGAAACTGCCTGAATCCTCCGCTTACATCCAGTCACGTACTCAGTCCACCACTTAGCTCCTCGCAACCTTGCCCCTACACCCATTTAAGCAAATTTCCCCTTGTAACTAAGACCAGTTTTGTCCTTTGCAGCTAGCTGCTGTGCAGTGCAGTACTTACCTGTCACGCCTACAGAAGGCTTGCGGAGGGGTGGGGGTCTACCCCATCCATAAAGCATCCAACTAGTCATGGATAATCGTACTTAGCTATTATATAGTGGTTTCAATGTGCAGGTCACAAAGTATTGTATAAAGGAGGGCAAGAATCAGTATCCTAATTTTACAGCTGCAGAAGTGAAGACACAGAGAAGCAAAGGATCTTGCCTAAAATCACACAGCAGGTCAGTGGCAGAGCTGGGAATCCAAGTGGTCTGATTGCTGGTACAGTTTGAGTTAACAGGACACTTTTGTGTTGCAGGGCAGGAGGGTGCTGGTGGAAAGAAACGTTGCTTGTGCATCTGGCTGTATTGGTAAGAGGAAACTCAGTGGGAAATTGGCTAATCCTAGAATATGACAAGGTAGAGATTGGCAGTGCAAGATTAAGGGTGTGTAGAAAAGAGAGACAGACTGTGGTGCAGAAAACTGGATCAG